>NC_051246.2:128109424-129359424 GCF_015237465.2 Chelonia mydas | reverse complement strand
CTCAGAACTTGTGAAAATATCAGGACCAAGTTAGACACCGGGTAATCCAGGCATACAAAAAAATCAGATTTTGAGTAATTTGCTTCACGTGGCTGGATGGCTATCTAATGAGGATGAAATCCTTCCGTTTGTTGTAAACACAGAGTCAGGGAAGGAGTGGAGCTTTGTGAATATACTGTACCATATTTATCGTTTTCTCTCTCTTTTCCCAGGCTATTGAGAAGGTATCGGGCTGCAGGCTGGGTTGGTTACAAGTCATATGCAGCCCAAATGAATTATTTTGTGTTTCCACCATTTGGGTTGAAGGTCTTCAAAAAGTTTGTTTCGCTAAATCCTTTAAAAAGAAAAATGGAACCAGTGTGGTCTGAGATCCAGCACTGGACTCTATAACAATTGATTATCACTTTATTAAAACACCTACTAATAATTTATTTTATAAGCTATTTATACATGGAACCTTCATGTGAAGAGTGGCCATTTATTTTGTAATTGAACCCTACGATCTTTACCAAGGGCCAGTTTCTGCCACTTTACTCACTGTGTAATACATTATTTTCATCTCTGATCCATGGCCCTTCTGCACTCAGTCACCTGCATTTAACATTCCCAGTTCCACGTCTGGATATTTTAACTATTCAGAATCCCAAGTTTTACTATGTGGTACAAACGAGTTTCATGCAGATATTGTTGGGAAACAGATAATGTCAAACACCTGACAATTAAGGTACCTAATGTACTAGGGCTCCTCTTGCTCCTCTTGACCTGTTGCTCACAAGCAGGGATGAATTGGTAGGGGAAGTAGAAGTGGGTGGCAACCTGGGCAGCAGTGACCATGAGATGGTCAAGTTCAGGATCCTGACACAAGCAAGAAAGGAGAGCAGCAGAATACGGACCCTGGACTTCAGAAAAGCAGACTTTGACTCCCTCGGGGAACTGATGGGCACGATCCCCTGGGAAGCTAACATGAGGGGAAAAGTAGTCCAGGAAAGCTGGCTGTATTTTAAAGAAGACTTTCTGAAGGCGCAGGAACAAACCATCCCAATGTGCAGAAAGAACAGCAAATATGGCAGGCGACCAGCGTGGCTTAACAGAGAAATCTTTTGTGAGCTTAAACACAAAAAGGAAATTTACAAGTGGAAACTTGGACAGATGACTAGGGAGGAGTATAAAAATATTGCTCAAACGTACAGGGGTGTAATCAGGTAGGCCAAAATTTGACCAACCCAACTTGTTAAATGGAATCTCTCCCCAAATACAAGTGCCAAGATTTTCAAAAGGACCCTGTAATTTTAAAATACAAACATTAGGGGGTAGCCGTGTTACTCTTTACCCACAAAAACAACACCAACACACACTCTCTCTCTCTCTGCATCTAAATCGAGAGAGAGAGACTCAAGTGGAGACACCTTAGGCTTTGTTTCCAGAGTTTCATAGCTCTGTGGCAGGGTGGACTAACTCTGGAGGCCCCATGGCCCTGCATCACCCTGTCCCAGAATAGAGCACCAGCGAGAAGTCCTCCAGGCAGCCTACAGTGGCTGGAGAAAAGCGGCCAATCAGAGGGGCTGTTGGAGCTACCAATAAGGGGCCAGAAGGGCCAGATAAAAGGCGAGCAGCAGAGCAGAGCCTTCAGTTGCTGTGTGGAGCTTGACAAGGGAGGACTGGGTGCCTGGCTGGCTAGACGAACAGCATGCAGAGAGCTCACCAGACAGAACTGAGCCCAGCGAAGGCTGCCAAAGAGTGGGTACCTGGCTGGCTGGATAGAATAGCAGAAGTCTGAGCTATGGCCCCATACCAGGGCTGTGATAAGAACTCGGGACTGTATACCCTGGAAGGGAGGACAGGGTTTGTGGCTCGGACGGAGGGCTGAGCTGCTGAAGACCAGTCGAGAGAACTAGTGGCCAGGGATGCTCATGAGAGGCAGGTGCCACCCTGATGTAAGACCAAAAAAGAAAAGCAGGCTCACATCTAAGTGGGAGAGAAATGGGGCCATCCATGAGAGATGGGTGACTCCCCCTGCCTTGAAAAGAACTGTCTTTGCAGGCACTATCAGCCAGAGAAAAGGGGGCACGCCTGAGAGGCGGGTGCTGACCCCGTTACAAGCTCCCATTGACTTCAATAGTTATTGGAGGTGCTCAGCGCTCCAGAATTTTAGGCCCACGGTACCCAAAAATGGGGGCACCCAAAATTCAGAAGCCACTACTGAAAAATGTGGCCTGGATGATTTGTCTTGACCAATGTTCTCTACCTTGAAGCACAAAGTCCCAGACTGATTGCTAGCAAGAGCTCTTAGGTAACCATTTCAGCACATTAATGAAAGTTTAGATGAAAAATAGATCTCAGAATATTGGATCGAGCCTATACAATATCCACCAGGTTTATTAATGTAGGGGCAAATTATCAGCCAAATACCCAGCCCAAGCAGGGGAAGGGAAAGGAGGATTCCTTCCCTCAGACTGCAAAGTTATTCTCTGAACACTGCTGCAGCCCTATGGCTGTAGTAGACCTCCCGGTGGCAAGGGCCAAAAGTGGAAGGAACTCTGGTGTAGCTGACATGCCAGTTTTGGTATGCATGGAGTTGAGCTCTGGGCTGCACAGAGGGTCCACCCTATTTCTGGCCCTGATAATCTCACCCTTCTGACTACGGGGCCGTACCCATTCCAATGCCAGGAGATTTTCTGCAGCTCATGTCAGGTTGTTGGCTTTTTACTTGCATTTCCATTAATCATCACGATGATTTTTGTGTTGGATAGGCTGGGTGGAACCTCTTTAAGGCTTGATTCTGCACATCATAAAGGCCTCCTTCTAATCTAGCCCAGCCAGTGCTGTCACAGATAGAGATAATGTAGTCCCAATGGACAGGGTAAGGTACTGGAAATAAGGAGACCAGGGTTTTATTCAAAGCTCTGCCACTGAGCTGTGTGACCTTAGGCAAGTCACTTCACATCTCTGTCATGTTTCTTTAGTCTGTAAGCTCTTTGGGGCAGGAACTGTCTCTGATGTGACTAAACGGTACCTCGCACAGGGAAACCTCAAGCTGCTACAGTAACATAAATAATAATAGAGACAGGTGTATGTCTACAATTCAGTAATAATGATGACCCCAACGTAAAAAAGGAAACTGGGTCTTCAGGATATTTTACTAAACCTCGATTTTTTTGTTTTGCCTATTAAATTGTGTATATGTTAATTCAAAATGGGAGATTTTCTTTAAAAGAAATTAAATCGTATTTCATAATTTCCGTAAACTAAAACCTACAGGGCAGAGAAATGATTACTGTTCTATTAAGTAGACGTTATGCAAGGTTTGCTCCCTACTCTTCACACACGTTATCATCCAAACTATTTAAAATCAAGCAGAACACAAGATTAAAATATTAACATTTGGATGCCTCCTGAATTAGAAACTTGCTTTGGCTTGTAAAAGGCAATCATATGGTTTTACATGTTCAAAAGCTGAAAACGCTAACGACTAACTAGGTAAGTGCATAAATTGCAAGTGATAGCTTAAAAGATTAGGAGAAAATTAATGAGTGGACGCCAGTAGTTAAAAAGGTAAATTGCTAAAACAACCCTACTTTTAAGACCATTTCTACAATAGCTGGTTGTAAATGAATCAAGAAATGGGTCATTTGTATGAAGTCACACTTAGCACATTCCAAAAACATTTTTGAGTAACCTACCAAGTGATTAAATGCAGCAATTTATCCTAATTTTGCAGTTACATTTTTCTCTGTGACTGTTCAGTATAAAAGTGTTTAAATTTAAAGCAGTGAAACCTCTTACAATCAATATTGATTTTGCTATAAATATCTCACTTAAAGACAGATTTTTTTCCCCCTTCTTGCACAGCAGCAAGTGGCTAGTAACTGCTCAAAGCAGTGAAGTTCTGAGCACCTCAATCAATTCCCATGCAGGTCAACAGGATCTGAAAGTGCTCTGTCTCTTGCAAGCATCACTCAGGACCTCCCATAGTAAGACCCTATAAGGAGGAAATGATTCACTGTTCATCAACTAAATTATTCAATGAGTTTCATGAAATGGTTCGAACAACTGTGAATAATATATCGTTACTATTCACCCAGCTCTATTATTCATCAACTTCAACTTCTTTAAAATGAAATATATTGCTTTTACTTCACAAAAGGGGATATAATCTAATTTCACCACAGTGCAGACGTGGCAATGTGTTAGAAATTTAACAAATTATTTTTCTCTCATTCTTCCACCACCAGAATACTAAGGCAGTATGTACAATTCCAGTGTCAGAGTTGAAGCCTGATGAATTCAAATGCATGCAAATTCACCAGCTGTAACTCTTAAGGAGTTAACATATACGAATAAATACAAGCTATTTTGTAGCTGTTTGCTATCGGCAGCAGCACAGAAATTAATATCAATGACATCACCAATGAAGCAGCGATTCAATGGACTTAGTGGGAAATTCACCTCTCCTCACATTTTTTGGTGATCTGATTTTTACCTGAATTAAATTAAAGCTCAGCTGTGATACGTCTTTGCTGATGACAGAATTAGCCTTATCGTTCCAGTTGCAGTAGTATGGGGATGATACCGGTCTTAAATTTTCACTCTTCAGGAAACCAAGCCCGTTATGACCAAACACTCGTGAGTTACAAGAGCAGTACTGCACCCAGCAACAGAACGTGAATCAGCTGCCACTCAAAGTGGGGTTCTCCTCTGAAAAACGGCACTCAGAATGACTGCTTATTGCCTCAGCATCTTCTGGAGCAAATGTGCTTGGTTTACAAGGAAAGCTGTTTTGGTTTTGTATTTTATCGTCACCCTGTAAGCTCTATCCGGGATCACAAAGTCAAGCTGAGCCCTTTCTTCCTCATACATCATGACCATAAACCAAGGTTTTACAGGCCAAGAAAGATGATTAGACATACTGCTGTAATTCCATTGCCTTCAGTGGGTTTGCACAGCTGTAACGGACTGGACACTAGCAAACAATTCTGTTGATGATGCACAAAGAGGAATAAGAAGCTAGCTCCCCCCATTAGCTATTTTTTGCCTCTTAAGAGTGAACAGTAATAAAAAGCTTATTTCTGTCACTAAAATCAGCAGACTGAACAGATACAGGGGAAAATAGCTGTTGAAAAGAAATTTGCTACTTTAGAGTCACTCTTCAGAACAGAGCCAGATCTGAAAGTAACAGACATCTTGAAACCTAGCCATTAAAAAAGTTTTTTAAAAAAGTCATTTTATGTGTCAAACCTGCCTCTATTCCCCTTGCCTATTTTTGCTTTTCACTCCCCTGACAGACCCACAGAAGAAAGTGCCTATACAAGGGACACAGTGAAATAACAATACCCACGGTGCTGTCAAAGGCACACAATGAGCAAGCTGAACGGTCTGAGGACAATCTATTTTCTCCCATCTTTCAGTTATGCTAATATTTAGTATTCCCTGTGACAATAGTTAGACAGAACATATGCAGACAGAAGTGTAACAGTATATGTCACAAATAAATATATATTCTTCACTGATGTGCTCATCTCCCTTCAATGTCAGTAAGCCTGCACACAAGGATAGATCCCAAAGGTTGCAACACGATATTTACATGCACCGGTAGATGGTTGAGAGGCCGGGACAATATTTTTTTAAAGAACACTAGCATTAATGGAAAGTCAAATGCATTCGTTTTCATTCTACAGCATAGTCAAACAACCCCCTGCATGATTCCACAGTACGTTTTTGCCTTTAGACGTATAATATAAAATCCTTTGGGATCTAACCCCCATTTCCCAACAGCAATCCAAGAAGCATTCAAGCCTGATAGAGATCATGAAAATAGCTTCCAGCCTATAGCAAACTGCTGACCTGACTGACAGCCCTGTAATTTGAACTCAAGTCCTCAGAGGCAAAAGGTGTCAAAGATATATTAGTCCACTGAGCCATCCTGTGCGTTCTTCTAACTGTAACACGGACACATTTTTGGCCCACCTCTGCCTGTTCAAATTAAATCCAGTTAACTGAACATCATAAAACACTTTGTTTAAATGGTTCTTTTTCCACTACATTGTCTTCAGTAAATAGCACAGAGATTATTGATTTCCTGCATTGCAGGATCAGCATGTTTACTTAAAGTAGTTCCCATTTTCTTCACTAACTATAAGCCAGAAGCACAGTGTACTTTAAAATATTAAAGAAATGGGCTTCCTTGTGCTTGAAGGAACTCTGAAAAGACCCTGGAAAATGTTCTGAACCTTAGAAACAGAAGAACCTAATGGACACTGAGCATTGCCCTACTCCAGTTAAGACTCGATCAGTTTTTTTTGCATTATCTGCAACATTGCATCACTATATACACCATGCTATAGATTAAGGAGGAGTGTCTACGTTCTTTTTGATAATCTTTCCAAATTAAGCCAAAGTCTTAATATTATAGTAGCATTTTTGTTTTATTTTATTTTTACTATATAAGAACCAACATCAGCATGCCATCACTGAGCTAAATCTAACAAAGTCTCTGGGCTACAAATGGAAAATGTTCTGTTTTGCACATAGGGAATTGGTTTAACACAGTTCATTTAAGCAGCAAGGGTGAGATCTGTGATCATGCAGAAGGGGTGACACCAGAGGGGATTTACTGAAACTCAGATTTTAAAAAGAAGAGAACCTTGACAACATGGCTGTAGAAAAGACAGTTTGAAAGGCAATTCATAGATGTTAAGGCTGGAAGAGACCATTGTTTATCATCTAATCGGACCTGCTGCTAAACATAGGCCAAACAGTCTCACCCAGTAATTCCTGCATCAAGCCCACAGCTTCTGGCTGAGCTAGGGCATATCTTTTAGATCCCATCTTGATCTAAAGACTTCAAACGATGGAGACTCCACCACATCACTAGGTAAGTTATTCTAGTGGTCAATTACCCCCTCTGTTAAAACACTATTAGGCAGTTACAACACAGGTTTACAATACCTGAAAATGAACAAACAACTCATAAATGGAACTAGGAAGGCCCCTCTCAGCTGCCATCCAACTGCTCCGTTCTAAAGCTGGCTGCACATGCTGGGAAAGCTCCCTCAAGAGGAGGGGCAGGGCTCTCGCAAGCACCATTCTCTCTCAAGGTCACAGATTGACACACAATTCTATAGTTGGCAACGTCCATGGACCATCTTCCCTCACACATGCAAAAGAAGTGCAGATCACATGCACTCAGCAATGGCCGTGCATGTTTTGCACTCGTTTTTTCTGAAGGCTCTTGTCCTTTGTTACATAGTGTCACCAATACGGGAACGCCACATGCTCAGAAAATAACAGAAACCAAAAAAGCTCATTAGACGACAAATGAGGCCTGATTTCTCCACTCTCCTGCATCTTGCATAGTCATTTAGAGATGCACCAAGGCCTCAAGTCAGGAAAGCTTGTGTTTAACTTGTGTTAAATTTAAGGATTTAGCACTTTCCTGAACTGGGGCATTGGTACAGCCCTAAAAGACTATGCAATGTGGCACAAATGTAAATTGCTCCTATTAGTAATGAAGAGAGCACATGGAAATCATCCACAAATATCAAAAGTACTGCACCTATAAAACTGTTGCTGTAGGATGTAACTAGAAATAAAGGCATGAAATTAAAAAAGGGACTTTTAAAGGACATATCAGGAGAAAGCTTCATGACCATAAGATGAAGTAAGCTGTGTTTTTTCTCAAGGGAATTGGTGGTAGCATCAAACCACTGGGCCTTTAAAAACTGGATTTGATGAAACACTGGAAGTGGTATTATAGGCAATAATTAAGTATTGTCGGAGCGATGGCCAAGATGAACTAATCTTCCATCTCAAAGGACTTGTCTACACTTGGAAATTTACCAAAATAACTGTTGCAGAATGTTGATTTTGGTAGAAGACCCCATGTAGGCATTCTTACTCCAGAATGACTCTGCCTTTTTTCCAATTTAGCTTAATTCACTTAGCTATTTCAGTAAAGTGCCAAATGTAGAGAAGCCCCAACTTCCATGATTCTGTGAAGAACAAACCAGGCAAACTTTGTGCATCTGGAGAAAGCCTATTATGGGTCTGCTGATAAATGTTTTAATCAGTTTTCATCCAGCCTCCTCAGCAGGTCTCCAGTGTCATTATAAATGTATTGCTGTTTTATTACAGCCATACTGTCTGTGTTAAAATAGAAACCGACTAATTGACTTTGAACTTTCTTCTCCTTTTCATGAAGATATTAGACCTAGAATTGTAGGACTAAAAGAGAGTTTGAGAGGTCATCTAGTCCAGCCCCCCATTCTGAGGCAAGTCCAAATAAACAGAGACCATCCCTGACAGGCGTTTGTTCTTAAAAACCTCCAATGACAGGCATTCCACAACCTCCCTTGGAAGCTTATTCAAGTATTTAACTATCCTTATAGTTAGAAAGTTTTTCCTGATATCTAACCTAAAGTTTCCTTGCTGCAGATGAATCCCATTATTTCTTCTCTTATGTTCAGAGGACAACTGATCACCGTCCTCTTCATAACATACTTGAAGACTGCCATCAGGTCTCCTCCAGGTCTACTTTTCTCAAGACTAAATATGACCAGTTTTTTTAGCTTTTCCTCAGATCAGGTTCTCTAAACCTTTTATCATTTTTGTTGCTCTCCTCTGGACTTCCTCCAATTTGTCCACATCCTTTCAAAAGTGCAGCACCCAGAACTGGACATAACACTCCAGTTGAGGCCTCACCAGTGCCAAGTAGAACGGGACAATTACGTCCCATGTCTTAGATATGACACCCCTATTAATATACCCCAGAATATTCATCTTTTTTGCAACTGCATCATATTTTTGGCTCGTGTTCAGTGGTGATCCACTGCAACTCCCAGATCCTTTTCAGCACGACTACCCCCTAGCCAACTATTCCCCATTTTGTAATTATGCATTTTATATTTCCTTCTTAAGTGATGTTCTTTGCACTTGTCTTTACTTAATTTCATCTTGTGGATTTCAGACCAATTCTCCACTTTTTCAAGGTCATTATGAATTCAAATCCTTTTCTCCAAAGTGCTAGCAACTCCTCCCAACTTGGTGTCATCCACAATTCTATAGGCATCCTCTCCACTTCATTATCCAAGTCATATTGAATAGGACTGGGCAAAGAACAGCCCGCTGTGGTACCCACCAGACCAGAGATTCTCAAACTGGGGGTGTGCCCCCCTGCAGGGGCACAGAATTTATTCTGTGGGGGCGTGAGAACCTTTTGGAGAGTGGCAGCTGCTGGCCGGGCACCCAGCTCTGAAGGCAGCGCTGCCCGCAGCAGTGGAGAAGAAAGGGTGGGAATGCCATCCCATGACACCCTTACTTCTGCACTGTTCCTGGTGGCGGTGCTGCCTTGTGAGCTGGGTGCCTGCCCAGCAGCTGCCGCTCTCTGCTGTGCCTTCAGAGCTGGGTGGTGGTATATGTATTTTTGTGGCGGTGAAGGACATAAATTACTATGAACACAAAGGGGGGCATGATCAAAGAAGCCTGAGAATGCACTAGACATCCTCCCATTTTGATGGTTAGTTGTTGATAACTACTCTATGGTCTTCCAACCGGATGTGTACCCACTTCATATTAATTTCATCTCGACTACATTTCCCTCATTTGCTTATGAGAATGTCACGTGAGACTGTCAAAATCCTTACTAAAAATCAGGAGATGTTATGTCTACTGCTTCCCCACTATGCACTAGGCCAGTAACCCTGTCAAAGACGGACATTAGCTTGGTTTGGATGATTTGTTCTTGACAAATCCATGTTGGTTATTACTTACTACCCTATAAACGGAAAAAACAAAAACAATAAAACCCACCAACCAAACCAAAACCCATCAAACATACACACATCCGAGAGCCCAAGAAGTTTGCTGCAAGAGACTAAGAGAAAACAAAGAAGAAAGGAAAAAAAGAAACTAAAATTAAAAAAAAAGAAGTTTGTAAGGCAAAGCTAAAATACATAAAAGGCAGTTGAAAGACATTTCCATCAGCCAATGGTGAGATGACACAGGGCCAACTGAGAATGCAGCATGGCAGGCTGGAGTTGGCGATTACCTCCTTGGCAGGAATCTCAGAACTTTAACTTTCTTTGGATGGGCCTATGAATTTCCTTGATTTGAGAAGTGATTTTCAGTTAATTGTCTGTTTACCTAGTTAGCATAATTGTCTTCAATTATATAATTAGAGTTCATATGTGTAATGATTTTAACATGTAATTATACCTAATTACACCCTTAAAATGTGCAAGTCATAAATATCCTTATCATTTTGATTGATAGATGTATGGGTGGGTGGGGGGACTCACTCCGGTTATTTTTATCTGCTGGATCCCATACACTGCAAGGATAAGAGCATTTAACACAGACTTTTATTACCATTATTTACAAGGCCCTACAAATGTTATATCTGAGGCAGCATTACCAGAGCAAGAAATAATCCATCTCCCCACAACCAAGGACCAAATGCAGTCACCCACTATGGCAGCAGTGTCTTGGAAGAAACCCCAGACAGTAGATAACGCCTAGAAAATTATTTGTTTTGTTAATTGCTGATTGCGTGTTTGGGATAATACAAGTCATAAAGGAAAACAGCAGCCCCATTGTGACGCACTTACATACAGTACAACACACCCAAATTCCACTGAGTGTCCCAGAGGCTGGGTCACACTTTAGAACACAAAAAGAAAAGGAGGACTTGTGGCACTTTAGAGACTAAAAAATTTATTTGAGCATAAGCTTTCATGAGCTACAGCTCAGTTCATCGGACGCACACAGCTTCTCTTAACAACATATTTAATTGGTGGGGAACAGCATTTCCAGTCTCTGTGAAATTAATGAACTTTATGGAGTGGTTTGATTAAAGGGTTGGAGGGTATGTGGCTACAAAAGGAGGTCAGGTGGTAGAGGGCAGCATGGAAGGATACAAAAGGAGTGATGAGAGAAGATTGGTAAGGACCAGAACCAGGGGGGTGGGGTCTGCAGAGAGAGTTAGACATGAGAGTAGCTATGTGGGCAGGAGCAGAGTAATATGTCACCTGGAAGGTTAGGATGAGATGACTGACTGTGGATGTGAAACAGGAGAAAGCCAGTGGAGGGATTCAAGGAGCGGGTACAGAAGGTCAGAGGAAAATAACTGGGAAATCCGGTGTGTCATTACTGGAAAGCCTGGACGAAGAACCATGTCTAACGCCTCATCCTGAGCCTGGCCAATCAGGGACGTGGATGCATTTCTGATGGGATGCATTACCAGAGGCAGAGGCAGGGGCAGCAACTGAGAAAGCCTACATCTCATCTCTCACAAGAGTGCGGGGCTGAGCAAGGGACAGATATACAGCATAGCCTTGCAAAGTGTTGGGTGGGTTTGTTTGGTTTTTTTTCAAAAATGGCATTATTTCCTATTCTTCTGGATAATAGAAAGGGCCTCAGAGCCACACTGTTTTAGACATTCAGCACCCACAAATACATTAAGCTCATGCTTTTAAAGCCATTTGTCCTTCACCCTTAAGAGACCCTGTTCTGTTTTATTTTTATAGTTACTGTGTTTCATTTTGTTCGTCCTGTAGGACAGTACAAACAACAAGTACCTGGTGCATACAAAATGAATTAGGACAATGGTTATTCGGTCTTTTTCTTTTTCCTAATTGCCTTTTGCTACAAAGGCAAATATTTGCACACAGATTAAATGGTTAATGCTTATTTAAAGTTCAGCTTTTCCCCCCATCAGATTTCCTTCTGCTACTAACAAACAGAGCAATTTGCAAAAATTTGTGCTGGAACTGGCTCCAGAACCTCCAAAGAAAGCCCTGCATAACGAGAACCCTTCAATAACACTTGGGAACAAGCCCAGTAATACAGTATGCTTCAGCACAAGGAACGCAGTCCCTATGTCAAATATAAATCTGTTAGCGCGCTCTCACTCTCTCATTAGAGCTTCCAAGTACAAGCCGGCAGCATGTGCAGTGCCTAAAATATTTCAGGTGTTTCCAGAATGGCAACTGACAAGCCCTCAGGTGAGGAGGTACGGCTCTGCGACTGTGTAACTTTATCAGCTGGAAGAACCTGCTAGAAGTCCAGAGAATAAATTAACAAGAAAAAAACCAGTAAAACTCTGAAGAAATATTGAGACAAGGAAATACCAAATAACCAACATTGCCCAACATCCCCTATCCATCAGGCCTCATCTGAAAGAAAAAGCCTCCTAGAAATAATCTCATGCTCAAAGGAACCGGCATTTCTGGGTAACCTCTACCTCGCTTGCAGGCACTACCCGATGTGCATCACAGACCTGGGTTAACAGACTGGGATGCTGCTGACCTGACCTGCAACTGCCTTTGGCGTCAATTAGTGATGTCAAAGCAGTACCTCCAAGCTCATGTGAAAATGTGTACAAAACAGGAGAGCAGGTTCCATACACGCAGAGTTCTAAGGAGTTATTGAGCCAGTCGGGATTCAAGCAGGCAAGTATAGAGTGCATGGCAATTGGTGGGAAAAATTTACCGGGAAAGAGATTACATAAAGTTAACACTTTATAAAGGAACAGAAAGCCAGTTCTCCTGTCAATGTGTCCTTCATCTCGGCCAGTTAATCCCCATTCTCTGGGGTGCAGAATCTGACTCTAGAATACACAGTGGGCTGACCACTTTAATACGGTGTGAGGTGCATTTGGCCTCTTCTGCACAAGTTCATCTCTCTTAGCTCTCACCCTCAAAACTCTACAAGGTGGTGTTGCAGGTGTGCTCTATAAGAGAGAGATCTATACATCAGTAGTTTGCAGTGTTTTTATAGCCATGATGGGCCCAGGATATAACAGAGACTAGGTGGGTAAGGTAATATCTTCTATTGGACCAATTTCTGTTGGAAACAAGAGACAAGCTTTCGAGCTACACAGACCGCCTAGAGCTCTTCTTAGAGCGCTGTGTAGCTCAAAAGTGCCAGTAGATGGCGCTCAAGAATATATATAGATAATTCCTGGGTTTTGTCAGCCCGGTATGGCTCATGCGCTGCAAAAATCTTCTTGTGTGCAATTTGCTACATCAGCTCTTAACGTGGGACAGTGGACCCCAAAACTGGGGACGTGGCAAGAGATTTTGTGTATTTAAATGTGTGTGCCAGTCACAGCAAATACTTCTATGCCAGCATAACCCTGCGTGTGGCTATCAGGTATATCCACCCAAGGAAATGTAGCCGCCCTTCTCAAATCCAAAGGCAGAATATGACCCTCCAAGACTGACTACCCTTCAGAGTCTGATCTCATGTATATAGGAGCCGAGCTTCAAAGTTCAGATTCAGAACCAAAGTTCAGTTGTGCTTGGACCTGGGTCTCTTTTCAATCCCCTCCTCTAATATTAAAGCAAAACGGCCTCAATCCACAGGAGGATTAAAGATGTTGGTTGTCTCCAACCATGTGCACTTCCTGCTGCCATGGAAACCAATACCAGGAACTGACTGCACTGTGCTGTTATTTCTAGATGCTTCATAACACGGTAGTCTCCCCTCCAGACAGGTCAATTCAGCAATGGAAACACTGATTTCCTGGTGCTACCCACAGCAATAAGGTCTTGATTGGTTCTATTTCTCAAGGAATTGTAGATTTATTTTCACTGATAGGATTTTTTGTTTTCATTACCAAAAACACCTCTCTACAGCCAGGCTCCGGTAGACCACCGCAGCATCAGTTATTAAGTTACTTGAATTATTCTTTATGCTCACTCATGCAATTGCTTCTGTTTCTCCTTGTGGCTCTGCCTTCTAGGTGAAGGTAACTTCATAGGGCTAGAACTCTTTTCCACCCCTCCCATCTTATGAACAATGAAACCTATGTTCTTATGTACTGGGCTCCGGGGGATGGGCACAGTCACTGTGGATATGTTGCTATTTGCATCGTTCTTTTGTGATGTATACTTTCAACCTGCCATCCTCTGAAGGTCTAGAGGAAGAACAAGCAGAGGAGAGACAGACAGACAGACAGAGGAGAAACTTTTTGTAATGTTTCCACATCATGGAATGTTTTGTTCAGTCTGTTTTGACGGAAGCAGAATCCTGTTGGGTGTCCCATTGAGGGTCTTTCGTCGGAGATCTCTCAGCCGCACCCAAAACTTGGCAAGGTAAATCGCCATCCCGCATAGATACAGATAGATATTTAGCTCAGCTTGATTCTCTGATGGCCTCATTTCAGTGATTGCTGATACATTAGCAGGCCTGGGGGGGGTCTTGATATCCTCAACTGAGAGAATACAACCAAAATACTTTACTTCAATTGTTCTGTTGCTGCATTTATCCTGATTTAACTTCATCTCTTCCCCGCCCCCCCCCCCCCCAACTTCTGCTTACAAACTGCAGTTCCTGTGAAGAGAGAGCAGCCTCCCAGAAGATCTGGTGAAATTATTAATTACAAATGAATCTGACAAGTTGAACTTTGATATCCACTTGCAAATCATCCACGCCTTAACCCTGATTTCTGTGAATGTGTGTGAGAGTGGCTTAACACTATGTGAATCCATTTCAGTCTATGCCCTGTTTGCAACCATGACTATAAGTTTTTGCAGCATGTGATTGGTTGCCTAAGTAAAACAATGTTCCTGCTTCTCAACTGGATTATGGTATTTTAAAAACCCAGGGTAATTTATAACCAATAATAAAAGATGAAAAGTAAATACAAAAATTAACGAACAGCAAATACACTTATCAGCATGTGAATGCCATTAATACATGAATAGGAGCATTCCTAGGGAGAGCAACCAGCCATTCTTTAAATATCTGTGTGGACCAAAAAAATATATATATATATATGCGCAAAGGTTTTTTTCGTACAGGAGTCTGAACATGGCTGAACTACAGAGCCCTTCAGAATTCAAATAAATATTCATGATCACCATGATGCTATTATGCTTCAAGGTGCTAACAGCCGCCACCAAAGGGCTGCTGGATGCAAGAAAATCACAGACCTTGTTAAAATAAATGGGCACGCTAAAGCATTCGCCTGAGTGCCCAACCGTAGGAGCAACTAAGACACTGTGGACAGGGAAAACAGCTGGATGCAAAGGCAAGGTTGTGCCTGGAGCCAGCCCCGTTGGCCAGAGGGCGAGTGTTGCACCAGCAGGGTTAATGCCAGATTCCAGGTGCCGGGTTGGGTGTTGGTTCCAGGCTGGGTGAGGGAGCAGGGGCAGTTCCAGAATGACTCTGCCGGGAAGCACTTCTTGGGCCTGGGGCTGGAGCGTCCCCTTGGGATGTCTGCACAAACCTGTGTGCTGCACCTTCCTACGGTTGTTCAGGGAGACAACTTTATTTCCGTAAATAAAGCAATTATCTCACCTGTGTGTCAGATTTCACATTGAGATTGAACCTCAAGGCCCAGCATTTTGGTTTGCAACTCAGACGAACCAGCATCAGGCTCCTGCTCTGGGTCAAAATCTCTAGTTCTGTGGCATGGGGCTGGCTATCCAATAAGACTGACTTCTACACTGCCAACAAATATTTGTTGTGATTTTTTTAAATATTTGAGTACGGTTTGTATTTCCTCCTGGACTGATTTGCAGAAGTGCTGAGCACTGACAACTCCAGCTACAGAAATGGGAACTGAAGGTTCTCAGTATTCCTGAAAAAATCCAGTCACTCCCCTTCCTCCACCCCTAGCTAGTCCAGATTCCCCTTCCCTCCTCTTCCCACTGAAATACCTTCCTTCCAAAATTGGGGTTAAATGAATAAACCTTGGGGCTCAGTAGATACAAAGATAATCAGGAAATGAGAGCTACAAAGTCAAGACTATAACAGGATTCAAAAAAGAACTAGATAAACTCATGGAGGATAGGTCAATCTATGGCTATTAGCCAGGACGGGCAGGAATGGGCTCCCTAGCCTCTGTTTGCCAGAATCTGGGAATGGGTGACAGGGGATGGATCACTTGTTGATTACCTGTTCTGTTCATTCCCTTTGGGGCACCTGGCATTGGTCACTTTCAGAAGACAGGATACTGGGCTAGATGGACCTTTGGTCTGAGCAAGTACGGCCGTTCTTATGATATTTTGGAACCTGTGCATCTCAAAGTGTAGATTTACCCAAAGTCATTCAGGGAGTATCAAATAAAGAATATTGAATAATAAATACACTAAATGGTTGATTATAAAATTGACACAGATAACGCTAACACACA
This sequence comes from Chelonia mydas, assembly GCF_015237465.2. NCBI lineage: Eukaryota > Metazoa > Chordata > Testudines > Cheloniidae > Chelonia > Chelonia mydas. The sequence goes on along the minus strand of NC_051246.2, from coordinate 129,343,289 downwards.
TACCATACAATCATACCTCAGCCCTTTCCTAGATTTCCAGAATGAACTCCAGCAAAGTTCTTGCAAAGCACGCTTGAATCAGCATTCAGCAAGACACATACAGCAGGAGTATTTTTCAGAACAGGCATTCTGCAGACTCAAAGCTGCTGCATATTACTGAAACACTAATTTACATATGTCAGTTTAATTATTCTGTAGAGTGATTATAGCATCCTGCTTCAGAACATTCCAGTACAGAGTGCGACCTTCATCTGCTTAGTGTTTGCAAAGAAAATATTAACATTTTCTATTAGTCCATCCACTGAAAAATTCTACTTAAAAAGCAACTTTTGGGGGGGAAAAAAACCCACACCATACCATACATGTAATTTCCTTTGATTGATTTTAAGTCAAACATAAAAGACTTCTTTGGTGTAAAGTGGATACTAGAGGTTCAGTTTTAATTGCTAAGAATTCTTATTAGCCTCTAACGCTGCTCAAGAAAACATAATATTTGAGAAGGAGGGGATGGCTTACTCTGAAACAGCTGTTCCGTTATTACACTTTGCTTACAATTATTACCATAATTGCACTCTAGTTAGGAAAAATGATGATGATTTTGTGTGACACTACTCAACTCACTGGAAGATTCTACAAATGTTCACTGAACACCTGACAAAATTCAACTTGACTCATGACTAAGTTCGTCAGGCTGTATTTTATGCTGGACAAAATCTTCATAAATGTTTTACTGAATGAGGCCAGCATTTATGCATTGTTTCGCCATTGCTCCTCAGCAACCGAAAGAATCGGTGATTACGCCCTACATGCTTCTGCTGTTGTTGCTATATTCTTCCAACAACACAGCAGCACGAGTCATGCCTCTTTGAAATACTTCAAGTACATCCAGCCCTCGCTCCAAACTTCTCTTGATCTGGCTGACAAGAGAAATGAGTGATACATGTGAAGAAAATTGGAGACAAAGCAACACCATCCATCCTGAAGGGTAGCACTTTCGCAGAGAAAGAAAAAGGCAATCAAAGGACTTGACGAGTTACACCATGCAGCTTAGAGAAAGGGTAGTCACACGTCTGAACGTATTGGAAGTGGCATGCATGATACTGAAAATGACAGCCGTGCCTTGTGTAAAGATGTGCGGCTGGACAGGCAAGTGTATAGGGGAGCTAGGGACTAACACAAATTGAGTCTGAAGGAATGTCTAGTTTGTGGTCTATAATGGCTAAGGCTGCGAGTTTGTCACAGAGGTCACAGAAGTCATAGTATCCGTGACTTTCCATGACCTCCGTGACTTCTGCAGTGGCCAGTGCACCTGGCCCGGGGGCAGCTCAGGCAGCCCCTGTGCCAGTCACGTCGGCTGTACCTAGGACAGTCTCGGGACACCGTGCCCCCTCCCCTGCTTGCAGCAGTAGAGTCTGGGTGTGAGAGAGGGCACAAGCACAGGACGGAGTGAGGCAGGCTCTGGGCGGCACTTACTTGTGGGCAGTGACATCCCCTTCGCTCAGCTCTTATGCGGAGGTATGGCCAGCCAGCTCTGCACACTGCCTCTGCCCGCAGGCACCGCCCGCTCAGCTCCCATTGGCTGAAGTTTCCGGCTGATGGGAGAGGAGAAGCCAGCGCTTAGGGCGGAGGCAGTGTGCAGAGCTGCCTGGTCACGCCTCCACCTAGGAGCTGAGCAGGAAGGATGTCACTGCTTCGTAGGAGGCACGGAGCCAGGTAGGGAGCCTGCCAGCCCTGCCAACTCCCTCCCCTGCACCAGCAGGGGTCTCAGACCGAACGCCGCTGCCGCCCCCCACCCCCAAGCACCAGTGGTGCCCCCAGGCCAGCCTCCCAAAAAATTTAGTCAGGGGTATATAGTAGAAGTCATGGACAGGTCACAGGCCGTGAATTTTTGTTTACTGTCCATGACCTGTCCGTGACTTTTACTAAAAATAGCTGTGACTAAAATGTAGCCTTAGTAATGGCACTCAGGGGTCAATTCACATTCTCCAGGGACAGCTCAGTCTTTGAGAGGGAGCACGACAAACAGAGAAGTGTCCTACCCCTACTTCCGCCACTGTCTTGGGTAAATTTTGCCCTTGGATATACATGCACTGATGTCAGAGTAAGGACTCCACACAACCACTCACCCCCTACTTTGTTGACTTTTCCTCCCCTGCCTTCTTTTCTAAACCTAAAGAACTCTATCCCTTCATCCACCCGCCTCCCCACATCTGCCTGTCTCCCTCTCCACTCCCTCTATTTGACTTAAGCTTGCTCACTCCCAGCGGCTTCTCTGAGACAGACACTGTAGGGTTAGCAAAAGAATTTAAGCATAGCAGACACTCAATTTGTTACAGACTAAGCGTCTCCTAATGGGAAGTCTCCTGGCAATTCAGGACCAGAGTAAGGACCCTGTTATACATTGCCTTGGGCTTACTGGCACGTTTGCTTCGGAACTGAGAAATGAGAGAGCCCAAGACTGCCCAAAGCCTTTTCCTTTGTGCGTAGTTATTTCCCTCTCATGTCTATTGTTTTCACTGGCCATTCACTGCACCTAGTAACAATGTTCTATACCACACCACAGCGCTTTGTGCTATGTCTGCAGTAGCCTACCTACAGGACCAGGGTGCAGTGAGTTGGGCCTGGAACATAAAGCAACAATATACAAAGTGGGCTCTCCCCCTGCCTTGCACTAACTCAAGCCCCCTACACCCTTCCTACACCCTGCACCTTGTCCAGCTTGACCAACGGCAGCACCCCCACACAGAATCATAGAAGATTAGGGTTGGAAGAGACGTCAGGAGGTCATCTAGTCCAACCCCCTGCTCACAGACACAATCTCCATCCACTCTGTTGTGTCTTTCCACACGAGATGTTCTTCCTCTTTCTAGCACCAGACAGCCAGACATTTCTCCTCTCCTCCCAGATCAACATCCCCACTTCTTCCTGTTCTGCTCAGCCCCCTTCTGGCTCCCTCTCTCTCTTTCTCCTTTCAAGCACCAGATCTACACATGCGCAGGATGGAGCTTTCAAGTGGGGCCTATTCAAAGGCCATCTTGGCTGATCACTCTGCCCCCAACTACAGATCTCCAGAGCTGTATGTCAAACCCACACCTCCCAGCTTCCCAAGCCCAGCAGGAACTGGACAATAGTGTCATTTGCAACCCTCCAGTTCCCATCTGTGATGGAATGTACGTATGTTCACACCCTACACGCTATTGTAATAATTCTTGTATAAGGCATGGCTTGTAAGGTATCATTTGATAACTCGTAAATTGCTGGTCAGCACCATCCTCATAAAATGTATGTGGCAACATTGTCTGTAAAATCGTAAGATCCCCCTGTATAATGTTATTAACACATGTTCCAAACCCCACAGCCCTGACCAAACAGGTCGGCAAACAGGTCTCTCTTACACAAAGCAATGTATACTCGGCTTCATTTGCCTTTAAGCAGTAAACAGAGTCATCAAGCAGGAAAGGAAACAAAGAAAGCTCAGATAGGTGAGTAAAAGCCAGCAGGGAACATCCTTCCACACAGACACTTTGTCTCCTAATGCCCAGTTCAAGAGAAGGACTGAAACTATAAAAAGACAGACAAACACCCTGGCACCCCTCTCTTGCCCCGTGCCCAGCGACAAAGGAAGCAAGGGTTGGACTTGGGAGGAGGGGTCCTGATCTACAGGGTTTGGTCAGTAAGACTGCTGAAAGCATGCAGTGAGAAACTTTACCAGAATCTGATCTAGTTTATTAAGCTCTGTATTAATAAATGTTCTATCTTTATTTGTCTTGTAACCATTTCTGACTTTTATGCCTCATTACTTGTACTCACTTAAAATCTCTCTTTGTTGTTAGTAAACTTGTTTTACTGTTTTATCTAAGCCAGTGTGTTTAAACTGAAGTGTCTGAATTACTATTTTGAGATGATAAACTGGCATATTATTCCCTTAAAGGAATAACAGATAATATATGTGAACTGTCTAGGAGAGGGCTGGGCAGTACAGGACATACATTTCTGGGGGGATACCTGAGACTGGGGGTGTGCTGGGGTCACGCTGCAGTATAACCGAGGCTGGTGAGAGCCAGAGTGTAAACAAGGTATGGCTGGCAGGCTGCAGGACACACAGGCACTCAGGGTGCAGCTTGCGTGCTGGAAGGCTGTTTGGGCTCGGCCCAGGTGGGAGCTACTTCAGCAGGCATCATAAGGCACCCAAGGTTACAGGGCAGGGGAAACACAGCTCCCCACCCTCTCCCAGGCTGGATGGTAACCTGGTATGTTGCACCATCTCACCAAGCATGACCAAATCCTGCACTGGTCCCCTCTTTTTCCTGCAATATAAATCCAGCCTTCATGCTACAGGTGGCCTGCACCCCAAGAACACTAGCTGCCCAGCAGATGCATATGCAAATTAGGTTAGCACTGTAAGCTCTTGTTTGTACTGAATTGGCTAGTTTTTGTCTTTGCAAGCTCTGCAGTTATCCCACCATTTAGCACACACTAAGGGAACATTTCCCACCCGCCACCACATAAATCCACCCATTTCTTCAGCACAAGCTGTGTACTCAGGGCCCCATTGCTCCAGAGGACAAGCTAGCATGCACCAGGAATTGACTAAGCATCTTGCTGATTTCCAGTCCCCTAAGGAGAAGAGCTATGTTTAGTGCAGCAGTTCCTTTAAGAACAACATGGCATGCCAGCAGCGAGCAAAACAAAAATCTTACGGCTAAAACAGTCATATAGTGATACATCACACACGTCTCAAACACAGTTACCCACATAAAGTAGCGCTGGAAAATAACTTGCTATCAACGAGTACTGGAATTCAATATTCTACCGCCAACCTAAGGGCCCAATCCTGCCTCCCTTACTCAGACTGATCAGTTCCTTACTCCACGAGTAGTCCCAATAGACAAGATTGTAGCTAGGAGAACGCAGCCTCATATTGAGAGCAATCCGCCTGGCACCTAACACGCTCATCACCCTCTGAGAGCTGAGCCAATCAGAGCACAATGACTGGAGGGCCAGGTTATAAACACAGGAGTTAAAGACAGCCCTGTGGACTCGGCGGCTAATTGACGCAGGACCAACAGATATGTCAGCTATGTGGGTTGGGATCCAATGCCTGTACACATGGATACAGGCAACAGATTTCTGATTCACCAGCAACAGTAACTTATTAGCCCCTGGCCTGGGATGCTGTTAGCTCTGGGGACCCCAGGCTGTCTGTTTGCTGCCCGGATTCTGAAGTGTTTGAAAGGTCCGAGATGTTGCCACTTTCCTCAAACTATGAAGTTGCCCCACACTGCATATTACCACCACACTGTCCAGACTGGGAAATCATCTCAGAGAAGATCAGAGGGGGAATATCTTTAGATGTGGGTGCTACAATATAGACATGTTAATATTCTAGTGAAACACCTTATATTTCAATATATGTAACAGCAACAAGGTGGGAACAATCTGTATGAGGGGCGTGTTCAGATTAATTGTCTAATAATTGTTTAAAAGTTATTCCTAATATTCCAAACACTATTTGCAATGTTTTATATTATTTACAATTTTTTTCTGTGTGCATGAAATGTTTCTTAGTAAAACCAAGTGTATAGTTCTCTCTTTTTGAAAACTGTCTGGGAATGATTAACATCCATCTCTCAGCGTTGTACAGACAGTAGCCCTAAGGTTTCACTCTGTGCAGTGCCTTCTGAAAAGTCCTGAAAAGACAGAACTCTGCAATAAAAAGGATGTTATAATAGTTATCTGTAATGTTGCCTTTGCACCCACCTGCCTGGTTACACAAGTAAAAGAACAGTTTGGCCCACTGATTCCATTGAGATTCCTGATGGATCATAATACTCTTCAATAGTTGTTAAGGCAGAAAAATCAGACTCGAAAGGTCCAATACTTGACATGCAAGGAGCTGTACAGAAGGAAGAAACATGACATTAGAATAGGCCAGGCCCTCAAAACAGGAGCAGTGCAAAGCGTATCAGAGTCCTCTGGAGCAGGGATCCCAGGTGAGCGTGACTTGACGTCCAGGTCACAGGACCAGGATGGAATCATGTTTCGGCCATGTCATCAGCATAGCGGCTTCCTCGCTGAGATTTGTTGGAATCGCTGGACAGTTGATTTAGCTTCTTGCAGCACTCGATCTTCCATTCCTTGCACAGCCACCACGCAGGAATATGTCAGCCCGAGTTCTGGGCACACAAGGATGGCAACACTGGGAGCGCAGTTGATAACTAATATGAACATACCCAAGGGCTAGCTAGGGACTAGTGTAGGCAGGCATTCATGCAAGAGGTGGTGTGAAAGGTGCCACACTCCACGTGTAGTCCAGTGTGGTACCATGATTCTTACACACCATTCTGAGGCAGAACTCATTCCCTGCTTCCTTCTTGCTTAGCTGGGGAGGACCGGGAAAGGCAAGAAAGTAAATTGCTGCTTGCTTATACCGGCACCACATTACGATACTGCCCAGGCCAGCTCAACTGTGCTGGGCCATACTTTGGGGTGGAGCCAAGGCTGCCATTCCCTGCCCACAGGGAGAGTAACCAGATGTGCAGCACCTCGGGCAGAGGTCCAGCTGTTCTCACTCTCCCTTTCTGCCCTGGGTACGCGTGCTGCCCAACTCACCGATCTCGTTGGTCTATTCGGAGCAGTGCTTCAGGATGTTTATTTTGTGGTTTCGTTTGGTTTTCAATACACTGTATTTTTATGCTAAAGAAAATACGACACTTCGGGGAGTGGAGTGCATAAAGTCAGACTGCCTTTTAAAAATGGACTGCCAGACACCTTACGGGTGACATCTGGATCAGAATCTAGATAATTCATAGTCCATGGTTATAATACATCAGCAATAATAGAGCCTTTTCAACTTCAATAAGCACAAAGAAAGAAAAGCTGAGCACAAGAATCCTACATCTCCGGTATGTTTGGATAAGCCTGATGGTTTTCGGGTTCAAAGACTATTAGTAATCTTTGGGGCATAACCATACAGGAAAATCAACGTGAGTGTGCAAGGAATTTATTAAAGCCCAAATTCAGTTTTCAGCATGTGCATTACAGACCCGATCCTCCACCTGCTCCCAAAACTAGCTGACACACACCACAGAGAAGCAGCCTAGAAGTCAGTGGTAGCCCATTTCTTCCTATTAATCAAATCTGATGCTGTCAAAACACCCTTTAACCAAAGGTCCCCAAGGCAATGTACGGTGTTTGTCTATAATTAAGTATAAATCACAGTTCAAGTCACAAAAATCAAGAGTTGCACAAGGTAAGCTTTCAGCAGTAACGTGCATTTATCTCCATTGCACATCTCGCTCGTTTAGGACGTATATTTTATGACATGAAGCAATACACGAAGCTACAAACAACACCACGTTGCAACAGGAATAGAACATATTATATGTGCGCACTGCAGCTCAGTTAATTGACCTTAACGTGTGCTTTGCTGACTTTTGTAATTTTGACTCTGCAGCCATAGCACTACGCTGAATTTCTATGCTATTTATCAGAAAGGGAAAAGGAAGCCCAGAGGATAGATGCGGGAGCTACTCAATTTTCAGATTACACAAACTGACTTTGTGAACGAACCAATGGGCGCTTAATTATTTCTGTATTAAACTAGCTGTGCACACATGTGCAACAGAATGAGTTTACATATAAACCGGGAGAGAGTATTTTTCACTCCTCCATAATTCTAAAGTAATGAAGGAGTATGTTTAAACTTTGCAGAAAAATTCACCTCCAGGCAGTAGCCAAGCATGGGTAATTTATGAGCATAGGAGATTAGAAGGGAAAAGTCTTTTGCAACCACACGATAACAGTCACCTGCATTCATACAAATACCAATAATATTTTAAAGGCTAAATCAAGAAAAATTAGTTTCTATGGCAACTAATGGCCCAGTTAATGGATCAAGTTATTAGCATCGAGCCCACTGAGTCAATAGTCAGTATGAGAACGGTACAAAATATGATTTAAAGTAATTTACCAGAGAGTATAGTATTACAGCAGAGATAATGACAAAATATATTTAGCTGCACAGAACCTTCCATGCAGTGACAAGCCAGGCTGTGTTTTGCGTAAAGATTATCTAGCATATCAGCAGGTTATATTATTTTTCCTGGAGGTATTTTTCTTTCCTTTATTTTGTTCCCTGAAGACCCTACTGGTTCTTGTTAGATCCCGATTTTTCAGAGGCTTTAACCCTGCTTCCATTTTTGCAAATGCAGCCAGCTACTTAGATGTCTAAATGGTAATATTTGCAGCTGCAATTAACTGCCAGCATAAGTTTGTGACTGCAAAAAATGGCAACATGTTTTCACAAAGGAGGCCCCTATAGATCAGTGTCATTTCCACATAAGTCTAGGAGCGGAACCAGAGGAGATGCACCCACCATTTGCCAGTTTGTTACAAAAACACATCGGTCAGATGAAAAGTCCAAAGACAACAAGGCTCAAACGTGCACTTTGGTAACACCTAGAGGAAGAGTGACATCAAGGAAGATAGGATTCAGGTTTCTATTCACAAACTGGTGCCAAAGGCAGCATGGGATTATACAGTATGGCATGAAAAGCTTAAACAGATGGCACAGGGGCAGATCTGCATCACACCACTGCAGAGTCTACATCCATATTAGCCCGAGTGTTGTTTTAAGCAAGATATCAAGTGCCATGCAATACCCACAGCAGGGGAATCCTAAAAGGAGCCACTTCCAATTCAAGGAGAAAGAAACATATTGGTCTTACCAGACCATTGGTTTTCTGTGAGATTCTGCACTGCCTTGCACCTGTGCAAAGCAAGTGCAAAATGCTACCAAATAAGAAAGCCAGCATCTTACACTCTGCACTGGTGTAAGTGACCACACAAGGTGCAAGGCACTGGAAAGCCAGCCCTATTATATAGTTGGTAGCCCTGACAACTGGCTCACTCCTGCTCACACGTAAGGCAGGCACAGATTATCCAGGGCTGGTTGCCAGGCCTGCCCTTTGGCCTTATCCCCACACAAAGCTTTCCATATGTAAGCGGGGGAATAGTCCTGCTCTTGTGGGGAACTTTCCTGGCTACTGCACTACCCCAGTGAAGTGGGCTAGCGAAAGGATCCGAGTCCTCGTTCCCACTTCCTTTACCCAGTGGCCTCCCTGCCCTTGAGGACTCCCCTTCCACTCTCCTGCCTGGCAGAGTCCTCGTAACCCCAGCAAGGCTGGGCCCAGGATTCCTGGGGGGCTCGACCCCCAACCCTGCTGTGGTCACCTAGGACAGGGGTTAGGGTGTCCCCACTCCGGGGTACTCTCTCTGCACTGAGCACTTCTCTGACCTACTGACCATTACGTACAAGTTAAAGCAAATGCAAGTTATTTAATCAACAATTAATTTTAAAAAGAATAAGGAAAAATGGGAAAGGTTAAAGGAAACACATCACCCCGCTCTGTGGCAGGGAACATCACAAACAGCATCTCTGGAACGTCAGGGCAGTTCACAGTCGTTCCTTGTAAGTCCCAGGCCCCTTCTCTGGCCCTGGCTGTGCTGCAGGGATGCGGTGGGTTGGACACTTGCTCTGGTGGTGGCCACACGCTCTCAGGCTCTAAGTGGTAGGACCCTTCTGCCCAGTGTCGCCCCTGCCCTGTCGGGGTTACGATCCAAGCCTGGCCTGCAGAGTCCCTTGGCTGAGGCGTCTCCCTGTGCTGGGCCCGCTGCCCAGGGTCCCCCTCGGTCTTCCCAGCTGCTCACCACACCCAGCTCCAGACTGCTCCAGCCCCAGCTCCACCACTCTGTCTCTGCATTGCTGCTGCTCTGCCTCCAGCTCCCTGGGCTGCTTCTCTGGCCCCTCTGGCTCTGGTCGCTGCAGCTCTGCTCCCAGGACAGGTCTGCTCTACAGGCTGCTTCTGTGACTCTGCTCCCAGCACGGACCTGCTTCCTGGGCTGCTTTTCTGGACCCTCTGGCTCTGGTTGCTGCAGCTCTGCTCCCAGGACAGGGTCTGCTCTCTCTGGGCTGCTTCTCTGGTCCCTCTGGATCTGGCCCAGCTCTGCTCCTCAGCTCAGCTTGGGCCCCTGCTTTCTCCTTAGCTCGCCCCACTCTGTCTGACCCACGCAAATCCAGCTCACTCAGAGGACGAGGACGGGACCCCCCCGGCCTCCTGACTCCCTGATTAGCCTGCTCGCCCTGTCATTCAGGCTGACCTGGAGCATTGGCCTCTCCCCATTGCTCCTGGGGGCTGTCCGTCTCAGGGTCCTGATTCCCCATCAACGCTTCCCCTTTGAGTACTGGGAGCGAGCAACTAAAACACCCCCACTGAATGTTAGTAAGGGGGCAACAGTCCCCTTACACATAGCTAACTGACCGCCTCGTGCACAAATCAGCTCTGCTCTGACAGAGCAGAGCGGGTGTAAATAAATGTCAGCGTGCATAGCTGGGTACTGGGAGATCATCTTAGAAAGGGGGGAAAAGAACATCCTGTGGGATGCTATTTTTACCACCAGACCTTACCGAACATCTCTGAGGAGGCGTTAGTAAGGGCAGCCTACTCTGGGCGTGGCATCTATTGATGCTCAGGTGGCAATGCAGTTGGGATAAGAGAGAATTAACTTTTATATCCCCCCTCACCACTGTTCATGTTGGGGACTACAGAAAGGGCAGCATAGGCTCCCGGGACGCTCCGAGGATGCGGGACTAGACGGACAGCACCAATCTGTAGCAGTGGTCTGAGTGCTACCACGTGCCCCTGCTCTAGCAAATTCCTGAGTGCTGGGGGTACGATGAAGCATAACTATGGAGTCCATTAAAACTGTACAGCAACCGTGTTCAAAGTAATCTATAGCACCCACCTGTCACTGCACTCCTTTCCCATGCCTTGAGAAGAGAGGCTCTGTCTGACCCCCGTCATCATGATCTGGGCATCAAGTGAGGGGATACAGTGTCCTGTCCTCGGCCAGCTGGAGGTGGAACTCTCGGTTTTGTCAAAATTGAGCTACCCTGTGCTCGTTCCAGTGGTGAGCCCTGAGGAAACCTTTGCCCCTTCCATGGATTTCTGACAATATGCACAAAATGAACTCTTTCCACTGGAGCAGGGTCCACACTCCCTTCTGACCGGTCTGTGGGAAGGATGGGGGTTGCTGCTGCTTCTCCTCACTGTGCTCTGTGATAGCTCCCAACAGTTGTTCTCCTGCTAATCTGGCCAATGCCAGCACCTGTTGAAAACCTATTTTCCAAGACCATAGCTGTATCCGTCACCTGACAATCCAGCTGGCAGGTAGTGATCTGGCTGATATTTAACAACATTCACATTAAGGAGTCTAAATGGAGATTTTCTATATATTGGGTTTAGATTCTTGCCCTTGAAATTGGTGCACCAGATGACTGTGACTCAGAAGCAGCAGGTGAAGGAAGTTAAGCCAGCCCCAAAAGCAAGAAAAACACCATATTAAGCAATGTGCATGGTTTTTAAGAGAGTCTGTCATTTTGCAGGGGCGATTAACAGCTGGCCAAATACTAATATTTAGAATCTAGAGGCTTAATTACCAGACTGGGCCTGCAAATTAGGGAGGTGGATTCAGTGCTAGCATTTGCACCCAAAGGCAGTCCCATGAGGGAAAGTTTTGAATGATGCACCTTTAAAAATTTGGCTCCAGGGGCCCAAATATGGCTTTTTTCCCCTCCCATGCCATATCAGGCTCCTTTTTGTTTTAAGCCCTGCTGTTATGAGAGCAGTGCAGCATCAAACAGAAAGAGCTGATGTTCCAGTAACGCACGACCAAATCGTTTACAACGACTAGGGGCCAGCATTCAGCTCTCCAGTTGATGCACTGGCCATTGCACATTAGTTAAAGGCCAGAATTTGGCAGCTTCGGTTTGTTTTCTCCCATCTCCCTGGTGATGGCAAGAGTAATATTAATTGATAGAGATATAAAGCAATAGAGTGAACATGACAAAGTGCACTCAGGGGTGGCAATTGGTGTTACTGCTGTTAGTAATTAAGGAACACATGGCTAAGCATAAGCATGCCGGGCTCCTGCTTATTCGGATGTGAAAGGGCATGTGGATCTGACTCACCGCCATGCTGAAGTGCCAGTTCTTCTCCTTGACAAACCCCACGATTCATTTGAGATAAAACGTCCTGCCTGGTCAGCATTCTGTCAGCAATGAACAATACGAGGGGGGACAGAAAAGTCCTGGGCCATGCTCACGGTGGGACAGACCCGAGAAATTAGCATGTTCCAGAAAATAATAGATCAGGGCATCATGTGAACTTTTGTATTTGTCTGCTAACATGCTGTGGAAATCTCTGGAGTGTACAAATGACAGAGAAGCGCAAAACAAAACACTTGCAGAGAGTAGCAGGGCTAATGCAGCTGACTAACCTAAAAGTGATGTGGAAAATTCTTCCAGGACTTACACCCACAGAGGCACCAGGATTGCATGGGATGTAAACTCAAACGCTCTGGCCCTTCACAGGGATGGCCCCAGTTGAACGTCAATGTGCGCTTCTTCTACCACAACTCACTGTCCCCTGACCCCACGCTGGGGGCCTGTCTCTCCTTCCCTCTACGTGCTTTCTTCCTCTCCCTTTCAGAAAGAGGAGAGGCTTTTCCCACTGAGAGCCATCATCTCTCACCCGCAATCCTCCTATCCCATTTCCACTCATTCTTCTATCCATTTTCTCTCCCCCTCGACAGCTGTTTTCACTAACAAGGTCAGCTCCCAGACTGCTGCGCTGGGCATCACAAAATGGGGAAGAGATGGCCAGCCCTCTGTGGAGATAGAGGTGGTTAGGGACTATTTAGAAAAGCTGGACGTGCACAAGTCCATGGGGCCGGACGAGTTGCATCCGAGAGTGCTGAAGGAATTGGCGGCTGTGATTGCAGAGCCCTTGGCCATTATCTTTGAAAACTCGTGGCGAACGGGGGAAGTCCCGGATGACTGGAAAAAGGCTAATGTAGTGCCAATCTTTAAAAAAGGGAAGAAGGAGGATCCTGGGAACTACAGGCTAGTCAGCCTCACCTCAGTCCCTGGAAAAATCATGGAGCAGGTCCTCAAAGAATCAATCCTGAAGCACTTACATGAGAGGAAAGTGATCAGGAACAGTCAGCATGGATTCACCAAGGGAAGGTCATGCCTGACTAATCTAATCGCCTTTTATGATGAGATTACTGGTTCTGTGGATGAAGGGAAAGCAGTGGATGTATTGTTTCTTGATTTTAGCAAAGCTTTTGACACGGTCTCCCACAGTATTCTTGTCAGCAAGTTAAGGAAGTATGGGCTGGATGAATGCACTATAAGGTGGGTAGAAAGCTGGCTAGATTGTCGGGCTCAACGGGTAGTGATCAATGGCTCCATGTCTAGTTGGCAGCCGGTGTCAAGTGGAGTGCCCCAGGGGTCGGTCCTGGGGCCGGTTTTGTTCAATATCTTCATAAATGATCTGGAGGATGGTGTGGATTGCACTCTCAGCAAATTTGCGGATGATACTAAACTGGGAGGAGTGGTAGATACGCTGGAGGGGAGGGATAGGATACAGAAGGACCTAGACAAATTGGAGGATTGGGCCAAAAGAAATCTGATGAGGTTCAATAAGGATAAGTGCAGGGTCCTACACTTAGGATGGAAGAATCCAATGCACAGCTACAGACTAGGGACCCAATGGCTAGGCAGCAGTTCTGCGGAAAAGGACCTAGGGGTGACAGTGGACGAGAAGCTGGATATGAGTCAACAGTGTGCCCTTGTTGCCAAGAAGGCCAATGGCATTTTGGGATGTATAAGTAGGGGCATAGCGAGCAGATCGAGGGACGTGATCGTTCCCCTCTATTCGACACTGGTGAGGCCTCATCTGGAGTACTGTGTCCAGTTTTGGGCCCCACACTACAAGAAGGATGCGGATAAATTGGAGAGAGTCCAGCGAAGGGCAACAAAAATGATTAGGGGTCTAGAGCACATGACTTATGAGGAGAGGCTGAGGGAGCTGGGATTGTTTAGTCTGCAGAAGAGAAGAATGAGGGGGGATTTGATAGCTGCGTTCAACTACCTGAAAGGGGGTTCCAAAGAGGATGGCTCTAGACTGTTCTCAATGGTAGCAGATGACAGAACGAGGAGTAATGGTCTCAAGTTGCAATGGGGGAGGTTTAGATTGGATATTAGGAAAAACTTTTTCACTAAGAGGGTGGTGAAACACTGGAATGCGTTACCTAGGGAGGTGGTAGAATCTCCTTCCTTAGAGGTTTTTAAGGTCAGGCTTGACAAAGCCCTGGCTGGGATGATTTAACTGGGAATTGGTCCTGCTTCGAGCAGGGGGTTGGACTAGATGACCTTCTGGGGTCCCTTCCAACCCTGATATTCTATGATTCTATGATTCTATGACAAAAGGAACACCTTTGCTGCACCCACACATTTCCAGGGCCTCCCTGTACTGCCCCGCAGTGGCAAGCACAAGTACTGGCTATTAACCCTTCCCTTGTTCCAGTGAATCAGTAAGCATTTCCTGGCAATAAAGACACCTACTCGGACACATTTCCACACCTGCTCTGGGCACGTTACTGAGAAGGCAAGGCTGTGAAGTAGTGCAAATCTCCAGCAAAAAGACTAATTTTCCTGCGATGCCTGTTCCCCTTTCTGCACTCACACAACCTCAGCTTCATACTTGCTCCATTTCTCATCATCTTTACTGATTGGGTTCGTCTTTGCCCCACGATGCTGGCTGTGGTAATACCGTACAGAAACATTACATCTGTGGTTAACACTCCCCATCAGAGTATTTTCTTTGCAAACCATTGGATTTACTTTCCCCTTTCACCCTTCAAGTTTCCCAAGGATTAACTGACAAAGATGAGAAATTTCCCTCCAGATTTATAGACACTTTGGATAGTTTCGTCTTCATATGTTTTGGGCCCAAGCCACAAAGTCTGGAAATAGATCCTAATCTAAAACTTCTTGAAAATGTTGGGGGCACTGGGATCTAGGGGACTGGTTCAGACTCATCTCTGGTTTTCAATCGACTTTAGAGAACATATTAGTCATGAAAATTTCAGGGAGTGAGTCCTGTGAATACTTAAGATCCCACCTAACGCTTTATATGGCATTGAATTTGCTGGCTTCATATACAAGACCATTTTCATTCTCAAATTTTCCCACTGGTCTAAAGAGTTCCCCTTGAATGATTACACATTAGGCTCATCTATCCAGGTGCTGCCCTAGTCACTGATGTTTCAAGAAGTTCATCCCACAGCATTTTCTATGACTGGTGTTGGTGTAACCAAGATAGATCACTAGTACCTTGACATTAATTACTGACGTGAAAATAGACCGGAAAATAAATGTATCGGTGTCCTGGGAGTGTTGATCTTCTGATGCTGCCATATGCACAGACAACAATTCCACACCAAAATTGGCTGGCATGTCACTCCAGCGTGTCTTCAACTGCTTTACGCAGAGTTGGCATTTTTAAAGATTATTTTTATTAGAAATGTTGCCTTCAAGACTACAGAACAATGTACACCATTACCAAACACATAACTAACACAAAGCAACACTGATGAACCCACAATCCTTATCCTCTTGACCAAACCTAAATTAGACACATTCTAGGATCTTCTGTATCTTCAGTGAAGCACACACACACGTAATCCCCTCTGGAGTTGGTTGTTCCTGACATACTCCTCCAACGCTTTAGGAGACTCACCTCTGGACTACAGCAGCAATGGCTACAGAGTCTCAGGACTTCATTTCCCAGGCTTCCTAGCATCCAGGGCAGACAGAGAACACACTGGAAGTTACTACAAGAACACTTCAATCTCTGTGGTCACTCGAATACAGACCTAGAAGTGGCAATTCTTCACCAAAGAAACTTCAAAAACAGACTCCAACGAGAGACTGCTGAATTGGAATTAATTTGCAAACTGGATACAATTAACTTAGGCTTGAATAAAGACTGGGAGTGGATGTGTCATTACACAAAGTAAAACTATTTCCCCTTGTTTATTTCCCCTCCTACTGTTCTTGTAAACTGCTGGAAATGGCCCACCTTGATTATCACTACAAAAGGTCTTCCCCCCCCCGCCCGCTGGTAATAGCTCACCTTTCCTGATCACTCTCGTTACAGTCTGTATGGTAACACCCATTGTTTCATGTTCTCTGTGTATATAAAATTTCCCCACTATATTTTCCACTGTATGCATCCGAAGAAGTGAGCTGTAGCTCACGAAGGCTCATGCTCTAATAAATTTGTTAGTCTCTAAGGTGTCACAAGTCCTCCTTTTCTTTTTACAGACACAGACTAACACGGCTGCTACTCTGAAACCTACAAGAACATCTGTGAGCCCGAATGCAAACAAAGCCATTGGTTTTGGCTGTGATCGGAGTGCAGCGGAGAGAGAAAAGTCACAGCTGGTGAGGTTCCCAGTAAACTTCCCATTGCTATCAAAATGGATCCTGAACTCTGTTGGTGGTTACTGGCGTGATGAAAGGTTTCAACCCAGCGGAGACCAGCAAGCCAGGAAGCTGAGGAGCGATTCCACACTGGGCTATTGAGAGTCAGCCTAATTTTCCATGGGACTCCAGAGCAGGGCGCTTCAGGACGACCCTCCCGTTTAGGGGTGAAGACCTTGTAAGAAATCTTATGTTTATTTTGCTTGTGAGTTTTAAGTCAGCTAACGATTATGGCACAGCATCAGCAAACTGATTCTCAACTCACTATCTGCCTAGATAGGTACTCGGAGGGAGCTGAGGGGTTTGGGCCCATTGTAGATGCTGGGGGGTGGAGGGTTTAAGGCACTGTGGATGCTTTATGATGTTAGTTACTCCTGCTCTTTCATTATCCCCTATCCTTTGTTCCCTGGACCTAAAAAAGCTTCCCTTGTTGCTGTATTGCTACTTTGGGAATAGCGATGATTTTATTCCTTGTGTATTGGACTGTGTTCCTCATGTATTGTTTGGTAGTAAGAATTTCCCAAGGGACAGCACCCCTTGTGTTCCATGCACTAGGTGAGGTCCCCCCTTTGGGTGGAGGCATCAGGCACAAAGATGAAGAACCCAAGACCCATACCCTTGAGGTGAGAGGCCACTCCAAGCAGCAGGCAAAAGAGAACAGACTTGAGCCACACCTTGGGGGAGAAGCTACATAAAATCAACCCTTGGAACATCAGCAAGAAGTGGACCTAGAATCTCTTGTACTTAAAGCAGGAGCTTCTGATGTTTGAGCTAAAGGACTAAAGCCTCTAGCTGTCAATGAGTGTGTACAGCTGCCCTGTTCTATGAACCAGCCACTAGAGGAGGACAAAAACTCCCAACTTCCCAACTATATGTTACATATAGCTTCTAACCACAGAGAATCAGATCCCATCAGTCTGTCATTAATAATTCAGATTATTAGGAGTCCATGTGAAGGCATCTCAGCCAGCTCTATGACTTTTCTGTCAATCAGATTGGTCTGCAGTCTTCCTCCTCCTCAAAATCAGTCAGTTTGTAATTCTTTCAGGGCTTCAGCTAATGTTCCCATCTTCTTCCAAACATTTTCCATTAATTTGGTTTGGCTTCCAAAGTTCATTAATCTGGCATTTTCTTTTCTTTTTTTCCCTTGTTTTTTTTTTCCCTCCCTTAGTTCTGTTGTAAATGTTACAAGAGTATATCTGGACAAAAAGCTCTCCCTTCAGTGCAAAAACACCTACGGCTAAATGAGGGTGTACTAACCCTAAATGTATACTTGACCTATATAATAACATCAGCTGAATACAAAACTATATGGTTGAGGTAAGTCTTTGTGTGTGTTTTAAAGTCTTGGCGCTGCCTTTCACCAGTTCTCACAACATTGTTAAACAGGTAAAGGGAAAATAGTTTTTTTGGGGAAAAAAGACTTTTATTTTTAATATATTATACACTACACCAGCCAGCCTTACCCTGCAGTTGTGATTAAGGCATTATGGCTTGATTACTAGCTATTACTTCCACAGTCAGAAAAGCAAAAACACAGTATGTTGCCATCCCCATTAACAGAATGTGTAATTCCATAACACACTTGGTAGACTGCAGGGCTTCAGTTGGGTTAAACTCTAAAGTACATAAGTGCCTGCTCGAGCCATTATTTTAAAGCCTTTCAAAATAACACCTTAACATACATCATTATTTTGCTTTACTTTGAACGGCTGTAGGGCTATTCTGTAGAGCAATTTTAGGCATTATAACAGTTCTCAGCCATTTGAGATGCTTTCTGATAATAACAGATGCTTCTATTTTATCAGCCTATTCACACCCTTTTAAGCCCTTCATTTTCTTCTTTTACAGCTTATTTTTATATTAGAAGGATAATCTTGTGACTAAGGCCCTGAACATGGACTCAGGAGATCTGGGTTCAATGCTCACATATGCCTTTTGTGAGTTTAGACAAATCACCTAATCTCTGTATTCCTCGCTTCTCCATCTATAAAATGGACACAATATTTTTCCCTTTCCCTCACATAATTGTCCATCTTGTCTAGTCAGACTGTGAGTGCTTCAACCCACCTCTCTGGGTTTGTGCAGCACTCATTATGATGGGTCTTTGAGCTCAGCCGCCCCCCCACCCCCACCCAGGCGCTACTGTAATATAAATACATATTTTTATTCTCTTTGTCCAAGTGGAACAGACAGAGACCAGAATGATATTTTTGTAGGGCACATTTCTGTGGTGGTTTCAAAAATGCAGGTGACGATAACTGTCATATGCAACACCAGACTAGCCTGATATGTGACAGATTTTTCCATGTGCAAAGAGCAAACAGACAGATCAAGAATGGCCTTTGTTGTAGACTGAGAGAATAAATGTAATCTTCTCTAGGTAAGAGCACACACTGGGCGTTTGTGCCTCTCCTTTTGTAGTCTGTACTGAGCTTAGAGAACAAAATGGCTGCTGAACACTCAGAAAGGTCAAGGGGCAGTATTCAGTAAACAAAGGGCAGGAAAGTTTTGAAGATACACACAGCATAGCATAAGATTATAATCTGGGGGCTGGCAGGTTATAAAACCTGGTAACTCTTTTTCCGAATTGCCACTGGACCTACAAATGATCAGGACTTGATCCAAAGCCTACCGCAGTCAAAAAGAGTCTTACCAAGAACTTCACTGGCCTTTGGATCAGGCTCTCGGTCCCCAAACTATGCAGTTATCCCTCATTCTTCCCAGTAGGTCACAACCAGACAATTAGTGCTTACTCCAGTGTTGGGATATATCTCCAAGTATTTTTCTTTGGACATGTATGGAGGTTGAGGGGAGTGGGGTTGGTAGTGGGACTACATATCTCCAAGAATTATTAGGAAGTTGGCATACTGGGAAGCTAATGATCGTATATCAAAGGAAAAAAAGTCTCCTTTTACATGATGATTCTCAAAATACTCAAAAGAGACTCTTCAGAACCAGTGCATCCAAGGGACAAGTATATTTGGGTTTGGGTCACTGGCAGGGCTGGATGTATCTAATAAAGCTGCTAACTCTTTCCCTTAATGTGCATCAATTATGGATTGTCATTCAGCAAAATAGTCCAACCTGTTTAAAAAAGTTGTGTGTCCTTCTTCCTGCGAATTTCTGATCTATGTCCCTCGTCTCTTGCTCCCAAATAGATCATAGATACTAAGGTCAGAAGCAACCATTATGACAATCTAGTCTGACCTCCTGCACAACGCAGGCCACAGAATTTCACCCACCCACTCCTGCGAAAAACCTCTCACCTATGTCTGAGCTATTGAAGTTCTCAAATCATGGTTTAAAGACTTCAAGGAGCAGAGAATCCTCCAGCAAGTGACCCGCGCCCCACGCTGCAGAGGAAGGTGAAAAACCCCCAGGGCCTCTTCCAATCTGCCCTGGAGGAAAATTCCTTCCCGACCCCAAATATGACGATCAGCTGAACCCTGAGCATATGGGCAAGATTCACCAGCCAGATACTACAGAAAATTCTTTCCTGGGTAACTCAGATCCCACCCCATCTAACATCCCATCACAGGCCATTAGGCCTATTTAGTTGGCTGGGGAGTTTAATGGAGTCGTACTCCGCAGTGTTGTAATGGGCAAATACAAATCTATTTGTGAATCGCTTTTAAGCCACACCCCTATTACTATTTGAGTTCTCTCATTTTTACATGCCACAGCTGCTCTGCTGTTCACATTCATATCAGTTTTTTTTTATATATACAAAAAGCTGTTACGAGTTCATAAAAGGAACCATTCCCTAAAAGAATGAAATAAATGCTGTTTATTATTTTTGTCTGTGATTACCAGCAGGAATGATTGCAGCCTGGAAAAGTATAAGCTGAAATGAAATTAAATACTATGGCAAATGGGGGAAAACAACTCATTCATTAACCAGATTTTCTCAGAAAACTTCCACTGTATATTTAGGCAGCTTTAAGTATTCTATGTATCCCAGTTAGTATAATAAATTAAATTACATCACAAGGTAATTGCTTACAATAAAGCTATTTCTCCAAGTGCAGTGTAATATTCAAGGATATTTTACATATTTCCAGGGGGTTCTCTTTTTATTCCTAAACATTATCAGCCCAAACCATTTTATATCAAACAAAATTGTCAACAATTTCCTTGGACTCACTGCATCATAATCATGTTATGTCTTTATTAGCAGCACATTAAATAAAAATGAATTCCATGATTGAGTCACTAAATGATATTTGAGGAATAAATGTGTAGCAGCAAGTGAGAGCCTTGCTACTTCAGTGCATGTGTGATAAATGAAGGGCCAGGGAGGAGGTAGCTCCCTTTGATGGACACCCAGCCAGCCAGTTAGCTATAAAGTCACTCTTGGTGGCTGTTCTCTTCTTGCTTTACCTGTAAAGGGTTAAAAAGTCTCCCAGGCTAGGTAAAAGAAAGGGAGTGGGCACCTGACCAAAAGAGCCAATGGGAGGGCTAAAACTTTTTTAAAATTGTGGTGGGGGGGGGGACGACTTCCCTTTGTCTGTTGTTGTTCTCCAGAGAGAGGGGACAGAGCAGGATAGGGCTGGAGCTATTCTGTAAAAAGCTTTAAAACCAGGTATGAAAAAGCATCAATTCGTACCTCAACGCTACTTATCTGAAACCCCAGATATGTAAGTAATCAGGGAATGTCTAGGAAGACATGATTAGGGTTATTTCTTTTATTTCTGATTGGTTTATAGACTCCTCTGTGCTAACCCCGGATGCTTTTATTTTGCTTGTAACCCTTAAGCTGAACCCCAAGAGAGCTATCTTGATGCTTAATTTTTGTAATTATTTCATAAGAACATAAGAATGGCCATACTGGGTCAGACAAAAGGTCTTAAAAACAGAACTTTATTAGAAGAACAAAGCGAAGATAAAAGAAACGCTCTGTAAGATTAGAATGGAAGATAACCTCACAGGCAGTCAGATTCCAAACATAGAGAATCCCTCTAGGCAAAACCTTAAGTTACAAAAAGACACAAAAACAGGAATACACACTCCCTCCAGCACAGAGAATTTACAACCCAAAACAAAGAAAACCTAATGCATTTTCTAGCTAGATTACTTACTAACTTTTTCCCCCCTCCAGATTTGAAAGTATCTTGTCCCCTCATTGGTCATTTTGGATCAGCTGCCAGCGAGGTTACCTTAGCTTCTTAACCATTTACAGGTGAAAGGCTTTTGCCTCTGGCCAGGAGGGATTTTATAGCACTGTATACAGAAAGGTGGTTACCCTTCCCTTTATATTTATGACAGGGCCATTTAGGGATCTGGGGCAAAAACTGGGGATTGGCCCTGCTTTGAGCAGGGGGTTGTACTAGATGACCTCCTGAGGTCCCTTCCAACCCTGATATTCCATGATAAGTTAAACGGTTATAGCATTTGAAGAAGTTTCCTTACATTACCTTCTGGAAATCCTTGTGTGAGCAAGAATCTTAAATTGGTAATGTAAAATGTATCATACTGGTTGGCAATCTAAAATTTGGACTATAAAAAGGATTTGGCGATATATCTAGGCTCTGATCCAGAATACCTTACTCAGGCAAAATTCCCAGTGAAAATACTGGAGATTTTGTTTGAGTAACAACTGCAGGAATAAAGCCCCAATTGATCAAACTGATATTATTACCATATTTGATAGAACAGTCCTTACTGTATATTTGTTTTGTTACTGCCTAATGCAGTGCTTCTGATAGCTGCCTATGAAGCATGTGCTACTGCCCAATATCAGAGACAGGCTACTAGGTAGAAAGGATGGAAAAAATGAGAAAACCGTTTTCTAAAAAATTTCAAAGTTGTTTCCATCTTAAAGGACTGGAACTGAATTATTTTCTGTTTATTCCACAAACAATTTCATGATACTTTGGTCAACATTTATTACTATTTATTAATCAAAATAGTTTGAAAAGTTATTTTCAGAACTGTGCTTACCAAAAAAAATGTAAATTGTACTGGAAAATAGCTTTCTGGAAAAGGAAAAAAAGTAACTAATGATTATTAAAATAATTGATAACATTTGCAATGAAATTAATAAAAAGAATAAATTAAAATGTGGTGGGAAATGTTGTGCAAAAAATGTCCATACCATTGACATTTTTTTCAAGAAGTCCACATTCTCACATAAAGCCATTTTTTGTGAAAGAAATGTTGTCCAAATAATTTTGACCAGCTCTAGTTGTAGAATTTCATTCAGTTTTTAGAAGGGAGACAGGGAAATAGTGGTGTCTCTAGGGGTCCGAACTGGTACAAATACTGTTCAACATATAAATAAATGATCTGGAAAAAGGGGTAAACAGTGAGGTGGCAAAATTCGCAGACGATACAAAATTACTCAAGATAGTTAAGTCCAAAGCAGACTGTTAAGAGTTACAAAGGGACCTCCCAAAACGGAGTGACTGGGAAACAGAATGGCAGATGAAATTCAATGTTGATAAATGCAAAGTAATGGACATTGGAAAACAATCTCAAGTATACATACAGTGGCACTGGAACATTTTTAGTCATGGGGGTGCTGAAAGCCAGCCCCCTTACCCCTGTCCATGCCCCCCCCCGCCCAACTCCCTCCCCCACATGCTGAGGCTGAGAGAAGGGCTGTGTCTTTGGGAGGGGGGACCCAGACAGCGGTAAGGGGGCCGAGGCTGTGGCCACGGCTGGGAGTGGGCACAGTGGCATAGCCGGGTGGAGAAAACAGGGGGAGCGGAGGTAAAAAAGGCGCCACCCACTTGTACTCACTTGGCGGCGCTCCGGGTCTTCAGCGGCACTTCAGCGTTGGGTCCTTCACTCACTCCGGTCTTTGGCGGCACTGAAGGACCCCCACCGCGGGCATGGGGACAGGAGCAGAGCCCTGAGCAGGGGCCAGCAGCCGGGACCCCACATGCAGGGCCAGGAGCAGAGCCCTGGCCATGGGGCTGGATGCGGGGCCCTGGGAGCCAGGCGCGGGGCCCCGGGAGCGAAGTCCTGGGAGTGGGGGGTGGGGCACGGGGCCAGCAGCCAGGGAGCAGAGCCAGTGGCCGGGGCCCCAGGAGCAGAGCCCCAGGTGCGGGACCAGGAGTGGGGCCCTCGGTGTGGGCCCTGGGCCTGTGGCCGGGGAGTGAGACCAGCGGCCAGGACCCGAGCTACAGGTGCAGGGTTGGAAGCAAGATGAGGGGCCAGCGGCCGGGACCCGAGCTGGGGAGTGGAGCTAGACCCGATAAATTGACCCCCCCACACCCCCCCCGCGCTTGATCAATCGCTGCCCGCCAATCCGGCGGGTAGTATAGACATACACTTAGGACATTTTTCCTAATGTCCAACCTAAACCGCCCTTGCTGCAATTTAAGCCCATTGCTTCTTGTACTGTCCTCAGAGGTTAAGAACAACATTTTTTCTCCCTCCTCCTTGTAACAACCTTTTATATACTTGAAAACTGTTATGTCCCCTTGCAGTCTTCTCTTTTCCAGACTAAACGAACCCAAATTTTTTCAATCTTCCCTCATAGATCATGTTTTCTAGACCTTTAATCAGTTTTGTTGCTCTTCTCTGGACTTTCTCCAGTTTCTTCACATCTTTCGTGAAATGTGGTGCCCAGAACTGGACACAATGCTCCAGTTGAGGCCTAAGCAGCGCAGAGTAGAGCGGAAGAATTACTTCTCGGGTCTTGCTTACATCACTCCTGCTAATACATCCCAGAAGGATGTTTGCTTTTTTTGCAACAGTGCTATACGGTTGACTCATATTTAGCTTGTGATCCACTATGACCCCCCCAGATCCCCTTCCGCAATACTCCTTCCTAGGAAGCCATTTCCCATTTTGTACATGTGCAATTTATTGTTCCTTCCTAAATGGAGTACTTTGCATTTGTCCTTATTGAATTTCATCCTATTTACTTCAGACCATTTCTCCAGACCATTTTGAGTTTTATTCCTATCCTCTAAAGCACTTGCAACCCCTCCCAGCTTGGTATTGTCCACAAACTTTGTAAGTGTACTCTGTATGCCATTATCTAAATCACTGATGAAGATATTGAACAGAACCGGACCCAGAACTGATCCCTACGGGACCCCACTCATTATGCCCTTCCAGCATGACTGTGAACCACTGATAACTTCTCTCTGGGAATGGTTTTCCAACTAGTTATGCACCCACCTTATAGTAGCTCCATCTAGGTTGTATTTCCCTGGTTTGTTTATGAGAAGGTCATGCGAGACAGTACCAAAAGCCTTACTAAAGTCAAGATACACCACATCTACCACTTCCCCCCCTATCCACAAGGCTTGTTACCTTGTCAAAAAAAGCTATCAAGCTGGTTTGACATGATTTGTTCTTGACAAATCCATGCTGACTGTTATTTTTCACCTTATTATCTTCTAGGTGTTTGCAAATTGATTGCTTAATTATTTGCTCCATTATCCTTCCAGGTACAGAAGTTAAACCGACTGGTCTGTAATTGCCCGGGTTGTCCTTATTTCCCTTTTTATAGATGGACACTATATTTGCCCTTTTCCAGTCTTCTGGAGTGTCTCCCGTGTTCCATGACTTTTCAAAGATAATTACTAATGGCTCAGATATCTCCTCAGTCAGCTCCCTGAATATTCTAGGATGCATTTCATCAGGCCCTGGTGATTTGAAGACATCTAACTTGTCTAAGTAATTTTTGACTTTTTCTTTCCCTGTTTTAGACTCTGATCCTACCTCATTTTCACTGGCATTCACAACATTAGAAGTCCAGTCGTCACCAACCATCTTAGTGAAAACCAAAACAAAGAAGTCATTAAGAACCTCTGCCATTTCCACATTTTCTGTTATTGTCTATCCCCCCTCCTTAAGTAACGGGCCTACTCTGTCCTTGGTCTTCCTCTTGCTTCTAATGTATTTGTAGAATGTTTTCTTGTTTCCTTTTACGTCCCTAGCTAGTCTGATCTCGTTTTGTGCCTTGGCTTTTCTAATTTTGTCCCTAATAATACTTGTGTTATTTGTTTATATTCATCCTTTGTAATTTCACCAAGTTTCCACTTTTTGTAGGACTCTTTTTTGAGTTTTAGATCATTGAAGATCTCTTGGCTAAGCCAGGGTTGTCTCTTGCCATACTTCCTGTCTTTCCTACACAGTGGGATAGTTTGCTCTTGTGCCCTTAATAATATCTCTTTGAAAAACTGCCAACTGTCTTCAATTGTTTTTCCCCTTAGACTTGATTCCCATGGGATCTTACCTACCAACTCCCTGAGTTTGCTAAAGTCTGCCTTCTTGAAATCCATTGTCTTTATTGTGCTGTTCTCCCTCCGACCATTCCTTAGAATCATGAACTCTACCATTTCATGATCACTTTCACCCAAATTGCCTTCCACTTTCAACTTCTCAACCAGTTCCTCCCTATTTGTCAAAATAAAATCTAGAACAGCCTCCCCACAGTAGCTTTCTCCAGCTTATGAAATAAAAATGGTCTCCAATACATTCAAAGAACTTGTTGGATAATGCCTCTATATTAATCCATGGTATGCCGACATGTTGAATATTGTGTGCAGATCTAGATGCCCCATCTCAAAAAAGATATATTGGAATAGGAAAAGGTCTAGAGAAGGGCAACTAAAATGATTAAGGGTATGAAACAGCTTCCGTATGAGGAAAGATTAAAAAAAGACTGGAACTGTTCAGCTTGGAAAAGAGATGACTAAGGGGGAATATGATAGAGGTCTGTAAGTCTTGACTGGTACGGAGAAAGTGAATAAGAAAGTGTTATTTACTCCTTCACATAACACAAGAACTAGTGGTCGCCCAATGAAGTTAATAAGAAGCCGGATTAAAACAAATAAAAGGAAGTGTATCTTCACACAGTGCACCACCAACCTGTGGAACTCTTTGCCAGAGGAAGTTGTGAAAGCCAAAACAATAACAGGGTTCAAAAAAGAACTAGATAAGTTCATAGAGGATAGGTCCATCAATGGTTATTAGCCAGGATGGGATACAACACCATGCTCTGAGTGACCCTAGCCTCTGTTTGCCAGAAGCTGGGAGTGGATAACAGAAGATGGATCACAAAAAATTGCCTTGTTCTGTTCATTCTGTCTGAAGCACCTGTCATTGGTCACTGTCGGAAGACAGGATACTGGGCTAGATGGACCACTGGTCTGACCCAGTATGGACATTCTTATGTTCTGAAGTTTTTGTAGACTAGATGGACTATGATTCTAATCCCATGTGGCACTTCTCACAGAAAATGAGGGAAATTAATGCATGTTGTCAAGATTCCATGTAAAATCAGCACAAATATTCTATGAAAAGCTTCAGAATAGAGACCTCCCTCCTTCCCCAACGCCGTCTCAATACAAAAAGCCACTATAACTTGGTCACAACAAAGAAAAGTTATGGGCCTGATGCTGAAGAATTGGGCCTATTAAGAAAAAAAAAACATCCAGTGACTGGCACTTAAAACAGCTGCAAGCTCCACCATGCTATTTCTCTGCACAAGAAGAATCATAGAATATCAGGGTTGGAAGGGACCTCAGGAGGTCATCTAGTCCAACCCCCTGCTCAAAGCAGGACCAATCCCCAATTTTTGCCCCATATCCCTAAATGCCCCCTCAAGGATTGAACTCAGAACCCTGGGTTTAGCAAGCCAATGCTCAAACCATTGAGCTATCCCTCCACCCTAAAGAGGGAACACTCTAGATTCTTGGTAATGTCAAGTACTTCAGAGACCTAACAGTTGACGATTTAGTGGCCCACGAAGACAAAACATTATACACACCCAGGATGATCAAGGTCTGGCTGAAACCACAACCTTGGGTTTGAATTTCCTAACTTCTATATCTTTGAAATCTCAACCACATCACTGCATTTACGTTAAGTATTTTTTTTTAAAGTGTAACCATTATCTAGTTTAGAAACAAAATACTTGAGAGTAATGAATGAGACACAATACCCCACTGCCTCTTTGACGGATGAAGATACTTGGCAAATGCTAACCTTAAGGATTCACCATTTCTTTTCTTATCTCATAAGAAAACATCGATTTGTTTAACGTGCCCACATCTTGTGATTTCTCTCTTCCTCTGCTTGTCAATTTCACAAAACCAACTCAGAGTTAGGCCAGATTGGTCCATGCCTTTGATCAATAGAAAGGCAGAGGCTACAAAGGTCAGGAAGATTCAATTTTCCATAGGCAGATAGATATTGCCTGGCTGCACTATACAATGTTCTAGCCTGTTCTCATACATTTGCTTTTGGGAGCACTAAAATTCAATGAAAAGGTGATAAAAGAAGGCTAATATTCAAAATCAGTCTTGCAAACCTCCTGCATTTTGCAGCAGAATCACACTTCCGAGACCATCAGACCCATCCCCCTGCTCCAAGCAATTAATCTTCAGAAAATATTGCAAGCCCCTTGATTTTTTGTGAGCTGTAACATATGAAAGAGAGAGACAGATGATCGAGGCGCTAGACGAGTGAGAAAAATCCATAAACAGGTCAAATGAACTGAAATCAATTTTCCATCCTGGATCCAAGATAAGAAAATAGAGATTTTATGAGAAAGCAGCCGTGTGGATGCTGTCTTGATAAACCGTTTTGGTTGAACAGCTTTTTGGATACAGCAGCAGCAGCTTTGTGACTGCTTAAGAAAGTACCGTTTATAGCCAGTCTGAAGGCAGCTAAAGAGCCCTGGCCTTTTCTTAGGCTGCTGTGAGCCTGAAGACATGCAGGTCTGGAAAGGATCTGCAGCTTCAGAGGTGATCATGCTGGCCCAGCCCACACAAAAGCACAGCCACAGAAAGTTCCTCCTCTCGCATCTGCTGACTGGATGGCGAGCTGTCAATCCAGCACAGAGAGCAAATGGAGAGCGAGTGTAAGTGGCCCCAGGACCATGCAGAAGCAGAGAAAAATGGTGCTGGTACTAAAGCCCAGGACAAAGGGGAATCAGGGCAGCACTGGCTGTGTGGGACCCGCAAAAGCAGGTTTCCTCCCTCTAGCTGAACCTGCTGATGGCTTTGTGGCTTTATCCAAGGGCATTAGACGAAGACTTAAGAAGATGCTGGTTCAATTCCCCGCTCCGCCACAGGCTTCCTGCGTGACCCTGGGCAAGTCCCTTAGGGTATGTCTATGCTAATAAGAACTTGGCAGTGCATCTCAGAGCCCAGGTCAACTGACTCAGGCTCTCGCTGAGTGGCTAAAGATAGCAGTGTGCAAGTTGGGGCTCAGACAACCCGGTGAAAGGGGGTGGGTCTCCGAGGTCAGGCTCCAGCCTGAGTGCCGATGCTGCTATTCTTAGCCCTATGGCATGAGCCCCACAAGCCCAAGTCAGTTGACCACAGCCCTGAGACTTGCTGAGACTCCACTGTAGTGTAGACATACCCTTAGTCTCTCTGTACCCCACTTCCTGCATGCACAATGGGGATAATAGCACTGTCCTATCCCCTGGGGGTGCGGTGAGGGTAAATCCATCAAAGACTGTAAGGCGCTGAGATACTGCAGTGGCAGGGGCCATGCGAGTACCTTAGACAGATGCAGCCTCTGACGGGGCAGGAGACCAGCAGTGCTGATCTAAAACGTGCTCTGCTGCCCTCCCCATGGGGACCCCGAGCTGTTTGGTAGCAAAGCAGAGGGTCAGCCCTCAACCTAGGCAGGCTGTTGGTAGCAAACTGGAGGCCGCCCAGTGTCAGGTGCTGAAACTGCCTCGCTGGACCCCTTGTGGGCCCCTTATCTGCTGCCCAGCAAGCAGGGGGCAGGTCAGCCACTGGTCGCAGGAGGGCCCATCCTAGCACATCCCCCTGGGCTGGTAAGCACTGGGGGGGAAGCCTCTGGTGCAAAGGGATTCTGCCACAAAGACCTACACTGTGTTACACAGACAACGCGCCCTTGCTGAGCATGCAAGCAGCAGCAGCTTGCCAATATTTCTGCTAAGGCTGCTCAACTGTTGCAACCATTAATAGAGGCTGAGGATTTCCCGCTAGTCTGGGGAAGTGCCCTGCCCTCCCCGCACAGGGGGGAAGGTCCTCCCAGACAGCAGAAAAGGCAACAGCCAGTCACTTCATGGCGGCAGAAAGACTGGAAAGTTGCAATCAGCTCAGCAAACATGCCAGCAGGAGAAGCTGCCTGTCTGTGGGAAAAGAAATATAAGAAGTGATGATAAAAAATAAGTACAGAACTTTTCCTCCAGGACACTGGATTGGAGAGAAATTCCTCTGAGTGATGACTTCGGCCTGGAGCCATAGAATCATCACAAGGGGAAAATACTGGTAACTGATGAGTCAGCGTGTCCTCCGAAGGCAGCTTCGAAACAGAATCTTCTGTTTTAAAGGGACACAGCTGAAAAGTGACCTGATCTCCGATTTGAAACCCGTGACACTGTGGTGGGAATATATGCTGAAACCAGGCTTCTTCAAAATTCACTGTTCCGAGGGGTGGCATTTCTAGGCTCTCTTCATCCTTATCCACATGATTTATTCTGGCAGCCCTTCAGAGAGTTCCAGGCCGAGTGACCTGGTGTGTGGGAATAATATGCCTTGAAGAAGAGGCCTTGGTTAATAAGAAATAACTCCTTGCAAAAAAGCTGTCTTTGCAGAGAGAGTGCAGGGAACATCTCGTTTTATGAGCTTGGGATTTAGGCTATGTCTACACTATCGCGGTATATCGACCTACCCTACGCAACTCCAAGCTACGTGAATAATGTAGCTGGAGTTGATGTATCTTAGGTGGAGTTACCGCGGGGTCTATGGGAGAAACTCTCCCGTCGACGGTAGAGTACAGGGGTCGACTGGAGAGCGATCTGCTGTCGATTTGGCGGGTCTTCACTAGACCCGCTAAATCAACCGCCAGTGGATCGATCTCAGAGTATTGATCCTGGCTGTAGTGTAGACCTGCCCTTAGGGTCCGATTTTGCACCACTGAAGTCAACAGGTGTTTTACCATTCACTTTGATGGGAGCAGGACTGGAGCCTTCATGCTCTCCCCACAGGCTACACAGGAGGTAGCAAACTTGCCCATTTCCCCAACGTTTTTTAAACTACAGGATGGTTTGAAACAGAAACTTAAATGTGTGGTGTGTGGGTGTGCGTGTGTGTGTGTGTATACACAGACACAGATAGGCACACTCACTTATTCTAATCTTGTATGCTTGCCAGGCGATACACTGTATTTTCCTTCTAACAGATGCTAGGCAGAAGTCAATAAACTAGTTCATACAGTACAAGCTTGATTATTTGAATGCTACAGAGACACTGAAAGGTTGGATGATAAAGGTTCTGATAATTGAGGGAATATTCAATGTAATTAACAGGCACTGAGGGATATGAAGCTGTTTCAGATGACAGGTGGTTGGATAATTGAAGTTATCCGAGACGGATGAGATTCTGTCACTCTTACACTGAACAGTATCAGCCTCCATAAGTAACTCCAATGAAGTCAGGTGGCCCTACTGGAGGAGTAATGGGCTTCTCAGCATGAGTAAAAGTATCCAAATCTGGGTCTCTAGTTGTTTTCCTCTCTTCCACAGTATTTTAGAATGGGTGGACACATACAAAATATGTATCAGTATCTTTAAAGCAGAGTTAATATTTATTCAGGGAATTAAATTCAGCTAATGGGGAACCAATCAGCCAGCACGGCAGCATCAGAAAGTCACCAAAGTCCTGCCCTACAACTTCACTGACATTTAATCATGCCACTTATGTTAGAGGACTGCGACAACTGCAGTCAGGGCGCCATAACAGAGAGGGGAAAAAGGATGGAGCGAGAGAAATCCGTATTTGCCAAAGAGCATAAAGTCAGCAAGGAAATAAATGTTACTTCCTACTTTTAAGAGGTATTGCAAACACTGAACAAAAAAAAATAAACCATGACATAAAAAGGAATTGACTTACAACCCTCTATTTGACAGGTTTCAGAGTAGCAGCTGTGTTAGTCTGCATCCGCAAAAAGAAAAGGAGTATTTGTGGCACCTTAGAGACTATTTGTTTTTTCATTTAGGATCTTGGAAAGAATTTTGAGCAGTGAATCTATGCATGGCTTCTTTCCCCTCACCTCGCACATGCTGTACTGAGATTCACCAGATTTAGAAGAAAAGTGTCTCCTATTTGTAATCCGTATTCATTTGTTGATTGCAACTAACAGTATTTGCCTTTGCTTGACTGTGATTATCGACTGCATGAGGGGAATTCTCAAAGTTGCATAGTGCTGACATAACTCTTCAAGGGGAGCCATTTTAGGCTAATACTGAGCAGTTTTGAATCCCACCCTAGAATGCAAACATCTATAGCTGGGGTGGGCAAACCTGGTCATACTAATTGGGCTAAACCAGCTTCATTGCACTCAAGAGAGTCCAGCACTTATAAGAGCAAGTCGCACCAATACCTCTGCAAACAAGATGACCTGACATGGCTACGAGGGCGAACAACAGGAGAGTTATAGCAGTACAGCTACAGGATGCGGCTGGGTTGCAGTTTGGGACTCACCTGTGGCCGAGGATGGCCAGTCACCAAGCAGGTGAGCTCCAGAGTCTCCCCCTCGCGGATGGTGTATACCCTCTCCGAGTAGCGCTCCTCCTCGATGTTACACGCCAGGCCGGAGTGCACGATCCGCACTGTGGGTGGGCCTGTCAAACCAGCAGAAAGAGAAACAGGTCAGTAAAATGTTTCCACACAGTGCCTTGCCCCTTGTCCCCACAGGACCAACTGCTAGACATAGCTCCAGCCATGCTCAGCCCAACTCAGTGCCAACAGTGTGAGTTCACGTGAGGGGTAAGGCCCTTCTCCGACGGAAGAATCCAATGGTCTGTTTTTGGATGCAGTTATACCACTACTCACACAGACGTCCTCTAAACACCTTCCCCTCCCCCACTGCTCTACACCTCCATAAAAAGCAGGGCCACAAACAAGGAACCAGAGAACAGCTCCATCTCTGATGTTTGATTTGATTGTTTTTCCCCTTCCATTGCAAGAGACTCCAAAATGACATCCCTGACATAGGCACACAAGAGCTCCTGGGGCATGCAGACCTGCTCTCACAGCCTCACAAACTGGGCTCACCCTTGCCCTGGTGGGGACTCTGCTACAGATGCCAGGACTTCAGCCTCCTGCCCATTCAGCTGTTGAGCTCTCCGATGAGGCTGCCAATATGGGGCACAGTTGGGATAGTGCTTTTTCGGACACCTTTAGCGTAACGACTGGCCTGAAATCACCTGCTTGCTTTGCAAAGGCATGGAACAGTCTGAAGTGTACCAACTTCTGGACTAGCTTAGAACCAGTGCCCAGATTCACTGACGATCCCACTCCCATTTCTGTGACCTATCCAATCTGTGTAGCCTTTTGTCCATATTTTAAGGTAGAGATGGGCACCTGGAACCTGAAAACAACAAACTCATGGGAAGTTCAGATCCAAAATCCAGATATTCAATGTTTGGCACAAGCCCATCTCTACTGTGGCTATCTCCCTACCTAGATTAGCATCCACTGGCATGAAAGGCAAACCCAAGGACAAGTTTTAGCAGGACTGATGCCTTCATTTGATGATGCCATTTCTTATTCTTTAGACATGGGGAACCTCAAGAACAGTGGAAGACACAATGTGACTGCTAGCACTGAAAGAGAAAGATATTTAACTGCAAACATATTGCCTGGAAATATGGCACTAACACACAATTATAATGACCCTGCCCAGGGGTCGCCAGCAGGGTTTGAATACAGGAACTTGAGCTCCACAGCATGGCCCCCTCCCACGTGAACTGAAAGACGAACTCCATTAGCCGGTGGCAATAGTAGGCTGTGAGGGACAAGTTCAGTGCCATGAACATCGGCTGTAATATTTATGTATACCCAGCGGTTCCCTAAAGACTCATTTGCACGCTCGTTTATTTTTGTTTTCCTTCCCAAAATCAACTTTCCATTTTTGTTCTTTTTATTATATACCTTTCTAAATGTATTATAACACTTATTAGGTAAATACGAAGCTTTAATCAAACCACTAAAATAAAGTAGTCAGCACAACAGGGTTGATTCTACTCCCATTTAAAGTGAATATTAACATCCGTCAACTTCACTGGGACCAGGAGCAGGACCGGAGTTTCAGTTAGGACAGATTCCATTTTCCTGGTATATTTAACCTGCACTGAGAAAAGCAAAATGTTTCCATATGCCCCACATGTGTAACGTGGTGCCCATGCTGGAAAATTACAATGGTTATCGTATTGGATGCACAACTCACAATAATGTTTTAACAGTCCAGGAGAGAACAACAATGGCTTTACGGGACGTCAGTAATTCCGAGCCATGCAATGCCCCCTCATTCAAATTCCACACGAGCAGATCAATAGGAGGATAAGGTCAAGTACTCATTACGGTGCCCTTGCTGAATGAAATATAAGACGACAATAAACGGCAGAAATGGCAAAAGGTAAATCAGATGTATAAAAAAATAAGTCAGCTTTAAAACTCTCCGGAGCGATGCTATTCGTTAGTAGGAGCAAACGCGACTGTTAACCTGCGGGTGGCCCTTCAATCAGACAGCCTGGCACAAGCCTACAGGACAGCGAAATTAGATCCAGTGGTGAACTCTTGGCCCAAAGGAGCTCCGAGGCATGGGTCTGAGCAGCCCACCGCGTCGATGACCTGGAAGCCTCAGCCCCTGCTTCACTGAACGGAGGCTAAGTAGGCTCTGATACTGCAAAGACGTATGCACATACTTCACTCTACACTGTGAGAACTCCCCTCTTTCGGCACATCAAGGCTCAGTGTTTCTCCCTCTGGCGCTGAGGGGGCCTGTGGTAAATCAGTCCCACTCTGGAGGTTTAGTACTGGACATTGGTTTATTTACAGTATTCACAGGGTAGGCCTTGGGGTTGGCCTGAGGGCTTTTTTAAACAGAAACACAAAATATTTAAATTGCCTCACTCCCACTGGAGAACTGCCTCTCCTCACGCCGGCTACCTATCACCAGTCATCCTCTTTCACTCACATTGGGCCCAGCTATGCTGCAAACCAAGGTCCTCTCCCCAGACAGAAACAACACAAGATTTCCCTTATAGGGAAAAACAGCTCTTCACCTAGGAGATGCCTTTTCCCCTTGCAGCACACAACCCTTCTGCAGCTTGCATCTCATGTCTCCTTGTAGCCTGTTCACTGGAGCTGGTTTTTAACAGTCCCAGGCTGCCCTTAATTAGACTCAGGTGTCCACAATTAACGAGAGGTAACCTCTTTCAGTTCACAGGGAAAGGGCTTTAATCATTCTATATACCACCCTCCGAACACCCTTCCAGAACTGCCAGGGCCTGAGTTTAATGGCTGTATGCAGTGCTGTTGTGTGTAGTGTTGTTCCCAGGATATTAGAGAGACAAGCTGTAAGCTCAGAAGTTAGTCCAATAAAAGACATTAACTCCCCTACCTTGTCTTTCAGAACTGCCTTTGTCACACCACATAGCTTTATGCACCAAGCATGTCCCTAAATCTTTGCAGATCAGGGTTTTAGCACCTGAGAAGAAATCCAGGATCAAATAATCAATCAGGTGACAACAGTGATTTCTTTTCACATGAAAACAACCAATCTGCACCTGCTCTTGGGTGATCTCAAGTGCACAATTAATAAATGTGGTGCAAGGCTTCTGATATTTTAAATATCTGACCCTGGGAATCCTAAGAAAATGAGTCTATGGCAAAGCTGTCCAGGCAGCACAAATGAACAGGACTAGAATAAGATAGTTAAGGCCAGTACAACTCACTCCCTTTCTCTTAGCTACCCGGAATTGCATCTGTTGCAATCTACTCTATTTAAAACCATTTTCAGTTTGCTTGGCCTATGCCAACCTTTTTGGTAAGTGTTTAAGAAATCTGGCCTTGTTGCTCACCGATCCCAAGGGCGCAGGATGAATGTTATAGCTTTATTTATAATGGAGTGGATCCCTTTGTTGATCAGGTTTTCACAACTCAAATGATAGAAGGTGAAAATTAGTTTTGAAGGTTTTCCATGTGAGTAACAAGCAGCAACAAGATTCCGGTTAGACCAACTAAAATAAGCGAATAGGCATGAACGCAAACTACTTTCCAGGCACTCTGAGTTCATGTCCTCTGGGATGAATATCACCCATTTTTTTCCTTGGACACTACTGTGACAAAAGAAGCCCCAGTCAAAAAGGATACAACACCCAGGGAAACCAGTTATCTGCTATGTAGAGTGAGTGTGTCAATACACACACGTTATACCCAATACCTTCTAGAGATTAGATAGCAGATATATAAGGAGAGAGAGAGAGATTAGTCATCTCTTTCTGCTCAGAGTCCTGGGATCTCTCCCAGCATTCCCACCCTCCCAATAGCCAGAGTTGTCTGCATAAAGAGGAATTGGATTATGCCCAACAGGGCCCGTCAGTACACTGTTACTGGGTTGGTTTCTCTGAGACCTTAGGGCAGGGGTAGTCAATTATTTTTTGTCATGGTCCATATTTCTTGGCCAAGGTATAGTCAAGGTCCAGACTCCAGACAAATTTTAAAAAACCCAACAACAATAATGGTAATAAAAAAAAAGTAAATACAAAGATTTTGGGGTCCATTCAAAAGCATCTGCCGGTCCACCTATAGACTCCCCCTGGCCTAAGGTGATGTTTATTACTTGCAAGAAAAAAATTAAACATCTATGTCATTTTCCCGTGCTCACACTGAGGGCTGGTCTACATGGGAAGTTGATGTGCAGCGAGCTAGGGTGTGAATTTACAGCTCACTGCCTACTCCGGACCAACTCGCTGTGCGGACACTTTTGCTGTGCACTGAGAATGCTTTTATGTGCACTGCACTTTGGAAGCATATGAAGTTAAACCACCTGGGCTGCGTCTGCACTGCAAGCCGGGGGTGTGATTCCCCTGCTCGCATACACGTACTCGTGCCAGTGCCATCCAGTCCGTGCAAGTATAAATAGCAGCGTAGCCGTGGCAGCATGGGTGGAGGTGTGGCCGCGTCTGTACCCGCTGGATTCAGGCAGGCATGTACGCAGCACGGCAGAGCTGTGAGCCCGCTGTCGCTACCCGGGTTCCTGTGGTGACGCTGCTATTTGCACGCACGCTAGCTCCACGGCAGCTGGCGTGAGCGTGGGTGCACGAGCCAGGGAATCACACCCCTAGCTCGGAGCATGGACATGAGCCTGGGTGCGCAGCGAGAACGTGCAGAGCGAGTTAGTTCGGAGAAGCGAGTGTGCTCTAAATTCACACGCTAGCTTGCTGCACACTAACTTCCCCCTATACACCAACCCTACGGTTTAACTTCCCTACTTACTCGTCCCTAAGTAAAACCTTACGCCACCTCACTGACTCCAGCAAGGTGACTTGGGGCGTAAGGTATCATTCAACACGAGTAAAGGCATCACAATCTAACCCCTAAAGATCACCTTGTCCTCAGCCTTACTAATCTATTAGTCCAAGTAATAATAAAGCCATTTACACGACATCTCTCCCCACATAAAGGGTCTGGAGTTGTGTGTCTTTGTAGCTCACTGTAACAAAGGTGTGTGTTTCACGGAAACAAGCCAGGTTCACTAGCTGCTTAAATTTACAGTCACCTCACTTAAGTCTACTCAGGCTGTTTGTTCAAGCATCCGTGCAGCACGAGACCATTGTGTTAATGGTCCTCATACTGCGAGAGGCTCCAGGAGTGCAGTTCTGGGACCACGCTGTGTCTGGCCTTTCTGCAATGGGCCACGCATGAGGCAGTGCAGAGGGTGGGGCCAGCATGTCATAAGCCTTGTGCAGCCTCTGAGGCCTGAGTAGAACAGCAAGCCCTGTACTCCAGGAGTAGAGAAACTGCTCCCTTCGGGTCCACTGCACCTCAAAGGCAGGGGTGAAAGTAGGTCTAGTGACTTACCGGTACAGGGCTGGGCTGGGGCCGGCTCTGGCCCCCGGAAGCGGCAGGGCCTCGGGTGGAAGGGGCGGGGCTGGGGGAGGTCAGAGCCAGCCCCAGCCCCCCCCCGTACCGGCAAGTGCCTCCTTCCCCCTCCCCGGGGTAACAGCGGCAGCTGGGGGCTCTGGCAGCGGTTTAAAGGGCCTGGGGGGGTAGCAGCGGCCAGAGCCCTGGGCCCTTTAAATCATCCCCAGAGCCCCACCGCCGCTTCCCCAGGGCTCCGGGGACGGGGCTCCGGCCTCCACGACCACCCTGGGCCCTTTAAATCGTCCCCGGAGCCTGCCGCCGGAGCCCTGGGCAAGCAGGGGCGGGGCTCCGGGGACGATTTAAAGGGCCCAGAGCTTGGCCGCCGCTACCGCCCGGGGCCCTTTAAATCGCTGCCCCAGCCCTGCCGCCGCTACCCCAGGGCTCCGGCAGCGGGGCTCCGGCAGCAATTTAAACGGCCGGGGGCTCCAGCTGCTGCTGGGCTCCTCAGGCCTTTTAAATTGCGCCTGAGGAAACCGATCCACCCCGGTACGGCGCACTGGCTCTTGCCGATACGCTGTAACAGGGCATACCAGCTTGCTTTCACCTCTGCTCAAAGGATTCAGATGGGGCAGGCTGCAGGCAAATCCCCACCTCCTCCTAGGTTCTACCCAGTCTCCCCAAAGGTGGGAGGAAGGAATAGGCTGCATCTCACAAAGGTATGGGGTAATGGGCGCACTGGCTTTGCACCTGAGTGCCATGGAGAGGAACTATGCTTCCAGAGGCTGAGTACCCCCCTTGGCTAGGGCTCCCCTGAGCAGGGCAGTTCTGCATTGCCCCTAATTATGCCTAGATGAGCCATGCCTCCTCTTTGCATAAATTACATTCTTCCCATTTATCTGAGCTGCTTCTCTGATTTTATCTGCAAAGCAATGGCACCTGCCAGCACTATCGAACCTGGATGGAATGCACTTGGAAGAAACTGGATCCCAAAGTAGGTAGTCTGACACGGGGGCCTTGTGTCAGAGACACAGAGGACACAAGGAGAGGGCTGAGCTGCTTTGAACCCAGAACCTTAGGAGCCGATGGGAAAGCCACCTGCTCAAGAGGGTGCTTTACAGTTACAAAAATTAAATAATACACTCATGACTGGAAAATGATAGGAGGGCCAAACTCTACTGGCTATGGAGCAAGCTGTTTGCTCACTTATATTCCTAAAACTTTATCTAACTTAACATTCAATGAAAATATCTCAGAGGGAAAAATAATTAATTTGCTGAACACAGGCATCAAAAATACTCATGTGGGTCTGATTCGATAGTAGTGATGTACCTGAACCTTACACCCAGATCCAATGCCCTCAGATGTTGGGCTTGCATCCAGATCCAGAGCCCAAGGGTAACTTCTAGTTCTAACCTTTAACCATTTTCTCCCTAAACCTCCTCTAAATAAGCCTCCAGTTCTCTAGGAAGTAGGACCTTTGGTCCTCTTTAAGCTAAAAATGATTGCCATTTGACCAGCAGAGGGCGCTATCAGATTATGATGGCTCACAACCACCTTATTGAGCTCATGACTTTAGGAATCTGAAGGTATGTTTACACTGCAGCTGGGAGCATGCCTCCTCGCCTGGGTAGAGAGACTCCTGCTAGCTCAGCTCGAGCTAGTAATAGCAGTGTGGATTTTGCAAAACTTCTGGTGGTTCAGGCTAGTCACCTGAGTCCAAACCATCCCGATCCCCTGGGTCTGACCTCCGGAGTGCGAGCCAGGGGCTCAGCTGGTGCAGCAACATCCAGACTGCTATATTTAGCCTGCTACCTTGAGCCCAACTAAGGTGAATTTGCCTACCTGGGCTAGGAGGCTCACTCCATCTGCAGGGTAGACATATCCTGAATGGCTGGGGCTAGAGTTTCCTGAACACGTGCACACCCTGGTGCACCCACATGGCTTGGGACATATTTTGCAACATCACTTTCCCTCATATCCAATCACCAATGAAACATCAGGGAGAGAAAAGACATTAGGAAAACATATGGCTCCCCTTCTAACATTGTATTTTTATGTTCATTACGTATTTTGATCACACTGATTTTAAAGCATGGCAGGCATTAGGAAGTGTTTAGATCCTAAATTTTGTAGCTGCTGTCAGGACCATGGCAGCTCACTGTGAAGTGACTCCACATCTGTCTACAGAGCCTTTGAAATTGACATATTAGTAGATGCTGCTGGCTGGCTTTGAAGATGGAAGCGATGTTTGCAAAGGAACCTGGCTGGAGCTTTTTGAACTAAGCCTTATTTTTTAAAGCTGTCATTTCCTCAGCTTTGTAATGGATACATTTAGTTTACAAACAGCAGCTACGTTCTGTCATCTCTCAAGAGTTCCAGCAGGTCCGCTCTCCCTGCCACCCTTTCAAAGACAGAAAATATATCAGGATGTAAAGTTGTTTTCTACTCTGCACTTTTCTGGGTTACTTTTCAAAGCCTGGCAAGCACAATTATTTGAGTTATACACAAAAATACCTTATATGCAGGCACGAATCTGGTTTCTGGGCAGAAATAACTTGGTCATTCCTGTTAGACTTTTGTTAGTTTCAATTCTGAATTGGATGGCACATCCTTACCTATAGCATAATTCTTCTCTTTGGGCATCTAGTGTTCCCTTTGCAGTCACAGTGGAAGGCTAGGTGTTCAAGTTATGAAGGACTTAAGAGCTGGCTGAAGAGCTCGCTGGACTGTTACTGTTGATTTTTTATAAGCCTGGAAGCACTAAGTTCCAGAAGACTGGAAGAAAGTGAATGTTGTGCCAATATTTAAGAAGGTTAAATGGGATAACCCTGATAATTATAGGTCTGTCAGCCTGACATTGATCCCAGGCAAGATAATAGAGAGGCTGACACGGGACGCAGTTAATAAAGAATTAAAGGATGGTAATTAAGCAATACCAATCAACATGGGTTTATAGAAAATAGAGCCTCTCAAATAACTTGATATCTTTTTTTGATGAGATTACAAGTTCAATTGGTAAAGGTAATAGTATTAATGTAATATACTTAGACTTCTGTAAGGTGCTTGACTTGGTAGCACACGACATTTTGATTAAAAACGAATGTAAAATTAACATGGCACAAAGTAAACAGATTAAAAACTGGCTGGCTGACAGGTCTCAAAGTGTAATTGTACATGGGGAAAGATCAACAAGCAAGTGTGTTTGGGGAGGGGGGGTCCCCCACAGGAATTAGTTCTTGGCCTTACAATATTTGACATTTTTATCAATGACCTGGAAGGTGAGACTTGATTACAGTTGGTAAGTATCTACATGGAGAAGTTTCAGAGTAGCAGCCGTGTTAGTCTGTATTAGACCTTGGTTAGTCTCTAAGGTGCCACAAGTACTCCTTTTCTTTTTACATGGAGAAGAAATTTTTGAAAATGGGCTGTTGAATCTAGCAGAGAAAGGTCTAACACGATCCAATGACTGAAAGTTGAAGCTCACAAATTCAGACTGGAAATGAGGTGTACACTTTTAACAGAGAGGGTAATTAGCTATTGTAACAATTTACCAAGGGTCGTGGTGGATTCTTTTAAAATCAAGATGGGATGATTTTCTCACAGATGTGCTTTAGGAACTATTTGGGTGGAGTTCAGACTAGATGATCATAATGGTCCCTTCTGGTCTTGGAAGCGATGAATCTATGACTGGCCCCTTAGACGCTGATTGAGCAAAGTACTTAAGCATGGGAGCAGGACCATTCCCATGCTTAAAGTCAGGTATGTCTTACACTTTGATCGTAAACTCCTTGGGGAGCAGGGACAGTCATTTTGGTCTGTCGTGCACACTGCCTAGCTCCTGGGCTCCTATCCACTCCCGGAATACAAATAATAAATAATAAATTAAGTACCTGGCAGAATCAGAGCCTGAGTGCAGCAAGGTAAGAAAAGGGTCAGCAGTTTGGTTTTTTTTTTTAATATGCTTCAGAAGTATTTTGTAGATTTAATAAAAAATAATGATTGAGACCCTGATTTTGCTTATTTTCTGTCAATCTTGTCTATTAAATCAATATGTACCATATTTTCTCTCTCTCTCTCTCTCTCTCTAAATGTAAAGTAATGCACATTGGAAAAAATAACCCCAACTATGCATACAATATGATGGGGGCTAATTTAGCTACAACTAATCAGGAGAAAGATCTTGGAGTCTTCGTGGATAGTTCTCTGAAGATGTCCACGCAGTGTGCAACGGCAGTCAAAAAAGCGAACAGGATGTTAGGAATTATTAAAAAAGGGAAAGAGAATAAGACGGAGAATATCTTATTGCCCTTATATAAATCCATGGTATGCCCACATCTTGAATACTGCGTACAGATGTGGTCCCCTCATCTCAAAAAAGATAGACTGGCATTAGAAAACGTTCAGAAAAGGGCAACTAAATTGATTCGGGGTTTGGAACTGGTCCCATAGGAGGAGAGATTAAAGAGACTAGGACTTTTCAGCTTGGAAAAGAGGAGACTAAGGGGGGAGATGATAGAGGTCTATAAAATCATGAGTGGTGTGGAGAAAGTGAATAAGGAAAAGTTATTTACTTGTTCCCATAATATAAGAACTAGGAGCTACCAGATGAAATTAATGGGCAGCAGGTTTAAAACAAATAAAAGGAAGTTCACAGTCAACCTGTGGAACTCCTTGCCTGAGGAGGTTGTGAAGACTAGGACTACAGCAGGGTTTAAACGAGAACTGGATAAATTCATGGAGGTTAAGTCCATTAATGGCTATTAGCCAGGATGGGTAAGGAATGGTGTCCCTAGCCTCTGTTTGTCAGAGGGTGGAGATGGATGGCAGGAGAGAGATCACTTGATCATAACCTGTTAGGTGCACTCCCTCTGGGGCACCTGGCATTGGCCACTGTTGCCAGACAGGATACTGGGCTGGATGGACCTTTGGTCTGACCCAGTCTGGCCGTTCTTCTGTTCTCTGCTCTAGCACATCAGAAGCATTGCCAGCCCCAGGAGTTCCAAAATCAGGAGGTCAGATTCCCAAAAATCATGAGATTTTTTTAAATAGTGCATTTTGGATTCTTTAATTGGCTTTGGATTTCTGAGCCGACGGGGTACACTTGGGTTCCCAGCTCCTTTCTGCAACTCTGAAGGCTACATCCTTACTTTAAAAAAAAAAGTAGGGGGAAATCTGAGATGGTCCCATAATCTCGGGATTTCAAAAGCTGACGCTTTAGATAACGCAAATACCACAAGACTCCCAATAAAACGGTGAGAGCTGGCAACACTCTATCAGAAATGGAACCTTTTAAATTCAGATTATCTTCAAGTGCCCTGAACTTTAGTGTCAATACATTTTCATACAACCACCACCACCCGGTCTCGAAAAGCAACACATACGGGCAAACATTACCCATGATGCGCAATTACGGCAAAAGTGCACAGTCCTGTAAGTAAAGATCAAATAAACAAACACCAAAATATCCTTTTCCTTTTTATATTTTTACTTTTTATGGTTCATAAGATATTACATAATTATGAAATGTCACCCCTTTCTCAACTATAGGAATATTCATTACAGCTCTTTCTGAAATATGCCTCCCAGGATTAAATGCCAGATGAGACATTATAGTAATATACTACTTGGCATTTATTTTGTCTGGTGGCATTTTTGAAGAACTTGTCTTGTTATTATACACAGTAAATATTGCATGAAAGAATCCATTACACTTCTATACCCCTCAGTATATGCACCTACTGCAACGAAAGCAAGTGTGGGGTCAGAAATGAAAAATAAATAAAATAAAAATACATATTACAAATCACTCAGAGTGGTACCAAGATATTCCTTGTTTTCAGATGGAAGATGTGGCCATTCTAACCTATCTCCACATCTTTATATTAGCTGTATCCACCTCACGGGATGCTCTCTGCCAGCAACCTCAATTAATCACAAAAAAACTAGTGTGGCAATTTGTTTACTAGATGCAACCGTTGTCCAGTGAAAATGTATCTTAAGTTTTCTGTCGGGAATACTAGAAAGGCCACTGAATTTGAACACGAATGCAGGTAACTGGTCACATTTAAGGAAAGCAGGACAAAGGATTAAACTGATGCGGGGATGAGCAGTGCCCAAGAGAAGCATGCAGGTTAAAGTTTATTTTGTCATTTCACTGTGGGAACAAGGTACCATGCCCCTACAGGGAACGCAACATCTGTATTTACAGACTATAGCCGGCCCAAATAATACCAAAGGATTTTTATAAAAATGAGAAAGTTTGGTCCTGTAGGATTTATGGCAGTGCTTTTCAACCTTTTTTCATTTCTGGACCCCTAAAAAATTTTAATGGGGGTGTGGACCCCTTTGGAAATCTTAAACATAGTCCGTGGACACCCCAGGGGTCTGCTGACCATAGGTTGAAAACCACTGTTCTATGGTAACAACGACCTTTCCCGAATCCCTTCGACATAGTCTATGGACCCGCAGGGGTCTGTGGACC
The DNA here is from genome assembly GCF_015237465.2 of Chelonia mydas. Classification (NCBI taxonomy): domain Eukaryota; kingdom Metazoa; phylum Chordata; order Testudines; family Cheloniidae; genus Chelonia; species Chelonia mydas. The sequence goes on along the minus strand of NC_051246.2, from coordinate 129,299,593 downwards.
ACAGGTTGAAAACCACTGATTTACGGAATGGGTGTCAGTCACAGGAGTTGTGTTAAGTAAGTTTCTAGTCTTGGTGGTTGGAGAGAAAATGAGAATGAGACGAGAAAATGAAAATGTGACCCCTGTGCACCCCAAAGGCTCAAAAACCAGAAGACAAATAAAATCTAAAATTTATTATTTTCTTAAATAGGGCCTCATTTTTCTATTTTAACATTTGGTGTTGGAGATACTTCTGTTTGAATGGGACTGCGTCAAAAAAAAAAAAAAAAAGAGCAAACCACAGCAGGTCATTTGGGTTTTGAATAGAGTGGTCAAACATTTTGAAGCTTTGAGAAAGATCTAAAAATTATTGGTTGTAGATAGCTTTCTCGTGGAACCAGTTCCACTAAAACATGTTTGAATTGAAAGATTAGGAGGGATGCAGAATTCTGAAAGACAGTCTTGTCTACCTCATCTTGCACTCATGGAGACAAAATGAAAGTGCCCAATTCATGTCTGTTTTGCATCCTACTGCCAATGAAGTCTGCTTGATTTTGTCTTTGTCTTCAATGAAAACAGGATTAGGTCCAAAATGTAAAACACGTATTCTTACCTATATAAATGCCCAAAGAAAGAGGACATTTCAATGCCCTTTTTTAAAAATATCAGGCCAAGGCAACAAGGTTTATGACCATGCTAGCCAAAGAAGGAGTCTGGTCACCCATGGTATCCAGTGCACGTGTAACACAAAACCATTATTGGCAGTTCAAATACATCAGATCTGATCCTCATTCATTGTTCTCCAATCCCAGCACAATCAGGTTTTTAGATGATCGCAGACCCTTCATTAATTTTGCCCTTCATTTTCCCACACTTAAATTTCAGGAGGGAAAACTACTATAAACTTAAAAAGTTTCCTGTGCCATCTTGTTTTTGAATCTTTACGTAGCAGGTTAAAAGCACAAGTCTTTCCTCTCTTTCCTTGAATATTCCTGCAGAAATGTGCAGGTCTCTAGCACATTAATTTATTTAGGTCCTAGACTCTAGGAAATCTCAGTGCAAAACTGGAGTGCACAGTACCTTCAATAAGAAATAACTCGTATGAAAACTTTAGCATGATTAGCTACTCTACTTTTCCAACTACAAAGCAAGTTTACTGCTTCCCACGCTCTAAAGTGCATCACTTCAACTAGTACATCAGATTTCAATGCTTAACTAATGATTTGCAACCATGATTGTTTTGTATTATTTCAAATCACAATGAAAAGGAAATTTAAACTTTAAAAGATGACAATCCAAGAAGTAGCATATTTCTGTCTGAAGAAATAACATGGCCTTTTTCCCCATTCCTCCTTTAAATTGGAGCATCCCTACTGTTCTGGAAGCAGATACTGACAGACACAGACCATATGTCATAGATCATAAGTTTTTAATACTTTGCCCAGCAGGAGGAACAACAAACAGCCGTGTAATGAGTTGTAAGGGAAAAAAAATCTAACTGTTCTTCGAAACAGAATTATGTTTCCTCTAACTTAATAGATACTCTGCTGATAAGCTTTGTAGTGTCAAAATTAGGTCAGCCTCTGACAGTCGCATAGGGCAGCAGTACTGTGATTTAATTAGCTTGGTACTTTTTCTGTTAGTGCTATCAAGCAGGAAAGCTTTCAGAGCTCTGGAAACGCAGTCGACATTACAGAAATATGGGCAACTGTCAAGCAACTTGGCAAAAGGAGCCCAATCAATGGAAAAAGGTGACCCTCATCCTGATCTCATAGCCTTGGCAGCAAGGTCAGCTTGGGGTCAGCATAGCGGAGCGCCAGGTGACTGATGCCCGTGCTTGCAATAAGAGAAAGTGGCATGGCTGCGAAGTGTTTTCTTTTCAATTGAATGCCCGTCACTGGTGTTGGTTCCACCAAAACAATTGATGGTGACCGCTCCCCGTAATGTTATTGTCAGCTAGCCAAAGAAAGACCAATGCACCTCCAAAACGTTGTAGAGTTAAGTGAATTTAGGCAAGATTTTTAAAAGTGACTTGTGATTTTGTGTGCCCAGGTATTTCTGAAAATCACAGAGGTGTTTCAACTTGGGCAACTAAAGTTACTAATCAGTTTTGAAAATCTTGACTTTAATGTATTAGACCAACAGCCCTAGAGAGAAACAACTTCATTTATCTAGAGAGCAGCTGTAGAAGGGGCAGTTCTGGCCCATGATTCCCTGTAACGCTCTTGCAATGTGGCTCGACTCTGTTCTGCTTATCATTACAAAGATAAGAAACTCCATCTCCATTCAATCAATGGCTTCTGTGCTGAGAGCGGACACACAAGTTTAATTGGGATGATGTTTTTTCTGATGCACTCTTGCACAATACACAGGGCATTAGGAACACCACAAAGCACTTCACGTATCAATAAATGGACAAAAAAACCTTGTGTACACAGATGTAATGTAAACCAAACATAAAACTCATACAATTCTTCAAGTACTAGGTATTTTGCATTCATGTCATCCAGGATGCAAAATGAATTTAATCAATACCCTGAATATTTTAATATAATAGAACTTGATTATGTAACCCAATGAAAGAATTTTATTACATTTTCTAACAATAGAAAAAGCTGATCCAATAATAAAATGCATTTGTGTCCTGAATATTGTACTTGCCTATCTCTGACAATAAAGGGCTTTACAATTCCCACAGACTACCTACAGTAAAATACCCTCATTACTTACAAGAATTGTTTGCTATTAAATTGCATACATCTCATGACAAAACTAGAAAAACTCAAGGCCAGCGTGTTTACAACTGACAGAATTCAATGCTGATATGTGGGGTATTAACACTCCAAGTTGCAGGTGCTTCTGCAGTTCTTTAAAATCTTCTCATTCAGAGTCAGATCATTCCCCCTTTTTATATTCCAGAACTCCATGAAGTCTGCTAGGGGTTAAACTATTGCTAATCTGCTTTACATGGTAGCTGCTCAGATACTTCAGTGATGGAAATCAGTATAAAATCCTAATAAAAAAAGATAGGTGGATTGTATGGGTACAATCCATTGACATTAACCCCATTAAATTTCAATGGGGCCGCAAGGGTGAAATTAAGGGAACTGTGGATCTATGTTTATACTGTGATTGTTAGTTACTGAACAAGTAGACATTGTTCTAGAGATTTAGGTGCTGATCCTGGAATAAGCTCCATGCAAAGTTACGGGGCCACCTGTGTGAAGCTCATTGCAGGACTCAGGTCTTATATTGCAAAATATTCATTGCTAGGATCTGAAGTGTGTTGTGATAAATATATTCTGTACTTCTCACAGAATCATTCTGAGCCTCCTATTTCAAATATATTTTCTTTAATTACATTTTAAATAATCCTGCAAGTTCTGCAGACCAGGAAGATTTTATCGTTACTTAAATTAAAAGAAATAATTAAAAGGCTGCTTAAAGTAGTACAGGAGTTCTAATATTTTTCAGAGGTCCTAATCTCTATTCTATTATTTTCATGTTTATTAAAGGGCTGGATTTTTAATAGGTGCTCAATCCAGCCTCTATTTTTCACTTGAAACACACAGTAATCAGAAATATTTTCAGGCAACTATGCCCCCCTCCCCCCAGTATTGAGACCTCCCTCTACTTGACTGCAACCCCAAATCAGATGGCTCAACATGTAAATAGCACTGTGTGCCACAATTAATCATAGGTACATACTGGCCCCATATATACGGAGGACTCTCCAAAATAATGTTCTGATTCATATTCATCCCTACCCAAGAGCAAAATAGCCTCCTCTTAAGATAATGTTATTTAAAATCACCTCCACTGAACAGAATTAAAATGTAAAAACAAAGCATACAGTATCACATTTAGAAACCCTGGCTCTCAGGGATAAGAGAACTGGCCACCCAGTCCTCACACAGTATTAGAATCTTAGCCAGTCCATAGACAACCACAGACACACACTTGTGGACGGAGTCTTCCTTGTACCTCATTCAATTGAACCAAAATTTGGATTCACTGGAGACAAGACACCTCCTTGAGCATCTGTGTGTTTTTCTGAATCTTGCTGCCCTTAACCAAATCTGAACACAGGGAATCACGGCATATTGCCTTGGCATCAGGCATGTTTATTCTACATGAAGTGGCATTTTGCCACTTCAACATTCCTGCTCATAATTTAGAATGCCTTTCATTTTCTAGCTCTCTGGAATACCTACCATCACTCATGTCTAGCAGTTAAGATGGCATTTGGCCCACTCACAAAATGGTATGCCACTGGAATGCCATAAAGTCATAGCATATGGCAGAAAAATACAGAATAGCCTGCCATAAGTCAAAGGTGACACATTCAAGAAATATATTTTAGTGGGCTGAGCTTTCTGTATTCATGTTCTCTTAGACCTTTAAAACCTGGACCATACATTTCCTTAGGAGTGATCATATTTCGTGACACTTGCAGACAATATAATTATTTTATCCTGCTGTTTTTCTAAACACCCAGTGGATGAAAAATTCCACATCAAATGAATAAAAAGGATTTATTTTGTTATTCAGAAATAACAGATCTCCATAAATTCAGTCTCTTCTTGAAGCTATTCCTTATTAAAGCAGCAGCTTAGTAATACTGCGAGGGGAGAGGGGGGGCTAATAGGAAAATAACAATTCTTTTAAGAAAAAAAATCAAGGTATCCTGTTTCTAACAGTGGCCCATACTACAGCATCAGGGGAGAACACAGAACAGGGCACCTTTCATCTTCCCCTCCCGGACTTCTGGTACTCAGAGGTTTAGGGTCACCCCTAACATATAGTTGCAGCCCTGACCATCTTGGCTAATACCCATTGATGGACTTATCCTCCACGAACTAATATAGTTCCTTTTTGAACCCAGGTATGCTTCTGGCCACCACAACATCCCATGGCAATGAGTTCCACAGGTTAGCTGAGCATTGTGTGGAAAAAGTACTTCTTGTTTGTATTAAATCTGCTGCCTATTAATTTCATTGGGTGACAGTGGTTTTTGTACTGTATAAAAGGGTAAGTATCACTTCCTTGTTCACTTTCTCCACACCATTCATTAATTTATAGACATCTATCATATCCCCCCTTAGTAGTTTCTTTATCTAAAATGACCAGGCCTAATCTTCTTTAGTCTCTCCTTATATAAAAACCATTCCATACCCTTGATCATCTTTGTTGCCGTTTTCTGAACTTTTTCCAGTACCACTCTATTATTTTTGAGACAGGGCAACCAGAACTGGACACAGTATTGAAGGTGTGGGTGCACCATGGATTTATATAGTGGCAATATAATATGTTCTATCTCATTTTCTCTCTCTTTCCGACTAGTTGCTAACACTGTTAGACTTTTTGACTGATGCTGAGCATTAAGTGGAAGTTTCCCATAGAACTATCCACAGTGACTCCAGGATCTCTTTCTTGGGTGTTAACAGCTAATTTAGAACCACCATTGCATATGTACAGTAGGGATTATTTTTCCCATATGCAATGTGAAAATGAGACCTTTGGGAATTTTTCATGAAAAACCATGAGAGAAAGAGACCAGAATAGTCAAGTGGTTAGGGCACTCACCCGAGATGTGGGAGACTGAGTCAGACCACGGACTTGAACCTGGAACTCCCATATTCTAAGGGAGAAAGTACCCTAAACATGGTGCGATAGAGTCCGTCTCCCTCAATCTCACCTGCTGGAGCTGTTCCACTTTGTAAAAATAATTCAATATTCATTGGCCGGAGAGCAAGAACTAAGAAAAACTAGGTTTCCCATATCCCATCCACTGCCCTAACCATTCTGGGGTGTTTACCCTCCCCCAGAAATTCATCCTAGATCTGAGATACTTTCCCAACACACCCGCTCAAACTGATACGTTTCCACAAAACATTTTGGTTTTGACCAAAAATATCATCTTTTAATGGAACAAAGTTGAATTGAAAAGTTTTGGACCAGCTCTACTGTAGGGTTTTTACCAGGAGCTATCTTACAAATGCTCTGAGAGGTGAACAAGAAAGCCATTGATAATTAGCACATAGCACAGGCAATTGAGAGGGACTGGACTCGATCTTTCTTCAGCTTTAACCCTTCAGATACTTGCCACATGTCCTTTTACAAGCATCTCTCTGTCCTACCTCAGCATTACAGTGCAACTATATCATCAGGTGCAAGAACCCCGTTAGTAATGTCCCAAAAGGCCTGTCTTCAGGGGAGAGGCCTGAGAAAAAATTATAGGCCCTTTGGTGTTTCCTCTCCTGCTACTATAGTGCAGCACTATGCCATGACACACAGAAAGCTCAGCTCCCTGACCCACCTTCGCTGAGAGAATGTTAGGAGAGAAGCCCCCACCAATTGTATGTACCCTGGTTCCAAAGCTCTGTCGTATCCATGGAACTAATGGGCTGTAAAAACCTTCTCCAAGTGAGCTTTACAAACACCTCTACTGATTGTCCCAGAATATCAGAGATAATGGACAATGCTGCCAGCACAGACAGGAGAAAAGAACCTTTTTCTGCTAGCTTACACACCTACTACTCCCTCTGCTTTCTACTACTCCCCCAAATAAGCCACCGGAGAGGTACCTCTCGATGTCGGTCTTTTGTGCCATCTCCACAAGAACGAAGAGCTATTGATGAAGCTGGAGCAGAATCATGTGCTTCTGCAAAGGCAGAGAATTAAGAATAATTTCCTTGATGCTCTTCCAGGAATTTATCTCCTGACTTATCTGTTGCTCTTTCTCTGCCCATCATATGGCCAACTAATTCAATTCAAAGACACAAAGCGCTCTTGTCCATGGTATGTTGAGATGGTTACAATTCGCATACACGGATAAGAATCAAGAAAGTTAGATGTCAAGCTACCCCTTTTATTATAAATTGGAAGCTGACTTAGAGTAGGTCATCATTGGCAGGTCTTAAAGGGGGCATATAACCATAACAGCAGAGTCCTTCTGAAACTGGGAATGAAGTTGAGCTAAACAGGATCTTTGCATCAGAAACACATCAGTCCACAGCAGCGATTTCTACAAAGCTGGATTTCTGAAGAGAGGATTTTTTCTAGACTGGCTGATTCTTTACAGCTGTAGCTGGGACATGAAATCACAGAATACTGTAAAATCCAATTCTTAGAGATTTTTAAGGCCCAGCTTGACAAAGCCCTGGCTGGGATGATTTAATTGGTGTTGGTCCTGCTTCGAGCAGGAGCGTTGGACTAGATGACCTCCTGAGGTCTCTTCCAACCCTCATCTTCTATGATCTGCTTTAAAATATCCCTAGCACTGACTCATGTAAGGGTCACTACAGGAGTCACATTTGACTGCCCTATAGGACATGCATGTGCCTGATTCCTTCCATGTTATAACCCTGGCCTCTGTCTTCTGTATTTCCACATATACCAACCGCATGTTCAGACAAACTCATGAAGGACCATGTCATGATTCTGTTGCTTACAGTACAGCATGCCAGGTTAATACACCCTGTGCAGGCTACAAATCTGCCACCGCTCCAAGGCACAGACTGGTGTCTGGGAGGTCACACAGGCATGCATAGTGAGAAACCTTCCCCCCCTAAACCCTTCCTCGATGCTCTTCATGTGTTTTGTTATCCTTGCTCTCAGCCACAGATCTCAAGCAGTGAGTTCAACGAGTCTTCTGAAATAAGGGAAGATTCTATCCACAAGTGATGGGCTAAATGAAGAAATATTTCGTTGTTCCCGGCATCCTAAAACAAATGATGTTGCCAGGTTTGTTTCAATAGTATATTTGTCTAGCGCAGGGATGGCCAACCTGAGCCTGAGAAGGAGCCAGAATTTACCAATGTACATTGCCAAAGAGCCACAGTAATACGTCAGCAGCCCCCCATTAGTTCCCCCCCCATTCCCAGCGCCTCCCGCCCACCAGCAGCCCCGCCGATCAGCGCCTCCCCATCCCTCCCCCACCTCCCGATCAGCTGTTTCGTGGTGTGCAGGAGGCTCTGGGGGAGAGGGGGAGGAGCGAGGGCACGGCAGGCTCAGGGGAAGGGGCGGGAAGGGGTGGAGTAGGGGCAGGGCCTGTGGCAGAGCCAGGGGTTAAGCAGTCAGCACCCCCCGGCACATTGGAAAGTTGGCACCTGTAGCTCCAGCCCCGGAGTTGGTGCCTAGACAAGGAGCCGCCTATTAACTTCTGAAGAGCCGCAAGGGGCTCCGGAGCCACAGGCGGGCCACCCCTGGCCTATCGGTAAAGGTGTCTTACTTATTACTGTATGCTCAGTGCAGCCAATTTGTTCACTTCCCCCACCCATAACAGTATAAATATACAGAACTGAAAGCAGTTTTAACTGAGTTAAGTATCACATTTTGACAATAAATCCCGAGTTTATAACGATCATTCCCATGTTAACAAAATGATACCTGTTCCAACAATACATTAAAAACATGAGGGTGATTTAAGACATTACAAGCATTAAGAAAATGGATAAAATACTAAAGCAATTTGTGTGAAATTAGTTACAGAGTATAACACTATGTTCCCATGACAAGGGGAGTTCCCTACATTTATAAATCTTAGCGTAGGTTGCACCTTGAACTACGTGCCCAAGGACAGGAGAGAGGGGGAACAAGAATCTCCCTTGACTCTCTGCACCGGCTGCCCAGACTGTGGTTCAGATTACTCAGAAGTAGAGCAGGTGGGCTTAAAGTGCGTAGCCGCTGGATTATTCCCCCACCCTCAGCTCATCAGACAGCATCACTAAACTGGCATGGAATATGCCTTAACTTGATGCTACTGCAGATCAGCAGAAAATTCACACTCCCTGCCAAATGCAAAGATGCAGTAGGAAGGGAATTAAGACTCTCTCACTGGGGTGTCTCCAAGGCACAAAGACTCCTCGGCCTATTCATGGAGTGATGCCACAAACATATCATGTCATGTTCAGTGCTGTACCTAAAGCCACAATGTAGCACAACGTTTGTCACAGGGTATTTATTTGCAATTGAATGGACAGTGACAAAAGCAAGGTTCTGACCTGCATCCCGATAAGGCCATTGCGGAGAAACTAAACAAATTCTTTGCATCGGTCTTCATGGCTGAAGATATGAGGGAGATTCCCAAACCTGAGCCATTCTTTTTAGGTGACAGATCTGAGGAACTGCCCCAGATTGAGGTATTATTAGAGGAGGTTTTGGAACAAATTGATAAACTAAACAGTAATAAGTTATCACGAACAGAGTTCACCCCAGAGTTCTGAAGGAACTCAAATGTGAAATTGCAGAATTACTAACTGTAGTTTCGCAAAAAGAAAAGGAGTACTTGTGGCACCTTAGAGACTAACCAATTTATTTGAGCGTAAGCTTTCGTGAGCTACAGCATCCGATGAAGTGAGCTGTAGCTCACGAAAGCTTATGCTCAAATAAATTGGTTAGTCTCTAAGGTGCCACAAGTACTCCTTTTCTTTTTGCGAATACAGGCTAACACGGCTGTTACTCTGATAACTGTAGTTTGTAACCTTCATTTAAATCAGCTTCTGCACCAAATGACTGGAGGATGACTAACGTGATGCCAATTTTTAAAAAGGGCTCCAGAGGTGATCCCAGCAATGACAGGTAAGTAAGCCTGACCAGTACCAAGCAAATTGGTTGAAACTTTAGTAAAGAACGGAATTGTCGGACACATAGATGAACATAATTTATTGTGGAAGAGTCAACATGGTTTTTGTAAAGGGAAATCATGCCTCACCAATCTACTAGAATTCTTTGAGGGGGTCAAGAAGGATGTGGACAAGGGGGATCCAGTGGATATAGTGTGCTTAGATTTTCAGAAAGCCTTTGACAAGGTCCCTCATCAAAGACTCTTAAGTAAAGTAAGCTGCCAGGGATAAAAGGGAAGGCCCTCTCATGGATCAGTAACTGGTTAAAAGATAGGAAACAAAGGGTAGGAATAAATGGTCAGTTTTCAGGATGGAGAGAGAGAAATAGTGGTGTCTCCAGGGGTCTCTACTGGGACCAGTCCTATTCAGCATATTCATAAATGATCTGGAAAAAGGGGTAAACAGGGAGGTGGCAAAATTTGCAGATGATACAAAACTACTCAAGATAGTTAAGTCCCAGGCAGACTGCGAAGAGCTACAAAAGAATCTCTCAAAACTTGGTGACTGGGCAACAAAGTGGCAGACGAAATTCAGTGTTGATAAATTCAGAGTAATGCACATTGGAAAACAATCCCAACTATACATATAAAATGAGGGGGTCTAAATGAGCTGTTACCACTCAAGAAAGAGATCTTGGAGTCATTGTGGATAGTTCTCTGAAAACATCCACTCAATGTGCAGCAGCAGTCAAAAAAGTGAACAGAATGTTGGGCATCATTAAGAAAGGGACAGATAATAAGACAGAAAATATCATATTGCCCCTATATAAATCCATGGTACGCCCACATCTTGAATACTGTGTGCAGATGTGGTCACATCATCTCAAAAAAGATATAGTGGACTTGGAAAAAGTTCAGAAAAGGGCCACAAAAATGATTAGGGGTCTGGAACAACTTCCATATAAGGCGAGATTAATAAAATTGGGACTTTTCAGCTTGGAAAAGTGATGACTAGGGGGCATATGATAGAGGTCTATAAAATCATGATGGATGTGGAGAAAGTAAATAAGGAAGTGTTATAAGGAGTAAATAACACAAGAACTAGGGGTCACCAAATGAAATTAAGAGACAGCAGGTTTAAAACAAACAAAAGGAAGTATTTCTTCACACAACACAATCAATCAGTGGAACTCTTTGCCAGAAGAAGTTGTGAAGGCCAAGACTACAACAGGGGTCAAAAAAGAACTAGATAAATTCATGGAGAATAGGTCCATCCAAACACCAATGGCTATTAGTCAGGATGGACAGGGATGGTGTCCCTAGCCTCTACTTGCCAGAAGCTGGGAATGGGTGACAGGGGATGGATCACTTGATAATTTCCTGTTCTGTTCATTCCCTCTGGGGCACCTGGCATTGGCCACTGTCGGAATACAGGATACTGGACTACATGGACCTTTGCCGTTCTTATGCTCTTATCAACATGCTTTCCTCTGACTACGCTCTGACACAATGACAGAAAATGGTCCAAAATGTGATTGTATAAAAATAGTATCTTCCGGTGGGTCCAGGTCCAATTTGGAATAAAAAATTAGAAATCCCCGAAAGTTGCCATGAAACGGAATAGTCCTCCTCCACTCAGCTGAACTGCTAGAAGCTATGGGCGGATGAAGGGGTCAGCCTGCTCAGCGCATGGGTGGAGTCTGGAAACCTGGGACCTCATGATGCAATTCTTAAAATACTGGCAGAATCCCACTTTAAATGCCTAATGCATCTGAGACCCCCTGCTACAAATGGACATCTCTGATTTTCGTAGGCATTTTAGTGTTGTTGTAGCCATGTTGGTACCTTAAAGAAACAAGGTAGGACCCTTGTCTATCTATGATTTGATGTTTCTTGTCAGCCAAAGGTGTTGCCAAAGTGTAAAACAGACAGGCACTGACTAGGAAAGGAGCGTACCCGAATCACAACACCGCGGAGCCTGTTGTTTAGTGGAACGCTAACTAGAGGATGGAAGTTTTGGAAAATGCAGTGTAGGCCTGATAAAGGTTTTCATTTTACTTGAATGAAAACAATATTATGTTGAATATTAAAGAGGAGTTTGAAAACACACAGGCGTACATGAATTCAAATAGAAAAAATATTGTGTTGTAATGCTGAGCCAGCGCAAATAGCTTTAAAAAAAAAAAACATACCGTGCATCCCTCGTGAGATAGCATGATTCTGCCATCAGTATGGCACTGATGAACACATTCCTCCTTTCAGAGGGGAGAACAGGATTTCTTGAATTAAAATTGTGTTCACTGTTCCTCAATCTGCCAAATTTAGCTCTCATCTCTTTGTTTAGAAACCCTGGGAATAGGAGTAACTGTTGGGTGACTGGAATGCGTTCGATTACATGCAGCAAGAAATCTATTAAACCTCATTGTGTGCACGCTAAACCCTAATCACTATTGGTGTCATTCCTTTTTAGCTTAAACAAGTAGTTATCTAGCATGCCCAGCAAGGAAGTCTCTTACGTGCCTCCTAGCACCTCTCTGCCCACAACATTTTAATAGTTTCAAATTCATTTTGATATAATCTTTCCTTTCCTTCCCAGAAAAGAAAGTGAAGTATCTGTAAGTGCTGCCATATGGTAAATACGGCCAATCTGAACTATGCAAACCCCAAGAGGCAGGATCCCCTCCAAAGTCAGGAGATTTTTTAAAAAATAAGAAATTTGGGGTAGCTTTATTTTCTGTTTCTTGAACCTTGAGGGCTCCTGTTTTCAAGCTTTTCTTCGCCACTATGAGGGCTAGAAATGTACAGAAAACTCAGATTTTCACACGATTTAAAAGCTGGGCTTTTAATACCAAATTAGAGCTGGTCAAAAAATGGATCCCCCTCCCACCCTCATGGGGAAAGCAATTTTCAAAATTTTCCACGGAAAATTCTGATTTTTCATCAGAACTCTTTGGTATTAATCAAAAACTGAAACATTTTGATGTGGAAACGCTGCCGCAGGACCTCCTGTGAGTTGTAACTCATGTGCCTCTCCTCGGCCAGGCTCCCAGGGACAGACTTCATTGCCCGTAAAACACAGCGGCCTCCCCTCTTGATAAAGAGAGGTGGTGCCAAGTGCACTCTGGCTGGGGAGCTAAGCACATCGAGGAGTACTGGACCATGAGGCACTGCACCAGTTAAGAATCAAAATATATCAGTTAACAGGTGTTTAAAAAAAACAAAACTGAATTTTTCCACTGCAAATTTAATTTAGTCAACCCTATTTTCCACCCCCCTCCCCCATCAAAACCAGCTTCAAGGGAAATTTTAGCCAAGCATCGCAAGGTTTGGGTCAAAATGATAAGTATTGGCAATGCTGCCATGGCTGGTCAGAGGCTTCTCCAGCAGTTGCAGAGCGAATGCCGCCAGATCGATCCCTGACCTGGAAGGGTCCCAGTGTGGGGCCCTCCATATTCTGCCGCTGCCACAATGCCCTGATGCAGCACACTCAGAGTAAACATTGCACAACTATCAATCAGAAATCTCAGTCCTCCAAATACATTTGTCCCAGTGCTGTATGTGAAAGCCAGACACAGCCGGCATTCTCCTGCAGATTGCGCTCTGCGCCAGCTCTGTCCAACAAACCAACACATTGGTTATTTACGGAGAAGGAACTGTATGAACCAACTGCCCAACTTCGATAACAAACCTTCACGTTTTTAGTACGATTCAGAGTTCTTATGCTCCAACCCGGTCAACACACTCTTCTAGGAGAAATGGGCAAGGCTGCGAGTCTTTCATGGAGGTCATGGAAGTCACGGATTCTGTGACTTTCTGGGACCTCTGTGATTTCTGCAGCAGCTGGTACGACTGACCCCAGGGCCGCCCCTTCCCCAACAGCAGTGTCAGGTGGGCCCAGGTCGCCCCGCCTCCCCACCCTCAGCCCAGCAGCAGCTGGAGTGCCCCTCCAGGATCAGTAGCGTCCCCTGGAACTCCACCCCACAAAGAAGCAGCATCCCCAGAAGCACCCTTCCCCCTGCACCTAAGATTCAGTCAGGGGTATTTTTAGTAAAACTCATGGACAGGTCACCAGCCCATGACATTTTGGTTATTGCCCGTGACCTGTCCATGATTTTTACTAAAAATACCCCTGACTAAATCCTAGCCTTAGAAATGGGTAACCACTGGTAAAGGTAAAACCAAGGTAAAACCAAGGTAAAAATAGTCCAGTGTGTACGGGTAGCGAGACAGAACCTGGCGCTCTGTGGCTGCCCCACCAAATTAGCACAGGTGGCATCGAATAACAATTTGCTCCTCCTAAAGCAGGAAACTTTCTATACCACTTTGCAAACAGATCCCACCAAAAATGCACATCTAAATATTTTTTTTTAAAAAAAAATCCACACCCCCCTCATTAGGTGGGAGTAAAACCTTCAATGTGATGAAGTTACTGATAAAAATGAGTCCTGAGCCTGTTTTATTTCCTGTGGGAGCCAGCCAAACTCCAAAAATGACCTAAAATTAATCAGTTTCTCTGGCTTTTTAATAATTTACCCGAGGTGCTATAACCTATGGGCCAAATCCTTCCTTCTCGCCTGAGTAGAAACCCCCAAATGTTTCACTTTTACCAGTGTAGGTCTTGATAATGGACAAAGCATGAATTCACAAGTGACCTTGTAAATAATATGTAGCTAGAAGATAAATAGTAAGGAGTAATGTGTGAAAAGCTTGCAGCTGCAGCTTTGCTTACTAGCACGCTTTATAGCTCACGATCTATACAAAGATTGGGTCACAAAATTAGTAAGACAATCAAAGTGTGTGATAGAGCGTAGAATGTAATGTGCATGTGTTAGTCTGTTTTAGAATACGCATAGACTCTGATTTATAATTATGTACTTTGGAGTAGTGGCGTACACTAACCCACCACCCCACACCTGAGCCTGATCACCTGAGGTGTAGCATTATGAAATGTCAATAAAGAAACCCCCGTGATGAGTCCATGTTTTTGGATTCCAGAGAATTGGATAACATGTTCTCCCAGAACTGGACGAGGTGTTCTGGATGGGCTGAGAGGAAAAAGGTTTCTGCCTGGAGGGAATCCCAGCAATGGGCCCTATAAATAGGTAAAAGGAGAGTTTGATGCCTTATTTCTTTTCCTGGATCCCCAGGTAGTGCTGTTACTTGGAAGCATACTGTACAGGTGCATTATTTAAATGCAGGACAGAGGAGTTACACAAATCTTGGTTTATGTTCGTAGTATTTATGTGCAAACTTCCCACGCACAAATTTCCATGACACTTTCATGTGCTTTCACTGCCCAACCCCTGTATAAAAATAGCATAGTAATAATGTCAACATTTATTTTAAGAGGAAATATCCTGAGTAACCATCAGAACCTTTGTGATTTATTTCAATAGACACCAATGAATGATCAGCAAATCAATACAAATAAATGGTGAACATTATGACCTTCCCAACGTGATGTTCAGACAAATTAAGATCCCGTACTATTGTTTATGTGATTTCCCAGTCCCTTTTTTCACTGGCTTGACTTATGAAGTGCGCTGTAGCTCACGAAAGCTTATGTTCAAATAAATTTGTTAGTCTCTCAGCTGCCACAAGTACTCCTGTTCTTTTTGCGAATACAGACTAACACGGCTGCTACTCTGAAACTCAACATTTCCAGTGTAATTAACAGAGTGCAATTAGCCATTAACTTTCATTGTGGAGCCACTCACTTCATGGAGTATCTGTGTAAGCTTGTTAAGCATCTAAAGGCAAAACGTATCTCATTCTTCTAGCCAAAATCAGTCACTGGCAATAAGCTTTTTTCAGTACCTTCTACAGCCCTCCAGTTCAGCAACAGCAGCCAACCGTACGTATCCAAACAGGGCCAGATCCGAAACCCACTGAAGTCATCAGAAAGACTCCATGACGTTAATAGCAATGGATCAGGCAGAGTATGCAGCCCACAGCTATTAATAAGCACTAAAATAAGCAGGAGACTGACTTGCAGATGAACGCAAACAAAACGTAACAAGGTGAAGAGCTTCATTCTGTTAGCAAATAAGAACTATGTTTAGTGACAACTAAAGCATCAGGACCAACCCTACCCACTCCAAATGTTAAATGCATGGGGGAAAGATTCGATCTCACCTCCATATTACCTATCACACTGTTGATAACGCTCCAACTCTCCTTGAGGCTTTTGCTTCCATCTCCAAATGGAGACCCTAAACAATGGATACCCCAGCTTCATCAAACTTTCATTCTAGTGCAAGAACCCTTCTGTGGTGTTTAGATGTTGCTTGTAATTATTAGAATTGGGAACACCAGCTGTTGGGAGTCTGAAAGGACAGGAAACAGGAAGGAGGGGGGAGGAGTTGAAGAGGCTGAAGGACAGCTACTGAGGGTGCAAGCAGCAGCTTGGAAAAGAGGTTTCCACTTTAAAAAATAAAGTCCTGTTGAAGTTTGTTAATACCTTGCCTGGCTACTACAACGTTTTTGCGACAAGAATGGATCTTCTGCCTCTGAACCCACCTGCACCCTTTCTACAAAGCCCAGGTGAGCCTCCAATTGCTTTTACTGCCTGGATCCATATGTTTGAGACTTATCTGCTTGCAATCAGTGCTACAGAGATTTCTGAAGTAAGAAAGCTTGCTCTGCTAATCCACTGCCTTGGAGCAGAAGGGCAGCATATATTTTACACTTTTTCCCTTGCAGACGATAAATAGGAGACTGCACACACTGCATTAAAGAACCTTTTTGTACTAAAAGTGAATGTAGTAACTAATCACTACAGATTTCGCCAGCATGAGCAGAAACCAGGGGAGACTATAATGCAGTATATTGCTTCCCTGAGGAGTCTGATTGTAAACTTGTGACTTTGGGAATATGGCAGATGAGATGATTAGAGACCAACTCATTGAGAAAACAACCATGCTTTGTGTAAGAGAACGTTTACTTCTAGAACCACAACTTACACTAGAAAAAGCAATAACCATTGCTACCCAGATTGAGTCAGCTACAGCTGAAGCCAAAATATTGAGCATGGCTACAGGAGGCACAGTCCAGGCTGTGACTCCTTTGCAGAAAAGTTCACTATCACTGCAGACAAACAATTACAAGAGGAAAACTAATGAAAAACCACCAAATCAGCAAATTCAAAATACAGTAAAAGCATGCTTTCGCTGTGGATCCCCACAACACCTTGCAAGCTACACAGGATGTCCGGCAAAAGTAGTTCAGTGCAATCATTGCAAAAAGATTGGGCATTTTGCTAAAGTATGTCGCAGCAGCCCGTTCAATCAACAGGTGCATGCAGTTACAATAACAGATGTTACTGTGCTGAGCGTGGACAAAATCACTACTGCACATATTCCAGAACAAATAAAGTGCATGGTAAACATTTCCGCCATAGCCTCAGGCAAATCACACACTATTCAGCGAATGTTGGACACTGGCTCAGCAGTATCTATCCTACCTGATTCCATCTATTTGCATTACTTTAAAGATGTGTCTCTTACTGAACCCAAGCTTCACTTGGTGTGCTATTTGAAAAACCATATTCCAGTACGTGGCTGCCTGCCAGCAATAGTTACTTTTGGTGATTGCTGTGTAACTGCAGAGTTCTACATTGTCCACAAAGGCACTCCTATCCTTGGCAGAGATTTATTGGCTGCTTTAAATCTCAGGGTAGTTAATGGACGAATTGATCTTCCTCAGCAAAGCACTCTTGCAGTACACACACCACTTTCAGCTGGGACCCAACACCAGGTTGAGGAGAAACTTGGCTGTGCTTATGGGTTTCTGCATAAAGTTAAAATGCGGAATAATGTGATGCCTGTACGACAGAAATTACAGCACTTACCATTTTCAGTCAGGGAAGCTGTTTCAGAGGAACTTAGAAAACTTGTTGAAGAGGACATCATTGAAGAGATTAACTCCTCGGAATGGGTTTCACCTACAGTAGTGATGCAGAAGAAGGGTGGAGACATTCACCTTTGTGTGGATTTAAGGGAGCCAAATAAAGCTATTGTGATTGACAGCCATCCTCTTCCTCACATAGAAGAAGTATTTGCAGAACTCCATGGAGCAAAGATGTTTTTTACTCTTGATTTGCAGAGCGCATACTACCACGTTATGTTGCATGAAGATAGCAGAGACCTCACAGCATTTATTACACGAGGGACTATTCCGTTTTAAACATGTTCCATACGGTCTCGCATCAGCCCCAAGTGCCTTCCAAAAAATGATGTAGTTGATTTTGAAGAATCAACATGGAGTTCAGTGCTATTTGGATGATATTATTGTTTTTGGAAATACTTCTGAGGAGCATGACAATAACCTGCAGTCTGTACTAACCTGCATCAGCAAAGCAAGCCTCAAGCTCAATAGGTCCAACTGCAAATTTAGATAAACTGAACTCTCCTTTCTGGGGCATACAATTTCAGAGGCTGGACTAAAACCTGATCTGGCTCATATCCTGGCAATTTGAAATGCTCCTCCTCCAACAGATTTGCAAACCTTACATTCCTTCTTGGGTCTTACCTCCTGGTATGCAAAATTCATTCCCAATTATGTTTCTGTCATTGAACCGTTATGGGAATTACTACGGAGAAGTTCAACCCTTAGTATGGACAACGGATCCACAAGCTAGATTTGAAATGGTGGAAGACTTGATTGTACATAGTCCAGTACTTGCACTATTCGGTCCTGCATTGCCCACAATTGTAACTACTGATGCTTCTGATTATGGACTTGGGGCTATCCTCACACAACTTCATGAGGATAACACAGAGAGGACTGTTGCATTTGCTTCAAGGACATTAAGTAATGCTGAGAGAAAACATTCTACAGTTGAAATAGAAGCACTTGATTGTGTCTGGGCTACTGAAAAATGGAGAACTTACCTGTGGGGCCGCACACTCAAGTTGCGCACAGACCACAGCCCTTTGACGACGTTGCTCACCACGAAAGGACTGGGAAGAGCAGGATATCGTATTGCTAGACGGTCTGCAAGATTACTCTCTTTCAATTATGAACTGGAATATAAGCCTGGAAACCAAAATGTGGTCGCTGATTGCCTTTCTCGCCTGCCTTTGCCTTCACCAGATGGTCCACCGGAGGATGAGGATGTCATAGTTGCGCTTATTACAAGCGCTCTTACTGCAGTTACAAGAGAACAATTTCAAGCTGCTTGTGCAGGGTGTCCAATTCAACAAAAACTATGGGAACTGCTGACAAAGAGATGGCCCAGTCATCCTAAAAACCTTGACCCAGTTTTGCTGCCTTATTTTAGAGTTCGGGATGAACTTTCTTTGCTCGATGGCTGTGTGCTACAAGGTACACACCGGCTACTTGTGCCAGAATAATTACTGTCAAAACTCATACACCTGGCACACGATACTCATCAAGGAATTGTCAGAACCAAACAACGACTACAGGATCTGTGTTGGTGGCCAGGGATGGACTCTCAAACTGAAGCACTCATAAAATCCTGTGTCACTTGCCAAATGCATAATAAGACAGCAGTGACATGTACCCCTCCATTACAGCCTGTTCCTCTTCCTGAATCTGCATGGGGAAAAGTGGTGATTGACATTGTAGGACCCTTTGATACTGCTCCAACTGACTGTCATTATGCCATCACCTTAATAGACTATTTCAGTAAATGGCCTGAGGTAGCGTTTACATCGCAAATCTCTTCTGCTACAGTAATTAAGTTCGTCTCTTCAGTTTTTAGCAGGGAAGGTAACCCCAAAGAACTGGTTTCAGATAATGGTAGTCAATTTACTTCCCTGGAGTTTGAAACTTTTCTAGCAAAGAGGAACATTTTACGCAGAAGGTCATCCCTATACTACCCTCAAGCCAATGGGGAAATCAAATGGTTTAACAGAAGTTTGAAAGAGAGTTTGCAAACGGCTAAACTGGAAGGGCGATTGTAGATAACCTTCACTACTGATTTCTTGCAAGCATACCGGGCTTCATGACAAGCCACAATGCAAAGATTACCCGCAGAGTTACTGCATGGGAAACAGATGAATACTAAACTGAACATTGCTGGATTGTTAAGGGCATGACCTGAGGCCCCAACCGAGGATGATGTAAGAAAAACAGTTGAACAGAACCAAGCAAAGTATAAGGCTTCCACAGACAAGCAACGGGGTGCTAAGGAACCAAAGTTTCAGTGTGGTTAGAATACGAAAACCTGGAATTTTAGGCAAAGGGGACCATAAATTCACAGCTCCTCTTAAAATCATAGAGAAGAAGGGACCTTACACCTATCGACTTTCTGATAGGCGGGTATGGAATGCTTCTTACCTTGCACTTGCCTATGCACCAAGAGGAGCTTATGCCAACACCCAGTCTGCACTGGATGACTTCACCGTAGTATCAACACAACAAGACATTGCACTGGAACTGGGGCTTGAGAGACGGCCTGTCAGACCCAGACCACCACCTGTCTGGACTAGAGACTATGTTATGTAGTATCTATAGTGTTTTTAGTGTAATATTTCTGTCAACAGTATAGTGCCTTGTTTCCTATTTGTTCCTGTGGCTAGAACAATAATGTTCATTGTAACTGGGAGAGTTTCTTAAGAGAGGAGGGAATGTGGTGTTTAGATGTTGCTTGTAATTATTAGAATTGGGAGCACTGGCTGTTGGGGAGTCAAAGGACAGGAAACAGGAAGGAGGGGGGAGGAGTTGAAGAGGCTGAGGGACAGATACTGAGGGTGCAGCAGCAGCTTGGAAAAGAGGTTTCCACTTTAAAAAATAAAGTCCTGTTGAAGTTTGTTAATATCTTGCCTGGTTACTACAACACCTTTATAGATTCTAAGGCCAGAAGGGACCACTGTGATTATCTAGTCTGCCCTCCTGTGTAACACAGGCCTGGGAATGTCTGCAAAATAATACCTGAAGCAGATCTTTTAGAAAAACATCCAGACATGGCGAATCCACCATGACCCTTGGTACATTTTTCCAGAGGTTAATTATCCTCATTGTTAAAAATGTATGCCTTATTTCCAGTCTAAATTTAATCTCACTTCAATGTCCAGCCAGCTTCCTTCACAGTGACCTCGGCAGTGTTAAAGCAAAATAACTTACCCAATGCATGGACTATATAACCGTCAGATGTGCTCACCTGTTGATATCGTTAATATCAGAGCACATGAGGTCACTATTACAGTTTTGTGTTATGCTCTATAGACAAACACGACTGATGTATAACTGATATTTTAGGATCAGCATATGAGGAGCAACCCCACACAATAAAAGACCTGCAGCATGCCTGCAGCTGGCTCTAGTCAATTCACTTGAACTTGCAGGGCTTGGGCTACGGGGCTATAAAATGGCAGCACAGTATAGACATTCCAGCTCAGAGGAGAGTCCAGCCTTTAAGACCCACCCCCACTCACAAGGTCTCAGCGTCAAACACTCCGGAGCTGTCCTTTGTCCACATTGGGTTTTAAATTTCTTGCAAAAGGAATACTAAGAAAAGTGAGACAATCCAATAAAAAAAGGAGTGATTTGTTAATGACATTATTTCATTTTTCACCAAACAGTGCTCAATGTTTATATTCTGTGTTGTGATTTTTTGCGGAAGGTGTAAAGCTGCTGCTAAAACTCCACTCTACAGCACAACCTTGATTACGGTGACTCTACCACTGCACCATAATGGATAAGCATGAAAGGAAGCCAACATTTGACAGCTCAAGAACAAATTCACAAACACTGCAAACCGTTTATGCTCCCCTGTCCTCCTTTTAAGTAATATAAATAGAGATGCCACTTTCCCCTTCCATGCAGAGTTTTCTATGAGCAATACTAGCTGCAGCCCAAGCAGAGTGACAGCAAGTTATTTCAAATGCTGCCTTGGGGTGGAAATGCTTAACACAATGGAATCCTGCTACACCACATTCAGCCAGTCACTGCAGAGGGTTTTGAGTCTGTTTTCCCCAGTTGCTTTGATTACGGTTGCAAATCCTATGTCACCAAAGGGTTTCTGAGGACATTATAAACCACAGATTAAATTTTAGGCTCATCTGACTGAGATGCATGAGGATAAAGGCCAGCAAGCTGCAAGTGAGAGGCATTCTGCCTTTTCAACTTGCAGTGAAGGTCTAAAATGAATGCCTCTGCTGGCCTTAATCTTGACCATTCTCTTGTCTCCCATATTACTAATTCTCATCTTCTAGCAGCAATTACCTCGAAGGTGCATCACCTACTCATCAGCCCTCCCAGTGAAAGCTGCTACATCTGACCAACTTTTGGGCCCTGGCCATACAGAATCATGAGCATCCACTGCTAAACCTCCTCAGAGGAGCTCTGTCTGCTTGCAATAGAGTTGAGCTGACTGAAAAAAACAAAGGGGAAAATTATATTTTTTGAAAAATAAGGATTTTTTTAAAAAATTCAATTCAGACTAAGTCATTTTGAAATTCAAAATCTTTTGACAAGCATCAAAAACAACACAACACAAAAACCCTAAAAAATTAGAAATGTCCTCAAAATGTCATCCCTTTTTCCAATTCAAACTGGAAACATTTCACCCAGCTGTAATAATGAGTCCGGTGTTGTTGTAGCCGTGTTGGTCCCAGGATATTACAGAGACAAAGTGGGTGAGGGAATCTCTTTTATTGGACCAACTTCTTTTGGGGAGAGAGAGATAGAGAGAGAGAAGCTTTCAAGCCACAGAGAGCTCTTCTTCAGGTCTGGGAAACTAACTCAAAGTGTCACTGCTAAATACAAGGTTTGAACAGAGACTGTGTAGCATAAGGAGTTGACATAGTGACACTTTGAGTTAGTTTTCCAGACCTAAGGAAGGGCTCGGTGTAAGCATGAAAGCTTGTCTCTCTCACTAACAGAAGTTGGTCCAATAAAAGATATCACCGCCCCTACCCCATCTCTCTAAGTAGCATTCTGCCCACACAGGATCTTGGACAGGGATTATCAGGCATGTGCAACAACCGCAGCAGTGATGATAGTGTGATGCTGCTGCTGTGTGAGCATCAAAATGGCAACACACAATATTTGAGCACTCTGCCTCCTTTTCCACAGTCCTGAACTCTGGTTCCTTATCTAGCCCCCAAAATACAGAAGTGAATGTTGGTGATGTTCTAGCTATGATGAATATTTATCGGTGTAAAATAATTTTGAAAGTCAGATACTTAACTCTATCTGCATGCGAACCTTCTTTATGGAGAAGGAGACAATTCTGATGATAACCAAGATGCATGTAAGAAGAAAAACAGAATCTATGACAACAGGTGTTTTCATGGAATAGCTTCATGTAAGAAGACACAATCACTGAATTCTTAAGGGATAAAGTTTCTAGGACCAGATCGTCAGCTGGTGTAAATCAGTGAAGCTCCACTGAAGTCAATTATGCTACATTGATTTACACCAGCTGACGATCTTGCCCTGATTTTCATAGATTGTAAGGCCAGAAGGGACCACAGTGATTATCTAGTCCGGCCTCTGTCATTGCAGCGGCCATAGGATTTCCTTGAACTAACTCCTGTTTGAACTAGAACATGTATTTTAGAAAAACATCCAAACTTGATTGAAAAGTGTCCCGTGATGGAGAATCTACCACCATCCTCAGTAAATTGGACCTATGGTTGATTACCCTGACTGTTAAAAATCTGCACCTCATTTCAGGTTGAATTTGTCTAGTTTCAGCTTCCAGCCACTGGATTTTTGTCATACGTTTTGCTGCTAGATTGAGGAGCCCTCTGTTATAAAATTTCTGTTCCCCATGTAGGTCCCTATAGTCTCATCAAGTCACCCCTGAACCTTCTCTTTGTAAAGCTAAGTAGATTGAGTTCTTTGAGTCCCTCACTGTAAAGCATGTTTCTCAATCCTTTAATCACTCCTCTGGCTCTTCTCTGAACCCTCTCCAATGTATCAACTTCCTTCTTGAATTGTGGACACCAGAACTGGACACAGGATTCCAGCAGCAGTCGCACCAGTGCCAAATTCAGAGGTGATATAGCCTCTCCTCTCCTCCTCAGTACTTCCCTGTTTATGCTTCCAAGGCTCACACTAGCCCTTTGGCCACAACATTGCACCGAGAATTCATGTTCAGCTGATTACCTGGTGCAGTGATCCTATTAACAAAATCCTAATAAAAATCAGAGGAGAGAAAAAACAATAACAAAAACAAAAAACCACCTCCCCCCACAAAAACCCAACAGAAAATTAGAACTACATAAGCAAATTTCTTCTAAATAGAATATTTTTAGTGTTTATTATTATTAAGCACATCTTATGGGGCACTAATTAAGAGTGCATTTAAAGATGTGCTTAATGCATAATGCATTTTTCAGTGCAGCCAAGCATTGTCAGATGATATGGACTCACGGCATTTTAAATTAATTGAAACAGCTAAAGATAATGCTCAAGAAGCAAAAGAGCCACATACGCATTATAACGTTACCAATAAAAATAATGACGGTAGAAATTCTTCTCCAAGCTTTACAAATCACAACATGGCTTTCTACTGTCTCCCAGGCATCTCACCAGTCAGAGTCCCTTGATGTCTTTGCCTTTTGTAAAAAGAAAAGGAGTACTTGTGGCACCTTAGAGACTAACCAATTTATCTGTAGCTCACAAAAGCTTATGCTCAAATAAATTGGTCAGTCTCTAGGGTGCCACAAGTCCTCCTTTTCTTTTTGAGAATACAGACTAACACGGCTGTTACTCTGAAACTTTGCATTTTGTGTTATGGCTGATTTCAGAGACTGCTGTTTAAGATTAAAATAGGAGCTAAAAGGTTGAACATTCCATACCACATAAATATGACCACCAACACTACGAGGAAACTGTATAGATGCAAGATGGGTTTTCACATACTGTTCAAATGGTATTAAAAGGCAGTGGGGAGAAAAAGGGAAGGTCACAGGAGGCACTGTGGATGAACATCGTGTGATGTCTGCCATCTTGTCCGACACATCGGAGACTGAACTGGGGACTGCCAGAGTTAAAAAATATGAGCCAAAGAGACAAGGCCCCAGACTGGAGCTGGAACAACTCATCAGCTGCAGGCCAAGAGTCCAGGGGCCAATTACCAGGAATCAGGCTTGGCTGGATGCCAGGAGATCAGAACTGAGAGAGAAACTGGAGGGCAGGGATCAAAAGTCAGGACAAGTCAGGGTACCGGGAGGCCAGGCTCAGGAGGCAGGAACAGGTAAGCACCAGACCACCAATCCATGGAACGGTGAAGCCTCAGTGTACAAACAACTTCTTTTTTCCTCTTCTAGGTTAAATAGGTGCTGCAGCCCAATCAGGAGCCTTGGATCTCTCCCAATCAGAGCCAGGGGTGGGGCTTCAGCCCCAGTTGGGCTTCATGGACCCTGGTCTCTGCAACTGTCTGTGGGCTGCTGGGTGGAGGACTGGAGTGTGATCACCCCCAGAACCCCCATGGACCTGGTTCAACACCCCCAGGGTCTGACTGGGAAGAGACAGAGAGCGCCTTCTTTGACACAGCACCCACCTGCTTTCCATGTGAGAAGAAGGGAGCCTCCGTTCCCCTTTCATTTCGTTTGTGGCACTGAACCACGAACCTTGGTTGAAAAGAAGGCAGCAATAACATCTGTGAGCTGTCAAGAGTTCAGTGTCCCCCTCTCCTACTGTCGACCCCCAGCAATCTCACGTTTTATGAGAAAGTAGTGAAGAGCAGTCTCCTATGGCTAGCAAATGCCAGTGTAATGGCAAATCCATCTCTCTGTGGAGCATTCAAATCGTGTGTGTGTGTGTGTGTGTGCATGCACACACATATTGTACATGAGAGCTGAGCTTCTCATTCATCACTGCACTCCAGGAGCTGGGGCTTAAAGAAAAAATAAACCACGAAATACCATGAGAACTGGCACCACGCATATGACATACACAAAGCGATGGGACAAAAGGAGCTGGCCTCATTTTACTGTAGTGCCTTATGGTCCAGCAGAAAGATGATTTATTTCAACTGTAAACTCTTGGGGGGCAAGGGCTGTCATTTACTGTGTGTTTGTACATGACTAGCAGGCTTTTTGGCGCTCCCAACATACAAATAATACAATTAATAAAAGGGAAAAGGCAAGAACAGTAGAGAATTTACTGGTTCCCACAGCCCTCTCCTATTTGTGGCTGTTTTACTATGAGTGCCAGTGTTTTGTGTATGGTTTTACTCGTAGAGCTGAGGAAATAATAAGGGATATCAAATACATATATTACTGCAGCCCAACCCTTCTCCCATTGGGAATCTGGGCTCCTCCAGTCAAGACTCAAGAAATCTTAGAGAAACTGGGAAAATGCCCACCCCCCCACACACTATGTTACAACTTGGCAAAACCATACCCAGTATTGACTGTGCAGTTCTGAATACTAAATACTCACCAGATGGTTCCTCGCTCACAGAGCCCAAAATGGAAATGAACCAGAATGAAAGAAAGAGTAGCAGCCTGCCCTGTCTACATGATTAAATTAGACTTCCCAAATGCACCATTCGTCTGCACCAATAGGTTTCAACTCCACACTTAGATATGCATCATGGGAGGCCTAACAATGCTGGCCTGTGTTTAGGGGGAAAATGCTCTAAAGTGATTTAAGAAACTTTGCTCTAACACAGCTTAATCCCAATTCACTAATTATACGGGCGCTCAGATAATTATAATTAAAGGTGGTCAGGAATATTTTACCTCAGTAAAAATTGAGAAAAATGTTTTCATTTTTGCTGAAAATGTTCTTTGAATATTTTCAAGTTTTCATTAAAAAGTAAAAGAGTTCAACTGAAAATGGACATTTCCCATGGAAATGCCTGTATATACAAAAAGCCACTGTGTGTCAAACCTTCCCCCCCCCAACACACACACACATTTTCAATGAGAAACTTTTGACCAGCTCTAGTTGTATTTCAATGTGTGTGTGTGTGTGTACAAAAATACAATCAGAGCTGTATTTTAAATGATCAAAATCCTCCAAGAAATGGAATTACCTTTCTCCAGAGCTCTAACTTTAAGTACAGATAAGCTCAACCTGAGCAGATCAGACTGAAATCAAGATCTAAACTATTTGGACTCCAAAGGTGGAAGGGCTTTCAGGCCCAGTGTTTCCATTCTGGTTCCACCTTAGAGCAAAGAGTACAGTCTCAGAAATCTGAATCCTGATCTAAAGCCCCCTCAAAGTACCAGGGGGGTTAGAGGCCTGGCTTCAGGTGTGACACACTTTCATTGTAAGGCAGAACCAAAGCAATATATCTGTACTGCATTAAGTAGCTTGAGAGAGAGGTGGTGGGTAAGGTCGTATCTTTTATTGCACCAACTTCTGTTGGTGAGAGAGACAAGCTTTGAAGCTTGTCTCTTTCACCAAAAGAAGTTGGTGCAATAAAAGATACGCACCCATCTTGTGTCTCTAATATCCTAAGAGTCGGAACCGACACGGCTATCACTACTCTGAATACACGAGTAGCTTTAAACCTTGCTAGCTCTAGTCAGAGTTGGTATAATAATAAATTCCTTTTGTCAGACAAGGATCTTAAGACAAACAATGATTGTTTCATACAGCCACGTTGTCTCTAAAGGAATAGCCGTTCTGTGGACTTCCACCTGCGGCAACTTGTCCAGGGTTTTCTATATTAAAAGGCATTATTGATTTTCTGGGCACCACTGAACAATTTAACACGGTGAACAAGTTTGATCCTAACATGCGATTGCCTGTGAACCTTTCCTGATACCTGCCTTCCTTTCTTGTGAATGGCGGTGTAAGTGCTGACCCTGCTCCCAAAACACAGCATCAAAGCTATTTAAGTCAACGCCAACACTATCTAAGCATGCAGGCTCAGATTTCTGAAGGCAGTTAGGCATCGCTCTGCTCACTACTGCACCACCTGAATGCCTTAGGAGTGCAAGGCTCATTTTAAAAAACGACTTAAGCACTTAGAAGTGAAAGTCCCATTGACTTACAGCCTGGGTTCAGCTCCTAAGTAGGGCAACATCTAACTATCTTTAAAAATCAGTGTCTGGGCTAATCACGGTAGCATTTGAACACCACCTGTCTCCCATGGACGTGATGGGGAGCAGGACTGAGCAAAGGAGTCCGTTATCATTAAATTTCCCTGTTCATTTCCTCACTTGGTCTTTTGTTAGCACTGTTTAGTGCCAGGTGGTGTCTGGCCACAAGCCGGAGCAGCAGAGTAGATCTGCGCATGGGGCAGGCCTGGGGGGCGGGAGGCTAAGATTGCTCTCCCCTTAACATACTCTGTGCCCAAAGTGGCCAGGCAGGACTACGCCGCCCACCTGCAGAGCAGGGCCAGTGGAAAGGAAGAGCTGGAAGGGGATGTAGCTGGCTCCCCTTGCTCCCTTTACGTCTCCCTCAAGGCAGAACTGGGCCCTTCCTAAAGGCAACCATCATGCTTGGGTTTAATAGGCCAAAGGTAAAACTGTAAGTACTCTAATGGCAACCAATGCCTTAGTGTTTACCGTCCTGGGGATAAGAGCTGCAAAACCCCTGTTTTCACGGGGGCTGATCCAAAGCCCATGGAAGTCACTGGCAGTCCTTCCGTTAGCTTCAATGGTCTCTGCATTAGGGCCAAGCAGCATCATAAGCATGTTTGCGTCTCCCAAACATTACAGGCTGTTGGGGGATGGATCTAGCGCCGATGGCAATGTTCCTCATGGCTTCTCTGGGAGCAAAATCGAGCGTTTAACTGAAAGATTTGATCCTGATCCTGCAAAGACTGACGTATACACGTAACTTTCTGCACTGTGACTACTGCTCTGTGGGCTGCCCCCATTCCTCCATCTACTTCCCCTGGTTTATTGTCGTCAGTGGCACTGCTCTCAATGTATTCGGTAAAGCACATGCGCAAGACTTTGCAGAATCAGAGTCCTAAGTTGTAAATGGTTTCATGGAGGCCGCTGCAGGGGCCCAATTCCACGTGCGTACTGAACTGTGCAGTACGTCAATTTGTCAGTTAGTGGAAAATACATAATTAACTAAAATGTTTAGGGTTTTTTTTTCCCCCCATTAAAAAAATAGACCTTATATGATGTGAGTCTCTCTCTCTCTCTTTTATGGTATTTGTACGAACGATACGGATCTCATCTCTCACTCTGAAAATGCTGGCTATGGCACCTCTTATTTGATTGCCACACGCTGCTTTTCAAATTCCTGTAATCCTTACCCTGCCTTGTAAGAGCTGTCCAAATATTTGTTACTGTGAGTTCAGCACCACTGTGCTTCTGGGAAGTATTTCAAACATCTTCGCAAGCTATTGTTCTTCCCTGTCCTGTTTGGGCCGTGGCTACTTTGCTGGTGTTCAAACTAGCTAAAAAGCTGTGCACACACATTTTACAGGAAAAATTTACATTAATATATGGAGCTTCTGTATGATGGAGAATAACCTATAGGTCTTTCTGGTCCAGGTCACTTGAAGATTTGCTGCTACCAATTGGCACGAATTTGTCTTTAGCTGTGTAACATGATTTGAGATTACTGCTGTCTTTGAGAATTGCAAAGAAAGTACACTTGTTCAAAAAGAAATCTTTCTATGTCTAGCAGACATCTGGTGTCTATTATTTACAATCATATTGCCTTTTCTTATTTGAACTGCAATCAATGGCAAAACCCCCAATGACCTCAATGGCATGAGGATTGGTGCCTGTATGGATACACGCAAGTTATCTTGATCATCTCTGTACTCTGAACACTTTCCTCCCTGGTCCATCTGTCTGCACTCTCTGTCACACTTCTAATGTATCATAAATAATGGAATACTTGCAGTCTTCACAATGATTTGATTGAGCTATCCACATATATATTTACTACAACAGAGTAGGACTGAGTTCCCCAGCGTCTCCTGCTCACTCAACATGTCACTTAACATCAGAGAGAGAGCGACAGAATGTGGTTTGATATCAAAATAATGTTTAAATTATGCAGATGAGCGTATCAATAAATATTTCAATTCTTTCATAATTGAGAAAAGGCCCTAAACGAGACATGACTGGTGGCTCTGTATTCAGAACCCAGGCAGCTGGTATGGAGGGCTGTGCTATTCACTACGCAATGCAGCTCCTGTTGCTACATGGAAGCAATAAGTAATCTTTACGACAAAAGCATTCAAAGTTACTTCCCAAGGAATATTCAGGACTAACAGCAAAAGGAGCCAATACGGAGGAATGTTGGCAACAAGATCATTTTGAATTTATAAATGTTAGTGTTCAACCAGAAACTTGAGTCTAAGATGCTCCAAGGAGAAAGTCTGGGATATACACCTTAATACACTTAGATCTGCCTTCACCAAACAAGGACACTTCACCGGACACCAGATTTAAAGGCAGCCATCCAGCAGCAAAAAAACTTCAGGACCAGACTTCAAAGAGAAACTGCAGAGCTTCAGTTCATTTGCAAATTTGACCCCATCAGCTCAGGATTAAACAAGGACTGTGACTGGCTCGCCAACTCCAAAAGCCGTTTCTCCTCTCTTGGTGTTCACACCTCAGCTGCTAGAAGAGGGCCTCATCCCCCCTGATTGAACTAACCTCCTTATCCCTAGCCTGATTCTTGCTTGCATATTTATACCCAGTGATGAGCTGCCAAAATCTTAACAACCGGTTCCCTCCTCACCCCACGAGGGGGTCGTGGCCCGCCCCCACCCCCTCTGGACTCTTGCCCCATCCAAACCCCCGTATTCCTTGATGCTCCCCCCGGGACCCCCTGCCCCATCCACCCCCCCTCCCCTGTCCCCTGACTGCCCCCAGAACCGGACAGGAGGGTCTCGTGGGCCACTGTAGTGGGTGCCCACCCCGTCCCGCTCCTAAGAGCCAGAGGGACCTGCTGGTGGGCGAGGTGGGGAGTCCTGGCGGTGCTTACCTGGGGCAGCTCCCAGAAAGCATCTGGCAGGTCCCTCTGGCTCCTAGGGGCGGGGGAGCGTAGCTGGGGGGGAGCAGGGGGAGCGGCTGCTCCCCCCGCTGATCCCATCAAAAGTGGCGCCTTAGGCACCGACTCCGGGGTTGCTCCAGGGCTGGAGCACCCATGGGGAGAATTTGGTGGGTGCAGAGCCCCCACTGGCAGCTCCCCGCCCTGCACCCGGCCCCAGGTCACCTCACCTCCGCTCCGCCTCTGCCTCCTCCCCTGAATGCGCCGCCCCGCTCTGCTTCTCCACCCACACCCCCCCCCGCCAGCTTCCCACGAATCAGCTGTTCGCGTGGGAAGCCCTGGGCCTGCGTGGGAAGCCGCCGCCTGCTTCTCAGCCCTCCCAGGCTTCCCGCGCGAACAGCGGATTGGGGGAAATGAGGGGGCAGAGAAGCAGAGCGGGGCAGCACGTTCAGGGGAGGAGGCGGAGCGGAGGTGAGCTGGGGCCGGGCGCGGAGCGGGGAGCTGCCGGTGGGTGCTCTGCACCCACCACATTTTTCCCGTGGGTGCTCCAGCCCCGGAGCACCCACGGAGTCGGCACCTAAGGCACCACTTCTGGCTGGTTGATAAATTTAAAAGCCCTTTTAGAACCGGTTCTCCCTCGTGGAACAACCGGTTCTAAAAGGGCTTCTAAATTTTACAACCGGTTCCAGCGAACCAGTGCGAACCGGCTCCAGCTCACCACTGTTTATACCTGCCTCTGGAAATTTCCACTACATGCATCCGACGAAGTGGGTATTCACCCACGAAAGCTTATGCTCCAGTACGTCTGTTAGTCTATAAAGTGCCACAGGACTCTTTGCCGCTTTTACAGATCCAGACTAACACAGCTACCCCTCTGATACTTTTCACCAGACAAGTAGATTTCATCACGGAACAAGCCACCAAAATACCCCAACAGAACCTGTTTCAATACAGAAAGAAAACCCCCTCTGACAGCACACCCCTTAGTGGTCACCTACCACCTCACATTGGAACCCATACAGGATATCAAACAACTACAACTCATACTCGATGAGGACCCCATTCTGAAATAAATCTTTCCGGAACCCCTCTTCTGACCTCCAAACAACAACCTTTCCAAGCTCTTTATCAGAAACAAGCTCCGCACAGACCAGGACACACCAACTCAAAGCAGCACCAAACCCTGACAGAACAACAGATACAAAACCTGCATTCATATCTCCACTGCTACAATGATCAACACCCCCCACAACACACCTTTCAGGATCCATGGATCCAACACAAGCCTAACACATGTGGTGCACCTCATCCAGTGTACTAAATGCCTCAACAACAATTACATGACTGAAACCAGACAATCACTACACTCTCTGGAATGAACTCACACAGGAAAAGGATAAAAGACAAAACCACCACATCCCCTGTGAGTGAACACAAATAGGTTTCAGAGTAACAGCCGTGTTAGTCTGTATTCGCAAAAAGAACAGGAGGACTTGTGGCACCTTAGAGACTAACCAATTTATTTGAGCATAAGCTTTCATAAGCTACAGCTCACTTCATCGGATGCATACTGTGGAAAGTGTAGAAGATCTTTTTATACACATAAAGCATGAAAAAATACCTCCTCCCACCCCACTCTCCTCTTCTACACTTTCCACAGTATGCATCCAATGAAGTGAGCTGTAGCTCACGAAAGCTTATGCTCAAATAAATTGGCTAGTCTCTAAGGTGCCACAAGTACTCCTTTTCTTTTTACTTTCCACAAAGTGATCACTCCAGATCTGACCTATCAGCCCACATCCTCAAAGGAAATGTGCACAATGCTTTTAACAGAGGAGCCCGGGAGCTTAAATTCATTACTCTGCTGGACACCCAAAATCATGGGCCAAACAGACACACTGGATTTATGGCTCATTACAACAATCTGTAACCCTCTAGCCCCTCCCTGCCCCGCTTTTTGTCCCATGACTGCAGAGGTGTTAATGGGCCACTCTACCTTGAATGGTCCCTTACAATATGCTAACTACTTTTGCTAAACAGTCTGTTCTACCTTGCATTTTGCTATGAAGCTGAGAATTCCTTTCCCAGATCTGAATATGAGCTCTGTGTGGCCTGAAAGCTTGTCTCTCTTACCAACAGAAGTTGATCCAATAAAAAGATATAACCTCACCAACATTGTGTGTCTAAAATTCTGGGACCAACACGGCTACAACTACACGGCATCTAAAACTTACGCTTATCTAGTCAATGAACAGAAACAGAGCAAGTGATCTAGCAACATGGCCAACTAAAAGTAGCCAATTTCAAATACTAAATACTAATGAACTGCTCAAGCATAATCTAACCATCAGGAATTATTCATTGGCAAATAATTTCAAACCAATAAATTGAAGACAACCAGTAACTATTTACAGACAATTAGCAAGCAGAGAGGCAAATTCTTCCACCATGAATCTGAAAGTTTATTGAAGTCAGCGGAAAGACTCCCATTTACGTCAATGGCCTCTGGATCAAGCCCTATACAAATTGTTAATTATTACAAAATCAATTAAAATAATTATTTACCCAGCTGTCTTAGTGTTTTTAGACAACATACTGACAAGCTTCTCTCACGGATTATTAAAAATGAGAGTGTTGACATGAGACCTAATACTGCTTCCAGTAGCACCATTTGCTGCAGCACCACTGAACAGAATGCTCACTGCTCTTTGCCTTGATCCTTCGGAGAGCTTTCAGTCTATAAGGCTCCACTTATAACCAAGCTAATTTACATTTAACTTTCCTAGTAAGGTTTCATGAGAGAACTGTATCTAATGCCTTACTAAAATCAAGACTTGTATTACATCTATTGTGTTTTTTGTCCATGGACTTTGGGTATCTCTATTAACAAAAAGAAAAGGAGCACTTGTGGCACCTTAGAGACTAACCAATTTGTTTGAGCATGAGCTTTCGTGAGCTACAGCTCACTTGCATCCGATGAAGTGAGCTGTAGCTCACGGAAGCTTATGCTCAAATAAATTTGTTAGTCTCTAAGGTGCCACAAGTCCTCCTTTTCTTTTTGTGGATACAGACTAACACAGCTGCTACTCTGAAATCTATTAACAAAAGTCATGAAGTTTACATGAGAGAGTATAAGATTAATAAATAGAGCCTTTAATCTCTTTTGTTAAAGCTGTCACAAATAAAATGTGTTCCGTAGTCTAATCACCTCCAACCAAGACAAAGACTGACATCTGTGAATGAGAACTCAGTTGGAGTTTATTAGCAATTACAGTTAAAATAAGGTTGAGTTGTCTTAATCTTCCTTTATTTCATAATAAGGCAACTAATACATTAGGAGCTAAGCAATCCAAAAAATGGAGGCACACCCATGCAAAAAGTTGGCAGGAAGATCTGCACCTGCATTCACACATGGAGTCTGGACAACGGCAAGCCCAAAATGGTCCTTGGCTGATCAAACAGGTGTCCCTCTTCTCTTGAGCCAGCTCCGAGTGGAGCCAATCAAAACATTTCTATCTTAACCTTTTCCAATGAAAAATGGCCTTTTTATATATAAACATGTTTTAATGCACATTTTTGGGTTTGTTAAAAAAAATTCTCTTTTTTTCCAACAAGAAACTAAAAGACAAAAAATGTCAGTTTCTTAACAAATGAGAAAAATCACTTCATGGTAAATGTTTAAGTTTTCTCTCTTTTTTCTCTTTTGTTTTGTTACTCTTACGAGAGA
Organism: Chelonia mydas; assembly: GCF_015237465.2. Lineage (NCBI taxonomy): Eukaryota > Metazoa > Chordata > Testudines > Cheloniidae > Chelonia > Chelonia mydas. Next base: position 129,265,478 of record NC_051246.2, on the reverse strand, counting down.
AATAGGAATATTTCCACAATACAATTAGAAAATGAAAGTTTTGTTACTCCCTTTGGCGTTGTTGGTTTTTGTGTTGTTTTTTGTGTGTGTGTGTGTGCATGTAAAATATTTACCATGCTGCAAGTTCTTGGTGCTTCCCATACATTAAGAATACAATTAATTTTCAAAGGGTAAGAGTACTAACCATGTCATTTTAGCAAATATAAAGTCAGGTAATTATATTTTAGGTGCCTAAACTCATCATGTAGTTTCAAATGTACGAAATGCTTCACTCCCTGTTCTAAATTGGCATGGGATGTTGCTAGGTAATGCAAAACAGCTGACGGATCCTTCCCCAGAGACAGTGGCATTTCAGTGCTGGAGAGAAGGAGGATGAAGTGATTACGATCAATCGATCTATATACAGAGTTCCCTTTGGGATATGCTATAGTTGCTTGACTCTTGAAAATGGTGCTAAATGCTTTAAAGTATTCCTCTGTTTAACTGTACATTCAAATACCTATTTGAATGTTTAGTTACCTGATTTTTTAGGCACAAATGAGAGTGAATGTGCATGCTTTTCTGCAAAAAGTGACCTCCAGTTTTTGAAAATCTATTATTTTTGCCCACTTTTAAATAATTCACAACACAGAAAAGTCATTGAAAAATGTTTTCTCTTGAAACCAGTGATACCTTGTCCAACATTACCTAGATGCCAGCCTGTCATAAATATAAAGGGAAGGGTAAACCTCTTTAAAATCCCTCCTGGCCAGAGGAAAAATCCTCTCACCTGTAAAGGGTTAAGAAGCTAAAGGTAACCTCGCTGGCACCTGACCAAAATGACCGATGAGGAGACAAGATACTTTCAAAAGCTGGGAGGAGAAAAAAAAAACAAAGGGTCTGGGTCTGTCTGTATGCTGCTTTTGCCGGGGACAGAACAGGAATGGAGTCTTAGAACTTTTAGTAAGTAATCTAGCTAGGTATGTGTTAGATTATGATTTCTTTAAATGGCTGAGAAAAGAACTGTGCTGAATAGAATGACTATTCCTATCCGTGTGTCTTTTTTGTAACTTAAGGTTTTGCCTAGAGGGATTCTCTATGTTTTGAATATAATTATCCTATAAGGTATCTACCATCCTGATTTTACAGAGGTGATTCCTTTACTTCTATTAAAATTCTTCTTGTAAGAAAACTGAATGCTTTTTCATTGTTCTAAGATCCAAGGGTTTGGATCTGTGGTCACCTATGCAAACTGGTGAGGATTTTTACCAAACCTTCCCCAGGAAGTGGGGTGCAAGGGTTGGGAGGATTTTGGGGAGAAAGACGTGTCCAAACTACGTTTCCCAGTAAACCCAGATAAAGTTTGGTGGTGGCAGTGGAAATCCAAGGGCAAAGGGTAAAATTAATTTGTACCTTGGGGAAGTTCACTTTAGGTTGCTTGGTTTCCATAAAACTAAAGCTAACAAAATGCCATGAAAAGTTGATGCACAGAGGCAGCACAGTTACCGATTCCTTTAACAACCTAGGCCGTGGTTATTCATTGTAATAAACAAAGCCCTAGTAAACCCACAGCCTTTACCAGAGGTCAACAAGAACATAATCATGACCTTGCTTTGCATTAATACAATAAAATAAATTAGTATCCCATGGTACTGAAGACTGGGCTTACTCTTGGTAAGAATCAAAAAATAAAATGCAATAAAAAAAAACAAATGACAAAATATGATGGTGAGATTTTTTTCCCTCCTACTGACTATTCTGCATGAACATAAACTGAAAGGAGGATTCTTGGCCTGCACGTGAGTAAGAATGAATGCTGAAGACGGAGACAAACTACCTGGGTATGTAAAGTATTCCTCTGCCCAGGCAGCATTGTTCTCTGCTATGCAGCACATTTTCTAGTGTTCTGCCATCTTCACATCCTATAATTCTAATAGACAAAGGCACTGATCCTGAAAACACTTTTGCAGGAGCTTAACTTTATGAATACAAGAAAAGGAGTACTTGTGGCACCTTAGAGACTAACCAATTTATGCATCCGATGAAGTGAGCTGTAGCTCATGAAAGCTTATGCTGAAATAAATTGGTTAGTCTCTAAGGTGCCACAAGTCCTCCTGTTCTTTTTGCGAATACGGACTAACACGGCTGCTACTCTGAAACCTGTCTTTATGAATACAAGTAGTTCCATTGACTTCAAGGTAATAGCTTATGGAACACAGGATGCTTTTAAGAAGCATTTGAGGATATCAAGTGGACTATCCCCTGCTCCCAGTATATATGCAAAGATCTGCCATAGCCTGCCAGTCTTATTCTTAGACCTCCTTATCTGGGACCCTTTTTTCCTGCTTGGCTAATGCCTCTTTGGAAACTCTCCAGACTTGCCTTCAGTTTACCCTCAATCAGATTTTCCATTGTTAGTCTACTGGTCATATTATACATGCAAGTTGAAATATATCTTGTCCACCTTCCAAAGATAATGTCTTGTTGAAAGACATGATCTACATCCCTTTTGAAGAAGGGATAATAAAGTAAAAGAAGGAATCCAAAACAGTTGATACATCTTCTGTTGCCAAAACAAAACATGCTGTTTTCATCTTGCGTACACTCAAGTCTTGAAAATGAAATATTCCTTGTGTGTAAAAGCTGGTAATTTTCATTGCTCGTAATACTATTATTATTAATTATTATTATTATTCATTTCTACTGCGGTAGTGCCTGGGATCCTCAGTCATACACAAGTACCCCACTTTACAAACACATAACAAGAAGCTTAATGCTGCTCCTTGATTTATTCAGAGCAGAACAAATGTGCTATATATTACCTTTTGAGTTGGGTTAATTTTCCTTGCTATTCTTTTTTAAGCAAGATGAAGATGGATTGCTGCATAGGGATGGTACCAATACATTGCTGAAGCCTAAATTCATTAATAAAAAAAACTTGTGTTTTTATGCTTTTAAATGTCATATACAATTAAAATATTTTAAAACAATCAAACCAAATTTGACTAGTATAAATCTGGAGTAAGTCTATCACCAAAAATGGAATTACACTAACATTAAACATTAGAATTAAGCAAGCTGTATTTAAGTAAAAAAAAAATCAATCCAGCAAGTGAAAAACTTCATGTTCCCCAAAGACAATGAAAATAGAAGTTTCCATCCAACACATTACTGGCGTGAAATCCCCAATGGTGACAAAGTGGAGAGGCCATGGCTTATGTACTCGAAACCCCAGAATGCTGCATACTGTTTTTGTTGCAAACTCTTCCAGTCTAATGTTCCAGCCACATTGGGTTCTACAGGAACAAAGGACTGGAAAAATCTGGGTAGAAATCTGGCATGCCATGAGAAGGCAGCAAATCATCAGAGAGCATTCCATAGGTGGAAAGAGCTTGAGATGAGACTAAGGTTAAAGGCCACCATAGAGGATCAGCATCAAGAGAAGGTTGCATCAGTGACTCTTTACTGGCAGAATGTTCCAAAAAGGCTCGTTGCCATTGAGAGAATGCTTGCTACCCAAAACCTAGCACTGCGTGGCACTTCAGATCAGCTGCATGTGCCAAACAATGGAAACTTCCTTAAAATTGTGGAGCTGATGGCTGAGTTTGATGCTGTACTCCAGGGGCATCTAAGAAGAATCACCACCCAAGAAATGTACACACACCACTACCTTGGAAAAACAATTCAAAATGAGATCATACAGTTACTGGCAAGAAAAGTCAAACAGAAGATTGTGGCAGATCTGAAGTCAGCAAGATATTACTCTCTTATTCTGGACTGCACACCTGACATCAGCCATACGGAACAAATTACTTGAATGGTGCGTTTTGTAACAATAGCAGAACCGAGTGAAAATGTCCCTGCAATGGTGACTGTCAGAGAGCATTTTCTAGAATTTATTGACATTGATGATACTACAGGAGCGGTTATCACAAATGTGCTTCTTAAAAAGATGGAATTGCGATCGCTGACATGAGAGGTCAGGGCTATGACAATGGTGCCAACATGAGAGGCAAGAACAGAGGAGTGCAGACATGGATTCGAGAGTTAAACCCTCGAGCTTTTTTTTGTCCCGTGCAGTTCTCATTCACTGAACTTGGTGGTCCGTGATGCAGCATCAGCTTCTAGTGAGGCTGCTGAATTTTTTAATGTAATTCAAATCATCTATGTATTTTTTTCTGCATCAACTCATCGATTGCAAATTTTGAACCAACATCTGGGAACATCCTCTCTGACACTGAAACCACGGAGTGCCACATGATGGAAAAGTCGAGTGGTGGTGATAAAGCCTATCAAACACCAAATTGGGAAGACAGATGATGCCATAGTTGCCATTATGGAGGATAATGCTACGACAGGAACTGTTTGTGGGAGAACAGTGGCAGAGGGAAATGGAATCATGAGAAACATACATAACTTCAAATTTCTGGTGGCTTAGTGTTGTGGCATGACATACTGTTTGAAAAAAATGTTGTAAGCAAGAGACTCCAAGGTGTTGACCTTGATGTATCTGGAGCAATGGAACAACTGGACAAAGCAAAGTCATACCTACAGTCTTACCTGTCAGATGAGGGATTTCAAAACGTTCTGAAAAGTGCGCAGAAGTTGGCAGAGGAACTTCACACTGAAGCTATTTTCCCACCCATTCAAAAATACAAGAGGCATCGAAGAAGACGACATTTTGATTACGAGGCACGGGATAATCCCACAAGAGACCCCAAACAACAATTCAAAGTTGAATTATTTAACCAGGTGCTAGATTGTGCAATACAGTCAGTTGAAGAAGGCAGAATTGAGACCTTTCAAAGTTTTGATCCAAGTGAGGGGGCTTGGGGGCGTCATTTGAGCTCCCCGCCTCAGGTGCCAAAATGTTATGGGCCAATGAAGCCATTTCATGTCAAGTGATAACCAATCTTGTGCAAAATAAAACACTGCCATGGTGTGACGACATGTCCTACTTTGTGGCTGCAGTAGAGTGCACCTCTGTGGATTGAGGAAACACCGCAACTAAGATCTCAAGAACCTAACAGAGATTCCAGAGGCAACGCCTTGCCCCTGTGAATCTGTATCTGTACCTGTGCTTCACTGCAGTACACCCACATGGAAATACTCAGCCATAGCAAAATTACCCACGCCCATAGTGTGTTTTGTTTTTTTTTTTGACAAAGAAGAACAGAGAAAATGTGAGGATGGATAAATTTGTGTCATATTGACGGGGAATTTTCTTCTAGAAGGAAACATGTAAAAAGGGAACATGCAAAAAAAAAAGTACTAGCAAATAGAACAAGTTATTTTATAGCTTTTTCCCAGTTCACAGCTTATATTTAAGAGAATTATGATAGAATTGGCATTTCAACAGCATTCAGTAACCACTGTGATGGGCAAGCGTTTCACAGGGGAAAATAAATGATGGAAATTGCATGCACTATCATTCTTTTCCCCCCCGAGGAAAATACAAGAAAATGTCAACAGCTGTAAAACATTATTGTAATAGTTTCTTGTCTGAATCATTTTAAACAATATGTTCATACAATGGAAAAACATTTTTAAAAAAATATGCAAGACACATTAAGACGTTTTCAAAATTCTTAACTCCTGTGGTTTGGCTGTTCACTATAATTTATTTTAGTGTTCCTTTATACTGACTGTATTTTTAATACACTATTAGCTTGGTTGTCATCGACTCTCTTGGGTTCCCCTTGTCCTACTAACGTGAATTAAAATATAACATTCCCTGTCCACACTCGCATTTAAAATGTGTTTGTCAAAACGTGTTAGCAAACACAACACCTTTTTATTCTGGTTTGGACAAGCCCTTAGTGTTTTGTACTGTAGCTAACATCATACCCTCTAAGCACTTTTCTACATTAGTTAGATTGGCAGAGTGAGGTCCCTAGTAGACTTCATGGCGTCTCTTTGCTTCTTTTCTCTTTATGGGATTCCCTGCTGAGGGGTACGGTTGTTGTTGTTTTTCAGAGGGAAGGGGTTCAGAGGTAGCAGTTGTGTCATTCTGGTTATGATGCAGAAGAAGGCTTTGCAACATGACCTAAAGTTCATCAGATTCTGGATTCATCTCAGAAGTTTATTCCATAGTCTGAGAACGCCTTATCCGCCACTCTCCTGTGCTTTCTGATCTGCACTGCCCCAGAGGAATGCAACTAGCATAGCAGTTTATAAGCAGAGACACAATGTCAAATGTAGCTGGACTTTGACCCATTAATGGCTTTGAAGTTCAGGACCAAGGCATTGAACTAGCAGCAAGAGCCAGCTGGGAGCTAGGGAGAAAGCGGAACAAGGGCAAAGGCACGATGGGCTCATGGCAGCCTGAACTTCTATAACCGTGTTCTGAGCAAGTTGGAGTCTTTGACTTGTTTTCTGATCCAACTTCAGATGCAGTGAATTACAGTCTGGAGGTGACAATGCCTGCATCATTGTGGCCCTGAATTCGTCTGGGAGCAAGGGATGAAGTTTCTCATCTGAGCTGCCCATTTGTTTCTGGGTGCAGCTCAAAGAGTTGGTTCTTATCTACAAAGCCCTTAATGGTATTTTGAGAGCGTGTCTCTCTCACTGTATCTCTTCATACCTGTTGTGATCACGGGTCATTTCCTGAGATTGAGCTCTTTGAGACAAGTGGGTTACTCTCTTATGGACAGTCCAGGCCTCTGGAGCCCACCACACCTTGAGCAAACGGCCAAAGCCAGCGTTTAATGTGCTCCAGAATGCAGCACAAGATCTATCTGCACTCTCTGACGGGGTGGGCTACAAACAGATGGCAGGGTAGGGATATAGTATTATAGAGTCGTTTGATAGAGATGTAAGCTAAACATTTTGAATTTCATTCATTCGTGGCATCCAGAGGCTGAGTCAAGGTCACTATTAATGCTTTCAATAGATAACAAAATCAAATCAGTAAAATTTTGTTTCAGAAGAGGCACAACTTTCTTGCAAGTAGCAAGCATTCTTAAAAGGGAGCATTTCTCTTAGGGGGTTACACTTCAGCATCACTTGTAGAGCGTGGCATGACAATAACATAGCACTGAGTAACTTTACGAACAGCAAAGCATTGTTGTGTGAACATTTTAAAACTAATTATATTAGAATTCCTGTCGACTTCTTAAGAGCAACTGAATAGTTGGCTTGTTTTTGAGCAAGTCCCCAAATATCTGCCTAGTTATTCAAATATAAGAAGACAGGCTGGTTTTGATTGTCCTCACTATATATGTTTGAGTCAGGTCATGTACTTGCTTAACAATTTGGGCCTGATTCAAACCACTGAAATTCATGTGAAACTCTCTGGTCTTCAGTGAGTTTTGTTTCAGACCCTTACTCCAGGAGGGGTTTTTTTGTGTGTGTTTGTTTTTGGTTGTTTTTTTTTTTAAGATTAGCTCGGAACCAGGTTTCATCAGGCTCTGTACCTCTTTGTAGTCAGAAATATGCAAACAGTTTTCCCACGAACCGGGGCAAAAAGCTGTCCACGGCTAATCATGTAAAGCAATGTTTTCAAGTATGCCGTTAGTTTTTACCTAACAGTGATTAAAGGCACAGTGTTAGCATCTGACTTGACCCCGTTGAAGTAAACATTTTTCCTGTCAGTGTGTAGCAGCAAACCTTTCCACGGGGACAGAAATCAGCACTGCATCGAGCCTGTTGCAGACGAATGAGCCGCGTGGTCAGAAGAAAGCGGCAGGTGGCAGCACACGCAGATTTGGATTGTCTCCATGGTTTTCAATAGATTTCATTAACAAGTCATGTGGAACATGCTCCTGTCAGGGCCAAAAACATGGTTTCTCCCCTTTGCCAAGGCATTCTCTTACACCCCATGATTCTTGGCATTTAACACTGGTGCCCACACACAGACCAAAGAAGCATCCCACAGGATGGGAAGTGTTTTCCTGCCCCCCCCCCAAGCAGCCTGTGTTCACAGCAATGTGTCAGAAGAGCTTAGAATTATCTTGTGCACAAAATGAGCCAGAGAGAGACAGAGCCACTCCACACAAATGGATTTTCCCCCCAGCTCCCATAAACTAAAAGAGCTTTTACTGCTGCTTTTGTCTACTTGTAGTTCACACTTCTTTTTCCTGATTGCTTATTCATCTCCCCTGTGCATTGTTTCAGGAGATGACTAAATTGATACCTGAAATGCATGCTATAAAAAGATCTATTAAGCCCCACAAGTTTGTAAGAATATTTTCTATGGGACCCTATTAGATTTCTGTAAGGCCCACTGAATCATCTGCATTAAATTCAATCAGTGTTTTTTTCATAAGCATTCACTTTTAAAATGTTGTATGACCCTGAACTCTGGACACTTGTTTATCTCTGTCTCTCTTTCTATGATTGTTTCACCAGCTTTTTTGGGTCATGTATTTAAAGGGTCTTTCTCTGTTTTGATTCAAACAAGTCAAAAAACTTTTTACCCTACCTCTACCTTTAATTTTAATATTCTTCCATTTATTTTAATTACACTTGTGTATTGCCCAAAGATGAAGAGCAACAAGAAGTTAGTACACCCAAAGTTCCAGTAACTGATGCACTGAATTGCAGCCAAGAATTCCTGCTCATTTTGCTAAGGAAAAAATAATCCATCTATTTCTCTGAATCCTGCTGATAAGTAAACACCACAATATCTGAAGTCAATGAGACTACGCGTGTTCTGAAATTAAGCCCATGAGTAAACATTCGCAGAACTGGGTCGTAGGTTCGTAATGTTTCATAAGACAACAATGGTTTATTGAGTTCAGGAAAAAGCTAATTTTTAAGAAACCCCACTCAATAATGTTTTATTCATGGGACAAAACTGACGCCCTTTTATCATCATATATAATCCTGTTTGTTATTTCCTTGAAAACATATGGCCTGATCCCGCAAAGATTTACACATATTTCATCCCTGAAGGTCACCGTGGCCCACAATAGCCACAGGGAGCGGAAGAACACAATGATAGAAGGTAGCCACCTTTGCCCCCATTTTCCAAGCCCTGGCCCAGTAGCCACTTGGCTGAACCCAAAGATTGGACCGGAGTTGTTCATTTTAATTATCTAGATTCCCAAACTAAGCATCAAGCAATCAGTAAAGAGTCATGATAGTGTAAAGGTTCCTTGGACATTCCTGGTTTTTATAGGTTGCTCATTAGCTAGTCATGTGTTGCGTTACTCACTGGATCACTAAGGACTATGTACAGCAGGGAAATGACACATTCAGTCTCTGTGGAGGAAGGAAGGAATGGCTTGTCTTTTGTGTACCTACAATGGACAAATTATCTCCGAGATCTTCTAAGGAAAGTCATTGATGTTGGTTAGGGAGGCAGCTGCTTATCCATCTTTACAGTGCAGGCAACGCGCTGGCCGGTAGCCAGTAAAACAAGTGACAGTGAGAAAATTGTGGCCAACAGAATCAAGACCAAACCGGTGGGGCTCTTTTGGAGTGTTGAGTGAATGAAGATGAAAGACACAGTAAGAATTGCATATTAAAATACTCTCTGTGATTATGATTCAAGATACTGGTAAATATGATGTGGGGGAACAAAGGAAAATGACTGATAATGAGTGGTTTATCAAATGATAATGAATAGCACTATAGCAGCTTAATAAAACGGTCACTACTACAATAAAAATGTGAATGCAGTAATCATGTCAGAATACAGCTATAAGAAAGTGACAATTACAAGGTGATGAGTGCTCAGGAGAGGGCACTGTTCATTATGAGATGAAAAGAAGGCACTGATTATGTACAAAAACATACCAAAAGATGAAGAGGGGAAATTACTGCCCTGAAGCTAAAGTACCTACTGGAATATACCTGGAGGGGGTTGGTTATGCCATCTCTTCAGACCACTTGCTGAGCTTAAACAGAATCACCAGATCCAGAACTGGCCTCAATTACTGTATATTAAACAGATATTTAGCAGCTCCTCCATTAACACGCTTGCGTAATTCTTCTGAAGAATACAGAAAGTTATTTAAGGAGCAGACCCTGTGACAAACTAGGAAGAAACAGCAACTCCTTGGGTAATGTGGAATCCATTTCGAAGATCCTTCTTTAGACCCACATTACTATTTGTATTACAGTGTCTGTCAAAAGTACATGATTAATCCAGTTTATCACACAGCCCTGCACTGCATCACAATGATATCAACATTATATATGTGATTTTACACACACACACACACCCTTAAAATTGAAATATTAGGGAAAAGAAAGTGTTTCAAAAGCATTTCTTTAAAGCTATCAAAAAGATATCTTACTGAACTATAGTGGTAGACTCAAGACTGCCCCTAGTTAATGCCTGCTGACCACAGATATTTCCAGACCAATGAATCCAGGCTTATTTTGCTGCATTTACAATTTTCAATGCACCAATCACTTAGGCTTTTGCATTACAACTTGCTGGCCAGTTCTAAGTAGCGAGTACTTGCACAAACTAACTACCATATGTATGATTTCAGAGTAGCAGCCGTGTAAGTCTGTATTCGCAAAAAGAAAAGGAGTATTTGTGGCACCTTAGAGACTAACCAATTTATCTGAGCATAAGCTTTCGTGAGCTACATCCGATGAAGTGAGCTGTAGCTCACGAAAGCTCATGCTCAAATAAATTGGTTAGTCTCTAAGGTGCCACAAGTCCTCCTTTTCTTTTTACCATATGCATGCACTCCTAATGAACTGCTGCCCAGGACTGGTATTGAATAACAGAAATTGTGGCAGAGCAAAATCACCCCTGGGAGAGCAAGAGTAGTAAACCCAAAGTAGCAAACCCACTTCTATCATAAACCAAACACTTTTGCTGAAATGTGACAGAGGAAGTTGAAACCAGCTGCAGGACACTCACTGCCGAAGCGTTGGCCCATTCGCCCACCCACCACAAAGAGACCCAGGCACTCTCTTACCTTCGGGGAATGCCTGCCTGGTGTTCTCTGGATCTACTAACACAAGACAAGCCTCAGTACTGTTCCTGGCTGGGAGCCACCATTCTGGAATCAATCAAGTGGACCTGGGCCAGCTGGTGCTTTATGGCTTCACACAGCACTACCGGGTGGCTGAAATGGGGTATTGCAAACTATTGAGATGAATAAGAACCAATAACTGCTAAATTGTCCCCTTTCTCTCTTTTGTTTCTCTGGCCCCCTCCCTGGTCTTCTTCTATCCTGAATGGGTGCTGCTGGTCTCTCCTTGCTTGCTGTTAGCCAAAGGAGCAAACTGGTTTAGCTGAAGAAAAAACCAACCAACCATGTGCTTTATCCATGAATCAGACCATGGAAAGACAGCAGGGCTGAAAGGAAACAGATCCAGAAGCCTCTAACATCATCACTGAGCACCTGACCAAGGCTGTTCAGGCCACACCTCAGAGGCAGAAACTTTGTAAGGCACAATAATTATGTGAAGTTCTGTAGAAATTTTAAAAGCAGAAGTGACCATTCGATCATCTAGTCTGACCTCCTGTATGTCAGAGGAAAATTATATGAGCCATAGATGTATCACCATGTAAACAGACACATCAGGGATTTTGTGACCTCTCATAGTTAAGGGAAAGGCCCCACACCTAGGCCACAGAGCCACTCATTAGAGTAAGAAAAGTTTTTTGTTTGATTGGTATGGCACTCTCAGTCACAGCACACTGTTTAATTCTGACTAGCCCCAATTAGTCCCAATCTCCATCCTTCTTCCCCACACTGCAAACCACAGCCCCACGCACATGAGGAGCACTCCCCCTCTTCAGTTACAAGCAGGACACAGGCCTCACAAAGAGCTTTGAAAGAAATGAATTGTGGATTGAGTGTCCAAACGTAATACTCACCTGGGTGAACTGTATTCATCGGGAAAGACCAGATGCTCGAGTCATAGCCCCGAGGGAAACAGTTGAAGTCAATGTATAGAGTACTAGAGTTTAAAACCAAAAGGAACCATCTGGTCGGACCTCCTGTATATAAAAGGTTATTCAGTTTCACTCAGTTACCCCTGTGTGGTGCCCAGTAACTTGTGTTTGACTAAAGCACATGTTGCAGAGAGGCATCCAGTCTTGATGCAAAGACATCATGACCAGGCAAATCTACCATTTCCCTCTGTCATTTGTTCCAATGGTTCCAACTGTTAAATATGTGTGCCTTATTTGTAACTGGACCTTGTCTGGCTTCAGGGTCCAGCCATTGGTTCCTGTAATGCCTTTCTCTGCTCAGTTGAAGAACCCTTTAATACCTGGTATTTTCTCCCTGTGAAGGTCTTTAGGCACCGCAATCAACTCACTTCTCAGTGATACACTAAACAGATGGAGTTCTTTAGGTCTCTCACTCTAAAGTATTTTCTCCAGCACTCACGTAATTTTTGTCTCTTTTGTCTGCACTGTCTAATTTTTCAACTTTCTTTTAAAAACACGGACACCAGAACTGGACACAGTATGCCAATATTGGTCTCACCAACATTGTACACAGAGGTAAAACCACCCACCTACTCCTGCTCCCTCATTCATCCACCCAAAGATCTCCTTAGCACTTTTTGCCACAGCGTTGCACTGGGACCACATGTTCAGTTGCTTCTCTCCTATCACCCCTGTAATGCTGGCAAACCAGATGCTAGCTCAGGTCAGAACCCCAGGCCCATTCACTTGTGTGTTAGTATAGATCAAAGTGTTAAATGAATAAGTGGGTAATCAGTTGTTTAAACTTCATGAAAACTAATGGAATGTTACTTGCATTGTTTTCACTTATCTGTTCCTGTTATAATGGAATAGCAAACATTTACATTGTGTATACCCCTGTGTCTAAATAACCCATCAAAGAAATCTTGTGAAATGCTAAGGAAGGACTTAAGGACTTTAACAGAAAATGCTAATTTCAAAGTATTATGCAAAGGCTAAGTGCATTCCTCACTCATCATCATCACAAAAAAAGTCCACACGGGTATAGACACTATCAGCTTATCTTCTGTCAGAAGAAGCTATAAATATGGATTCAAAGAAAGATCCTTTATCCCTGACTGTTTGGACTCTTATAGAGAAATGTACCAGATGCAAAGCGGAGATCCTCAGAGACAATCTGGATACCTCGAAAGACTTTTGGGAAACTGGCAGTTTATCACATCACTGCCACCAGTTGGAGTTACAAACGGTGATTCACCTGTGCATATATTTTGCCTGCTTTAACCTCTCTGTAACTCCCATTTCCTTCTCTTAGCTACTAATCCTATAGTTAGTTTGCTGTAGATTTGGCTGCCAGCATTGTCTTTGGTGTAAGATCTGGAGTACAAACTGGTCTCATTTAAGTGTCTGGTCTCTTGAGACTGGGAGAAACCTGCTGTGGTGTGATTTTAGGTTTAAATCACCTTTTATCACCCAGTTCTTTGTCTGAGTGGCAAGACAGGCTGGAGAGCCTAAGGGGACTGTCTGTGACTCCATGGTAAGACTGGTATAGTGATCCAGGAGTGCACATTTGTTCCTGGCTTGGTGAAATCTAATTACAGAATATACCACCAGCTTGGGGTATCTCCCCTATTTCTGAGAGTCCACACTGAGGTAGGCACTCGCAGTTGTGAGTCACTCCACACAGCATGACAACCCCTATATCCTTTCCAGAGTCACTGCTTTCCAGGATACAGTCTCCCATTCTGTAGGCATGCCCTGCAGTCCTTGTTCCTAGATGTAAGATTTTGCATTTGGCTGCATTAAACCACATTTTGTCTGAATGTCTCCAGCTTACTAAGCAAACCGAATCACTCTGTGTGACTGCCCTGTCCTCCTCCTTTATCACTCTGCTAATGTTTGTATCACCCACAGATTTTATCAGCAATGATTTTACATTTCCTTTCAGATCACTGTAGAAAATGTTGAATAATGTCAGGCCTCGTACTGATCCCTGCAGAACCCCACGAGAAACAGCTGCATTTGAAAATGATTCCCTGCTGACACCTGCTTTTTGAGATCTATCAGTTAGCCATTTTAAATCCATTTAACATGTCCTCTGTTGATATTTCATCATGCTATTTTTATCAGAAGGTCATGCAGCACTAAGCCAAATGCCTTACAAAAGTCTAAATTTATTACACCTACACAGTTACCTTTACCAACCAAATTGAACTAAAACCTCTCCAACGCATCATCAAGGATCTACAACCTATCCTGAAGGACGACCCATCACTCTCACAGATCTTGGGAGACAGGCCAGTCCTTGCTCACAGACAGCCCCCCAACCTGAAGCAAATACTCACCAGCAACCACACACCACACCACAGAACCAATAACCCAGGAACCTATCCTTGCAACAAAGCCTGTTGCCAACTGTGTCCACATATCTATTCAGGGGACACCATTGATAGGGCTAATCACATCAGCCATGCTATCAGAGGCTCGTTCACCTGCGCATCTACCAATGTGATCTATGCCATCATGTGCCAGCAATGCCGCTCTGCCATGTACATTGGCCAAACTGGACAGTCTCTACGTAAAAGAATAAATGGACACAAATCAGATGTCAAGAATTATAACATTCAAAAACCAGTTGGAGAACACTTCAATCTCTTTGGTCACTCGATTACAGACCTAAAAGTTGCAATTCTTCACCAAAAAAACTTCAAAAACAGACTCCAATGAGAAACTGCTGAATTGGAATTACTTTGCAAACTGGATACAATTAATTTAGGCTTGAATAAAGACTGGGAGTGGTTGAGTCATTACACAAAGTAAAACTATTTCCCCATGTTTATTCCCCCCCCCCCCCCCCCCCCGTTCCTCAGATGTTCTTGTCAACTGCTGGAAATGGCCCACCTTGATTATCACTACAAAAGGTTTCCCCGCCTCCGCTCTCCTGCTGGTAATAGCTCACCTTAAGTGATCACTCTCCTTACAATGTGTATGGTAACACCCATTGTTTCATGTTCTCTGTGTATATAAATCTCCCCACTGTATTTTCCACTGCATGCATCCAATGAAGTGAGCTGCAGCTCACGAAAGCTTATGCTCAAATAAATTGTTTAGTCTCTAAGGTGCCACAAGTCCTCCTTTTCTTTTTACGAATACAGACTAACACAGCTGCTACTCTGAAACCAACCAAATTTGTAATCTCGTGAAAGAATGAAATCAGGTTTGTTTGACAAGACCTATTTTACAGAAAACCATGTTATCTGGCATTAATTATGTTCCTCTCCTTTAATTCTTCTTTAGCCATTACTTTGTGCTGGGTGCAATGCCTTTTGTATTTTAAAAAATCATCTATATTTTTTTAGAAATTCTAATGATATTTTATTACTGGCTGCATGAAACTTCCAGCATATTTCTCCCGAAGTGAACTCCCCAATAACTCCACATTTGTCTTTCCACATTACAGACAGGTGTTTAGGGAGTAAGTCATCCTGTTCTCTGGTTTGATTTGATGGTCCGTAACACCCTCCCATCCGGTGCCTGCTCCTGGGCTTTGTTAGCTAGTACATTGATCCACATGCATTTAAGACACCGTGGTTCTAAGTTATCTGTAATTCTAAAACAGATAATGGGTGTTTTTAATGTAGTGTGCCCCACGCCCCCCAACACCTCTTTTACCCACTTTCTCCTTTCTGAACAGGCTATAAGTACTGATTTTAATGTTCCAATCATTCTGATTGTCCCACCAGCTTTCAGCAATGCCAGTTATATCAAAGTTCTTCTGATGAATGAGGATTTGCAGTTCCTCTAATCACCCACATTCCTAGCACTGGTATGAAAAATTTGAAGTATTTCTTCTCTTTGTATTCACTTGGTTCAGGACACGCGGAGTCTGTGTTGGTACCGCCTTTGCCTCCGTAAGTACCCTCCCTGGTCTTGGTAGTTAAATGCCTTCTTGGCTGCTCCAACGAGCCTCCAATTGAGAAGATTAGTCCCCCCCCCACACACACACACACACCTGTGAGTTGTAGGCTGTCCTGTTCATTTAGACCACCCTCCCATGGGAATGTGGCCCCATACTCCACAAAACCACACTGCTTATACAGATGAATAGCTTCCTCTCTCTCCTCTGCAGGGAAATAGAGCAGCTGTTTTTGTCCATTACATGCCAGAAATTGACTCCACCAAGGTGGTTTCAAGCAATGGTCTCAAGTTGCAGTGGGGGAGGTCTATGTTGGATATTAGGAAACACTATTTCATGAGGAGGGTGGTGAAGCACTGGAATGGGTTCCCTAGGGAGGTGGTGGAATCTCCATCCTTAGAGGTTTTTAAGGCCTGGCTTGACAAAGCCCTGGCTGGGATGATTTAGTTGGGGATTGGTCCTGCTTTGAGCAGGGGGTTGGACTAGATGACCTCCTGAGGTCTCTTCCAACCCTAATCTTCTATGATTCTAAGGTGGGGAGGGAAGGTTCCCTAAATCAGTGAATAAAAACCATTTAATCCCCAACATGAACGAGGCCCAGGGTTGGGGTTTTCTTTCTTTAGCCTTTTCTTGCAGAGAGACAAAATGGCAGGAAGACGCAGCCACGGAGGATGCCTTCCTCCATGGTATTCTGAGAGAGGCAGGCGTCAAACTAGAGAAGCCAAAGGAGGGAGCCCCAAAGAGCGGGAAAATCCTGAATGCTGATTGAGCGACTTCCTGCCTGTCAGAGCAAGTGAGGAGGAACTCAGTGCCCGTGCTGCTGCCACTGAGCCACAGAGGGGAAAAATCGTACTTAATTAATTAATAAAATGCATTAAAATAAACCTTGACATCCATTCTAAAATGCAACAGCAACCCATTAGAGGGCAAATTCCTGGATGGTACAGATTATTCAGTGAGAACTACGAAAAGGTCACTGGAATGCTTGCAAGGTAAAAAGCAATGTTGTCGTTTAAAGGAAAAATACTAATTAGAGGGTTGTTTTGATTACAGAATGGACACAGACACCTGGCCCTTATGCTATACATCCACTACCTTGGTTTTGCTCAAAAGTAGTTTTAAGAAAATGCTCAGTCCTACCCAGTAAACATGAGGACACATGTACTATGAAAGTCACACACTAACACAGTGAACACATGGTACATTAAGATGGATTTATGCCAAATATTTAGACACATTTTCAAACGGGTGCAGACAAAATTATGCATGTGCTTCTCAGTGTAGTCAGTGCCTGATGTGCATATGATCACCACCTACCCCAAACGGGTTTCATAGATTCATATATTTTAAAGCCAGAAGGGATCTTTGTGGTCATCTAGTCTGATCCCCTGTACAACCCAGGCCATAGGACTTTCTTGAATTAATCCCTGCTTCAAGACCAATATCTGTGCTTGAACTAAAGCATATCTTTTAAAGAAAAACATCCAATCGTGATTTAAAAATTTCCAGGGATGAAGAATCAACCACAATCCTTGGGATAAGTTGTTCCAATGGTTAGTTACCATCGCTGTTAAAACATTGTGCCTTATTTGTCTAGCTTCAACTTCCAGCCATTGGACCTTGTTATACTTTTGACAGGTTGGCAGGAGGGATTGAAGGCAGGAATTTTAGTGCTATAACACAGACCTGTAAAGCTAAAGGAGCGATGCTATTAATTGGTAGCAACAGTAAGCTATTATCCTCTAGGTGGCCCAGCCACTAGAGGAGGAGATGACAGACTTTGCCAATGAGTTGCATATGTTAGTTGGGGTTGTGCACACTTTGGGTGCTGCACAGACAGAAGTTGGATGCACACACTTTGGAAAATTTGGGCCCTAATTTGTAAGAAAACATGATACACAGAATGAAGTCCACAAAACAACAATGAAACTGCAGCTAATATGCAGGATACAAAAGCTGAGTGATGGAGAAAATGACTGAAAAGAGTGAAATAGTTAATGTATCTGGGAGGAGGGCACCGAAATACATTCAGTGTAGCAAGCTAATGAATGAAGGTTAATGAAATACAACATGGTCAAACAGTTACAAACGGCGAATGCAGCAGAGCAACCTTAGTGAAATACCAGACATGCAAAGTTTAAGTAGTTGATGATCATCCTACGGTGAATGTCCGTTTCTCTTCAAATGCTTTTCTCATGGTGATATCAGTGTAAGTTCAAAGACACACTAACAATGAAAAATATCTGACAGACCAGGTATATCCCAGAGTATAAATGGGAGATATGCCTGATCTGTATTCTCTGTAAGTATTTTGCAAAGTTGGTATTGCTTTTAGTAGCTTGGAGGCATTCCATTCATAAGACTTCTCAGAAGCTCTTCAAAATCTTATCTCCATGCTCTGAAGAATTCAAATCCTGTAAAAATCAGAGCTACTGCAAACAGAGGTTCAGAAATAGATTTATTTTTGTATCCCCACCCAGATAAGACCCCACTCTCTGTTTTACATATAACACTGAGACTGTATACAGACACACACACACACACACACTCACACTCACACAGCCAGCAAACTAAACCATTTCTAATAGCTATGCATCATGAAGAAGTCGTATTTCAAAACTGTTTTCTGAATTCATTACCAATATAAATAGTGACATTTTATCCTATGGGACAAAATGCAAATGAACTGAAGTAAAATTGTGCCCAGACCCAATGCCTACAAAGCCGATCTGATTTATAACTCCCTTACAATCAAACTCTAAGTGCAAAAACTTCACAACATGTCCTGCAATTACAAATATCAAATTAGGGGAATATTGCAAAAGAACTACCCTTGGCAGGATGGAGGCCTAGACAATCAAGTCTTGAGTGCTTTAGGATGGTTTTAAGGGCCACTGGTTTGTGTGTGTTACTGAAATTGTAGCTGCTTGGGGACCATATGTTTGATGGCTGGCTCACACATTATTTTTAAATTATTTGCTATAGCTCAGATCGTCCCCCCTGGTCTTAAAATCTATTAATTTCACAAGGAAAATATCTTCATTAAATTCATTTGCAAAATCTCCCTGTTTCTTTTTCTGAGCCAGTATCTTTGAAAATAGTATGGTAGTAGCGGAGAGGGGAATAATATATTGGGGAAGTATTCATCATATTCATTCCTTCAATGCTTCTTCTAACCACAAATATTTGATAAGGAGAATTCAAGGCAGATTTTCATCTTTTTTTCTTCTCTCCATTAATTATTTTCCCATACATTTGGATAAAATGGTTTGTTGTCTATAAAGTCTAATGTTCTACCATGTCTGTAAATTTCACGAAGGCTTGAGAGTGATAGGAAGATGGTTAGATGCTGATTATTTTTAACGTCTACTACTTTAAGAATTTATTGTGCAGTGAAGGAATGTGTGCTTTGCATGACCAATGGAGAATAATGCAAATGAAACAATGACACTATCCCCAGTCCTTCATGTTGAAGGACTTTACAACATAAGGTGAACAACCAAAACACCAGAACCAACCCAACCGTCTAGTGAACTTTAAGCAGTAGGAGTCTGCTCCTTTGTGGAGGTTGCATCAAGACCTCTCTTGATTTAAGGAATACAAAACTCTTTGACAGATAAAAATTATCTTTTTAGATTCCACCATCCCAAGTGTCTTTGTCACATAATTATGCATAATCTTCCAAGCACTTGGAGCATAAATACAATAGAGAAAGAGACTTTTTGATTATAAATATCTGAGGTGAGATAATGACACTGAGAGAAGTGGGTCAGATTTAATCCATGGATTAAATTATCAGCAAAAGAAAATGATTTTCTCCAAAAAATTAGCAAAACCTTCTTTCTCTAATCAGCATTTGTGAGAAAGTGAAGGATAAACAAAACCTGTGGGGATTTCAACAGGTAATACTTTCTCGCAGTAAATTAGCAACTGTAGAAAATTCTCAGCCTGCTATTTTGAATGATCTTAGAGTTTTGGTTTTGAGGGAAAAAGTAATTTATGTCACAGCTTGACGTCAACTTTCACAGGATCCAGTTGTAGAACTCCTGCATAATGACGTGTGTGTGTACGTGTACGTGCACATGCATGCATGTGCAGAGAGAGAATATGTGATGGTGTTGTGTATTAACGCTTTTGTTTACAAATCTGGGATGTCTGCACAACTTGTGAACTGTGAAGCCACAAGTGTGCAATGCAGGGGTCTTCTCAAGGGATTGTGATTAAATACAGAGTCATGCGATCAACTGCTGAAAAATTTATGATCAGAGACCTCTGTCTGTCTCAACTGCCCTGTGCCCACTAAGCCATCACTCCGAGTTTTCTCTTAACATTCCAAAGTGCAGGACAGTTTCAAGCAGCTACCATTTTTAAATGAACCTACCAGATAAACGTTTCCTTCTTTCCCCCACAAAAATGAGGAATTTCATCCCCAAAATTACGCCGACCCAGGCCCACCCTAACATTCCCTCTTCGACCAGTGATTTGTTTAATGTCCTATATCTCACTGCACAGCTAAAATCCAGGGACCAGCTCCATATCTCTTATCATACAGCTACACTGGCTCATGCTAGCTGAGGATCTGGCTCAGGACCTTTGTGTCACTAGAAACTGGAGAGTTCCTCTTTCCCATACACAAGACCAGAAGCTTAAACTGGAGACCTTTTAATGTACAGAAAATCCATTTTAGGTCAATTTTCTCCAAGGCTTGTCATGGCTCCCTCTGAGCCCTGCAGAGTTGAACTCATGGGGCTAAATCACACCTCACAGATTTCACCTGTCTCACAGGGAAGGAAGGTTAGCTGCAACCCCAGCACCATCCTTGCCCTTCCTAGGACCCCGCTTATGGTTCTCCATGGGGTGAGGCTCTGCATAGACATAGAAAACCATAAGAGCTGCTCTGATTTCCCTACTTTAGAAGCAGTCCTCTAGAACTAGGTTAAATTCACATGAGTTCTTGCTCCTCCAGTTCCTAACAAGATCCAAGATTCATTGTTTGAGAAATTTTAGATTAATGCTACCCCGTTCTTACATAGGTAGGACTAGAAACCATGTCTTCTGAGTCTAGGGTAGCACTTTATCCTATTAGGCCACACTTCTCCTCCTAGCAAGATGGTCATTCTCTAGCTCTCTGACAAAGCACATGGTGCCTATGTTTGTTCTCTCTCTGCTCCCACAAAATCCGCCACAAATTCAAGGCTAAATCCTGAGAGGAATAAGTCTAAGGAGAGCTGTAGGTGACCAAGCCCATGGTCAGGAGTTGTCCCCTGTTCCCAGCCAGATGTGGACTGGTAGGAGAGTACAAGGTCTTTCAAAAAATTATGTCACTAAAGTTTCCTCAATGTTCCAATTTCCGACTCCCCACTGTGTATATGTTATTGTATAAGCTGCAAGAAAACTTCCTTTTTGTTCTTCTTGCTTTTTAAAATAGCTGATAAACAGGAATAAAACTGCTCTCACCCATGTGAGTAACACAGAGCTGTGAGGAAAAGGCCCTACCTATTTTTCCAGGTTCATCACATGGAAAAGTAAGGAAAAGCAACACACCACCTTTTCAGTGTTTAGCTCTGTTTCATAGGTACAATAGCAGTCTAGGAGAAGATTTATGCATTGTGACACGCCACAGGGCCTGTAAGGAACTTATCCCAGAACTTATTTCATTTCAGATATCTGAGATTATAAGCAGGACCGAGGAAAACCAGGTCTCTTTTTTTTCTGAGGTAATTTTTAAACACACAGGCAGCACAGGCCTAGTTAAGGTCATAAAAAGAATCAGAAGATGGTTGTCTTCTGAGTTTTTCCTTTAGATTCAGACAACTAAAATATATGTCTCTCTAAAGTCACTAATTAATTTCAGTCACAAAACACCACTGTCCTCTTCCTGTATTTTAGCTGGGACCTTAGTTTGGATTTAGGGAATATTCTCTGACAATTTAATTCACATAGCCTTTAATGACACCACATTTGTATTTAATGCATATGTTCTGGAAACAACCAGTGAGTCCAGCTCTACTCAGTCCTGAAGAAAAGGTAGCATTTAAAGCAGCTGTCTCCGCTAATGGCTTGATGTCAAATCTGCATCTGGCTCAAGTCAGTCCTTGAATAAAAAGGAAAACTTCAGAGCCAGGAACCTTGCCAACTTCTGTGACGAGACCATTTTGAGATTCTAATCATTGTGCAGAAAGCAGTGCTTGCTAGACTAATTCTGGGCACTATGCTTTAACTATTGCAATACTAATATAATAATTATACATCATCAGATTATTTACAGTCTCCCCAAAGATGCTTGCTGAGTCCAAATTAAAAACATAACCAATGATAATAACTGGATACAAATGCATACGCGCAGTTTGCAATATATATTCTAGTCACTGGGAATAAGGGGAGCCTTTCTGCACACTAATGCGGTCATTGTAAAAAGAACGGGCTGTCATTTTGGCTTTTCTCGTCCATTGATACTCTGACTATCGTCAGCTGTATTTCCAAGACTCTGGCTCAAATCAGTAATTAGTCTTTAGTTTATTTTAGTTGGCCTACCTCCACATTTCTGGAGTCCTCATTCTTTTTTTCCTCTCCTTCCCATCCCAGAACATCAGCCATAGGCGGATGCTGACCTTTCGAGCAGAGCCCCCATGGTGCTCTTCCATCTCAGCAGGTGAAGGAGAACAGAGATTCAAGAGAGATTCAAAGCCAGCTTGGGCTTTTCTATCTCAGGAGGTGGGAGCAACGCAAACTGTGTCAGAAGCTCATGGAGTAGCATTAATCTTTGGAGACAATGCAGCGGAGCCACCTTTACACAGATAAAGCAAGCCCCATGCTAGAATGCCGTCACAGGCCCTAAACATTTTGGTGTGGATGCAAAAAAGGATGCTGGGAGCCTAGGTCCCCGTTTTAGGTGCCTAAGACCTCATTTCGGGACCCCTGCAAAGCACAAAACACCTGCTGAACCCTGTAGGCACCTAAACTCACTTGGCACCTAAGTTTTTGGGTGAAAGTTCCCTACACCCAGGGGCGGCAGAACAGGGGGAGCCAGGGGGCCATGGCACCATCACTTTTAACCTGCCTTAATGGCACACAACGGGAGGAGAGGGGGCGGAGAGGAGCGAGTCGGGGCCAGGGCCTCGGGGGAAGAGGTGGAGGGAGGCTGGGGCCTCGGGAGAAGGGACGGAACGGGCATGGGGCCTCAGGGGCAGAGGCAGGGCGGGGTGGGCCTCGAGGGTAAGTGCTGAAGCCGGGGTGGGCCATGGTTTGGGCGCCAGTGACCCCCCCACTTCTAGGGAGCTTCTGACTCTCCTGCCTATGCTCCTATGTTTTGACCCTTGAACGCGGAAACTGCTGCCTCAGTCTCGGAGTCCAGATGCCTCTGTCCCACCTAAGCCCCAGAGTGAGTCACAAATCAGGGGACAACCGGCTGCCTCTTGCATGGCTGGGGCCTGATCTGGTAACTGTGCTCAGAGGCTGGCTACTGGATCAGCCCCCGTTCAAAATCCAGCTGGAGGAGGAGCAGCTGTGCCTGGGCTGGGGGTGACCCAGGTTCAATTGCCCCCAGGACTGTCCCACCGTGGATAAAGGCTGAGCTAGTCACTGGGCCCAGCAGAATGGGAGAAAATGACTCTGTTGCCCAGGGACTAAGAACTCACTTGGGAGGTGGGAGACCCTGGTTCCAGTCCTTCTTTCGTTATTTAGCCACAGTGGAACAGCATCGACTGAAGAGACTCAGGGAACTTCCGACTAGCCCATCGCTCAGTGGTTCGCGCATTCTCCAGAGAGTTAGGAGACCCCTGTTCAAAATACTTCCTTCCCTTCTGGCACAGGGGGGGATTGAACCTGGGTCTTCTGCCTCCCAGGTGAGTGTTCTTCCTCCTGGGCTAAAAGTTATGAGGTGGGCAGCACTCTCGCAGCTTCTTGCTAAACAGGCACTGGTGCCTAACTCCAAAGAGGGCTCACAGCTGAGATCAGCTAACACAGAGAGGTGCCTCCCCACAGCCTGGATTTAGCCACCTATTACGTGAGAGGGGCAGGGCTTAGCACACACCCCTCTGGTTGTATAGGGCACCCAGGCACCAAACTCACAACACCTCACTCCTTGCGTGTGCCCAGGCCCTTGCCCCTTCCCCTTCATCCTTCAGACACTCCGAGAAGAGCTCAGAGGTCAAAGTGTTGCTGCGACACCATCATTTTGCCCGTCTTCCCTTTCACAGAACCAGCTTTGCTTAGCTGGTTCTGCAGATGTCCAGTCTTTCCCCCACCAGCTATAGAAAATGGAATACGAATAAGTAAGGTTTCCAAGGCAGAAGTCATAAATCATGACTGCCTTGTTGGGTCATTGTCCAGAAGACTTTCCCAATATCCCTTGTAGTCTTAGATATGTTCAGATTCCAGAGATTATTACTGTAAAACTGCTGTAAGAAACCGTGGCGTAAATGTTCAGACATGACTGGTGCTCCTGGGTGGCTCCATTTTTAGATCCCCAACCTGGGACGCCTTAAAGGGGCCTGATTTCTGAAAAGGCTTCGCAACTGCTCTCTGAAGTCAGGGCCTTTCAAAGTCTCTCAAGCTGGGCAAAAGTCACTAGCCCCTTTTGAAAACTTAGGCTAGTGTGTCTATAAGCAAGGCAGGAATTAAGTGAGAAGAGAAATAATTAAGGACTAAAATGAAATCAGGAAAAGGGAAACTAGGTTAAGGGCTGCTCATACAATAACTATGCTGCTCGTAGCTGTGCTACTGACCAGGAAATACTTTGTAATTACTTGACTCAAGCCATGGTTAACCGTGCATTTCACACATGTACTTTTAAACATTTGGTAATTATTAAGTTTTATGAAGTTCAGCCCTGATTTAACTTCACGGGGACACATTAAAAAACCTGGAGGATCACAGATGCAATAAATTAGATGTTAAGAAAAGCCAAAAGTAAGCAAAGAGGAGAGCATCACAGAAACCTTACATAATTCTCTTTACTTATCAACATTTTTTTAAAAATCAGCTTCTTAATTATGCTGCACATAAAAAAAACAAATAAAAAGCCCAGCACTTCTATAATTCCATGTATTTGCAGATGCTGTATGCTTCTGGCATTTAATTTTACCCAGTAATTCAACACCGCTGTGAGAAAACAGTTACTTTACAAGAGCTGTTTCAGAATAGCAGCCATGTTAGTCTGTATTCGCAAAAAGAAAAGGAGGACTTGTGGCACCTTAGAGACTGTAGCTCACGAAAGCTTATGCTCAAATAAATTTGTTAGTCTCTAAGGTGCCACAAGTCCTCCTTTTCTTTTTACAGGAGCTGTGTGGTTCTTCAAGATGTGTTGTCCACGCAGATTCCACTCTTGGAGCTTAATGAGTTTAATGTGTGTGACTGATCTCACACATATGGGGCACGTGCATACTGAGAGTGGAAATCTGTGTGGATAATCACATGAAGAAAAAATTGACAATGTGAACCCTAACAGCTCAAAAATCAAAAAAGCCATTTTTAAAAAGTGTTAATTTTCAAAATCTCATGATTTTGGAGCCCTGACTTATGACTTTTGAGTGCTTGGGGTTGGCAACACTGATAGGTCTGGAAAATGGAAGACAGACCTTTCAAGAAGAGCTATGAGGTTTGTTGTCATTTCCATATACAGGAAAGGAATCTGGAGAAGATCACAGACACAAGCTACTGTCAAACTGAAGAAAACTCAGGAAGTCATTTTTTACTTGTCATCACAGATCATGACTTTTCTCACATTATCCATTATTTATCAGGCCTACTTTGCTCTGATCTATATAAAAATACCAAGTGCAAAGACTTACACATGTGCTTCATTTTAGTGGGACTACTCACAAGCTTAAAATTTAGTATGTGTATAAACCTCTGTAGCACTGATGCCTTAGGTTGCAAGCCCTTTGGGCAAAGAGCATGCTTTCAAATACAAGTGAGAGTGGCAATTCTAGGTAAAGGAGAGTGAAAAATAGAGGCAGGGAAAAAAGAACATTGGCAGGTGGAAAGAGACAAAAGAAATGCAGAAAGGGAAGCAACAGCAGCAGATGATGCAGCTTGAAGGGTAATAAAATGTATTTTATGTATTCATACATGGTTTGTTTACTCTAAATGCATCATGGGGGAACATAAACAGATACAAAAATCCATATGCATTTATGCAAATATATAGGCATATACGTTGCAGCCCTTGAGTTCTTGGTAAGATACCAGTATGGCTCCTGATGTTGAGTTATTGTATCTATTCCTTAATCAAGGCTATCTGTTGGATATAGGACAAAATGTCCTGCATCCAGTGTTTCAACATTAAGATAATCTTCTGATCTCCAGTGAGTCAAATATCCAGTGAGTACTGATTTGTAGGCCAAAACTCAGGAAGCTCTTTAGTTTCCAGAAGGTGTAACAAACTTGTCCTCCTGGCTTGGCGGTACTATCCCAAGAAGTGTACTAACATATGTGTGTGCTGCTCAATCCACTCCCCCCTGGCAGTCAGGAATTGTCCATCAAAATTGTTTTTGACAGACTATTCTGATTCTGCAAAATCAAAATTTTCCACAGGAAAATTCAATTTTGCAGATTTTTTTTTTTTTGCTGTTCTGTTATGAAAATCTAAACAAAGTATTTGGTTTTGGGTTGGTTTCACCAGATTTGGAACCTTTCAAATTGTTCAACTGAGCTGAAACATCGAGTCAATTCAACATTAAACCACATTTCCTCATTTTGCAGCATTGCCTCATGGGAGTTGGAGTTCACGCCCACATTCTTCCTTCTGGACTGGGCTCCCTAACTGGGTTCTATTTCCCATGATGCAATGCATTCTCCCTGCTGAGCAATTGTGTGCAGCATAATGGGAGTCACATGAGTCACATAAGTACATTATGGGAAATATAGTTTAGCTAGGGAGCCTGGCCCATAGGGGAGAAAAAGGGCATCAGGTTCCCAAACTACAACTCCCATGAGGCAATATGCTGCAATAGGGAAATACAGTTTTACATTCAACTGACTTGAAATGACAGGTTTCAGAGTAGCAGCCGTGTTAGTCTGTATTCGCAAAAAGAAAAGGAGGACTTGTGGCACCTTAGAGACTAACAAATATATTTGAGCATAAGCGTAATGACTGTTACGGGTCATTTCAAAAAACCAGAATGAAGCATTTCTATTTCAGAATGTTGAAATGTTTTGTTTCGATCCAAAATGTTAAAATGTACTGTTTCGTCATTTTCAGGTTGAAGTTTTTCAGAACAGTTTATTGCACAAAAAACCTGATATTTTAACTTTTCATCCCAACAAAGGACAAAAACGTATGATGAGATATCAGAATTTCCTGCAGGGTGGAAATGACTCTCTTTGTTCTGCTCTGCTGCTTAGTGTGAGCAAAGGGGAAATGAGGCCAAGCAGCAGGGCATCTGGATGAGCAGAAAAATGATGAGTGGTGACCCTGTCACTCCCTCCTGTTAGATGTTCGTCTTCATGGGTGTCTCAAAGAAGTGCTAGGTCTGGCACTGCCTGACACTAGGATTTTATTCCTATGTAACAAAGGTTTAGGGTAGGGACTGTTTAAATGCAGTGTGACCACAGTTCACCTGGAGGACTTGTAGGGGGACACAAGCGTTTAAACCCTTGGGGTTTCAGGTAAATGGGGCAGCTTTTAAATCCGCACTCTGATCCAGGGGATTCTACGAGCAAAGACTTGAAAGCCCACTAAGCCAGTGCCTTCAGTTGTAGGAAAGCTTTGCAGCTCCTTTCTGGAAAAAATTTTCATCCTAGGCAGCATCTAAACGCTCACCCCATGGAGCTCTTGCTCTGCGCAGATGTGCAGCTCGGTCCTGTAGAGCTTTAACAAAACATATATGTGTGTGTGTGTGTGTGTGCGCGCATAAAGCTTTGGCAACTGTCTTCCACGAGAAATGCTTTTTTTCCTCATAATGCTATCTAGTTACGCCGGTAGATTCCCTTAGTGGGAGAGAATCCAGCATAGAGTAAGATCTAATCTCTGCCAGCATGGGCAGCAGTCCCATGTTGGAGGGCCACAGAAAAGTCCCATGGCAATGGAGAAATCTACATAACCCCCCGATGTGCTAATCTTCAATGCAATGTGCTCCGTCAGCAGTGGGTAAAGCAGTGGGTGGCCTGGAAGCCTTCCATTCCTACGGCTAACGTGACCTCCAATGCAGCTAGCCACCGCAGAAGTTCACAGGCTCAGCTCGTAGCCCGGAGACATGGGGTTCTCTGCCCTGTCCCTGTTGTACTCTGCAAAGACACATGCAACTGACTTCCTGGATCCACACACATGGACACCCGCAACCCAAGCAGTATGAGTGGACCAGAACTAAGCAACTCCTGTTTTTCTTAACATTACTATGTTTCTAGAGAAAAAAAAAAAAAACAGGAAACACACAGTATGCCAGTGTAACACCAACAGACCCTGGTCATTGGCGGGCGGGATTGAACCGGGGATCTCTGGAGCTTAGTGCATGAGCCTCTACCTCATGAGCTAAAAGCCACACGGCTCTTCGTCAAAGCTGGAGAGCAGACTCATGACTCTCTAAGTGGGCTCAGTGCCACTGGAGAGGAGAGAACACCACACCCAGGAGTTCTGTGGGTTACATACTTCCCCGAGCTGAGGAAGTGCATCCCGAGCTTCAAAGACTTCCCCGTTGAAATCCTGGATGAGCCCCCCCGTAACACCGACAGGCCCCGGTCCTCGGCGTGTGGGATTGAACCTGGGACCCCTGGAGCTTACGGCATGAGCTAAAAGCCACAGGGCTGTTAGCTCAGGCTGCAGGGCAGACTCATTCATCTCTTTCTCTCTGAGTGGGCTCAGTGCCACTCCACAGGCCAGAACGCCACGCCCAGGGGGTGTGTGGGTTACACCAGCAGATTCCCCCCCCCCCCCCCCAGTAGAACATTTTCCCATGAGGCTGCAGAAACTCCAGAACAGCAGCTTTCGATTTCCCTGGTGACCATCCCTTCAGCGAAATATCACAAACACAAATGATTTCTCCTTTTCTTTCCTTAAAGATTCACTTAGCTCTTTTATGTCACAGAAACACGTTGTACAGCATGGAACTCAATTCAAATCAAATCCACACTTAAAGCTTAAATGCCACCAGTGTGCGGTTGAGACACAGGCTTTGTGCTTTTTCTGTTTTCCATCTCAAACCACGCATGGGGCTAACAAATCAAACTCAAACCAAGCTAATTGTAATGACTGCATGCTAAGGATCTGAGCACGCTTTGCAACGTGGCCCTGTATGCTGCTCCCGCAGTGTGAAGAGGTCATAAAGCTGGCAGAGCCAGCCAGGGGGAATGCCGCTGACACTATGCCTCTCTGCTGCTCACTCCCACAGCCTCAGCATAGAGAAAGAGAGCTCGGAGGGAGCGTTACTGTGCCTTGGCTATTCGCTCATCTCCAAGACCTGCGTCAAAGTTTACTTCCATACTTAAACTGACCGGAAGTTTTTCTACTGTTGCTGGGGCTTATCCTTCCACCCCAGGGAATGGGTACTTCCCAGGTGAGGTTCCACTGCAAAACAGGGAGTGGCCGGATGTTAGTTATCCAGTGAAGAGGTTTGCATCCCCATGCACTGTGAATCTGTAGCTGACCCAGGCACCCTAACATGAAGGGGAGGCAGAGGCATGATCATGGGATGGTGGATACTCAGGTATGTAGATCCACCCACCAGCCACCCCCTTGCAGGGGCAGCCCCAGATCAATCTAGGGGAGAGGATTTCATCCCCCTTCCAATGTGCAAGCCCCTGTGATAAACGGGGGGGGGGGGGTCTCCCTTTCGTGGACACCCAGCCAGCGAGTTGGCTTTGGAATCCCTTTTGGTAGTTGTTCTCTACTTGCTTTATCTGTAAAGGGTTAAGAAGCCCACAGGTAAAAGGAAAGGAGTGGCCACCTTACCAAAAGAGCCAATGGGAGGGCTAGTACTTTTTAAAATTGGGAAAAAACTTCCCTTTGTCTGTGTGTTGTTGTTCTCCGGGAAAGAGGGGAACAGGGCAGCAGTTATGAAGTGAGAAGCTTTAAGCCAGGTTTGAAAAGCCATCAGATCATACCTAGCGATTGCTTATATGAAACGCCAGATACGTAAGTAAATCAGGGAATGTCTAGGAAGACGTGATTAGGTTTATTTCTCTTTATTTCTTATTGGCTTGTGGACTCCTCTGTGCTAACCCAAAATGCTTTTTGTTTTGCTTATAACCTTTAAACTTAACCTCATGAAGGTTATTCTTGATGTTTAATTTTTGTAAGTGGGTTTTTTAAATCTATCAAAAGTCTAAGTTCCAGATGTATTTTCTCTTTTTTTGTTTTTAATAAAATGTACCTTTCTTAAGAACAGGATTGGACTTTTAGTGTCCTAAGAGGTTTGTGCAGATGTTGTTTAATTAGCTGGTGGCAACAGCTGATTTCCTTTGTTTTTCTTTCTCAGCTCTTCCTCAAAGGGGGGTGTGTGTTTGTGTGTGAAAGGGCTTGAGGATACCCCACAGGAAGAAATTCCCAAGTGTGACTTTCTGGTTTCAAGGGGGCTTTTTGCACTTGGGTGGTGGCAGCATCTACCCATCCAAGATCAGAGAGAAGCTATAACCTTGGGAATTTAATACAAGCCTGGAGTGGCCAGTATTAATTTTTAAAATCCTTGTGGGCCCCCACTTTCTGCACTCGAAGAGCCAGAGTGGGGAATCAGCCTTGGCACCCCCTGTGCCAAACCGATTTACTTGGGATCGGCGCAGGTACCACAGTTTAGTACAATGGAGCAGACACATAGGAACTTCCCCAGTTGTCTTCAGAGAAAACCACCCCACTCACTTCACTCATTCAGGTAGAGTAAAACTGCACCTATGACACCTGCACGGCAATTAGCCCAAAGGTTAGCTAGCCATCTCCAAGAGCACAAGGCCAGCAGAAGAATTCGGTCTGGGCTGCGTACATGGTTAACCACACAACAGTTTGCTTTTTCCAAAGGAGCTTGGCACTTGCAGCTCACACTGATCCAGCGAGGGCTGTTCTGAAAATTACTCTCTTAGTTTTCATCTCCCTCAGGAGACAGAGAGACAACGCAGCCTGGGGGAAGTCAAGGAATGCGCATGTTCGTAACGGAACACGGACAGCTTGAGTGTCTGAACAGCTGGAACAAACCAGACTCCAGTTCCACCAGCTGCATAAGGGAACAAGCCCGGTTTAGGAGCTCGCAGGCTCGGGGATTTCATTGCCTTCACAGTTACCTTCCCCCTTGATTCCCTGCGCCCATCACCCTTTCCAAAAGATTTAAGCAAGGCAGTTTTATGCTGCGACCCTGCAACTCATCTTATTCACAATCAGAAAGCCTTACCAAGCCTAATAAAATCCACTAGGCAACGCACTGATCTTCTAAAGGAATTCATAAGGTGTCTTGATTTGATTTGACATGGGGGACCTCCCCTCCACCATTGCTTTGCTAAATTGCTAGACCAGTAATTATGTGTGTTTCATCTTTACACTTGTACATTTTGTGACCAGCAAAGCCTCCTCAGCATTTTCTGAACGCAATAAATTACAGAGCTCGGCCTTTTTTTGTGAGCAAAATCTCAACAGGCCTAAAGGAGAATGTGAATGTTGATGTTGACCTTTCAGTTCTTTTTGTCTCCATGGGAAGGCCAGGTATTTAATTTTTAAAGAGGGTTTCGTCTGACACTACCTCCCATGAGGCTTTATCAGTGTCCCTCCAAAACCTACAGGAGATTGAAAGTTAAGATGACCTCTTCTGCACTGAAAATCTCTCTTGAAACAAAACAGGAGTCCTGAAAAAATAGCACCGTCGATCGGAAGAACCAGCCGGAGAAGTTGTGAAAGCAAAGGAACAATGCTATGGGGAGTGGTTTGTATTTCAGGAAAGTATCAATGTTGCTTTACACTTGGAGAGGGCAGGTGTAAGGTATTAGAGGTGCACGGCGATCGGAGTACCTGTGTGTATACCCAGCTGCTGGTTTGGCATGTAATTCTCAGTGGTAGAATGGACACTGAGCTGCATGAGAAAAGTGGGTAACGAGGAGGGTATGGATGAATCCTCTGGAGTTCAAGGCGCAAACCTCAGGAGCTGGTTTATGTTTGGAGGTTCTGCAAAATTAGTTGGAGTTGATGAACATATTTTCTCCTATAATATAAACCACTTTTTACCCAGGGATGAGCCCACGTTTTTGTTTTTTTTTTTTAAAAACAGCCTTTTTTTACTACTAGTTTTACACCAGTGCAGCAGCATGGATTTCAGTGGCGATACACCAGTATAAAGCTGGAGTAATGTCCTGGTGAATTGGACTCTAGATCTCTTTCTAGTGAAAGGGAAGCCTTTGCTATGCGTTAGGAACAGAAGTGTTACATATACACACGTGGACACATTCCATCACAGCGTGGCAGGTATACCACAGAGTAGATGTACAGAGTTTGGGAGGCCTGCACACAGTATAAACACATCGATTTTTAATTAGAATTTTTCTCTCTCCCCTTTCTGCTCCCAGCAGCTCCACTTTGACATCTGAGACGAAGCTGTACAGGCTGAGAGAACTATATTACCATGTGATAAATGAAGGGCAGGAGGGGAAGCTCCCTTTGATGGACACCCAGCCAGCCAGTTAGTTGTAAAATTCCTCTTGGTAGCTGTTCTCTACTTGCTTCACCTGCAAAGCGTTAAAAAGTCCACCAGGTGAAGAAAAGAACGTGGTTTTGAACCAGGTATGCAAAATTATTTTCCATACCTAGCAGGACTCATTGGGATAGGGAATGTTTAGATAGACACGACCAGGTTTATTTCTTTATTTTGGCTTGTGGATCTCCTCTGTGCTAACTCCAGATGCTTTTGTTTGCTTGTAACCTTTAAGCTGAACCCCCCAAGAAAGCTATTTTGGGTGCTTAATTTTTGGAATTGCTCTTTTAAAATCTAGCAAAAGCTTAAGTTCCAGATTTATTTTCTTTCTTTTTGTTTTTAATAAAATTTACCTTTTTTAAGAAGAGGATTTGGATTTTTGTGTCCTAAGAGGTTTGTGCATGTTGTTTGATTAGCTGGTAGCAACAGCTAATTTCCTTTGTTTTCTTTCTCAGCTCTTCCCCGGGGGGGGGGGGGGGGTGTGTGTGTGTGTGTGTGTGTGTGTGTGTGTGTGTGTGTGTGTGTGTGTGTGTGTGTGTGTGTGAGGGTAACCCACAGGGAGGAATCCCCAAGTGCTCCTCCCTGGGTTCAAGGGGTTTTTTTTTGCATTTGGGTGGTGGCAGCATTTACCAAGCCAAGGTCACAGAGAAGCTGTAACCTTGGGAGTTTAATACAAGCCTGGATTGGCCAGTATTAACTTCTAGAATCCTTGCGGGCCCCCTTCCACACTCGAAGTGCCAGAGTGGGGATTCAGCCCTGACATACCACTAGGGGGCACTGCATGTGCTAGACAAATATCACAGCATATGTAAAAGTGCCCAGCTACTATGGTAATAGGTGCTTTAGAAATGGGTGAAATAATATTTCAGAACACTGGACTAGGTCAGAGCTGGGTCAGTTTTCTAAAGTTGGACAAGAGAAAAGACAACTGAGAACAAAAGCTATCCATGGAGTGTCTCTTGAAATATTTGACTGTATTCATTTTGGGATAGCTAGCCATTCACCACAAGATTTAAGTCACCCACAAATAGACATTGTGGGATATTTTCAACTTGAAGTGTGAGGCATAATTATAGCCTCATTTGACAATCACACTAAGATAAATAGACTAGTAGTCAATACATTCATAGAATAATTCGCTCTTACAGAGCACTTTTCATGATTAGATATCAAAGTGGTTCACTGAAGAGCTCAGCATCATTATCCCCATTTTACAGTAGGGTAAACTGAGGCACAAGGAAGTGAAGTGACATGCCCAAGATCACCCAGCAGGCCACTGGCAGAGTTGGAAAAGAATGAGGTCTCCTGACTCCCACTCCAGTGCTCTGGAATTAGGCCACACTGCCTCTCCCATCTTGTTTAGAAGGTACCTTTTCGGTCATCTCCCAGAGCTTCTCACATCTATTTTAGAAGTCCATTTTTCGTTTGGAACAAGGGCAAAATATTGGGCCTGATTCTCCAGGATGTGCACCTTGAGCTGTCATTTACGCAGGCTGAAAGTGAGTGTGAGAACTCCTCCGAATCAGAAGGGCAGAGGTTTACGCCAACTCCACACTGATGTAAATATCTCTGCAAGGTGCAAAGCAAGGATGAATCAGCCCCAGAACCCACTGAATTTTTACTTACAGAGGAAGTGGCTCAGATTGCAATCTGACTTTTGGGAGACTGCCAGAAGGTATATTATAACTAGCGATACCTGTGATGATCACTTTGTTTCCCACGTTGGCAAACTTATGATGACTGATAAGCTTTTCATTGAGTGTGTCCCTTTTCATGCTGTCTGGAGCTTCAGCAAATTCATACATTAGCACGTGCATTAGTTTGTGCCGCAGAAAGACAAGAGACTTAAATAAGCAGGGAAAACTCGATCCCTGCTATGAATGACAAATAGGCCCGTTCATTTCCCTCCCCAGTACGTTTGTAATGCAAGACTACATGCAGCCTTATTCGCTTTTCATGGAACGGGGATGTAATGACAGCGTCACCTCCAGTCGTCAACAGCCTTGAATCTTGATGCCAAGCCTTCCACCCGAGTCATCTAGGTTCTAGATCTAGGTTCCAGTCCTTCATCTTAATGTCATTAATCAGCCATTTTCAAAAGCCAGCCGCATGTTTTATTGAGAAACCACATTGCAAGCCTGAGATTTTTATTTCGAATAAAAAAATACCCTTTCTTCTCCCTTACCTGATCTGTGCAGATGAGAGTTCAAAGAGAGTATTATTGATACGCTACATTAGTCTGTTGTTTTCTCTGGAGTAAGATCTAATTTAGGAAGAAACAAGAAAAATACACCTTTGAATTTACTAGGGGCAAACCAAATCCAGAGATTACATGGGCATCGGGTCTGTCTACCTACTCCGCTGTGCTCAGGGATGCAGAATCTAAGCTTTTGCTTAAAAATTGGTTGCAAAGATAATCTTCCTGTACAAATCAATGCACTGCTGCATTTTCCAGTCTATTAGCCAGACGGTCTGAAACAAGGATGGAGACATAGGTGCGAGCTTTCCCCATGCACCACAGATGCCTGTTAATTTCCATGCCTACTTGTGACTAATTAAGAGCCAGATTGTGACTGGCCTGATGTGCAGAGTTTGGAGAGCACAACAAGCACCCTCCGCACGGTCACAAAACTCCCAGTGCTTCAGGGAGCACAGGGACTGCTCTCTTCCCCTGTCCTGGGGCTGCACATTCCCCTACAAGGGGTGGAGAAGGAGACAGAGCCATGAGTCTACACCTCTGGACTGGCCTAAGGATTAGAGAGTGCCCTCCTAAGGAGTTGTGCAATCAGTGAATCCCCACCCCAGTGCACTGCCAATATCACTCCAGGCTCCCCTGAGGTGCCGCCTCTCTGCGGTGCATCAGACCTGCTCTGCCGACTGTGCCCCTGGGCCCACGCCCTCTCTCAGCGACCTGGTGGAATAGTTCTGGGAAGGCAGCCAAATCCCCTGCCATGCAAAAGGGTTTCTCTCTGGGCACAGATCGTGGCGGGAGGGACAATCTGAACTGGCATCTTTGGCCTACTCCACTGTGAAGTTGGCCCAATCCTTATATCCATCAGCTGGGCCGTTCCCACTCAAAAGAGTACAGAACGTGAAGGGTGGAGGTGGAGAGACGCCAGCCCAAGGCTCACTCTCTGCCTAATACTCCATTTCCTCAGGATACGATCTCATTAGCTTTTCTTGAATGACTCCATTGTTTAAGTCTCAGTAAATCTTGTCTTCAATTGTTTTAATCCCAATTTTGATTGTTCCTCTTCATCTCCATGGAACACATGTGGTTGCGTCACCTGGGTGACTGACAAAAATACCTTTGACATTAGCTCTGTCGTGACAGAAAACACTTCACGGTGGGGGATTCTGCAAATACAAAGACTGTAAGCTCTTCAGGACAGGGCCTATCTTCTACTCTGTGTTTCTACGGTGCCTAGTGCAATGGGGCCTCACTCTTGTTTGGCCTTGCCATAATAAAGATGATGCATAACAACAGCAAAGGTCGTGCCACTTAAGCAGCTGAGGGAATTAGCAAGTTTTTAAGGGTGGCCAGGGTGTAGTAGTGCATTGTGGAGGAATTCATATTTTGCCTCACCTGTTCTCATGGATGATACTCTTTTTTGGATCAGTTGTTTGGGTCTTTTAAAAGTATTTTTCCCTTAATTTTTTTTTGGGGGGGGGGGGGT
Organism: Chelonia mydas; assembly: GCF_015237465.2. Classification (NCBI taxonomy): domain Eukaryota; kingdom Metazoa; phylum Chordata; order Testudines; family Cheloniidae; genus Chelonia; species Chelonia mydas. The sequence goes on along the minus strand of NC_051246.2, from coordinate 129,229,457 downwards.
GCATGTTGAGGGAAGGAGGAGTATTTCCTTTCTATCTTGTTATTGGATTGTCTGCATTTTCCTTCTCTTCCAGAGCCACAATATCTACAACATCCTCAGCATTCAGACAATGATTAAGTAGAAACATGCCCGTGTACTTAGCGCTTCCCTAGCACTTTTCAGCCTGGGATATCAAAGTGCTTTGCCAAGAGAGAGTCAATATCATTAGACCCATCATACAAATGGAGAACCTGAAGCACCAGGGAGGTGATGTGACTTGCCCATGGTCACACGGCAGGTCAGTGGCAGAGCCTGAAATAGAATCCCTGCCTGTTACCCCATCCACCAAATATTGACAGGTATCCTGACAACAGGAGGAAACAGCCGAGCAAATACTCACAGATGAGAAAAGGTTCCGGAGCCCTGGGCTGATCCATTGACAAAGAGATCTTTCCTGAAATTCCCTTGAGAACCCTGCTCTCCATGGACTGATGTCCTTCAGCCTATCGTCTTCACTCAGAGAACCCATCACAATATCTGAGATGGCAACCATGCTGCACCTCCCTTACAACAGGAAAAGGGTGTACGCCGTCACTGCCAGGTTCACTTCCCAACCCAGGCCCTGATTCTCCTCTGGGGACCATACCCCCAGTGGGACCCTGCGTGGGTCTGTACTAGTGGCTGTTCCAGTCTCACAGCGTATGGAATATTCTCCGGGTTCTCAACATGACGGGTTTAAGGTAAGCCGCTATAAAAGAAATAGGTGTGCCACTTGGGAACTGCATTTACCAGATAATCTTCTTGGAAGACAGTGGGAGGGTGGATTCCTATGTTTAAAGGCACGGTCAAGTTGCTACCTTCAGGATTAATTCTTCTTTTGCCAACCAATGTTGGTGTTGCTTAAAGCAGACACACATATAAGAAGACATGTCAAGTCAATATCTTTAGTTTCATTGCCAGCCTAAATTCAAGCTATCATAATTAAATGAATGTATGCCATAAAAACACCAGACAGATTTACATAAATGTTTTCTATTATCATGTATAATTTACCATACAAGTATTAAATAATAAAATGTCTTTGCTACAGTTAAGATTTCTATGTGCAATTTAAGAGAAGATGGATCACTAAACACCTGTATGAAACAATGTGGAAATCACAAGCTACTCATATGCACATACACTAAGAAGCACAGAGCCAACCCAGTTTTCTCTCTGTCTGAGTAAAGATGATCAAGTAATCCATCAATTAAATATGTTAGCACATGCGTACAGTTCCCCTATATCCATTCACTCATTTCAACAATGAGAATTGCAGCATGCAAATTAACTGGAGAGGAAGGGTTGGGTTATCTCTATGTCACAGTAACACTGCTTCCGGATGACCTGCGCTTACCCTAACTATAAGAATGATATATAGCCATTTAAATGTATCTAACATTCTTTTTCTTCGTCCTGCCACATCAGTCGGGGTCAGCGGCTCTTGTTCTTCATCCCCAAGCATTCTCATCAGGTGTGTCTTCCAAGCTGACACCAACCTACTTCAGCATCTCACACGACTCATCCATCTCAGTCAAAACTCCTTCAGCTTTTCCCAGGATGGAGGCTACCTGCATCATAGCTCGTACCATTTCATCATGTAGCCGATCAGCTCTCATCTTTTCCAGCATCCATGTGAGCATTCTCACTTCTGCAGCGTTAAGTAGTTCTTCTCTCTTCCTCATCGGCCAGCATTGCAATCCCTACATTGTGGCTGGTCTAATCACACTTTGCTCTTCAGTTTCCTCAGCGTATTCTTATTGAAGAGAATTTCCATTGATTCCCTCCATTGACACCAAGTGCGCTTTATGTGGTTGTAACATCCACACACTCACATTCCAGTCATGGCTCAACACTGAGCTGAGATATTTAAAACGTTGCACAGACGTTAACTCTACCATCTAGTTTTATAAGCTTCTCATTGTCCCTCCCAATGAAATGTCTCCGGCATTCTGTCCTTTGTTGGCTGATTTGTAAGTCATTTTCTCCTAATTCAGCCCTCCTTAGTTCTAGGTCCCTTCCAGTCTGTATGTATCTTCATGGCACCACATGTCATTGGCTTCAAGCATCTCCAGTGTCAAGGTGTCCATTACAATCACAAATAGGGATGGGCTTAAGGCTGGTCCTTGATATAGACCTATCCTCACACCGAATAACTCACTGTAGCCGCAGTTGCCCCTCACTGCTGTTGTGCTATCCTCATACATGTCCATGATAGTCTCAACATATGCCTCTGGCAACTTGCATGACTGTGGGAACCACCATAGCAATTTTCTGGGGACTCTGTTATAAGCCTTCTTTAAATCCACAAATACTAAGTGTAATTCCTTGCATTTTTCCTGCAATATTTGAGCTGCAAACACTGCATCCATTGTTGCTTTCTTGACACTCCAGCTCCTCCCAAAGTCTTTTCTTCATCGTTCTTTCCAGCCATTTCCTCATTTGATTCAATATCTTGAGGAGGGGTCAGTAATTACATCATCTCCTTTATGCTTGACAATAGGGACTAATGTGTAAGGATCTGAGGGTGGGTGTCCTCAGTTTCAGTGAGTCTAGAACCCGGGGGTTGGGGCCCGGGGTCTCTGACACTTCCTCGTCTGTCACCAAGGGAAACAGATGAAGCAGCACCTCACCAATCCGGGAAGGTCCGGCCCCATGGGAAGTCCTATCAGAAACGCCCAAGGGGTGTGGCCATCTGATTGGCTCACATCCACTCCTGAAGCAAGGAAGTGATGCGTGGGGCTCTCTAAGCAACTGCGCAGACTCTCTGTTGCTGCTGCACCAAACCCCGCTCTTGCCTGCGTGCTGCAATCTGCATCCAACCCCTACTCCTGGTTCCTGCTCCACTCCACTCCTGTTCCTTGTTCCTGCCTTCAGTTCCTGGCCTGCTCCTGTCTGTGCCTGATCCTCGCCTCATCTCCGGCTCCTGCCCCTATGTTCTACTCCTGATCATTCGCTACCAGTTCTGGCTCCAGCCCTGGGCTTGACTCCCTACTCTGAATCTGGGTCCAACTCTTGGCTTGACTCCCGACCCCAGCTCCAGCTCTGACACTAGGTCTGGTTGCCTACACTACAGTTCCTAACACAATTTGCTCTTCCTACACTTGTCAAGCATTTTTCCAGTATGGAGAATTACGTTAAAAAAGTTTGACGTCATCAGCTCTCCCTCATGGCCTACTGCTTTAAATGCCTGAGTTGGTACACCGTCCAGTACCACTGCCTTCCCATGTTTCATCATCTTGAACGCTGTCTGAGCCTCCATCGTGGTGATAGGTCTTGTGACGTTGTTGCTTGCCACATACTTCTGGCACCTTAGAGACTAAAAAATGTATTAGTGCATAAGCTCTCGTGAGCTACAGCTCACTTCATCGGATGCATTCAGTGGAAAATATAGTGGGGAGATTTTATATACACAGAGAACATGAAACAATGGGTGTTACCCTACAGACTGTAACGAGAGTGATCAGGGAAGGTGAGCTATTACCAGCAGGAGAGTGGGAGGCGCGGGGGGAACCTTTTGTAGTGATAATCAAGGTGGGCCATTTCCGGCGGTTTCTTCACATTTTCTTCATTGAGCAGTTTCTCATAAAACTACAGCCAGCTCCTAGTGGTTTCCCTATGTTCCACCCGTTCTCTTCCATCTTCGTCTTTGACACAAGTCACAGATCCAAGTCCTCTGTGCTTCTTTGCCTAATCTTAGCTAATCTATGTATTCCTTTCCCCCCTTCCTTCATTAGTAGTCCTGCATATAAGGCTTAAAATGCCAGACCCTTACCTTTTGCCTCTGCTCTTTTCACCCTTTTCTTTACCAGCTTGTTTTCCACATAACTTTCCACTATTCTTGTTTACTTCCACCCCTTAAGCCTTTCCTCCCTCTTCTTCTTCACTGCTTCCAGTAAGTTGTTGGACCACCACCATCTCTCCTTGATACGTTATCTTGTAACCCTCACTGATGTTCATGGATTTCAACCCCCTCCATTTTGTCTCTAGTATACAAGCAATGTGCACGCCTTCTTTTCAACATCTCAGCTGCTTCTCTTGATTTTCTGCCACTGTTCCCACATTCAGGAAAGTCAGTCAAGGTTCTTGGCCTCACTTCTTTAGCCACATGCACCGAGAATGCAACAGCTTTTTCCCCATTTTCCATATCCATCAGGCAAAACTGCCACGCTTCGCGTCTGAAGCATGCCCTGGCATTATCCTGATGTAGTCCCTAAAGGTGAAGCCCAATAGAGCATGTGCGACTGGCATACCTTGTACATATTGCCTGGCCAGACCTGGGATTGTTGGTTTGAAATCAGAGTCCCTTCTCCTAGGTGGCTTGCCTACCACAGTTAACGAGCCCCATCTGCCCAGAACAATTGGTTATAAGATGCCAGACACCCACCTTTTGCACCCCCACTTTCTGTTAGGAACACCTCCGCCTCTAGAAGGCAAGTGGCAGGAGGTTAGCTGTCAGAGGATATATATTAAGCCAGCTGGATGAGACATTTTCTAGGGAGAGAGAACTCATCCTCAAACCCACCTCAACTGTGAAAGCTCCTTAGGGTAACATATATCCATTTCACATAGCTAAGTATAACTCCATTTAATTGAAAACTAATTTATTTCAAAGTAGCCAATACCCAACTTACAACGAGATTTAGCCATAAGGGAAATGTGAAGGGTTAATAACAAGTATTTCTCCACAGGCGGATATCTCTTCCTTCTTCTTGCTTTAGATGAGTTACATACAAGAGATCACATTCCTAACCAAGTATCCATATGCATTTATTATTTGTTAACTGCTGACAGTGTGCTCTGTGGTGTACAGCAACAAAAGACTTAATCCTTTGCCCAAGGAATTTACAATCAAACACCCCGATCCAACGAAGCACTTAAGCACATGAGGGGCCATGCTGATTGCATTGGGGCCCCCAAAGAGACGATGGTTTAAACACTTTCCCATATCAGGAGCCAGAGAGAGAGAGAGAAAGAAACAGTACACAAGAGGACATCCGGAGGAGGTTCCATCTTAGAGCATTTTTATTGTAAGATGTAGTGGTATGAAGAGGGGTACTGTTACTGTGACACAGAAAATCTGAAATCTTAGTAATGGGCATAATCATATGACATGTGCAGCACCTCACAGTTTCGAGAGTGATGGTAGCTCCTTGGAGTCTTGACCCAGCTCTCATCGCTGAATGCACAGTTTGGAAGCTACCCTTGACTTCTTGCCAACTTCACACTCTTAAGTAAACAGAGCGTTGTCATTTCAACTACAGCATGGTTTTTTTCCCGACTGAAGAAAAGGATATAAACTTCCTGATACAAAGGGATCTGACATTCACAATGGTGAGACGCTGCTAGACACTAAGTCCTCAAGTAACAAAAGCCGACCTTGGTTGTAAAGAGTGAAAATCTATTATGTTGTTAGCAACACAACTGACCCTACCAGCTAGAGAGAACCCATACTTTTCAATATTCATCCTTAAGAAGGAATCAGCACTGATTGGATCTGCGTGGATTACTTTAGTAGGACATAATCAGGGGTCCACATTATTACTTTGAAATTATTATGCCATTCTCCCTCTCCACTACCTGTTGGTCTTAGTTAGCAATAAGGCCTTGTATGTAAGGGCCTGATCCAAAACAAATCAATGGCAGCCTTCTATTGATATCCATGTTTTTACATCAGGTCCTTAGACTGTCATCTCTTCGGGTATGTCTACATTGCAATAAGACCTGCAGCTGGCACACAGAGCCCAGGCTCCAGCCTGAGCCAAAACATCACTGCAATTTTATAGCCCAGCTGCCCCTGACCCACGAGCCTGAGTTGCTGACCCAGGCCAGTTATGTCTGTGCAGCGGGTCTTTTGTCACAGCATAGACATGTCCTTTGGGTTATCATTTATCATATGCATGTTCAGTGCCCAGCACAATGGGCCACAAACCTGGTAGAAAGAAAAGGAGTACTTGTGGCCCCTTAGAGACGAACAAATTTATTTGAGCATAAGCTTTCGTGAGCTCATGAAAGCTTATGCTCAAATAAATTGGTTAGTCTCTAAGGTGCCACAAGTACTCCTTTTCTTTTTGCGGATACAGACGAACACAGCTGCTACTCTGAAACCTGGTAGAGACGCTAGGCAATGGCACAACATAAATGTTAAATAATACTATCATCTCACTCAGGACTCCTGGATTTTACACTCACTCAGCCACTGTACTGAAGACAGACAGCGTACAAGAGAGTGTGAGTCCAGGATTATTCCCCTATACACTGTGGAAATTTTTAAAACAAAGCACTTCCCTAGACTGGAGGGGAAAAATCTGACTCAGTTTATAAACTCTGACCCAAAGCCGAATGCTTTAAATAGTATTAGCATATTGTTCCTTTATTCAAAAGCATATAGCAAAAATATATATATATCTTTTGGAAACAGTGTGACATAGACCTTCTTGGAACCAAGCCAGCTAGGCTAGGGTGGATAAAATTCTTAATCATGTTTTCGAGCTGCAAAGTGAGCATTTTGGCCGAAATCCGTGTGTCTCAAATGAGTAGTTCAAGGGGTCGATACACCATCATGAAAGAAGATCCTTATAGGGGTTAATTAAAACTGGGGAAAAAGGTCAATCTCATTGATTTTTGGAGAGAGTTTCTTTTCAAGGCATGATGGCATATTTCCATTAATAAAGTTTGCCACAGAAGTGTTATAAATTGTTCAAACAAACTGATTGGTCGGTAACACAATTGAGCCGGTCTGGGATTGGCATGGCCTACAGACGCTAAATGGCATGTGTTCCTTGTTTTGTAAATCTAATACCCACGTTTATCATTCATGGCTTCTGAGCCTGTAGTAATGGTATAACCCTTACATCTAAACGGGAGATTAACGAGCAGGCACCGTTTCCCTTTGTAACTAACGGAACCAAGTTCCTATTAAACCAAGTTTTGTGTTATCTTAAATTGTCAGCTTTTTGTGATTGTCTCTTTGTTCTGTGCTTGTACAGGGCCTAGCACAATGGGCTCCTGGTCCATGACTAGAGTTCCAAAGAGCTACGGTAATATAAATAATAAGTAACATCTGAAACTGTGGGTTCAAAGTATTATTTTTCAGGAATTGTGAAATTTGGCTGCACAGACTATATATAGATGTACTATATTTCTATTTTGCTATTTTAGGGTTTTACACTAACATCTATCAATAAAATATCTGGGCACCTTCCATGCAAAATTGATAACAATACTGAAGGCCACAGTGAATTTCATGGAGTCTCTGGGACTCCTCCTTTTTCAGGGTAAAAATTCTGCTCGCAGTAGGGGGTTTGCATTAATGGCAGATGAGAATGCTCAATATTTCACTGATACTTAAGTTTGCATCAACCAGTAATGGATAACAGGGTTCCAAATAAAGAACCTGAATACTCTTGCAGCCCGTATTCATGCAAGTCACACCTGGCTTCCTTTGCGTGTGTAGGGCATACTCGTGTGAAGGAGGACTTCTCAAATGCGACTGACCAAGAATGACAAATTTTGCTCAAAAAGAAGCATATTTTCAGAAAGTTATGAACCCTTGCACAACTATGACCTTTGCTGCCAGCAAACAGTACAGACGGAAAAAGACAAAACCCTAGGAAACCATCTGTCAAGTGTAAGGTCCATTCTGGAATTTGACCATTACATTCACCATAAATCTGACTTTATACGGACTGTGTATATAAAGACCGCTAAAGCACCATGGTCTCCGAGAAAAAACAAGCAAATCCCACTGCTCTCCTAGATGCTCAGGGCAACATTATAAAAATACTGACAGATAAAGAGACAGAGTCAAGAAGTTCACAGGAGAGAGAGAAACAAACAAACCAAAACAGCAACAGCAGCAGCTTTCCCCGGGTTTGTTTTGTCATTATTAGCCTCACGCAAAACTCAGTATGAGGCAACAACAAGAAGCGAAGCCCCTCAGCTCCAGATGCACCGGGTGTATGGACTACAGGAGGAAAAAGGTATCAGCAAAGCTGGCTGTGTGCTCAGTGGCAGAACTGCACACGTCCTGACTGCACGTCTTACACAGTGACTGACAAACTACTAGCCAGAGCACCGGCTGGATTTTCATTTCAAAAGAGACAATCAACCTAAAGGAAAGAGCGCACAGAAGGGTCACATCAAAAGAGGGAGATTTCGAATGGTCTTTCAGGGCCCTTAAAGAATTCAAGCTCTCACTGGTGAGCAGCAGCTGTATTTAGTTTTGCTGTTGGTGTAGGTACTTACATGCTAACCTTGGAGTGGAGAGTAAATGGGCTGGTGTATAATTACTGCGTTACCCTGCTTCTCTGAATGGAAGTCATTGTGCCACAACTGTGAACATTTCAAGTGGACGGAGATGGATGTGTTCTGTTAATAGATCCACAATCTATCTATGGATACACCGTCTATCTAGCGAGGCTTCTCCATTAGGATAGTGAATTATATCAGCACCCTGGTCAGTGCTCTCTATACTAGAGATTCATACAAAAGAAATGAACAAAAATAACCAGTGCATTTTCTGACAATACATATAGCACATGACACTCAAAAGAACAATAGTAAGGTTGCAAAGTCAAATATTCAAAAGTTAAGGAAATGCCACAATTAAGGTGGCCTGTGCCACCTTAATTCAGCCACCCCCTATTCTTTCAACAGGAAAAAAACCTGTAAGAATATTTTGTAACATGGGCAAACCAATGTATTTTCCCTAATCTCATTTTGGGAAATGGTTGATCCATTTTAGCTCAACTATGCCCAAACAAATTCAGTCTGAGGCAGAATGGCACATTTGGAATGGAACATTTCAGTTCAAACTGTTTCCGTTTGATAAAGTTACAAGCCACTGAACTCTGGATCTTGCCGTGGGAAATGTCAGGCAAGCTCACCCACAGCCATCACTAGCGGTGCTGCCCGTAACGCAGTCCGGGGTCTGGACTTTTGCTGATGACTCCAACATGGGCCAGACCCTCAGCAGGTGTAAATTAACATAGTTCCATTGGAGCCCGTGGAGCTACTCTGCTTCGCACCAGCTGAGCATCTGGTCCTATGTTAGAAAACAGAATTCCCAGCTGGAGACCCGTGTGTGTAAATCTTGATATTTCATTCACCCCCATATTTACGTATATTCTCATTGAACTCTATTGCTCAGGAAGAGGTTTGCATGGATCCACCCTCCTTTTCAAAATGAACATGGATGATGGTAAAAGCCAGGGGGGCATGCACAGTTCTGTACGATGTCACACGTGCAGTCACAGCGGCCCATGTTTGCTATGCCACCCTTAAAAATGGCAGGCCAGGGCTTTTCTCGAGAAGAGGCCTAGAGGGACAGAGGTTGCGTCGCAGAAATCATGCCTCCGTGACGCAACACTGAGTGCCACAGTGTATTGATTCCATATCAGAGTGCCGCGCCATAGGGCCACTGATCCGAGATTGATACACTTCGCCCATGAGCCCCTGCTCCGTTTGCTACATGCTACAATATTCATCCTCCTGGATTTCATAACACAACCGATTACACAGACATGTGCATGTCCTACTTGTGAGGATCCTACCCTTTTCTGTAAGTTCCCATCATTACAGCAGCACAGCGTACAGCTGCTTCCTGCTCTCATTTTTACCGCGGCTGCTCTTTTCCTGATTTTAAGCCATTTGTTTCTAAATCAAAATGGTTAACCAATGATGCTGGCCTAACCCCACACCGCCCTGCTTTCTGACTAACAGAGGCTCCACAGCGCGTTTCAGCAACACTCAGCGTGTCCTACAAAACAGACTGCATGATTAACCCCTTGCTCCTTAGCATGGAGCTAAGTGGCTGTTTATAATGTTGGAACATCAATAAATACTTTGCACCATGTTGCCCACATCTACCAGGCAAGGGAAGAGATCGTTCCTTAAACAAAAAACCTCTTGGAGCATCATGTCTGAAATGCGTGAAGCTACTGTACTGCTCTTCAGAAGTCGTCATGGTGTGTGTCCCCTTTTAGGGAAAGAGTCGCAGCCGTGTTAGTCTGTATCCACAAAAAGAACAAGCGTACTTGTGGCACCTTAGAGACGAACAAATTTATTTGAGCATAAGCATCCGATGAAGTAAGCTGTAGCTCACGAAAGCTTATGCTCAGATAAATTTGATCGTCTCTAAGGTGCCACAAGTCCTCCTTTTCCTTTACGGAAAGTGTGCCCACTCCATACAGGCTAACAAAATCTTTCTGCATGACTAATTTTCAAGTTGAATTGTCTTGATAAATGGGCTGACTCACTGCAGAATTTAGCTGTGCACTAGGCTCTATTCATGAATTAGGCCCTTTTGTTTTGTTTTAGAGTGCTGTCAAGAACAGTAACAGCTTTTCTGGTTAATAAAGACGGGATCAAAGTTATTTCAAAGTCAAGGGGAGTTTTCTATGCAACTTTAGAAGGATCCTTATGATGTGGATAAAAATAGATCGAGAGGCATGGCAGTGACTCAAACCCAGTGAGAAATGGGGAACAGATAGCTCTGTCACCATTACCATCTATGCAGAAATGAATGTGGTGGTCCATCTGGATCATCGCCCTGGTTATGCCAGGCATTCTATCATATTGTAAAGAAGACGATAAGTAAAGCTTTGAACTGGGACTTGAGACATGTGGGTTCTGTTTCCAGCTCTGCACAGACTCCCTGTGTGACTTTGGGGGTCCAGTGACTGGCCAATCTTGCAATCATTTATGCATGCACATAACTTTACTTGTGTGAGTAATTCCTTTGGCTTTAATGGTACTACTCACGTCAGTAAGCCTAAGTGTTTTCAGGTTCAGGCCGTAAGTCTCTCTGTGCATCAGTTCCCCATCTGTAGGCTTGGAAGGATTAGATCGTTTGGATAAATATCAGCAAATGTTGATTTCACCGTACACATAAACCAACAAACAATATTTCCATTGATAATCACAGAAATTTACAGAAGGGCAACGAAAGAAAAATGCTGCTTAAGAACTTAGTAGACTCCTACCGTAATGTGTGTAAAATGCATTGTTATGCCAGGGTTAAATAATTAGTGTCTGATCCTGTGCCCCTCCCCCAATAATTTCCTGCAACCGTGAAAATTTAAAATAGATAAAAATCTTTAAAAATGCTTAATAATAAACATTGATGTTATTCGTCAAAATTATAAAAAAGTAAAAATCGACTTCTGCCACCTCCCCAGCTGTGAAATGGAGATAAGGGTCCTTCCTTTCTCCCAACCTTTGTCTGACTTACCTCTTTAGACTGGTTTCAGAGTAACAGCCGTGTTAGTCTGTATTCGCAAAAAGAAAAGGAGTACTTGCGGCACCTTAGAGACTAACCAATTTATTTGAGCATGAGCTTTCGTGAGCTACAGCTCACTTCATCGGATGCATACTGTGGAAACTGCAGAAAACATTATATACACAGAGACCATGAAAAAATACCTCCTCCCACCCCACTCTCCTGCTGGTAATAGCTTATCTAAAGTGATCATCAAGTTGGGCCATTTCCAGCACAAATCCAGGTTTTCTCACCCTCCGCCCCTCCCTCCCCCCCCCCCCCACACACAAACTCACTCTCCTGCTGGTAATAGCCCATCCAAAGTGACCACTCTCTTCACAATGTGTATGATAATCAAGGTGGGCCATTTCCTGCACAAATTCAGGTTCTCTCACCCCCTCACCTCCCTGCAGAAACCACACACACATGAGCTGTAGCTCACGAAAGCTCATGCTCAAATAAACTGGTTAGTCTCTAAGGTGCCACAAGTACTCCTTTTCTTTTTACGAATACAGACGAACACGGCTGTTACTCTGAAACCACACACACAAATTCACTCTCCTGCTGGTAATAGCTTATCCAAAGTGACCACTCTCCCTACAATGTGCATGATAATCAAGGTGGGCCATTTCCAGCACAAATCCAGGGTTTCTCACCCCCCCACCTCCATACACACACAAACTCACTCTCCTGCTGGTAATAGCTCATCCAAAGTGACCACTCTCCCTACAATGTTCATGATAATCAAGGTGGGCCATTTCCAGCACAAATCCAGGTTTCCTCAAACCCCCCTCCCCCCCCCAAAAACACACACAAACTTACTCTCCTGCTGGCAATAGCTCATCCAAACTGACCACTCTCCCCACAATGTGCATGACAATCAAGGTGGGCCATTTCCAGCATAAATCCAAGTTTAACCAGAACGTCGGGGGGGGGGGGGGTAGGAAAAAACAAGGGGAAATAGGCTACCTTGCATAATGACTTAGCCACTCCCAGTCTCTATTTAAGCCTCAATTAATAGTATCCAATTTGCAAATGAATTCCAATTCAGCAGTTTCTCGCTGGAGTCTGGATTTGAAGTTTTTTTGTTGTAAGATAGCGACCTTCATGTCTGTAATTGCGTGACCAGAGAGATTGAAGTGTTCTCCGACTGGTTTATGAATGTTATAATTCTTGACATCTGATTTGTGTCCATTTATTCTTTTACGTAGAGACTGTCCAGTTTGACCAATGTACATGGCAGAGGGGCATTGCTGGCACATGATGGCATAGATCACATTGGTGGATGTGCAGGTGAACGAGCCTCTGATAGTGTGGCTGATGTTATTAGGCCCTGTGATGGTGTCCCCTGAATAGATATGTGGGCACAGTTGGCAACGGGCTTTGTTGCAAGGATAGGTTCCTGGGTTAGTGGTTCTGTTGTGTGGTATGTGGTTGTTGGTTAGTATTTCCTTCAGGTTGGGGGGCTGTCTGTAGGCAAGGACTGGCCTGTCTCCCAGGATTTGTGAGAGTGTTGGGTCGTCCTTCAGGAGAGGTTGTAGATCCTCAATAATGCGTTGGAGGGGTTTTAGTTGGGGGCTGAAGGTGACGGCTAGTGGCTCTTTAGACTGTCTCTCTTTGGGGCAGGGACTGTCTCTTGCTAGGTTTGTACAGCACCTACCACCGACAGGCTCTGATCTCCCCAAGGCCTCTACATGCTACTGGAGTATAAATAATGTTTGCATAAGCCTTTTACGTTCTCTCATTTGAACAGGGGCCCAATCTGTGGAGAAATATGGGACTAAAACCAACAAACAAGATTATTCTTTGTTCTGGTCTTTGATCTCATGTGACAGATGATCACACTCTGACTACTCATAACTCTCCCTTCTCTCACCACGTCCTATCATTTCCCACCTCCAGTGGTCCTTAGAGACGACCCCCTGATAAATGGTCGTTGAAGAAATGACAAGAACTCTACAATGCATCCAGATTTTGCCCCACCACTGCACATCCCCCCGCCCTTATAGGCCATAGCCCCTCTTTTATTTACGGTTATCTTTCCACATCCTCCAGGACTGTTTTGCCTTCAGCCTGACCTGTATCTTTTTATTTGCCTGTGGAGCATCAGTCACAATACTATCCCTATGTCAATAATAAATAACAATCAGTGCAGCATCAACATTGGCATTTTAACAAAGACAGCAGGCAGCTTCCTCTGGCTTGCTATGAGACATGCTCTAACTCTGAATGTCTTTGCTTTTGCCATTTGACTTTCTGGCATTTTAAACCTCCCCTATGCTTTAATTATAATTATTCTTTAGTTTGCGCTAACACACGATCCTGCAGCTTCATCACAACGCAACCTGAGAGAGAGGAGGCGGCGGCAGGACAAGAATGAGAAAGGAAATGATCTTCAGGCTGGAGTGGTTTCTCGCAGGTGGCCAGAGCACTGACAAACACAAATAGGAACAGCAAAGAAATGAGTCAGAAATGGAATTCAATTTCTCGATGCTGCTGGTGGAAGGTACATGACAAATGGAATGGAACAGAGAACACAATGAAACAGACTATAATATATTTCCAGTACTCCTCAAGGGGTGTAAACCAGCATTATTTTGTAATACCTTTCTAGTGACAAGTGTGTAGCTTTTGTATCCTCACTCTGCTGAACCATTTAGCTGCTCACACGCTGGATGCTTATAAATCCCGGACAATGCCCCTTCAGGCTAGACTACAAATTAATTATTCAAAAATAGCGTGTCTGAGATTTTGGAAATGTGACATCCTGAGAAATCGCAGCCTGAAATATAGTAGATACTGTGCATTTATTTATAGGACCTTTGCAGTATTCGAATGTAGTTAAACTGTCAAACTAATGGAGCTATGTTGATTTAACCATCTGAGGATCTGGCCCATGATCCACCCAAGATTGCCAGAAGTGCCCGAGTGTTATGCTGGTAGGTGTGGAAAATTAAGGCAAAATCAAGTCCGCCATCAGCTGTGTATTGAGCAAATTCAGCCATTAAGACGGAGTAAATTGAATCGATGGCAACACTCAGCTGAGTAGGATGAGGATGCTTAGGAGATGTGTAAGAATATTTGGCAAAGCCATGTCTGGTTCATTTCATGTCCCCATAAATAACCCCTGGCCCCTGGAAGAAAAAAGTTCAGTGTTAGCATGTAACCAGCTTCTTTAGCCAAAGACACACAGCTACAGTGAAGTATATGCCAGTCAATTATTACACAAGACATGCATCAAAGCTGTCAGACTGCAAACAGAAAGCAGGTGGGATCCTGCCAATATATCCTCTCAACCATTAGCACTAAGGGCATATGTCATAAACACACTAGGACATCAGACAGACAGAGGAAATGGGGGTCATTTAATCAAAACCCAGGAGGCCACAGGCCATATGTTTCTTGAGGACTTCCAGAAGGCTACTGACAATTCTCCTAGGCTAACAGATGTAACATGCCCACCCAGTCACTGACAATTAAACCACCAGGGGCATCGACCACAGGATCCAGCTCAGAGAATGAAGAGGACTCTACAGACCGAATTGTTGCAGGAACAAGAAAGCCACTGAGGTTCGGAGAGAACAGTCACTGATAGATACCCAATAAGAGGCAGAATAACCCTCTTATCTGTCAGGGGATTCAGAGCATCAACCCTGACCTTCATCCTAGACGTTCTCATGCGTGTTTGATTAACTGGCAGGGCTATGTTTTATTAGCTGGCGTTCTGTTTTATTTGCAATTGATTACTGAATGCAAGAGTAGCCAGTGGAGTCAGCAGATACTCACCCCATCATGGGACATATTAGGTGAGCAGGGCCCAAGAAATAATGTTCAGTCTTTTACCAGCATGCCCATGGGTTAGGTTTGCTATAAATTAAAAACCCACTGACATCAATGGGATCTTCAGGGGCTCAGCATCAGGCCTGGAGTTTGCTGTTGCCTGGATAATGTTCCTATCCCCTTCTGGTCTGGGAGCAGAATATGAGCTTGGAGGTAGACATGGGTCCCCCGACATGGCACTGTTATAAAAACATCAGACCGTTTTCTTGCCAGCACAACAAAGGTTTATGGTTGAGATCTTCAGAGGTGACTAGAGGATTGAGAATAGAGATTAATGGGAGTTGTGTATCTAAATCCCCTAATAGTTGTTGCCCTTGAAAATCTCACCCTCTACCTTTGTCTACCCCACCGAGGACAAGTTGTTTCTTCACCAGTTTATTCTCTCAACTCCGGTTACTACCTTCTTTCCTTAAAATTATGGACCAAATTCTTCCTCGGTGCAACTGATTTCACTTAAAATCACTGGGTTTATAGCAGGGATGGATTTGGCCCAATATTTGTATAGCAGTTTTGACATGAACAAGCTGCTCTTGTCTAATTAACGTAGTCTAACATGACATGTCAATACATCAAGTTCCAACTGATCTTACGCTATTCAGTTCGTAAATTCCAAAATGCATTATCTAAATTCCCTGAGTCAGTAGGTAGTCAAACTAAATAATGTCATCTCCATGACTGAAAATTATTGCAAGGGCCTTTTATTGAAAGTCCTGAGCAGGCATTTAACACCCACTGAAATCACTGAAGCTTTTGTATGCAAAAGAAATGCAAGATCAATCCTATGAGATGAATAAATCCACAGGTAGGAGAATGAAAGGAATAGACCCGGGCCCAGGATCTGCTGGAGGCAGCTAATGGTCAGAGGGTGTTTGCTGATCTGAGACCCTGGGGCCAGCTGGGTGTTGGTTTGATCCTAGGTGGAATTTAGAGTAGCTCTAGGGAAGTTAGTAGTTTACAGGAGAGGCTGCAGTTGAAGCTACATCTCCAAGTGGCCATTTGCAAGCCAGGGATTCCTGGAGAACAGTGTAGTCTGGCCACACCACAGCCAACAACCACACCATGCCCCCAACATGAGGGGACTGCAAGGGGTAGTGGCTCTATGACACTGACACGATGATACTCAGGGATTCCCCTCCACTGCGGAAATCCAGTGACTTTCTGGCAGTGGGGGAGTGGCACAAAAGGGCTGGAACAGGGCTAAGGATTGAGCCCCAAAACGTTTTCTTTAGTCCTCGTTTCCCTCCTCTTCTTTAATCAGCTCTGAAGCCTTTTAAAAATCCCAATTCATTTTGCTTGGCAGTGCAAAGCACCTCACATTTTCCAGTCTTTTAAAGGAGCAGCAAACATCCAGTACACATAGCCACCTAGAAAGGAAGAACAATTTCCTCCCCAGCTCCCATCCAGGGCTCAATCTCCTGGGTCAAGTTCTCCTTGTGCAATTTATACAACACCAGTAAAATCTTCACACACACACCCCCCTTCAACTCAGATATGAATTATTTCTCTATTTAAATGATCACTGTCAGTCCTGCTGAGTAAGAAACAAGCCTGTTGGCACCAAAACTATTTTTCAATCTTCTTTCAAAGACACGAATCACCTCTCCCTCCGACAGTGCTGGACTCTGTGCTCCGCTTTGCAAAACTGAAATAATTTGCCCTTAGTGATACATTTCCTTTCTACTTCTAGCTGCTTCCAAATTGTCTCTCTGTTCCCATGGGTTACACACTTCTTTCCTTTGATGTATCCGATAACAGAGAATGTTCAGAGCAACACAAAAGGCTATTGTTACAGGAGTGCACTACAGCTATCTAAATATAGTTAGATAATGGAAAAGGCAGGATGGAAAAAAATCGATGTGTTTTTCTCTTAAATCAAAACTATTGGGTTTATAATTTAAATTAAATATTTTTTTTTGTTTTTAAAAATAAATCTATTTAAAAATACGACAATGCACATTAAGGCCTACACTTACTATAATCTGTTGAGATCATTTCAATTACATTAAAAATTAATATGAAATAGTGGTTGTTTGTTGCCGAAGAATGTCAAATCACTGAAATGGTGGAGGTCGCTGGCTTAGCACCCGGAAGTAGAGTTCGTTGAAGTGCTAAACCACCTTTTGACAGCAGTAGCCTGTGCTGCCAGTGCAGAAAGAATATTTTCTTCATTTCAGTTTATTAAACTAGTTCGGCCCCATGACTAGTTCATTCAAAATTAAGAAACCAACTGGGAGTTGAAAAGCAGGAAAGCTTGTTTTCATCTTCCAATCAATTAATAAAAAACTAGGTATGAAATCTACTCTACTAGTTCTAAAATCCTGAAGGACATGGTGACTGGAAACAATCACTTTCATTCACTAACTATATCATAGAATATCAGGGTTGGAAGGGACCTCAGGAGGTCATCTAGTCCAACCCCCTGCTCAAAGCAGGACCAATCCCCAATTTTTGCCCCAATCCCTAAATGGTCCCCTCAAAGATTGAACTCACAATCCTGGATTTAGCAGGCCAATGCTCAAACCACTGAGCTATCCCTCCTCCCAAAGTATAGGTGATACTTTTTTCAGCATGTCTCCATGATGCTGGCAAAAACACATTTGAGGGGTAAAATGGTAAAGTGCTGTAATGAGTTATTATCTGACTGCTCCCCGGAGATCATGGTTGTCTGCATGAGCGAGGCACCTTTTCGAGAAACCCAGCAGGATCTACGCGGGACAGTTCGAGTGTAACACGTTACAGCACATTATAAATCAAACCCTTCAAATGCGCTTTGCTGCATCGTGTAGACAAGCCTTTTGTTTAATAAATCAGTTAGTTTTCAATGAAAACTATGTTTCAATAAACTTTTTTCTTATGTCTCCATCACATTTGGGGTAGTTTTATTTAATTAATTAAACATTTAAATGATGGTTTTGCACATGTTAACTGAATTCCAATTTCCATTCAAACAGAGCTTGACACAAATATAAAAAGTAAAAAGCTAATAATCATCTAGCAAAAAACAAATGCATTATTCACCGTTTTCTAACATAATAAAAAAGGTAAAACTTAAGAATCTGCATAAACCCAAATCAAGCAATATAATTCCTCATATAAATGGGCATATAGTGTATCCTCCTCGCTAGCCAAAAGAACCACCAAATGTAGCGTAAAGGCCATATTTAGTAATCAACATATTTTAATGGTTACCAACCAATGAGAATCAACTTTTCTTTAGGAAAATAACTAAGAAGAATAAATATGAAACATGATTAAAAATTAATTATTGAAATTAAAGGTTTCCTGCGGACTGATTTAAATTGGGATAAAAAACAGTTACTTAAATCACTTTGATTTACATCAACCCAGCCTGAGAAAAGGTGCCAGGAGATGGTGGTCAGGAATATGTAGCCCAGTTCTTGAGGTTTGCAGAACCCATTAAACTTCTAGTCATGCATAGCAAACGGTTTCTTGTGGGCAGTTCCTCACATCAGCTGTCACTTCAGGGAGGTTGATTTCCAGCATTGGCACAACTATTAACAAATTTCAGGGTAACAGCCGTGTTAGTCTGTATTCGCAAAAAGAAAAGGAGTACTTGTGGCACCTTAGAGACTAACCAATTTATTTGAGCATGAGCTTTCGTGAGCTACAGCTCACTTCATCCGATGAAGTGAGCTGTAGCTCACGAAAGCTCATGCTCAAATAAATTGGTTAGTCTCTAAGGTGCCACAAGTACTCCTTTTCTTTTAACTATTAACAAAGTTTCTCCTTCTTCTTTTTTAGGTTTTCCCTTAGCACCCACTGGAATTCCTACAACTTTTAACATTCTTTTACTTCGACTCGTTCTCGATGCTCCCAGATCTTCTGAGCAATGTTACTTTTGAGCTATAGAGCTTCAAACTTTACTGAGGGATTCATGGATATTTTTTGACAATATTGTTTTTTTCTTTAAATGTCAATAACACCTAAATTATTTTCCAGTGGAGGTTTCCTACCTGTCAGATTATCAGTTTGAGCTTCTGAAGATTTAACAGCAGTAAATAAAGAACCAAGACCGTTGCGTTCCTCTGGGACATTGCTAATCACAAAGCCCAGAGCCAGGGACAAAACATTCTCGGTTGGGGGATCCAGGTCTGCACCTTTCCTAGGAGATAACATGAATCCAGTCTGACCACCCTCAGGAAGCACTTCGAAAACCTCCTCTTTGAAAACGCTTTTCCATAATAACCAGAACAATATTCACCACATCAATCACCTCTCTCTCTCTCCAGCTTTATCCCCCCATCAGCTTGGGGTAGGTATTTATCCAAAACACCTACCTCACCCAGAGTTTCCTATAACCCAGTAAGGAAGAGGAGCCAGAGTCTGCACTAGGGACCTCACTATGGCCAATCTATTTTACACAGAAGCCACTCAAGATACTACAGTGGCCGCACAAAACACTGCAGATAGATTAATAAAGAGGCAGAATCTGACCAGTTTCTCCAGGAGATTCATTCTCTTATAGTACCAGTGGGTCTAATGGTCTGTGGTCATTCGGAAAGACAGGGAATCCTGAACAACAGATCCGCCAAACCTCAGACCTTTTCTTCGGGCAGGTGCTATAATGGGGCAGGCTCCTTCTTTCTGTTTTTCCTTTGTGTCATTCATGAGCCAAACTAACTCCTGCTGAAGTTAATGACCATCTTTCTAATGAACCCAGCAGGAGTGAGACTGTGCACTGACACTCTGACACGAAGGCACACTTGTCTACACCCCAGTTCCAAGAACCTGCAGAACTGCTTTGCCAGTGCGAGCTCTTGCCAGTCTCCGTGCATCAAGGGTACTTCTGGGCTTCCTTCTCCTATACTGCTGCTCTCCTCATAGATCCTAACTGATGCTGTGCCTCCCCAGTGTAGCTTCTACACAGGTATTGCAACAACTGGCCATCTTCTCATGCCATGTTTATTGCCATGGTATAATAAAGGAATAAAGATGAACCGAGAGTGTTCAATTTGACAGGCGTGGCCCGTCAGCCAACAGGTTCTTCATCAGAGGCATCCGAAACCCAATCCATTCTGTTACGCTTTGATCACAAAAAACAGGCCCTGTACCACAAAGGAACAGACATGACCCCTAAACTGAAATGGAAGGGAGCAATGATCCAGCCATCTTTTGTGGCACTTTTCACCCCTTCACCTCCAATTGCAAACCAGAACCTGGTTTCAGTGTTGAGCCAGACACCAGATTGGATTGTTCCCAGAGTGGCCATGGGAATCTGGAGTTAATCTAGAAGAGTCATCATTCTCAGGGATGCTAAAGTCATCCAGGATGATAATCCAGGTTGACTATCTCTAGTACAATAGTAGGTAAAGCTCAGTTTCCTTTTAACCTCATCCTAAATCTCCAAACCAAAAACAACTTCCAGACTTTTCTGCCTTTCTTCCTCTTTGCCTTGCAATACCGTTGAGTAAAGCGTTAATCTTACTGCTAAAACTGCCATTTCTTTGTTGTTGTTGTTACATACTAAAACTTTGTTTTAAGTAACTGTTCTCTGTGGTAACATTTTCCCCTTGCAGCATATTCATACCAGATATGTCTTAAAGGGCCTTCATCTTGGCACCCTATTGTAAATAAAGATCACAATCTTTGAATAGCACCTGGCATTACAAACAAATGAAGTACAAGGCCAGTAAACATGCAGCTTTGAGATTTCTAACAATGCAGGTATCTGTCCTAGCTGTTTCCAACTTCTGTAGAAAAAGCAGGGCTGTGTCACATAGGGAAGGATGCAGTGGCTAACACAGTCCTGGTGTCTAGTGCTTGATTTCATTAGTAATCACTGAATCTGGCACTAATAAGATGAGCTGCAAGTCTCTGGGTTTCTTCATGCATGGCAGGTAATGCTTCTCCTTCTTGCAATTTAAAATTATTCTTAACACACAGATACTGTTACCTACTGGAGACTTGCTTCTAAAGACTAATTTAGGCCTTATAAATAATATCCTCTGTATTCCACAGTCAAAGAAAGTGAGACTCAGGCAAATTGCTTCACTGTTCCATTACACATGTACTCTCTGCTCTTTGTATATGTTCACATGCATTGCTGTATTGTTGGTTATTTTCCTTTTTATTGCAGAAAAGCGCTGGTACTTTTTAAATCCCTTCATAGGATGCTCATCACTTTGCACATTCTCTTTCAACTTTTCCACCATCCGCCTACAGAACACAAAAAGTGAAATTGATGGCGAAAGATTCCAAACATTTTGTTCTCTAAGAAAGAGCCTTCACTGAACCAACATTTGAAAACACAATGACCTGGTTTCCAATGTCTTTGACACCACTTTTACCCCCATGCAACTCCATTCACAGAGCTGTAAAATGCCCAGAGATATCGGAAATCAGCTCACTGTGTAAAATGTTCAGTCCAACCAGGAGGCTATATATATCAC
Source organism: Chelonia mydas (assembly GCF_015237465.2). Classification (NCBI taxonomy): domain Eukaryota; kingdom Metazoa; phylum Chordata; order Testudines; family Cheloniidae; genus Chelonia; species Chelonia mydas. The sequence continues at coordinate 129,207,929 of NC_051246.2, read as the reverse complement.
ATACAATAAGAAAACTCATGTGGGCAATTCTCTGTTCCAGTCATGTAAGTGTTGATCTAGGAATGAGGAGGAAGCACAGGTAGCTTTATAGATCTGTAATTAATCCAAGATTTTAGAATATTTTGTGAAAGACGACACAAAGGAACGGGGGTAAGAGACAGAAAGAAATGGGGAAAAAGAGAAGTCAAACTTTAGATAACTGTGTGGAATGAGAAAAGATGGGCTACGTTTAATAAAGGGAATGTTGACCTCACAGTAAATTACACCCCTGGAAATACTGTGCAGCTAACACAAATTCTCTGTTCCGAGTCACAGATCCAAAAGCACGTCCCCTACGGAAGATGGGTTGTTAAATCTTGACATGGTACATGGACTGCAGTGACCCTGAGAGCACAACTGACTGTCCCTTGTGATTGTCTCACCTGTGCTTGGTGTAAACGGTGGATGAATAGTTCTGATCACCTTGGAATTATTCCAAGCTAACAAAAGGAGCCCAGTAGCTCAGAAGGTAGAAATGCAAACAGCACAAGAAAGCCCTTTTTTGTTCAGTCAGAGAGCTTGAGAGTTCAGACTCGGATTACTCACGGGCGTCTGAACGTTCATTATATTCATGTGAATATCACAGGGAAAAAGTTTTCGATTCCACATTTTGCAAGGCAGTAACAGCTGCAGCTAAAGTGAGATGTAGACAGGTGCATTTGTGGCAAACATATTCGCTTATAAATCGGTCCTGATGCTGCTTCCCCAACGTAAAGTTTGCTCCACAATCTCTTCCCACCAAGGAAGAGATATGCATATATTTGTAATGGAACAGATAGGAGAACAGAAGGCAGACAGGAATGCCACCATCAAACTCCCATAACACAGCAATAGTGAAGAAAAACCAACTAACCTGCTCAGATAGAAGAGGACATCATTAGCTAACAAATGCATTCTGAACAGCAAGATGGAAGGACGAACACAAGAGGGATAAGTCGGTTATGGTGGGATGGATGTTTGGTCAGATAGCTAGGTCAAGACAGGGGAAAATAACTAACAACAACAGAGCCTTAAAGATTTCTTTAAAAACAGGAAAATGAGACTTGGAAATAATATACCAGAGCGAACATAAATCCTATAACCAGAACAGCACTAGGAAGAATGGTAGCAATTTAAATGTTCAGTGGTACACTCAGTTCTTGGGAAAGTGGTCTCCAGCTGAGATCATTCTCTCTTTAGCCGCCTCTGGGCCAACACACAAAAACATTTGGATTCCGAGAATACCTGTAATGACTGTGAAGTGCAGATTTTACCACAATAAGTCATAAAAACAGGGTCACAGCAGAAACTTTCCAAATGGAGATGTTAAAAATGTCTGATAAGTCCAGCATGTGGTCTAAACGGCATTACTGCCTTTCGAAGCCAGCAATTTTGTTGGAGCGCAGTTCGTCTGTGCTTGTTACAGAGGTGAAACATCTAACTTCCTGACAATAAAAAGTCCCTAAACAAAAGTGACTTTAGTAGAACAATACCGAATTTTCACTGCCTTTGTGATCCAAGACAGTAGTTCCTAGGATTGTGCATCAGACATATTGTATGGGCCTCGTCCTGACAGCATCCTGGTTTTACTCCAGTGTAATTCAATTTACTTCAGTAGAGTTATCCTGATTTATACCAACGTATGCAAGATCAGAACTTGGCCCAAGATTTTACATTCTGCAAAAGGCTTTGGGATGCATCTAGTGCAAATCAAGAATAACTCGACTGAAGCCAATGGAGCTATACTAGTGTAAATCTAATTTAAATTAGAAGAAAATTAGGTCCTGAGTTTAGAAACTTGGAAAGCCAAATGGCTTGAGCCAAAAAGTGATCTCTTTATTTTAGCCCGTTGGCAGTTCGATAAATACAAGACAGTACATTCAATTCAGTGCAGCCTGGACTGAGCTGGTTCAATCCCCAACGAAGGCTCAGGACCACATCTGGAGTGACACAAACACTGATGTAAGTTATGTGTCAGATGCAAAACAGATACAAATGACCAGAGTATTGGAAATTGTACCTGTTTTGCATTTAGCAGCTGTTCTAAATTGGTAGAGCTGGGGGAACATGGGAACATGTTTTATGAAAGTTTCCCTGAAAATGTCCTTTTTATTTCTGTCAAAAAATTCCAAAATTAGAGATCCAAAAATGAGTGTAACGTTTTCCAGCAGTTCTCAACTGGGGGTCCGCGAGCCCTTTCAGGGGGGCCACGAGGCCCCGTGGCTGAAATCCTGTGCCCCGAGCCCTGGCACTGAAGATGGGAGCGGCGTGGGACTGAAGGCAGCGCCCCCCTTTCCCCCGGCCAGGAGCAGCGCGAGGCTGAAAGCGACGCCTGAATCCTGAGCAACCCTCCTGCCTGCAAACAGCCCCCAGCTACCCCCTCCCTGCACCCTGAGCTACCCGCCTGCCTGCACACAGCCCCTAGCTACCCCCTCCCTGCACCCTGAGCTACCCCCCTGCCTGCACACAGCCCCCACCTACCCCCCTCCCTGCACCCTGAGCTACCCCCCTGCCTGCACACAGCCCCCAGCTACCCCCTCCCTGCACCCTGAGCTACCCCCCTGCCTGCACACAGCCCCTAGCTACCCCCTCCCTGCACCCTGAGCTACCCCCCTGCCTGCACACAGCCCCCAGCTACCCCCTCCCTGCACCCTGAGCTACCCCCCTGCCTGCACACAGCCCCTAGCTACCCCCTCCCTGCACCCTGAGCTACCCCCCTGCCTGCACACAGCCCCCAGCTACCCCCTGCCTGCACACAGCCCCCAGCTACCCCCCTGCCTGCACACAGCCCCCAGCTACCCCCTGCCTGCACCCTGAGCTACCCCCCTGCCTGCACACAGCCCCCACCTACCCCCTCCCTGCACCCTGAGCTACCCCCCTGCCTGCACAGAGCCCCCAGCTACCCCCTGCCTGCACAGAGCCCCCAGCTACCCCCTGCCTGCACCCTGAGCTACCCCCCTGCCTGCACACAGCCCCCAGCTACCCCCTGCCTGCACCCTGAGCTACCCCCCTGCCTGCACACAGCCCCCAGCTACCCCCTGCCTGCACACAGCCCCTAGCTACCCCCTCCTTGCACCCTGAGCAACCCCCCTGCCTGCACACAGCCCCCAGCTACCCCCCCCCCGCACCCTGAGCTACCCCCCTGCCTGCACACAGCCCCCAGCTACCCCCTGCCTGCACATAGCCCCCAGCTACCCCCTGCCTGCACACAGTCCCTAGCTACCCCCTCCCTGCACCCTGAGCTACCCCCTGCCTGCACACAGCCCCCAGCTACCCCCCTCCCTGCACACAGCCCCCAGCTACCCCCTCCCTGCACCCTGAGCTACCCCCCTGCCTGCACACAGCCCCCAGCTACCCCCTCCCTGCACCCTGAGCTACCCCCCTGCCTGAAAACAGCCCCCAGCTACCCCCTCCCTGCACCCTGAGCTACCCCCCTGCCTGAAAACAGCCCCCAGCTACCTCCTCCCTACACCCTGAGCTACCCCCCTGCCTGAAAACAGCCCCCAGCTACCCCCTCCCAGCACCCTGAGCTACCCCCCTGCCTGCACACAGCCCCCAGCTACCCCCTGCCTGCACACAGCCCCTAGCTACCCCCCTGCCTGCACCCTGAGCTACCCCCCTGCCTGCACACAGCCCCCAGCTACCCCCTGCCTGCACCCTGAGCTACCCCCCTGCCTGCACACAGCCCCCAGCTACCCCCTGCCTGCACACAGCCCCTAGCTACCCCCTCCTTGCACCCTGAGCAACCCCCCTGCCTGCACACAGCCCCCAGCTACCCCCCCCCGCACCCTGAGCTACCCCCCTGCCTGCACACAGCCCCCAGCTACCCCCTGCCTGCACATAGCCCCCAGCTACCCCCTGCCTGCACACAGTCCCTAGCTACCCCCTCCCTGCACCCTGAGCTACCCCCTGCCTGCACACAGCCCCCAGCTACCCCCCTCCCTGCACACAGCCCCCAGCTACCCCCTCCCTGCACCCTGAGCTACCCCCCTGCCTGCACACAGCCCCCAGCTACCCCCTCCCTGCACCCTGAGCTACCCCCCTGCCTGAAAACAGCCCCCAGCTACCCCCTCCCTGCACCCTGAGCTACCCCCCTGCCTGAAAACAGCCCCCAGCTACCCCCTCCCGGCACCCTGAGCTACCCCCCTGCCTGCACACAGCCCCTACCTACCCCCTCCCTGCACCCTGAGCTACCCCCTCCCTGCACACAGCCCCCAGCTACCCCCCTGTCTGCACACAGCCCCAGCTACGCCCTCCCTGCACCCTGAGTGGTTTTCAAACTTTTTGAACTGAGTCCCCTCTTTGAGTTATATTTTTGGTTGCGTCCCCCCCTACAGCCCAGACAGGCTGGGTGGCCTCCTGAGTGAGTCAGGGGGTGGAGGTGGCGCTCCCCCCCCCGACCCTGCTGTGCAGAACTGGCTTGAGCCCCGTCAGCCCTTGCCCCCCCCAAATAGAAGTAAAACTATCCCTATGACCCAGGGTCCCCCCCCCTCGGCCTGGAACCCTGAGTTCCCCCCCTCCTGCTGCCCGCGCTGGGCCCTGGAGTTTTTATAGCATGTTGGGAGGTGGGGGGGGGGGCCTCCGCAAGGCAAAGCTTGAGGAGCCCTGGCCTACACAATGGAGGTGAGAGATGCTGGTCAAAACGGGCCTTTCCAAGCTTTAATTTACACCTGCATCATCCTTAGTAGTTCAAGGCCAAACTGAGCCCTGATGTAAACAGGAACAACTCCAAATGAGAATAATGGTGGTTATGCCCATTAAACCAGGACTGAATTTGCTCCGGCAAAATGCCAAACTGGACTCCGTTGCATTCATTTTACATATCCCTTGAATGCCAAATTAGCGCAAGTTACATGACTTTACCACTTACATGCATTTATACCCGTTCCGTGGCCGACTGACACGCAATAGGGAGTTTACGCCCCCGTTTGTGTCACTGGTGAATTTTGTTCCAGCCACTTAACTGAACTGTGGTCACTAACCAGAAGGGAAGAGCTGCGTTTGGTGCTTTCAGTGTGACAACATTAGCTGCTTTCCCTGTGTACACAGGAGTTCATGGATAACATCTGGAATTCCATTCTAGACTGTATTGCAAAGATCACCTATCCGTAGGATCACTTATAAACACAATCGCCGCAGTTTTTCTCCTCTCTCCTTTTTTCTTCTGCTTAATAAAAATGAAATGCAAACAAACAAACCCCACCTACACCCCCGTGTGAGAAACGAATGTTAAGATCGGGAAACTGAAATTAACGAAAGTCACGAGATTCCAAAGTTAGGGATGCCACGGCAACTGTTCCTAAGCCCTACTGCACAGATATCTGAAGTCACAAATGTAACAATGTGAGCAAATAAACCCCCTGGGATGGACTCCACCACTCGCACTCCTACCGAGCAGTCACCCCACAAGTAGGTCCATATATTGCGACGGGGCTGCTCAGAGTGCTATAATCCCAAAGTCAGTTATCATGGAAGAATCAGCTCAAGATTACTTATGCACCACGGGGGTGAGTTAGGGTTGATCTGGGACCATAACTTCACTTTTCCTTGACTTCTGCGTGTGTAAATCTCCGCTAGGATGTTGTGTTCGATTTAAATTGATTTCAAGGTATTTATACGACACAATGACAGCACAGCGTGTGGGCTACAAGTGGACAGACCGTGCCTCCTTACAACATCGAACAGAAGGCCAATGGAGGGCTAGGACAGCGTGCCTGCCTTGGGGCATACCGGGGTGCCAGAACCGGTCTCAGGCCACTGCGGGAGCTACCCAGACCTTGGATGCAGGAGCACACCCCTTACTAAGCGCATGTGGGAGGGAAGTGGACGGGGCCTTGGGTCCTTTCCCCAATTCATCAGGTCATACAGCTGAGCCAGCCTAGGGGGTGTTGTCATTTGCTGATGGCGGGGGGGCAGCAGGCCATTGAAATGCAAGGGGGAAGCGGGGAGGACACTGTGCCTCAATGGGGGATTTCAGGTACTGTGTCCCCAGGGCTACTCCAGGCGTGGTGCTGTTTTCCCACAACCCTCAGCTTGGGGCTCTGCCTCCAGGCCCAATCGAGCCCTTACGCGGGGGAGAGGAAGACAGGCCCGCATGCTCCGTGTATTCATCCGCTTTCAGCACAGCACGTGGGGCATGGAGGCCCCCCCTTGGGAAGATGCGGTGGAGCACGGCTTGCCCTTCCCAAGACGGGGCATGTGGCGTCTCTGGCCACCCTACCTGAGCTGCGGCGGCTCACGGGCCGGCTCGCCGAGAAGGGGGGCAGCCTCTGGCCATCAGTTATTGCTTCTCACGCTAGTCCTGGCGACGGTGCCAGCATACAGAGGGTTGCCAAACACAGCCTACACCGTGGGTGGCGGTTGTCAGGGCCTCCCGGGAAGCGGGTTTTGACTCAGAGACATAATTTCTCCCCCTCTCTTGTCCCGGGTGGGACACAATCTGTCACTTCCCTGTCAGAGGATCAGAACTTACCATCTTAGCAGACTGGTGCACAGCTGAGGCAGACACAGGGCTCTGTCTTCTCCCTGCCGCCCCCAACCCTCTTTTTGGCCAGTCGCCACCCGGGAAGGGGAACCCCTTGGTAACAGCTCTGAGGGCAGGGACTGCTATTCCGGGTGGCACATCGGCTCGGCAAGGAGGGGCAGCAGCTACTTTCGTGATGGACCCGACACACTGGGGACGTGCAATGCCTGAACCCCACAGTGTGAGCTCAAGAGCCAGGCTCAGGGGATCAGGCACAGCCAGGGGACACGTAACACATACGCTGGCTGGCGGCTCACGCTGATGCCCCAGCTCCCAAAAAAGCCGAGCTGCACCAGACAGGGCCTCTGCTTAGCCTGCATTAAGGTTACAGGGTCTACTCTTCTTCTGAACAAGGCCAAAAAGAAAAAAAAAAACAATCACCCAGTGACATGAGACCTGTCTTTGAAATCCAAAGTGCAAAGGCAGGAAGGGTCAGATGCCAGATTCTTCCCCTCTGCAGTGGAGCGGTGTGCAGGGGGCGGCTGGTTAACACTCGCCCCTACAGCTGTAGGAGGAATTTTATCCGAGATTTTCAGCTCATTGCTGAAATGAGCAGCCTACGTGCCTGCAAAATATCTCACAGATTTAGGCCCAGCCAGCCACGTACGTAACTTGAAGCGTACGAGAATCCCATTTGCCCCACGGGGCTACTCACGTGATTAGCCTTAGGCATGTTCCAGGGCTTGGCTGGATCCAGGCCTTCTGTTACAATTTTCATCAGCAAAGCCAGCGAGTCTGATACTGTGCCATGGTCCGGAGCCCTGAGGGCTGACTAAGCAGCTGCGTACATCCATGGGAGTGGGGCAGACGCCGCACCAAGTCGGAGCACTTGGGGCTCGGAGCAGTGGGCTTGCGGATGCGGTCGGAAATCTCCTTTACCAGGGAGCGGGTCTTTGGCTTACAATACGATTTGTATGACAGCATCGTCAAGCCAAGATCTGGCCTCGCAGACCAGAGAGGAGGCGCTCGCCGATTCCTCCTTGGGAAGCGCAGGACTCGTTAGCAAAGGCTGATGGCCCTGTCCATTCTGCCAGGGGAAGGGACTGAGATCTGGCAGATCTCCCCCTGGGTCTAGGGGACTGCTTGTTGAATCCATCCCTTCAGCTCTTAGGCTTCCTTTACCCACAAGTCCCCAGGACACAAGCCCTGATCATTTGGCCTATCCTGAACATCTCCTCCGCCTCCCACCAGATGGGACAGTTCCCTTAAAACTCTGCAAAACCAATCAACAAACAAATTGCCCCCTCTCTGCTAGCCTCCGGGGGGATGATGTAGCCTCAAGCTTCCAACAGCAGCTGTGATTCCAAGTCCATCCATGGCATTCATAGGCCATCTACCACCGTGGCATCTGAGCATCTCACAATCTGTAATGCATTTAGCCTCATTCCACCCCGGTATGGCTAGGGAAGTGCTATTACACCCATTCTACAGGTGGAGTAATAAGGCTCAGAGGGATAGAGTGCCTTGCTCCACGTCACACAGGACGTTGGCAGGGGTGTAGGGATTCGAACTGTACTGTCTGACTAGTATCCTAATCCCTGAACCATCCTTCTGCTGTGCTGTCTCACTAACGTATGCTACGGGTTTCTATCATTTCTTACTAGAAAAGACTATGAAGGGTATTAACACGAGCCAGTTTTCAAACAAAGCCAGGGAGGGGCAATCTGTCTATCTATCCATCCATCCAGATGACCCTCCCCACCCCAGTGCCTGAGCAATACCATCTCCTCTTCTTGTCAACACACTTGATCCATTCCATCTCCTACAGACCTATCTGGAGTGTGGTGGAGTCCTGCCATTCTGCTGCAGTAGTTGGTTTTGGAAAACGATTGCCTTCAGAAGGATTTAATGGGAAACGGGTTTTACTCATTTAAACAAAGCTCGTCAATGAAAAACGCCCAAGGAGAAGGCAACAAGAATGAACAGAATAAAGAGATGAAATAATTTATACCATTCTGGGAATTAGGAGTGAATATGATTATGGAGGTTTCAGAGGAGACAGACTCTCTCGTTGGTTTCTTTGCCCTTCATCTTGGTATCCATGCCTAGCCGCCTGACAGCAATTATTTGTTCCTGTGCGTCAGAAAGCTCTTAATCAGCGCTGAGTGGAATAAGTAGTTTTTCTTTCTGAGGCCTCTTCAGGAAAAGATTTATGAGTAGTGTAGCAGCTCTGATCTTGATGAAGGATGGCAGTTTAGGCCAAAATTAATCCAATCCTAAATGATATTTAATAAATCAGCTAAAAAATGCAAGCTCCAGTCCTTAGACATATTCAAGAGACCTTTCATTTCTGACCTCTCAAATTGAATTGCCCTGGGGGTACCCTGTGCTTGAACCAGAGAGTCAAAGGAACCTTATGACGCTAACCTCAACCAATAAAAGCAGTTGTAAAAAGCTCCCCTTGAGATAAAATGGTAATTACTGTTCTTCGGCAGGTTGGTACAAGGGTGGGATCATCCAGAGATAGGCATAGCATTCCACAGTTGGATGCTTATGAGCAAAACAAAAATATGGGACCAAACAGTGATGTCACTTGATGTTTGCTTGCTCCACACGTTCTCGGGATCTGGCCCCATTCAAAGTAGCTGCTGCACAATGATAACTCCTCCATTCGGAATAGCTTTTCGAAGTAATGTTCAGCGTGCGAGACTCAGGACCTGGATATTTGAAATCCTGATTTTGAAATCCTCATATAGGAAAAACTCCACTGTCGGGCCCATATCCCCGACTGGTGTAGCTCCATTCAGGTCAATGGAGCGATGGTGATTTACATCAGAATCTGGCTCATTAATTTCAGTGGAAGTGACATATACACTAATGCTCCAAACTGGGACCTTAGCTTTTACTATTAGGCCAGCAGTTTTCAACCTGTGGGTCGGGACCCCAAAGTGGGTTGCCAGGGCTGGTGTTAGACTTGCTGGGGCCCAGGGCTGAAGCCCAAACCCAAGTCCCACCGCCCAGAGCTGAAGCCCAATGGCTTCAACCCTGGATGCAGGGCCTCAGATTATAGGCCCCCTGCCCGGGTCTGAAGCCCTTGGGCTTCGGCTTTGGCCCCCTCGCATGGGGTGGTGGGGCTTGAGCTTTGGCTCGACAGGGCTCAGGCTTTGGTCCCCCCTCTTGGGGTCATGTCATAATTTTTGATATCAGAAGGGGGTTGCGGTGCACTGGAGTTTGAGAACCGCTGTACTAGGCAATGCAAAACTGATGCAGCTCTCTGTAAGGCATGCAAGTTCACAGGACTACTGCATTTCAGTGGAAAGAGATCTACCGCACGCAGCCTCGCCCTCTGGGTTCATTACTCTGTGTGCAACCTGGCAGCCTTTCCATTGGCAAACTCTATTTTCAGTGACTTCTAAGTCTGAACTGAATGAAAAAAAAATTCAGTTTTGCATTCAGACTTGGCATCCAGGTGTTAACTCAACTACACAATGGAATCACACCAGTGTAACCCTGGAGTACGTGAGAATAGAATCAGATGCTCTCAAACCAAAAGCCTTTTATTGTTTTTCCCATTCAATCAGTTATCAAAAAAGTTTGCTTTTATTAAAGTTATTTTAAAAATTCTCTTTTTCACTTACTCGTCTAACCAAAACCAGAATTTGAGCAGATTGAGACATTTATTTTGTATCTGTGCCAAACAAACAATATTAACTATGTTTGAAAAATCCAATCTGACAAGTAGCCATCCCAGTAATATTTCCTCCTTGCTAGTGGCTTGAAAAGAAATTCTAAAATTCTAATACTAAAGTACTCCAAATTTTCTTGAGTATTTGAAAAGTTCCTATAACTCTCTGTAGTATGAAACGTCATTAACTTTCTCCATAATCTATGACTATTCTGATCCTTCCTCTATGCCTGTGTAGGTAATACAGTGGCTCTGCCTTGTTTATCTCCTGTCTTCATTAATGTACCTTCTCTTTTCTGGTCTCCTTAATTTGTATGTTAGTACTCTAAAATCTCTCCATACTGCAGCAGTTAAAGTTATCAGTCTCCCAAAAGGTGCAGGAAACAAACTTTACTATATATAAAGTCCAAATTCATCTCCTAGTGACATCACTGAGTACTCCATTGAAGTCAGTGTGGATATGGCCCCCTCTTTTCCTGAATGTCCTGACCTGTGATGTAATTTGAATGGCAAGTAGGACAGTCAAGGATTATTTAACCTGCTAAAACATAAAAAATGTGGGCTGACCTGCGTGTTGTGGCATCTTATGCCACTTCTGGCTGACCTCTTTCCCAAACAATTTTTCTCACCGACACAAAATTTAGTGCAGACCTTTCAAAGGGTGCTGCTGACTCTCTTCACTCAGCAGGATCCTTGTTCTGCAGTCTTCTTCCCTCCACGCAGAACGGAATGGTACAACCAGCACTACAGATAAACAAGCCTATTTTTTCAGTCCTTGAAGACATCACAGACTTTCCCCACTGAAGCTGCTTCAGCTGCAAATCATCGACACCATGTACCCCACTCACTAGTCCAGACCTCTGACAGACATAGGGAGCCAGATCCTCCGCAGGTGTAAATCAATGTGTCTTCTGTTGACTTGGATTGGAGCTACACCCACTAAGGATCTGCCCCTCAAGCTTAGCTGACACATGCCCGAGAGTGGAACATCTCTGTGCACTGCATTTTCAAAGGAACGCTACCCTAAGAGAGGAATACAAACACACACACATTCACAGGCCAGGTGGGGATTGGGGGAAGAACATTTGCCAGTGACGGAAGGACTGTACAGAATTAATGAGGGGAGGACACTTCCTTTGGAGCACCCAGAAGTCTTTTGACATCCTCAATCCTTTGAAACATTTTGCTTATTTCCAGGCTCCCTTGCCCTGGGATCCCGATGGCCTGAGGTGAATGGGAGACACCTCTGGTTGGCTGTGATCTGCAAGGTGAGCCGAAGCGTTCCTGGTGAAAACAGGCAGACGTAGCAATGACAAATACTCTCAGTACTGACTGGAGAGAATTAGAAGGGAACTACAACTGGCGAATAATGTGCCTGCTACTCCAAATGAACGGGTCAAAAGGGATATTCAGCACCACATGCCTTGTGTTTACCCAACCCTGCCATGCAATGATTAGAGGGGTATATTCCCTGGGGGTCAGGCATCTGTCAAAGCAGTGCCTCACCCAGCTGTTTATACCCAGGCTCGCTGGGCGAGCGGGATCTGTACTCTACATGCTGCTGTAAATGTAGACCGACCCTAAGGAAATATGTTTTTATTAAGAAATGATAATATAGGTTTCCTAAAGGGAACAGTTACATCATGATATATTTATGTAATGTATGTGTGAAGAAGGAGCAATGTAGCTCAGACAGCTAAATATTTCAGGCCGTGGCTGCTATTAAGGTAACTAATCTTTGGTGGATAAATACCGGAGCACAATGATACATTAGAAGGTGGTAAGACACCAGTTGCTCGGGGAAAGAAGTAATTTTTGAGGAAATACCAAGTTCCATGCTTCGTGATGTGTATTATTATGCATGTAAAATATTGCTATTCTAAACTAATCACATTTTCATAAATTGGAACCTAAAGGTCAAACAGCAGTATCTCCAAATGTAATTAATATTTGTTCTGAGTTACCAAAGACGGACTGCCTGATTATGAACGTTTGTTATTAACTATTAACCGAGAGAGTGCTAAGTTCCTTAACTCACAACTACCAGCTTCTTTCATTTCATAATTGCATTAAAATAGGAATTGTGTCAACCATAGCTTAATTTTAAAAATCCCAGTGGGCTAAAAGTAATGAACTAATCTACATTTATTGCAGTCACAGATTTCAGGTGGTTATTATGCTCTTCATGCTGGGGGAGGGGGAAAAAAGTTGTGCCCTACAGTTTTAGCTAAAAATGTGACGAATTTGCACTTAATTTAACAACTGCAGTTGACAAAACAAAAGTGAAGAAACTTAATCTACCAGAATTATCCCCTTGATGCCTGTAGTGGTTCTGCTAATCTGATACAAGCAATGTTACAGAAAAGGACAGAACACATGGAATCCAGATTGCCAGCTACTCATGAGGCTTTCTAAAGGCTGCAGCAGTAAATAGGACACTTGATGTAGAAACTGCTGAAAGTTCAAGGAAGATTAAATGATTTACTTTCCCCAATGTGCAAAGAGGGCTAAACGCTCTAGGGGATCAGTCAGGTAATTCTAATTATCTCTCTCTTCTGATGGCAGTCCCATACAGTATGCTAGTGGAAGCTAAAGAAGTCAGGTCAGTGAAGTTTTATATGATACTTTGTACTTCATTGGAACCTTGCATTCAAGGACGCCAAGTTGCTTAACAGACAATTAGTTGAGCCTCATAATGCCACTGAAAGATACCCATTTTACAGAGAATAAATTGAGGCACAGACAAATGACTGCCAAAGTCACTCAGTGAGGCCTTGTCTACACTAGAAAGTTGTACTGTTGTAACTATACCAATATAGTTAAAGCAATAAACCCACTCCCGATGTGGATGCAGTTGTACCAGGATAACGGACTTATTCTGGTATAGCTCATTCCTGTGGGGAAGGAAAATAAACTATGCTTGTACAAGGCACCTTTGTACCAATAAGAGATGGATGGAATACAACTGTGCATCCACACTAGAGGTGGTATTTGTATAACTATTTTGGTTAAAAACCAAAAACAAACGAACTTCTAACTGGAAGACTTGTGCTAGTATAAAATCTGTGTGCAGATCGGATCTGAGTCAGTGGCAGAGGAAACAGAATCCAAAAATCTTGACTCCAAGTCCCTTGAAAATCCCTTTCTTCACCTCCAAAAATCACATTTGATTTCCAGGATGGTAAATGATTTCTCTTAAGAACCCTCTGCACTGGTATCTGCATCCCTAACCTCTCAGAATTCTCTCGGACAAGCTTCATATTAGATACACCGCTTTAGATGAAACAGGGCTTGTATGTAATAGCCACTGAGACCAAATAAGGCCTATGGATACGTACAGACCATTTATCTCACAAATATAGCGTTGGCTAAAACAGAGGAACATGTATCAGGTATTGTTAACCATTAATATCTGAACAGTGCCCTCCCCCAGAGTCTCTCACATGGGAGGGAAAAATAGCTATCTGGACACTTGCTCCATACACTGCTGTCTGCACCCGTTCCTTTCCATTACCGTAAATTGTTCATCAATTGTCACATGAATGCTACCCCTTTCCACTGCTTTTAGGGCACAGGTACAATAACTGGTTTATTTAATACTTCATTTAAAGTAGGAAAGCCTATTTCATACTCTTCTGTGACTGCAGTGACCTCACACATATCAGCTGGGGTTGAACCTATGGTTTTCTGCTCCTAAAACACATATGAACATAAGAACGGCCATATTGGGTCAGACCAATGGTCGATCTAGCCCAGTGTCCTTTCGACAGTGACCACTGCCGGGTGTTCAGAGGGAATGAACAGAATAAGTAATTACTGTGCGATCCATCCCCTGTCACCCACTCCCAGCTTCTGGCAAACAGGCTAGGGATACTTCAGAGCATAGTTTTGCAACTGTGCCCATCCTGGTTAATAGCCATTGATGGACCTATCCTCCATTAATTTATCTAGTTTTTTTTTTAACCCTGTTATAGTCTTTGCCTTCACAACCTCCTCTGGCAAGGAGTTCCACAGGTTGACTGTGTGTTGTGTGAAGAAAACTTCCTTTTGTTTGTTTTAAACCTTGCTGCCTATTAATGTCATTTGGTGACCCCTAATTCTTGTGTTATGAGAAGGAGTAAATAACACTTCCTTATTTACTTTCTCCACACCAGTCATGATTTTATAGACTTCTATCATATCCTCCCCCCCTTAACTGTCTCTTTTCCAAGCTGATAAGTTAAGTCCCAGTTTTATTAATCTCTGCTTATATGGAAGCTGTTCCATACCCCTAATCATTTTTGTTGTCCTTCTCTGTGCCTTTTCCAATTCCAATATATCTTTTTTGAGATGGGGTGACCAGATCTGCATGCAGTATTCAAGATGTGGGCATACCATGGATTTATACAGAGGCAACATGATATTTTCTGTATTATTGTCTATCCCATTCCTAATGGTTTTCAACATCCAGTTCGCTTTTTTGACTGCTGCTGCACGTTGACTGGATGTTTTCAGAGAAATACCCAGAATCACTCCAAGATCTGTTTCTTGAGTGGTAACAGCTAATTTAGACCCCCTCGTTTTATATGTATAGTTAGGATTATGTTTTCAAGTGTGCATTACTTTGCATTTATCAACACTGAATTTCATCTGCAATTTAGTTGCCCAGTCACCCAGTTTTACGAGATCCCTTTGTAACTCTTAGCAGTCCGCTTTGGACTTAACTATCTTCAGTAGTTTTGTATCATCTGCAAATTTTACCACCCCACTGTTTACCCCTTTTTCCAGATCATTTGTGAATATGTTGAACAGCACTGGTCCCCGTACAGATCCCCGGGGGACCCCACTATTTACCCCTCTCCATTTTGAAAACTGACGATTTATTCCTACTCTTCGTTTCCTATCTTTTAACCAGTTTCTGATCCATGAGAGGACAGTCCCTCTTATCCAGTGGTTCCCAAACTTTAACAACATTTGAACCCTTTTCACTAAAATGTCAAGTCTCGCGAACCTCCTCCTAAAAATGAATATTTCCAGGGATTTTCTCCTTTACCTGAGTATAAATTATAAAAGCAGTGATCTCGGATATATAGAATTCGTTTTTATGACATGCTTATTACACACTATTATTAATTATTATTTATCTTTACAGTATTTTTATTACATTATGAAAACTGCAACACTCTTCCAAGATCTCACTTTCGTAGCTTATATCACTTGAAATAAGCCTGTTAGAAGACAAGGCTCCTATGGTTCATCAAGGAGTATCAGACGTGAAACAGCATGAAGGGATTTAAGAAGCCAACTCAAAGACTTCCTCCTACACAAGCATTCAAGTCTTGAGCAGTCCAGGCAAACAACACACCTTACAACAAGGCTTAAACTTGTTCTTCATAATAATTTTAAAAACAACACAAATCAGATGTCAAGAATTATAACATTCATAAACCAGTCGGAGAACACTTCAATCTCTCTGGTCACGCAATCACAGACATGAGGGTCGCTATCTTAAAGCAAAAAAACTTCAAATCCAGACTCCAGCGAGAAACTGCTGAATTGGAATTCATTTGCAAATTGGATACTATTAATGTGGGCTTGAATAGAGACTGGGAGTGGCTAAGTCATTATGCAAGGTAGCCTGTCTCCCCTTGTTTTTTTCCTGCAAACCCCCCCCCAAGACGTTCTGGTTAAACTTGGATTATTGCTGTGCACATTGTAAGATGAGCTGTTGCCAGCAGGAGAATGAGTTTGTGTGTGTGGTTTTTGGAGGGGGGGTGTGTGGGGGGGGGGGTGAGAAAACCTGGATTAGTGCTGGAGGTGACCCACCTTGATTATCATGAGCATTATAAAGAGGGGTTTCAAAGGGGGATGGGCTGTTGCCAGCAGGAGAGTGAGTTTGTATGTGTGTGTGTGGGGGGGGGGGGGGGGAAGGGTGAGAAAACCTGGATTTGTGCTGGAAATGGCTCTACTTGATGATCACTTTAGATAAGCTGTTGCCAGCGGGGGAGTGGGGTGGGAGGAAGTTTTGTTTCATGGTCTCTGTGTGTATATAATGTCTTCTGCAGTTTCCACGATATGCTATGCATCCGATGAAGTGAGCTGTAGCTCACGAAAGCTCATGCTCAAATAAACTGGTTAGTCTCTAAGGTGCCACAAGTACTCCTTTTCTTTTTAAAAACAACACTAGCTGCCCATTTAATTTTAAAAACAGCAAAAAACATCCACCTCCCTTTCCATTTCTTATAAGGAATCTTGAAGTTTAAATCTCCTCAGTGTGACAGATGTGCCTACTTTGATCTGCTTAGCTCTTGGAAGTCCAGGGGCTCCAGGCTGCTGGCCCCGGGCTGCCCAGGGTCCCTAGGGACAGCTCTGTCCGCCATCAGGGAATTTTTCCCCAAGAACCCCCTGTAAGATTTTGTGAACCTCAGTTTGGGAACCACTGCTCTTATCCCATGACCCAACACAAGCTCCTGATAGTTGAGAAATCCCCAGTAGCATAATAATATTAGGGCTTTTACCTTTTTTTCCCCAGGCTAGCTGCTAGCGGGTGGCAGTCACACATTTTTGAGCTCGTCTGTCCTTCCACCCTGCACAGCACAGTTACAAACCCACCTGAGGTAACACATTGTAAAGCAGAGCTCATCCCCCCATGCACTCACAGGGGTTCTGATCCAACAGCCAGGTGCCCATCGATGACAATTCCAGGACACCTGTAGATAGTACGGTTGCCTGCTAAATATGTGGGGTAGAGCCCAGGGCAGCCTGCGTTAGCAGAAGTAGCATTAGGGTTTATGGCCCCCCGATCCAGCCCCCATTGAAGCCAACAGGGCTCTTATTCACTTCAATGGGAGTTGGACACATCCCATGTCTCTGGCAGACTAGCCATTAGAAGCATGAATGTTTGAGCACCTAAGAGACTTCTCTAAAGCAAAAAGAGTCTTGGAAGCAATTTGATGCGGTGGCTCCAGAGATGGTTCCAGAAATGTGGCGAGAAGTTTGCAGCAAACACGAGAACACAGTGAGACGTAGTGACAACGCTGAAGCACAAAAGCTCTGGCACCCCGTAGCTTTCACAACCGAATTTCAGTGGGAAAACTGTGCCAATCTTCAGAAATCCAGCATTGAGAAATTTCACCTGGCAGGGCACGCTCTGAGAATCAGTCCACCTCACAGACTTGCCCTCTTTCGGGATGAGTTATTTGCAGAGACTTGAAAAACTTACCCAACGCTTACCAGTCTGATGACTAAGCTTATTAGGTATCAGGGGGTAGCCGTGTTAGTCTGTATCTACAAAAACAATGAGTTGTCCGATGGCACCTTAAAGACTAACAGATTTATTTGAGCATAAGCTTTCGTGGAGTCATGCATCTGAAGAAGTGGGTTTTTTTACCCACAAAAGCTTATACCCAAATAAATCTGTTAGTCTTTAAAGCGCCACTGGACTCCTCGTTGCCTTTACACTTATTAGCCAGGTTTAAAAATACCAATGATACTAATTTCTCCCCACCGACTCACTCCCACTTTAGTGTCACCCCCTCAAAGCCACCCCCTCTGCAGTTCAAAGGCATAAAGCAGCGGCGTACTGTTTACTGTGAATTGCATTTAATTACAGCATTGTTAGTCACCTCGCTATATAATAAATACTTTAAAATGTATTAACTTATTACCAGAGCTGGTTGGGTAGTAGAAAAAATAATACTGAATATATTATTCAGTGAATTTCCCTGGCATTAGTAACAACAGATTTGCCAAATATATTGCTGAATCTATTACTCAGTGAATTTCTCTGGAATTAATCTAACAATATATTTGCCAAATAGCATTTGGCCAGTTACAGAGCTAGTTACATACCACTGAAAAAAAGAACCGAGTGTTTTTTTCTGTTATGTCACATATTTGCAGAACACAAGTATCATTACCATTATTAGGTGTCCTAATATGACCACGGCACAGTAATACTGACACTGGAGCTTGGTCATGCCAGGCACTGGTATGAACATAAAGGGAAAGTCAGTCTGTGCCCTCGAGATCTTGCAGGACCGACAAAGAGCGGGAGGGCAAACAGAGGCAACAATACCCAGCAGGTCCGTCAGAGAGCCAAGAATAGAAGCCACATCTCCTGCGTCCCACGCCAGGGCCCAGCAGACCATGCTGCATTTCTCACAGTCAACCATCTCTATTTCCTACCTCTCCTTCGCTTTTCTTTAGCCCTGGTTTACTCCAGGTTTTCCATGCCTATCATAGACCATTGTGGGGTGTTTCCCCCTGAGTTGCCCTCAGTGTTCATTTCCTCCTAGCCCTCCATTGTTCTCTTTATCTCCACCCTCATGTTTTCCCTCTTACTTCTCCAATTTCTCCCCTCAAATTATTTTTTTCAATACTGAATTTCTCTGTTCTAACTTATCCCCTTAATTGCCCCCATCTCTGTCTCCTACTCTCTTACCAACATCCCCATCCAGGCCCTCCCACACCCTTGGGTTGGAGACTGTTCATTTGACCTGATGCCTAATATCCAAAGGACTAAGCCTACCAGCCACTGCCCATATTGAAGATGCGGGGGCGGGGGTCCATTATACATAGGACAACACCCAGGTTAAAAAACAACCCTTCCCTACCCCACTTCACCCAGCTGCTGGAAAAGGAGAGCGAGCTGGGCCTCCTACCCTGGAGATAACATCTAGGGTGACCAGAGGTCCCATTTTTAAGGGACAGTCCCGTATTTAAAGCCCTCCTGCAGGTGTCCCAACTGTTTCTTAAAACTGGGCAAATTGTCCCATATTTTCAGTCCCCTCCCCGTCAGTACTGGCGGGTCCTGCTGCTGGCCAAATCTCTGCTCGCCAGCCGTCCGCCCACCAGCGGTGAGTGTGGGGGGGGCAATGGCCGACACTGGGAGGGGGGTGCGTGGCTGGGAGTGGGGCGAAGGTGCAGAGCCTGGGGCCAGCCGCTCCCCCGCTGGTCTGTCAGCGCAGGCCCCATTGGATGCCGGCTCTTGGCCATCAGGGCCCTGCCCCTCGCCCCGTTTCCAGCCATCACTGGCTGCGGACTATGAGCTGTGGTAGCTGGTGAGTGTGGACAGGCGCCAGGCGGTGGCTGGTTACGTGCCCCTCTGCTGCCCACCCATTAGCCCTTTACATGCTCCCCCTCTCACTGTCCTCTCCCTGCTTTGCCCTTTTGCCCTCGCAGCCCTGCTGCTCCTCCATATCCCCCCGGGTGGGGCAAGTCCCACTCCCGGCGCTGTGCAGAGAACCATCCCCTGGTCGGAGCGCTCAGCTCACCAGCAGCCTGGCCGGAAGGCTCCTTCCTTCCCCCATGCCTCTGGCTGGGCCGGCATCCCGGGAAAGTCCAAGACCCTCCGGCCTAGGGCACTGGCCAGGAGGAGCCGAGCCCTGCATGTGTCGAAGCCCCGCACAGCGCTGACATGGGGCAGCCTCTCTGCCCCTCAGCTAAGCTGTGGAGTAGGGGAGCGGGGGGAAGCGATTTCCAGCCTGTTCGTGCCCCGAACCTGCAGGCTCCACGGCAGCACCTGGGGTAGGGATTTAGCGCCCTCTTCACCCACCTCCCCACCCTGGGTCCTGCCCCCATGGAGCGCAGGGCTGCTCCATCCCCTAGGCACTTCCCCCGCCGAGCCACCTCTCTGGCCAGGTTCGCTGAATCCCCTGCAGTCAGGTTCCCTGGGCCCTGGTGCACAAGGCATCCTTAGGGCTTAACCCCTTCCTGGGGTGTAGCCAGAGGTGGCTGGGTTATGTCGGTGGCCAGCAGCAGCCTGGAGGTGTTAGCTGCCTTTCTACACTGTGCAGGCAGAAAAGGATAAGCTGCTTCCAATCACACGGGAGAGGGAGGGAGAAAAGATGAGCTGTGCAAAGACAAAGGCCAATCCATCCCTTCCCCACCTCCCCCTTCTCTCCCCCACAGTGCCGAAGGCTGCTGCTGGCCACATTTTGGTGTGAACCCTGGCAGAAATCTGGAGAGGGGGGGCATGTGACCCTGCATGCCCGCTGACGTGTTGCCTTGGGAAGATGCGCCACCAGGTACCAGGAGAGGTGGTTCTGTCCTCAGGGCCTAGGGTGACCAGATAGCAACTGTGAAAAAACAGGTCAGGGGGTGGGGGATAATAGGCGCCTATATAAGAAAAAATCCCCAAAAATGGGACTGTCCTTTTAAAAAAGGGACATCTGGTCACCCTATCTAGGGAGCCCAGCCAGGCATGGAGGGCAGAGAGCGCCGGGCAGGGAAGGTTGGACCGGTCAGTCACCCGCCGGTGTGTACGGGAGTGTGTGTGTGTCCTCTCTGCCTCTGTGTGTATGTCGGGGGCAGGACGGGGACGGGGGTTTGTGTCACCTCCCCCCCTGCAAACCCTAAAGCCTTCAAGATAAGAAGGCAAATAAAAAGAATCCAATTACGCAGCATTTCTTTCTATCAGGGGCTCAGTCAACTTCATGTTAATTTGAAGGTTTGTCCCGCCGCGTTCTGACTGATTGCCGCTGATCTCACTTGAAGATGAGTAATTTTACCAGGTGTCCTATATTCAGCGTAGGGAAATACGGTCACCCTACTCTTTTCTATTCTAATCAAAGAAGAATGAAGAAAACAGAAGAGCTGTGACTCCACTTCAGTTTCTCTGTTTAAATTGTTTTTCTTTTCTTCCTTTACCTTTCCCATAACACAAGTGTCTCATGTGCCGGCTCGGAAGCGTGTGTTTGTGTGAGCGTGACCATGTCTGTAAACACTGTCTCCAAAGGGAGAGCTCTAAATCCATAGAATCACATAACACACACATATACACACAAGCGCTTTCCAGTTCCTCCCTGGACTCTGACATTCGAACTGGGCACATTCTCGGGAGCCTTCACAACTCTCTTCTCCCTGAGTGCATGGGTACCCAGCGCGGGCTACTCCGGTCAATCCTTCACATAATATGTGGGGGGAAACAGGTGACGATCTCCTCTCCGGAACATACAGCAGCCGTCTCAGCGTCACCTAACGTAACGCGTGCTAAGCACACCTCCGGTGGATTGCTGGTATACTCCCCTGGAACGCTTTCCATCCTGTTGGAATGCTGGCACATTTCTTTGCAGCAGAATCCAGTAAGGAAGAGGTTAAGCTAAACTCAATATAAATGATAAGCCAACCCTCCCTAACATAGCTAGTAGGTGGCTCGTTAGATGCCACCCACAGTTCCACCAGACGTCCAGAAATGGCAGTTCCAACCCAAACTCATTCCCTGCTGGCCTTTCGTCTGCTTTAGGAAACGAGCAAACAAACAAACCCACAGTGGTTGGTTTTTTTTTTTAAAACTGAGTACTTTACGGACTAGCTAATTCCATCATTCAATCACCAAACTGGTGGCTTCTTGGAAACATCCCTCTGCAGCATCGAGGTTTCTTGAAATGTAGCATCAGGTCATGAGTCTTCTGTCACCGAATCAGCAGCAGCTTTGCTGCAGTCCCTTGGGAAGGGATGCTAGGTAAATGAGAGGAGACTCAGACACCGGCTGGCAAAGGAGGATGCACGCACTCCAAAGCCAGTTCCTGGGGCTGAGCTCGGCCGCAATGGCTGTAAGCGGGCTCGTAAATCATACCACAAAAAAGGATCCCTCTGACTCCATTCAAATCACACAGCCCGTGCCTTTCCTTCTGTCTCCATATTCACAAGTGCCTCGTTTGTCACAGACGTTCCATTTTTATTTTCACATCACAGCGGCAAAGCACAGTGTGCACTGAGCAATGGCAGCCCATATTCATCTTCCACCAGCACTTTAGTCTCCATTTTCTAACCAGCCTGCTGTCGCAGAGATCAATGCAGGGGACACATTTTACAGCAAAGCCCAGAAGGAGAGAGAATGTGTGCGCACGCGCACATCCCTGAGAAACAGCTCAATGGAGCTGGGCCATTCCTGCTAAAAGCTCTCCATAAACCAGCAGCCTCCATTGCAGGGGTCACGGCATCCGACTGCAGAACCGTTGAGACTCAAGGCAGAAGCTGCAACTGTGTAACACCCTCACTGGGGCTAAAATTAGTCTCGGGGAAGATATATATCAAAAGTTTAAAACACGGTTATTTAGTGTATTCTCCTCTAGGTCACAGTGAACTCCCTAAATATCTATCTATCTATCTTTCCCCATTGCTGCCCCATCTGAGCGCCTCACTATCTGTAACGTATCTAATCTCACAAGCCCCTGGTGAGGTATGGCAGGCGATTATCCGCATTGTCCAGAAGGGGAACTGAGGCACAGAGAGAGTAAGTGACTTGCTGAAGGACACACAGGAAGTCTGTAGCAGAGCAAGGATCAATCCTAGGTCTCCCACTCGCTCTTCCTTCTCTACTGGGCATGGGTGTTACGTATATTGATGTATGAGCTACCACTTGTTTTCCTTTTGAGCAGGGGGTTGGACTAGATGACCTCCTGAGGTCCCTTCCAACCCTGATATTCTATGATTCTATGAAGCATGCTGCTTTTGCATTGGTAGGATGCAGAATGATACCACCAGTGCCCATGCCAACTATGTTACCCCTTGTCAATTTCCCTCTCTTATCCATCCATAGGCTTGGAAGGATGTGATGTTTACTGGTAAACATTGATAAACATTGATTTCATCATACGCATAGATGCCCCAGAAAAGATACATCCATTGATGACAATCAAAATGTACAGATCAGCAAAGTAAGAAAAATGCAGCTTGAGAACTTATTAGAGTTTCATTTAAGGATGTTTGCTTTGTATATTTTGACTTACTATGTTGCCAATTTGTGTTGTACCGGTTATAAAGCTGTAACTTGTTGAATCTCAGCTTCTACTGTCATGTGATAATTATTGTCTGGCCTCTCTCCCATTACTGGCCCCACAATTGGGAAAATTTAAACAGATAAAAATGGGGGTGTGGGGGAGGAAAGGCTTAAAACCCGGCATTCTGCACACCTGTGAAAATGTATCAGTATTTTTTTTAAAAAAAAAAAGCTTTAAAATAAACATTGATGTAATCTATCCGGGTTATAAAAAAATAAAAATCGAATTCTGCCCAAGCCCATCCATCCTTGCAAGGGGCTGCAGGGTCATGGCAGATGTGCACAATCAAGACAAAGCCATTCCCACTCTGATTTTGCCTAGTACGGCCGAGATCTCTGGTGAAGCTGAAGAAAGGGGAAAAAATGAGAGCTCAAAGCCACCTCTCTCTTCCTCTGATCCCGGGGCTAGTGGAGACCGAAATGGCCCCTTCCCCACCTTCCTCAGCTGCCCCTGAAATGCCCACCATACCCAGGCAGAGATGGGGAGTGGGTGGTATATGGCGGCTTTACCTCAGCCAGGTCCTCAACTTGCTGTCTGGGGCAGCTTACAGCCTGGGTCAAAGATCTGGTTGGTGTGTGTGTGTTGCACTTTCTTCCCCACCGATAAATTACCTTACAATTTGAATACGGATATAAGCAGGCAGAGAGCTAACTGCTTTCTGGGCCGGGGGAGGGAGTCCAGCAGGCCTCCTTTTGATCCCTTTCCCTGCAGCCAGTGGGAGGGGACAACAGCTCTCCAGTCCCAACCTACATTGCTTTGACCCTGTGGATGAAGCAGCCTCAGTGGAACAGATCCACAGCTGGGTAGAGGTCTCTCCCAAACACTAATCACAGCCTCAAGGGCTCATCTAGTCCAGTCCCCTGCACTCAAGGCTAAGTATGATCTAGACCATCCCTGACAGGTGTTTGTCCAACCTGCTCTTAAAAATCCCCAAAGATGGAGATTCCACAACCTCCCTGGGCAATTTATTCCAGCGCTTAACCATTCTGACAGTTAGTAAGTTTTTCCTAATGTCCAACCTAAACCGCCCTTGCTGCAATTTCAGCCCATTGCTTCTTATCCTATCCTCAGTGGTTAAAGAGAACAATTTTTCTCCCTCCTCCTTGTAACAACTTTTATGTATTTGAAAACTCTCAGTCTTCCCTTCTCCAGACTAAATAAACCCAATTTTTTTTCAATCTTCCCTCATAGGTCATGTTTTCTAGACCTTTAATCATTTTTGTTTCTCTTCTCTGGACTTTCTCCAATTTGCCCACATCTTTCCTGAAATGTGGTGCCCAGAACTGGACACAATACTCCAGCTGAGGCCTAATCATCGCGGAGTACAGCAGAAGAATTACTTCTTGCGTCTTGCTTACAATACTCCCGCTAATACATCCCAGAATGATGTTTGCTTTTTTTGCAATGGTGTTACACTGTCGACTCATATTTAGTTTGTGATCCACTATGATCCCCAGCTCCCTTTCTGCAGCACTCCTTCCTAGGCAGTCATTTCCCATTTTGCATGTGTGAAACTCATTGTTCCTTCCTAAGTGGAGTACTTTGCATTTGTCCTTATTCAATTTCATCCTGTTTACTTCAGACCATTTCTCCAGTTTGTCCAGATCTTTTTGAATTTTAATCCTATCCTCCAAAGCACTTGCAACCCCTCCCAGCTTGATATCATCCGCAAACTTCATTAGTGTACCCTCTATGCCATTATCTAAATCACTGATGAAGATATTGAATAGAACCGGATATATGTATCATATCAGGCCGGGCCCAGTGCGCGGGCTGAGGATATGTGTGTTGGTTCTGCTGTGTCTGAAACGTGGGAGCACGGTAGGGGGTGTACACGGAGAGCCATTATTCCCCGGCCGTGAGGCTCTGGGCCTGTTGGCTGCTCACATGTGTCCCCAGTCACACGATTACTCCTTTGTGCCTGGAATTTAAACACAGTCTTTTTCATAATCCCCTGCCTTCACTGCAGGCTCTGTTACTCTCCATTCACAGAGACAATAGGAAGAATAGGGAGGCAGATGAGTGTCTAAGCTTCATGTCTCTTGATATTGCTCTCTGATCTCATTTGGTAAATCCCTTCCCTAAACTTAGCCAATGCAGCTGTAAACAGAAAATACACACAGAATACCCCCAGGAACTTCGCCGTGAGGCGAATTTGGAGTAGGTGAATGCTAACCCCTTCCTGCTAACCTTTTCGCAGCCCTCTTCTTTCACTTGACTTGACAGTGTGACTCAGGAAGCTCCATTACAATTGTCAAGGGGATTGACTTGCAGGAATTAACCTGTCATTACATTCTGTTCCACAGAAATATATAGCAAAGGATAACCAGTGCTAAGTCCCGGGTGCATATCCCTGGGCAGTACCTGACCCCTAGTCAGTTAGAAACAGACTGGCTATCTCGTTTGTTGCCTTGCTAACGCCATATATTTTTTATCTGATTTAACGGCCTGGGACTATCCGTTTTTATTTTGTCTCTGTGTATTGGAGAGTTCCTAGGGTTATTTTCATTTTTTTAAAGATATTTGTTTGGACTGAATCCCCTTTACGTCTCCTTTGGTTCATCCCGTGCCTGCTATTTTCACATCTGGTTAAATCATACAATGCCTCCTTTTACCTGCTTGTCAGACAAGGGTTCTTTGCTCTTTTCAGACCTTTTACAGCTTTCATTTGGGGACAGAAAGTCTGCTTCTTCTGTACCACAGATTCAGAAAATTAGTGAGGCCCCGATTCAGGAAAGCATAAGAACGGCCGTACTGGGTCAGACCAAGGGTCCATCTAGCCCAGTATCCTGTCTTCCGACAGTGGCCGATGCCAGATACTTAAAAGGGAATGAACAGAACAGGGCAATTATTGAGTGATCCCTCCCCTGTCGTCCAGTCCCAGCATCTGGCAGTCAGAGGCTTGGGATGTCTAAAGCATAGGGTTGCATCCCTGACCATTTTGGCTAATAGACATTGATGGACATGTCCTCCCGGACAACATTTAAGAATATTTGTACATCAATTATTGTTCAATATAGCACTTTAAGTATGCAATTAACTTTACAATTTCCTTAATTGGGGCTTGAAGTTAATCACTGTTAGAACTGGTCAAAAATTAAACATTTTCATGAAATCTGTCTCTGTTCATCATTGAAAAATCACACAAGTTGGATTTTTTTGACTTGCTCTATCCATTGTATTCAAATTCAGAACAAGGTAGGCAAGCTCCAAGGGGACACGGGTGCCCTGGAATAAGTGGGCACTCGTTTTGCACTAGTTTAAATGATTGAGATATTTCTTCTCCTCTTCAACCGGCCAAATTGGGAAAGCATTGGGTGGTTACTAGCCAGTATTTGTCTCAAACTCTTGTTTGCAAGTAATGCCAGCCATGGGGAGTTTGGCACTGTTGGTGAAAGTTTAATTCTACCTTCTCCTGCCAGTGGCTTATTCCGACCATTCACAGCTAACTGTCATAGTTCAAATAGGGAATATATAATATCGCATGCTTGCAGAGAACTGCTCTGATCAATCCACAGAACCAAAAATTCACAATAAACGGCCCTGGACACTACTGAATAACCGATCCATTTGAGGAAATTATTATCTGTTCACAGATAATTCTGTCTGTAACAGCTCACATGTCTCCTGAGTGCCTCTTCGCGCTATGGGTGATTCTGTAGTGCCCTGCCTCAGTTTCCCCTTTTCTCAGGGCTCCTCAAAATCACCACACAGTCCAAAACAAAATTCCTCTCTTGAGGGCCTAATTTATTAAGTTTTTACACCATTTCTGTCGTCCCCAACCGCTCTCCCTCTGGTCAAGGGCATACAAGGTCTTCCCCCTGTACACAGACAATCCACAGAAAAGGGCAAGCTGGTCTGTGCTTAGCTTCAGACCAGTTTATTCCAGCTGGCCCTTTTAATGTTCCCCTAATCCAGTTCCCCCAAATAAGCATCGAAGTCTTTCAAATACAAATTAAACTCAAAGTAGAGTCCTCAGCCAGTCTCCAGCTGGGCACAGCCCTTCTTCCCTGAGGGTCTGCCTTCCTGCTCTCAAAGCAGCAACTCCCCATTGCCTAGGAGTCTCCTTCTTGTCTTCTGCAGCCATCGGCCACCCACCTTGTTCTGCCCCAGCCCTTGTCCTTAGCAACCCAGAGGCATGATTGGGTCTGATGAGCAACCGGTCACATGTCTTGGCTTGTTCTCCCCATCTGGAGAGGAGAGTTGGCTATGTCGCAGGTGGGCCTGGGCCCATCTCCCCTTAAAAGGCCAGCTACTCTGTGACACTGTCTATCCTGGTTTTTATAGGGTGGCACATCCCCAGGGTATTTCGGTGACTATAGAGAATTTTCCGGATCATACAGAACTTTGGATTGTTGCTTTGTTTTTGTGTAGACATGTCTGACCAAATTCAGAAGTAAGTTGTAAGTGGGTCTGCCCCACCACAAACACATTATACCAGCCAAGTCTCCTTTGAGACTCATTTATAATTTCTTAGGCTCACCCAAACTCACACCCACTCACCCATGTGTAAATGATTATCCTCTTGCACACTGGATTTTGGCCACCTGCATCTGACAGTGTGTAAGAGAGTCTAACCTACGGTCACTCACATGCTGAGGTCCCAGAAGCGAAGACTAGCAAGAAAAGCAATGAACAGGAGACCAGTATCAGGGGGTAGCAGTGTTAGTCTGTATCCACAAAAACAACAAGGAGTCCGGTGGCACCTTAAAGACTAACAGATTTATTTGGGCATAAGCAATTAACAGGAGGCTGTAAGAATGTATGCACTGAAGCAGATCAATCCATGATTTAATGGACACTTTTTTAGACTAATTTAAGGGCCCCAGCTGTAGATGGGTGTGAATAAATTTAAGGAAGTCTGAGTGTGTTTAACGTACAAGGCTTATTAATTTGGCCTGTTCAGTTTAACCCAAACTGACTTAACAGGTGAGTTTGTTAGGGACAAATGTACATTCAGAAAAAAAAAATATCTATGTTTAGATCCCGCTGGGACTGTGATTTTAGCAAGTTTCTATTTTTCTCTCTGAATGTTTTGGGTTACTAGGTCCTCACTACTTAGCTATCTTTGTCATCCAAAACACATTGCGTCTGGCTAAGATGTTGCAACCAAGATTTTCTTAATGAAGAAACGAAAGGAAATAATCACTGCAAGTGGCCTGAGGCCACCCTCCCCTGCATTGGAACCTCTGGGTAGCCAACACAAGCTCTCTAGCTAATCTCAACAGAGATTAAGGAGAGAGATGATGTCTAAGCTGTCACAGACTTTTCAGACTGTCCCTCTAGAGGGCAATGAAAGCCATTCTGTTACATGCTGTATAAATCAATGCAGTGCCAATAAAATTATTGATAAATCATCATAAAAGACTTTGACATCTGCACATCATTGGCAAGACACCATACTTGGGAAACACAGAGGCTAGGAAAAGGACTGAAATCTCATAACCACACTGTCAACACACAGGTTGCACCTTGCTTAATAAGCACCCACTTCATTGTGCGCTGCACAACATAGCCTATGTGCTGGCTGTCTAGCCACACCCTCTAGCCAGCAGGCCACGCCTACTTCTTAGGCTCCTTATCTAGCGTTCTCTAGAGAGCTAGAAATGGGGACACTGTACTGATGCAAATGAGGAACCATGACTTTGCGCACTTAACCTCCCACTTCATCTGCACAACAGAGAGCAAGAAACTGCCTTGTAAACAATCATAATTCGTCAAGGCCGTTAAGCCCAATTTTTCTTGACTCCTCATATGCTAGAATACGAGTTCCTTTTGCCTAGAAGCCAGCATGATACCAACCATACTCTGAGCACACACAATATACTTTCTGCAATAGCTGGCACGCAGAACGTATCTTTCCCTCAAAGCCCATTCTTAGAAACCATTAATTAAGAGCCGTACAGGGAGGAGAGCTGAGCCAAGTCTAAAATTCCAATGCATTGTCTAACTAAATCACATTAGTAACAGAGCAGTCTCCCCAGACATTCTGTGCTGGGCCTGGACGGTTCAAAACTTTCCAAGGCATCTTGGTAGACTGACATAATTCTCTGCTTGTTTTAAGATATGGTATGCACAGGAAAGAACAGAAATCTGTCCCTGTAAGATCTAACTCTAGGAACTCCTTTATGTTAATAGAGCTTCACCTTAAGGTTATTTTACCCATGCCTGGAAGCAAAATAAAAATTGACCACGACTTTCCAAAATCCTGCTACAGTGAGATAAGCAGCCAAAAGGCATTGCAATGACACTGAGGTTCACGTGTCACCATCTTATTCTCCAGACAACTATACACTGCAAAAGTCCGTGTCAGCATTTTAGTTCTGCCTACAGATTTCGCTTTCCTTCCTTCTCACATACCTTCTCGCAGAATAACATGAAAGAATGGAGCCAACAGGCATGCTACTCCATAGCAACATCACAGGATGTATGAATGAAACAAGACATGCCAATGTATTCCACCTTTCTTTGTGTGTTCCAGCCACTAGAGAAGGACAGAGATACACACTGGGTTAATGGGGTTCCATGCATTTAGGCCAGATTCTGGAAAATAGTCCAAGTTAGGAAAGGCCTTAAAGAAGTGATCAAATCATGGGGCCTAAATCCCATTGAAGTACTTTCCTGGATCAAGATCTTACAGGAAAAAAATGTACAAACTTTCCACACTTCAGTGACAGACGGAGTGCTGCATCTCTGAATGTCGCTTTTATTTAGGCACCCAAATATAATTCAAAGGTCGAGATTTTCAAGGGTGACGGATGATTAAGAGTCCCTGATTTTATGAATACCCCAAATGAAACAAATTGGACTTGATTTTCGGAAGTGATGAGCACCTTCAATGCTAAGTGAAGTCAATGGAAGCTACACGTGTTCACCTCCTCTGAATCTCAGGCTCTTGGTGTGTCAAGCTGAGCACCCAAAAACTGAGGTGTTATGAGAATGCTCAGTGACTGAATATATGTAAATAGTCAGTTACTAGATAAGGTATCAGCAGATGGTACCTTATCTAGGTACCACGCAGCGTAGCTCTCAGGTTTTGTGGGACCAATACAAATTGTTCTTGTGCACTGCAAAGAGTTTCCTTGGCCCAGCTCTTTCCAACATGAGGCACCTGAAACCATTAGACACTTTTGAAAATTTCAGCCTAGGGCCCAGTTTTTTAAAGGTATTGAGTCACTGATGCACTGAGCATTGCCATGCCTAAGTGACTGAGAAGCTTAAATCTCATTTCCAAAAGGGATTTAGGCACTTAGGACTGTCCGTGGGATTTTGGCTCCTAAGTGCCTAAGTCCCTTTTGAAAATGAGACTTAGACCCTTGAATCAGTTAGGCATGGCAACACCAACACAAGAACACCTAAATTCTTTTAAAAATCTGATTTTACATGCCTAATTTTATGCACCCATGTGTGAATTATTGGCCTAAATAATTAAGGGTAAAAATTTCAAAGCCCTCTAGGGAATTTGTATTCCCAGATTTAGAAATCTCGGCTGAACTCTATTATTTAAAACACTTGTTCCTCTTGGGTTTATTTTCAAAACATGGTTTGGGGTGGAATTATTTGGATGGGCTTGTGCATGTTTCATACAAGCACTCATGACTAATGTAGAAAATCTTTCTGGGGTCACCTACTTGTCATCGCTTTAAGGTAATTTAGAAAGTCGCTGGATTTCTGTGAAGGACTAATGACATGATTTTAATCTTTAAAAGTCAGGCATAGGAAAATAAGCTATTGGCATCACACTAAGATACCAAGCCCTGTCTGATGTCATTACTTAACCCTTTTGGACGCTCAGATTTTATGCTATCCATTGTTATTAATACACTTGCAAAGTTAGAGAGAATTGGCCTTTATTTATTGTTCTTTGCCAGACCAAACATAATACAAGCTAGATTGGGCCCAACATGTGTGGATGCATAAAGACGTGAAGCGAGGAGCTCTCTAGTGCTTTTGCAATGGCTACAGTAAATTTCAAGGTTCACAAATTTAACACTGAAAAAAAAACTCCCTGAGGGCAAGATGTGGACCCCTCCCCATCCATCCAGGCCTTGGTTCCAATCCCACTTTTCGTTTTTGGCGGACTGCTTTATAACTCCAAAGAGCAGATGTGGCATTAAAAAGAAACAAAAAAATAATTCCAACCAGCTGTGGAGAAAGGCAACCCCAACAAGCTGGCATTTGCAGGAAAAGCAACTTTGGTTTCAAGTTTTCAAAATGAAACTCATGAAAAATCCTTGGGGAAGAAGGAAATTAGCTACCTAAATGTCACACACCAGAATGCTGAGATCATTTGTTTTTGAAATAAATATTCCTTTACAGCTGCTATAAAAATATTAATTTTCTAGTAAAGGAAAAGCTTTATTCCTCTATTAAACACTTTTGTATATGATTTGGCAGCAGTATCCAGACTTACAACGTTAATTAGAGCTAGACCTGCTAAGTGACCTGTTGACCATAAATATTTTTAACCGATTTTATAGACACAAACAATATTTTAATGGTGTCTTCATCTTAATTCTATACCTGCAAACTCCTTCCTATATGATCTGTCCTGCATCTTGTTTACATTAAAAATGTAAATTAAAACACTTGTCTGGGAGACATTTTTCCCCCTAGTTGTAACTGTCCAGTTTAATCCTGATATGGAGAATAAGGATTATTATTATATGGATCTGACCACTATAGGATCCGAGTGCCCCACCCTAGCCTGGTGAAGTAGGAGAGAACTGTTTTCTCTATTCTACAGATGAGGAACAGAGAATGTAAGCAATTTGCCCAAAGTCGCAAAGGAAGTTCATGGCAAGGCAGGGAACAGAACTTAAGTTTCCCAAGTGAGCACTTTAAACATTGAGCCATCCCGCCGCCCTTGCAGAGCAGGGTGCAACATAGTTGTATCTAAAAGATCATTCCACTGGAATACTTATTCAGATTTCTCTATTTATTATTACAGTGTGTGTCTTGTATTCCGATATATTTGTTAAGGAAAGCTTCTGCGGTTGAGTTATTTTTACTGGTATGTAAAGGCTAGTTTCTTGTTGCTGAAAGGAAAGGCAATCTCTGACAGGCCATATTGTCAGTAATGATCCTTTGCATGTAGAACAGAAAAAGACATCAATAAAACCAATAAAGACGTCTTTAAAGTTTAATGGATGAATCCGAAGGTATGACTCAGCAGGACAAAAGGTTAAATAGGATAAAACCAATTTTCATGTGAAATGAAATGAAAATAAAACAGAATTGTGACTTATTATAAGCGATTGAGAAAATGTTTTGAATCTTTGACCTTTGCTCTGTCTCTGACAGCTGTCAAAATACCGTGTGACCAGACTGCTGAACGTTACTGGGAATAAAGTCGTTGGGCAATATTACATCCCGACGCACTTCAAGGCATCCTCAACTGTTTGCTGTCCAACAGTGACTCCTTGAGTTTTAAACCTTTCCCAGACATCTGAGCAAGATATCCTTCCCAGCCCCCTCTGGAAGTATCGGCTTTGAATGCCACAGGGGTGGGATAAAAGTAGGAAATGGGATACATGCTAGCCAGTTTGATTGCCATCACATTGAGTACAATTTTCAAACGTGCCAAGGACGAGCATACACAGCATCCGTTTGGGATATGTGATTTCCCCAAGGAAAACACACCTGCTGCGTCCATCCTTCAGGGGGATTGCCACTGCTGGACAGACAGGGCTTGAAGCCAGCAGGTTTCATCTCTGCCATGATCAGGAGCCCTGTACAGGGGGTCTGATCAGTACTGTTCAATCCAGAGAGGTTGCATCAGTTACGGTGGTCAGCGTGATTCTGAAGACTTTAGAACAGTGATGGGCAACCTGCGGCCCATCAGGTAATCCACTGGCGGGCCGCGAGACAGTTTCTTTACATTGACTGTCCTCAGGCATGGCCTATGGCTCCCAGTGGCTGCAGTTTGCCATTCCCGGCCAATGGGAGCTGCAGGAAGTGGCGCTGAGGGGAACTGAGAGAGAGCTGCGGCCCTACTGCCCTTTATGCCCTCACATGGGAGCAGGACGAGGCACAGGGCGCGTGTGTGGCCCTGACAGACACTGCTAGTCAAAAAATCTCCAGCCTCACGTGCATGCACACTAAGAGTGGGATCCATACCGACACGTTTCAAAGAAGACTGTCTAGATTGTTTTTA
Source organism: Chelonia mydas (assembly GCF_015237465.2). Taxonomy (NCBI): domain Eukaryota; kingdom Metazoa; phylum Chordata; order Testudines; family Cheloniidae; genus Chelonia; species Chelonia mydas. Next base: position 129,174,843 of record NC_051246.2, on the reverse strand, counting down.
AGACCTTAATATTAAATCTGTTGGCCTTCTTATTAACAAAAAGAGTTTGGGTACTTAGCATAAGCTAAATAAGCTTCCCTCCCACTGAAGTATCACAGCAATTTTGAAATCAAGATTGGATGTTTTTTTTTTCAAAAAGATCTGCTTTAGCGAAAACAGGATTTAATTCAGGGATTGTGTGTGCAGGGATTATGTGTGCAGTGTTGGTGTAGCCCTGCCAGTCCCAGGATATGAGGGAGTCAAGGTGGGTGAGGTGATATCTTTTATTGGACCAACTTCTGTTGGTGAGGGAGACCAGCTTTCGAGCTTACACAGAGCTCTTCTTCAGGTCTGGGAAATGAACTCCGAAGGTTTGTCTACACAGTGACTAGACACCCATGGCTGGTCTGTGCCAGCCGACTGGGGCTCGCGGGGCTTGGGCTACAGGGCTGTTTCGCTGCTGTGTCGATGCCTAGGCTCAGGCTGGAGCCCGGGCTTTAGGACCCTGTGAGGTGGGAGGGTTCCAGAGCTTGGGCTGCAGCCCAAATCTGGATGTCTATCCAGCAATTAAATAGCCCCTTAGCCTGAGTCAGCTGGCATGGGCCGGACACAGGCGTTTCTTTGCTGTGTAGACATACCCGGACTGTCCCAGCTAAATACAAGGTGGAACAGATTGTTTAGCATAAATCGTTAACACATATTTCAAGGGACCATTCATGGTGAAGTGGCCCATTAATACCTCTCCAGTCAGGGGAAGGGGGAAAGCCCGGAGGTGGGGTGTTTAGTGGGTTACAGTCTATTGTAATAGGCCATCAATCCAGTGTCTTTATTCAGGCCATGATTTTTAGTGTCTAGCAAAGATACGAATTTCAGTCTTCTGAAGGTTTCCTTGAGGACGAGGACTGAGAGTCAGATACAGAGCGATCGCTCTGTGAAAAGTGTTCACCCAGAGGTGATGTGGTGATTTTGTCTTTTATCATTTCCCGTGTGAGTTCATTCCAGCGCGTAGTGATTGTCTGGTTTCAGTGTTATTGGGGCATTTAGTTATTGGGGCATTTAGTGTTCCTCACCCAGTGCACTTATAAGGCCAGTGCAGAGTGATCATTCTGGCCTTATAATTTATGGATATTAGGTTTTCTTTCCCCCAATTGAACCTGGGGAAATGTCTGTTCTTCTTCTTCACTGGAACACTCAACAATTCCCTTCCCTTCTCTTTTTGTGAGGGAAAAGCTATGTTTTGAACTCTAACCTTCATGTCTTTTCAGCTACCCATTCTGGAATGTTTTGCTCTTCATTATACATTAAATCATTTTAAGTTTAATAGGTTGAGACCCTCTGGCAGATTTCACTACTGTAAATAAGGGTCTCAACCATCCTTTTGATATGAAATCTATTCTTGTAATTTATAAATGTTCTTGAATGTAACCATTATGAAATCTGCGGGCAGGAATCTGCTCTCTTTTACCCCACTGTAAATCCACAATACCTGTATGAATTTCAGCCCCTGACTACTCCAGCGGTAAGTGGGAGCAACATCTAAGCTTCCTATCTCTAATGAGGTTCCATCTTGTGATACAACTGTGTAGGCAGAACCTCCTGATCTGGATTTTAAAGAGCATCCTGAAGAAGGGTATTCCCCAGTGATCATGCTGCATGAACAAACCCACATGCAGATCTTGCCTCCTTTGAAATTCATTCATTCTCTGATCTCAGAGGATAATCATAAAACAGTCATTATTTTAGATAACACAACCACTTCCAGACAGGGTCAGCAATAAAAAATCCTTCATCTTTCCTTCTTTTTAAAAATTATTTTTAGGAGCTGTTGGGACATCAGTATTTTGTTATCACCATCATCACACTAGACAGAACTTCAACCTCTACCACCATGAAGGGAGAGACAGCCTTTGTCAATACACTTGATCTTTGATGCAGCCACAGATGAAACAAGGTCCAGGACCAGAAAACCATATTGTCTCTTGTACTTCCTTTTCTTGCCCTGATGGTAATGAATAGCACCAGTGGGACAGTGGGAAAAGGCCCAGCTCTGATGCAGCTGGAAAGAAAGAACAAACATCAAATGTACTGGAGATAAGACGAAAACTAAGAGGAGAAAGCAAAGAAGATAAAAGAGCAAAAAAAGAAAAAAAAACAGTGGTGAGACCAAGGGGAAAAGGTGACTTTTGATAGCAAGCTTCATAAACTGATCACATGTACATCATTTGTACCGAGAGGGAGAGAAACAGATTCTGCTCCAGCTTGGGAAGTTTTTTCTTATCCCAAAGATAAAATAAAATAATAAAATAAAATAAAAAATAATAATAAATAATAATAATAATAATAAACATGAATTACTCATGACACCGAGTGGGAAGGAATTATGGTTTTCTTACATTTCATGCTGCATATCAGTCATGTGCACGTGCCATTCATCAAAGCTCAAGGAAAACAGTTTCACGCTCCTCTGAACTGCATCTCTCTGAACCTGAGTGCAGCTCTGACAGGTGAGCTAAAGGACAGGAGAGGGGAGGGGAAGTGCAGGCATGTCCAAGTAGTTGAGAATCTCTACTAGTCACTGCAGTGAAGTGTGGGCCAGGGAACCTGGGAGGCCTTCTCCATCTCTGTCATCTGTGATCTGGGTAAGTAGGATTGGTTCAGCAGAAAAAGCACAATATAGAGATTTTAAAAATGGAGGTAATGGAAGCCAAGGATCACCTCAGAGGCAAAAACAGTGACCGCCACCACTAAGGTAAAAAAATGGCGTGGATTTCTAGGTAGTGGAACATCCAGACAGCTGTGCATAGTGGTTGTACCTCTATTCTGACCCGTTCAGCCCAACTCAAAAGTCCAAACAAATAAATAAAGGAGGAGATGATTAGGGAAGGACGGGAGAAATACATGTACATTAATTCTTACTGTTATTACTCCTCAGTCTGGAGCTAGCCTTCATATATGCTGCAATTGCTCTCACTCCTTTAACACACACACACCTTCCTCCCCTGCCCCCAGCACCTACATCCTCTCAAAGGCACCTAAATCAAAATAATCTACAAATTCCTCAGCTTCCCAGCAAAGTCCCAATTCCAGAACCTTCAGACAATGATTGCGCCACTCAGCTACTTCTTGCCTCACCGCCACCCCAGTGCACTTGGTCCTAAAGTTGGCCAGGTGAGATGACGAGCCATCTCAGTCACATTGTGCATGAGACGGGCTCTCTGACATGTCGTTAGCTGTCTGCCCCACCCGGGACTCTACTCCCAACATTCTTGGATGCTTTTTTATTTTATTCTGATGTTCCTCGTGTTCTAGCATCATCTTACTGCCCAGTTGGGAGACCACAGCTACACTCTTGGCGTTTTAACACCACAAACAAGGCCCTGGCCTCAGTAACAAAACCAAGCTGCATGTACTATATCTGCCTTCATAAAGTATATTCTCAACTGAGAACTTGTAAGGATAAACTGTCAATTGAACCAAGGTGTTTGCTGTCTAGAGACTCTTCCTTGGCTATCAGAATGAAGATGTGACCTCTCTCCTGCTCATTCTTTTTCACTATGATGGTTTGGTCTACTCCCAAAAAGACACAGCAATGGAACTCTATATAATAAAACTTCTCAATCTGTATGAGAATGTTTTTGTTAGCCGATAGCAGGAGCTCAATTGAGAGACTCCAGCTCAATGAAAGAGCCATTTATAATGGGCGGTACAAAGACCAGTGCGGTTGCAGAGTTCACCATTATCACAATGCTCTTCTTTTGGTGCAGACACTAGAGCTATGAACAGGAGAAGAAGGAAGAAGACAAGCTGTGGCTGTGATAAGAAGAACGGCAGGTGAAATACGAGCAGTACCTAGACTTTCGGTTTTCATGAACTTTTGCATTCAGTAAATTAGGGCTAGTCTAGCTCTGTCACTTGAGATGGGACAATCCACAACAACAACAATTCTGTACCCCAGAATTTGCAAGTCGACTTTCTTTTTCAATCAGGGCTGGTTTAGTCTAGTAAAACGATACAGTTTGCTGGCTCAATGGCTTGGCATTCATTCTCATCAGAGCAATCGCAGGGAAACACCTGCCAAGATCCTAACCTGAAGATTTAAAAAAAGGAAATTTTCATGACAGCCATTAGAACTCTCCCCCTCCCCCCACATAGCCACATTTCTAAAAGAGGAGAGAGAGACTGAAAAAAAACCCTCTAATGGGCAATAATCCAAAAAAGGTGGCTCTTAAGCAAGTTTCTTTAACCAGACCGACTCACACTCTTAAAGAATTGGCAGACATTAATCAAATTATATCAAATGTGCTACTCCTTAAAGAGCTTTTGTGAGTAGCCTGGGCAGGCGGTTGACACACGCACTGTCTGTCTCTTGGTTGCCTTCTATGAAAACCTGCACACGTCTTTGTGTACCAAGAGTGAGGTTAAAACGGACGCATTTTGTGCCAAGTTTCTCATTGCCAATTCAGGGCTTGTCTACATGGCGCTGCAGTGCACTCTCCAGGGGGTATGAATTGTAGACCGCTCTAACGTGATGCACTCTGACTGCCCTGTGTAGATCCTCCTGGAGCGAACTAAAAGATACCTAGTGCCCATTAACATCAGGACAAAGTGGGTCACTTGCAGTTCATGCCAGCAGTCTCCATGTGGCGGTCGAAACACACGTTAGAGCGCTCTACCGTTCACACCCCTGCAGGGCATGCTGTGGTGCTGTGGAGCCAAGCCCTTCAAATGTTCAGCCCCCACGTAAACTGTCTCCATGTTTGTGGGTGCAAATGATTGGGGACGCTGTTTTATGGAGACTTAGGGCATGTCTACACTTAAAACACGGCACCGAGACAGCTGTGCCACTGTGTGCTTTAATGAGGAGCGGCGCGTATTCGGTTGGTATAACTACATTATTCAGGGATGAGGATTTTTCACACCCCTGAGCGATGCAGTTATACTGATATACGTCTGTCGTGTAGCCCAGACCTCGGATTTCTAAATCCCTGACTATACGCACAGAAGAGACCTAGCCATTAGAGTAACTTATTGTCAGACATTGTTTTTGCAGCCTCGTTCTAGTTTCAACAAAGCTCTATATTATTCCAAAAGAAACCCACTTCTTAGAGAGGCACTGAATACTTAGCATGCCCTGCAGAACGTGGCAGTGCTGACCTGGATTTTTGTCTTCCTGGGGCAAAAGCCCAACGGAAGCTTAAGCACAGAATGTGTTAACAGATGGGCAATGCTCTAATGTTGAGTAAATGGCTGAATGGTTGCACTCTTTTCTTTTCCATGCCTCAGTATTGATGTAGTAATGCTGCACTTCGTAAAATATAACTATAAAGACCTTCTGCAGTATCTAGTCAACTATCCAGCTTCAGTGCAGGAAGGAAATGGCACTCAGAATCTGAAGTCCTGAGCATCTAGTCTCTGGGTCAACCATAAGAGGAGAGCTGAAATGGATTTTCTTGAATTCCCTGGCAACATTAATCAGGTCCACAGGATTCCCAACAAAATCTTTTGATTTGCAATTACCAGTTTACTTTTGTTTAGGCCCTACACCAGCAATCCTTCAGCAGATTGATGGACCTAAAGAGCTTCAGCAAGGAAGTCAAATACAATCCTTCTCTCTCCGCCATTCATCCTGTATGCATGTTATACGAGGAAAGACTTATGAGGAGACTTACGAGGAGAGGCTGAGGGGACTGGGGTTATTTAGTCTGCAGAAGAGACGAGTGAGGGGGGGATTTGATAGCAGCCTTCAATTACCTGAAGGGGGGTTCCAAAGAGGATGGAGCTCGGCTGTTCTCAGTGGTGGCAGATGACAGAACAAGAAGAAATGGTCTAGGCAGTGGGGGAGGTCTAGCCTGGATATCAGGAAACACTATTTCACTAGGAGGGTGGTGAAGCACTGGAATGTGTTACCTAGGGAGGTGGTGAAATCTCCATCCTTAGGGGTTTTTAAGGCCCGGCTTGACAAAGCCTTGGCTGGGAGCAGGGAATTGGACTAGATGACCTCCTGAGGTCTCTTCCAACCCTAATATTCTATGTTTCTTGGATTCTATAGGGAGAATTTAGCCCTGCCTTCATAGAGAAGCATGCAACTTCCATGTTGCTCAATGGGGTGTATCTTGGATTAGAATCGAGTCCACTGAGTGGATTAAGCTGCTGGTTGAGCAGTCCTCTCCTTTGCTGGATTCAATATAGCAACTACAACGAGGAGTCCTTGTGGCACCTTAGAGACATTTATTTGGGCATAAGCTTTCGTGGGATAGAACCCACTTCGAAAGCTTATGCCCAAATAAATTTGTTAGTCTCTAAGGTGCCACAAGGACCTCTTATTGTTTTTGCTGATACAGGCTAACACAGCTACCCCTCTGAAATACAGCAACTGAAGAAGCCACTCCTGGGATTTCCAAAGGCCATGAATACAGTATATTCAAACATTCAAGCTGACAACTCTATCCATGTGTAAACTGGCTCAGTGTGAAATGGAGCAATGCAAGCACAGAGATCCTTCTCCATTGTCTTAGGGTTCATCGACACAGCAATTAAACACTCATGGCTGGCCCAGAGCAGCTGACTCAGGCTCCTGGGGCTTAGGCTTCCGGACTGCAAAACTGCACTGTAGACATTTGGGCTTGAGTCCAAGCTCTGGGATCCTGTGAGGGTCCCAGAGCCCAGGCTCTAGCCGAAGCCTTAATGTCTATACTTCAATATTTTAGTCCGGTAGCCTGAGCCCCACGAGCCTGAGTCAGCTGACCTGTGCCAGCACATCTGTGCCATTTTTATTCCAGTGTAAATGTACCCTTTGTCTCTAGCAATAGTATTGCTAAATATGGATAGGCCCAAGTACTCAGCTATCTACCTGGAAATGACGCATCAAATCAGCACAGTAGGTACTATGGCTATGACATTAACATATCTCATTGAAGAACCTATGAGATAACGTTGCTTTGTTTCTTTAGTTAACATCTGACTCCTGATGACTGTGTGAGGACGACCAACTTATTTATCAGCATATGTGAGTAGGAAGTGGCATTCTTAGTACAAGGAGCTTTCAGATGATTTCACTGTGTCATCCACATCAATTGTCCTCTTGAAGGTGAGTCACTTTCCTAGGCTTGACTGGCTGCCAAATGACCACACCATGGGCATGGGGGCGTTTTTCAACAATGCTAACGCAATCAGTGCAAACATTAGATGACGTGCTCCAAAACAATCATTACTAAGCCGAAAGAGGAAATATTAAGGTTCTAAGAATATATGCGAGTCCAGTGGGATATATGAATGGAACCTTCTCCATTGACACTTTGCTGGGAGCGAAGAAGATTGATAAAATGATCATGACCAATGTCAAAAGAATGTATTTTTAAATTGTTTTGTAAAGATCCAGGGCCAGATTTTTAAAGGTGCTCCCCTCTCACGTAGGCACCAAAATAAGTTCTGGTTTCCAAATGAACTCAGATCTATATTGAGACCAATGGATGCTCAGAACTTCTGAACACCCAGATACTTCATTTAGGTGCTGAAACAGAAAGTGCCGGGTGCTGAGCAATTCTGGACATGGGACCCTGCCACTATGGGAGTGTTACTGCAATTATTTAGGGGTTTTTATAGAAATGTCAACCGCGTGTGTCCACAAGTATATATGTGTGTGTGTGTGTGTGTGTAAGAAAGAGGCACAACTGTCATCCTTTAACTATTCATGGTAAATAGGCCCAATGGCCTGTGATGGGATGTTAGATGGGGTGGGATCTGAGTTACTACAGAGAATTCTTTCCTGGGTATCTGGCTGGTGAAACTTGCCCACATGCTCAGGGTTCAGCTGATCGCCATATTTGGGGTCGGGAAGGAATTTTCCTCCAGGGCAGATTGGAAGAGGCCCTGGGGGGTTTTCGCTTTCCTCTGCAGCGTGGGGCACGGATCACTTGCTGGAGGATTCTCTGCACCTTGAAGTCTTTAAACCATGATTTGAGGACTTCAATAGCTCAGACATAGGTTAGGGGTTTGTTACAGGAGTGGGTGAGTGAGATTCGGTGGCCTGCGTTGTGCAGGAGGTCAGACTAGATGATCATAATGGTCCCTTCTGACCTTAATGTCTATGAGTTTTAGCGGGCACTACTATAAATTAATAATAATACATATCCATGGTATATGAATGAAGCTACCTAAAAAGAAAACCCTTTGACATGTTTCATGGTCCTTTCATTACCATTTTTTCAGGTCCCTGACTCCCTTGTTCCCAGCAAAGTGCCTGCGGACAGATAGCTTGATAGACAGATAGCTTGACAGACGTTACCAGCAAGTAAATGAAATTAAATAAAACCCCCATTAAACTCATGTTTAACTTGCAACTGACAAAAGCAAAGCAGCTCAGAAGGAGTGCTGGTATTTTGTCCTTAAATCCCTTGTCTGCCCGAGTTTTGCAGCATACTGTAGCTAAAGTCTGAGGTCATCTGCTGCAATACCTGGAGGCAATGGCAGCCTTGGCTCTGGATTTCGTTCCATGTGTCTGTTTCAGTTAGGCCCACAACATTGTTTTCGTGTGGACTGAACAGCGCCGGGCTCCGGTTTCTGCTCCTTTTTATTTTTATCTCTTGGTACATAAAGAAAAACAGCCACATTGCTGGAGCTTTCAGATCTGTGTGTGTGTGTGTGAGTGGGTGTGCGAGCAAGAGCGCACATGTGTGTGTGAGAGAGCAGATGTGTGCGCATGTGTGAGGAAGAATGCACTTGTGCACGTGCAAGCGTGATTGTGTGTGTGAGAGAGAGTGAGTGAGGGTATGAGTACTGAGTAAGAGATCTGAAAATAAACTCACCCTGTCCTGAATAATAAGTGTCAGGGCAGTGGGGGGGGGCGGGAGGGGGGCTGTAAAATCTCCATTCAAAACACAAACAGCCCAGGTGGCCTCACCGTTCACGGAGCTTGTTTCAAAGCATCACTCCAAACCCTTGGGATTTGCTGATTTCTTGGCAATACTGTTACATAAACCCAAGCAACAGGTCTGGGGTAGCTCAGTAATTTACTAGTGCACGTCCCACCGGTGCCCTCCCACACAACTCACATTCTTCTTCTCACAATGTCTTTCCCCGCATTATAGATTCGTTTCCTGTTCATCCAATGTAGTCACTTGACCTTTTCTCCCCCCCCCCCCCACCTCCTTTTCTTTTCCTATCCTACGGAGACACTAATCTTTCCCATGAGGAAACAAAGAAACCGGGAGGATGACAAAGGACAGAGAAAGGGATTCTTCTCCAGGCAAGTCTGGGAAAAGCGGAGAGAAAAGAGCAAGGCCATATAAAAATGCTTCCTTCTTTTCTAGCACTCAGCAGCACGCTCTGCCAGCGTGATAGCACTGACCCAATTGCAGTTGTCACTAGTCCTCTCCCAGGCAGTATACTGAGGGGGAGGGGGGAAGCATTTTTTCACTATCACAAAAGCAAGTGCAGCCTTTCCAATTCAGACATCAGCATTTTTTCACTTGCGAAGACCAACTTGAGGTCTGTCCCTCACTGCGCTGAGTGTGTGGGTCCCAATCCAGCAAAACACTTAAAGCGCATTTAATTTACCCATTGATTGCCATGGGACTACCCCCCATGTTAAAGTTAAACATGCGCGTAAAGGCTTTGCTGGATCAGGACCCTCGTCATTATCGGATTTCTTCTAGGTATAGTAGCAAAAACAGGTTTTGAAGCATTTGAAGGAGGAAAAGGTTCCGTTCAGGGATGGTGCCCCCAGTGTATGAAAGAGTGAAGATGGTTGTAAGGAAAGCTGTCAGGACCCTGGCTACGGGGGCATGGGTCAAGGCCAGGGCATGGGCTGGAGGAGTCTTGAGAACGTGGTCTGAATTCAGTCTAGAGCGTCAAGGCCAGAAGCAGGAGTCCATTGCAGTGTCATGCCACAGGATCAGTTAGGAGTCAAGGCTGATAAGCCGCACTGGCTCAGAACCAAGCGAGACAGCCGAAGCCGGATGAGCAGAACAGAGGCAAGGCAAGATTCAGATGAACAGATATCCCAATTTTATAGGGACAGTCCTGATATCCAGGGCTTTCTCTTATATAAGCTCCTATTACCCCCCACTTCTTCACAGTTCCGATCTGGTCACTCTAGGCGAGGTGTCAAGATCAGGGCTGGGGCCAGGAACCGGGAGCAAAGTAAGGCATCCGCAGCGTGCACCAGGGTCTGTTTGGAGCAGCAAGCCAGGAATCAACACAGTTACACTGACAGCCTCCAGCTGAATCCTCTAGGCCTTATGAGTGTGCCTGGGCCAATCAGGGAACACAGTGGGCTCCCCAAGCCAAATCCTCCAAGAGCAGGACATCCAGTGGTGCTTGAATCCACAGGGATCATAGGCTGCTGTTCCCTCCTTTGCCAGCACGCCCAAGGGGGTGGGAGGAGGGTGGTACGGACTCAACAGCAGTAGAACCGACCTGTGGATCGTCACAAAAGCAGACACACAAGCTCTAGGGGTGGTGCAGAAGGGGCCACCAGATCAGAGCAGGTCAGAAGCGAGGAGAGAGATGTGAAGGACCTTGAACGTGAGGACAAAACATTTGAGCTTGATGTTGTGGCAAATAAGGAGTCAGTAGGGGGAGTAAGTCACAGTGAGTGGCAAGGAAAATAGTATTTCTCCCCACCAGGAAAAAAATAATTATGGCCAGCATTCTCTTCTCAGTTAAACCACTCTTACCCCCATGCAAGTGAGAGGAGAACCAGGCAGAATCTATCTGTAGTGTGGGAGGAGGCTAGTTACAATTTGTGTGTTTCAAAAACAAGGCACAATTGAACTCAGATGGATCAAAGGGCATTCAATGTCCCATCTTCATCTGTCACCAAGGATCCTCCTCCTCTGTCAGTATCATGCAGTTCAGCTCCAAGGAGAGACCAGTAATACTTGGAACAGTATGAAGGTGAATAAGGTGCTCAGTTGAGATTGCCAAAGAAATTGCTGCTCTGAAGCGGAGTTCTGCATGCACCTGTTCTCAACGGATAAATATTTGACTTCTTTGGGAAATATGCATAATTGCTCCGAAGAGCCACGGGTAGGCTCATATTTGGTAACATCTGCTTTTGATCTCAGCGGTTGGCTTTGAGTAAACAGGTGCATGGTGGGATTCTGTACACAACAAAGAGATGGTTTTGTAAATGCAACAGCAAAGGGAGGGCATGACATTGGCGCAGAAGTAAATTTTCAGTAAACTAATTTCAGGGATACGGGTTGGATAGATTCATAGGTTCCAAGGTCAGAAGGGATTATTGTGATCGTCTAGTCTGACCTCCTGTATAACGGAGGCCAGAGAACTTCCCCAAAATAATTCCTAAAGCAGATCTTTTAGAAAAAATCCAATCATGATTTAAAAATTGCCAGTGATGGAGAATCCAGCATGACCCTTGGTAAATTGTTCAATGGTTAATTACTCTCACCATTAAAACTTTCCACCTTATTTCCAGTCTGAATTTGTCTAGCTTCAATTTCCAGCCATTGGATCACGTTAGACCTTTCTCTGCTAGACTGAAATGCCCATTATTAAATATTTGTTCCTATGTAAGTACTCATAGACTGATCAAGTAACCCCTTAACCTTCTCTCTGTTAAGCTAAGTAAATTGATCTCCTTAAGTCTGTCACTATCAGACAAGTTTCTAGTCCTTTAATCATTCTCATGGCTTTTCTCTGAACTCTCCCCAGTTTATCAACATCCTTCTTGAATTTTGGATACAGGATTCCAGCCGTGGTCTCACCAGTGCAAAATAAAGAGGTAAAATAACCTCTCTGCTCCTACTTGAGATTCCCCTGTTTATTCGTCCAAGGACAGCATTAGCTCTTTTGGTCAGAGTGTTGCATTGGGAGCTCATGTTCAACTGATTACCCACCACGACCCCCAAATCATTTTCAGAGTCTCTGCTTCCCAGGATAGAGTCCTCCATCTTATAAGCATGGCCCACATTTTTCATTCCTATATGTATACATTTAGCTGTATTAAAATGCATATTGTTTCCTTGCGCACAGTTTACCAAGCAATCCAGCTACCTCTGAATCAGTGACCTCTCCTCTTCCTTACTCACAAATCCCACAACTTTTGGGTCATCTGAAAACTTTATCAGTGATGATTTTGTTTTCTTCCAGGTCACTGATAAAAATGTTGAATAGTGCAGAGCCAAGAACAGATCCCTGTGGGATCCTGGTACAAACACATCCACTTGATAGTGATTCCACTTTAAATTTCTTTTTGAGACCTATCAGTTATTCATCTTGTAATCCATTTAAAGTGTGCCATGTTAATTTTATATCAATCTAGTCTTGTAATCAAAGTGTCATGTGGTACCAAGTCAAATGTCTTACAGACGTCTATTACAACAACACTATTACCGTTATAAACCAAATACGTAATCTCATTTAAAATATATCAAGTTAGTTTGACAGGATCTGTTTTCCACAAACCCATATTGATCAACATGAACTATATTACCCTCCTTTAATTATTTATTAATTGAGTCCCTTATCAGCCACTCCTTTATCTTGCCGGGAACTGATGTCAGATTGACATGCCTACAATTATCCAGGTCACCTCATCTATGCTTTTTAAAATATTGGCACAACATTAGTTTTCTTCCAGCCTTCTGGAATTTTCCCATCATTCCAAGACTTATAGAAAAATCAACTTGGCCAGTTCTTTTAAAACATAAAGGCCATGTGACTCTTCAGCCACTAAGCAAGTACACAGTGAACAATGGGAATCCTTCCATTCTGTCCAGGACCTTAATAACCACAAACCTTCAAGATAGTCATAAAAAGTGCATGTCACTTGCAGATCTGTACGGAGAAGTACAGAGAGATAAAAGAATCTAGAAACATCAATTGAACTGTAGTAGTAGCAAGTAGGCACCCTTCAATCTCAAGAGACCATGGGTATGCACCCCAGAGAAGAAAAGAATTTACTCAGTTTTATGGCAGCCACGAAATTAGCTGAAGAGACCCACTCGAGAGAGACAATTTCTGCTGCATCTGTCACATTTAAAGGTGATGTTTCGACCCTTTGGGTTCTTCCTTCTGTGAGCCCTTTTCTCCTCTGCTAAGCTGGATGGCTTCCTCTCATAACTCTGGAGACCTTTGTTAAGCTCTTGTTTCCAAAGGCTCTGGTCTTGAGTGTGATGTTCCCATTTCCCACATCCATTTCTTTGAGGTCTCGCTTGCACACATCCTTGAAACACAATGTTGGATATCCTTTGGGTCTTTTTCCAGATGCCAATTTGCCATAGAGGATATCCTTTGGGATGCGCCCATCATTCATTTGGCACACATGCCCAAGCCAGTGGAGGTGTCACTGTTTGAGGAGTGTTTGCGTGCTGGGTGTGGTGGCCCGTTTGAGCACCTCAGTGTTGGTGACTCTGTCCCTCCAAGAGATTCCAAAGATTTGACGAATGCAACACATATGAAAGCTGTTGAGCCTCTTTTCCTGATAAGAGTACAAGGTCCATGTCTCCCTTCCATACAGAAGTGTGCTGATGACACATGCACGATACACAAAGAGCTTTGTGTGTTCTGTCCGTTAGTTGTTTTGCCAGACCCTCTTGTTCACTTAAGAAGTTGTGGCAGCTTTTCCAATGCAGATCTTGAGTTCTGTTTCAAGTGAAAGATTGAATGCGATAGCGGGCCCCAGGTATGTGAACTTGTTCACCACTTGATGTTCATAGTTGTTGATCTTGATGGAGGGTGCTTCCTCAACTCCCTGGCACATTAGGTTCATCTTTTTTAGGCTTATGGTAAGCCCAAAGTCTTGGCAAAACTTTGGAAAAACTGTCCATTAGGCTTTGAAGATGAGCTTCTGTGTGGGTTGTCCCTGCTGCATCATCAGCAAAGAGGAGGTGTTGGATAAGGGCCTCCTGAGTCTTGGTTTTAGATCTGAGTCTTGCAAGACTGAACAGTTTAACATCAGCTCTTGTGTGCAAGCAGATTCCCTCAGTTGAGGAACCAAAAGCTTCTTTCAGTAGCAGGGAGAAGATCCCAAACAGAGTTGGGGCAAGTACACAACCTTGATTAACTCCACTATGAATCTGGAAAGCCTCAGACTCTGAGCCGTCATATCTGACCGTGCCGTACATGTTTTCATGGAAGGATCAAATCATGGTTAAGAGCTCGGGGGGACATCCAATCTTTTCTAGAAGCACAAATAGCCCACTTCTACTGACAAAGTCAAAAGCCTTTGTAAGATCAAGGAAGGCTTTGTAGACGGGCTTTTTTTGTTCTCTGCATTTCTCTTGTAGTTATCTCAATGAGAAGATCATGTTGATAGTAGACCTTTCAGCTCTGAAGCTGCACTGTGATTCAGGATAGATTCTGCCTGCAAGGGTCTGAAGTCTGTTCAGGACAACTTGGGCAAAGGCTTTTCCCATAATACTAAGAAGGGAAATGCCATGATAGTTGTGACAGTTACTTCTGTCACCCTTGTTTTTATAGAGAGTGATGATATTGGCATCTCTCATATCTTAAGGTACTTCGCCTTCTTTCCAGCACAGAGCAACTTGTGAAGATGTTGCAGTACAATAGGGTTTCCGCATGTTATGACCTCGGACAGTATGCAGTCTTTTCCGGGGGCCTTTCCATTGGAGAGGCCATCTATGGCAAGGCTAAGCTCCACGACAGTCTGTTCATCATCAAGTTGGTTCATAAAAGGCAGGCTTTTGATGGTGTTGATAACTGCGTCCGTAACAATATTTTCATGAGAGTAAAGCTCAGAGTAGTGTTCTACCCAGCGATCCATCTGCTTGGTGCAGTCATTGATTGTTTTCTCTGTTATTAATTTCAATGGGGCTGTCTTCTTTGAAGTTGGACTCAAGGCTTTCTTGATCCCATCAATTAAACTGACTGTTGTACTAACTGACATGATCTCTCCCTTTCAAGTGCCAATGATACGAATCACTTATGAAGAGTTGCCTCACACTGTGGACCTAGTAAATCTATCTTTGTCTGTATCAAGGTCTACACTTAACAATACTTCAGCTGCAAATGCTAATCTAAATCTACAGTTCAATGGTTTCCTGAAAAGATGACAGCATAATGTTGAAATTATTGATGTCAGTCCCTTGTACAGTAGATTCCCTACAGGGCTGCATAATGCACCATTTCCCCTAATGCTAAGGCACTAACCATCTTTGAATTAGTCAAAGAAATCTAGAAATAAAATACATCTTCTCAGGCTCCTTTAATACACTCTGATTTGTAATCTAGCTGTGCATGTATGCAACACTCTATGAAAAGAAATGAAACTGTACTATATGACTTTATAGCAATGTCGGTGAAAAGATGCTAATAGACAATTACGTCTAGGATAACAATAGAAGTGTTGCTTCAAGGGTAAATCTGAGAACATAATCAACAATAAATGGAATCACAGAGCAAAATAGACAGGAGGCATTTATCGAAGAAAACCGCTACAGCCAGAATCAAACACGCTTCCACACAGCTCAAGTTTCTGCTTTGTCTTCTTTGTTTACCAATGAGCACATTCTGTCTGGAACACACTTCAGTTCCCAGAGACATTTAGTTGCTAAATAATATTACAAGTAAACATGTCATTTCCATTTTACAGCTGGGGTTGTCAAGGCACAGAGGATTTGCCCATATATACAGCCAGTGGCAGAATCAGGAATAGACTCCAGGTCTCTAGTTCTCAGCCCTGTGCTTATTAGTCTATTAGCATCAAACAATAACCTATCCAATTAAAGCTATGGGAATGGTGGGTGGGAAGACTGAAATTATTAGAGCTGTGGGAAATATTCACAACATGAATCCAGGCTGACCATAACCACAGCATGAAGCCACCAACCTGATTTCATGTTTTCTTGCAAAACCAAAATCCAACCCAGGATCACCAAAATAGTTCCAGAGATTGGATGGTGTGTGTGTGTACCGGGGGGGGGGGGAAGGGGGGGGGTTGTACAGCTGTGATTCTTCCCTCTCTTCTGACCTCACAGCCATGAGCCATTGGACACATTCACCTCACCAGTGAAGAGTTTTGAAGGTTCAAAGGTGGTCATCTATCACCTACAACCTCTCCCTCTGCTCCATCCTCAAGAAGGGGACATCTGGCTCCCTCCCATCTTCTTCCAATGGTCAGGGAGTGTCAGGTACCCACTCCAATGTACTTGCATCTTCAGAGGGGCCTTCTGGTAGGCACCAGAAAACTTCCAAGGTGGCACATGGTCCGACAGCCTGCAGGGGTAAAGGAGCATCTGTGCGAATGAGACATCCTTTGGGATTCACACCTTGGGCAGGAGTGCTAGAAAAGAGAGCCCCATCCCCTCCCTCATACTCCCACGCAGGAGGCAGCCATGTTTCAAAAACACAATATTTGGTGGAAGTCATCTCTTGGAAATTTACTTAACTGGCTGCAAACATAAAGGGAGAGGGCAATGGATTGACAGTCCCAGTTGACAGGCCCAGCTGGTGCAGAAAAGGGGGCCCATGGTTTTATCCTTGTCCTGCCTGCTGGACAGTGCTGGTGTTTGCAGAGGCATAATGTCTAGTGGCTAGCCAAAAGGATATAGGAGTTACCACTTACAGGTGTTTCCCCCTCACCTTAAGAGACAGAGGCTTGTTGGTTAAATTTGAAGGACATGGGTTCTGCTCTCAGAACCCAGCAGGTGATTTATAATATATAATAGTGTCTATTATATGCAGCACATGGATTCAGTGGGCCTCATTCCCCACTATGTTAATCCAGACATCCCAAGTGTGTAGATAGTATAGCCCCTCTAGTTCCTGGGTGGTTGCTCCTCACCTGAGGCCAGTTCCAATTAGGTCCCTAAATATCGATTTAGACATTTAACTTTAGGCACCGAGATCAGACTAGTTTGACCTCTCTTTATACTGTTACTTTCCAGCCAAGGTATACCACAAAAGTGCATTGAAGAGTTCCTTCCCCACTCATTCCGTCAAACTGACAATATATTTTTATTCCCCTTTCATCAAAGAATTTTAACACCATCTATCATAAGGGAAAATAATCAACCTGAGAACCCAGAGCAGCCTGAATTCAGAAGTGAGATACTCACAGATCTGTCAATAAAGTTCAGATAACAACAAATAATCTTCAAACATCAACAAATATTTCCCTACGACGAGTCTGCTGTCTACTTGTCAGGCTGAGGAACCATCAAAGTTGGGTGCCAATGCGTTTGGAGCAGGACTTAGTGCACATGTCGAAGAAGTCTAGGAAGGGATTTTATATACGAAAAAGCCCAGCCCATCTGCTGAAATCATTCCTGCAGCTGAGTTTTACAGATAACTGAATCCGACTGAAACGTAGGAGTCTAACAGTCATTAAAATCAAGAGAAGTCAAGTAAAAAACATCCAGCAGAAGTGTAGGGATAGTACGCCATAGAAACGCATCCTTCAGAGGAAGGCGACAGATTATGCCATTGGAGGTAAAAATGCAGATATGTAAGTTTTGAGATTTTTTTTAAAAAATACTGATCTAGAGAAGGAACACAAACGCCCTCTCTTTCCTAGCGAAGAGTCAAACAGAAACAGAGGAACCTCGGGGGAAAAAATGGTTTCACAGGTTTTGTGAAGTATTAGGTAGCACTTCTTTACATTAGTGATTTCCTCCATTCCATACACATGATATACATTTTATCACTCATTTTTCAGCACTCCAGTTAAGCTATTGTTTCAGAAAACACCTGCACACAGGGATTTTCCACTGCGCACATTGTTACAAAGTCCATTTTTTCAAAGGACTTCTATAGCAATTACCAGTGAGTGTCTTCTTCCATTGGGTCTGACGCTGTTATATGCTAGGTGCTTATGTGCTCTGGGAGCTCCTTTCTTTCCCTTGAAGTTGGAGAACGGCATGTGTTTCCCTTAAGCAATTTAGAAATAAATGAAATATTTTCATTTCAGAGGAACTAGAAGGCTAAGAGGTGACTGGAATTGTTATAAATACATAGCCCGGGAACAAATATTTAATAATAGGCTCTTTAATCTAGCAGAGAAAAGTATAACGTGATCCAACGGCTGGAAGTTGAAGCTAGACAAATTTAGATGGGAAATGAGGGGTAAATTTTTAACAGTGAGAGTAATTATGCATTGGAACAATTTACTAAGGTTGTGGTGGATTCTCAATGACTGACCATTTTTAAATCCAGATTGGATGCTTTTCTAAAAGCTCTGCTCTAGGAATTCTTTTGGGGGAAGTTCTCTGGCCTGTGTAATGCAGGAGATCAGACTAGCTGACCCAGTGGTCCCTCCTGGCCTTAGAGGCTGTGAATAGCTGAAATTTGCAATGGAAATTTTCACGTTTTTGGATGAAAACGGAATTTTTCGCCAGTTTGAGATTTTCAAACAAACAAACAAAAAATGATTTTCAATGCTTCATGAAAGAAGAACATAAAAATTTCAAAGGAAATAAAGATTTTCTTTAAAAAAAAAGACTGTGTTTCAGGGATTGTTGTTGACTAATTCTCCTTAGAGTGTCAGTCCCCTGGCTTCCATCCAGCGATGCAGGTGGGCATAGTGATAATGGAATAAGAGCAGGAAGTGGCACAAAGACATTTTGTTCAGTGATTGTGCACGGTAATAATTGGCACAGACAGTAGCATCTTTCCCAAACTCACACTTCCGATAGCATATACATTGATCCTGGCTCAAACAGCACCGTGCCGTGCAAAGCCTCTTCCCCATGGTGAATGTCATCCACATCCAGTGTTCCTCGCTATTGGATCATAGTTTGCTTTGCCACCAAATGTTCCCCTTTAGCTGCACCCCAGTCTACTAGGGAGACACGTACTTAAGCTCCTATAGTGATGGAGGCCATAGAAAACCCTAAGATGAAGACAAGCTCTACTGCACCTAAGTCTGTTCTTCTGTCTGGCTGACCCCAATTGACAGAGTTTGCCCTTTCCTCATCTCCACTGCCCTTCAGCCATTCCACGCAATCTCCTATCAGAGGGAAAGTTCTGGGGTGAAATCTGGGAGTTTTGCGGTTGACTTCTGTGGAGCCTGGATTTCACCTTCAACAAGCTGTTCTGAGAAGTCTCTCTTTAGGGATTTTATCAGTGCTGGTCTATATTTCAGACTTGCACATCCTACAATCCATGTCAAAAAGTGAATTTTCCATTTGAGATAGGAGGAAGGTTCCCACTTCGACCGAGGTATCAACGTCAGAGGTAGGTTACTGTACTGGGATGCACTCCCACCTCACGAGTGCTCCTTGTTTGACTGTGTGTGGGCCTGCACTTTCTCTCCCTGTAGCCCCTCCTTGGCCTTAGGTCCTTAATTAGTCCCTTAGTCCATCAATGGTCTCAGCCCTGGCATTGAGCTGTATCTAGGGCTTTCCCCTGGAAGCAATGTTCTTGCCCTCTCTGGGCGTTTCAGGTCCTAGCTCTCCTGCTGGGCCACTAAAGAGTCTAGTTCCCCTTCTGGGGTGCCTCAAAGTCCAGGCCACTTCCCCCAGTGGCTAATGGGGGGTGGGAGGGACCTAAGCGCACCCACGACTCTGGGTCCCAGCCCAGGGACTCTGTAGATAGCAGCCATCCACCAAGTCCCTTTATCTAAGCTGCACCGCTGCTCTGATTCCTTGCATCACTTCCCTGCAGCTCTCCACCCTCTTCACCCTTACCTCAGGGCCTTGTCCTGATGGAGGACCAGCAACCAGCCCACAGCTCCGTCTCGCATTCCCTGCCCCGCCTGGCTTCTGCTAGCTTTGCTCTATCCAGGGTCCTGTAGCTCCTGCAGCCAGTCACACACCATACAGGCTTCTCCAGCCTCAGCAAGGAACTTGGAGGACCCTCTCCACTGCCCTTTTCTGGGGCAGGGTGTGGCAGAACCCCAAGGCCTCCAGCAGGATGCCTCAGAGGATCTGGTACACCCCGTCACAGTTACATATGAAACTGTCCAATCTTGATGACATTAAGGAAGACAATGTCAGACAGTTCTTGGCTGGGAATCAAGAGACCTGAGTTCTATTCCCAGCTTTGCCACTAATGTCCTCTGTGACCTTGGGCCAGTCACGTCACTGCTCTGTGCCTCAGTTTCCCCATCTGTAAGATGAGGACAGTTTTACTGACTTTCCTTTGTGAAATGCTTTGAAACCGACAGATGAAAAGCGCTATACAAGAACTAAGTATTGTTATCAAATTAATCGGTGCCCCAGCTGAAAGTCATTCCCCAAATACTTTGCCTGCTTCAGTTGAAGAGCTGCATTTGACAGACAGAAAGCCCCATTACTATGTGTAATCTCCATTCCCTAGGCCATAAATACTAACTCGCTTCTAAACTTTAGATCCTGAAAACACTCCCACTGCCACTTCAATCCGCAGAACTGGGTTCTCTTCCAAAGGCTTGACAGTCCCAGCATTTTGCGACTCGCTCTCTACTTCTCCCGTAGCCAAGACCTTCAGTTCAAAAGTTCAAGCTCAACTTAAAAAAGAAGGCCCAGATAGAGATATTTACAATGCAGCTAACTGTACAATAAATACACTCCCTTCAAAACCCCACTATCGATAGCTCTCTAAGAGCACAAATGCCTGTAAAGTAACTAGCCGCTCCTGACCAAGACATCCTGAAAGAGGATATAACAATTACAAGTAAAAAACATGCCGTGATAACCTTTATGTGTATTTTTGCAAAGATAGTTAAGAAGGATACTACAAAGGAAAGCATCCTACAATCCAAAATCAGGAGCTCTTCCCCCTGCCCAGGCCAGAACTAACTGCAGAAACCTAGAGGTGGAAAAGCATTCTATGAGACAGCTGACACTTTATTAACAGCTCCATTAAAACAAATGTGAGTGCATCCAAGCAAACAAGGGACACTCAGGAAGAGAGTTTTATATTAAGAACTTGGTTGAGTTAAGGGAAGGGGGGTTCGTAAACTAGCCAACATGGCCGGGAATATTGGTGACTTTATGTAGAACATGACTGAGAACTTCTGAATTCTGAGCCAGTGGTAATTTGATAAAACTGGCCAAAATAACTAAATAAACAGCAGCGGGCATGCTAGGGAATAACAATTGCCTGGATGCAGAAGGGTTAACATTAGCACTTAGAACTGGCAGAGGAGTTTGAGGAGAGGGAATATGAACGCGTGTGTGGTCCCCTGAAATTGTAAAACTGTGGGGTGAAATCCGGACTCCGCTGGACTCAATGGCAAAATTCCTATTGACGTCAAGGGCACCAGGATTTCACCTGCTGTGATTCAGAGTATTGGTCTAGCTAAAAGGAAGGGTGACAAAGTTCAAGGAGAATTTTGCTCCACAAATACTGGTTGATCCCAATCTTACAGGCCTCTTTTCCGACTCCTCTCCCCAGGCCATCTCTCCTAAGAGACTTGTAACAGCCAGAAATCATCCCGTAGAGATAGAGAAAGATGCTGTGATGTGCTATCACTGAACAAGGGGCTCCTACTAACAAACATCCCTTTTTGGCCTGCGATACACCCCACGCATATGTACAAGGGAGGCGTCTATTTGCAGGGAGGAGAGCCAAGGGAATCTTTTCCCTTGGTACACAGTGTTCGTGGACGGGTACCACGGGAGCAGGCCAACAAGCATGCTCTGCGTGCTGTCCTGCAAAGGAACTTGCTTTGAAAAACACGCCATGTGCACAGCTAGGAAAACACAGTGCTCCGCCTGGGGAGGCAGCGGGAGCCAGGGGTATCCTCCTTTAGGAAGCTTTGGAAAATACCTCTGATTTGGGAGCTGCCTGAGCCATTTCAAAGGCAAAACCTTTGCTCTTCAGAGGTGTATTTACGAGCTCCCGGCACACATCATCTCTCACAGGGAAGGTTCAGCAGCATGCAGAGAGGGAGTGAATCCTCTCAGAGACAGGGAAATCACACTGACACCCCTTTCAGGATGGTGCTGTAATATTAGAAAGAGCCCATAACTCCCATTCTCCATCGGAGAGCTGTGGGAGGAAGGCTGGTCTAGTGGGTAGAGTACTGGTCTGTGATTTAGGGGACGGGGGCTTAATTCCTAGCTCAGCTGCTGACTCTGTGTCCTACCATGGGTCAGTTCACCCTCTGCAAAACGGGGATCCTGTCCTACAGGGATATTGAGAGGATAAAATCCAACAATAATAGTGAGGTGCTTGGCTTGGTAGTGATGGGGACCAGATAGATGTACTGAACCGGTATGTTTGGGTCATCTGGTTTTCCCTTTAAGAACTGTAAGTATTTATTATATCCTTCTTTATGTACGGAGTCAGTCAAGCCCTGGTTAACACTGACAAGTTAACTCCAGTCCCAGGATGAGCTTAGGTAGCAGTGGGCTAATGGGACCAGCAATTCTACACGCTTTGTTTTCTTTGTCAGCCACAAGAAGATAAAGCAGCATTTGCTACTACATCAGCAGAACAATACCAGGGTGTAATCAAATGGATGTTCGCCACCGGTTCCAAGTGCTAGTGTCATTGGGTGGTGATGAAAAGTCGTCTTTGGTTTATGAAACTAGACTCCAGTTTGGAATAGCATCAAGGGATATTATTACGCCCTTTGTAACTATCATGGGCAAGAGTTGAGATCAGCAGCATGCCACGATTTTGATTTCCAGCACAGACTTCCCTTTTTAAACAACAAACAAAAACCGTGGCAGCAAATTTTGGTCTTGTTTTGAGGTATAATCGGTTAGCATCACAGGAGAGAAGAACGGAACAAAAACCAAAACCAACAACAAAAACTGAATTGAATGGTTGTGCTAATCCAGGCTAATCAAGCCATGGATTCCATTCAATTCCTACTACATCAAAAAATAACAGGAATTTCCAAAACCACAAACCAACAAATCTATGGATAAGTCCTGTATTTAGTTCTCAGCATCACTACTACTCAGTGAATGCACCAAATACCAGCATGCTTTTCAGACTATAATCAGTGTGCCTGTCTGGTGCTGACTTGTGAATGACCCCTGGGATGGGAGACAGAAAGTAATCCACACAAAAGAGGCAGCATTTGAATACAAATCATCAGAGACAGCTTCATTAATATATTTTAACAAAAGGTCTCACTCATAGATTCAAAGATATTTAGGTCAGAAGGGACCATTATGATCATCTAGTCCGACCTCCTGCACAACGCAGGCCACAGAATTTCACCCACCCACTCCTGCGAAAAACCTCTCACCTATGTCTGAGCTATTGAAGTCCTCAAATCGTGGTTTAAAGACTTCAAGGAGCAGAGAATCCTCCAGCAAGTGAACCGTGCCCCACGCTGCAGAGGAAGGCGAAAAACCCCCCGGGCCTCTTCCAATCTGCCCTGCAGGAAAATTCCTTCCCGACCCCAAATATGGCGATCCTGAGCATATGGGCAAGATTCACCAGCCAGATACTACAGAAAATTCTGTCCTGGGTAACTCAGATCCCACCCCATCTAACATCCCATCACAGGCCACTGTGCCTATTTACCATGAATATTTAATTAACAAAACCATGTTATCCCATCATACACTCGCCTTGTATTTATTAGTTTCAAGTCTCTTATCCACAAAGATTCCAAAACCCCAGGGATGAAATCAATGGGAATGAAGGGATGGGAGTTGCCATAGACTTCAAAGAGGTTAGGGGTTCACTATATCGTTCAACACATCCCGTTGCTGACATGAAACCATCTCTGGGGTAAAACACACAACAGAGGCTCTACAAACATCAAAAATGCTACATAGCAACTGAGGCCAGGAAGTGAAAGATACTGGCCAAGTATTTTAAAAGGGACGAATGATTTTGGGTACCCAAGTTGAGATACCTTAGAAGAGTCTGAGTTGAAGAAGGTTCTGTAAGCCTGACCTCTGAAAATCAGGATCTTAAATTGGCCCCTACATCCATCGAAAGCTACAGCAGGAATTTAGCTGGGCAGAATGTAATTATCCCAATCAGAATTTGGCCAGACTTTGGGACTGATCCCACTATATCTAAAAATTGCCATAATCCTCAATGGAGAGAACACCATGTTGACGCCTCATCCTAACGCATATTATTACTCAGGCTTGATATACTTTACACCAGTGGTTCTCAACCTGCAGCCCAATCAGCACGCGGCTGAGGCCTATGTCACATCCTCAGGGCCATTCAGGTAGTATATATAACATGGAAATCAGTGAGTAACAGTGCACCCGGTACCATTAATTCCCACTCTGTATATTGGGGTGGATGCAGCCCATAATGGTAAACAGGTTGAGAACCACGGCTTTACATGCAAAGGCCCTGATCCAAAGCCCACGGAAGACAATGGAAATGTTTCAATTGCTTGTCACTGATTTTGGATTAGGCCTGAAACGCAGATCTCCTATGACGGTAATTAATGGTACCGGATGCACTTATACTCACTGATTTCCATGTTTCTCCTTTAACTAACATCCCTGCAAACTATACCTGAGCTCTGAGAGTCAAGCTGGGTTCTTTCTTTCTCGCCCATGCTCCTTAATACTGAAAGCTAAAGCCTTCAGCACCCCGCCCCACCAGTATAGCCCCACGATGTTCTATAGGTTAGCACAGGATTAACTGATTGGAATCTAGCAAACAATTCTTAGTGAGGCGCAGACGTCAGTTCCCGGATATTGACCGGGCATGTGCCAACAGCAGTAAAAAGGAGAGAAGAGGTCACGAGCAGATCTGGCTGTGAACACACAGGGGGCAGACCTGGCGAGTCAGGTGACTGAGTGGCTTCGCTGAGTAGAAATGCACTCAGTATATCCTTTTGTCTGTGAAAATGATGCTGATGGAGATGTGGGTTAGCAGAGCCAAGTGAGTCATGGGCCGGGACAGTTCTCTTTCTCCTCTCTTCAGATCCCAGTGTGCAGGTTTTGTGAAGGTGTTCGCTAAACGATGGTGCTTGCCTTTGTGTGAACCTATAGCTCAGGCACACAAAGGATTCTATAAAGCCTTTCATACGTGAACATCAAGGGACATCTCCAGTTTTGTATCACTATCTATCGTGTTAAAAACAGGCGTTCGCTGTGGTTTGGAACTGAAACAAAAAATGTCCCTATTTCTTTCTTCAGCAGTTTACAGACTGAAAGGTGTATCGAATGGGAACACAGCTCCACAGCTGAAACATTTATTTCCCCCAAACAATCTCCATGCAGTGGGACTGACAATATTTTTCACTAACGCTTGAGGGCAAATCAAGGACAGACAAAAAAAGACCTGCAGTAGGTAGCATGTCAGGGTTTTTTCCCTCCAGTAAAAACAGCACTTTTAAATGTAAAATAACTACTTTGCAAGCTCTTTGGTATACAAAGTATGTTTGGGAAGAAACGTCATCATCATTTCAAACTAGAGTCAATGCAAAGCTCTGCGCCTGGGTTATTAAAAGATGTCATCAAAGGTTTACAAGCCCAACACTCAGTCGAAAATGTTTTTATGGGAAAATAACTGCATAAAATAAGCTCAGTGGAGCAGTAAGTGCATAAAATAGTTAATATCAAGAGTCCTGTTAGTCTGCACATCGCTGGAAGATATATTTGTTAAAACACTGAGTCATATTTTTAATGGCTGCACTCACAAAAAGGCCCGCTTCTGCAAAAACACATTTCCGCATCATGCCGAGTTACCAGTTTCCATTTGCAAAAAATCATTTGAATATAAATAAGGGGGTTTCCTGGGCAATCAGTCCCACCCATATTGCAGGTGGGCTTCTTGCGTCCTCAGTTCAAAATCTAGCCCTTGATTTTAGTGTAACTGTATCAATACTGTGTAGAAGGGGCATGACTGAAGGTATATGTGGAGATCAATCCAAAGGGTCTTGAATTCTTGTTGTTTTTTTAAACAGGAATGTTTATGCCCACTTATTCCATGGAACATACCACTCCCCCTGCTTAATGGTGGGTAAGAATATATGTGCAGCAGACTTCAGCAGTAAGCCAAGTACCCAGGTACGTATCTGGTGGCGTTGTCCTCTTCTTCAACAATTCAAAATCCAGTTCTCCAACCATATCCACCAGACCTCCACTTGACCTAGGTCTTCAGCTTCCGTGGACATCTATGCAAATACATTTTTGGTAGGAATCTCTCTATTACAAACATCTTACGTGTGCCGCTAGAAACATTATTTCACAGATACCTCGATTACAGATTGGTTCCTTCAGACTTTCAGGAGACTGGAGTGGAGTGTTTTTATGGAGCTCCAATATGAAGATCTGGAATCTAAAACAATGACTTTTGGTAGCCTTTTGCCATCATCTGACAATCTGACAGATTTAGAAATTTTATCTCTAGCTGTACATCCTAGTTTCATAAATGTGGTTAGATATAACCCCCTGATTTTGTAAATGTGACTAGGGTCAGTCTCACCCATCTGGGTGAAATTCCTACCCCACCCTCCATTCAGAGATCAACAAAAGGCCTATGGACAACTTAATTCCCATATATTCCCATCTGGAGGGTTTAAGTGGGGCTGACGCTGTGTTGTGCGGTGAACTGGTGCTGTGTAGGAGGGAATTACAGGCTGCATATTCCTTTCATAACATTAAACCACAATAAAGAGCTAGTCGAAATTATTCTATCTTGATTCTACCATTTCACAGATGAGCACCGCTCCTCTGATTAAACAGTGCATAACAAACACAGGTTCAGGTCTTCCAGAGATTTCTGTGCATGCAATCGCTGTTACATGCCATGATTTGTCCTTCGGTTATTCTCATTACAAGCTGCAAACCATTTTCATATGGAGCAGCTCTCCAACTGGTGTTAACCTATAAGCCAGAGCATACAGATGCTTCCACTCTCAGTAAGACTGGGATGCCTAAACTCAAGATGGAGGGCTTGATCTAAAATGATCTTCCATTAGAAGGAGTGAAAGCCACCTGATTCTACTTACTGGTGTGACCTTGAGTTTTTGAGCCAAGGCAAAAAGATGATGGATACTGATGCCTCCCCATCCAGAGTCATCAGCTCATGACAGTATCTAGAACTGTTCATAGGTGTTTTCCTAAGTGTTGTGTGCTTATGCTTAGAAGACTAAAATAATGAGGGGATGAATCTAACCTGAAAAAAAGTATATGAAACGAACAAAAGACCAGCAAACAAATTATGGCGATCAAATGAAATGTTGCATAAAATTGACCATCTTAAGACTTTCTCAATACAAAGCTCTGCTTTTCCCCAGCCCCTGCCACATCAGGGGCTTGTTACAAGGCTACCCAGCCTTTGATATAATTTGCTGCTGACAACCCCTGGTGAACAGAGGATAGCTACAGGGTTGAAGGAGCTTGATTATGTATCAAACAGCAGCCTTTGCCTGCTAAGCAGTTATGATTGATTACTAGACCCACTGCTATAATTCAAAGTCACTGCAAGTCTTCTTCCTGCTTCAGAAGCATTGCCGCGTTCCTTTCAGGAAACGTGTTCCCCCTGACTAACCTAGGGATTTTTAGTCATGAGTCAAGTCTCACAGACGAGTCAAGGACATGGTGCTTTTAATAACTGCCACTGGAATGATCATCGCTCCCAGGCCCTCACAATAAGTGGAATGTGTAACTAACGCCATCTGGGCAATGAGTTGCAGCCCCCTGTCAATGATGATTAGAAATTTGCCAATCTGGAATATTGCGAATACATTCTTATGAAGGAACCAAGACAGGAATTGATTCTTCACTACAGCCGTAAAGCTGCCAGCAAAGCAGCCGACAGTTTGGAAGAAGAGAGGCAAGAGAATATCTTGCCTGCAATCACTCACAGGAACATCCACTTACATTTCAGAGGGCTGGTATCACCGAATAGACGAATTTGAACAAAGGTACATTTGTCTTCTAACAGAGCCCAAACTTCAGGGCAGACTCTTGTTATCAGTATGACACTACACCCCATATTCTTTATAGTGATATTATGATATGATTATGATGTATTTTATGCAAGATAAGTCATGTAAAATGCCATTGGAAAGGTTATGATTTGCTGAATATGATTATCCTATTTGTATGCATGTATCATTTTTGAATCTGAAGTTATGACTATTGAGGATGTCTCTGCACTTCAAATTTGTTTACACCTGGGGAACGCCAACTAGACAAGATGCTTTCATTCTAGACAGTGGGTGGTGAATGGGCCATTAGGAAAACAATAAGCCTTAGAAGAAGCTTATCTTCCACCTGGGGAGCCTTCCTGAGGACGCTCCAGACAGGCTCCGAGTAATGGCTGCTATGACTCTACAAAGACAAGTGATGTGAGCACATGTCTCTAGACTCCATCTTGGGATATCAGTTTTTCCACAGTCTGGTCTGGGAACTAAACTTTGGACACAAAGGGCTCCCGCCATGTGTAAAAGTTATATAAGGCAGGGAGTGGCATCATCTGGGGCTCTTCGCTCCCCACACAAGAAGACTCCTAGAAACACCTGAGGAACAAAGACTGAACTGGGGGAAGTACATAAGGGATTTTTAGCCTGTGAATGCAACACCTGGGGATTCCAAGCTGTAAGCAAGTGCAGTTTGCCCCTTAAGAATCTGCAGCCCACTGTATCATCTCTTAGGGTGAGAATCTTCTATTCATATCCACTCTATTTAGTATATTAAGCTTAGTTTGTGGTTTTTGTTTAATTGCTAGGTAATCTGATTTGATCTGTTTGCTATCCCTTATAATCATTTGTAATCTATCTTTTGCTGTTAATAAATTTATTTTTGCTTTATCTAAACCAGTGTGTCGGAATCATAACTCAGGGGCATAAAGCTATTGCATATTCCTCTCCACATTGAGGGAGTGGGCGAATTTAACGAGCTTACGCTGTACAGTTCCCTGTGGAGGGCAAGACTGTATAATTTGGGTTTACACTCCAGAGGGGGCGTGTGCCTGAGGAGCTGGGAGGTGCTCTAGGTGGAGCCTTCCCAGGCCGGGGCTGGTCAGAGAGCCTGCCTGTATGTATCTGCAGCTGGGTGTGTCCCTACTTGTATGTATGCTGGTGAAAGTGCAGGCTAGAGAGAGGGCTTTGCAGCTTGTCACAGCAGTGCAGCGAAAAAGAGAGCCCAGGCTGGTGGGTCAAGGGGGCTCAGTGGTACTCCAGTTCTAGGTGGTACCCCAGGGGGAACCTGTCACAATCAGTTTTACTGAGAGAGCTCTGACACTGAGAATGAAAGTAAAGCAACTAGATCAGTTGCTTTGGGAAATGGGAGGCTTTTTACCACTTCAGATACAGGAAGGATGGAAATGAACGGATGGAAACATTTGACCAGGAAATGGTATACCTCTAAACATAGGCCTACACTTGTATGTCTCTCCCTTGTCTACTTAGACTGGAGGCAGGGCTGTCTGTCTCTATACAATGCCTCACACAATGGGGCCAGTTGTGTTTGAACGAGGGATGCTGAGGATGCTACCGCACCCCCTCGGCTTGAAGTAGTAATAACAAACACCAAATGTCTGGTTTCCATAATTTCCATCCTGAGCTACCTGCCACTATAAAAATTCTTCCAGCACCCCTGAATGGGGCCTCATTCTCAGTTGGGGCCTGTAGGTTTTACCGTAACACAAATAACAATGTTAGCATTATACACGTCCTAAACGTTCGCTAGCAGTGGGGGAGAGATGCTACCACTTGGGTAAAGACCCAAACTGAGGAGAAAAATCTGGTGTCTAGCGATGCATTCTCCATACAGACAACTGTGAGTCAAGCAGAGTATAGCCACAGCATGGCAACGCACCACTTTAGTGCATAAATCCATCATGGACAGATGGCTGATTTCACTAAACCAGCCTTAGTTTACACTGGAACCGATCCATTTGGCCGATGCCAAAGAGCTGTGGCTTGTGACTAACCCAGCTTTGCTACTCCATAAATTCCAGGAGACTATCTGTCTCAAGAGGACAATCTTAGGTTTCTAGCATACTCCCCATGTGCATGAGGAATGGATGGGAGTGTGTGAATATATGATGGGGGAACAGCTGTGCAAAGGACAACATAATGAAGGATAGCTAGGCTTGCAAAGGAGACATGGGCAATCATGGAATTTAATGCACCAGGGAAAGGACACTATTAAGCTGCTGCTTTTAAGAATATACCTCTCAGATTATTACAATGCTAACCCTTTGCTTCTGCATCTGCTATCTGACATTTAAATTATAGCATTAAACTATGCAAATCCTTATTTAAAAGAGGCAAGAGATAAACAAGGGTTACTGACGCTTTAATAGGACATGCTGAAGCCTTGATAGCATATTTTTAAATGTATGCAAATATGCAAAAAAGTATGTAGGGAGTTTGCATATAGTGATGAAACTGTAATAAGAACGGCTGCTTGCACCAATATTCTACCATTCTATTTTACTGATTAGTTTCTTTGTAACACCTGGGTAAAGGGAAAGGTAGCTCTTTGTAGATGTACAAGTCTAATTATTTAAATGGGCTTTATGTATACAATTAATACTAAGGATCCATGTTTGTCACAGAAGTCATGGATTCCGTGACTTTCTGTGACCTCCGTGACTTCTGCAGCGACTGGTGCGCCTGGCCCAGGGACAGGCGTACAGGTCACTGCTGGGGCAGTCTCACCCCACCCCCCAGTAGCAGGAGTTTGGGTGTGGGGGGGGCTCAGGGCTGGGGTGCAGGGCAGTGCTCATCTGGGGGGGCTCCCTGGAAGGGCAACAGGAACTCCCCTCCCTCCGCTCCTAGCTCCACATGCTGCCTCGGCCCTCAGGCACCGCCCCCGCAGCTCCCATTGGCCGCGGTTCCCAATGGGGGCAGAGCGGAGGCAGCAGGTGGAGCTAGGAGCTGGGGTCAGCGCTTCCCAGAAGCTGGGTAGGGACCCCCCCCCTGCACCTCTGGCCACCCCCCAGGATGCGACTCCCCCACGAGTACCGGCAGTGCCCCCCCCCCCCCCAGGCCAGGCGCCCCAGGGCCGCCCTCCCAAGCCACCCCCCCACCCCAAGTTTTAGTCGGGGGTTTATAGTAAAAGTCATGGACAGGTCACAGGCCATGAATTTTTTTGTCACCCCCTCATACTGTACACAGAGCTACAGAGGACAACACTCACTCCCAGCTAGTGAAAAACGGAATTTCTTATTGCTTTGGTGTCATCAGAGAGTTACCATCCAGGCTTTATGGTTAAGCCAGCGTGTTTGACTTTAGTTTCACTTTTTTATTGGATTGTAAGCGTTTTTGGGATCGGCTGATTCCAAGCCTGAATGGCTGACCGGCTGGGCTTACCATTAGTCACAGCTATGTGAGAGATGTCAGGAACAATCAAAGAGCGACTTTCTCACATCAGGCTCTCCTGCACAATGTCTCAAGCCCAGTAAATCACAGAATCATAGACTATCAGGGTTGGAAGGGACCTCAGGAGGTCATCTAGTCCAACCCCCTGCTCAAAACAGGACCAATCCCCAATTTTTGCCTCAGATCCTTAAACGGCCCCCTCAAGGATTGAACTCACAACCCTGGGTTTAGCAGGCCAATGCTCAAACCACTGAGCTATCCCTCCCGCCCCTCCTGCATCTTCGTTCTGTAGGCGTCTCCACCTCACAGGTGAAATCCTTCCCACAACAAGCACTGACAACCTGTGGCGGTTATGACCCAGGAATTAATCACCATTCCTTCCCCAGTCAATAATGAATATAATTTTCAGACCCCTCACTGAAATTAAACAGGCACCTCTATTTATTATGGAGGCACAGCACTTGCAGCGCACACTTCCGCAGCCTTATTAATAACCCCCAGCTGGCACGTCTGATTAGTATTCTAACACATGCGGTAAGCTGGAGGTTGATTACAGCTGATCCAGTTGATGTTCCTTCAGCTTTCCACTAACGCTGGCCATGTTCCAGACCCTTGCTGACACAGTCAATGTCAACTGTTGCTGCAGCCTTAATTCAGAAGCAAGCCAGGAGGAAATGGGAGGATAAGCCGTTGCAGGGAAGCGGAGCTCACTGGTCTGCCTTTCTGCAGCACCATTGGTGCCTAGGTCGCGGGGCCCAAAGCCAGGATGATTTCCAAACACCAAGGTGACCCGTGACACAAAGCAGAGTTCAGAGAGAGCAACGGGGAGACAGGGGGGTGTTGGTGTATGGAGGGGGCCTGAGGATGCTCTGCAAGTTCACCCTCAATGAGAGTTGTAATGAACAATTCCTGGAAAGGAGGCGGGATCAGCCCGGCTCGATCTTACCCGACTTCCCACTCTGGAGAGATTCTTGTTTTCTGTGAAATCAGCGTGGGGGCCAAATATCCCAGCCATGTCCAGGGACAAGCCTGGTTGGTTTCGTCTGGAGCACAGGGTGATTAAGTATCAATTATTTACATGACAGGAGAACCTCCTGGCCCCAGTCAGGGAGATGGCCATTGAGCTAAGGGACAATCCCAGCTCTGAAGAGCTTGCAGACTGGGTAAAACAAGATGGAGCAGGCCTCTGATCCAGACAGCAGTGTCAGGTCCCCACCTGCAAACTGTCCTGGCACACTTCAGTTGCCACTGATTTGAGCTCACCCTGATTGTGCCCAGTATGGGGCAGGCAATAGGACATGGCTCCAGCACATGAGCGATCTCTGAGCCCAGACAGCAAAGGGGCTGCTCCTTAGGGGTGAGCCTGTCCCAAAAGGGACACAGAAGGGGTGATGCCGTCACCCTGCTGCCCTGCAGAGCTCGCTGGGCCTGCAGACAGGGCACAGGGATAGACTGCACAGCAAGGCAGCCGCCCACCCCCTTTTGGTGCAGGGGAAATGTCGGGCGGGGTGGGGGGGGAGACTGTGTGTCTGAGTCACTGCCTCGCTTGGGACTCCCCCGGGGTCAGTGCAGCTCTGCGTCACCCTCAAAAATCCTCCCACTGGCCTTTGATGGGAGCAGTCTGCCCTTCCAATGGGCATTCAATTACTACAAACACCCATGTTAAAGCAGCCGACCTGCCAGGAAAAGAGATACAGGAACCGAAACAGCCCCACTTCTCAGTACTCTCCAGGAACTAGACATACCCATGATCCAAACGCAGGTGACACCATCTGGCCTTAGAGTTGCTACGTTTATGGACGACATCCCAATCACAGTGATTGTGGAGCAACTTCACCAACTCTGACGGCATTACTCTGAGTTACGCCCGCATGACAGAGTCAGAACCTGACCCTGCGCTGGCTCTGGAGAGACTGAAATCACAGGACGGCCCCGAAACTGATATCTAGGTAAAAAGGAGCCAGTAATTCCGCAGCTGGAAGAAAGCCCACTCATTAGGTAAATGGGAAGTGGGCCAAATGATGAATCGGGTTGCATAGCTGTAACCAAGGGCCCCGTTCGGCTTGGCATCCTCATCGCTATTCTCAGCAGCGTACTCATGGCAAAGAAAATGGCCTCCTGTGGACTTAATCCCAAGCACCTGGAGACTTCTTAAATATTATTAGAACAGATACAAATATTTATGCCACAAACCAAAGACCGGGAGCCATTTTATGAGACCTGCATGCTAGTCTTCGTGCTACCGTGGACTGGATAGCACAGCTAAATGAGGAAATTTTGCTACTTTTGTAAACTGTCCAGGTGCTTAAGAGCATAAGAACGCCCCTACTGGATCAGACCTATGGTCCATCTAGCCCAGTATCCTATCTTCTCACAGTGGCCAATGCCAGGTGCTTCAGAAGGAATGAACAGAACAGGGCAATTATCGAGTGAGCCATCCCGTTGTCCAGGTTTTGCTTCTGGCAGTCAGAGCATGGGGTTGCATCCCTGACCATCCTGGCTAATAGCCACTGATGAACGTATCCTCCCTGAATTTATCTAATTCTTTTTTAAACCAGTTTATACTTTTGGCCTTTACAACATCCCCTGGCAAGGAGTTCCACAGCATCTTACCATGGGAACCCAAGATCTGAGAACACTGGGCCTGTGCAGATGGCTTTCAGGCCTGAGAATTGCATGGCTACAAGGACACTAAGTTAATGAGATCCAAAATATGGCAGAGTTGCAGTTTATATTTACCAAGCTAAGAGCCACGAGCCATCACCACCTGGTAATAGCACCTGCATGCATTCTGGCAGGTTTGCCTGGGGGACCATATTTCTTATTGGATCCAGTGGAATCACTGTGGGGCAGCATCCTTTATAATCACGATGGGAAGATGGGTCCTAGGACTGTCTCAGGTAAGATAGTGCTTAGACCCTGCAGCAGCCTTGCCTGTGGTTTGCATGGATCTCCACAAGTCAATGGGCTGAATACAAAAGGTGTCTATTTTCAGGCACGTTTTATATTACCAGAAGTTACTGGTGAGACCAAAGTCGTCCTCTCCACCATTCATGCCAGATGAACTCGGACCATACCATGCAAATGAGAGAGACAGTCCCAGCATCTGCAGAGAACGGGTGGAAAACTCTGTGTCACTGGGTCAGCCCCTATAATGGGCATGTTTCTCAATAAAGAACTGGCTACTTTAACATCCACACATAAAAGCGGACAGAGTAGCAGGAGAGAGACTGCTGAAAGCTGATTGCTGAGCTTTACAGTGTATTTTTAGCCCCAGCATTTAATGATTTGGAGACAGTTTTAACTACAAACCACAAATCCATCAAAATGCACTTTTATTTAAAGAGGAAATCCCAACTTTGTAGCTGTGAAGTCCAATTATTTGGTTTTATACCATCCTGTATATTTATAGATTAGAACAGATTACAGGGAGTCGAGGAGGGGGTGGGGGGATAACGTGACAGTAGCTGGGAGCACTTACTCATTCAAACATGAAAGCCTACAATGACTTGCGTAAACTTGTAATAAACAAGGAATGCCTGTGTGCTTGGGCTGCTGATACTTTGAAAATAAAGTCTACGTGCTCTAAAAGCCTGCAGAAAGGATAACTCCGGGTGTTATTTGTGATTTATTATGTACACAGATAACTTGCTGTCTGCACGACCTTACCCTTTCAAATGTGGAGTCAATCAATGACATTTAGCAACTCTCGTCATGGTTAAAAAAAAAAACAAAATTTCCCACTGTCCTTTGATGGGAGCAGTGTGCACTCCAACTGGGCATTCTGTGAAAACAAGCACTCCCTTCAAGCAGCCGGCCTGCTAGCAAAAGAGTTACAGGAACCTAAAATCACCTTCTGAGTATTATTTAGGAACTAGACATACTGATGATCCAAAGCCCATTCGAATCAGTGGAATGACTCCCATTGACTTTCAGAGTCTTGATTAAGGCTAAATAAGAACACAGCTGGTCTCCTCTTCTTCAAAAAACCCACACACTCTGTAACACTGGACAACAATGACCCACGTGCCAGTAGTTGGAAGTTGAAGCTAGACAAGAGCTAGACTAGAGATCAGACAAGATGATCCCTTTTGGCCTCGGAATCTAGGAATCTATGAAACCTTTGGGTTTGGTCCTGCAGTCTCTTTTACTATGCAGACATTAAATACTATCCGTGAGGGCTCAGACTCTGCGAAGGGGACTACGTAGACAGATCTCCTATTGTAGTTGATAGGACTGTCAGCATTTGCGGGGATATGGCCCCAACCCTGCTGCACGACCTTGGTCAAACTATGTCATCTCTCTGTGCCTGTCTGACCCATTCCACCCTGGGCAGATTCCACATGGGCTCAGGGGTTCTTGTGCAGAGTTCATTGCAGCCTGAAACAATGAGCACAGGAGCTCAGGGTCCCCAACAGCATCTTACAGGATGGATTCCCTAGCACCCAGTGACATTACTGCAGTGTTCTGGGAAATCGCTGTTGGGTCATGGATCAGATTTTAACGTGGGTGGGCCTGCACAGAAAGCTTGTATCTACGTGTATGTGTACCTACACAAGCCTTGAGAGAATAACAGGCCCTCTGGATATGGCTTCTTTTTACCAGACCTTTGTTGTCGCTGCTCCACCTTGTAAAATAAACAAAGCATTTTCTTCAAGAAATAGCTCACCCAAACACTGTGCTGCAAAGAATGACCATTGGGCCCCAAGCGTTTTAAGAGATCTGCATCTATTTCCTCTCCCCAAGCTGTAAATGTTAATTTGTACTTCTAATTATTTATACTGCAGCAGTGCCTCGAGTCTGCTAGGGATTATATGAGGGGAGTTCCATGGCCCGTGTTAGACGGATGGTCAGACAAGATGGTCACAGTGGTCCCTTCTGGCCTTGGAATCTAGGAATCAGGGCCCCTAGTCTTTGCACAAAGACCTACTAGGACCCAGTCCCTGCCCAAAACAGCCTAAAATCTAAATAGATGGGCTAAGGGGCGGGATGGGAAGAAGAGGTGCTGAGAGAGGACATGTTTGGCCCAAGGTCACAGAGGAAAACAATGGTAGAGCTGCGAAAGCCACCCAGGTCCCTTTTCTCCAGTCCTATAACCTAGCTAATGCATCCCACTACCTCTTGAGCTAAACATACCTATAATGATATTCTTCATAGCTAGCGACTCATTCTGACTTCCCCAATCATACTTTTAAGAAGCTTTTTAAATAAAGGAACACATTAGATTATACCAAATGCTTATGCTTTTTTGAGGAATCGTGCATTTTAAGTGAGCAATTACTTTGTGTTTTATTAATTTTTCTTTATTTGTTGCATATTTGGAAGCTCTTGCGTAGCCAGTCACAGAATCACAGGGTTGGAAGGGACCTCAGGGGGTCATCTAGTCCAACCCCTGCTCAAAGCAGGACCAATCCCCAATTTTTGCCCCAGATCCCTAACTGGCCCCTTCAAGGATTGAACTCACAACCCTGGGTTTAGCAGGCCAATGCTCAAACCACTGAGCTATTCCTCCACTTCTTCTGTGGAATGCTTTTGCTGTTGCACTGCATCTAGCTATCTTCTTTTTTTTTTTTTTTTTTAAATGCACGTACTGATTTTATGGATGCAACAGCCATGGAAAAAATAAAAGCTAGATTATATATTAAAGAAAAAAAACAACATTAAGGTTTCAGTGTCAAGCACTCAAAAGTTGCAGACCTAATGGAGCCCCTTCAGGGGCGTTGTGAAGATAAGCCCATGAGGAAATTCATCATTTTAAATTCAGAGCAGCATTTGGATGGGGTGGTGTCTTTGTGTGGCATTCGGCACCTAAGGTGTCCGTTTAGCTAAGTTCCTGCTGAAATGAGAACGTTAACGCTGCTGGGATATTATTCATTGTGTTATTAAGGATGTTACAGCGCAGAGAACATTGGAGAGGCATTTTCCGTTATTATTTTAAATCTAAACACAGAAATAAACAAGCTATTAGGCTATACATTGAAGGAAGAGGAGAAAAAGAAATATTAAATAACTATCCCTTCAATGAGCACTGGCCACCCGGTTCAACACATTGAACGAGGTAGGGGTCCTGTGGAAATAAACAGTATGGCCCTCAGGTAATGAAAGACTATATCATAACGTGGATGCTCAAGGGGCTGAATTCAAGTTGAATTCATTCTGCCCTTTCCCCACTTTTGAGTGCTTGAATTTGCAACCTTAATAACGTTCTTTGAATGTAGTTTCTTGTACACGGTGTTCTAAGATTTTAAAAAAGAAAACGGAAAAAATAGAAATTCCACCACATGGACCCATACTGACCCCACGTGGGCCATCGTCATTTCGGGTGTCCACACTGCAGTCAGAGGTGATTTGCAGCTCTTCTAAGCAAAGCTGAGCTACCTTAAATCTAGCTGGTTCACTAAAAATAGCAGTGCAGGCTTCCGTCTACATGCACTGTAATCCCACCTCCAATCGTAGCAGAAGCATGCTCTTCGATCCACAGCACAAACTTCCCCCATCTGAGCTAACAGATAGCTGTAGTGGGTTGTCACTCTATTAAAACAATAGCACTATACAAGATTAATGGAGCCCAAATTAAACAGATTGAAAACTGGTTAAGTGATAGATCATCCAAAAATGGAGAATCATCATCCAATGGGATGTTTCGAGTGGGGCTCTGCAGAAATCTGTTCTTGGCCCAGTGCTATTCAATATATTTATCAGTGATCTGGAAGAAACTATAAAATCATCATTGCTGGTAACATTTGCAAATGACACCAAAAATGGATGGAATGATAAATAACAATGGGGACAAGTAGGCATAGAAAGCAAGCTGGATCACTTGGTAAAGTGTACTCATTTGAACAACATTGCCTTTCAACGAAGACAAATGCAAAGTCATACTTCTAGGAACAAAGAATGTAGGTCACACGTATAAGATGGCAGCCAGTATCCTGGAATTGCAGGGACACTGAACAAGTTTTAGCCATCATGGTAGATAACCTACTGAACACGAACTCCGAGCGTGATGCTCTGGTTAAGATCTCACACAAGATCAAGTAGGAGTAAGGAAGTGGCACAGAATTAAAAAGAAGTGTTGACTCCTGCCCAGAGTGGTGGATCCATCGCAGGAGAAACCTAAATCACATGTAAAGTAGGGCTGTCAAGTAATTGCAGTTAATGCAGGCGATTAACGCAAAATAAATAACTAGATTAAAAAATAGCTGTGATTAATTGCAGTCATAATTGTACTGTTAAACAATAATAGAATACTAATTTAAATTGATCATCTATATTTTTGGATATTTTCTACATTTTCAAATATATTGATTTCAATTACAACACAGAACACAAAGTGTACAGCCCTCACTTTATATTATTATTTTTATTACAAATATCTGCACTATGAAAAAAGATAAACAAAAGAACCAGTATTTTTCAATTCACCTCATATAAGTCTACTCAGTCCTACTTCTCGTTCAGCCAATCACTAAGACAAACAAGTTTTTTATATTTACGGGAGATACTGCTGCCCGCTTCTTATTTACAGTGCCACCTGAAAGTGAGAACAGGCGTTCGCATGGCACAGTTGTAGCCAGTGTTGCAAGGTATTTATGTGCCATATATGCTAAACATTCGTATGCCCCTTCATGCTTCGAATTGTCGGCTCTAAAGTTTTACACTGTTTTCTTTTTGAGTACAGTTATGTAAAAAAAATAATTCTACATTTGCAAGTTGCACTTTCATGATAAAGAGATTGCTCCACAGTACCTGTATGAGGTGAACTGAAAAATATTATTTCTTTTATCTTTTTACAGCGCAAATACTTGTAATAAAATAAATATAAAATAAGCACTGTACACTTGGTATTTCTGTGTTGTAACTGAAATCAATATATTTGAAAATGTAGAAAAGCATCCCAAAATAGTTCTGACACATCTGAAGTGGTATTCTATTATTGCTTAACGGTGCAATTAAAACAGCGATTAACCGCGACTTTTTTTAAGCCCACAATTATTCTTTTAATCATTTCACAGCCCTAAGCTAAAGATAACCCACTACTTCTGCCTGCTCCCACTGCTGTCAATGGGAGTTTTGCTCCATTCACCGAGAAACAGCAAACGACATGGACAATTTCCAGTTGGGGCCAAGCCATGAATGAGGCCTGTGCTATTACCCAAATCCTGTGCCCCCTTGAGTCCCCCCCCGCATCAGCAGGAGGAGAGGGAGTGCAATTTGTTCAGGAGCTCTTTCACCCTGTTTGGAAGAAGGTGCAGATTTTTAACAATTAGGGCAATTAACCAGAGCAACAGCTCGCAAACGGAGGTGCTGGATTCACTGTCACTTGCGGTCTTTACCCCACATGTGCTTCAAATGCATGTTATTGGGATCAACGCAGGAGTAAGTGGGTGAAAGTCTATGTTGTGTGAGATGCAGGACACCAGATATGGGGTCCAACCTGCTCGCCTTACATCTCAAGTGTACCTCAATGCAAAGTACTTACAAAAGGCTAATACAACGGTCTCCTTTGGACTGGACTCGGTGACTCAATGAACACTTTGCTGCAGGTTTAATACAAAAGAGTCTGTTTGTTTTAATTAACTTAAGCCATCTGTGGCATGGCAAAGAAAAATACACAAAATTTTAAACAAAACAAGATAGGATTATTATTTCTAAAGATAAAAATAACTGCACCTTTATATTACTAAATACAGAGCAAACCAGAGCTACAGGACAGTGTCCCTATTTCTTCAGATAACCCGGATTTGTATTAACATCTTCTTTGAAAGAAACAGTGAAAGCTTTGAGCAAATTGACGGTTATGTTAACTCTGAAACGTGGAAGAACCTTTATCCCATTCAGTACCTAAATATAAAGATGCTACTTTTAATTACCACCTCCTGCTCAAATAAAATACAGCTACTGTACACGTAACTGCACTTCCAGATGCAGATGCCAGGTGCAATTCACCAAAACAAAGACTTCTGCCTTAAACAGATAAAAGTCTATTTAATGGTCTGACTTTGTGGGAAACTATAATTGAGACATCAAACACAGTACTGTATATTTCCAAGTCACACAAAATTATTTAGTTAGCTTGAATTTGCTACAGTAATGTAACCATAAAAAACAACAACACTCCAACAACATTATACTACCCTTACAGTGTATAGAAATGCTAAGTTTAGGTTAGAGAGATAAAAGGCCTGATTCACCACTGCCTTACTTCAGTTTTAGCTGGCAAATATTAATAACTTAGGGGCCAAATGTGAATCTCTGAATCTCATGAGTAGTCTCATTCATGACAGTCAGGCTATTCACATCAGTTACTGTCCACCACTGCAGGAGTTTCCCAATCTATGCACACACATACATGCACCTGAGGCCTTTGTATTATTTTTGTAAAAATATGAAAAGCAAAATTATTTTAAGTTGTAAGCACACAAAAAACATTGTGGGCTGCATTATTCATGAGTGGATGGATGCTCTTGTGAAAAAGGCACTAAACTGGACTCAGGAGAGCAGGGTGCAGTTCCTGGCTTTGCCACAGACCGTGTGACCTTAGCCAAATCACCTGACCTCTCAGTTCCCCATCTGTAAAACGAGGATACTAATATTTTCCCCTTTTTGTCTCTCTTTTCCTATGCATGTGCGCAGCAACTGGCTCAATGGGGCCCTAATCTCAGTGAGCGCTTTTATGCAGGACTGCAGTATCAATAACAATGAGTGGTGTAATACTTACAATATTAACTTTGGAGTCATCACCACCATCTCCATAATATTATGCATTATAGCCTTATGTAGGAGAAAGGCAGGGCTGCCCTTACTTAGCCTTTCGGAAGCAAAACACAAGAAAGCTTTTGCTAAATATTCACATATCATGGCACTCATCTAAGAAAGGAAAAAACCTGAAAAATAATTAGTGATCCTTGCACGCAAATCCAGGATGTCAGTCGAGATGTGCAATTATAATTTTGCCATGGCACTCAAGGGATACTTAATGAGTTTATTTGGTTGAACATTTGTTTTTTTCCGGAGCAGATGTCAACACTTCTAGTCCATGAAACAAAAAGGGGTTTTTTTCATGATTACCTAAATATCTTGGTATTCCATATGTTAGGTAGCCAGGTGAGTGCTCTTCTGTAAATTACAGAAATGACTCGAAAGGAAAGATGTGATCTTGAAAACAGCATTTTGCATCAACATCAAAGATTCCATTCCATTGCAATAGGCCAGCAACAGCAGCTTTGGAAAGCCATGCCCTTTGGTGGAGAGAAGACATGAGTTCTGTCATTGGTGGGTAAATGTCATAATTAATGTTCTTGCTGTAATGTCACATGTGAAGCTCAATTAGTCAAAACGGATCCATGCTAAACTAATGCAGCACTATTATCTTCACACCTAAGTGAAGCCCACCATGTCAAAACAGAGAAACAAAGAGGTGTCATATGCTATCTAGAACATAAGAACGGCCATACTGAATCAGACCCAGGGTCCATCTAACCCAGTATCCTGTCTTCCGACAGTGGCTGGTGCCAGACGCTTTAGAGGGAATGAACAGAACAGGGCAATTATCAAGTGATCCACCCCCTGTTGTCCCAGTTTCAGGCAGTCAGAGGTTTAGGGACACCCAGAGCATGGGGTTGTGTCCCTGACCATCTAGGTTAATAGCTATTGATGGACTTGTTCTCAGTGAACTTATGTAATTCTTTTTTGTACCCCGTTATACTTTTGGCCTTCAGGCTGAGTGTGCACTGTGCGAGGAAGTACTTCCTTATGTTTGTCTCAAACTTGCTGCTGATTAATTTCATTGGGTGACCCGTAGTTCTTGTGTTACATAAAGGGGATGTGTTATTTATCTGTAATAAATACTTTGTTTCCCACATTAGTTAGGGTTGACTTTGCTACAGCAAGAAAGGCTGGCCTTGAAGGTCAGACATCAGACTAGCACTTGGGAGACAGGGATTTGATTCCCTGTTCTAGCGCAGTTTCCCTGTCTCACCTCAAGCAAGTCCTTTAATCTCTTTGTGCCTCAGCTCCCTAGCTGTAAAATGTGGCTAGCAATGCTTCATCAGTATATGACTGTGTAGCTGCCTTTCAAAACAGGCAGCCATACGACCGCCATTAATTCCCTCCCTCCCCCACCTTCCCAAACAACCCTTTGAAAAATGTTATGGCAAATGTAAATGGCTAATTTTGTCTTTTGTGCTCATGCA
This sequence comes from Chelonia mydas, assembly GCF_015237465.2. Lineage (NCBI taxonomy): Eukaryota > Metazoa > Chordata > Testudines > Cheloniidae > Chelonia > Chelonia mydas. The sequence continues at coordinate 129,132,546 of NC_051246.2, read as the reverse complement.
TCTAAATTAGTTTATTTGTGTGACACCATTGTTTTCCTTTGCTTCAGGTTTTGCCCAGACCAGACTAAGACATCTGTTCTCTTGAAATTCTTTAGTCATTTCATGCACTGAAATCCTAAATTTGCTCACTAAACATTACTGCCACAGCTACACATCTGGAAAAATCCCCACGTCACCCTCTCCATCATCTGCAATGGGTGAGGAGATGGGAACCGAGATGAGACCATTTTAGGATGAGTTAAGGCTCTGTGATGCTCGGCGTACCTTTCCCAGACGTGAAGAAGGACGTAGCTCAGAAGCTGTCTCTCTCACCGATGGAAGTTGGTCCAATAGAAGATATCACCTCACCCACCTTGTCTCAAGGATCTCAAGTGAAGTCCAACAGCTGCAGCCGACTCATGGAAAGCTGAAATTTGTTCCCTCTGGAAACAGTTCCTTCCACACACCATCCTTCAGGACCGTCTGGGTTGCAGTTCACGGATGCTGAGAACATCCAGCTTTACAGCCCGGGCCCGCTCAGTGCGCTCAGCTGGCTTTCACAGGAGCCGATCCTGGAGGCTGTGTGACAGCTCGCTGGCTCAATCCAGGCAAGAGAGAAGTAAGGCTAGGGGGGAACATCCAGAGAAAGTTGACAAGATGCCACCTGCCCCACTGACTGAAGAGGTGTCCCTGGTTTCTGTTGCTCCGCAGTGACAGAGCTTTTCCCATTTGTGTTCCGCAAGGACCCTGTGACCCTTCCGGATGTGGCCCTCACCCTTCTCACCATCCCACAATTTATACCGCACTGCCACTTAGAGGTTCCCCCCCAGGCCAGGGACCCACGGCGCTAGGTGCCGTACAGTGATAGGGGGCCAGATCCTCAGATGGTGTAAATCAGCATAGCTCCATTGACTTCACTGGAGGCATATGGAATTACACCAGGCAAGTATCCGGCCGTGAGTGAAAGACCATCCCTGCCTCACTCACCCCTGGGTTTTAGGGCTGACAGGGAGCACTTCATCACCATGCCAATGGAGTTGGGCCCTTTACCTGCAGAGCAGGTCACGCTAGGGAAATATATCTTTAAAAAGAAAACATACAGAGCACAAGTTATTCAGATATCAAATGGGGACCAGCTGGATCCTCTCTTTCACTATTTTCAGTACAATATGGTTCTCGTTTCCTTAGGACATTCCATCTCCTTGCCTTATATCTCACTCAGCTGCCTTGAGGAATTCGCTTTTTTAGACCCAAAGGGGTGGGGGAAGGGTAGCAAGCTATTTTGGCCCACTGGGTATGGTGGGGACATTAGGGTGTTAGCTGCAGGTCATTAGTTAAACAGTGAATAGGCCTGTGATTGGGTACATGTTCCCTTTATAACGCGTGAGTTTCTCTACCCCATTGCTCTCATTCTCCCGTTTGCTGCGGTTGGCTCGGGGAATTCTGTTCCTTTTCCCTTTTGGTTGATTACTGTCTGATTGTATGATTCACCGCCAATGTGGATTCACTCCAAGGGCCTTGTCACAGTGACTCAGTCCTTGAAAGATGAGCAATTCCTTTTACTTTCGGTCCAAGCAAAGGGCACCCTTTTACTCATTTTTCAGACTGTTTCCTTTAGCGATGGGTTAGGCGGTCAGTTGGCTGATTGTGTAGCTAGCTGTTTGCTTAGTAGCAAGTTCGCCTCTCTTCCAGTGCCCAACATGTGCTGATGTGTAAGTTACTATCTGCCTGCTTCCATGTGCACAGTCCTCGGGGGGAACGAAGATCATACATTGGAGGTTGGCTCATAATGTTTTGTATTTTTTGCCCTTATGCTACAGAATATTTTAAACATCTTTTTATAGGTATTACTGATGCTCAGATGTATGGGTCATGGGCTGCAGCTATTACTTCTCAGGCTGGTTTGGCGTTGCTGTTTCTGGTTCAGTTACTTCCCAGTGGTTTTCAATCCTTGTCATCATTTCGGAAATCCAATGCTCCAGTGTTTGATTGCTGTATTTCCTCTGCCCTGGCACAGAGTTCCCTTGCAAGGGCTGCTGGGTCCCACACCATCAATGCTTAGACACCTGACAGGAGGAATTCAGTGTTCTTTCATTGGAATGTTTGTGTAGACATGATAGGCTATCATTTCATTGTGTATGAAATTTGAGTCTTTTTCCATGATCTGATCATTTAGCTGGGACAAATGCATAACTGATAAGGGCTTGTCTGCACATGGATTTATACCAGAATAGCTATTCTGGAATAATTTACCCTGATTAACTCCATGTGTGGACACTCTTATTCTGGAATGAGAGTGCCCTGTTCTGGTTTCACTTACTCCATTCAAAGTGAATTAAGTGAAACTGGAACAGAGGACTCTTATTCTAAACTAAGTATCCGCACCTGGAGTTATTCCAGAACAGCTATTGTGCTTTAAATTTACTCCCTACTTTAATCTGAATTAACTTTCAAGTGTAGACAAGAGAAGGGGAAAAAGTCAGACGCTCCATTGCTTGACTCATTTAATGGAATGGAATTACAAAAAGCACGAGGGATTGGCAGGTGGCTATTTGACCCAACAGGTATTTTCCATCTGCACTTTCCACAATTCCCTGATTATGGGATTACCCCACTCAACGTATTTACATGTCCCTGTGATATACATAGAATCATAGGGTTAGAAGGGACCACAAGGGTCATCTCGTCTAACCCTCTGCCAAGATACAGACGATCTAATGCTCTCTTCTAGGGATCCATGTGTTTATACCTGGATATAGACGGACCTATCTAAGTTTACCTAAAATGCAGTCCCACTAAAATGCAATCGCACACCATCCAGTATGGTACATGGGTATCATTGTCGTCTACTGGAAGAAATGGGATCTGTTCAAATGTTTCTGGTTTTCTAGCTCCCCACAGATGTCATGAAAGGAAAATGGAAGCCCCATTGCAAGCGACAAGAAAGGGTTATTCTCCTTCATTCAAATGGCATAGGCCTGTGTCTTCATTTTAGGACGCAAAAGTTGTGAGCTATAGTATTCATGTCTGCAGTTTCGCTGAAGATAGAGGTTTTTACGTATACACAGGGCCAGGTCTTATATAAAATTAATATGCATACCAGCAGGTTCACAACAGTGAATCCCGATTTTAAGAGTTTCTGCACGGCATTCACAGACCCCTCACACTCTCACGTCTGTGCAGTTTCACTGATGACAGCGACAGTGGGATCACGAGTGGAGACCCCCTACCGGCCTTTTTTAACCACTGCGTCCTCTAAATCTGCTCTAAGCAATGATAGGAGATTAAGAAAAAGAAAGTTTAGATGTAACGACTGCCACCCTGCGGGACTGAACCCACGCTGTGCAGAGCTACGTGCATGAGCATCTAAAGGTTGACCTAAAGAAGTTACATGAGCTCACCCTCTAGACTTTAGAGGCCTGTCGTCATAGAATTATAGAATCTTAGGGTTGGAAGGGACCTCAGGAGGTCATCTAGTCCAACCCCCTGCTCAAAGCAGGACCAATCCCCGACTAAATCATCCCAGCCAGGGCTTTGTCAAGCCAGGCCTTAAAAACCTCAAAGGAAGGAGATTCCACCACCTCCCTAGGTAACCCATTCCAGTGCTTCACCACCCTCCTCATGGAAAAGTTTTTCCTAATATCTAGCTATGCTCTTAGCTAGGCTCAATCCCTTGGCTGGCAAATCTAGGAGACTCACGTTCTATGTGGAACAGATACAGAAGGGAACACACGTATGTTACAGACACAGCCTTTCCATGCTGGAGGAGAAACCCTGGGCCTTTGCCACAGTAGAACAGAGCAGCTGTGCCAGCATGACGCCAGTCTGAAATCATCATTAGAACTTCGAAGGCCAGCTATTGCAAGGGGAGAAGTACTAACAACAGGAAAGTTTGCTGGGAATTATTCCTGCTCTATTCAGTTTGGAGGGGAGGAGAACTCTTGCTAATGAAAATGAGGATGAACTGTAGAAGGTAGTGGGAAATTGACACATCATTTAGCTAAACAGTGAGCTGCCTCTGCAAACTCCATGGAAGTATGTTTCTCAGATTCTGCTGCACAATCTGAACTATTATCCGAGGAAGTTTTGATTATATTCTTTATTTAGCGCTTACGTAACTGGATGGTTATTTTAATGTTAAATCTCCTTAGCTTCTCAGTCATGTACTCCACACTGTATGAAGGAACAATGTGTCTTAAAATAATCCCCAATTTGGCTTCTTTTTCCTTGCTCTCTCTCCCCAGAGATTTTTAAAAAGGACTTTTCAGAACTGATTTACCTGAAACGCATACAGTCAAGAACTCCAGCATCTGCATCGTTAAGAACTTTAGTGAGCAATTTCATTCATGTGCTATAAAAAGCTAAGGCACTGAACTATTTCAACTTTCACCATGGCCGTTCGCTTCAGCAGCATGATATCACTCTTCACGTTCTCATTTAATTGACATGAAATGGAAGATAATAAAAGGGAGCCGTTGCACTGAAATGTAAAAGGCCTTTATGACAATGATTCATCCCAACTGGAAATACAGAGCCCAATTTGGGAAGAATGCAAGATTTGATAGACAGACAGATAATCTCATACATCCTGCTTCACAGCTGTGTGTGTATGTGATAAAAACAGGACCCAAGTCCACTTGAAATAAAGCCTGTTTTTATAAGGTTTCCTTTGAAGAAAAATCAGAAGCCTAGCCTTTAAGAAACCCCCTTTAATAAGCATGCAGTCCCATTCAGGTAACAGATATTAGATGTTATGTAAAACCATTTAGAACACTGGAGGCTCGATAAATATTTCAGACCCTAAACAGAGATCAGGAAGCAAGCCAGGGGGTTAGATCTCTCCCTCCCTCATGCAGAACTAAACTCCATCTTGAGAACCATCTTCATCCGCTGTTCAGCTTGTGACATTATCTGAGAATGCACTTACGTAACAGCCCGGTATGTGGTGCTCCTTCTAGTTTGTGAAGGAAAAGTCCCTGCAGATTAGCACAACTCATTCCTTCTTCCCTCACTGGGACGTGTGTGGAAAAAAAATGCAACCCAGCATATAACTAAAATAGCCTCAAGAGTCAAGGTGATCTATTAAAACAACAAACAAAAAAACCTCAACAATTTCTTTTGGCAGGTGTCAGGTTTAGTTGTGATCTATCTGTGAGGCGCTCTCTCTCTCTCTCTCTCTCTCTCTCTCTAACACTCACACACACATACAAAATCTGCTGCTGTTGTGGGATTTTTCACCCCTTCCATTACAAGACATGTTTCTACCTCCTCACTCACAAACCTGCTCATTTTGAGACGTCAACCACTGAGCAGTGGCTGTTTTAGGCTTGAAAGATTCGTCTCTGCGAGAAGGAAACTACATGGCAATCTTCAACCTTTCCTTTCCTCCTGTGGCCTGAGCCTCTGTCCCGTTTGCCAGCCTCCAGTGCCCAACTACAAAAGGGTTAATGTCAGTGCACTGTCAGTACAGAAAACCTTCAGATGTGCTGGTTCGAATTATTCACAGGGGAATTCAAAACAAACTGCAGTGTATCAGAGATAGTAATCAGCTTCCTTGTACTCCATAATAGACGGAGTGTGCACAGATGCTACATTTTACAATTCCTCTGTTTTGAAAAGGTCAGTTTTAATAAATGCTGTGCCATAAATGCTGTAGACTCGGCTGAAAACAAACACTTGTGACAGCGATGGGGTTAGAAGAAATATTTGTAACTATATCAGGGCAGGAACCAGTCCTTAGCCGAGGGAGTTGGGGGGGGGAAACATGACCAGAGTTATTCCATAATGAATCACTTCAGTTTTTCTTGACCCTTTCAGGGCTCCCTCCCCACTCTGAACTCTGGGGTACAGATGTGGGGACCCGCATGAAAGACCCCCTAAGCTTATTTCTACCAGCTTAGGTTAAAAACTTCCCCAAGGCACAAATTCTTTTCCTTCTCCTTGGACGGTATTGCTGCCACCACCAAGTGATTTAAACAAACATTCAGGGAGGGGCCACTTGGAGCCCTATCCTCCCCCACCTCCAATATCCCCCCAAGCCCCTTCACCCCGTTTCCTGCAGAGGCTTGAGAATAATATATCAACCAATAGGTTAACAAAGTGAGAACAGACCAAATCCCTGGTTTTTAGGACACTGAAAATCAATCAGGTTCTTAAAAGAAGAATTTTATTTAAAAAAAAAGTAAAAGAATCACACCTGCAAAATCAGGATGGAAGATAACTTTACAGGGTAAATAAAAAGATTTAAAACACCGAGGATTCCCCTCTGACTCTGCTTCCCAGTTACAAAACAGGAATAAAATTACCTCTTAGTATAGGGAAAATTCACAAGCTAAAACAATAGATAATCTAATGCATTTCCTTGCTATTACTTACAATTCCTATAATTTTAGATGGATCATTTCAGGATCTTTCTAGGAGCTGGTTTACCCACTTGGTCTCTCTCTTTGTCCCAAGAGGGAACAAACAAAGAGAGCACAAACAAAACCTCCCCCCCAGATTTGAAAATATCTTCTTTTCCCATTGGGTCCTTCTGGTCAGGTGCCAACTAGGTTAATTGAACAAATAAACCCCTTACAGGTAAGGGGATTCTGTACCTCTGGCCAGGAGGGATTTTAGGTTACTGCATACATAAGGGTTGTTACACTTCCCTTTATATTTATGACAGACCCTTCCCCATCCTGCACTTAGGATGGAAGAATCCAATGCACCGCTACAGACTAGGGACCGAATGGCTAGGCAGCAGTTCTGCGGAAAAGGACCTAGGGGTGACAGTGGACGAGAAGCTGCATATGAGTCAGCAGTGTGCCCTTGTTGCCAAGAAGGCCAATGGCATTTTGGGATGTATAAGTAGGGGCATAGCGAGCAGATCGAGGGACGTGATCGTTCCCCTCTATTCGACACTGGTGAGGCCTCATCTGGAGTACTGTGTCCAGTTTTGGGCCCCACACTACAAGAAAGATGTGGATAAATTGGAAAGAGTCCAGCGAAGGGCAACAAAAATGATTAGGGGTCTAGAGCACATGACTTATGAGGAGAGGCTGAGGGAGCTGGGATTGTTTAGCCTGCAGAAGAGAAGAATGAGGGGGGATTTGATAGCTGCTTTCAACTACCTGAAAGGGGGTTCCAAAGAGGATGGCTCTAGACTGTTCTCAATGGTAGCAGATGACAGAACGAGGAGTAATGGTCTCAAGTTGCAATGGGGGAGGTTTAGATTGGATATTAGGAAAAACTTTTTCACTAAGAGGGTGGTGAAACACTGGAATGCGTTACCTAGGGAGGTGGTAGAATCTCCTTCCTTAGAGGTTTTTAAGGTCAGGCTTGACAAAGCCCTGGCTGGGATGATTTAACTGGGAATTGGTCCTGCTTCGAGCAGGGGGTTGGACTAGATGACCTTCTGGGGTCCCTTCCAACCCTGATATTCTATGATTCTATGAAGGAGTTGGCATGGCCCCGGTTAGAGACTGGCCTACACGGACCTTGAGGGTCCCTTAGTTTGGCAATCCCTGTGCTTTTGTTTCACCTCCTCACTTCTGTTTTTTTCAGTTAAAATATCATGGCTAAGGCTCCCTGTTTGTCACAGAGGTCATGGAAGTCACGGATTCCATGACTTTCCGTGCCCTCCGTGACTTCTGCAGAGTCCCGTGCAGCTGGCCCAGGAGCCACCTGGGGCAGCCTTGCCCCCTCCCCCCACTCCCTAGCAGCAGGAGTTTGGGGGGGCTCAGGGTGGTGTTTACCTGGGGGGGCTCCCTAGAAGGGCAACAGGAACTCCCCTCCCTCAGCTCCTAGTTCCACGTGCCGCCACGTTCCACGTGTTGGGATACGTAAGGGTTAAGTAGAGACCTGGGAAACCATCGGTGTATGGTCTTAGGGAGTAGAGTCACGGGTAGGCACCGCTTCTTCGCTTGATAGGTAAGTGTCATCCCTCGCCCTCCCCTTCAGCTTGTTGGGAATAAATAAGTGTTGCAGCTGCATAAGAAATGTAGTTTTCTAAAAAAAACCACCCTTTGTGTAAAAGAAGTGTTATCTCTGCCTCCCTTCTTTCCCAGCTACACAAGCAAGCCCTGGGTCATGGCCCCTTCCTCTCTCCCCTGAGAAACACTGATTCAGGGAATTTGTAGCAACAAATTACTGCGAAGAAATGTATTTTCAAGGTAAAAATGCCTGTAGAACATGTGTAATGCTGTGAACAATAGATGGGGTGGATATACTAATCGTATGGGTGTTTCTATTACTCAGTAAGGGGTTTTGGGATGTTGTACCGGATGTAGGCATTTACGTACTAACTTAGATAAAAAGAGTGAGCTGTAACGAATCCAGGGCTTACTCGACAACTGGGTGGAGGGGGACGAGTATCGCAGTAAAGAAGCCCGAACTGAAACCTGCCTCTGGGTCAACCTGCTCCTTTTTTAATTCTAACAAAAACCTCATTGAATAAGGTCTCCCAAGGACATGGCAGGAAACTGCCATAACTATCATTCCTTTATTCTAATAATTACCAATTAGCCACAGAGCGCCCAGGAACATTGCTAAGGGTCCCTGCCCCAGCGCATTTACAAGATAACTCCGATAAAAGGGGACGGCAGCTCGAGGTGCGAAGAGGAGCAGTGACAGCATGGGACAAGACGGACATGGTGATGAGCCACAAAAGGCTCCCGGATGGATTCAGAGGCAGGAGGGGGCACGTGAACAAGGATCTGGCACTAGGATCTGGCCACAAGAGAATGTTTGGCTTGCCAGGAGCATGAGGGATGTGCGGGATGAGATGAGGGTGGAGGTGGAAATGGGAAGGGACTCTCTGCTGGGCCATGAAGGTGAGGACAAGAAGCAAGCCACGAAGTTGAGGGAGTATGAATTTATTTTGCCATGTTAGCGGGTACAAACCTGACTTCCTGCCACCATGCAGTGGATCTCAAGCCTATTGGATGTTATAAACAGAGCTGCGTTTGTCTGAGCATTCAGAGGCATTGGGAAAACCACACATGCCTGGGATTTCTCCTCGTAACCCTTGTCAGTTGAACAGCTGTATATACAGCAAGGTAGCATGTTTCTCTGACACATTCCAGCCATTCCCTGTAGCCAATCAGTACTTAATTTAAAGGCTCACAAAGCTGCTATTCTAGCTTCCAGAGCCAGGGGCGAGGTAAGCAAACCGAAATCCCCTGAAACAGAATCAGCATCTTCCAGGCACACAGTCATTCAGACAACAGACCACAACCGAGACTCTTTGGGAAGCAGCCCCAGGGGGCTACCCAAGAGCGCAGCTAATAGCAGAGAGTAAGGCGCAGGCAAGACATTGGACCCGCAGCCTCAGCAGACTGTGAGACAGCTACACAAGCCTCCACTTTGACTCTGGTTAATAACCAACAGGCTTCAACGCTGGTTAAAACAGCAAGGCTGGTCTAAGCTCAGCAAGGCTGCAGTTTGCTTTGCGAGCAGCTAATCCATCTCCTCCACAGTTCAGAGATCAGAAGCACTGGGGAAGAAAAGGAAATTTCACACTCAGATGCCGATTCCTTCCATCCCATTTTACCCATTCATACCTGGTACTTGGATATATTTCACTTTCCTTCCCCAAATCCTCAGACACCTTCACTTCAAGTCCCTGACTTTTACCACCAACATGGCAGTAGCCTTCCCCTCCTGCTTTTAAGTTTGTTTTTCTTGTCCCCACTGTTCTTCTTTTCAGTGCTGGAATGCCCCAAACACCCCAAACACTGCCCAATCATCTCTCCTGCTTTGGAAGAGCTGATTCCATCTGGGCCTTTTAGCCAATTATGGCCAGAATGACATACTAATGGATAAAACTCAACTGGAATCAATACTGGCCAGATTCCAGCAGAGTCTCTTGATCCCTAAACTCCTTTAGGGTAAAATGTCACTCCTGTGCAGAGAAACACCTCTTAATCACTCCAAAGAGGGCTTCTGTGAGACATAAGTAGTGCTGAAGTCTTTTGCTAGCTCTCAGCTAATTTCATTCTTATCAAACAGAGAAAGCTTCTGGCTGGGACAATGTACATTGAGGAGAGACGGTGAGCAAAGACTTGCTTCCTCTAACTTCGGTGTAAATGAGGGAGCCTTCTTTCTGTCTTTGAAAGGGGATTAGTCACGCGAGGTATTATTAATACCTCACTCTTCATCTGTAGATCCCAAAGCGCTTACAGAGAAAGGTCAGTATAGTTATCCCCATTTTACAGATGGGGAAATAGAGCCACCCACCAGGTCAATGGGAGAGGCAGGACTAGAACTCAGGTCTCTGAGTCCCATTTCAATGCTCTAGGCCACACTGCCTCCCATTAATGGTGTGAGTAGACAGCAGCATTTCAGACTAGGGAAGAAGAGGTTCATTATAAAAGAAACAAATTCTGTGAGCAGGCAAAGTGCTCTGACTTGAAAGCCCACAGCAGAGACACCTATCTTCTGTCTGGAAAAATCTCCAGGCAGCCCACAAGTGAAATGAAAAGCCCAGCACTTCTGAGAACGCAGACTGGCTCCTCAGGCCAAACCAGATGCTCCATTGCTCGGGGGGACACAGTCTCAGGAGCTAGGCCACCTGTTCAAAGGATTATTCATTGAGCTGACAGGTAAGAATGATGGGTAACAGGAGGAACTCAAGGAATCCACGTATGAGGCTGATTGATGGATCCATGGCCATTGCTGGCAGAACTCCACTTTAGCAGCGCTCTCACCATGATTGTTAATTAAAAGAAATTAACAAGGAGGTGGTGGAAAAAACTGCTAACACTCACCTATCAGCCAGGTAGTTCTGAGGGAATCTGTGTCTATAATACTCAGCCAAATTTCCTTCCCTCCCAGATACTATTCAGCATGTAGTGGCTGATGTCTGGACCATTCAAAAACTGCAAGTCAGCTGATTTGCGTAGAGCACAGGAAATTGCTAAATGCCTTCTGCAGACCGTAAGAAAAAGCTTTCACAATGGGCTAAAGACACTTGTTCAGGTAGGAATTCTGGTTTTAAAAATCTGTATGCTACCCTAATACGTCACTCCCTCTCCGCTTTGGCACGCCTCTGGTGCTGTCATTGAGGGCTTTCTGTGGATCCAAACTCTGTATGTCAGTGTAGCATTTTTGAAAGTCTGTAGCTCAAGATCTACACATTCCATTGGTGAAGCTACCTCTGTGCAGAGGGCCTGCTCAAGACTTCAACTCTACTAAAACCTCACGTAAGGCCTATTATGAGGGCTATTAATCACAAACACAATTAAGTTCCAGTGTTTGTATGTCAACTATGTTTATCGGCATTTTACCTTTTCCTTGGGCTTTTTCCAAACTTTAGGGAGCCATTTATGAGGGAAAAACCAGTTCTGTCCTTCTAGGGGTGTTTCAGTTTCTGGAAGGGTGACCAGATCTCAATATTAGGGACTCTGTCTTATATCTGCAACTACCTATGCCCCACCTCCCCTGAAAAAAAAGTGTTCCAATTTTTCACACTTGTTTTCTGGTCACCCTAGGTGGAAACTTTCCTGAGAAGATTCCATCTCACATTAGTCCACCCACTTAAATGCCATTACCAAGGCAATCTACTCTAATATGACCATCAGCTTTATTGGGGTTCCCTCGGGCCCAGCATGTGGAACTGCAGGATGGGTGTTCTGCAAGCCATGCATTTCACTGACTTACATGGGCTCTTGCTGTTTCAGCACATTAGCTCTGCTCACCACCCCACCTCCAAGGGCGTGCTAGGCCCAATACAGTTGATTTGTGTGGTTTCCCTAGGGCAGGGCTAAGGGGAGCTCACCCAAGGGTGTCCTCATCCCCTCCATGCAGGCATTTCCACAGAGATAGGGCAGAGGAGTATTTGGGATCATGGCAGGAGGGCCTGTGACAATATGAATTTACTGGCCTACCCTTTGCCCTGAAGAAAAAGTGAAGCAGCGGCAGGCATGAACATGGCCTGACCAGGCAAGCGTCAGTTCTTCCCAAGCCCTGCAGATCTCCTGGTGGTAGCATAGTAGGGTATGAGCAAGACCTGGATTTGACCAGAGATGATCAGGAGAAAACGTAACCAACTGAGGAACCTGACTGGCGGAAATTAAATGAAGCAGGGAAATCCAACCTGGATGGAGCTACTATAAGGTGGATGTATAACTGGTTGGAAACTGTTCCCAGAGAGTAATCATCAGTGGTTCACAGTCACGCTGGAAGGGCATAACGAGTGGGATCCCGCAGGGATCGGTTCTGCATCTGGTTCTGTTCAATATCTTCATCAATTTAGATAATGGCATGGAGAGTACACTTATAAAGTTTGTTGAGGATACCAATCTGGGAGGGGTTGCAAGTGCTTTGGAGGACATGATTAAAATTCAACATGATCTGGACGAACTGGAGAAATGGTCTGAAGTAAATAGGATGAAAATTAATAAGGACAAATGCAAAGTACTCCACTTAGGAAGGAACAATCAGTTGCACACATACAAAATGGGAAATGACTGCCTAGGAAGGAGTGCTGCGGAAAGGGATCTGAGGGTCATAGTGGACCACAAGCTAAATATGAGTCAACAGTGTAACACTGTTGCAAGAAAAGCAAACATCCTTCTGGACTGCATTAGCAGTATTGTAAGCAAGACACAAGAAGTAATTCTTCCGTTCTACTCTGCGCTGATTAGGCCTCAGCTGGAGTATTGTGTCCAGTTCTGGGTGCCACATTTCAGGAAAGATGTGGACAAATTGGGGAAGGTCCAGAGAAGAGCAACAAAAATGAATAAAGATCTAGCAAACATGTCCTATGAGGGAAGATTGAAAAAATTAGGTTTGTTTAGTCTGGAAAAGAGAAGACTGAGAGGAGACATGATAACAGTTTTCAAGTACATAAAAGTTGAAGGGAGAAAAATTGTTCTTCTTATCCTCTGAGGATAGGACAAGAAGCAATGGGCTTAAATTGCAGCAAGGACAGTTTAGGCTGGACATTAGGAAAAACTTCCTAACTGTCAGAGTGGTTAAGCACTGGAATAAATTGCCTAGGGAGGTTGTGGAATCTCCACCATTGGGGATTTTTGAGAGCAGGTTAGACAAACACCTGTCAGGGATGGTCTAGATAATACTTAGTCCTGCCCTGAATGCAGGAGACTGGACTAGATGATCTCTCGAGGTCCCTTCCAGTTCTAGGATTCTATGCTTTATATCCATGAACTCTGCTTGCTTCGTAAACAAGAGCCAGAGGTGTATTGCAGATACCTGTGAGGAGAAAACAGACATCCAGGGTGGAGGCAGGACAAATGCTGGAAACCTCAAAGCCAACAGAGTAAAAATAACAAGTTTCCCGGGGATGCCACGCAGCACTCCCTCTTAGGAGAAGGTCTGGGTAGCAACCATAGCGGCAGGTTTAAAATGTCCAGTTCTGACGCACAAGGGTAAACTCCATCCCAGCCAGCAGGCCAGCCCATTCCTAGGCACCGCTACACTCAAATCCCGAGATGCTAACCTTCTGCACGGGAAGAATTAATTGTGTGTGGTGAGTTTTCTAAGGCTCCTTGAGCGATTTTGGTTCCCAGCGCTCATTGAAAAGACCCAGTGAAATGTGAATAATTATGGACAGTGGATGATACTTAAGTCTAAGTTAAGCACCTTCAAAATGTGATATATTTGTGGGGGGCTGATTAAAACACATTTAAATAGAAATTTGGGGATTGCTTACTATAGGCATTTTGAGTAACACAACTGCTGCTAAATAATACATTTTCCCAGAGAGCCCAGTGGTATATGCTACATGGATGCTGGAAAAATGAGTCGTATCTCTCATCTTCCTTCCCCATGTGACTAACCTCCCTGAAAGTTTGGAAACTATTTCAAAAAACTCTCCTAAAATAATGCTGCGTTAAAAAATATTAAAAAGTATGCGTGTATTCTTGCCTAAAATATGAACAGGATTCATGTTGCTGTAAGGGACATATCATCCCTATGAAAAAAATAAATGTCATGCACCTAACAAACTGAAAACTGGAATGCACAGGGGAATGGGCAGCTAGACTGATGTGTGCGTAAAATGACAGCGATCTAAGAGTGGTGAAGGGGTTAAGTTTTGAAGGTGTGGCTCGATTAACGAGTTAGCATGATATTATGGATTGATCACTGGTCTGGGAGCAAGGAATCTCTGACTTTCATTGCCACTTCTGCTGATGACTACCTTTGCAGCCACAGTGCTTTAGGCCAAGGATTCCAGAAGTGTCCACTAAAGGCATCTCAAGGTGGGCACTCAGAGGGAGTGAGGGCTCTGGAGAACCTAGGCCATAGCCCCTGTATGCCTCAATTTCCTCATCTATACAATTGGGAGTTTCCTCTCCTCACTGAGCTTACAGTGGGGTGGTGAAAACAGTTCCCTTTTGCACAGTGCTGGGAAGACATTAAGGGAAGGATGTCCCCTAGCATTTGGCAAGACCCTGAATACCACAGGCTTGCACTGGGAGGGTGAGGAGGAGCCCTGCTGAGGGTGGCAGAGAATTCCATTGGGAGGGGCAAATGGGGAAGAAGCAGCTCTGCTGTCCTTTAAAAGGATGCAGCATGTGCTTACCCCTAGCAGGCTCAGTTCCAATGCATTGACCTACGCTCAACTCACCCTTCCCTGTCCCGAGCGGATGGTTAATTCTGCTAGTCTTGCTATCCTCATAGAATCATAGAATATCAGGGTTGGAAGGGACCTCAGGAGGTCATCTAGTCCAACCCCCTACTCAAAGCAGGACCAATCCCCAATTTTTGCCCCAGATCCCTCAAGGATTGAACTCAAAACCCTGGGTTTAGCAGGCCAATGCTCAAACCACTGAGCTATCCAGTGGTTTGGAACCATGAGACATAATGCAGCCTCCACACAGCAGTGCCTCACTCCGATACACCGCAACAAGAGTCAGCCCCCTGAAATCTGGGCCCACCTGCAACTTGCACATGGACAGGGTCACCATCAAGAGCTCTCCCTGTTTTCATTAGTTTACTACTGTAATGAGTCGATCTGTGAGAAAATGAAACGTTTTCCAAGGTCGCTAGATTAAGTGAAATCTTTCAGGAGGAACCTAGTCCATGCTGCGGGGCTACCCAAGATTTTGCACTACTCGGCATTGACAGCACAGACACTGCATGTCAAGCCGCCACCTGCTTACCACTTTGTTTAATTTACTGCTTTTGCAACTCAGAAAAGAGCGCTTTTCCTTAGGGTGAATGTTCAGGTCGGCAAGATGTGAGTTCTAAATCTAAATCCCATCAACACATAACAGGATCTACATGCAAAGGCCCCCATGTGGCATCATGCTTTGTAATATTCACTGCTTAGGTCTTAAAGGACTCACGTTACATCACTGAAAGAAGTGGTTTAGAATACTTTGATCTGCTCCACCTACAGGGACATCCTTGTTTTTAGGGGGAAAAAAATCTGAACGATGAATGAAATGTGAATGTATCTGTCTGTGAATATGTACTATTCAGACCAAAAATATGAAAAACTTGAGACTGTCCCAGTATAAACAGATAACTATTTATTACCCATTATTGCTATATCTGGATTGCAGTAGCATCTACAGAGCTATTGTGCTAAGAGTTGCCTGCACTCCTATAATAATAACGACCATCCCTGCCCCAAAGATCATCGAATATACACATATAATGAGAGAGAAAAGGTGGGACGGTGGGAGGGGAAGTTAAAAGCCAAGCAATGCTATTTGGTACAGTAAGTTGCAGTTGCAACTAGGGCTGTCACTTAATCGCAGTTAACTCACACAGTTAACTGGAAAAAAACCATGATTAAAAAAATTAATGATGATTAATCGCACTTATAACAATAGAATACCAATTGAAACTTATTAAATATTTGTGGATGTTTTTCTCCATTTTCAATATTGATTTCAATTACAACACAGAATACAAAGTGCACAGTGCTCACTTTATATTATTATTATTACAAATATTTGCACTGTAAAAATGATAAACAAAAGGAAAAGTATTTTTCAATTCACCTCATACAAGTACTGCAGTGCAATCTCTTTATCATGAAAGTGTAACTTACAAATGCAGATTTTTTTTCTGGTTACGTAACTTTTCTCAAAAACAAAACACTGCAAAACTTTAGAGCCTACAAGTCCACTCAGTCCTACTTCTTGTTCAGCCAATCGCTAAGACAAACAAGTTTGCTTACATTGATGGGAGACACTGACGCCTGCTTCTTATTTACAATGTCACCTGAAAGTGAGAACAGGCGTTCACATGGCACTTTTGTAGCCAGTGTTGCAAGGTATTTACATGCCACATGTGCTAAACATTCATATGCCCCTTCATGCTTCGGCCACCATTCCAAAGGACATGCTTCCATGCTGATGATACTCATTAAAAAAATAACACATCAATTAAATTTGTGACTGAACTCCCTGAGGGGAGAGTTGTACATCTCCTGCTCTGTTTTACCCGCATTCTGCCATATATTTCATGCTATAGCAGTCTCGGATGATGACCCAGCACATATTGCTCATTTTAAGAACACTTTCACAGCAGATGTGACAAAACACAAAGAAGATACCGATGTGAGATTTCTAAAAATAGCTACAGCACTCGACCCAAAGTTTAAGAATCTGAAGTGCCGTACAAAATCTGAGAGGGATGAGGTGTGGAGCATGCTTTCAGAAGACTTAAAAGAGCAACCCTCTGATGTGGAAACTACAGAACCCAAACCACCAAAAAAGAAAAACAACCTTCTGCTGGTGGCATCTGACTCAGATGATGAAAATGAACATGCATCGGTCTGCAGTGCTTTGGATCATTATCAAGCAGAACTCATCATCAGCATGGAAGCATGTCCTCTGGAATGGTGGTTGAAACATAAATATCTTGCAACGCCGGCTACAAACAGTGCCCTGAGAATGCTTGTTCTCACTTTCAGGTGACACTGTAAACAAGAAGCGGGCAGCATTATCTCCTGCAAATTGTAACCAACTTTGAGTGATTGGCTGATCAAGAAGTAGGACTGAGTGGACTTCTAGGCTCTAAAGTTTTATATTGTTTTATTTTTGAATGCAGGTTTTTTTGTACATAATTCTACATGTGTAAGTTCAACTTTCATGATAAAGAGATTACACTACAGTACCTGTATGAGATTAATTGAAAAAAAAAAAAACTTTTTGTTTTGTTACAGTGCAAATCTTTGTCATCAAAAATAAAGTGTGCACTGTACACTTTGTATTCTGTGTTGTAATTGAAATCAATATTTTAAAAATGTAGTAAACATTCAAAAATATTTAAAATAAATGGTATTCTATTGTTGTTTAACAGCACGATTAATCACGATTAATTTTTTTAATCACTTGACAGCCCCAGTTGTGGCATGCCTACTCCTGACACAATCAGTGTCAGTCTCTCCCTGCAATCATTTGACTGCCCAGGCTGCAAGAAGTGTGTGTGGATGCCCACCAGCTAAGGAGAGCACACAAAGAGTCTAGGCCAAAAATATGACTGTTCATTACAACCACCACCTGTTCCTTCTTTTAATCCCACATTTTGATCACGGATTAAAACCAGTCTGAAATCACATCTGTGGTGTAGGCTAGAGAAATGTTTCCCAGATCCTGGAGATTATTTTTTCAAGGACTGATTTATTTTTTTTTAGTAGTTCTTAGAGCTAAAAATTATCATTGTCCGCCCAACCATGAGAACCTAGCTTATCCCAGAGCTACTTAGGGGAGGCAGCGTTGCCTAATGGACAGATCACTAGATGGGACTCAAAACCAAAATATCCAGGTAAGAGCAGATTCCATCACTTATTCCTTAGAACATACGTCCTTATTTTTAAAATAGCCATTGTCCCTTTGGCATTCCTGACCTCTCGGTAACACCTACTCAGGGGGATCAGGACTTCAGAAACAGAGAAACACCTCCCGGGTAGCTGCCAGATGCTGGGGCCTCTCTTGCGCCCAGTACATTTATTATTAGGAAAAGAAACAAAATCTCTATTCTTCAGCCCAGAACAAAAAGCAAAAATCCTTGAATGACCAGAGTGCTAAGAAAAAAAAAAAATCGGACATATACAGAGTCAGGTCTACAACTCCGGCAGCAGGCCACACTGAACAGTTCCCTCAGCTGAGTGCTGGGGCAAGATCCCCAAAGTCGTTTTCCACCTGCACGCATGAAGGACAAACACTCCGCTGCTGTAACTCACAAAGGCCCCAATTCAGGATCGAGCACTTGCTTACAATGATGCATAGGGATTAAATATCTGCACAATTCAGGGCCATAAACAGTTCTACTGACTCCCATGCCGATACTCATGCAAGAAAGCATTAGAAGATTGGAGGGTCAAAGAAAATAAAACTGATTGCTGAATTCTTCCCCACTGTCCTCGAGGCTAAGTAGTAGTTAGCATCTCTCCCGGAGCATCCCTTGGTTCTTCTCTATACCATACCAAATCATTATGTAGGTAGAAGACTGCTGATCAACCCTAGGTAGACTGCAGACTTTCACCCAGGGCATCTCTCCAAGGAAAGATTTGTCATCCTCAAAAAGGTCACCATTTGCCAACAAACATTACAAAGACTAGGAAAGAACTGCGGTAACTAAGAACAAGCTTCAGCAACTCAGGCACCAAATGTGGTAACTGCTGGTGGCAAAGGCTGATTCTTTAAGTGCAGTGTCTACAAACATGCCAGTTTCTACCCAGAGCCTTTTCTGGGATTTGAGAGCACTGGCATAATGCAGTAACTCTCACGGGAAGCACAGTCCAAGCTTCAAAACATACAGCAGACAAATACAAAACGGCTTCTCCCCATTTTGTACAGACGGGGAGCCAGGTTTAAGACCGAGGTTATGGTCAGCAGAACATACATGTTTCTGAGTGAAATGAGGTATCCGTGAAACTACAGTAACAGCTACTGTGGCTGTAAAAGGTATTTCATTACTTCTTTCATGGCCTTTGTGGATTGCAGTTCTCAGAACAACAAGGAGTCCGGTGGCACCTTAAAGAATAACAGATTTATTTGGGAATAAGCTTTCGTGGGTAAAAAAACCCACTCTTTCAGATGCATGGAGTGAAAATTACAGATGCAGACATTGTTATACTGACAATGAAGAGAAGGGAGTCACCTCACAAGTGGAGAACCAGTGTTGACAGGGCCACTTCGATCAGGGTGGACGTGGTCCACTCCCAATAATTGATGAGGAGGTGTCAATTCCAGGAGAGGGAAAGTTGCTTTTGTAGTGAGCCAGCCACTCCCAGTCCCTATTCAAGCCCAAATTAATGGTGTTAAGTTTGCAAATGAATGTTAGTTCTCCAGTTTCTCTTTGAAGTCTGTTTCTGAAGTTTCTTTTTTCAAATATGGCTACTTTTAAATCTGTTATTGAATGTCCAGGAAGACTGAAGTGTTCTCCTACTGGCTTTTGTATGTTACCATTCCTGATGTCCGATTTGTGTCCATTTATTCTTTTATGTAGAGACTGTCCAGTTTGGCCAATGTACCTGGCAGAGAGGCATTGCTGGCATATTATGGCGTATATCACATTAGTAGATGTGCAGGTGAATGAGTCCCTGATGGTGTGGTTGGGTCCTCTGATGGTGTCGCTAGAGTAGATATGGGAACAGAGGAGGCAACGAGGTTTGTTACAGGAATTGGTTCCTGGGTTAGTGTTTCAGCGGTGTGGCGTGTAGTTGCTGGTCGTTCTCAGAACAATCACGTATAACTAACAGATCTAAATTTGTTTTAGATATCATCAGCCGTTATTCGGCTGGATTGAACGTTCTGATAATCACACCTTTTAAATGAACAATAATGAACAGTAAGTGATATTGATAGGGTGCCTTGTATCCAAAGTGCTCATAGACTTGACAAAATGGTCACAATGGGTTTTCAGAAGCCACTTTAGTAAATCCAAAGGGGATTCCAGTGAGGCAGAAGAGCTGGAATTTAGCTCAGGTACCAAGGCTAACATCCCTGCTCTGGCAAAAAATAGCATGAAATGTTTACTCTGAACTAGTACTCAGGGTTTTTGTTTTACATCTCTGCCAATGGATGGCTTCCAGCTGCCTCGTTGTCCATTAACACCATACTAGGCCATTGGTTCTGAAACTTGGTGTCCCCAATGATTTAAGCCTGATTATGGTACAGAGATTTTCTAACTCCGATTGTGAAGATTTTTTTTGTAATTTAGTTTGCTAAGAAGAACAAATCACCCTGATGATGCCACCCCTATCCCTTTCCTTCAGTTCTGTATATAATGCAGAAGACCAAAGAATAAAAGGTGTCAACCTGGATTCTAACCTGGCTTGCTTGGGCCCGTTTTATACTCGTGTAATGCCACTGTAAGAGCAGAATCAGCCGTGCGTGAGCGCACTGGAGAGAGGGGAGTAAGGAGAAGATAGAGGGAGTCTAAGCATTTCAGATTCCACAGCCTCTCAGAAGCCCAATCACCTGCTATAGCTGACAGCATTCGAAAGTCAGAAGCAGAAGACTTGGGGGAGATAGAGAGAGAGACTTCAGACCTGATTCTCCAAGCATTTACACGGGAGTTTGCCTGGATGCAGAATGAGTACAAACTTTGGGATTAAACCCACAGCAAATACCAAATTCCAACACTTGCATTAGCTCACCAAAAAATAAAGCACTTAACCACAACTGCACCAAAATCAGTCCCTCTTCTTCCTCTGCCACCCCCCGATTATGAAAATTTCTCACGTATTTCAGCCCCAGTTTTTCCCACTCCTTCGTGTTGCGGTGCAGACAAACAGCCCTGCGCTGGTGCAGCGAGCGCACGACAAAACAGCAGCCTGACTGCGGCGGCACAAGGGCTGGCAAGCGCAGACCCAGATGGTCCGGCAGGCTTAGACTCGGGAGACTAACCTGAGCCACCCCCGGTGTCACAACACCCACAACGCTATTGTTAGTGCACTAGCGGGCGCTGAGCTAGCCTGAGTCCGTCGACCAGCGCTGCAAACACCTCCAGGCTGCAGTGTAGATGTACACTTAAGAGGTCTGAAAGCACATGGATAATGATCACCATAATAGCTGACCTGGGCTTTGGGCAGGTACTGGGATATTTTTTCTTCCAAGAAAGCTCTTTGATTGGTGACCCTTGCTCCACGAAGGATGAACCCTTTGTCCTCTTCTGTTTCTGTTCTCTGCTTTCTCTGGGAATGGTCAGGTTCACCTAAATGCCACGGTGGGCAGATGGTTTCTGTCTTTCATTCCTCATGCTCTCAGTTCAGACATCTCCAGCATGTAGGCTCAGGCTGGGATTTTCAAAATGGCCTAAGTGACTGAGGAGTCTATATCCCACTGACCTGCATTGGGACGTCTCGCCAAAGTCCCTCTCGTGCTCTGGAACATTCCAGCCACCAATCTATTATGTAGGTGGAATCTCCATCCTGAGAAGTTTTTAAGGACCGGCTTAACAAAGCCCTGACTGGGATGATTTAGTTGGGATTGGTCCTACTTTGAGCAGGGGATTGGACTAGATGACCTCCTGAGGTCTCTTCCAACCCTAATCTTCTATGATTCTATGTGATTCATGGTTAATTCATAGATTCCAAGGCCAGAAGGGGCCATTCTGATCATCTAGTCTGACCTCCTGCAGAACACAAGCCAGAGAATTTCAGACAGCGATTTCTGCATCTAGCCCATAATTTGTGGTGGAGTTAGAGGGTATCTTTTAGAAAGACATCCAATCTCAATGTAAAGGCTCCAACTGACAGAGAACGCACAACACCCCTTGCAAAGCTATTTGAGTGGTGAGTTACTCTCCCTGTTTCCAACTAATGTGAATGCCAAGAACTGCAGGCAACCATCTTTCAAGCAATACCCATCGTCCATCCTTTTATTTTCCTAGAGTGAAAATAATCCATTTTCCCTGACTGAGTCGACGTTTCCAAATGCCACTCACCTCAGTCTGTCCTGAGCTGAAGATTTGACCCCATTGTATTAAGCTGGTCACAGTTTGGGTCCAAATTATTCAGCTTTTTCTTTAATTTTATACAGGATGGTTTTTAACTAGTTGTGCTACCTGCTGATACATGCTGCAGAAGGAGACCTCTGTCCTGAGATTCAGAGCCACCTACTCACCCAGGTTCTTAGGTAAGGGAAACACTGACACCTGTCTTCTTGTTTATTGTTTAACGTAGCTAGAGACTGAGGCACTTATTTTGCCCATTTTTTAAATTAAAAACCTATTGAACATTTTAAAACCACAACAAAGAAAACATGCTTGCACACCTGGGTTCGACAGGAAGAATGCAAATCTTTTCCATGGCCAAAGACACTGCAATGATATGCCTATTTTATGGTGTGGAACATGTCACTGTTTAAATGTCAGTCTGTCTTCTATGTATTGCACTTTTATATTTAAAGTTGACCTCCTTAAACTCTCCTTGAGAGTCACTTTGAGATGGCTGCTGGCACAGAAGGAGCCTCACAAACCGCGCTCTCTCCTGGAGACTTTATGTTTGTACTTTCTTTCCTTGTTGTTGCCTTTTATTTAAATTAAAACCCACCCAGACTGAAAGCTAATGATCTGCTATGTGTGTGGGAAGACCATATCAGACAGTATGATAGAAGAAATGGTGCATTCTTTTTTCCATTAGGATGCTGAAATGAAAGCATCCGATTGTGTTTGATACACACTGAGTGAATCGCTTTGAGTTTTTCCTCCAAGCTCTTGCCATTTTTGAAGTTTTTGTGTGTAGGTTTTCTGCACACAGCATTCACCCATTGTATCTTCTCTGCATCCCCCTCCTTCACACCTCTCTCAGACAATGCAACATCTTCTCTTCAGAGTAAATAGAAACATACAGTAAATTAGGAACTGGATTTTGTATAGCAAAACATTGACTTTGCTAGGGCTGCACTTCTCCCATAGGGCCAAGAAAACTAATTGACTTGTTTACATTGTAAACACTCCTGGGCCAGGAACTCACATCAACGTGCCAAACTGCAAAGCTTAATGAACGAATAAAATACAGCAAATAACCCCTAATACACACAGAGTGTGTTGACACTGACATTACCAACCGTTGCACACCTGAACCAAGGGAAGGCAATGCACCTAAAGACCCATCTTAAAATGAAAAAAAAAAAAAAAAGAAAGAAAGAAAGAGTGGATGGCAGTTTCAGAGCAAGGCTTCCATCTCCATTGTTAACTCAACCCATTGTACTGTCAACTGCCAAGGCACAGTAAGGTGTGAGTGGCAGTTTCTACTTAGGGGTCAGCATCTTAAAATCAGATCCTCAGTGTTATTTTAATGCCTTTGTGTGTTTAATGGATACAGTCTCCTGGGGCTCTTTCCTAAGCACAGAGGATGCTATAATTGGACCACGTTCCAATGATTTATTACAGTAATGCATCACCAGAGCCCCAGCTTGCTCTTGTGAGGTATTCATGCAATGCATCAGAGAATGTGCGCTGCTGAAGTACACTTGAAAGCGGGTCCTTTTCAAGGAAGAAGAGGTTGAGTAATGGAGTCTTTTAATTATGGGATGAAATTTTGCCAATGGCAGATTACTCCTTGCAACAACAAGAGAAGTTCTGTGCTCTG
Organism: Chelonia mydas; assembly: GCF_015237465.2. Classification (NCBI taxonomy): domain Eukaryota; kingdom Metazoa; phylum Chordata; order Testudines; family Cheloniidae; genus Chelonia; species Chelonia mydas. Next base: position 129,109,064 of record NC_051246.2, on the reverse strand, counting down.
CAATATTCTGATTAGGACACACCGTTTGCATTAGCTACACAGCGATCAGAATTTGGTAACTGGGCTGTTTTCTCTTTCTGTTCCTCCTGCTGCACTGAACGCTGGGAAGTATTGGCTTGTTACGCATTCTATTCACAGCCAACTGGAGCAGTCAGGATGACACCTGCTGGCAGTGGGAGAGCTGTAACCCATTCCTGCTTTGCCTCTGAGTCCTCTACTCTCCTAACCTCAGTTTACCTTGCTATTTAAATGGAGACCTGTGGACAAACCTCCTAAAGCTTTGGGAAACCTCGGAGTACTTTTGAGTTTTTGCAACTCACTGGCAAAGAGAGCGTCACAACCCCTTCTTGTGGCTGCTCCACCAGAGGACAACAGTTTACTACTGCTACTAGCTATTGGAGCTCCTCTTTTAGTTCAAGAAGCAGCAGTCTGTGCTCCAGCACTGAATGCCGAGGGTTCACACCCTCTTATACACACACGAAGGAATCGCTGTTTGGAGACCCGATTTTCCCTGTCCCATAGTCCATATTCACCCTTGGCTCACTTTTTCACCCTGGGTTTTCACTGTTCTTCCTTCCCCCAGCCCCCAATAAATCCTTGAGTCAACCTTTCCTATCTGCAAATTTGGAAAGTCTTTCAAAGAAGGCAAAACAAGCCTCTCTGCTCCCTTTTATGGGCCTGATCCTGCAGAGCCCGAAGCCCTTGGCAATGCTCTTCTGCTGCTGCTCATGCCCCAGCACTTGCCCGCCCAGCCGTGCATGGCCAAAGCTGAAGCGTTTCCCCTGACTGAGTGAAAGGAGGCTGGAGCACAGGACTTTGGCTGGAGCAGCGGCCGTGCTGAGACAAGGTTCCTTCCGTGCAGCTCTGTCAGGTAGAGTAAAAAACCCGGGCTCAGCAGAACTTCACAGGGAGGAGCTCTGTGGGGATTGAGAGAACGAATGAACCCCCTGGCAGCTCTCCCTTCCGTCTCGCTGGTCCTCCAAGCAGCTCCTCAGAAGGGATGAGTCCCCCCAACTCCCGACGTACATGGGAATTGAGGCCATCCATTCTTTTACCAGATAAACTCAGCGTGGGCTGCCCAGAGCTAACAGGGTCCTGGAGTTTACATAAGAACGGCCACACTGGGTCAGACCAATGGTCCATCTAGCCCAGTATCCTGTCTACCGACAGTGGTCAATGCCAGCTGCCCCAGAGGGAATGAACAGAACAGGTCATCATCAAGTGATCCATCCCCTGTCGTCCACTCCCAGCTTCTGGCAAACAGAGGCTAGGGACACCATCCCTGCCCATCCTGGCTAATAGCCATGGATGGACCTATCCTCCATGAACTTATCTAGTTTTTTGAACCCTGTTATAGTCTTGGCCTTCACAATATCCTCTGGCAAGGAGTTCCACAGGCTGACTGTGCGTTGTGTGAAAAAAGATTTCCTTGTTTGTTTTGAATCTGCCGCCTATTAAAAATTTTACTAACCTTTTAAAAACGCAGTGGCGTTCCATGGTTAAGGGACTATTGCTGTGCACCTATGCTGAAAGCAGGTGAAGGTATTTAAGCTGCACCGCTGTGAAACTATATTTCCCCCGCCCACAAAAACACGTACGATGGAACACCCCTAGTGCAGAAGGCTAACACAAGTCTGACGCATTCCTCATGTCCTGCTTCAGACCTTAGGGCCAGATTTTTAGGAGAGGTCAGAGTTGCGGGACTGCTCTGCACACAACATTAAGGGCATGAGCAAACCACACAGACACAAACGGGTTCCAGATAATTGTTTTTACCAATGACAAACATCCAGGCCTAGCTACCTATGTGCATGGCTACTCTTGTGGCTTTTGAAATACAAAGACAGGGAGGCCCATTATAAGCCTCCCAAAACTACTTAAAAGCACAGATGACCCGTGTCTGCATATGGAGGGAGTGCGGGGAGGGCAGAGTGAGGCTGGCCAGCTTCAGCAGTGTTACTGAGCATGCTCAGTACAAGCCACACAGCAAATCTGTGGGGCATGGACCCCATTTGCCTCCCCCCCCACACACACACGTTGCCTCTGCTTAAAGCAGTGCTCTCCAAACTGTGAGGGAGACCCCCTTAGGGGAGCACGGAGGGGAGTGCAGCAGGGCACAGGCCAGCCCCCATGGGGGGAGGGGGGAGTGCCACCTAGCCCTGCTCTGCCCCCAGCTCCACTCCAGCCCCAGCCCCACTCCCAGCTGAGGTCCCGGGTTTGGCTCCCGGCCCCGCTGTGCCCCCAGCTCCGCTCTGGCTCTGGCCCCAGCTTTGGCTCCCAGCCTGACCCTGCTCCCAGATGCAGCTGCCATCCCGCTCCTGGCCTTGGCCCCAGCTGCAGCTCCGGTCTCAACCCCATGCCCGGGGGCACAGACAGATGACATTATGGGTAAGGGGGGGTGCAACATAAAAAGTTTTGGGGCCACTGGCTTGAAGGGATACTAAACTCATCATTTGGGCCCCTTAATAAGTTGTTGAGCTTTTAAGAAAAGCACCCGGCAGCTCCACAAACTGGCTCTTATAGGTCAAAGGTCTCACAGACCTTCTGTTGCACCGAAACAGGACCCAGGGGATGAGAGGGAACATACGTGCAAGAGAGAACCCACCGAGATGTACACAGAGTACAACTGCATTTATGTCCTATCGGGAAAAAGCTGCAAGAGGAACTTATAAAAGGAGCCCTGGAACTTATACTCTGTGCACTGGTAAAATGGCTTTATTCCCACGGCCACTCACCGAGCCCTCTATTCGTGTTGCTCATCCAGGTTGTCCCTCTAATACCCAGTGTTTTGACCGATGTACGTTTTAGTAACGTTTTAACGAATAAGACAACATTGTGTTTTAAAACTAGGAAGTTAATGGCTCCCACCGTACTCTGAAGTGGTAAAATGCGTGTTCTGCTATAACGGAGCAACTGTAAACTTTAAATTTTAATTAGAAAAAATCAGCACCGAAGAGGGTCTTAATTCTCCACATTATTTTTTATTCATACTCACAGTGATTTCCTAAAATCATGTTTAGAAGCTTCTCACTTCATCAGTGAGAAACATCCGAACGGAGAACAGGAGTAGCAGCAGGTGACACACATCTTTCGGCAAAGCTGGATATTTCTTACCGCTGGGATTTTTATGTCATTTATATCATTTGAAACTTTAATTTGTGCTCTTCAGATGCTCCCTTTTACGGTCACACGAACAGCAAACTTCACAAGCAGCAAAGGTTAAACTTCCAGTGTGGTGCATGGCGAGCTATGCAAAACCTTCACTGAAAAAATACACCTTGAAACCTTATTGCAGATCTGATTCTCCTCTCGTTCACACTGGTTTAAAATTGGTGTAAAAACACTAATCTCAGTGAAGAGACACCTGATGGCCAGGGATGAGAGAGAGATGTCTCAATGTTAATTATTAATTATTATTAAACAGAGCAGCTAGAGACACAACCAGGATCAGCGCCTCATTGGGCTGGGTGCTGTATACAGCTGCCCCAAGGAGTTTACAATCTAAACAGACAAGGGAGACAAAAGGTGCAAGGGGGGAAAAACAGAGGAAGTGACTTGTCCAAGGTCACACTGAAGCTCAGCGGCAGAGCTAGGAATAGACACCAGGTGTCCTGACTCCAAAGTCAGTTCTTTAGTCATCGGACCACAACAGGCTAAAGCAGGCATTGCCCTTTATAAATGGTCAGTAAACAGGTGTAGAACCAATGTAAGTGCACTGGTGTAGAACCAATGTAAGTGAGATCTGAATCAAGATCTCATGAGATCTGATGTTTCCAGGCTCCTGGGGTGAAATCCTGGCTCTAAGGAAGTCAATGGCATTTCACCCCCCGGTTCTGTACCCCTAATACAAGTCTTGGTTATAACTACAGTATTTGATTTCAAAACAGTTAACAACATGTGATATTAAACGGTATCAGAAGTTGCTTTTCTAACCCCAGAGTTGCACGATGCCTTGTCTATTAAATAAAGTAATGGCTCTTCCTTCTGCTGAGTGACTTTAAACTTCATTATAAGCCCTTCCGAACGAGTCAAGGCATGAACTCTGTAGCATAGAGGATGAAGAGAAAAAAAAAACAACCAGCCACACAGTTCACCTACCTCAGAAGGACTATTAATAAAGTTTTACATCACTCAGCATTCAGGAAGAGCTATAGCTTTATTTAATATATAATGTGTTATGCCACCTTACACATTAATAAGCGCAGAACAAATAGCTGAGTGCTGGGTATTTTTCGTATCAGAACGATACAAGGAAACGAGGAGCAGTCTGACAGTCATTACTGCAAGAGTGAAACCACTGGTGCGTCATTACAGACCTAGGCAACCCAGATCATATCCACTAAAAAACGAACATGCAAGCAAAACACTTGGTGAATTCAGCTGCCAATAGCATCAATTCCTTAACTTGCAGCCCTTACCTCCTATTAGCCTTCACCTCGGAGATCAGAACATATACACGATTTCTTGGTCTATTTTGCCTACTGAAAGAACACAGCAGCACACAGCCAAGCTATTGCACATTATACGTTTTAAGAAAAGTGTTAAAAAAGGAGAAATTCTTCTGCCATAATCTCTAAATGACAGAGAGATTTGGACATATGTAAATGTTATGGCAGAACATAGTTTGCTATGTAAACAGAGTATTTCCCCATTCCCCACGCTAATGTATTTACCCCTGATTAGCTACCTGACTAGCTCACTTGTTCCAAGACTCATATGAGTTATCTCACTAATCTTTATTTTTTGTCCAACCTGTGACCTATGAATAGCCACCAAGTGGTGTTCTCAATACATCAACAGAATCGATGGCTTGGCAACGGTGCAGGGGAGTTGTAGGTCTCTCATCCATTCTGGCCAATGCTCTGCTTGCAAATCAAATTCCCAAGTGAAATACTTATGCGCCATATTACAGGGAAAATGGAAATGAGGTCGCTGTAAGAACTTGCCAGTAGTTTTCTAGGGGGTGATTTTCACAAGGCACATTTTAGGAGTTAGGCAGTCAAATCACACTAATTTTCAGTAGCAGTTGGGCACCTACCTACCTTTTGTGCCAGTATCCCCCATATTCACTACAGCTACCTAAATGAATTTGCCCTGTCAAGGGGGGCCTGTGCAGTGCAGTAGAGATTTCAGGCCCCTCTGGAATGCAACTCTTTTAACCAGTCTTAGTGGTAGCTAATACTATCCATTTCTTTGTGTGTTTCACGGCCCCTCCTACGCCTGATCTACACAGGTTGTGAGTCTGTTACAGCCTCCAGCTACAGTGCTTGAGACTTGTGCTTTTAGCTCTGGAAATCTCTGATTCAATCCCTGGTGTGTCAGCCAACACGGCAGCCACCAAACTAACATTTAACAAGAGATGGGCAGCCTGGCTTTAGATGTCCACACAGAGACCGGTCATTGAAAACCAATGGTGAATGACTGCATCTCTCACCACCGCATTAGCAGCAGCCACAGGGTACCATTTTGAACAGGGCCTTAGGCAGCTGTGCAACATAATCTCATTCTGATCGCCTAAACCCTGCGGTCTGTACTCAGAGATACATAACAGACTACGTAGCTTGGGCAAGTCGAGCTGGGGTGGCCTGCAGCGTGCAGAGACAGCAGGATTTAATGGTTCTTGTCAAACTAGACAATGCAACAGCTTCCATTCATGGAGCTTGTTCTTTCGACTGGAACGTTAATGACATTTCTGGCCTTTAGCTTTAGAGGCAACAAAAGCAAAGAAAATTACAGGAGAGGAAAATGGAGAAGCTCCGAGTTATGGCAGACAAGCAGGGCCTGATTCTAGTCTCCCCGCAGCTGGGGTAAATCTGGCTATCACCATTGAAGGTGATGGCCTCAATTGTCAGCTGCTCTCAGTTCCTGCTGGCTGCAGCAGAGGAGGGAGAGGCTGTTTCCAGCTCTGGGCCTCCAAGGTGGGCAATGGCACTCAGGCAAGGCCTTCTCTGACCCCCAAGAACATCTCCAACTGGCCTCTCCAGCTGGTGCAGAGGGAGACCCAAACGCTTTCCTGAGAGGGACGGTGCACCCTAGGGACAGATGGATGGAGCAGACTCTGCCCTTCACAGACACAAAGGAAAGCCCTCCCCAAGATGGTCCCTGCTGGATTTCACAGGGCATTTCCTGGAGCAGGGCATCTCCACAGCACGTCCTTCTCAGGTCTGTGACCTCCCTGCCAGAATCGAGCCCTGAGTCTTCTACAGACTTGCCAAGTGTCCCTCCTTTTCTAGCTCGGCCAAAGCTTCAGCCTCTAGCTCTGCCGCAAATGGAGTCCAGGGGAGTTTTGTGATCCGGTGGGACGGGACTTGGTTCGTAGAGCCTTGTGCACCTGGGGAAATTGACTCTACCACTCTCACTCGTACCAACCCCAGTTCTGCTAAACTAGAGTTAAAATCACTGGAAGCCATTGTGAGGACACAGCGCCTCTGGCCTGGGCCATTTTTCCCAGACGCGTCACTCAGACTTGCTTTTCATCAGGCTTTAGGAGCACAGCAGTAAAATCAGGCCTGGACACTGATGCCTTGCACGCACGGTGGCTCCCACTGCGTCTAACACTGATCGGGAGCTGGTGAATTGCCCCAGCGTTGACGCGGCTCTGGCAGGGCAGTTAAAGGATGAAGTGAAACAAACTGAGCAATACAAAGGACAAATTAGGCTTCAGCCAGGGACAACTGTATCTCCCAATAATAGAAGGGAACTTGGCTGGCCATATTTCACTGTACAACCAATTCCTTGAGCAGGTTTACAACACCGATCCTAAATGCTGTTGCAATTTAATTTATTCCTGTGTTAGCTACGGCTGTACAGCTCTCAGTGGTGGAGCTTTATTGACCCATGAGATTAATCTTGTGCTGTCCTCATTACAGCTCACTCCCATCTGCTTGATTTTCATCTGCCTGCATCTCCACTCCCAGCGTCAGAAAGAAAAAGAAACTCATGAGAAAGGTCAAAGGACGCTCCTCGCTTGAGGTGAAGATGTTGCCAAATTACGTAAGCTGTGAATGGTGAGCGCTGGAGTTGGATGCTTCTGGGTGGTGCCAAGTTATGAAAAAAGCCAGGACATTGGAACAAAGGGTTACTCAGTGAAAGCATGTTAAGGCAGCTGAAGCAAGCAGGGCAATACAAATAATTGACACAGCAGTAGCAAAGAAGTCATGAACTAGCTAAGGGTCTGACCTGATTTTGAGGTTCCTCTCCTCCCTCCTTTCCCACCCTCCATTCACAACATTTGTCAGTCTGCAGTTCTCCTGGGAGGTGGCATGGATACCTTCATTTCAGCTGTCTTGCAAGTAACTGACAGCATCCAATGCTGTCATGCTTCACATCTGCAGTCAGAAGAAATCCTGGGACTCTATTCTGAAGAGATGTTATCTAAGAATACCAGCCTCCAAAGCGTGAGGTCCCCAACAGATGCTTGTTCTGCTCCCTGAAGCCCCATCTGAACTCCTCAAGAGCCATGTTAGGCTCTGAATAAAGAGAGCATTTTCTACTCTGATAAAATTATAATAGGGAAATTCTCAGTTCCCTTAGCTTTATATTAATACTGGTGAGATTTCTGGACTGGCACAACTGTTTTCCCCCCAATACACGGTTATAAATATTTCAGCATTCATAATCAGCAATTATTTAAATGTGGAAAGAAACTCTGCCAGGTTCCAAGCTCAGGGCTGTGAGCCAAGCCCTATCAGTGACCCTCTGCATACAACTCCCACCAACACTGCAAGGAACTCAGTGTACAAGTCAAGGAGAGCACGGTAGCAGCATCAGCTCAGAGTGTGGATCTGTTCCTGTGCATTGGTGAACATGTTCTTGTAGATTTCAATGAGCTAAAGTGGACTAAGTTTAATTTATTAATTATTGTTATGGGGCAAGATTCTGTCTTAGCATAGTAAATCTGGAGTAACTCGGCAGAATTATTATTCTTTATTTTATGGATTAGAGCAGCTCCTAGAAATGCCAATGAAACAGACCTAGCCTACTGCCCACTGAGTGCATAGTGTTACAGCCCCCCTAACTATGGACCTCTGCTAGGAAAAGGCTGGACTGAAGGCATTTGCCAACTAAACGAAGGTTTGTTTCCAGTGTCATTCTGTATCCATCCAGGATATCAAGATGTTGGAGGTAATTAAACTGTTTGGGTTCCATGCAGAGGTTTCACTGAGTTGATGCTCACCTGTGAGGGGCTAACAAACGCAGTTCGAATTAGTTGACAGCGGGAGGGGATTTGCACAGAGTAGCTGCGTCACCGCACACGGTGTTCTGGGTTTATCTTTCAGCATTTGACAATAACCTTAACATCTAAACCAGAGCAGAGAGCGTCGTTCATTTTACTAAAGAAATGTCCAAAAATATTATAAGAGAAAAAACAGAATTCAGGTTTTGGCAGGAAAGAGGAGGAGAAAACGATTTGCAACTATTTTGTTGTAAAATGCATTTATTTGTAATTGTTATTTTGCAAAGGCTCTTCCATGTATCCTGTGTTCTTTTAAAAAAAAAGATTACTTGAATAGGAAAGTCATTCCTTTCTCTTCAGCTGTCTTCTCAGGGAGGGGAGGAAATCCAGCCCCTGTTGACTTGCATGTCAACAGATCCAGAATTTTGCTCCAGATTTTTAGTCATAGGGTATTAGTTTTCATACTTTTAAAAGGCCCCTCAAGTTTAGTGGGCGATCTGTTTTAACATGGAGTGGCTGTGGGCGGCAAAGCGTATTTACATGAAAGATATTTATCCTTGATTGTAATTTGTCATTTTTTTTTACAGGTGCCTGGGGGTCAGATAGGCACATTTCATAACTCAAAATAAATACATTAATTAATTTAATTTAATGAATCTGAAATTGTGAGAGGGGCTGCTTTTGCCAAATGAAGAGAGATGAACATTCTTTGATCTTACTGCTGACAGAAAATCTCTTTGCTCTGATGGACAACAGACTATAAATTGATTCCTTTATTTGCATGTAAAGAAGCAATTGACCAAAATTAGGGCCTGACTAGGCTCTCACTACAGTCAATGGAAGTTTTGCCGTCAACTTCAACCGGAGCAGTCTTAGATTAGGAGACAAATCATTTAGAAACACATTATCCACTTGGCTCTTACAGACCTTGGGGGAGCAGACTTTCCAACTGGTAAATGCTAGCCCAGACACCCGGGGTCTACATTAGTGTTTACAATCTGTGGTAAACCCAGGACAAACAGCTACAAAAGGGGGGTAGTAATTAGTCCCAGGGGATTAAAAGTCCCCTCTCTATCCACTGAGGAGAGAGAACCAGGGGGCAATAAGGTTCAGCTGGAAAAGGGGGTGCTAGGGAACCAATTATGTTCAGCTGACTCCAACTACTTGGGACCTTTTTAAACCCTCCCCTGGGTGGTAGGAGGGGGAGCGTGAGGGAGTGAGAGGAGCAGGGAAGTGGCCCGTTGGCTGTTTGCAGCAAGACACCAGACCTTCCCAGTAGGGAGGCTGCCCTCGCTCCCCAGAAGGGAAGGAAAACAAGCCCAAGGGACTGACTGAGAAGAGGAGTAGCAGGACCCTATGCCTCCTATAAGGATTCGCCTTGCCCCAAACCCGAGTCTCCAAGGCTAAAAAGGACTGAGCCTACTGAGGCGAACAAGGTATTTTGCCACAAGTCCTGTAACATGGATTAATTGGCAATCAGTTAGCACGTGCTACAAGGCAATGGAAAGCTCTCGACTAGACACGGTCGTATTGCCTTCAGTGGGAGTTGGACCAGGCCCTAGCTAGAGAAACAGAACTGGATAGTTAGGGAAGATTATTTCATTTATTTAAAATAGATATTTAAGATCTTTGACTCTTACATTAAAAAAAGCTTAAAGATCCCAGAAATGTAGCACTGGAAGGGACCTTGAGAAGACAGGTCCATCCCCCCCTGCTGAGGTGGGTCCAAATAAACCTATACTATCCCTGACAGTTGTTTGTCTAATCTGTGCTTAAACACCTCCAATGCTATATAACCTCCAATCTTATAGCAAACCTTATGAAAAACTTATTGAAAATGCAAATGTAACCCACTGATGAGTGTGTGTGACAGGTCCCCATCTATGTTGATCCACGGAGGATATGAGCTGTAGCTTGGGTGGCAGCACGACATTACCTCTGGAGGCCCCTGCTTCCATCCCTGGCATGTGATGGACAAAATGGCACTGTCACACAAATCTTTTTTTATGATTATACTTGATGGACTTAGCAACTTGCCACCATCGCTGGTTAGCCAACTAAGATTTGGGATAAGGCAGATTGAACATAATGTGCTTGATTCACTACTGTTACACCAGTTTAACAAAGAAGGAACTTCGCTAGTTTTACATCTGCCCCATTCCAGATATCATCCTCCGCCTTATGTGGCAGTTCCTCCTCTTTCTCCCAGAATTTCCACGGAGTAACACCATCAGGAAACTGGAGTAACAGAGTCCCAGATACAGCACTGGAGTGGTAACTTCTCCAAAGCTCTATTTCTTAGCTGTTCTTTGGATTTTTTTCAAAAGCACATAAAACGATTGAATGATATGTGCCCCTCGAGTAGCTACCTCCATATCCTACATTTTAACTGTGTGCTTAATTAACTATTGTTTCCCTCCTTGCCCTGCACACCCCTCTGTTGATATGGCAAATGAGTAATTTCAAAGGAGGAAGAAGAGAAACTGCTAAATTGAGGGAAGTCGGTAGCTAGAATAAACCAGATTAGCCAATTCACTTCTGTGCTATTTGCAGCCACTGTGGGAAGGCAGAGGAACTGTGGTCTTGCTTGTGATTTGAATAAAGATCAGAATATATTACAGCTGTGGGCCTACGAACATGCCTGTGCACCGCTGACTCACATGTCAGCAGTCTCCTTCTGCGCGGAGTGAGGAAAAATGAGGCTCTCCTACATTTAGGGGAAGCTGGTAGCAAGGATGTGTCTGACTTTCCGGTTCTCCTGTGCACTATTTTGCCACTGATCTGGGGAGAGAAGCTCTGGCTTGCAATTGAAATAAGGAGCTCTTTAAATTCCAGCTGTGGGTACACAAGCAGGCAATCTACAGTCCATGCATGACACCTTCCCAGGTCCGTATTTTAAGTTGCTTCTTGAGGAAGAAAAGTACAGCACTTGCATAGTATGTATACTTCTACACCAAACAACTTTAGGAGATTCTGCTACTTCAACAGCTTTACCTTCAAGCAAACCCTCAGTAGCTTTGGCCCCATGACAGAGAAAATGCTTTCAAAACTGCCTTGCCACATGATAGTCCTCCAATGTAATGTCAAAAATATCCTGGCCAATATAGTAACTTTAACTCTGCCTTCAGAATAATGGCTATTAATTAGCTAGGCAGCCCTGTGTTAATACCAATATCTGTCCAATCTTTTCAGCTTCTTCCACAAGGAAATTTCAAGGTTTTTTTCTAATTCATAATCTGGGCCCTTGAGCCCCCACTGTCTAAGGTTTTAGATAGGAGGAAAATGTGTTGTGCGCCTAGTAAGGAATGCATGACAGTCTAGGCTAAAATCAGAATACAGGGCTGCTGTTAGAATATGTCCTTGCAACATGAAATTCTTAATAGCTATTAGCTTTCTATTTGCTATTTTTATTAATGATCAACAGTACTGTTGACAGTACAACTTATTTTCTTACAGAAGTATTAATAAATGTGTCATATTTAAAAGATAATGGACTCTGGAGGAAGTAGAGGTTACATACTGTCGCTATAAACACGATCTCAATAGGGTTATTGAATCAGTTCGTCCCATTTGGGTCATCTTTCCCCAAATAGTTGAGTTAGTCCAATTACAGATAGAAAGCCAACCATTTCTCTCAATTCTTTTACTCCCATCAATCACATTTCAAGACCCTGGCCTTTTGTTTTTACAGCCACAACGCTTCAACACAGTGAGGAAGGTTCCAGATTAACCACATCCCATTGTGAAGGCTGATAGTTGGCAGAAAAAGGGGCTGCCAAATTTGTCTTCAGGCCCTTCAGTGAAGCAGAAGGTTAAACCGACCCAATGCATCCGTTACTCATACAGGTGAGCACTTCCTCACACAAGCAACCCACTGACCTTGGTGAGCCAACGTCTGCTCTGCAAGACACTGACTTTGTTGGTCAGATAAAATGTAACCTGCACCACTCTAGCATGGCCCAGAATAGTAAGCCAAAACAGGACTACTTTTTGTTTCTAAGGCCAAAACAAGTATCCAAGTGTTGGCCGCCCTGATCGCTACACCTTCCCTTTTCTTTGTATTAGGTTACGTGGCACAAGCCGAGTGTACCTGCCAAAGGAAGGGGGAGAAGGTGTCACCTTCACACATGGCCCACCTTGTAGAAAAAATTCCTGCTGCCAAGAGGACAGACAGGCTACATACGCCAATAGGGACCTAATGACACGCCACAGTCAGTCACTGAGAAGAGTTTGCTTTGAGGACAGCTTGTGTGCAGTAAATGATTAACCAACTGAAGCCATGTCCTTAGCTGACAAGATCATCAAAACCATTCCCAGGGACTATACAATCTGAATACCTACACCAGCAGCAATGGCCAGGCATTGCTGGAATGAGCAGTCAAGCCATAGTTTTTTATCAATCACCAAAACTAGGTTATTAGATAACTGTGTCAAGGTATCAGAGTAACAGCCGTGTTAGTCTGTATTCGCAAAAAGAAAAGGAGGACTTGTGGCACCTTAGAGACTAACCAATTTATTTGAGCATGAGCTTTCGTGAGCTACAGCTCACTTCATTGGATGCATACTGTGGAAACTGCAGAAGACATTATATGCACAGAGACCATGAAACAATACCTCCTCCCACCCCACTCTCCTGCTGGTAATAGCTTATCTAAAGTGATCATCAAGTTGGGCCATTTCCAGCACAAATCCAGGTTTTCTCACCCTCCGCCCCCCCCACACACAAACTCACTCTCCTGCTGGTAATAGCCCATCCAAAGTGACCACTCTCTTCACAATGTGTATGATAATCAAGGTGGGCCATTTCCTGCACAAATCCAGGTTCTCTCACCCCCTCACCCCCCTCCAAAAACCACACACACAAACTCACTCTCCTGCTGGTAATAGCCTATCCAAAGTGACCACTCTCCTTACAACGTGCATGAAAATCAAGGTGGGCCATTTCCAGCACAAATACAGGTTTTCTCACCCCCTCACCCTTTTTTTTTTCTCAAAAAACACACACACACAAACTCACTCTTACCAGCAGGAGAGTGAGTTTGTGTGTGTGTGTTTTTTGAGAAAAAAAAAAGGGTGAGGGGGTGAGAAAACCTGTATTTGTGCTGGAAATGGCCCACCTTGATTTTCATGCACGTTGTAAGGAGAGTGGTCACTTTGGATAGGCTATTACCAGCAGGAGAGTGAGTTTGTGTGTGTGGTTTTTGGAGGGGGGTGAGGGGGTGAGAGAACCTGAATTTGTGCAGGAAATGGCCCACCTTGATTATCATACACATTGTGAAGAGAGTGGTCACTTTGGATGGGCTATTACCAGCAGGAGAGTGAGTTTGTGTGGGGGGGGGCGGAGGGTGAGAAAACCTGGATTTGTGCTGGAAATGGCCCAACTTGATGATCACTTTAGATAAGCTATTACCAGCAGGAGAGTGGGGTGGGAGGAGGTATTGTTTCATGGTCTCTGTATATATAATTATGTCTTCTGCAATTTCCACAGTATGCATCCGATGAAGTGAGCTGTAGCTCAGGAAAGCTCATGCTCAAATAAACTGGTTAGTCTCTAAGGTGCCACAAGTACTCCTTTTCTTTTTGTGTCAAGGTAGAGCAACAAATCTTCATGAGCATACCAGGCAAAGAGGAATTCAGAAAGGGGGTTGAGGAAATAACTCAAGCACAAATCCTCAATGGGAAACTCCATCCAAGTAACAGTAGCTCAGAGAGATTAGGCAGATGGCAGAAATGACCTGAATACCTGTCAATCTTCCTTTATTCCAAAAGAATTTTTTTTAATAGCCAAAATGCACAGATTAGAAAATTTGCTTAACATGAAAATATAGGGCCAGATTCTCCACAGGAGTCAACAGCCTTGGCTCAGATGTCTTCAAGGGAGTTTGGCTAATTGACATCAGCTGAGGATCTGACTCATGTAATGCAGAGACAGGTAAAAGGAAAGTTGAAAGAGGCTGAAGAAATACTGGGTACCTCATTTAAAAAAAATAATCATTCCAGGTTGTTTGTGTGAGAAGGACTGCAATGTACCTTAGCTACGGCAACATCTTATTACAACGTGTCATATTTCTAGTAAAGAAAATCCTTTCAAGTTCAGCATTAAACTCCCCAGACTCAAATATTCATAAAACTCGAACTGCACCAAAAGGTCTAACTGAAGTTTAAGAAAAGAGATAGTAACCCAGAATATTAATTTAAGTATTAACAGCTACTGCGCAGACCTGCAAAAAAAGATATAGCAAACCAGTCTGTGGCAACATATTTCCTTTCCTGAATGCCTATGAAGCAGACCCAAGTTTTTACTGATTCTTACATTTGAATTAAGCATCACAGCACACACCACTAAAATGGTGCTCTGTCTATTAGTCTATACACTCACTAGAACACTTATCTCCTTGCCACTTTGACCCATATCTCGTAAATCCTTAGGCCAGAAGCCAGCGTTAGTGAGTGAAACCATGTAAAGAATTAAAAAAAAAAAAAAAAAAAGTCTTGGCAAATTCAAGTTTGTGGGCTGGTGCTGCTTTAAAAGCCTCTTGTGGATTTAAGGCAACTGGTTTTTATGCAGCAGAATTCTTAAGAGAGTCAATTTTTACCTTTCCCATATCCGAATTCCCTGCATTATCATCGAATCTGGTACTGCATATTAAGTTCCCTGTCTTATTAGAGTTTCTGAATTGAGATCATTCCTTCCATTCAGATCGTGAGATCCTAAAAACCTTAACAGGTTAAGCATCATAAAAACGTCAAATCAGCAGACTACATATGCTGCATATACACTTCCTGTATTGTTCTAACCCATGAACAGCACTACATCCCCCACAGTACATGGCTAAGAAATGGACAAACAGGAACAAACAAATGCCTTTCTAGCTGGCTGTCTAAAGAGATGAGATGACAAACCTGCTTCGTTTGGTTACTTTGAGCCCTGTCATTAACATTTGCTGTCAAACTTGGACAGGCTTTGAACGTATTACTTTCTTCACCAGTAGCACAAGTGGCTTCTCTAACCATCAAGGCTTCAATCAAAGGGCTCAGATGGACCCACCTGAATTTTCACAGTAGAAACAAATGACAGCCATGCAGACATGCCTTCTCCTGCCCGAGTGCGAGGGTGCACATGCCACACGTGGGCACGTGCCGAGAACCTGCATGCCAGCAACAGATTTCCACACCGCAAGAAGCACGGTGGGTGGGATGTTTGGAAGCACTCAGCGTTGGCCCAGGTTCTGCTCCCACGGACATCAATGGGAGTTTTACCGTTGACTTCACTGGGGCAGTTAGGCCAGTACAGAGTGACTTCTGGGATTGATGAAAGGGGCCCCAGGGGCCATGCCCACAGTTGCATCCCCAATTTGGAGTGGCATGAGGACCCAATTTCCCTCCAAGGAGTGTCACCAGGGGTCCCTCTGCACCCTAGAGAAGCAGGATGGCAGGAGGTGGTCCCTACTACTTATACCAGGAATTGGGGTTTATCAGCCGGCCAGGCCTGTTCCTTCTTTCGCCGCCATACACTTAGCCCTCTGCTGGGTGGGTTCTGATGGGGCCTCCCAGGTCAGTTATCACTCCATTGGGATGTATGGGGCATTTCCCTCTCTAAGGAGCTATTGTTTCAGGCTCTCTGCAAACGCAGGCAGAAGTCACTGCAAGGGTGACACAAAACATTTTCAAGCATTTCTTGGCAGCCACTAGATCTAGAAAGTTTTATATTTAAAAAGTAAGCTTTGATTCCGACATAGTTCTGACTCCAGACACTTGGATAAAGTCACAGTTATGTCGGAGACAACCGCAACATCCAAGCACTACCCCCCAATACACTAACGGCTTCTCTAACACACTCCATTTCAGCTCAGCCGTGCCCTCCACACACGCCCCAAAGCGCTGAACATCGCACAGCAATGCTCAACCGTACTGTGCATTAAGGGCTCGAAGGCCAGTGATCTGCCCGTTATTTGCAGGGTACAGTGCTGCCATGACGGGGTTACATTCAGCTCATTCTCGGACAATTGAAACAGGTTTGCTGAGGGTTTTGTTTTTTTTTAATTCCAATGTCCTTTGGTTGTCAAAAGCACAGCCATTTCTAGAACTTGAATTTCTTTCTTTTTTTTTTTTTTTTGGAAGGGTGCATATTTTCCCTTCCAAATCTCTTCGGGGGGGGGGGGGGGGGAAGAGCCTGAGAGAGAGAGAGAGGGAAAAAACCTGGTGTCTTTTTAGGTGACCTGATTCTAAAGTGACTGTCTATCATCAAATCTAATGCTTAAGCAGCCATCTGTTTTAAAAACCATGGCTTTCTCACTGCACAGGTATCTCGTGACTCACGCAATTAGTGTTTTAATACTTGCCCTTTTCAAACCTGCAGATGCAAACTGTTGACAGATTCTCTCTCGATCTAAAAATCTCTCTGGTTAGGTCCAGGAAATCTGGAAGGGTTGGAATGAAATGACAATTTGTCCCCAATGATTATGGATGCTTCTGTCTTCTAGATCTCGGTCACTCTTACCAAGA
The DNA here is from genome assembly GCF_015237465.2 of Chelonia mydas. Taxonomy (NCBI): domain Eukaryota; kingdom Metazoa; phylum Chordata; order Testudines; family Cheloniidae; genus Chelonia; species Chelonia mydas. The sequence continues at coordinate 129,092,383 of NC_051246.2, read as the reverse complement.
TCCTTACCCAGAACAATTTCTCTTTGCCTCTCCGGACTTGTTTCTCAGAGAGAATACGTTAACTTGTCATTCACCTGGCAATGAAACCCACTGATCAATTACAGGAGTTTGTAGACATTTTTTTTAAAGCAAAATTATACCTGTCTGTATCTCTTTGAAAGACTGGACAGCTGGTTCATTGAATGGGCCAATTTGCAGTAGCTGAGTTATCCAGTACACATTTGCATTGTGTGATCAATTAGTCATGAAATTTTCTATTCCCAGCATCTGCACATTTGTATCCACTAATTTATATGCACTAAGGCCCAATCGAGCAAAGAGGCTTTTCAGATGCTTTAAATTTAAGAGTTTGCTTAAGTGCTTTGCTGGATTGGGGTCTGACAACCCGGTGTAAAACTCATATTTTCGTATCCAGCTACAAACATGTTCTGGCTTTCCCCTAGCTGTCGCACGCCGCTGAACTTGTAGCATTAGACCTGTAACATTTGTTGGAGATTTAGGAAAGGCACCACACTGAAGCAACATCGCGACCATCTGAAAAGTGTTCCCTACCATTGCTTTAAGTATCACCTCTGGTTACTATCATGCAAAGAGATGTCTATTGTGCTTGTGGGTCTTTCAGTCAAGAACAGGGGAGAGAACACTTGAAAGAAGAACAGGGAAATGAAATTGTAAAACCCCAACCCAATCACCGTGGGGACTCAGAAGCAGGTATAGCACCTGAAATGCTTCTTTTCTCCAACCAGCTAAATATCAAGCCGGCAGTGTTGCATGATCAGAAAGTATAGTGCAGTATGGATTGCTGTTCTGCTGTGTAAGGGACTTTGGAGACCTTCTCTCCTAAGAAAGGTGTATTTCTGTTCATATAGTCCCTTGAGAATGCTGCTGGTGTAACTTAATAATCCTAGGTTTCAGAGCAGCAGCCGTGTTAGTCTGTATTCGCAAAAAGAAAAGGAGGACTTGTGGCACCTTAGAGACTAACCAATTTATTAGAGCATAAGCTTTCGTGAGCTACAGCTCACTTCATCGGATGCATTCCATAAGAAATTGGTTAGTCTCTAAGGTGCCACTAGTACTCCTTTTCTTTTTAATAATCCTGTGTGTTTCAGATGGTCAGTTCCCACTGCATATTAAATTTAACTCACACCATCTGTGAATGACTATTATTTTAGAACACTTCACAACAGAGAGGACAGGTACATCTCGGCTGGGGCACTCAGTATTGGCCCAACTCTGTCCTAGTTTCTGTCATCCGTGTCCACAACTGATTGCTCTGGCAATCATTTGCAGATGCAAAACTTTCTTTTATTGAGAGGTGCATAATTAGATGCTGGGTTGAGGCTCCAAAGCGTGAGTGAAGCAGGGGGCTGCGCTGAGGGTTATGTTGCTACCTAATGTGGGGAAAGGACATTAAGAACAGTGCCTTTGAGCAGAGGGACCCCAGAGCTATCTGAAGAGTTTTTTCAAGGATCATTGCATCCGTCAGGGAAATGCAATTACCTCGGCATGGTACACAACTGAGTTGAGGCAGGAGAACAAAGAGTAACTTCTCCAGCGAGAGCTACAGAGGGAGGTCAGGGAGGCAGAATGTCGTTATTGGGACTGGAATCAGAGCAGCACTAACTGCTACTAGTGTGGGGTGGGGATATCAGGAGACCTTTAATGACCATACGTAGCCAGAGCATCTCCAATAAGATGGTGTCCCTTCATACTACACTGGGGCAGTGGACAGAGAGAAAAGACCCACATATTGAGGCACCCACACCACTTGCTTTATGGCTGGATTTCCTTCCTGCAGCGTGGTTCTGACTGCGTCCAGCCCTGCCCAGGGCTACGAAGTGGATATGACTCAAACATTTATCATGGACTGCAGGAACGAACACCACCGTTAAGAGTGCCTGCTGCTAGGCCTCAGGGCTGTTATACCGCGTGGCAATACAAAGTGACTTGGCTTCCATCCACAACAGGTGAGAGAGTCAAAGTGTGTGCATGCATCCAGGACAAAATATTTCACATTGCCACAGCTCAACTAGAGACTGCGATGGGGATCATGGGAATTCACAGAGGGCCTGGTAGGGATACATTAAAGCCCTCCCCAGCCCAAACAAACAACTACCCTGACACTCTGCTAAGAGGTACAAGGGGATTTGTTGAGGCTACCCCCTGGGCAGTTTCCACCCAATTCCCTGACAAGCAGGGATATAAGAACCTATGGGGACAGACTAGCAGAGAAGAAGCAGGTGGACTCAAGAGAAGAAGTAGGAGGTGTCTTTCCCGTGACACCTGGGATCTATGACGGCTGAAGCAGCCACCCCTTATACCATGTGCCTGGATGAAGCGAGTCCTGGCGTTTGTTTCTCTGGACCGTGACTGAGGCAAAACTTGGTCTCCTAGTGAGAGAAGATACAGCTGAGAGAAGTTCTCTCTCCTTGGGTGACAGTTGCTACTTTTAAACAACACCATGCCTTGTCCATAAGCTAATTCCCGACCCAGCCATGCACCTTCTTTGGCCCAGTCTCCAGCCGTCCTGTCACAGAGTCTCCATCACAAATAACATTTCCATCAACACACAACAGACCCCATCAGACTCGTCTCTGGGACCTTGCCAAGCTACCAAACAAAATGGGGGTACCTAACTTGTTTAGCATACCAAAGGTTAGCGACCACCTGTGAATACTGAGACCGCAGTGGCCACCGATCTATACAAATGCACCTCTCTCTGCCTCAGCCCCATGGTTTTCCTGTCTATATACCTACTGAGTATTGTCTACGTCCTAGTTTGGGGGCTCTCTGGGACAGGGCCTGTCTTGGTATAGCTTGTTCGTATAGTATCTAGCACAATGTGGCCCAAACCTTTTTTTTTTTTTTTTTTTTTTTGCATCCTGTGGACACTAACGGTAATTAGTGAAACAATCCAACATATTTTTCCCCCAAATAAATTTTATTAAGATCGCCCAAGTGGGTATGATGCAGGCGAGTCCTTCCATTTAAGTATACTATCTATCATGACAAACAGCAGGTCACATGGGTCAAAGAAGGCATTTTAAAGCATCAGTTCTGCATAGGCCAACTCCTGTTGGTGTGAGGAGTGTCAAGGTCGAAGAGGAACCAATAGCATCTAAGGACAGGCCGGAGGCTGAAAGTCGAATTTGCAAAGGATACCATTCCAACAGAGAGAATTCTGGCACTGCGAATGGCTCCCCTGGCCAACCAATTTCATCAAGAGTAGGCAAGATTCTAAGTGCTTGCCATTTGTGTCGTATTTCGGGCTAGCTAATTTTCACCGTGGCTAAAACTTCCCCAATTTTGGCAAGCCATCTGTCTAGCCTAGAAATATTGCTGTTTATTAAAACCATGCCAACTACCAGTTATAATTGGGAAACATCTTTAAAGTCACAAACGCTGCTCCTCAAATTCTCTAAAAAGAAAGACCACCACAGGAACCCACACCACCAGGGTTTTCTGAAGTGAACCTTCTCTGCAAGGCAAGGGTGCCGAATACACAGGCCAAACTATGCCTGGCATTATCCCGGAGAATACCCCGACACAGTAGTCAGCATCATTTGAGTACAGCAAAGGGCTTCTCTGGACTAGGGCTCTAGAAAGATGAGACATTGGGACCATTAAGCATAGTGCCTCATCCTGAATTCCTTGTTCAGGCCAACTCCCACTCCAGCCCTTTGCTTCAATGGGAGTTTTCCCAAAGTAAACAGTAAAGGACTGGGGCCAGAGAACAAAGCAAATGCATGAGATACATCTCTCATTGACAGGCAAGGTTAATGTGTCCATTTACACCAGGGCCACATTTGGTCCCAGATACTTAATTACTATGTATAGTGGGCTGGGGGGGAAAAAGAACATTTTTCATTCATTGTTTTCTTTAAAAATGCATCCCATTGCTTTTGTAGGGAAGTCTAAATCTGAAAATTTTTCCTCCAGTTCTATTCGTCTTATGGGTAACCCTAAAGCAACTCCACATCTGTTTTTTTCCCCAAGGACAATCCTGGTTTTTCATATGATATCAAGGGAACTTCTCACAGGAGGCCAGAGACATCCCACTTTATCATTTAGAGTCAATGAAAACATGGTTTGTTGTTTTTTTATATAATTATAAAATGTTTGCTCAGAGTCAAATTTACCCTGTGTTTACCAACAGGGCATGGGTTTGGTGTGATGAACAGTGTTTGGAGTGAAGAGAAAATGAGTGCGGACACTAACTACCCCCTTCTTTTGCTCAGAGGAAACATCAACATTTGCTCAATATTTCATCACAAATTCATGACATGAAGTTACTGTGAAAACTCATCCACTCCGTGAATTATGTACCGGCTGGTGCTGAGGGAGAAGTTGCAGTAGCAACCAATACACTTTTCTTTTTATGTGCACTTTTGTGAGACTACTTCATGAGTCTAAAAAAGTCACCACAAAAGTGTTCCCAATTTTCATTTTGAAATTCTGGTCGGCTTAGGGGGACCCAGGCTGTGAAGCTGGATTCCAGAATCAAATCCACACACAGTTTGGGAGTATTTGAATTACGTGGTTTGGATCAGTTCACTTAAAAGATAGGGTCCAGATGGAAAGTTCCCCGAAGTTAAAGAGTGTCTATAATTCTGGTTTGGTTCTCTTATTGTTACAGCCACATATTGATTATATTCAAATACAAAGAACAAGACACTGAAATTAAGGTTATATTTTAAGCAACAAATTTAAATTAATTTAAATTCAAAGAAACACTGCAGTTACTGCACACACATATCTACAGGCATGTTTGATATATTACCCGCTAGAGCATATATATTGTGTTAATAATGTAAAACAGGTTACAATTAAAGGCCAGATCATTTGCTGAGTAACTTACATTATTCTGACATTTTCATTAAAGTAATATTAAAAAGAGGTTCATTGAGTTCAAGGTGAGAAAGGACTTATCTAGTCTGACCTCTGCATAGCACAAGCCTATAGATTTCCCCCCATGATTCCTGCTTCAAACCCCGCAACTTATCGGTGAGCTAGAGCATAACTTTTCGAAAAGACATCCAATTTTTAATGTAAAGACCAAGAGACGAGGAATCCGGTACATCCCTTCGTGAGTTGTTCCAATGGCTAACTGCCCTCCCTGTTAAAAATGTACATCCTATTTCCATTTCTCCTATTTTTTCCTACTTTTTCCTATTTCCATTTGCATTTTGCTGATTTCAACTTGCACCCTTGCTAGAGAGTAGATTAAAGAGCCCTCTCCAATGAGAAATCTTCTCCCCTCTGTAGATACTTTAGACCACGATCAAGTCACTTCTCAACATTTCTCTTGGATCAACTAAATAGATTGAGCTCCTTTAGCCACATTGGAAAGCATGTTTTACAATCTTTCCGGCAGCCAAACCGGCCTCACTCAGTTCAGTGAGCAGTGCCTTGCATTACAGTCCACTATTCATCATTGAGCACCATAGGCTGAGAGTTACCATACCTTAGTAATAGCAAGCTGTAGAAATAAATGTGTACACTACTCACGGGCTTGAAACAGAATGCCGAGGCTTACTTACTCTTCCTTGACCAGAGGGTCAGCGAAGCAGGAGGCAGGCTGGTTTGAGCCTCGGCCGTCATACTGTGGCTTCATTTTTATCACTGTTGCACAAGGACCCAAAAGCTAATCTTAGGCATTTGCCAGGATTTTACATGTGCCCAGCTCTGAAGTTGCACTGGCTTACACCTGGCCTACTGGGAAATTTGGGAATGGGCAATTAATAAAGATGTGACAACCCAATGCCAAAATCCAATCAAACTCCAACAAAAAGCATGGTAAAAACTGGCAACCTGAAAGAGAGAGTATTCCTCCTACTTCTCAGTCTTGAAAGTACTTATGCCCGTGTATAGCCCTGTCTTGTGTAAGAAGAGATATGCAGGATCAGGCCCTTTGTTTGCTGTCAATCAGAAAACAGTAGCTACATTCAAGTTGAACAAAAGCCTATTCCAGTATAGTGGGGCCCCAAAAGCGAACTGCCTGAGAACAGGCTCTGCTATTTCCACTGAAGTCAACTGTATTTAGTATTCAGATTACTTATGGCGATGACAGGAAGTAATTCAGACTGAAATGTTCCTTGGAAATAAAATCTATGAGAATAAACCTGCAAAGACACAGCAAGTAAGCAGAGGACAGCATGACCATCGCAGTGTGGGAAAGCCCCTCAGGCTAGAGGCAGAGTGGTTGGTGGGATTAGAACATACTAAGGAACACAAGCACAAGGTAGCAGATATTTGGCTGATGAGGACTTAAGCCCAAGTACAGTTGGAGACAGAGTACAAAGGAGTTGCTTGACAGCTGAGTGGATGGAAGGTGGTAGAATCATAGAATCTCAGGGTTGGAAGGGACCTCCGGAGGTCATCTAGTCCAACCCCCTGCTCAAAGCAGGGTCAATCCCCAATTATTGCCCCAGATCCCTAAATGGCCCCCTCAAGGATTGAACTCACAACCCTGGGTTAAGCAGGCCAATGCTCAAACCACTGAGCTATCCCTCCCCCCTTACCAGCGTTAGAACAAGCAACCCTTCTCCGTGGATACTGGAGAACTCCTTCCTTCCCAGCAACTGAACCAGATTTGTTGCAGGTTGAAGAAAATAACTGATTTGTAAAAAATCCCTCTGGTTTGTTGTGCTAGTTTCTTTTCCCCTCAAGGTACGTTCACACTGCAGCTTCCCAGCTAAAACCAGCCACATACCTAGGGACAGCACAGGAGATGGTTTGGGCTAGCTGTCCGAATACACGCTCAGGCACTGGGACCATACTGAGGGGGCTCAGCCCAAGCTGCCTCCTGGGCTATTCCCGGTTACACTGCTATTTTCAGGGTTAGCTCACGCAGAGCTAACGTGTCTGTCCACCCGAGCGGAGAAGCACACTCCCTCCCAGCTGCAGGGTTGACATATCCTAAGTGACGCTGGGGTTGCACTCTGAATTAGTCCGACCCCTGCATAATGCAAAAAAAATGAAGTCATTGTAAAAGCAAATACTTACACGAACTTACTATTCAGAGCCAGAAGTGTCTTTTAGAATAGACACCTGCTGCCCTTTAGCGAAAGGCTATTGGCAGCATCCACCTGAATTGTTACCCTAAATGCTAAAACCTTTACCAGTCACAATAATAATACTGTGTAGGGAGAGAAAATTCAAGTACCATTATGTGTTTGATGAACCACAAAGACCCTTGAGAATGTTCATATTAATGAGAACATATCATGTATTCAGTGCAGAGGCACTGTAGTGTTTAGAGTATAATGTACCTTTAAATGGAGACTGTCACACTGTGTCCGAGAAAAGCTACCTGCAATTATTATTTTTATCACCTAATGCGAGAGCTGAAAGAGATTAGGGGGGAAGTAGCTCGCTCATTTCGGTTTGTCTCCTTTGAGGACTGGGCGGCGCACACTGCGTGAGCTGCTCAAAAGCACAAAGGACAGCTGTGTGCGCGGCTCCCTCTGGAAATCAATGGGAGTTAAGAGGCACCAGTCATTAGTGCCTTTGAAAATCCCCTGCACCGTGGGTGCAGTTAGTGTCACTGCGTCCCCCTAGAGTCGGGATTTAAAACGGAGAACAATGCGTTTGTCAAAGCACAGTAATTGGCCTAGAGGCCCAAGAGGGTCACCTGCAGGAGCTCCCCTGCTCCTGGGGACTGGCTGGACTACACAGAAGCGGGACCAACTGCATCCTCAACACTATATCCCCTTCTCTCAGATGCCACCAAGCATTCAGGGTCCACCCCACAGCAGTGCAAAGAGTGGGTATGGGTCTTGAGTGGTAACACCAGCCACCCTCTAGACCCCCAGAGATTGCCACAATCCCCTCCCCCCAACCACCACCCGCACTCAAGGGGTCCCAGGGACAGCTGCAGCCAGAGGAAATGCTCAGCTATGGAACTGTGCTGCAAGGAACCGGAGCTCAGTGCAAAACAGAGCTGGTGCAGAGAAGCAGGGATGCAGAGCACAAGAGCTGGTGATGGGCAGGCAGACCCCACACCAAGGGCTGCAGCAATTCTGTGTCAGGATGAGCGGCCCACTGGTGCTGGCCATTGCACATAGCCCTATCTGCAACAGTGCAGCCTGCGCAAACAGCAAAGAGACGCCCCCTTCCATGAAGACGAGGGCTCTGTGGGACACCAAGAGGGTGTTCATGTCTATGGTAACTAAATACCCCTAATCCCATCATGACTCGCACATCCTGCCATTGCTTCCCTGTCTCCCCCTGAACACACACACCCAGACCCCACTGAGCCCGCATTTCTGCAACTATGATGCCAGCTCGTGGGTCTGCGGAGTCGGTCGGTCTCTTTCCCCCATTAACTCCTCCCCTCAGCCTGCGCCTGCCCAGTCAGTCCAGCTGCTCTACAATGCGGTCTAAAAATTACCTGCTTGGCCCAGAATAGGAAAACTGGCTTTGATATCACTGTAGGGAACCCACCACCCATTTATTTCTGAGGCTTTTCTCTCAGTTCTGTTGAGGTCGCTATACTGCCCCAGTAGGCAACAGAGACTTGCTTAAGCGTCTTCAGGAACTGGATGTAATGGGAGGGGGAGCCCTTTAGAAACACAGGACAGCCGCCCCTGCAGAGCCCAGCCTCCTACAGCAGTGAAGTTTGGCTATCCCAGTCACTGGGCACCCAGACGGTTCAAAGTCCCAGTCATGAGAACACATTTTCAAAGAACAGGCCTCTCCCACATTCCCCTGGTTTTCCCAGGCACCCAAAACTAGCCGGCCAAGCCAACCGTTGAGCCCTTTGAAGCCAATGTCTCAATGGGTTTTTTTTTCCTCAACTGGTCCAAGATACAAACTACTCAGTTTACAGCGCCTCCAAGGGTGTTTCAATGAAAGCCACAGCCATCCGTTCACTAGGGAATCAAACCCGGGCAAGCCAGCTCCTCCAAGCTTGCTCACAAAAACCCTTCAAGCTCAAGCCCTTGATCAGCAGGCACACAACTCCCATCGCTGCTGACGGCAACAGGGTGCGCAGATCAAGGGCGGCGCGTTTACTGATGAAGAACGAGTCAAAGGCCGCACCTCTGAGCAGACAAGCTGCCAGGAAATATGCGAGGAGAGGGAGAGAAGCTGGATTGAGCTTTTTTCCTCTTCATTTGTTTTCCCAGTGACTCTAATTAAACTGGATTTAGCTCGGGAGCCAGGAGAGATTTATTTATTTATTTTGAAGTGCTTCCTTGCTGCCAGGCTTCCTCCCAATTCCCCTAGCTCCGATTCAGAGAGAACACCTTGACCCAATATATGCAGAGCATCAACGGCTTCCTTCTATGGAGATGCAAGCAATGTGCTAATAAGCCACTCAAGAGAGCAGACAGAAAACGCTTTAAATGTCAAGAGGATTGTTTTGGAGTTATCATCTTCTTACTCTGAACGCAGCACAGTCGGCGGGGTAGCTCCTGCATGGGTATAAAAGTGGAGTAGGGTCCATTGGAGACAATAGAGCTGCCACCGCTTACACCCGCTGAGGATACGGCCCCCTCTTTTGCTTGCTTGAAACTCAATGCATTTTAATGATATTTATCAGATCTAAACCTTGCTTTTAGTTGCCACCTACATGGAAAGCATTAAACGCCATGTTCCACACGCCCATCTTCCTGTCATATTTTGCCAGATTTTGACACCATTCCAAATATCTTTGCCTTTATTTCCAGTCACAGGATGCTCCAGTATGAGAGAGACAAGGTGGGCGAGGGAATCTCTTTTCTTGGACCAAGTTCTGCTGGTGAAAGAGACAACCTTTGGAGCTCCGGACCCCCCTGTCTCTCTCATATCCTGGGACCAAGACAGCTACAACACCACCACCGCAAACTCTAGGATATAAAAATTACCAGCAGACTAATCCTGCATTACTGACTGAGGTAACTGGCACTCAGTAATACTCCAAACAGTATTTGTGCATCAAGGCTGCAGTATTTGTCTGTAAAAAGAGTACTTCGGTCACTCTTCAGCCACAGGACCCGATCGAAAGCCCTCTGACATTGGCAGGATCTTCTCCACTGGCATCAGTGGACTTTGGATCCACCCCCAAAATTAATTCAATCGCAGTTTTTTAACGTTTCCCTACAAATCGGTGAACTTTTCTATACGTTGACTGAGCTCCCTGGATCATGCCGGTGCCAGCACGAAACCGGTGCAATGGAGTGCCAAACCAAGCCGCCCTGTTCCTCTCCATAAAAATCCAGTGCGCCTTTGCTTTGCTCCCCCGTGTAAAATGCTGAAGTGTGGGACCCATTGCATACAGCAGCAGCCTCTGGGACCGCCAAGAAAAGAATCAGTTGGAAAAGTCATTTCTATTCATTTGTGTTGGTTAATGGGCAGGTTGATGGGCCAGAATTATTTCCCGCTCTCCACACTCTCTAAGTGCATTAGCTTACATGCAGAAAATGAAATAGTCTCCCAGCATTAATGAAATCTCAGTGCTAAAATATGCTGGGAGAAGAGGGAACAGCCTTCAAGGGAATCTAAGTGGGTTGAGTTAAGAGTTAAAGTTTTGAAGGATCGGCTGCTCAGTAAATGGTCCTGGAGTTAGCAGTTGCAGAGCGCATCAGCTGCTTAGAAATGCACAGCACTGCAGCAGGACATAATACCTTTCCTGTTCTCTGGTGAGACTGCTTTGGTTTCCGTCACACAATATCCAGAATTGTACAGGGTTAAACCATATGATACAATAACCGCATTCAAAGATCTGCATGATGGGGAGCACTGATTCAGAAACCCAGCTCTCTACACAAAACTAGCCGTACCATTTGGGGGTTGGGTAATTAAGAGGCTGGCTTTTGAATATAAGAGCTAATAATCAGCTATCTTCCTGAACCTAATTAGTTTTCCTAACAGGGAAAATGCATTAGTGTTGGGGTTCCCACCTCCCTTGAGTTTTTTTTCCTCCCTCCAGCCTCACTTGTTTCACTGGCTTCAGCCAGAGTGTTAGGTAAAAGCAGGGTCAGCTATGACATACAGCCATCAATATTGCTAAAGCCAACAGTCATTAATCTCCCTCTCTGGTTAGCTGCTAGCATGCAGCTAAAAAACAAAAGCAGCAATGTAGCTGAGAAAAGTTCTTTCTTGACAAGACATGACCACCAGTTTATGTTGAATGGCTGGCTGTATTTTCTATACAGGATACTTAATCAGACCCCAAACCAAGTTGCCATATGGAATGAAAGGCTCCGTTCTTATTTTTAGATCCACTGATTGATTTTAAATGTGCATCTTTGTAAAACATTAAAAAATATTTTAAAATTAAGCCTATTGGATAAGGCTTTTAGCAGGCATTAGGGAAAAAAAACAATACCAGGAGCAATCTCTCTAGTGTTTAGTGTCAGGAATGCTCACCCTTCCACATTAGTCATTGCAGCAATGGAAAAGGATCATCCTTCACTTACCAAGGGTGCTTCTTGACAGGGGGACGCTTCCCTGTGTGTATTTAGTACTACAAGATACTGCTTTCGAGTTGGCCATCGCATAGCTTTGGCCCATCTCAACAATACTCTTCTCTCCTCTGCCCCAAGCACTGTGCCTATGCTTTTCAATGTCTCTCTCTTTTCTTCGGGTTTCATTTATAAACATTTTGAGGAATACTACTACTGTTACCCAGGCCTGTCGGTGAGGTTTTTTAGCTCTTTTAATTATAGAAGCTGTTATAAAATTGTGTGTGTGTGTCTGTGGAGATGGATACATATTACATACACATGCCTCTCTTTATATGAAGATAGCTGTCTTTACACACCCGAACTTGCACTCACCTTCAGCAGCATTTTGATGCCTACAAATTGATGGACATTTACGATTACTAAGGGCCATGTCTTTCCTGGTCACGGGACAAGCGCACGGAAGTAACAGAAACATATAAAAAGAGAAAAGAGGTGCAAGACACAGGCAAACAGTCCGTAGTGAAAAATGGAGGAGCATACAGCTGGAGGTCTGACCACCAAATACAGTGAGGAAACCTGTGGAGAGTGCCTGTGGAACTCACCGTCCATAGCAGAGATATACCTGCTTCTGGGAAAGGAGACGGGGTTGCATTTATGTAAGCTGTGGCTGTGAGCCTCTTGGAATTTGCAAATGAGCCTCCCTCCCACCCACACATGCTGTTTTCAGACAGCCACTGTAGGCCTGGTTAAGCGATTGCTACATTTAGATTATAGATCTCACCAAAATGTTTACAGCTGCTCATCTCAAGTTACTTGTGCAAATTGTTACAGAGTTGGAATGTTTGTCTCTACTATAACAGGTAGTGATTTTCTGTGCCTCCTTCCATTTTTCCTCCAGGCCACACCCCGCACCTCTGATATTATAATTTTGGCAGTTCATCCAGGTTGTGACATTTCCCGGCTGTAATTCAGTTTGGTGTAATATCACGCAGAAGGTTGTGGTTTGCAGTCAGACTTTTCAGGGTAGATTTGTAGTAATTTGCTACACTCTTCATTCTGCAGCCTGCAACGCATGTGAATACATGACCCCAAGACATAACGGTTCGCAGGGCCTGGAACTATATAAACCATTTATAACCGATCCAAAAGCCTGTCAAATTCTGCATCCTTGGCCTAAAGAGCTTGTAAAATTGACATAAGAATTTTGTTCTCCCATCTTTACTATATCATTCATCTTTACAGAACACCGTTTCTTCAAGGTATCTAATAACAACACTTTGTGCCCATATGAAGCCTTCTCACCAAGATATTTTTATACTGCACTGCAACTCTACTGTAGAATAAAAATATGTAACAGTAATGTTCTGAGTACTTACTTTTTATGCTTTAGTAACCATGCACGGCATTCAGAGATACATAATTTAAAAAGGGAAAAGTGCATGCAGCTCTTGAGTTTCTCGAAGGGTTATTTTGCAGAAAATAAGCTAGCTAAAATTAAGGAGGTGAAATAAATATGAGAAAAGCCCCACTTTTTCAGGCCTTTTGGATCTCTGTATTACAGTGGTCCAGGGAATAGGGGACTGGGCTAGGAGTCAGGTAGATCTGAAGTGTGTTCCTAGCTGTGCCGCTGACCTGCTGTGTGACCTTGGGCAAGTCACTCCACCTCTTTGAGCCCGTGTCCCTACCCACCCAAAGAGCTTGTATACATGGCATTAAACGGGACTACGCAAACAGGTACCTTCCAGTTCACACTAGAAGGGTCTACACGGGGCAGTTCCAGCGCAACACTTCAGTGCGTGCTCCAACTCACACCCCCATAGTCCGCGCTGACGTTAGTCAGTCTTCCAGGCTCACCTGGAATATTATTAATAATTTTATCAGAACTAGTGGATAGAGCACTGGGCTGGGACTCAGGAGCCCGGGGTTGTATTCTTGGCTCTGGCACTGAGCTGCGGGGTAACTGTGGATAAATCACGCCGCATCTCTATGCCTCCATTTCCCCATCAGTAAAATGGGAACACTGAGACTAACCTCCTTTGAAAAGCTCTGAGAGCTACTGATGAAAAGCACTACGCAAGAGCTAGGTATTATTATTACCACTCATAATACTTGGAAGTAATGTTAGTTTAAAACAAATGTATAATCACATTTATCTTAAGACAGTGAACTACATTCTTCTGGGATCTTGGAATCTATGTTCACATGGATCGGTGGTTTGCATTTTAAAATACGAAGGGCCAGACACCACTGTTACCAGTCAGCGGCTCTCCAGTGAATCCAATGGCATTTCGACCTGTTGAGGAGCTGGCACAAAGACAGGAGATATTAAAAAATGAGAAGGGAAAAGGTAGTAAAATTTCTTTTCTTACTACTTCAGTCAGGTCCATTTTTCGGCATTAATTATTGTCATTATTTATCTATGAGTTTCGTTAAGTGGGAGGGCGTACACAAATGAGGATGTAGTCCCTGCCCCAAGGAGATTACAATCGGGCATGATCCTGCTGTCATTGAAGTCAGTGGAAAAAATCACATTAAACTGCAATGGCTGCAGGACGGGCCGCCCACATTTTCAGGATTCTTGGTGCAATATTGCCACTAGTTTTCCAGTCAAAGAAAAAAGAAAAAAAACTATGAACAAAAAGAAGATTTCAGGTACAATTTTCCAAGGCACGTATATTTTCAAAAGAGATTTAGGCCCTAAGTTGCCTAAGTGTGCCCATGTCACTTTTGAAAATGGAACCTTGGCAATTTGGAACATTTTACCTTTCCTCCAAATTACTCTGGAAAATCCCACTCTGTATTTCCAACAGCTCCCAGTGGAGCTAACAGGAGCTTTATGATGACTGTTTGACTTCAACAGGAGCCGACTTAGGCGGATGCTGAGCACTTTGGAAAGTTACTGTTCCATAATGTTGTGACAGATGTGAGACCTGGTCTTCAAAGGATTACCTTGAACAACGTGCCAGACAAGAATGGACTCTTGGAACAAAACCGTTACATGGTTTTCATGGGGTTAGCCAGACTCCGGTTATGCAAAACCCAGCCTTTTGAAGCTACGCCCTGAGGAGTGAGCTATTGTCCGCTGATCACCTCTTACATGAGGACAAGATCAAAGACCTTTGCATCAGGGAAAGACTGAACTATTCATAATTGTTCTGATTCTGAATTTGAAACAGTTAGGAACTTGTCACCAGAGGGAAAACCCAGCTCTGGGTTTTGATGGACTGACACCTACCAGAGCCTGAGGCTGGAGTTGGGGTGATCTCTGTTGAGCTTTTTTTTAGCACGTATGCAGGTTCTTTTATTGTTTTTAATGTTTTCCCTGTAATGCTTTCACCTTAAGAATAAAGGTGCTTGCTTAGAGAGAGCTGTGTGGTAATTTATAGCTGTAGGCCATTACACTGTTCATAGCCTCTGGAGAGAAAAGGAAAGTGCAGATGCTGGCCTGTCCAGGCAGTCTGGCTTGCTGGGAATATTACAGCAGAGGCAGGGAACCATGCAACTGGAAAACCCCAGTCAGGAGAGAGAGAGTCGTGTGTCTCTGCCCAAGAGAGGTGATGGCTGAGGAACTGGAAGCCTAGACTGGTGTCCTTGAGGAAGAAATACATATGCCGTTGCCCTAAATGGGTATATATATTTTTTTTTTTAAATGAGGAGGTTGCCAATGAAAAACAAGACTGAGTTTAATGTACAATTTTAAAATATCATATGTTCACTTACAACTGAAAAACCACTGTCTCCCAACATCATGAATATCTGCAGGTCCCTGGTCCATACAGAGACCAAGTATAATGTGCATTACAGAATGACAATAGATCACATTTAACTCTTATTTATAAAGAAGTCTTAGCCCAGATGTGCAATCCTTTTTTCAGTAACAATTTCAGCAGAATTGTTAGCAACCAACTAAGGGCACGATCTCTTTCATAGATGCCCACGCACAACATATAAGCCTTAACAAATACTCTACAATGCATTGCAGAAGCTTATGCTCCAAGAAATCCAACAATGTGTGTCCCTGTGCTCGACAGGCGAATGGATGCATTGGTCGCACACAGAGTTTAATGCTTCAGTAATGCAAACGCCAAGGAAAATCCTCATGACAGTTCCTAATATTTTGAATTACATCGGATTTCAAAAAACCTCCAGCCACAAGTTTGCTTGCAGGTGCGTAATGGACATGAATGGCCTATTGCATTCATGTGTGTGCGCACATGTGCCAAAAGCAGCGTGTACTAGAAAAATGACAATGATTCCTTAACATGTACGACCACAATACTCTTGTGAGAACGGGAGGCATGACAGCAATGTCACATCACTGAGCTATGCTGCTTATGTAATGTGGAGCAGGAACTGGAAACTCTGGGGCAAGTGAGAGACAGAGGAACACATTTAGCCCTACGCAAGCAAGTGCAACTTCTATTGTAGCTAACAGGGCTGCATCTACTTAGACCAGTAATTAATGTGACCCAGAGCTCCCTCACCCCCAGCCCGCCCCTTGGATAATGAAGTAGCATGGGTGTCTCAGAGATGTGTATTGTAATTATGGGGCGGGTGCAGCACTGTTACCCTGCTCTTTGGACTTTCCGGCTTTTGTTGTTACGTCACAGCTTTATCGTAGATTATGGCTGCACATCGTATGTACCACGTTCTCCTGCAAACGTGCTGCAGCTACTGTCCATCCAGCACGTGCTTCTCTTCTACTAGGAGGGGGTTTGTTTAGCCTACCTTTCGCAACCATTTGTAATAACCATCTGATGAGCTAAACAAAGTGCTGATTTACATTCTGGGCCATGCGTTTGAAGGCACTGAGGCTGCATGGGGAGGGAAATCGGCACAGATTTTGGCCCTGTAATTTCCAAATGCACAACATCAGCGTGGACAAACTACTTGCATTCATCTAATCTGCTCCTCCCGGCTGCAGTTCCAATTCCCATCCATTTGTACCAATATAAACCTTGCAAAGCCAGCTCTCAAATCGAGGGTCCTCCGCCACCCAGAGTAATGCATTATGTTTTTAACAGGTGTGCACCAGTACAAGACAGAGAAATACAGACTGATCTTAGATGAGGTGATTCGCAAGCCACTGTAAAGAAATGTAACATGGCTAACGAGAAGAAATGCTCCAACAGTAACATGTGCCCTGTAAACTGATCCCTATATTGGCCACTCCAGGCTGTGATATGTTACACATTCCGGTAGTCCTGGTTGTTTCTTTTACCGCCCTGCATGATTTCTACAGCAGCCACTCTCTAACATGCACCAATTTGCTTCCCTCTCCATGTCTAACTGGGATATTTGTCTTCTCTGAATCTGCGCTGTGCCAACACGCTGGGTCAGCATTCCCGACACCAGGATGCTGTTGCCAGGGAAGGTATCTGAATGATAGAAATTCACGGGGAAACGCAAAATAAATACATCACAAAATCCTCTTCGGGGAGTGGGGGAGGGAGCCCCGACCGAAGTGCCGGCTCCTGGCAGTGCTGAGGGGGGGCATGAGCGCAGCTGGCTGAAGGGAGGCGCTGGCTCCCCGCGCTAGCACCCCTTGCAGAGGAGCTCCCAGGACCCCTGGACGAGCCTGGGCTGGACTTGGCCGTGAATTGGGAGCCCCGCAGACCTCGGATCCCCGGGTGGCTGCGGACGCGTGGCTCGTTCGCCAGGGAAAGCTTATTTCTAGCCTCCCCCGTCCCTCCCCAAACGTCGCTTGGGGGCTTTCTCCGCGTTTGCTCTGGCACCGGGGGACCGGGGTGAGAGTCCCACTCCGGCCTCGCTGTAGCCCCGTTCCTGCACCCCAGAGCTGGATGATCCCAACCCCGCGGCCAGCCGGCGGAGCACCGCGGCCGTGTGGCGCCCACGGAGAAGGGACCCTGGAGGGAGGGGAACGGCAGCGCGCCGCCAAATCGCTCGCTCCCCGCTCCGGAGCGGGGACTCCGTTTCCGTTCACACGGCGGCTCATCGCCGCCGCGCGGCGGGGAACCGGGGCAAATGGGTTTACAGCGGATGATCAACGGGTCTCTTCGCTCCCAGCCCAAGCCACCCGCTCCCTCCTCTGCCGCACACGCTCCAGGTGGGAAGCGAGGGCTGACAGGTCCCTGGACCGAGCCCCCAGACGCGCTGTTTGCAGCGGGGGTCCCCCCTCACCCCACCCCCGGGAAGCCTTGAATCCGCGTCCATTCATCCGCTCCCATCCCCATTTCCCCCCAGCGGTCTCTGGCAGTGGGAACCCGGACGCTCTCCTGATGCCAGTGCTCATGGCAACGGGGGCGCACGGAAAGCAAACTCCCTGCACCTCCCGAGCCGGGAAACCGAGCCCGGGCTCTCCGGAGAAGCGGGAGAGGGAGGTGATGAGCCGGGGGGGAGGATGGGGAGGGGTGCATGCCCATGGGGGCGAGGGGGAGGCTATCAGGAGGCAGGAATCCTAAGGGATCCTCTCTCTGCACACAGCAAGTTTGATCCGGCGCGCCAGGTCGGTCCCGTCCCCCAGCTAAGAGCCACGGCGGGGCTCCAGTCTCGCAAAGCACAATGACACCCGAGCAGTGCCCCGCACCCCAGCCCCATTCTGCATTGGGGGGGGGGGCGCAAACCCCTGCCTGGGCGGGGGTGAGACCCAGCTCCCCCTCGCCCGCGGCGGAAAGCCCCCCACCCAGGCCAGGCTCCGGGGGCGGCGGGGGGAGGGACTCACCGTACACCCCTTGGCCGGAGATCCCCTCCAGCAGCACCGTCAGCAGCCAGACCAGCCCGGACACTAAATCCATCTTCGCGCCAGCATCCACATCTCCAGCCCCGGGCGGGAAGGAAGCGCGGGACCCGCCGCGGGCCGATGCCCCGGGACAGGCGGCGGGGCCAGCCGGGCCGGGGGGTGGGGGGGGGTCGGTCCGCTCCTCGGCCCCGCGGGGTCCCCCCTGCGCCGGGTCCTCTCGCCTCCCGCGAGTCACTCGCCGGGCTCCGCGCAGCGTCCAGCCGCCTCCGGGGCCACCCCAGCCGGCTCCCGGCTGCCGTCAGAGGCCATCGCAGCGCGGCTCCCGGGGCATGGTGCGCGGCGGGGCGGCGGGGGCCGGCAGCCGCGTGTCCTGCCCCCGGGCGCTCCCCGGGACCAGCCTCCCCAGCCCCTCCGGAGAAGCAGCCACAAAAAAAAAACAAAAAAAACAACCCCAAAAACGCCCCCCCCGGCCGAGGGCGGCAGCAGCCCGCGGGCAGCCGATGCGCACGGCTGCCCGGCGGCCCCCAGCCCGGGGCCCCCTCCCCAGGCAGCGGCCGGGGCCGGGGATCCGCGGGGCGAGCAGCGCGGGCGGCCGGGAACGCAGCAGCCGCCGCCGCCGCCCGGGGCGACGCACCTGCCCCAGCCCTGCCCGGCGATGCAGCGTCCGGCAGCGGCCGGGCTCGGCGCGGGTGTGAGCGGCGAGGGGCGGCCGGGGCGGTCACGTTGCGCTCTGCGTGCGGGGAGCCGGGGCTGGGGAGCCGCAGCCCGGCGACGTCAAAGCCTGCGTGGCTCGGCTGCCTGCCGGCCCGCCTGCCCGCCCCCTCCTCCGCCCCCCGTCCCCGCGCCGGCGCCGAGCTGCGGGGGGCGGGCGCGCCGAGGGGGGGGCCCGGCCGCCCCAGCCCGGGGGCAGGCCCGCCGAGCCCCCCTCGCACGTGGGGAGGCCGGATCGCAGCCGGGGGTGGAGGGGAGCCTCCTGCCCCTACGCCGCTGCCGAGCGGCTACGCCCCCCCCCACCCCAGCCCACCCCCGGCTTGAAGGGGGGGTCCCATCAGATGCAGGGTTTACAGCTTGGAGCCAAATGGCGCCCAGCACCCCCACTCCACAAGCTGTCCCAGCGCCCCTGCAAGGGGAAGCGGCTACCCTCTCCTGGCGCTTCTCCTTCTCCAGGGGTAGCTCCTCAGCCAGGGGCTCTTCGCTGGGTCAGAGGCTGCCTTGCCCACCGACTCCTTCCACGCATTATTTTCATTAGGAGCCTGTTCTGTCCTCAGGACACTTTGCCTTCCTGGCCTGACTTTCTTCCCCTCCTTGGTGAGCGTCCTCAGTGTTTTCTCCCTTCCCAACATGTCCTCCCGGGCTAACATCACAGGGGGCCTGGGGCTGCTGGAAATGAGGATCAGCCACTAAGCTGGCTTGCCTTCTGGGCATAGTGATGTGCGGAGAGGGATGGGAAGTCTGGCCAAACAGGTACTTTCCTCCCCTGGTGTTTCCTCTCTTGGAAAATCACTGGGAACTAGGAAGCAGGAGCCATCTACCACTTTCCGTGTGTATCCAGCCTAGCACCATGGGATCCCATTGATGGTTGGCCCCCTTCACAACTACCCCACTAAACACGATTAACAACAGCACTGTCTACACACAACGCACAGTCAACCTGTGGAACTCCTTGCCAGAGAATGTTGTGAAGGCCAAGACTATAACAGGGTTCAAAACAAGAACTAGGTAAGTTCATGGAGGATAGGTCCATCAATGGCTATTAGCCAGGATGGGCAGGAATGGTGTCCCTAGCCTCTGTTTGCCAGAAGCTGGGAATGGCCGACTGGGGATGGATCACTTGATGATTCCCTGTTCTCTTCATTCCCTCTGGGGCACCTGGCATTGGCCACTGTCGGAAGAGAAGATACTGGGCTAAATGGTCCTTTGGTCTGACCCAGTAGGGCCATTCTTATGTTCTTATGTTAAATGTGATGGCCCTGGCAGCCCCCCATTGGGCTCTGTTTAAGGAAGGCCCTACTCTCCATCAACTCCACTGCTCTTCCACCCTCTTTATCCCCACATGGTCTTTTCTTCCTTCATATATGAGCTCTGGATTGGGGCAGCCCCATTACTTGGGACACTGTAAAAACTTGGAAGAGGAAGAAAGCCCCTATCCCCAAGAGCCCACTAGCCAGGTTTAGGACATGACGCAACTGGGGGGAGGGCAAAGAGTTGGAGAAGACAGGGAGCTGTGAGATGAGCCTATCGTCCAGCGTGGCACGTGCCTCCCCATTGGCAGGACCTGCGGGGAGCTAATCAGTCTTTGCTAACTTGTGACCAGTCTGTTAGAAATAGAGTCGAAGCATGGGGCATGCTCCCCCTCCGGGTGAAGGTCAGGGGAGTGCTTGGAAGGTCAACGGGTGTCTTGGGCTCCAATTCTGATCAGGAGTTGAGAGGGAATGTGAGGTGTTTGCCAGCTCCCCAGATGCACCAGATATCTCCCCATAGTAAGCCCAAAATGAGTTTGAACATGCTGCAAGGCCCCATCTTTTCTCCCAGGCAGGAGGGGAGGAGGCAGTTTTTATGTGGGGGAATCCAACATGAAATGGGGGAATGTCGCCCTCTTACTGCAGGTGAGTAGACTGAAGCCCTATTTTTAAGTGAAAATTTGAACATTGCAAGTGTAGGGAGCAGACCCCTGTCTTCTGGTACACTGTTTACTTTGTATGGCCTGTCCACAGGAGTTCAGGTATGGGGCCAGCACGGGCTCAATTCCTATGTTAAGGCAAGAGTCAGACTGCATCAATCTGCTCTTACGGTGCCGTGTCCTGTTAAATTCACTTACTGAGAACAGCCTCCCTTTGCTCCTGGGACCGAGGGCCGACTGGACAGCAAGTGATTCTTCTTTTTGGACCCAGCCCCTGCCAGGTTTCTCCTGAACCCACGCCGCTCTTGAGTTATCCAGAATTTACACTGGGGTTAGTGAGGTCAGAATCTGGCCCTTCCACTTCAGTTCCTACCGTTCTACACAGCTGAAAGCTGGGATTGTAAAACAGCTCTTTAAGGAAAGCTAAATTTCCCTCGTACATGCCTGCCTATATCAATGAAGGATTAGTGGCCGAGGCCAACAAAAGATGACATGCTGGAAGAAGCTGCAGCCCTGTCAAAGTCTCTTGTGACACCCGTGGCCCAGCCAGGTCAACAGCATTAACGAGGGTTGGAATCTTTGCAGTCATTCTTTAATCCCGGCCAGCCGCTGAGCTCTCTTTCTGTGCTCTTGGTTTGAAGTGATGTAGTGCATTGGGGTACGAGCCCTCGGCACACTGTTTACCGGAGGTCAGAGCACTGTCCAGTACAAGCTATTCTTAAATACATTCATAAATGCTGCGGGCCAGGTCTCGGCTCCCACGGGAGCTGCTTTGGCTGGGCTATCCGAGTACTCCCAATGAGGGAATGTGCACCGGGTATACAGCCAGCATAACGAGCTTTGTGCCAGTGCAAGGGGCACGGCCGGGGTCTGTGCTGTGCTCCAACAATTGCTGCTGCCCACACAGCCCCTTGGGGGTCAGGGCAGCTGTACACACAGCGGGCACCATCCGTTTCCACTGACTTCAGTGGGAGTTTAAAGCACTGACGGAATCTCGCTGGCCTGAGAATCTGGAGGTGGGAGGGTACATACAGCCGCATTTCCCTCCACCCACCCCACTCACCCATCCCAGATCATGCACAGATAGGAGCGCAGCTGGATACAAGGATTCAGCCGTCTGATTCCCATGTTCTTTGTAAATCCAATAGCATGAGGAGGCTCAGAAGAACACTCGAAGCACAGCACACCGGGGCATTTGTACAGCGATAAAATCCACTTCCTTGTTACTCACTGATGAGCAGCAGGGTTTGTGAAGTGCCAGGAATCAGCGAGTACATCTACACTGCAAACAAAAGCAAAGACAAATCTCCACGGGGCAGCAAGCCTCAGCCCAGGTCAACTGGCTCAGCCTCATGCTGTGGCACTAAAAACAGCAGGGTGGACGTTCCCAGTGGGGCTGGAGCCTGGGCTCTGACCCTCAATGACACGGGAGGCTCTCCGAGCCTGGGCTCCAGCTGGAGTGGGCATGTCTACACTGCTATTTTTAGCGCTCTAGTGGAAGCTCAAGTCAGCTGGCCTGGGCTTTGAAGCTTGCTGCTGCAGGGTTATTTTGGTGGTTTGTTTCTGGGTTTTTCCTTTGTTTGTTGCAGCGTAGATCAGTGGTTTTCAAAGTGCTGGGTCGTGGCACGGCAGGCACTGGGCCGCTCTGGTCAGCTCCGCTGACCGGGACGTTAAAAGTGCCGTCGGCCGCGCTGTCCAGCTACCTGTTCCGACACTGCGTGGCGCCCCCGAAGCGGCCAGCAGCGGGTCTGGCTCCTAGGCAGGGGGGCCCTGGGGCTCTGCGCACTGCCCGAGCACCGGCTCCACACTCCCATTGGCCAGTTCCCGGAGCCACGCGGAGCCGCTTGTGCGCCTCCATCTAGGAGCTGGACCGGCTGCTGGCCACTTCAGGCACAGCGCGGTCCACGGTGCCAGGACGGGTGGGAAGCCTGCCTCTGCACTGCGGCTGCGTCGCTGACCAGGAGCCACCAGAGGTAAGTCCATGCCCCAATCCCCTGAGCCCCACCCCAAACCTTGTGCCCCCTCCTGCACCCCAAAGCCCTCATCCCTGGCCCCACCCCAGAGTCTTCACCTCCAGCCCAGAGCCCTGATCCCCTCCTGCACCCCAGCCCCCTGCCCCAGACCAGAGCCCCCTCCCACACCCTGAACCCCTCATTCCCGGCCCAACCCCGCAGCCCTCACCTCTGCACCCCGACGCTCTGGCCCAGCCCTGAGCTCCTCCCTTACCCCAAACCCCTCATCCCCAGCTCCACTGGGGCACAGGCATCAACAATTTTCTTCAACTGGGTCCCTAGAAAAAAAGTTTTAAAACCACTGGTGTAGATGAACCCGTACAGTCTACTCCACATTCCAGCATGACCCCCGCAACAGACCACGCTCACTGTACAACCCCAGCTCTAAATGCCCCTCCTGCCTTGTCTAAGCTACGCAGACAGCAGTTCTGTACCAGAATACAGAGTGCAGAGCCCCAGAAGCAAGCCACTCACACGCCACCTCCGACAGACCAGCAGGTAACATTGTGAAGACAGAGTCCATAGCGTTTAAGGCCATAAGGTACCATTAGATCATCTGATGTGGTCGTCTGTATAGCACAGACCATTACATTTCATCCACATACCCCTGTACTGAGCCCAATAGCTTGGATTCGACTAAACGCTTCAGTCCTCAGGAGACTAATCCCTTGTGAGCCACAGGCAGAGACCGGGCAGACCAAGGTGTCTGCAGTGTCCCAGGGCCTGGCAATGGCAGGGACCTGATCAGGTGAGACAGGCCGAGAGGATCCATGCAGGTAATGGAGGTGTAATGCTGCAGAGAGGATCGTTCCACTGGGTTCCACGGGGCCTGCTGGCTCCCTGCTTGCTGCAGCATGCACAGCAGGAAAAGCGTGGCGAGGAGGGTTGCCAAGCCGAGTAACTTCTCATGCTGACTATGGCCAACAGCAGCATAGCAGCCTCTCTCTGTCTCTGCTGTTACTGCCCCGCCCAGAGAGAGAGGGCTCCGTTCACTATTCATTCTCCTGTTGCAGGGCAGGGCTTGTTGGGGATGCAGGGCGAGGGCTGAACCGGTACACGATTTAGCCCTAGTGGGAAAAACTGAAGGTTCTGCTCCCTGAATTCACAAGGCCCCATAGATAAGGAGGATCAAGTGCCCCCCGCCCCCACTGGAACCTGTGGAGGATGAATAGCTCCTGCAGGAACCTACTGCAGATGCCCCGGGAACCCGGCCAAAGGGGTTCTCCACAGCATGGCCGTGGGGTGGGGGACAGTGCAGTTAATTCCTCTGGCAGCATTAACTTCTGATGGTTTTCCCCCATGGGATCGAAGGTGAGGGATAACCAGCGCAGCAGAGCTGGCTCTTTCTCCTTCGCTTCCTGCTTATCCTCTGGGGGGTCCCTCTAGATCTGCGGAGCCCATATCAGGGATGGGAGAAAATAAGAGAACCTGCCCCAGAGGTGAAATTGCGGATGGGGCCAATGGGCAGGAAAGGCAACGGGGTTGCACACAGCCTTCCCACAGTTAGATATGCCAGCCGTGCCTGGCTTTGAGCCGCACAGACAGCAGAAGAGTGGAGGGCCCCCTACTAGAGCCAGCTGAAGAGATTCAGTGAAGATTTTTGCCTTTTTTGTAATTAAAATTTTGAATTTAGGAGTTTCCAACCCCCAGGCCTACCACCATATGCTGCAGAGTTCCTGTGCACGGTCTCACATTCCTAACAACTAGGAGTATCAGGTAGTTGCCTCTCTTTATGGAGCTGATGTTCAAAACACGGAAGTCTGCTTTTTTGGTGCTTCGATTTTGTTTAGTGTCACAGACTTGCAACAACCCCCCCTTCTGTGGATATCCAAAATCAATAGCAAAGCATAGATCTCTACCATCTGAGCTAAAGGAATAACTCCATTAACTAGCGGTTTTTATTATTTATTATAGCGGAAGTTATTATTTCCAGGTGAACCAGCCACTAAAGTGGGACATGAACATTTTGCTAGTGAATTGTACACCATAAAATAAATACTACAGAGACTAAAGCACATGCTTAACTTTACAAACATAACCAGTTTCACTGAAGTCAATGGGACTACTCATGGCCTAAAGGTAAACATGCATGTAAATATTGGCAGGATTGGTGCCTAAATATAGAATCAGATATGTAGGGCTGGCAGGAACAGTGAGACATCGTCGGCAGGTCCAAGTAAACCTAGACCACCCCAACAGGTGTTCTTAGAAACCTCCACTGATGGGGATTCCATAACCTCCTTTGGAAGCCAATTCCAGAGCTTAACTACCTTTATAGTTAATAAGCTTTTCCTAATATCTAACCTAAGTGTCCCTTGCTGCAGGGTAAGCCCATTATATCTTGTCTTACTTTCAGTGGCTGTGGAGAACAATTGATCACTGTCTTGTTTATAACAGCTGTTGTCATACTTAGAAGACATGTCAGGTCCCCAATCAGTCTTCTCTTCTCAAGACTAACCAGGACGAGGTATTTTTTGTTTTTGTTTTTAAACCTTTCCTCAGAGGTCAGGTTTTCTAAATCTTTTAGGATTTTTGTTGCTCTCCTCTGGACTCTCTCCAGAGGAGAGGTTTTTTTCCTTTTGCACAAAACAGTAAAATTGCATTTTTGTCATCGCTACCTAAAATATGATTTTTAAATGCTGAATTTTTAAATGTTTAAACATGACTTTACTGATTTTCAGACAAATGTTGAAAAAAAAACCCCTAAACACCGCTGTCATCTGACCATGATCTACATAGCCTTAGTATATTGGGGGGAGTAACGGGGGGAGGAAAGGAGGAATTTAAAACAAACCACAAGTCATATCTGTGACACCCATCCAAATTCTTACAAAAGAGTTTTCTGTGTTGCCGTTTGTAATCAAATTAAATAGCCATGGAATGGTTCTGAACAATGAAGTGGGATCACTGGCGGAGCAATCAGGATATTCTCCAGACCACAATGGGCATGGAGATTAAGCTCTCTGTGCTTAGCGAATCCCGGCCTTCTCAGCACCCCTGCTTTCAAAACAAGGTGATATTTATCATTCAGGTTTTTCTTGGCATGGCTGGAATCTGGGGAAGCACATTGGGAATGCTGTAGGGGCCTGCTACAAAGCTGCATAGAAAGACTCCCGTAGACTTCACTGAGCTTTGCATCAGGCCCTGCGGGAGGCCCTTTGACAGGCAGCCGGGTGCCCCTAGTCTTTGTGTGCCCCAATATCACACCCCATCATCTCGTTTTCTCTCCCTTGTCCTTCCGTGTCTACTTCCCCTCACCCTCTATTTTGATTCACCTCTGCTCTTGCTTGTTTTTTGTTCCTACTTCCCTGCTGGAAGGCTGCTGGACCCTTCCCCACTCACATGTTGCTTTAGGTCAGTGGAAAAGGAGGTCCACTGTCAGTTCCTTGGGGAGGTAACTGCAGGTGCATCTGTGGGTGGGTTTAGTGCCTAAGGAACGGGGACAGAAGAGCCATCTGGGTAGCAGCATGCTGTAGGCCTGGCCTTAGGAGCTGCTCCTCTGGCTGGCTGGAAATAGGGTGGCCAACTTTCTAATCACACAAAACCAAACACCCTAGCCCCGCCCCTTCCCTGAGGCCCCGCCCTTCCCTGAGCCCCATCCCTGCTCACTACATTCCCCTTCCCTTGATGGTTCACTCTCCCCTGCCTTCACTCACTTTCACTGTGCTGGGGCAGGGGGTTGGGGTGTGGGAGGGGGTGAGGGCTGGAACTGGGGGGTGGGCTCCAGGGTGGGGCCAGAAATGAGGGGTTCAGGTTGCACAAGGGGGCAGGGAGTTGGGGTGTGGGAGGGGATGAGGGCTCTGGCTGGGAGTGTGGGCTCTGGGGTGGAGCTGGGGATGAGGGTTTTGGGGTTCAGGGGGGGACTCCAGGCTGGAGCTGAGGGATTCGGAATGTGGGAGGGGCTGAAGGTTGAGGCAGAAGGTTGGGGTGTGGGAGGGGGTTCGGGCTCTGGACTGGGGATGCAGGGTCTGGGGTTGTGCCAGGGATGAGGGGTTCAGGGTGTGGGAGGGGGCTCTGGGCTGGGGCAGGGGGTTCTGGTACAGGGAGGGTGAGGGCTCGAGCTGCTGGTGCAGGCTCTGGGGGCCGGGGATGAGGGGTTTGGGGTGCAGGAAGGGGCTCTGGGTTTCGGGGGGGCTCAGAGCTGGGGCAGGGGGTTGGGGCTCGGGGTTGGGGTGTGGGCTTACCTCGGGAGGCTCTTGTGGGCTTGGCTCGGGATGTCCAGACAGCAAGTGTGAAAAATCGGGACATGGGGTGGGGGGTAGTAGGAACCTATATAAGACAAAACCCCAAATATCAGGACTGTCCCTATAAAATCAGGACATGTGGTCACCCTAGCCCCGGAAGCGGCCAACAGGTCTGACTCCTAGGTGCAGGGACCAGGAGGCTCCACCCGCTGCTCTCACCTGCAGGCACCGCCCCCCAGCTCTCATTGGCCACGATTACCGCCAATGGGAGTGCGGAGCCAGTGCTCGGGCAGCATGCGGGGCCTGTGGACCTCCCTCCTAGGAGCCGGACCTGCTGGCCGCTTCCGGGGCACAGCGCGGTGCCAGGACAGGTAGGTACCAGCCTGCCTTAGCCCCGCAGCACCGCCGACTGGACTTTTAACCGCCCACTTGGTGGTGCTGACCAGAGCTGCCAGGATCCCTTTTTGACCAGGCATTCCAGCTGAAAACCAGACACCTGGCAACCCTAGCTGGAACAGGGGCAGCAGTAACTTTCTAGGCACCACTGCCTTTGTACCTTCGAGGGAAAGGTGGATCTGGGCTCATTTTCCTCTTCCCTGTGTCCTCTTGGCCTCTCCTGGTGCTCCTGCCTCTCCAGAGGCCCAGCTCCCCAAGACGGAGGAACCCTTCTCTAAAAGTGTTGGTAAAGCAGCTTGAGGGAGTTCTGCAGATCATGTCAATTAATTAAGTTTATTGACAGAGTTAGGAGGTGGTCAAAAGTGGGAATTCTCTTCTGTGAGAAACTTCGAATGAAATAAAAAACATTTGTTTAATTCAGGATTAATGTCTGCATACTGTGTTAATTGGTTGGGGTTTTTTTTACAAAATTTTTCAAAAAGAATTTGGCTTGAGTCTCTTTGAAAGGGAAACGTTTCATTTCTGCTCCAATGGAATCAAACCTCCTCCCATGCGTCCAGTCCTTTCTCTGCTCCCTTTTTCCCTGCTGAAAAATGGAAAACTTCAAACAACAGGGAAACATCGTGGGGCAGTGGGGCGGGGGGAAGTGTCATGTTTGAAAAGTCATGTTTCATTAAATCTTTCCATCCAGCCCCACTCTAGGGACCTTGGGGATCAATTTACAAGAAATTGCAGGGGGCATTTTAGAGAACATGAGAGCCCCTTCATTGGCAGACAAAAGCTTTTTGTTTTCCCAGTATTACTGTAACATTGGCAAAGTGTGTATTACTTCAGAAGTGGTTGTATCCTAAAAGATAATAGCCTACTGCTGCTACCAGCTAATGGAGTTATCCTTTAGCTCAAGGAGTAAAGATCTGCTGTGTGGAAGGTCCCAAGTTCAAGCCCTGCTCAGGACCACAGGGAACACAGCTGCATATTTTAGCAGCTTCCTTACTTCCATAATGGCAGAAGGAGATTTTAAAGAAGTGGCTGCAAAAGCCAAAGTGCTCCCCCATGACTGATATGCCCAGTGGGATGCCTAGCTAGAGATTGCAATGGGCAATCCTGCAGATTGTTCCTAGAGAAGGCCAGTCAGCAGGGTGCACTCTCAGGGCATTTTCTTATTGGCTAGAAGGGAGATCGGTAAAGGGGAAAATACACCATTGGTTCCTGAGAACAACAGTGCAACACCTTTGCAACATACTGATTCAGGTTGCAATAGCAACACCACACTGTCCAGCATGACAACAACTCACTGCCTGCCTGCCCAAAGCTTCAAAGCATCATAGAATCATAGAAGATTAGGGTTGGAAGAGACCTCAGGAGGTCATCTAATCCAACCCCCTGCTCAAAGCAGGACCAACCCCAACTAAATCATCCCAGCCAGGGCTTTGTCAAGCTAGGCCTTAAAAACCTCTAAGGATGGAGATTCCACCACCTCCCTAGGTAACCCATTCCAGTGCTTCACCACCCTCCTAGTGAAAAAGTTTTTCCTAATATCCAACCTAGACCTCCCCCAGTGCAACTTGAGACAGTTGCTCCTTGTCCTGTCATCTGCCACCACTGAGAACAGCCAAGCTCCATCCTCTGGAACCCCCTTTCAGGTAGTTGAAGGCTGCTATCAAATCCCCCCTCACTTTTCTCTTCTGCAGACTAATTACCCCAGTTCCCTCAGCCTCTCCTCATAAGTCATGTGCCCCAGCCCTCTAATCATTTTTGTTGCCCTCCGCTGGACTCTCTCCAATTTGTCCACATCCTTTCAGTAGTGGGATCCCCAAAACTGGACGCAGTACTCCAGATGTGGCCTCACCAGTGCCGAATAGAGGGAAATAATCATTTCCCTTGATCTGCTGGCAATGCTTCTACCAATGCAACCCAATATGCCATTAGCCTTCTGGCCAACAACGGCACACTATTGACTCATATCCAGCTTCTTGTCCACGGTAATCCCCAGGTCCTTTTCTCCAGAACTGCTGCTTAGCCAGTTGGTCCCCAGCCTGTAGCAGTGCATGGGATTCTTCTGTCCTAAGTGCAGGACTCTGCACTTGTCCTTGTTGATCCTCATCAGGTTTCCTTTGGTCCAATCCTCCAATTTGTCTAGGTCACTCTGGATCCTATCCCTACCTTCCAGCATATCTACCTCTCCCCATAGCTTAGTGTCGTTCGCGAACTTGCTGAGGGTGCACTCCATCCCATCATCCAGATCATTAATGAAGACGTTGAACAAAACCGGCCCCAGGACCGACCTCTGGGGAACTCCGCTTGATACCGGCTGCCAACAAGACATCGAGCTGTTGAACACTGCCTGCTGAGCCCGATGATCTAGCCAGCTTTCTATCCACCTTATAGTCCATTCATCCAATCCATACTTTTTTAACTTGCTGGGAAGAATACTGTGAGAGACCGTATCAAAACCTTTGCTAAAGTCAAGATATATAATGTCTGCTGCTTTCCCCTATATCCACAGAGCCAGTTATCTCGTCATAGAAGGCAATCAGGTTGGTCAGACATGACTTGCCCTTTGTGAATCCATGCTGACTGTTCCTGATCACCATCCTCACCTCCAAGTGCTTCAAAATGGATTCCTTGAGGACCTGCTCTCTTAATCTCTTATCCCCAGAAAGCCACAGGGCAGACCCTCAGCTGGTGTCTAGACATGGTTTCATGGACTCCAGCCAAGCTATGCTGATTTATACCAGTGGAGAAGCTGGTCTCCCACTCAGAACACCATCCTTACGGGATATGCTGTTTGCCTTTCCATCTTCATGTTAAAGCAGAGACTTCGATTCTCTGGGATAAAACTCATCAGATACATTTAGATGAATTTTCAGATGGAATCCCATTAAGTACCCCGCAACCCTCACCATCAATTCCAACCCCTCCATCTTCCAGAAGGAAAAAAAGCAACTTTAAGAACATTTAAAAAAAATATTTTTGCACTATTCTGTCCATTTCAGTCCAGGAATTGGTGCTGAAATAAGATGCTGAGTGGCATTCATGGTCATTGCTCTGATAGCGAAGCAAGAAGAGCTTTATAAATGACAAGCAGAGAGCGCGCAAGATGTAGACACTTGCAGCCGGCTAGATTGTGACTGTCCCTAAATGTAGCCAAGCAGGGGAGTAGTAGAGGAGACAGCATTCCCCGCTTGTGCGGCTGCATTAGAGTTATGCCCACCACACCTTCTCGCTTTTGGTCAAAAGCCTGGATTTGCCCCAGGTGTTTCTGTCTGGAGCAAACAAATGGATGGGATGGGTGAGGGGGCAGGGGCTCCATCACCCTATGCATCATCTGGCAAAGCTACCAGTGCAAAAGGGGCAGAGTGCCTTTGCGGTTTGGGTGTGGCATAATGCAGCCCAGAGCCCCCTCCCGGGATGGTACAGGTTACACCCTGCCCTTACTTACAGCTTCGCTTAAAGGCACAACTGGCTCAGTTTTAATAGGTGGCATCCAAGCCTCCACTGACCTCAGTGGGAATTTTGAATGTGTGAGGAATACTGTTTCTAGCTCCTGAGCAGAGTTTGATTAATGCATTCCAAGTAGGTCATCTACAAATGTCGAGTTACTGTTGTTTTTAACTAGAGCCCTAAAGCAGTTTTTATTACGGCCAAGGAAAAGGCAAAGAAACATTCACACACACACACACACACACCCCGCTCCCGGGAGTAAACACCAGGTAAGTTTTTAATCAATTACTTTAGCTGAACTTCTGTCATCACCCGCACTTTGGGAGAATGCCTCGTAAGATGCTTATTGCCAACCGCCTTGTGGTGCAACAAAATGACAAGTTGGTTTTGTCAGGATATCGCTGTTGATTTAAAGAGGCATTGTATCCAAGAGAACCTCCAAAATTACTACCCCTTCTCATTGCACAACATTGTCATGCTATTTTTGGAATACAGTCTTTCAGTGCAATGAAAAAACCATTCCATATTCATCTCCGGCTTCGCACATGATAGACAAACACCCATAGAGACACAATTATTGTAGGGCTGATGCAGTGCGTCCTCTTAAACTAAATTGCAGCTCTATTTCTGTGGCTGCAAGCATAAAGAGCTGTCAGTAAACTTCATCGCTGGTGACAGATTTGCATTTTGCAATATCAAGAGACTTGCATAGTATTATGTAGTCCTGAATGAATGTTACAGTCCTCTCTGTTGTGGGAAGGAGAGATGTAAATAAAGAAAATTCAAAGTGAATTAAGCTAATTGCTATAACTGCATAAACTCTGGAAATCTAAGTCATTCCAAACTCTACCAGTAATTTGTTCCTGAGCAAGAGATATTTCAGTTCTTCCCTATGTAGCATTTTCACCTTGAGTCCTCTAAACACAGGACACTAAACTAAATTGATTTCTCTCTCTGTTGGGAATAGGTCCACAGTTAAATCAGATATTTAAAAGATACCATTAAGTAGGCTCAAAAGATGGAGATGCTCATGGATCGGGCCCTTCAGGGCCTCTGTGGGGATGCTGCAACGTCAGACTTGCCACGGAGTTGTGGCGCTATAGAACCACAGTTATATTACTTGTATGTCAGTGTAAAGTGAGTGCTGAGGAATCATAGAATCATAGGACTGGAAGGGATCTCGAGAGGTCGTCTAGTCCAGCCCCCTGCACTCATGGCAGGACTAACTATTATTTAGACTATCCCTGACAAGTGTTAGTCTAACCTGCTCTTAAAAACCTCCAGTGGTGGAGAGTCCACAACCTCCCTGGGCAATTTATTCCAGTGCTTAACCACCCTGACAGTTAGGAATTTTTTCCTAATGTCCAACCAAAACCACCTTGGCTGCAATTTAAGTCTATTGCTTCTTGTCCTATCCTCAGAGGCTAAGGAGAACAATTGTTCTCCCTCCTTGTAACAACCTTTTATGTACTTGAAAACTTATGTCCCCCTCAGTCTTCTCTTAAGGCTGAACACCTTTGGATTATCATCATATCCATCAGCTGTTCCATATCAACTGGCAGGACAAGATCAGAAACAAGGATATTTGAAGCCTAACCTAGCAACTGCCTCCATCAGCACTGGTTTGGTTTTGGCATCTCTCTTGCTACAGACGTGTTACTAGAATGGATTACCAGCAAATTCCAAAGCATGCCCAACAAGGAATGCCACCACATCGCCAGTGATCATGTCAGCACCAAAAGTGTCAGCGGTGCGATAAGATCGTATGTTCAGTTTATGGCCGTCACTGGCAAGCAGGCCACTTTAAGGATATAGCCAGAGATCAGTGGTACTTGAGCCCTTTGGGATTTGCCATGACAGTCAAGATTCTGACGTAAATTGGCTGCACCAGTAAGTTGTCTGTGTGTGTCACTCTAGTTCATCCATCTGTCCAAACTGATCGTAGATTTCATGCTCAGCAAAACTGATTCAAACTTATGGAATTGCACTCACCTTCTTTAGCCTGGGTATCTCAGGGCTATCATATCTTCAGGCCCAACAAGTGAGTTGCAGATGACCAGCAAAGATTTTCTGGGAAGTGAGGAGATGATAAGGTTATAGGCTGAATTACTCAGATGGCAAGGGGCAGGAAGACATCTGCCGCATGATTGATTCAAGCCAGGTATGTTTACAGTTTCAGCTGCCCTGAAGTGATGTAGTGTATCATCATGCTGTAACATCAATGCTTCCTCAGAGGTAGTCCAGTGGGGAAGCCAAGAACTAGGTAAGAACCTCTATGAAGCTATTACCATTGCACTCTTTGTAGTGCACCTCTCTGGAGCGGGGAGAGCTCTGCTTCTGCCCAGGGCACCCCTAGTAGGTTGAAGAGTTGATGGCAAGAACATCCAGTTTGCCCCACTAAGGGATACTTAATAATATCCTGTTTATATTAGGCTTGCTTTCCTTAAATGGGGTCTAATTTTTAATTTTGAGATCATTGGATCCCTGAACCTGCTCTCGGGCAAGTCGATGACCCTGCTGTGATTCAGGCAAGGAAGCCCTGCCAGGCCTCTCTCCATGGAACATTACTAAGGTGAGAGCCACCTCTGGGCAGTGGAATGGAGCTGTTCCACCGCAACCCACCATCACCTACTCATGCTCTGGAAAGCAAGGATGCAATCAACTGCTGTATGTGGCAGTGGGGTCTCAGGGCAGATCCTCTCCCCACGTACTTGGGTGAGAAGACAGGGTCTCTCTGGCAGCCAGAGATACATTGAGGGATTAGGAGGGAAAGGGGACCTCTTAACACTGAAGTGGCACAATCAGCTAGCACATGGTTTGTGGGGCCCCACACTTCTTCTCCCTAAGGGAAAAGGAAATAGAGGATGTTGCAAGCCAACAGCTCCCCTCTCCCACAACCATATGTTGTTGGGGGATGTGCACTGAATCCCCACCGCCCCATTCCTACCCAGCACAGGTACCCATGGACTTTTACCATTGACATCAATAGGAAATAAGGGCCTGCACCTGTCCCGAGTAGGAATAGGTGTGACACCAGTTCTTTAGAACCCTAGGGTTAGAAGGGATCACAAGGGTCATCTAATCTAACCCACTCCCAAGATGCAGGATTTCTTTGATTTTTCCTCTCTCCCTGTTCCCATAAGCTTAAATTCCAGCCTCCTTGACTTATGCCATTTTGTATCAGGGAAGTTTTGCTCTCCCAAGAAAGCATTATTATTGCCAGTTCACACAATTTTACTGCAAGCCTTGTGATATTTGGTGTTCTTTAAAGTGGCAGCTCCTGGAGTCATGCAACTCTTATTTTTTATGGATTTGGATTAAATGTAAGCATCTAGCCCTTATGGCTGCAGAGAAAGACTTGAAAACATCAATTCTAAATTTTCAAAATCTTGAAAATAACCGTCCACAAATGTATTCTTTGTAAAAATCTCAATTTCTGAATGGTTGTAGGTTCACTATGGAAGCTTTCATATCTGCTGCAGGCAACGCTCCTCTCCTTCCTCCACTTGGAGCAGGAGAAGTCTGAATATTATTTTATTTTCCAAGTCACAAATGGGAGTGTTCAGTCCTCAGACATATCTTTCCATGGCCCTCCATTTCCCACCCAGACCCACTCACCTATTCCTATTCCAGCCCACAGACTTCCCAGACATGATGTAGTTCTGAAAATCTAGACAGGTTCACTTAACAATGTTTAGGTCCAAACCTCTAAGGGATGGAGTCATTAGCTAAATAATTAAGTGTAACAGAGCCTTTCGATACACTTGTTCTCTTCACTGGAGCAGTTTAATCTCGGAATGATTGCAAATGACACCAAACTACTTATTTTAGGGCCAGATTCTGCTCTCCCTCCTAGTGTAAATTCAGAGAAAGTCCATTGACATCTCTCTGAATTTACTCTAGGAAGGAGAGCAGAATCTGTCCCTGAAATAAGTGGTTTGGTGTCATTTGCAATCATTCCGAGATTAAACTGCAAGATGAATTTGGACTTTTGACTGGAAACAAGTATAGTACAATGCTAAGTTGGTTGAACAATATCCTGTTTATATTAGGCTTGCTTCCCCTAAATGGAGTCTAATTTTTGTTAATCTTCAGTTTCTTGTTATGTTCAGGATAATGCGAGTTTAAAATGCTGTGTCCTGCTCCATGTACAGAACTTCCAAATTAATCACCCAGCACGTTGTATTGCTCTGCAACCAGCAAGTACAAACTGCAGTTCAACAAAAGCCATTATAGCACAAGACAGCGGTCCTATCCTTTCTCAGCTCAAAGCACACTTCTTGTTGCCAGCGGGAGCTCCATGTATGGAACAAGTATAAGTATATCATGCACACCGTATATTCTTGGTTAATCTTTGACCACTTGGTACTTTGATGCCTTGAGGCAGGTCTCAGATTATGACTCTGAATGTTGTTGCTAGCTGCTTGTAAGGGAAGCTGGGAGCCAGAACTACACAAGCTGAGAGCCAACTTGCTGTTACTTGCCTCAAGGGAAAGCCTTGTACACCCCCAGCCATGTCAACCTCATGCATCTTGCTTTTCTTGGAAGAACTGAGATCACATGAGTGGATTTGGCTGTAGGAGAATTAGGAGAAGGCTTTGGTGGCCCATGGAACTTGACATCCATGGACATATGGTCTACAATTCATTGTGCGCTAGCCCAAGCTGTGGGGCCAATTGTGAGAGGCTGTTTGATATTCCAGAGAGAGGTTTAATTCCTTTTTAAGCATTTTTGTGGTTTTTTTCAAATGCATTAGGTAAAAGTTAGAAATAAAAGTCACCAGATTTTAAAGCATCAATACCAAACTCAAAATGGAAAGGCCAAAACATTGTAATAAATACAATTCTTCTCACATCCCAGATCATAGAGGATTTTCTGTGTGTTCCTGTATTTGCTACTGTTATACTGGGATTGGGCAAAAACCTCATGGATGCTGGTGGGCATAACCATTGCCCTTCTTTCAGGCTAGTTGCAAGAAGTGATTAAGCTCCTTTATGGCACCAGAGAGCTGGAACCTTAGGAGCCACCACCCAAAACACAAGCACATGGCAAGGCTTGAGTATAAGCTGAAACATGTGGACCCCCAGGAAACTGATCTAGCAAATGCAGGGGGCAAAGGCATTGATTGGTGGAGCTGTGCAGGTCTGTACATGACACAGAAGCAGGATAAAGACCACAGGGGCAGACAAACAAGGTAGCCAGAAAGCCAAGGACAGTCACAGCTTTACTCTGAGAAAAAGCTAAGACAGCTTTTGGGCAGTGCTGGCTAGGAAAGAATGAAACAGTCTCCTACTGCATTGGAGAAACGGATCTGTAGGTACATTCTTGTAAGCAAACAAGATTGCATCAAAGAAATACCCTGACTCCACCGCCAATGTCTCCTCCTCACTGAAACAGCCTGCAGGAACCTGAACACAAGCTAACTAGTTGGGTCAACAAAAGTGGTAACACTATTTAAAAATGCCCAATGCTAACATGACCATGATGTGTTTTCCTCAATTAAGCTATTTACACTCTATTTGATTTGAAATGTAGCTGTAAATATTTAATACATTGTATTTTACAAGTTAGCATTGGGAACTTTAAATTAGCAGTTATACAAGTAAAGCATAATTGCATCACATCACTCAAGTAGTTACCTAGGAAAAGTAGCCACATATGGCCAATTACTTCTGGTACGAATTGATTATAACCTGTTATTCTCAATATGTGTATGAGGACTATCTAAGCTTTTCCCACTGATATGCCTCCTGTTTGGTCCTTGGCTCACGAACGGAAGGGGAAGCAGAACAGGAGATTGGTGCTGACTTTACAGGGGAGGCTGATCGAGCCTCATTCGCTCTGTTGCACCTATTAAACCTGCCATAATCACAAATCATCAGAAAGAGGCCCCGCAGTACAGCTGGCAGGTCGAATGCTGTGGTTGTTATGGCATTCCTTCCAGCAGGAATTCCACTCTGCTTCCAGCCCAGAGATCTCAGTAATGAGACTTGTGCAGCTTCACATATTAGATAAAAGCTCAGACACGTTAAAAAGAGACAGAAAAAGAAATCTTCCTCCACTGTTCCTCCCCACACCATTATTTTAGGTGATGGCAATATGAAACAGCCCTTTGGTAGAAGGATGAAATACATTAGTAAACAAAAAGAACAGGAGGACTCGTGGCACAAATGTGTTAGTCTCTAAGGTGCCACAAGTCCTCCTGTTCTTTTTGCGGATACAGACTAACACGGCTGCTCCTCTGAAATTAGTAAACAAGCCAGCATTTTACGGTCAGTATACCCATGATTAGGGCAGTGTGGAAGTTTCACAATATCTGGGAAACAAAGCTTTGGTGGGAAAAATCCAGCTCTGCCCAGGGCTGTTGAGCTAATTCAGTCATAAATACGAAGCATTCTATACCCCTGGAAAAGCCTCTTGGTTCTCCGACCTGCGGTGTTATGGAGGAATGTGTGTGTAACAGTCAGTGTCAAGACATGGTGTGTTGTGTTCCATGGTCCACCCCTGCCTCTCTGCAATGGGAACAGCTTAGGGGAGGAGAGGGGGGAGAAAGAAATGTCAAAGAAATCAAGCAAATAGGACACCGAATGACCCGATAGTAAGTCAGTGCACCGGTGTGTTTCATTCTCTCC
The DNA here is from genome assembly GCF_015237465.2 of Chelonia mydas. Lineage (NCBI taxonomy): Eukaryota > Metazoa > Chordata > Testudines > Cheloniidae > Chelonia > Chelonia mydas. The sequence goes on along the minus strand of NC_051246.2, from coordinate 129,055,005 downwards.
AGTTGTACAACCCCACATAGTTGCTCTGCTTGTGTTACATCCTGAAGGTGGATGGCTCATCAGGCCTTTGTCAGGTCTGAAATCCTGGGCCAGCAGGTTCCAATCTAGCCTTTATCTGTCTAAAAGAGATCATTTCCTGTTTTTGGCTCTCACCTAGGCGCTTATCTACATGAACATTGAGTCTGTGGCCAACTGGGGTGTAAATCAACCCGGCCCTAGCCCGCCACGCACTAACTAGCTGCAAGGAGCTTGCTGATACGCACTAACTGTTCCCTAGCGCACTTTGCTCTACCCTGCTTTGAAATGGGAGTCGATCAAAGCACACCAGGGAACCATTCAGGGGTGTATACACTGCACACCCCTTTCAGCAGCATGCAGCGTATATACCCACGGAGCCCTAAATAGCAATGTAGACAGTGCGGCCTGGCTTAGGGGAGCCAAGACATGCCTGACGGGTGTGGGCATGCAGCCAAGTACGTACACTGGCCAACTGTCTACTTACCCACGCTTTCCCTCCCTTCTGCTCCACTGTTTTTCGCAGTATCGTGTACCGCGGCCTCCCTGCTCCTCCGACAGAGGGAAAGACTGCAGAGGCAGGAAAGGCAGCCTTTCCCCACTGCCTCCCCACTGCCAGAGCCTTTCATCGACATGGCTAGCTGCACGCTGCAGTGTGGACGCAGCCTGTAGCCGCACACATCCTGCATGCCGCTTGAAGTGGTGCACAGTATCGACACAGCCTTTACGTGCATCAGCAAGGTCTACAGAGACACTTTGCGTGCAGCCGGCTAGCGTGGGGTAGATTCACGTCTCAGCTTGCCACAAACCACAGTGTTGGCAAACTGTGTAATGAATTGTGTTAGTCAAATATAGATACTAACCAAGGCTGGAGAAATGATTGTATATAACATTCATGAAACCAGGAAAATTTAAAGGAATTTTGCTTACGCAACAGTCCAGAATTTAGCTGAAAAAGCTACAGGGTTGCATAAACCAGGAAACTTGGTTTGTGTGCGTTAACTTGTAAAACTTTGGTCTGTGTAAACACCAGACAGAAAACAGAATGTCATGAGGGATTTGTTAACTTCAGGTGCCCCTCTTTCCCCCCAACATGAGCTAACAAGAAAAAAACCTAGGGCCATTTAAAAACTGACCAGTAAGATGATAAAAACTGTAGGAACCAATGGGATTAACAGTAGAGAATAGATAAGAGAAGTCAACAACAAATAATTTTTGTAGGATAAGTACCATGTATTAGTTTTGGCTACTTATTGTGATTTATGGATAAAAATGGTTTAAAATGGATAGGTAGACCGATGAGGTAACTGAGTCAGCATTAAGGTACAGGGTATAAGAGAAAGTGATTGACAAATGTGGAGAAGACACAGGGGAAGTACGGAGACCAGAGATTTGGAAAAAGTCACCCTGTCCCCAGGAGAGGTAACATGATCAATTACTTTTCTTGCCTGATCTGTTCTTATGTGTCTATGTAAGTCATAGGTGACGTGTATTGTCTTAAAACGTACAAACTAAAGGCTCCAAGAACCTGTTTAAACCTAAATTGGAGTGGATCTCCTTTGTCACCCAACAAAAATGTTCGTTTAGACAAGCCCTGAGCTCCCTAAAAGTGAGGGCCTATATGTTCTGCATAGACCATGCAAATCCTGTCACAAGACTAGATTTTATCCTCTTGTCTTTGGTCAAAGCTTCTTTCCCCCTGTTGTTGTATAGTGCACTGCTATAGTGTATAGGAATAGGGTAGTGTGCCTTTAATTAGTTGGTGAGCCCCCTAGAGGTGCTCAAAGCCAGCAGAAGCCAGTGAAAGCAGTGGCATGTATGTAGCCACACCTGGCATAGAATCGTAGACTATCAGGGTTGGAAGGTACCTCAGGAGGTCATCTAGTCCAACCCCCTGCTCAAAGCAGGACCAATCCCCAACTAAATCATCCCACCCAGGGCTTTGTCAAGCCTGACCTTAAAAACGTCTAGGAATGGAGATTCCACCACCTCCCTAGGTAACCCATTCCAGTGTTTCACCACCCTCCTCGTGAAAAAGTTTTTCCTAATATCCAACCTAAACCTCCCCCACTGCAACTTGAGACCATTACTCCTTGTTCTGTCATCTGCTACCACTGAGAACAGTCTAGATCCATCCTCTTTGGAACCACCTCTCAGGTAGTTGAAAGCAGCTATCAAATCCCCCCTCACTCTTCTCTTCTGCAGACTAAACAATCCCAGTTCCCTCAGCCTCTCCTCACAAGTCATGTGTTCCAGTCCCCTAATCATTTTTGTTGCCCTCCGCTGGACTCTTTCCAATTTTTCCACATCCTTCTTGCAGTGTGGGGCTCAAAACTGGACACAGTACTCCAGATGAGGCCTCACCAATGTCGAATAGAGGGGAACAATCACGTCCCTCGATCTGCTGGCAATGCATCTACTTATACAGCCCAAAATGCCATTGGCCTTCTTGGCAACAAGGGCACACAGTTGACTCATATCCGGCTTCTCGTCCACTGTCACCCCTAGGTCCTTTTCTGCCGAACTGCTGCCGAGCCATTTGGTCCCTAGTCTGTAGCGGTGCATGGGATTCTTCCGTCCTAATTGCAGAACTCTGCACTTGTCCTTGTTGAACCTCGTCAGATTTCTTTTGGCCCAATCCTCTAATTTGTCTAGGTCCCTCTGTATCATGTCCCTACCCTCCAGCATGTCTACCACTCCTCCCAGTTTAGTGTCAGCTGCATGTTCGTTTATATTTATGAATCATGGTTATGTGGGACACAGCTGTGCCCAGGTGGTTTCCTCCTTTTTCTATTTGTGGAATAAGTGGAGCGCGACCCTCCAGCAGCGGCTGCACTTTGGTGGTGCAGTGTGTATTTATACGACAAGTAGATGTAGGTGACTAACCCCCATGCCCACTCAGGGGCCCCGTACTTTCACCGTGGAAGAACTGTGCCTTCAAGGCACAATCCAGACCCGAACAGGAAAGCCCAGTAAGGGCCCGATTCTGCAAGATTCTGTTGGGTGCTGAGCCCTCAACTCCTGTCAACTTCCCAGGCAGGTAGGTGGGAGCCAGTGAAAGAGGCTTCTGGGGTTCCTCTTGGCCAGTATCAGAGCAAAAGGGCTTCCTTAGAGGCATTTCAATGTCTAGCCCCCTGTGTCTGCTGGCCACTGATCCTGTGGGCTATGGTGCTGGTAGATCTCATCAGGAAAAGCACAGGACACTTATAAGCCTGTAGTGAAATAGTCCTCAGGTTACCAAGCTGTCATCCTATACTGACTGGCCACAACCAAGAAGCCATATCATTACTGGGTTAGATGGGAGCTGCTGAACTACACCGCAGAGACATAAGGACTTTGGTGGAGGCGGCTAAGCACCATCATCAGGCTGGTGACACAGGTGGCAGGAGCTCCTGCAGGTTCTCTCCGTGGTCAGGGAATGGGTAGGTAGACACTAGGAGGAATAACCAGGTGAAGCAGTCCCCCTATAGAAAACCATCCACAGGCTCTGAGGATCTCCAAAACCCTGGGGCAAAGGAAGGTAAGTAGCTACTCGGGACATCAGATCAATGGGAACGTGTGCCCAAGGAAACATGGACATACCCCCACACCGCAGCCTGCCCAATTGCACAGGACAGGAGGGGAAGAGCAGAACAAACTGACTTCTGAGCACAAGGGGCAGTTGAGAAGTTAGCCTGTCTGATTCCACTGAGAAGAGACGAGCACCATTTCTCACAGCGGAGAACCAGTGGGCCCAACAGTAGAGAGTCCTGAGAGGAGAATTCTTTGCCTTTGGGGATATAGATGTGTTTGACTCACAGAACACAGAACACAGAGGGAAAGAGACGGGGGGATGGTTGATGGGAAGGAAGAAACAGGAGAGGGTTAACGGCCATGAGAGAAGGTGGAAATGAAGAACACAAGAATATCTCAGCCCATCCCACCCCACTGGCTGAGCCAAGAACCTGAGGTTGGCTGATATGGAGAAGTTCCTGGGCTTTGCTATGCTGGGAGTAGAACAGCAGAAGGAAGTCCCCTTTGCCCCTATCTGGAACAAGGATAGCCACAGTGGAAGAGCAGATGCAAATACGTTAGTTGGCAGGGGTTTTGCTGAATTTGAACTCCAACAAGACTTATTGTATCAGCTAGTTAAAGTCAAGCCTCCTGCCCCCGAAAGAAAGATGCATTGGGTAAGCATGAGAAGTTGGTTATGTACCAGTTATCTCATAAAAAGGCGAGGGGAAGGTCAGTCTCAGGGTACTGGCATGTTCCCTCCCCCAAACAGTAACTCTAACTTGCAAGTCTAAAGTTAGTTGACAGGGGAGTTTCTCCATGAAAGGCTCCATGGAGTTTCTCAAAGGGGCAGAGCTGGTTCAGAGATGCACACATCAGCAAGAGTATTTTCTGGAGCCACTGCAAGCTTTTTCCAGCAGGCAGGCAGGCCCTAGCGTTTCCTACCTTACCCCTTCCTCCCTCCCTCTCTCATTTCCTCCTAGTAGGGGCCAGGCACACTGCTTTTATATTCTCTTGAACTGAGGTTAACACACTACACCTGGCACAAGGAGTCAGCATTCCTCAACTCCCAGCTTTGTGGAGTGTATCCATGCCTCCTATGAGCTAGTCAGGGCAGCAGAGAAGCCCTGCCTGGCTATGCGGGGCTATCGCTCCTCTGTTACAGAAAGTTATAACCACTGCACTTGCGAGTTATCTACCCCCAGGGTGTATTTCATCCCAAGTGCATGAATCCCTTGTGAAGGGAAATGTTTAACCTCAAGTACCACAAGTTAGCATGCCTTTCGGGATGGGAGCTTGAAATAGCTCAGTTACCGCCTGCCCATTGATCCAGGTTAAAAAAATCACCCCTGGTTATTTGTATACCCACACTGACTGAATTACATTTAATCACAGGCGTTCAAACACAGTCCACTGCCTTGACTCTGCTATCTTGCTTCTCGTTCAGTGGCTGTATTCTTGCATTAAAATATACACACATACACACAATTGGCTGCAGACTGGAGCTCTGTTGTGTCCAGAAATCAAAAGGCATCTTACACTCGTGCCTTAATCTGACTGCGCTGACTATGGCATGGGAACAATGACTCCTTGGAGTGGAAGAGAGGGCCAGCATAGCAGACACAGCTCACATTTAATTGAACAGTGACAAATGGGGCTGCTTGACAAAAATGTACCAGTGTTATTGGGTAATGGGTGGGCGATAGGCCTGAACACACAGGCAACAGCAGCCTCATATTCTGACTCCCCTCCTCACAGAGGCAGCTGTCACGTTTGCTTGGCTATTTTGCCAACGAATAGCACACCAAAGATCATTCAAATAAGGCTGAGATTCCAAAAAGAATAAGTCTGTTGCACATTATCAGCAGGAAAAACAAAAGCGAATCCTTGTTAAGTTACATAGATATATTAATGCACTACCCTCTTGCTGGTAAAGTCGCCCCTGTTGCACTATGGAAATAAGTCCTGGGAATTATTTAAAGTAACACAATCAGCCCATGTTTATTTCCCTGAGTAAAATCATGTTCCCACCGGAACATTTCTATTCTTCTTCACCATGCGCCGGGAAACAATTAAGTTTTAGTAGCTCCTCACTGCAGCCACTCGGTATTATTTTTATTAGCCTGGAAGATTCGTGCATGTTGTTTGCAAAGGCAGTTCTGCAGCAGGGATGTGTTTGAGTGCACTCTGCTGGCCAACGGGGTGGAGTGAAAACAGCAGCTGGGCTTGACTTGTAGTTTCTCATCCTGGATCAACACTTAAACCGAATAATCAGTGAATGGGAATTCTCCCCTTGGTCCCAACACTCCCTTTTTCACAGGCTGAAGAGAAACCTGTCTGAAAACCACATTTCTTGCTGGACGTTTTTTTAACCCACGATTGTTACCAGCAAAATCTAAGATTTTACAATCTCCAGAAATGGAGCCGAAATGCCATTCTCATTCTCCCTTTGCGACTGGGAAATGAACCAATTCATTTTAGCTGGGCTGCTTTGATAACAAGTATCGCAGATGAACCGGTTCATGACTATAGGCAGAGATCTTACAAGAGTGGCAGTAGGTGAGTGAGTGTGCTCCTAGGGTTTGAAGTAGAATTGGCCCAGTCGAGCTAAGGAAGCATCTGCTACCATATTTCCTGCCAGGTAGACTGGGCTGGTGGAATTACTGCCCATCCTAAATTTGGTCTTCCAACGATAGAGGGCAGGGCCTTCCCTTCCACGGGTCCCCAACGCTTCCCTGCTCTGTCCCTGTTGTACCCCACTGGGTGATGCGAAAGACTCTTTTGCTTGCTCAAGCTTGCTGAGCTTTTACGATGTGTGACTGTTCAGTTTGGGAGGTTGGTTATGGAAACGCAGTCTTTAGGCCGGTTGTGGTATTTATTTATTGCGCACATATCAAAGCTCCCCTTAGCAAGGGGCAGCATGGTCCGGTGGCTCAGATGCTGGCTTAGGCCTCAGGAGACTTGGGTTCTGTTCCTGCTCTGTCATTTATCTGCTATATGTCACCTTTCAACTCTCTGCTTCTCTTCTCTGCCTTATTTAAGCTACACAAGGCAGGGAATTTCATGTACTATGTGTGTTTATAGTGCCTAGCACAATGGGGCCCTGATCGTCATTGAGGGCTCTAAGCACTAATGCAATGCAAATAAATAATAAGTCATTTCTAATGACTTGTCCTTTAGAGGATAATTACCTACTATTGCTATGAGCGAATGAGGTTTCTCTTTTAGGTCAAGTAGTAGAGACCTGTGAAGCACAGAGCTGAAGAGGCCAGGCTCAAAGGCCGCTATTCCATTGCAGAGGTGAAGTGTTTTGTTACACTCAGAATGCTATCAAAACAGAGTGGAAGCTGCTGGAGATACAAAGCCCACTTCCACTCTTGGTCACACCTGCAAACCCACTGAATTAAAGGCACCTCTTGGGCATAACAGAGCAGGGTTTTGCCCAAGGTTTTAAACCAGTCTGCATTCTAAACAAATAGTTTTCAGAAGGGTACACCCAATTTAACAGAATCCTCCCTACAATGATAGCTCTCACCAGTTAGCAGCACACAAGCAGAATTCCAGAAGATACATCTCAGAGATTAAGCTCACTAGTTGTGATTCATATAAAAGAACAGCAATCAGACTAAGACCTCTTTTTTAAAAGGATTATATTGATTTTTAAAACCATATAATGTTGCTTTGGACCCTGTTTTCTGTGTCTCTGTGTATCTGTCTCCTCTTGCACCTCTCTCGTCTTGTGTTTTTTTTTTTTCTTTTTCAAGATTTCGTGTCTCTAACTGTAAGGGAATATCTGCCTTTGTTTAGCTTGTGATTTCTTTTTAAATTGATTGAAAATAAATGGTTCGAGGTGCTTTGCTAAATGACAAATCAACTGCCTTTACTCTCCTGGTAGTCAACATGGTTTCTTCTCTGTCTAAGTCTCTCCCGATAAAGGCTACCAGAGCATTGTTGGTTTCTAAACTGGGTCAGATGCAGGCTTGGTAGGAGAGTGAGTCTAGGTTGAAACTAGCACGAAGGATGATTTAAGGGGAAAAAATGGTGGTGACACATTGCAGGGCCTCCTAAATGTCAGAAGGGGAGCTGCTAAAGTATTTTTGGCTTTGTTAGCCTGGGGAAGGGGATGACCAGAAAGAGTGAAGAGCAGGAGTTCTTATTTATACTGTGGTAGCATCTAGGAGCCCTAGTCACAGGCCAGGACCGCATTGTGCTAGAGGCTGTACAAACATAGGATGAAAGGACGGCCCCTTTCCCAAAGATCTGACAATATTTTCCTTGACTCTTTCATAGATTTTAGGCCAGAATGGATGCCAGTCCTCATCTAGTCTGACCTCCTGTATAACACAGGCCAGAGAACTTCCTGGAATTAACTCCTGTTTGAACGACAGCATATCTCCTAGAATAAGGTCCAATCTGATTTACATTCAACTCTGCTGGAAGCGGGGGCAAGACCGTTAGCTTCGGGGTGTGCTGGACCCCTGACTCCAGGGCTATGTTGGAACCACCTTGCCAGATTCAGCCCTGGGGTAGTTCCACTAAGTGCCGCCCATGCAGTTACTTCAGTTTTATAACCGTATAAACAAGAGCAAACGTCAGTCAAGCAAGTTCCTTCTGGTTTCTGTCAAACCATGTAAAGCTCCTGGCCTTGGACTCAAGTCATCAGGGGGAAAATAACAGATTGTTACCAGAAACTGGTTGCAAGTTTTGTAAGATCTGATGGGATTTTTTACCACTAGTTTTATCATCCCAACCAAGGCTGGCTTCGCTAAATGTGACCGTAAGAACAATGATGCAGAGTCGAACAAAAATAATTGCATATATTTGTTCTGCTTGAACCTTATTTCTTTACTGTTGGGGTAATCCAGTAGCTGAGGTCTAGGCAAATTTAGCACCACTCCATTCCTGGTATAACTCCATTGACTTTGTGGATGAATTTTGCCCACACCAACCGGAGAGCAGTCAGATTCTTGCACTGAATCCAGTCCTGCATAAGCTACAAAAGTGGGAGGAGCCAGATGTTTTGCCCATGTTAAGAAAGGACTTCAGAGGCTGGTGCTCTGCCAGAGAAATCTCATTCCAAAGCATATTCTTGGACAGAAAGTACGGAGCAAGTTTCTAATCAATAGACTAAATACTAAGGAGGAAATTATCCCAGAACAATTGGCAACTAATGGATACTTCACAGGCTTTTAATGTCTTTTCTAAACTCTCTTCTCCTGCTTTCGTCAATCGCAGTGTGTTGGTGACTCTGCTGATGTTACAAGAGACAAATGTTACTAATTCCCTCCTGTGCTGCAATTTATGATGGAGTGGCATTAATAATAATCCCTAGCTCTCACACAGCATTCTCAGATCTCAAAGCACTTTACAAAGGAGATGATTAGCATTAGATAATACTAAGTTCTGCCTTGAGTACAGGGGACTGGACTAGATGACCTCTGGAGGTCCCTTCCGGTTCTATGATTCTATGATTCCCCTCATTACACATATAGGGAAACGGAGGCACAGGGAGGGAATGATTTGGTCACCCAGCAGACTAGTGGCAGAGCCAGAAGCTGAACACAGGTCTCCTGTAACTAGTCCAGTGCATTATCCACTGGGCATTAGCCACACTAGAGTTAAGGTTGCAATTATGGATATGCCTGTATGGCGAAAAACAAACATGTCTACAGACTCGGGCTTGTGCTACGGCACCATGTATCCGTTCAGGCTCAGGCTGGAGCTCAGGATTTGAAGCCCAAGAAGAGGAGTGGCTTTCAGAGTCAGAGCCCAGCTGTCTACATGGCTATTTTTAGCCCCTTAGCACAGGCCCTGGGAGCGTGAGTCTGTAGACCTGGGCTCTGAGACTCACGGATGTGTTGCTAGCTTTTAGCTGTGCAGATGTATCCTGAGGCTCCATTATAAGCTGCATGTTGCCCCTGTGTAGGCTTGTGGGGGTGGTTAAGGATACAGTTTTAGCTCACTGGGAATGAACACTTCTAAGAGAGTGGAGAGAGGTTATTTCGGGGTGTGTTATTTCTTTGCTGCTGTGGGTGTATGTTATTGTTTCTTGTGTCCTGGCGTTTATTTTTTAAAACTTTATTTTTATTGTTTTTATATAAAATATCAACACAAAACTATATATATATATATATATATATAAAATATATATATAAATGCGTGCACAGCATGGAACTAGCATATAAATTACAAAATTCAACATTCATTATTGGCAAAACCCAGAGGGAAAACCCCCCACAAACAACCCCCAAACCCACAAAGGTCATGCAGGGCATCAATTATTAAAGCAACTAAATTAACAGATAAATACATGAGAACATAACCTATGAGTATCAGGGACTAACATATACTAAACTGCAAAAGTAGGCAATAGTTTCATGTATGACCACATATCCTCATAGTGTTTCCAAGCATTTCTATTAGACAAAGTCATTCTTTCCATTAATGCAGTAGTCGAGAGCTCACTGAGCCAGTATGCATCTGAGGGAGGAATCGCAGATTTCTATTTCCCCCAAAAAGCTCTTTTAGCCACTAAGATAGTTCCTGCGATCCATTTCTAATACCAACTCACCCAGCACCCCTAAAATACACAAGTTTGGAGGAGGAAAGATAGTGACACTTACAGGTTTTGAGGACGCACTGAATAAGGTAGTCCAGAACACATGCATTTTTGACAGCTATAAAGGATGTACGAAAGGTGGGAACGTGGCTGTTTGCATCTCCAACGTTATCTGTGTATTGCCAAATTAAACTTAAGCAAACATTCTGGAGCCCAGCAGTACCTGTCTAATATCTTGTTCTGGAAGAATTGCAAGGATGAAGAACTTGAAGTATCTTTCACATTAAGCCAGATGTCCTCCCAGGCTTCTCTTGGGCTAATATGGCTAAATTATTTCCCCCATTTTTCTCTGCTACTGAGATTCAGAGGGTACCGCAAAGCATTAAACCAGCTATAAGTAATTCCTACAAAGTGACTTTTGTTTCTGTATTTCTCAACATATTATTTTCAAGCTGAGAGAGTTGAAATGAACCAGTTGTCCCCTATCCTGGCATGAATCCTGGAGCATAGCCGCTGAAAGAAGCACACTGAGACAAGCGCTAGCTGATAGTTGTTGCACATGCAATCAAAGGAGGCCAGTCTCTCATCTCATCTTCGATCTTCAGTGTTTGTTAATCTTTTTTCTACCCAAATTGTCTTAAGCCTGGAGTTGGCCTTGATCCTTAGGTGCAGGTTATCCCATAGTGGTATGAGAAGAAAACTATCAAGATCAGATGCTATAATTGTCTTAACATATTGCAGGACGCCCTACGAAGAGGCAAAGATTGGATTTTTCCTGAAGGGTGTGGGTACATCTTAAAGTATATTGAAGAAGAAGAGGGAACCAACTGGCATAGCTAAGCAAACCAGGCTGGTGTGGATACAGAGCTATTAGATGGGAGCTACCTTACAATAGGACACATGTGGAATGCTAGATAATGTAGATACAAATCTGGCAACCCCCTGCTTCCCTTTGCCCAGGATTTTTAAAGGGTCTTTTGTGACAAGCGAGGCTGTTTTTTATCCCATATAAACTGCATGACAAGCCTCTTTATTTAAGCAAAGAGTAAGGGAGAGACCGTGTCAAGGTTCCTTCCCCACTCTGAACTCGAGGGTACAGATGTGGGGACCTGCATGAAAACCTCCTAAGCTTACTTTTACCAGCTTAGGTTAAAACTAAATTAATTTTACCCTTTGCCCTTGGAATTTCCACTGCCACCACCAAACTTTAACTGGGTTTACTGGGAAACGTAGTTTGGACACGTCTTTCCCCCCAAAATCCTCCCAACCCTTGCACCCCACTTCCTGGGGAAGGTTTGGTAAAAATCCTCACCAATTTGCATAGGTGACCACAGACCCAAACCCTTGGATCTTAGAACAATGAAAAAGCATTCAGTTTCCTTACAAGAAGACTTTTAATAGAAGTAAAGGAATCCCCTCTGTAAAATCAGGATGGTAGATACCTTACAGGGTAATTAGATTCAAAACATAGAGAATCCCTCTAGGCAAAACCTTAAGTTACAAAAAAGACACACAGACAGGAATAGTCATTCTATTCAGCACAGCTCTTTTCTCAGCCATTTAAAGAAATCATAATCTAACACATACCTAGCTAGATTATTTACTAAAAGTTCTAAGACTCCATTCCTGTTCTGTCCCCAGCAAAAGCAGCATACAGACATACACAGACCCTTTGTTTTTCTCCCTCCTCCCAGCTTTTGAAAGTATCTTGTCTCCTCATTGGTCATTTTGGTCAGGTGCCAGCGAGGTTACCTTTAGCTTCTTAACCCTTTACAGGTGAGAGGATTTTTCCTCTGGCCAGGAGGGATTTTAAAGGGGTTTACCCTTCCCTTTATATTTATGACAGACCTTGAAAAGCAATAGACTAACGATATAAGTCAATCTTGGGCAGATATTCATTTTGGCTATTTCTATTCTCCCCAGTAAGATAGAGGGAGGAGGAAGGAGACATCACCGCTTGCACACACTGGCATGACCAGGGACAGCTCCCAGTGAGCCTGGTGCCTGCCCCAGTGGGTGGAGCTGGGGGTGGTACGGCGATGCAGGAGGAGCTGCTCGCGCAGGGCGCTGGCTCCTGCGAGTGGCAACCCGACATGCTGCTGCTCTGGCCGCTAGTGCGTCCCGTAGAGTCCTGCAGCTCCGCCGATATCTGGTTTATATCTGCGGATATCCTCCTTTGCAGATATACATTTTGTATCCACATAGTGCTTTATTAATGGGGGCAGCTGGGGCTCCAATTTAAATATGTCAGGGAGCAGCTTCTGAAGAAAGCTGATAATATCCTTCCCTTCTAGACCCTCAGCAAGGCCCAAGAGGGGGAAGGTTGTGTCTTTGAGATCTGTTTTCTAAGTTAGCCTGTTTTTCTTCCAGTTTGTCTAGTCTAAAGCTTTAAAGAGGCAGTTTCTTTTTGCATTTCACTGGTTTCAATGGAAGGCTTTTATAGCTCACTTCCCAAGAGGGCCATTTGGGATTTTACATCACATACATCTTTAGAGAAGTCATAAATATATTTTGAGATTGAATCCAGTCAGTCTGCGAGGAATTCTTTCAGTGCCATGATATCCTGGGCTAGGTTCTGCTGTGGCTGTGTGGTCTCCCCTTTCAGCTGCTTTAGGTGATTCAGGCTTTGGTCTTTTGTTGCCTCTCGTTTTTTCATTGGAATCCACAGTCAACAGCTCGAAGTTTACCCAGGGGATTAATGTAAACTTTTACGACAGGAACTTACTGCCAATTTGCTAGGAAAGTAATTATTAGAGACAAATTGATATGTGGGGAGTGAGGAGGTCTGGGACTAGGCAGCCATATTCCTCATGGGTAACATGTGACCCCTTTGTAATGAGGTTTATACTCCTGGCCAGCAGTGGTAGCATTGTTCATTTTCCCAAGGCACAGCACCCCATGTGGCTCAGACATGGAGAGGAGTCACCTGAGGTGGAGGCACCCGCTGTCACAAAAAATAACTCAGGACCTATTTCATATAAGGAGAGGGGAGAAACCACTGCAAGTAGCAAGCACCCGGGAGGGGTCTTGAGTGACCCCTGATGGGAGGGGCTACACATCCAAATGAACAATGCTATAACTCAGTAGAAAATCCTTCTTGACCCCAGCTGGTAATTATCTTATACCGTGAAGCATGAGGCTAGATAGCCTTTTAAATTATGCTAATTATTTTTGCTGGTATTCCATAATATGCCATAATTTTCCAAAGACTGTATCTGTGTATGCTGTCAAAAGCCTTCTGGAAATCCATAATATTTATCTCCCGAGGTGCTTGACAGGCCACACTTTTGTTCTATAATTCATAGGTTCATAGCTCGCAAGGCTAGAACATAAGAATATAAGAATGGCCATACTGGGTCAGACCAAAGGTCCATCCAGCCCAGTATCCTGTCTGCCAACAGTGGCCAATGCCAGGTGCCCCAGAGGGAGTGAACTTTACAGGTAATGATCTAGTGATCTCTCTCCTGCCATCCATCTCCACCCTCTGACAAACAGAGGCTAGGGACACCATTCCTTACCCATCCTGGCTAACAGCCATTAATGGACTTAACCTCCATGAATTTAACCAGTTCTCTTTTAAACCCTGTTATAGTCCTAGCCTTCACAACCTCCTCAGAAGGGACCATTGTGATGATCTGGTCTGACTTCCCATATAATACAGGCCATAAATCTTCCCCAAAATAATCTCTAGAGCAGATCATAGAATCATAGAATATCAGGGTTGGAAGGGACCTCAGGAGGCAATCCAGTCCAACCCCCTGCTCAAAGCAGGACCAGTCCCCAACTAAATCATCATCTAGATCGTCTAGAAAAACATCCCATCTTGATTTTAAAAGTTGTCAGTTTTGGAGAATCCACCACAACCTTTGCTAAATTATTCCAATGGTTAATTACTATCACTGTTAAAAATGTATGCCTTATATCATGCCTGAGAACAACAGTAAGGTCTGCACATGATCTCCATTGTCTAAAACCTGCTTGTTCCTCTCTATGTTGAAGTCTATTTGTTTTTTGATATGTTCCAGGATGATGTTGTATATGATTTTCCCAGGCACTGAAGGTACTGTGCTTCCTCTCCAGTTATTGCAGCTGATAAGGTCACCTCTCTTTGCAATTTTACTAAGAGGCCTCTTTTCCACTGCGTTGGATTCTTTTCTTCATTCCATATTCTACGCGAAAACACAAGGAGAGTCTGGAGGGTTCCTTGGTCACTTGCTTTAAGCATCTCTCCAGCTGATTTGCCATTCTTGAGTTTACTGATGGCTTTTCTAGCATCTTCCATTGTAATATCTTCTAAATCAATATCAAGCTCTAGTGGTAGGCCTCCATCCTGTATTTCTAGTAGTTCACTTGGGCCTGGTCTATTTAAAATAGACTGAGAATGTGCTTTGTTCTTCTTCTTCCACCTTTTCCTTTGTTCTTCTTCTGTACTAAGAATCTTTCCATTGGCATCTTTAATAAGGCCTCCAGTACTGCTAAAGTTTCCTATTAGTTGCTTGTCTTATAGAAGGTTGTAAGGTAACCTCTTTGGGTAGCATCTTCGGCCTCTTGACATTTTTCTACCAATATATACCCTTTTATCTCTTCTCAGCACTCCTTTTTACCTCTCTGTCTACCGCTCTGTATTCATCTTGCCACTTGCTTGTCTCTTCGCATGTTTTAGCATTCATGAGTTCTTGCTTTACACTTCTTCTCTATTCCCTGCTGCCCACGTAGCATTTCTAATCCATGCTTCCCTTTTAGATTTCATTGGTATGAGAATTGCCTTGCTACTTTCTAGAAAGCACTCTCTGATCTTTTCCCACAGAGTATCAATGTCTTGGTTTTCTTCAGTTAACTCCATTAGAACATTGAACCTGCTCTTGAGTTCAAGCTTTGTGTTTGGGTCTTTTCATTGTGCACTGTTGATGCCCGGTCTTCTTTTAATCTTCTTAAACCACTTTAACCCTATCTTCAAAATGTAGTGATGCAAAGGCTATGCTCACTGCCCCCATCTTCTCCCCTGTACGCACGTATATCTGCCAACGAGCTGCAAAACATTCTGGAAATGCAGAAGCGATCTGTCTGATTCTTTGTGGTACCACATGGGGCGTTCCATGTCACTTTGTGAATTTCATTATGAGGAAATATTGTTCCACCTGTCACCACGCTGTTCACACTTCCACTATCCTTACTCATGCACATAGTCCTATTTGCTTCATAGAATCATAGAAATCTACAGTTTGAAGGGATCTCAATAGGTCATCTAGCCCATCCCAGAATTAGGTATACCTAAACCATCCCTGGCAGGGGTTTGTCTAACCCATTCTTAAAACCCTCCAAAGATGGGGATTCCACAACCTCCCTTGGTAACTTATTCCAGTGCTCAACTGTACTTACAGTTTGATTTTTTTTTCTTAATATCTAACCTAAATCTCCCTTGCTGAAAATCAATTACTTCTATTTGTTAGAACAAGGGCTACTTATGGGGAAGAGCTTCAGAACTGGGGTTTTACTGATTTGTTTGGCTGCCTCTACATTCTGAGCTCTTTCCTGCATTGAGCTGCCCAGGAATGCCTAGATGCCTTTGCTGAGCGGCTGCTGCTGATTTGAGAACTCATTAGCATGTGCGGGTAGATTAAATTGTTCCTTCTAATATGCATTAATATGCACTGAGCAACATCAGTCAGGGTCTTGCTCTGGCACCTAGTTCTTTTTTGCCCCCCTGTGCAGTTCCCATCTGTGTCAGGAGGCCTAGCCTAGGCAGCATCTCTACCCTTTCCTCGCTGACACTATGTAAAAGGAAAAAGATTCAACTGGAAATAGAGGGCTGGGTCCTCAGCCCCACTGTGGCCAGGCAAAACATCCTAATAGAGATGGAACACCAGCTTACCTGGCCTTTTGACAAAAAGAAAAGGAGTACTTGTGGCACCTTAGAGACTAACATTAATTATCAGGTGGCAGAGAACTGGCATAGCAGCTCCTATGCCACTCCTCACTGCCAGCTGCTGGCACAGGACATGTCCCTACAACCTGGTGATCCACAGCTACAACAGCAGCTCTTTGGGGGATGTTGACAGCTGGTTTAAGCCAGAGCATCCCTGAGGAACTTACGCCAGGGGCCAGCCGAGTGCTCTGGCAACCTCAGTACCGGCTGAGTATAAAAGTGGCTTAAAGCTACCTTTGCGCACACAGCAATTTCCTGAGAGGCACACCGAGCACATCTTGTCTGATGCCTGTGCAAGCGAGAAATACTTGCATGGAAATTAATGGAGTTGTAAATGGTGTCCACAGGTGAGAGATGAAATCCAAGCCCCAGGAGCCCACCTGGGTTATGCAGCTTAAATGAGGACCCAAACTGTTGTCTCATTTCAAATTACGCAATAAATTAAAATATCAAATATTCATTGCATAATCTGTGGTTGACATTTCATTCCAGTCCATGCATTTCAGTGGGAATACACATTCACCCATTTTATTAATAACACATCTATTATTTACACATTGCTGTATTATTAATAGAACAGCAAAATAAAGAGTGTATTTCCATTGAAATATATAAGCTGGAATAAAAACCAGACAAACAAGGATTACAAGAAGACCTCTGGATGTTTTTCATGTATTCATTGCACAACCAACTTTCAGATACATTACCCCTCCTCTCTAAAGGTTTTTAAAATAATTTCAGCTGTGGGGTACTTGATTAATGACATTAAGAATTCAAACTAGCTTCTAGAGTAAAAACAACACATTTAGGATTTCAGCCTGCTTTGAAAGGAAAAGATCTCAAGGAAAATAATGGTAACATTTACTGAGTCTTCATGATTATTTAAGACTGCCTTGAGTTCGTTCTCAGACTTTACCCAGCTGCAAAAATATTAAGCACAAAAAGCAACAAACACTTCTGGGTATATCTGATGCCAGCGCTCACGAGGAGTAGCATCTTATTCTGCAAGTAGTCTTGTTCATTTCAGCTGGATCACTTGTGTAGTGTGAGCAAGGCAATCAGAATTTAACCCTTAGTCATGCTGGCGTCGGAGTCAGCAAAGCAACTTACCTGTTTGTGTACGATCGTGGGAGAAACAAACCCTGCTGAGCCAAGAGGTTCCTACTCAGATAGCATTGAAAAAAAATACTCACCAAGACCTGCTTACTGAAGGCCTGGTTCAACATGCATTCAAGTCACTGTGAGTCTACCCACTGGCTTCACTGGTATTAGGTTAGGTCCTGGTTATTCAATGTGAAAAACTGGCATTACCCAGTAACCCTACTTAGCATCCGTATAAAATAGACCCTGGGCTAAACACCATGGGATAATGATAATACAAAGACTTTAAACCAGAACTTTCTATTGAAACTAAAATCCAGGTTGGCTCTGCTGCTGAAAAACCAACGACACAATATGACCCCAAATTCTGCATGTGGAAGCTGAGTTAACAGTGAAATAAATGGTCCAGTTTCATGCCTGGGAAAGTTAGTGGAGTTGTGCAATGGATGAGTTTGGCCAGGTGTGTGTGTACATATATATATATATATATATACACCCAACAGAATAAATTGGTTCTAAAGGCACATAAGAATGAATCCTTCTGTTGCTACAAAGAGAACATTGAGCAAATTAAGGAATTTGTGAACTAGCCAGCATTTTCCAATAGCCGAGTTTGAACGGCAAAGTTCTGTACTCTCTTATGCAAGCGAAAGTCAGTAAGAGTTTTACTTTCCTACGGAGCAAGGGTTCATGCTCACAGACGCCAAGAGATCTGCGTAGAAGCCACTGTTTCCCCACTGTTATGGTATGCTGCTATTATGGACATTAAAGACAGTTCCACATAACTAGCTCCAGGTTTCTTCCTTTGCCCTGCCAGTGCCATTATTCTTAGTATTCTAGCAAACTACAGTATCTCCTAAGGGGCTCCTACTTTATTTTAAGGGAACTATTTTGGATGCAAATAGAAAAGAGTAGTTTAATGAAACTTCCCTATGAGGTTTTGAGACCTTGTGACCACACTTTACATAGTGTTTGCTAACACTGGTGCACTTGCTTTATTTAGAGCTTTTCACACACAGGCCTTGAGACACTGTCCAAAAGTAAGGAGCCTTATCACTGTTTCACAAGTGAGTAAAGTGAGGCCTAGAAATGACATGACTTGCCCACAGTCACAGAGAGTCAGTGGCAGACGCAAAAACACAATCCCGGCCTCTGTGGCTCCATCTGGAGAGCCGCAGCTACCTCTTTGTCACAGTGGAGTGCACATTAACCTGATGTGGGGTTTTGTCTTGTTCTAGCTCTGGGGTCCACAGAAGAGGTTTATCAGTCATCTACAGCAGCCATGTAGGGGGCTTTATCCCTTAGGTCAAGCAGCAGTGGTTATGCTTGCAGGTGGAGAGTACTTAGGTTCAGTTCCTGCTGATGACCCATCAAGGGGTATTACAATGAGGCCACAAAAAGAAATTCAGTAGAGTGTATGGATGCGTTACTGGATTGTTCCATTGTGCCAGCATTCATGGGCCCAGTCTTAATGAAGAATGCCCTTCCTTGAGTGCATGGGACTGACTAGATGACCTATTGAGGTCCCTTCCAGTGCTACACATCTATGAGTCTATATGACAAAACTGAATAGGAGCTTGGTCTGCAAAATGGAGGTCAGAATCAAGTCTCAATCCTTCTGTTGGTCAAAAGCTAGTAGAATAGATAGATTCTGAAATTTCAACTATCACCTTTACAAACAGAATAAAGGATGCATCTTCACAACTGCACGTCCACATAGTTCATTACAATATTCGAAAAGGCTTAGAAGCAAGATCATCTTTTGAGAAAAGGTAATAACACAATAAATGGAATATTTTAGTTACAGTTTATGTGAGGGTGGGGCAGGGTAAGGAGAGATTTAAGGGACAGCATGACTTTGGGTGTGTCTGCACTGCACTCAGACATGTGACTGCAGCACATGTAGACATACCTGAGCTAGCTTTGATACAGCTAGCACAAATATAAATATGAACATAAGGATTGCCTTACTGGGTCAAACCAGGCAATCACATGTTTTGGGTTGTCCCAAGCATGGGGTTGCATCCCTGAGCATCTTGGCTAATAGCCATTGGTGGACCTATCCTCCATGAACTTATCTAATTCCTTTTTGAACCCAGTTATACTTTTTGGCCATCACAACATCCCATGGCAATGAGTTCCACAAGTTAACTGTGTGCTGTGTAAAAAAGTACTTCTTGTTTGTATTAAACCTGCTGCCTATTAATTTCATTGGGTGACCTCCAGTTTTTGTATTGTGGAAAAGGGTAAATAACACATTGTTATTCATTTTTTCACACCATTCAAGATTTTATCGACCTCTATTTTATCCTCACTTAGTCGTCTCTTTCCTGAGATGAGCAGTCCTAATCTTTTTAGTCTTGCCTTGTATGGAAGCTGTTCCATACCCTTGATCATCTTTGTTGCCCTTCTCTGAACCTTTTCCCCTTTCACGATATTATTTTTTTTTAAATGGGGTAACCAGAACTGGACACAGTATTCAAAGTGTGGACATACCAGGGACGTATATAGTGGCATTATAATATTTTCTGTCTCACTTTTATCCCTATTTGTATCCCTTTTGTTAGCTTTTTTGACTGCTGCTGCACATTGAGCTTAAGTTCTCAGGAAATTATCCACAGTGACTCCAAAATGTCTTTCTTGAGTGGTAGCAACTAATTTAGAACCCATCACTACATATGTGCAATTGGGATTATTTTTCCAATGTGCATTACTTTGCACTGATTTGTTTTCAATTTCATCTACCATTTTGTTGCCTAATCACCCAGTTTCGTGAGCTCCCTCTGTAACTTTTCAAAGTCAACTTTGGACTTAACTATCTTGAATGATTTTGTATCATCTGCAAACTTTGCCACTTCACGGCTCATTCCTTGTTCCAGATCATTAATGAATATGTTGAATGTCACAGGTCCCAGTACAGATCCTCGGGGGACCCTACTGTTTATCTCTGTCCATTGTGAAATAGCAGAGAAGCTGTGGCAGCTTGGACTTCAGCATGGGCTAGTTACCTGGATAAGTATCCAGGGTCCTGGGCTGGTTTGGGCAGCCTGTGCTAAGATTGGAACCTAAGCTAGCCTAGGTATGTCTACATGTGCTGCGATCACACCTCCTGATTGCAGTGTAGACATGTTTCAGAGTAACAGCCATGTTAGTCTGTATTCGCAAAAAGAAAAGGAGTACTTGTGGCACCTTAGAGACTAACCAATTTATTTGAGCATAAGCTTTCGTGAGCTACAGCTCACTTCATCGGATGCATACTGTGGAAAGTGTAGAAGATCTTTTATACACCCAAAGCATGAAAAAATACCTCCCCCCACCCCACTCTCCTGCTGGCAATAGCTTATCTAAAGTGATCACTCTCCTTACAATGTGTATGATAATCAAGTTGGGCCATTTCCAGCACAAATCTAGGTTTTCTCACCCCCCCTGCCCACACACGGTTTGTATGTGTGGGGGGGTGTGTGTGAGAAAACCTAGATTTGTGCTGGAAATGGCCCAACTTGATTATCATACACATTGTAAGGAGAGTGATCACTTTAGATAAGCTATTGCCAGCAGGAGAGTGGGGTGGGGGGAGGTATTTTTCATGCTTTGTGTGTATAAAAGATCTTCTACACTTTCCACAGTATGCATCCGATGAAGTGAGCTGTAGCTCACGAAAGCTTATGCTCAAATACAGTGTAGACATGTTTTCAGCTACCAGGGCTGCTTTGTCTTGTCTGTCTTTGATTGAAGGGATAATAAAGGATGTTCATAAAAGCTATTCTCATTCTAGGACTGATAAATAATTATATTAGATCTTCTCTCTGCAGTTGTATATTCCCCATTGTGATGGACTATTTTCAGCTTTAATTACACAAATATGATAAGAGTGGAGAAGAGCAGAGCATTATCACAAGGGGATGAGGAAGGAGGCACTCAGAGCTTAAAACTGAGCCTTCAATTGGCCTAAATTTGCCACCTAACAATAATGCCAAATTAAAATATAATAGGAGGATCTGGATCATAAGCCATCAACTTAATAAAACCAATTCAGAATTAATTCCTCAGTCCCTGCTTTAGAACAATCCTAGGTCCTGACCCACATGAATGGACCCCTGCCACTTGCGTGACCCCGCATGGACTGCACCGGAAGTCTGTGCAGGGGTTAGCACCTGCCTGCAAAGATCCAATTGCAAAACAGGGCTCAGACCTGTGAACCGATTAAAGATATTTCAGTTGGGCCCATTAAAAGTCACCCAGCACTGAGATGCTATTTTGATTGGCTTATTGTACAACCCGGCGGGCACCATTGCAGATATTGCTGAGATGAGTACCACCCCCAAACTTCTAGTGTACAGCCTCTCTGGGGTGGGTCATTGATTAGATAATTGTATAGCAGCTAGCATTGTGTGGCCTAACCTGGTTGTGGCTTCTAAGTGCAACCACAATACAGATGTTTAATACAACTTGGGTCTCCCACATTGGACTTCCACTGTATATACAGAATTAAATATGCATTGAAGCAGGGGCATTGAAAGCTGGGCTTCCCACACCTGGGAGGAGTGTCCTACCTATTGGGTATATAGTCGCCCTCAATTTGTCTTTGGGCCAATGCATATTGAATTATGCATACGCAGTGGGACAGCTTCAGCAGGACAGCCTGAGAAAGCCCTGACCCAGCGTATCCCATAGCTCAGTGGTTGTAGCCTGCACCGAAGAGGAAGGAAGCCCAAGTTCAAAACCTTTCTTCACATCAGGCAGAGAGGAATTGCACCCGGGTCTCCCACAGCCATGTGAGTGCACCCGGGTCTCCCACAACCACTGGCTTGAAAGTTCTGGGGGTGGCACACCACCACAAATCACCCCTCTTTCTGCATCCTCATTAGAAAAGGAATGATGGGGGTTAGGTACGTAACTCCAGGAGGGGGTGCATGTCTGTGAATCGTGAGTGGAGACAGATAGCTCATTCCCTTTGAGGGGTGGGGTCTTGGACACAGCCCTCCCCTCAGCATTTCCTCCTGGCTACTTTGGCAGTTCCCCACTTCGCTTGCTGGCTTTTGTGAATCCCATTCACAAAACGGGCCTCACTCAGCCCAGGCCTTGCGCCTAACTCGGGGTTGCCGATTCCACAAGGCGACAGGGGGCCTAAACGTTCGGTGCTGCATTAGTGAGCTTTGCAGTGGCGAAGGCCCCTTTGTGAATCTACCGCTACATTGTTGCATGGAGAACATCAGCGAAGAAGGAGCTAGCCCAGCTTAGTGGGTGTTTTTATGGGAATTGGGGCAAGAGAAAAATACACAAGGAAACTCTTGATGGAAGTTGTGTTTGAGACTCCACACCGCTGCTTAATAACCTGGTCTAAAAATTCATTTTGGCAATAAAGGTATTTAATAATCATTACAGTGAAATTGCCACGCCCTATCAGCAGCAAAGTGCTTTACACCAGATGTGCTTAATTCCTCACTAAGTTCAACATGAAATAAAGAGCAAGCTCTGTGTATGTTTTCAGGAGCAAGGCTCTGAATTTCCTCTCCTCTCCTTTCCTTTAAAAAAAAGGAAAAAAAGAACCCACTCTGTACACACACAATGACCAGTCTCCAGCACTGTGCTATTTACAGAAGACAAAACAGATGGCTCTCTCCTTTGACGTTTTCAATCATTCTTCCCTGCAGAAATCTACTGCTCCCTTGCAGTAATAGCAAACAAAATTTACAGCAGCTGGGATGTCTCAGGGCCTGATCCAAAGCCCACTAAAGTCACTGAAAGTCTTTCCACTGACTTCTGTGGTTTGGGGCTTCAGGCCTGAGGGAGCATTTCTTTGTTACCAAGACAGACCAATTTTAAGCCCACCTCTGGTTTCGAAGGGGAAAGGCCTTCCAGACTAGCAATACTCAGTAGGGTCATGCAGGTCTGCGGGGCCCCACCTGCGGCTCTCCCAAAGGCCACATGGCTACTGAAGCAGAGAGCCAGTCACGCGAGCAGTCCCTGCACCGGCCCTACAACACCCCAAAATACTGATGCATATTCTTGAGCACCATTTCTTAATGAACTCTTCACCCATACACAGACCTCCCTCCTTTGCAGCGCTGTCCTGTCATCAGCATGACACCTCAGTCTCCAGCATGATACCTCAGCAACGCCGATGAACAATACCACATGCCTGCACAACGTCGGCAAGCCAGATTCTGATCCTTTTGTATCGCCCTCTCCTGCAGTATGTTCATCCCTGCCTCCTCAGGGCTGAGTGCCACACCTTGGGACCAGTGGGCCCTGATTCTTTGTGCTTCTTCTCTAAGAGCGACTGAAGGGTTGCATCTCTTGCTTCTGCAATAGGGTTGCCAACTTTCTAGTCTCACAAAACTGAACAACCCTGCCCCACCCCTTCTCCGAGGCCCTGCTCCCACTAACTCTGCCCCCCTCCTTCGGTCGCTCGCTCTCCCCCACCCTCACTCACTTTCACCCGGCTGGGGAGGGAGTTGGGGTGCAGGAGGGGGTGAGGGCTCTGGGGTGGGGCCAGGGATGAGGGGTTTGGGGTACAGAAGGAGGCTTAGGGCTGGGGCAGGGGTGCAGGAGGGAGCTCAGGCCTGGGGCAGGGGGTTGGGGTGCAGACTCTGGGAGGGAGATAGGGTCTGGGAGGTGGTTCCAACTTGGGGCAAGGGGTTGGGGTGCAGGAGGGGCTTCGGGGTGCGGGTGCTTACCTCAGGCAGTTCCTGGTTGGGGTGCAGCAGGGCTAAGGCAGGCCCCCTGCCTGCCTGAGCTCTGCATGCCTCCCAGAAGTGGCCAGCATGTCCTGCTTCTCGTAGGTGGAGGGGCCAGGCAGCTATGCCCACTGGCCGCACCCATGGGCGCCATCCCCACAGCTCCCATTGGCCACGGTTCCAGCCAATGGGAGCTGCAGAACCAGTGCTGGGGCGTGGGATGGGGGCAGCACGTGGAGCTTCCTTGATTGCCCCTCCACCTAGGGGCTGCAGGGACATGCCGGCTGCTTCCAGGAGCTGTGCGGAGCCAGGGCAGGCAGGGAGCTTGCCTTAGCTCCACTGTGCCGCTGACCGGATTTTTAATGGCCCGGTCAGTGGTGCTGACCGGAGCCACCAGGGTCCCTTTTCGACTGGCGTTCCAGTCGAAAAACAGATGCCTGGCAACCCTGTTCTGCAAGCTGACCCCCTGAATGCAAGCCTGGGTGATTTCAGCAATGTACAGGTTCTCCTGGGCCTGCCATGTGTTGTCCTGTCCGTCAGCCAGACTCCTGTAACTCCTTCGTCTCTTTCCTGACCCTGTCTCCACATGTCTGAGACACCCTGGCTCAATGCCTCCTGATAGCTCCCTGCTCAGTATCGCCAGGCAGACATGCTCCTGGGGCAGTTTCCCTAGGTGCTGCCTCTCACAACATCCGTAAAACACCAGGAGCGCTACACATGCTCATGCTGAGCTGTCCTTATTCTGCAAACGAGCTGACTCATTGATCTCGATGGGCTTTGAACCAGGCCCCGAGACAGGTACGGCTCTGTGATTAAGGATGACAGAATCTGGCCAGATGCAAAGACTTCAACACCATGATTATTTGGTGCTGCCCAGCTCTCCGAGGGCAAAGGATGAACGTGGTCTCCTTGCTTGTTAAAGTGGACACACAGACCTGGTAATGGGAGCACTCTCCAGATAGAGTGCTTTTATTATTGTAGGACACATTTTTTTACCACAAAGAGTGGTGAGGTTCTAGCTGTGCATTTAGATGGTCTCCACCACTATAGTATCTGAGCACCCGCCCACTACCTGGATTTATCCTCACAGGCACCGAGGCATTGCCAGACTGGATCAGACCTGGGGTCCATCTACTCCAGTATCCTGTCTCCAACAGTGGCCAGCACCACCTCCGTAGAAAGTAAAAGAAATCTCACCATGGTAGATGTGGGATAATCTGCCCTCTACATTAATTTTCCTCTTAACCCCTAACAGTTGAAATTGACTTAAATCTCAAACCATGAGGTTTAATCTCCCTTCCCAAATTTGTTAGCAACTCAATATTTGTTTTATCAATATAAATATCCAATTCCTTTTAGAATCTTGCTAAATTGCCAGCCTCCACAACATCCTGTGGCAATGAGTTCCGCAGTCCAAACATGAATTGAGTCAAAAATATTTTCATGCATCAGTTTTGAATTTTCCAATTTTAATTTCACTTAATGTCCTCATATTCTTGTGTTGCAAGACAGGGAGAACAGAAGCTCCCAATCTACCTTCTCCAGGACTGTCATTTTTAATACACGTTCACCGTATGCCCTTGTATCTGTCTCCTTTCTAAGGAAAGCAATCCCAATATTTTCAATCTCTCTTAGGAGGAGAGTTTTTCCAGGCCCCTAATCATTTGTCACCCTTCTCTGAATCCCCTCTAATTCTGCAATATCCTTTTAAAGATGTTGCTACCAGTACTAC
The DNA here is from genome assembly GCF_015237465.2 of Chelonia mydas. Lineage (NCBI taxonomy): Eukaryota > Metazoa > Chordata > Testudines > Cheloniidae > Chelonia > Chelonia mydas. Next base: position 129,029,500 of record NC_051246.2, on the reverse strand, counting down.
ACAGCATTCTATATGGGGCCGCAACATTGATTTATATAATATTTTCCATAGTATTATCCATAACATTCTTCATGCAATCTAACATTTTGCTTGCTTTTTTGATCACAGCTTCACGCTGAGAAGAGGTTTCCATTGCATTGTCCATAGTGGTGCCCAGATCCTTTTCCGAAAGTGATACAGTTAATTTGGAGTCCTCTAAGGTGTATGAATAGTTTAATTTTTTCCCTTCCACTATACTTGCATTTATTAACATTAAACTTAATTTGTCGTCATCTTGCCCAGTCATCCAGCTTGGTTAGTTCCTTTGAAGTTCCTCAAAATCCTCTCTGTCCTGACAAACCAAAATAACTTTGTGTCATTGGTAATTTTTCCTGCGTCACTGCTTACCACGCTTTCCAGATTATTAATAGCTATATTAACCCACATGGGACATTGTATGGAACCTTGAGGCACCTACTTCAGTAGCCTTTGACAAGAGACCTTGCCAAAGGTCCATTGCAACATCTTTGTGAGGTAGGGAAGAGTTATTAGCCACACTTTACAGTTGGGGAATGGCACAGAGAAGGGGAGTGACTTGTCCAAGTTCACACAAGAAGCTGCGGTAGGGCTGGGATTGACACCCAGATGTCTGTCATATCTGTGCGGACTAGGTACAGGCCTGTCCTTCAGCATTCCATGCAAACCCTGTGAACAAAAATCCCTATGCAATGCAATGACAATTCACCTCACTGTTAATAATTTGTTGGAGGTTGCTATTTACCCGGGCATGAGATTATCTTAATATTTCATTGAACCTTTGTGGGGTATATTTGTTACTATTTTGTATCCAGTGGTATCGATTCTGTACATCTAACAGAGTGACTTCCGGGGCTGAACCCTCTCCGGGGTTGGCCTACGCCCATAGTTTCCCACAACTGGAACATACTGCAAGATTCACTTATATATGGAGGCATTTCCCAAAAAAGCCAGATCAAGGCTCTCTCGCAAGCCAATTGCAAGGGTCTGACCACTTTATAGCCCAGATTCAGCCACCCTATCTTATGAAGTAGTAACTAACCCAGTGAGCAGTCCTATTGACTTCAATAAAGTGTTAATCTTTGTGTGAGTAAGGTTGGCAGAATGACACCAACAGAGCAGCTGTAATTCAAAGAGAAGGACATTCGTCTCTTTTAAAGATATAACAGTGTCTTTGATAACTTAATAGGTCACCCAGGTGCTAGGACTGTTATAAGAGGGCTTTATATCCATATATATGTATATAGTTAATAGATAAGGTGCTGGTAGAAGATGGTGCTCAAGAATATGCAGCACAGTCCGTGTGTTTTGTAGGACTGATAAAATGTCATCTTGTGCTCTGCAAATAGCTTTCACCGGTAGGTGTTAGCAGTGATGAACAAGTATTAGGAATCCGGTAGCAATGTCCACACCAACAAAACTGATCTGACGTGAATGTCCATATTATTCCTACAAATACCATATTTCAAGTTCCCAACTAGACCACACTGCTACAGGGAGGGGAAGCTGGAAGGGGAGGAACAGCAGCTCCTGCTCTCCGGCTGCTTAGGTCTGAAGGCAGTGCCGTTACCAGCAGCAGTGCAGAAGTAAGGATGGGAATAGTATATTATGGCTCTGCCTTCAGAGCTGGGCGACTAACCAGCTGCTGCAGCTTTCCAGCCTCCCAGCTCTGAAGGCAGCACAGGAGGGCGGCACTGCCCTATCACGGATGTTTGCTCACAGTTTCAAAATCTGCCCGGACGACCAAAAAAGAGTCATGACCGGAAAAACCCAGATGTATAGTAACCCTGCCCACAAACAGAACTGATCTGATGTGCAATATCTGAAACATTGATGTCTAGACCTTTATTTTGATCGATGGTGTACTTTAGGGCAATGCACAGTTTTAAAGAAAACCAACAGTGTGAATTAACCTCCAACTGTTCAGCAGACACCAGACGGGTGTGTACAGTATTTTGTACGTGCCATGTGGTAACTTCTGTACCATAATTTATGTAGCAATATGAAAATAATTGTAATCTAATTGTAAAGGTCAAATGTTTTTTGGAAGAGTTACAAAACGAAAATGAATTTTCTTCTGGTATAGGTCCAAATATATCAGATTAGGTATAGTGCTCATTTAGGCTGAAATTCACCCGAGTGTAGAGGGCCAGCACAAGTGCTATGCACTACTTAACTCCCATTTAAGGCCTTGAGGTAGGAAAGGAAGAATGGCCTTGTGATTATAGCAGGCTGGGACCCAGTGGACCTGGGCTCACTTCTTGGTTCTGACACAGAATTCCTGTGAGACCTTGGGCAAGTCACTTAATCTGCTGTGTGCCCTCCTTCCACATCGGTACAAGGGGGATATTTCCCTACCTCACAGGAATGCCATGAGGATAAAATCCATTGATGAGGTTAAATCCACAAATGAGAGCACTGAGGTAACTATGGTGATGAAGGCCATGTAAATCCCTAGAAAAATTAGAGGGGCTATGCCAGAACATAGTCCCTCTTGTGGCTGTTCGTAAGAGCAGAGACAAGGTGGGTGAGGTGATATCTTTCACTGGACCAGCATTCAGCCATATTATGCTTCTCCAGGGCGGACGCATTGTGTTGTGGAACATTACATCTCCTGCAGAACACATGGAGGTGAAATAATAAAAGTGATCTTCATTATAAGGAAATTAAACAGGCGTCAAAGCCACCAAATTCTTGAAACGTTAGCCACCTAAAAGCCACCCGGGATTCGATTTACAAGCCAACTGCTGTAACGCCTTGAAGAGTCAGGGTTACTGAGGGGTCTGATTTGCAGCTGATCGAGCGTCACTTTCAAAGCGCATTGATCTAAGAAAAGAGTAGCTAGGAGAGGGGCTGTTTCTGTAGGCAGCCTTGTTTGTTTCGGTTTGTTTTCCCAGTCTGATTGCCCCTGCCCTCTCCAGGCTTGGGGTGTATTGCCCGCTGCTCCTCTGCAGCTAAGCTCAAGCTTATAATACAGATGGAGTGCTTCCGCTTCTGAATACGGCTGCTCTGCAGAGATAAGGGAGCCTTTAGCAGAGAATATTCAGCTTTGCCTCTCTCTCTCTCTCTGGAAAAGACTGTGCAGCCATAAATAAAACCCTGTTCCTGCTGACCTGTTAAGTCAAACAAGACTGACTTGCAGGAATAGCTGGAATTTGATGAAAGGAGGCTATTGAAATCACTTGCAACGCCCTAAAGCTGCTACTGATTTCAGCTCTCTGTGTGCTCTCTTCATTCCGTGTTTCTGATGCCGCTGCCAGCACGCAATGATTTAGGAACCTGGATGAAATATTGGCTCACATTTCTTCCCGCCTTGCCTTGAATGCGTTTGGCGTGCTGCTCTTCCGCCACTCTTGTCAGCAGGATGTCTTTCCCTGTGTTGGCTCTCTGTGGACGCGAACACAGCACCAGATTGTTTCCCTACTTGTGGTTAGGGATGGGAAAACGCAGAGGCCCCACCTTCCAGAAATGAATCTGCCTTTGAAGTCCTAAAATAATTTTCTGGTCTACTGGTAGCCTTTAGTCTCAAGAGGCAGTAAAGCGGTGAGAAGCACTGCCTGCTTAAGCAATCCCCTTGAAGAGGAAAAGCTAAAAGAGTTTTAATACTAACCACCATCGCTTTAAACCTGCGTATAGAGCAAGTACGCTAAAAGGAGCGACCTTGTTTAGCAAAGAAAGGTTTCGCTCAGATAGGGCGATCATTTAAAATGAAGCCATGTGGAAGAAGAGAGGGGGACTTTCCAGTCTTCTCAGAGTTTAAGTTGTACAGAGCACAGCGTCAGTAATCCTTCATTTTCCAGGCTCTCCGTACAGGCAGAAAAATCACTGCAACGAGGAAAGTGCTACCATCATATTGCCACGGTATTCTGAGCCTGTAAATAGATATATTAAAAGCAAAGGGAATAATAAGTGTCGGCAAGACCAGGTAAGCTGACTCCCATCCAGGACTGGCATATAGATCCTGCACTTAGACTCTACGGCAATAATGAGCAGTGTTTCCACATCTTGATGTGCCAGTGCAGGGAGAGGGCTGGGACAAGGGCAGGGGGGAAGCCACTCCTCAGAGATTTGCATCCCGAGGAAAGGAATAAAGCAGGAGAAGAGAACGAGCGTGACTTTGCACTCTGCAGCCAGCACGCTCACATTGTTTCTCAATGGTACTAAGGATGAGGTCTCCTAAAGGCACTGAAAAAGCAGGTACTGCAGAGTGCATGGAAGGACAGGCGCGGGGGGGAGGAGGGGGAGATGTTCAGAAAAGAAGAGATGAAAGAGGATCTATTGCAAACTAGACACTGAGATACAAATTCTGGGATTTGCCCTACATGGTGAATCCTACTGGATCACATTGAGTTCTTGCAAATCAGAACATCCCTCCTACAGAATGGGCAGGTTTTAATGGCTCTAGAACAGAGTACTTGCAATGTTGCTGGCTAGCATATGAGGTTGTTTGGGGTGCAGGTAGGAGGGGTATGTGGTAATTATATTTCTAAGTAGCTTGTTCCTGGGGTAGCATAAATACAAAACACACCAGAACCAACTGTAGACAGATGGCAACCTGCCCCCCCAACCCACACATCTCTAAGACAATAGCTCAGTTGGTCAGCTGGCTGGGAGACTGACAGAGGGGTCAGAGGGGTAAACACATATCCACTACTCAGGTCACTGCCTCGTCATGGTATCTATAATCAGTGACATGACGACATTCCCACCACTTGCCCACATCTTTCCCTTACCTCAATGAGAATAGTCATACGGCTTCATTGGATAACTCACTTCTCCTTGCAGTAGTGTGGAAAGAGCTTCAGATGTGTTCACCTATAATAACCACATTCCATGAGTCTTATCAGATGGCAAACAGAGGCTAGGGACACCATCCCTGCCCATCCTGGCTAATAGTCATTGAGGGACCTATCCTCCGTGAATGTATCTAGTTCTTTTCTGAACCCTGTTCTAGTCTTGGCCTTCACAACATCCTCTGGCAAGGAGTTCCACAGGTTGACTGTGTGTTGTGTAAAGAAATACTTCCTCTTGTTTGTTTAAACCTGCTGCCTGTTCATTTCATTGGGTGACCCCAAGTTCTTGTGTTATGAACTTTCTCAACACCCGTCATGGTTTTATAGACTTCTCTCATCTCTCCCCTTCGTCGTCTCTTTTCCAAACTGAACCGTACCAGGCTTTTTAATCTCTCCTCATGTGGAAGCTGTTCCATGCCCCTGATCATTTCAATTGCCCTTTTCTGAACTTTTTCCAGTGCCAGTATATCTTGTTTGAGATGGGCGACCACATCTGCAGGCAGTATTCAAGGTGTGGGCGTCCCATGGATTTATATAGTGGAATTATATCTCCTGACTCATTAACTGTCCCTTTCCTAATAGTTCCTAACATTCCGTTAGCTTTTATGACTGTGGCACCTGGAGCGGATGTTTTCAGGGAACTATCCACAGTGACTCCCAGATCTCTTTCTTGAGTGGTAACAGCTCATTTAGACCCCCTCATTTAGGATGTATAGTTGGGATGATGTTTTCCAATGTGCCTTACTTTGTATTTATCAACATTAAATGTCATCTGCCACTTTGTTGCCCAGTCACCCAGTTTTGTGAGATCCCTTTCTAACTCTTCACAGTCTTAAGCTTGAGTAGTTTTGTATCACCTGCCAGTTTTGCCACCTCACTGTTTACCCCTTTTTCCAGATCATTTATGGATACGTTGAACGGGACTGGTCCCAGAGCAGACCCCTGGGGGACATCACTATTTACCTCTCTCCGTTCTGAAAACTGGCCCATTTATTCCTACCCTTTGTTTCCTGTCTTTTAACCAGTTACAGATCCATGAGAGGATCTTCCCTCTTACCCCATGACAGCTCAGCCGTGGCCATGCTGCTATTGCACGCTAGCACGAGTATGCGTACAGGAGCAGGGGAAGGCACACCCCTAGCTCATAGGCTAGACGTAGCCTCAGAGAAGCGTTCTCCTCTGGTCTGGCATTTAAATGAACTCCTTAAATCAGAGGATGGCATGCATGGAACAGAGTCCCCTTTGGTCTCCTGGAGGACTATGTTGTTCTTGTCATTTGTGACCGAAGATGATGCTGATGGCGGTTTTATGTCTTGGGAGGACAGTGGTGGCTAAAAGCCCGACGCGACAGTGGCAGTCCTCTGTGTATGAAGTGCATGGGTACCTCAACGCCAAGGAAAGGATTGCACTTGGTGCCTGTTGAGTCTGACGCTGTTTACAACCCAGCCTCTGTGCCTGAAGATCCATAGGGCAGCTGATCTCAAACTGGGTAACCCCATTGCTGACTACTGCTTGCCAGCCGGATCGATTTATCGATCAATGACGACTCCCAGCTGTCAACATCAATGGTGCACTATTTTCATGGTATGCTTCAGTGTGTCCTTGGAGCATTGCTTCTGGCTGCTTCACATCTGGTTTGCCCACTTTCAGTTTGCCATCCAGCAACTGCTTTGGCATTCTGGTGTCATCCATCCTCAACACATGACCGGCCCAGCATAACTGTGATATGATAAGCCTGGCTTCAGTCCCTGTGGAGCAAGTACATGCCAGAACCTCATCACTGGTAATTTTATCCTGCCATTTGACGCAGAGCATGGCATGCAGATGTTAAACGGTACTAATCTAGAAGTTTAATGTGATGCCTGTAACAGGTCCAGGTCTCACACCCATACAACAAGTTGGACAGCACTACCTCTAACTTTGAACTGGGTTTGAAGCTTAATGCCATGTTGCTGCCAGATTCTGCCGGATAGTCTGCCAAACTATGAACTGGCTTTGTTGATACGTGGTTTCAGCTCCTTGTCTACAGTAACACCATTGGACAATATACTACTGAGATAGCAGGAGTTTGTAACAGCATTCAGATGTGGGTTGCTGATGGTGACTTTTGCTTTCTGGAGGGTGTCCCTGGCATAGGTTGATACATGACCTCTGTCTTTTTCAGATTGATTGTCAGCCCACACCTTTCTTCAGAGTCTGCGAATCTGTCCATAATCGTCTATCTTCCCAGAGTACGTGCCTCAAGAGCACAGACACTGGTATATAGCAGCTCATCAACAATTGCCTTGAAGACCTTTGTGGAAGATCACAGCCTTTCAGATTAAATAATTTTCCAGACGATTGGAAACGTATCCTGATACCAGCATTCAGGTCTCTTGTAGCATCATCAAGGATTGCTGCACAGAAGAGCTTAAATGAGAGTGGATAAATTACGCAGCCCTGCTTAATAGCATTAATGATAGGAAATGGGTCCAACAGAACATCTATGCTGACTCAACTTGAGCATTCCATCATGAAATAGCCTCAGAACGTTGGTGAATTTTTCTGGACAACCAAATTTATGTAATAATTGCCAAGGGTGTCAGATGCTTTAGCCAGGTCAATAAAGACAGTGTAAAGATCCTGTTGCTGTTCTCTGCATTTCTCCTGCCTCTGGTGGGCTACAAAAGTCATGTCTGCCATTCCTCGCATTGACCTAAAACTGCATTGCCACTCCAGTAGCACACGATTAGCGACGTTGCATAGCAGATGATCAAATGGTACTCTAGTCAGAACTTTTCCAGCGACAGCGAGTAACAAAATACTGAGATAGTTACCACAGCTGGACTTTTAACCTTTCCTCTTACCTATGGTGACAACATGGTGGTGTCTTTGACGTCTTGCAGTACAGTTTCAGTACTCCATGTATTGAGAAATAGTCCATGCAGTTGCCTCTGCAGGTTCTCACCTCCATACTTGAATATTTCTGCAGGAATGCCACCAGATCCGGGAGCTCTGCAGTTCTTCGTGGCACTGATTGCAGTGCTGGCTTCATCAAGGGACTAGGCTACATCCATGTTGTCATGACAGGCTGGCTGATCCACTACTCTTATTAGTGCCTCATCTGTGATATTAGATGGTGTCACAGAATGTCATGCGTGGAATAGAGGCCCCCAGGACTCCCTTGAGGACTATGTAACATCAGAGAGAAACACAGGAATTGCCATAGTACCAGACAACACCACTGGCTCATCTCACCCAGATCCTGTCTGACAGAGTCCACTACCAGGGGCAACACATGCCATGGTGGCTAATAAGTGAAGTGCCTTCCTGACCTCCATTGGTCAGTGATTGCCTTGTGCCCCTCAAGCAGGAGGGTTAATAACCCTTCTACATCCCATCAAATGTAACTGTAACCATTCTAGGGATCCTTATAAAGGTCTAGTCACTGAGAAGGACCTTGCAAAGATTCCCTGATCCTTGGGTTTTCACCTCGGGGGATAGCAAGGCCCTCACATCTCACTCAGCCTTAACGTAGACAAAGCTCTCATTGAAGTTAATAGGAGAGCTGTTTGAGTAAGTATAAAACAGGGTAGCACCTACTGTGTTCAGACCAAGGACGCAAAAACATAGCACAGAGCAATGTTGACTTCACTGATTGCCTCAGACACTCTAGTGGCTAAGCTACAGTAGGGAGATGCTAGGTAGGCACCGAGTGAATTAATATCCCTGTAAAACTATTGCTGAAGCAAAGCAAGCTTTCGAGGGAGATATTACTAATGGAAATGCAAAGCAGCAGCACCTGATTGCTCCTCAAAATGAACTGGGTTCATCCAGAAGACCAGGGTAGCTGTTACAGGGAAAATGGATGGAATATATGGAAGGCTCCATTTGAAGGTAGCTGCTGGAAGGATTTAGGCCAGGAAGATATTGTTAGTACATGGATATGGTTCCTTGCTATCAGGTGGTTCCTTTGGGAATTCCTCAGCGATGGACATGATTTAAAATCCTGCTCGGATTTCCCGTTCTGGAAAGCAAACTGGAGAGAATGGATTTTTTTAAAAAAGTTTTGTTAATTTTTGTTTAAGATAGTTAAAAGAAAGACACATTGTTCTGAGATGTACCCAGCAATTCAGGGACTGCTATGGAGTCTTACACTGCGGGCAGGGTAGAGGCTGCTAAAGGTCAGGTTGCAAAACAGTTTCCATTTGAAGCCCCCATTTTCATGCTCCTGCTGTTCAGAACCATTGTGGGGCCCTTACAGTTTCCCGCTGTGAGGGGCAGCATGTAACTGCACTGCCTCAAAAGCTAGGCAGGGCCTGAGGTATAACTCAGAAAGCCACAGTCTGATCCCTGCTTCCCCCTCACTCCATGCAGGAAGGAATCTATGCCTTTCTTCCCATGGTGCAGATCATTTCTCCCTCCATGCGAGCACTGGCATTCTGGCTGGTGCTTTGAGGGGGAGTGGAGCCAAGGTGTTGTCCACGCCCACCCCTGCATGCCCATTCCCTGCCCACTTCTGTAGAAGTAGGAGTAGCAACCCCTGGGAGGCTTTTCTCACCTGCGATACGAATAGCCCAGGCAGGAGTGTAAAGGGCTTCCTCACACCCCACTTCACAGGCCCAGGGCTCAGCTGGGAGCTGGAATACAAGTGAGCAGGTAAAGAGGGGTATGTGAGTGCGGTGTTCCAAACTTTAAAGCTATTGAATTAGCTACCTACAGCCACTCCCCATCATCTCCCTCCACCCCCCGACACACACACACACTCTGTAAGGATCTTACAGGATCAGAGGCCTTGAGCGTACTGAGAGCCAAATGGATGGACCTTTGGCTGTGCATGGACGCAAGCATCCACTTGCGGAACTCAGTGCAGGGTGGAAGCCTACAACAGTGAAGTTCTATGACATTAATGAAGGGATGGGATAGTTTGGTGAGGAAGAGTGGTCTAGTGGTTCGGGAGCTAGCCTGGGACTCTGCAGACCCTGCTCGACCACAGGCTATTGTGGCAAGTCTCTGGGAATCGAACCCAGGACTCCTGAGCTCCAGTGCAGGGCCTTAACTACAAGACCTTCCTTCACCTCCAACTTGGGATTGCGAGCCACTTGTGCTAGAAAACATAGCTCACTTTACCAGTCCAGGATGGGTTCTAGACACTCTTCCATGTTGGCAGGTAAGGAAATACCCGAACAGCTAGCTAGACAGCGATATTCCAAGGCTACACATGGCACAGAAAGGAGTTCTGATGTCAGGATTGTCAACAATAGGTCTGATCCTGGAAAGAGCACTTGAAGGGGTGGACCCAATCCTGATATTTGAGGCTGAGAATGAGAATTCTGGTCGTGTGGCTCAGGAGAGAGTCCACTACTGTCTACAGAATGTCACACTGGTGGAGAGAGGAGACTCGCAGAAGGAAGATTCGGTCTATTTACTTTGACATTTTTTAGACTTCAGCAAAACTTGTTTTAAACTGAAATTTGATAAACAAGGTCACCTCAGAGCAGCATCTGCAAAGGGCACTGGCAAAAAATAGCTGGCATTTAAAGGGATTTTAAACCATCTCAATGCAGCTGAAGAAAACCAGGGGCGAGATGACCCAGAGTGACTGTCCCGTGTGCATTAGTAGTGTGCAGGTGCATGCAGTACTCCCCCAGATAAATGCATTCCACAGAGCTCTCCATCCACACATTTCCCACAAGCCCCCCACCCTCCAGCAAGGTCCTGTGGGTGAGAAGCTGTGCGACAGGCCTTAATGCTCCATTGCCAAGCCAAGGAATGGATCGAGGGAAAGTGTAGTTATATGGCAGAGGCTGTGACTTCCCTCTAACACAGGCAGGGCTGCTATTATGCAAATGACTCCAACGATTATAAAGTCCATTTCAGAATGCCGCTGGGCTCCTGATCCGTTTCACTGCTTTGTCTGGTCCTTCTGTATGATCTCCGCCCCCTGCCCTGCTCTAAAACTCACCACTTCATGGCCAGCAAAACAGCCTCCTTTAGTTTTGACTACAGAGTTTTTAGTTAGCCATGGGTGACTGGCAGAGTATAAGAGAATTAATGGAACAAATGCCAAGTTTATGCATGACCTCCTTGGAACAATGGATAATCATTTTCTGGTAAAGACTCCTTAAATGGTACAGGCCTGGTGCACATCAGTGAGTGTGACATTTTGATTCTGAATAGTATTCGAGTTTGAATAACTAAATAAAGGTGGAAGTGAAAAATAAGGGCCAGAGCCTCAGCTGATGCAAACCAGCATATGTCCACTGATGTCACGCTGAGTGTCTAGATAGACTCGGTTTTGAAAAGAGCTCAGCTTCTGTTTAGGTCCCAGATTTTCTAAGGACTTCAACATTCAACATGCTGAGCCCTTTGGAAAATTCGGCACAAACTGCTGAGAGCTTTTCAAATCTAGGCCCGATTGCGGGTGCTGACTAGTTGGAACTGTTTTGCAAACCTAGCTCTGTGTGCCAGAGCTACACTGTGGGCCATTAAATACATTTAAATAAACTTGTCTGTATTGTGTAGAACATTCTCCTGGTTGTTTAAAGGAGCCTGGGTATACCATTTAGCAAAAACAATCTAGTCACAGCATCCGATGAAGTGAGCTGTAGCTCACGAAAGCTCATGCTCAAATAAATTGGTTAGTCTCTAAGGTGCCACAAGTACTCCTTTTCTTTTTTCTAGAAAGACAGCCACTCTTGATGTAAAGACTTGAAGAGATGGAGAATCCACCACGTCCCTAGGAAAATTGTGCCAATGGTTAAATTACCCTCAACGTTAAAAACTTCCACCCTATTTCTAGTCTGAATTTGTCTGGCATTGGCTTCTAAACCGTAGATCTTGCTACGCCTTTTTACCTCGATTAAAAAGCCGTCTATCATCAGAAATTGGTTTCCCTCTAGGTACTTAATCAAGTCACCTCTCAGCCCCTATATAGGTTGGCTTCCCTAAGTCTCACTATAAAGCATGTTTTCCAGGCGTCAGATCATTCTTGTTGCTTTTCTCTGAACCATTTCCAATTTATGAGCAAGCTTTTTGAAGTGCGGACACCAGAACTGGACTCAATATCCAGAAGCAACACTACCTTCCTACTTCTGCTCAACATTCCCTTGCTTATTGGTCCTTGAACTGCATTGGGAGCTCATGGCCATTTGGTATCTATGAGTATCCCCCAATCCTTTACAGAGTCACTGCTTTCCTTTCCTTCGTCTTATAAATGTGATTTATGGCTATCAGGGCCCCCTGCTGATAGTTCTTTAAAGTATTCACACTGCATTAAAGACAACATGGGACAGCCTCAAGATATGTCAAACAGTAGCCATTATATTACATCTCCCAAAGGAAAGTAGCAGTGAGATCCAAACCAAGGGAGTTCATGAGCATTAGGGAACAAACATCTAGAAGAACTGGTTCAGCAATCTCTCTCACTGTTGACATTAGTCATTTTCTAAACTCTCCAAGGAGGTATTCAGATAGTTCAACCTCTTTCACTGCTCCAGAACAACATTTCAGGACTTTTGCATCGCACAATCCATAACAGCTTCTAAGAAGATTATGTAGGCAGCAAATAGCACTTCATAAGAGGTCATTTTCTAAATTATATGACCCGTTTGCAAACATTACTGCCAGATAGCAGTCTCTCTAGCTAGTGTTTTTGTAATTCTAGTCATTACCTCTCTACACAGACACATGGACCGAGCCTGTCTCTAGGATCCCTGAATCTTAAACAAGACCCCGAGCAAGGAGTGGTGCAAGAAATCAGACAGCAAATCTCTTGCTTGTGAGAAGTGTCAGATTAAAAACAGTGAAGACCGAAACTCTCCGTTTAAAGAGGCACTACATGCTCACAGCTACACAAGCTTCCCCACGATGCTCAGCCAATGTGCTTCTACCCTGTTCTGAAGGAACCATCTCTAGAGGTGAGGGGGCTTGTTGAGTCTCCATGTCAATTCTGTTATTATTGGCATCCCATTGTGTTGGTTACTGTACACAGAATTAGTGAGAGATGACCCACGGCCTGAAGAGACAAGATGGACAAGGGGAAGAGAGGAAACAGAGGCACAGCGAGGTGAAGTCACTTGCCCAAGGTCACAAAACAGATCAATGGTAGATCGAAATCTCCCTGAATCTCAGTCCAGTGCCCTGTCTACTGGGCCATTCTGCCTCTCATGTCCTTCTGAGGATGCCAGCTGCAGTTGGACCAGGATCATCAGTTCATTTTGCAGAGGCCATTGGGCATTCTTAGATAGCAAAAATGATGATGCCATTTTTGGCCTCGTATGGATTAGAGCCACTTATGTAGATGAAAGCATCTGCAGATCCCATTCCTAACTGCTTGAGCCAGCTAGTTTCTCCCACACTAGGTTTTTCCCCCCTTCTTCTTTTAGCCTTAGTCCCATTTATATAGGTTTGGCTCTTTGCATCTGTAATGGGGCACACCCCATCGCTGTCCTCACATGCCCCAGGAATCTCTCAGACTCTCTCTATTCAGTGGCAACTTCATGTGATTTATTTACATTCCCATCAGCGGATGCGTGCCAGGGTCTCCTGCATGCCACCAAAGGGCCAGGTGTCATGGAGGGGGGTGACGCGCAAAGTACACGCCCGAGCTCTCGGCTCCGTGAAGGAGCTGCCAGCTGATATCCCTGGTGGGTCAGGGGACTAGGGTGGAGTGCAGACTGGCCTACCAGGAGGTAAGTCATTGCAACTGAGTGAGCAGCCCTGGTGTGGCTGTGTGTTTTCCTCACACAGGACCCAATATAGTCCCTTTGTCTCACCTCTGCATTCAGATCAGGCACCATCCTTCTCCAGGATGCAGATGCCCAGCTGGGGATCATTGAGAGCACAGAAGAGACAGGCTCCCGGCTCTCTGTTCTTAGGCCCAGACTCAGCTCACCCCAGCTGGAGCTGCAATTGAAGGGAAAGTCCTGCCTAGTCCCAGGCTGGAGCATACCTAGTGCAGATGGAATCCTGGGCAATTTAGCTTCTAAAAAGCTAAGAAGTCTCAACTGCGCATGTGCCAAATGCTATTTTTCATAGACTTATAAGTGGGCCAAATGTGGATGGATTTTCACAGACATGGCAAAAGGCGTATGCCTGACACAAAGGACACCCCCAGCCAAGTTACACGTCCCTGCTCCAAAGCATAAGAGTGCTAGAGAGTTTCAAATAAAAAAAGTGGTTTTCAAACTTTTTTCATTTGTGGACCCCTAAACATTTCAAATAGAGGTACAGACCCCTTTGGAAATCTTAGACATAATCTATGGTCCCTAAAGAGGCTGCAGACCACAGGTTGAAAACCACTGTTCTGTGGTAATGACAACCTTTAGTGGACCCTTTAGACGTAGTCTGCAGACCCCCAGGGGTCCCCGGACCACAGGTTGAAAAGCATTGAAATAAAAGGTTGCCAGAATTTTTTGACATGGGAAAAATAACTTGTTTCACCCTAGCCTCCTTCTTAGAAATGGCTGAACTGTTTTGGCTGAAAATTTTCAAGAAAATTCAGGCTTAGTCCGATACCCAGCATGGAAAATTTCAGACCAAACAGTTAAACTTTCAAAAGTTACGAGCCTTTGACAATAGGGTCCTATCCTGGGGAGTGTCTGGCAATGGGGAGTGTCAGGCAACCTAAATAATGAGCCCTGTCTATCATAATATAGTTCAAATACATCTTTCCTTCCCTTCCAGCATCCCAGAACACTTTAGGTGAGTAGGAATCTGTTCTGATTATTCTTTAGGGATCTTTTAAATTCCCCATACATCAGACAAATGCACAAACATGTTACAGGAATACACAAAAAAAGTTTACCTTATTTTGGTCCAGGGGGTCAAATTAATTGTCTTTTTTGGTGTGAAATATTTTGGATTAATTGTAATATACTGTTCAATTTCCCACACATTATTATAGTATTATACAGACAGGTCAGAGAAAATACCCAGCTCTGAAATAGATTGCAATTGGTTTTTCAGTCAAATTTCTCTTATATTTCAGGAAAATGAGCCTAATCAGACAGAGACTTTTAGCAGGATCTTCAGATTCCCCTTGCATTTACCACATTGCTCTTCTTTCATCCCTTCTGTATCTCAGGGCTAATTTCATCCAGTGATGGGTGGGTCCAGGTTGGATAGGGCAAAATCATTCTCCTCTTTCTGGCCTCTATCCGCATTTTCATTAGCTATGTCCATGCCCCTTGCTTCTCTGAATCTTTCCGTCACCACCAAGGTGCTGCTTGGTACATTGCTTCAGCTGCTGGTCTGCTTTTCCCAGTCCTGGGATTTTAATGTGACACCCTTTGACTTCCACTAAGACCACTCACAGGAGTAAAATGACTCATGCACAAATATTGCTCAAGCTTGCAGGGGTGTCATCAGGAAGGCCAAAACACAACTGGAGTTGCAGCTAGCAAGGGATGTGAAGGGTAACAAGAAGGGTTTCTACAGGTATGTTAGCAAGAAGAAGGTCAGGGAAAGTGTGGAACCCTCACTGAATGGGGGAGGCAACCTACTGACAGATGGTGTGGAAAAAGTTGAACTACTCAATGCTTTTTTTGCCTTGGTCTTCACAGACAAGGTCAGCTCCCAGACTGCTGCACTGGGCAGCACAGTATGGGGTGGAGGTGAGCAGCCCTCAGTGGTGAAAGAAGAGGATATGGACTATTTAGAAAAGCTGGATGTGCACAAGTCCATGGGGCCAGATGAAATCCACCCGAGGGTGCTGAGGGGGTTATCTGATGTGATTGCAGAGCCATTGGCCATTATCTTTGAAAATTCATAGTGATCGGGGAAGGTCCCGGATGATTGGAAAAAGGCAAATATAGTGCCCATCTTTAAAAAAGGGAGGAAGGAGAATCTGGAGAATTACAGACCGGTCAACCTCACCTTAGTCCCTGGAAAAAATCATGGAGTAGGTCCTTAAGGAATCCGTTTTGAAGCACTTGGAGGAGAGGAAGGTGATCAGGAACAGTCAACATGGATTCACCAAAGGCAAGTCATGCCTGACCAACCTGATTGCCTTCTATGATGAGATAACTGGCTCTGTGGATATGGGAAAGCAGTGGATGTGCCATACCTTGACTTTAGCAAATCTTTTGTTACGGTCTTCCACAGTATTCTTGCCAGCAAGTTAAAGAAGTATGGATTGGATGAATAGACTATAAAGTGGATAGAAAGCTGGCTAGATCGTTGGGCTCAGTGGGTAGTGATCAATGGCTCGATGTCTAGTTGGCAGCTGCTATCAAACGGAGTGCCCCAGGGGTCTGTCCTGGGGCTGGTTTTGTTCAACATCCTTATTAATGATCTGGATGATGGGATGGATTGCACCCTCAGCAAGTTCGCAGATGACACTAAGCTGGAGGGAGAGATAGATATGCTGGAGGATAGGGATAGGGTCCAGAGTGATCTAGACAAATTGGAGGATTGGGTCCAAACGAAATCTGATGAGGTTCAACAAGGACAAGTGCAGAGTCCTGCGCTTCGGACGGAAGAATCCCATGCACTGCTACAGGCTGGGGACCAACTGGCTAAGCAGCAGTTCGGCAGAAAAGGACCTGGGGATTATAGTGGATGAGAAGCTGGATATGAGTCAGCAGTGTGCCCTTGTTGCCAAGAAGGCTAACAGCATATTGGGCTGCATTAGTAGGAGAGTTGTCAGCAGATTAAGGGAAGTAATTATTCCCCTCTATTTGGCACTGTTGAGGCCACACCTGAAGTATTGTGTCCAGTTTTGGGCCCCCCACTACAGAAAGCACGTGGAAAAATTGGAGAGAGTCCAGCAGAGGACAATGAAAATGATCAGGGAGCTGGGGCACATGACTTACGAGGAAAGGTTGTGGGAACTGGGCTTGTTTAGTCCTCAGAAGAGAAGAGTGAGGGGGAATTTGATAGCAGCCTTCAACTACCTGAAGGGGGGTTCCAAAGAGGATGGAGCTCAGCTGTTCTCAGTGGTGGCAGATGACAGAACAAGGAGCAATGGTGTCAAGTTGCAGTGACGGTGGTCTAGGTTGGATATTAGGAAAAACTTTTTCACTAGGAGGGTGGTGAAGCACTGGAATGGGTTACCAAGGGAGGTGGTAGAATCTCCATCCTTAGAGGTGTTTAAGGCCCGGCTTGACAAAGCCCTGGCTGGGATGATTTGATTGGGGATTGGTCCTGCTTTAAGCAGGGGGTTGGACTAGATGATCTCCTGTGGTCTCTTTCAACCCTGATACTCTATGATTCTATGTAAGTATCTGCAACTTTTGGACTTAACTTTGTTGTCTCTTTTCTATTGCCTCTGCTCTTGTCCAGCTCTGCCCTCTGAGCCAGCTCATTTGGAATATCTGAATGCCTCACTAAGGGGTAATTGCTTTTTGCCCTTTCTCCAAATAAAATTCTGTTCATTAAGCACTGCAACTAGCTCCCTGTTGTGGATTGCAGAATTTAGATTTGCAGGCTTCACACAGGTAAGTTTTCTTGCATCTTCCACACACATAAGGCAATGACACATGAGACCCAAATCTCCCCACGGCTCCATCAGAATGACAGGCCATTGTGGGTTGGAGGGGAAGGATTCTCAGAAATGGTTAATCTATGCATCATGCGCCCAATCCAAAGACCATTGAAGATAATGGGAAAACTCCCACTGACTCCAGTGAGCTATGGATCAGGGCCCATATTTGTATTTCAGGGCAGAATAAATTATGATGAAATTTGAAGCAGTAGCTCCCCTTCATAGCTTTAACAGAAGGCAAATAGGGCAGTGGCATGTGGCTGCTGGTGTGGAAAGGCCAAGAGATATAGTGTTGGTGGCATGGAAGACCTACTTGGGAGGTGTGGGTGGGTCAAGATCCCTTCTATCTGCCGCTCTTTGTTTTCCACAAGTACTGCTGGACATTCACCGCCAGCCCCATTTTTGAGGGGAGGCAGTGAAATGCAGCCGATGGAGATCCCATGAGCAGTGGATCTGTTCTTCCAATCGTCCCCTCCTCCTTTTCAAGGCAGGAATTGGCTGGTGATCTTTGTCTTCCCCTTCCTTGGCAGGTTGGCTCTCTCTCTCATGCATAGGTGTGTTCCAATTCCCCTGCAATCAGGCTTCTGCAGCAAGGCACTTGTAATGCGAGTCACTCAAGAACAGGCTCCAAGGAGGCACATGTGTTTGGTGTGTGAACATGTGCAAGTTATTTGCTTATCCCTGACCTACTTCCATTCAGAGTGAACAAGAGAGGTTGTTGTCCCTGTTCTTTCTCTGTTTCGACATGCAATTGTGGTGGTGTAAGGCCTGGCTCATGCTGCTCCAAGCTAGGCTGATGGATCGGATGCTTGTTGTTTCATGTTTTAATGACCAATGTGCAGGTCTGAGCAAGCCAGCAGCACTCCAAAACATCTTGAAAACATTAGAGATAGTCTTGAGACCTTTCATCCACTGCTCTGCCTGTTTTCAGAAGACTGTTCATTTTGTTTTACATCAATGGACTGATAATAATGCAGAGGATTCTGAGTGCACTGAAAGCACTCACAGAAGCCAGCATAGAAATTGGATAATAGGAGAACAGGACTGCCATACTTTGCTGCCCTGGCTGAGGGGACTTTTTATTATCCTGTTTGTTGCAATAGAAGTTTATATATAGCACAGTAAGAGCTCAATTCTGCTTTGAGAGATGCATGAACTACTTAGCAGGGAGGGGTTAGGAAGGTGCTTTGGGATGGAGTAGCCTAGCCTCTGTGCACCTGCCAGTCATGCCAGGATTGGAGGAGGAGTTAAAAGGAGGAAACACTGCTCAGATGGGGGCAACCCTAGGAAGGGAACAGGCTTTTAAGCATCTCCAGCTCCAAGGAGAGGGCTGACAGCCAGCAAACCCCCTGCCCTGACAGAGAGTGCAGATCTCTTGAGCTCAAAGGGGGAAAAGACTGGGACTTGCACGGGAGACCCAGAACTATGATGTGGACGATGATACTCCCAGCGTGAAGTAAGAGAGGCCCACAGCCTGGAGAGAATCAGCGACAGGTTTTTCTTTTCCTTCATACCTTCATTAAATCTTGTTTGCTGGCTGCAGGCGGCTTTGTATAAGAACTAGGGGCCACCAAATGAAATTAATGGGCAGCAGGTTTAAAACAAAAAAAAAGGAAGTTGTTCTTCACACAGCGCACAGTCAACCTGTGGAACTCCTTGCCTGAGGAGGTTATGAAGGCTAGGACTATAACAGGGTTTAAAAGAGAACTGGATAAATTCATGGAGATTAAGTCCATTAATGGCTAATAGCCAGGATGGCTATTAGCCTCTGTCAGAGGGTGGAGATGGATGGCAGGAGAGAGCTCACTTGATCATTACCTGTTAGGTTCACTCCCTCTGGGGCACCTGGCATTGGCCACTGTCAGTAGACAGGATACTGGGCTGGATGGACCTTTGGTCTGACCCAGAATGGCCATTCTTATGTACTTATGTTATTTCACCCTGAGAGGGGAAGAAAATGCCCAGTGGCCTTGGCCAGAGGGTTGAGCACTGGCCCTCTAGAAAGACGTACCCAGAGGCACTCACTGGGGTGGGGGTAATTGGACTCACATATGTGCTTCCCACATGGCTCCTACAGGGGGCGCTCTACCATGCAGATTTGTGACAAGCCACGGTCCAAATCTGGGCTTCTGCTGTGGCTCTGGCTCCAGGCCTGGCCGGCTTTCCCTGTCCCCAGCACACGGCAGCTGCTGCTGGATGTTGAGGATTAATGGACATCTTTGTTCTTTAAGGTTTCAGCGCCATTCTGAAAGGAGGTATTTGCTTGAATGAAAGCTAGTAAGTGCTTATTATATTGATGATCACAGAGGGATTAAAGCTAATCCCTGGAGGGATCAATTCCCTATTGTTAACCATGCTGGTTCTCGACAAATTGAAATGGTGACAGACCAGTCGAAACACTAATCCAACCTGTGTGGGCCAGCTCCCACCGATGAAGGCTTTTTCTTCTGCCCTCCCACTACTTTGTCAACTTTGACCTGAGTCAGAGTTTAAGGACCATGCTGTCTCCTCCATTGGAGGAACCCATGGTTAGGGACAAGTTGACTGACAAGCCGAATTTTCAGTTATGTTAAGGTCCTATTGGTCTATGCTGGAGTATAAAGGGGCACTGAGGTAGGCAGAAATAGCCCCTAAACCAACTGCCTCAGCAGTGGGGCTCCCTGGGTAGTCAAAGCACTATACTGGCCCTGTTCCTAATCAGCAATGTAGGGACAAATCGGGGGCATATCCGGAATGTACTGCCCTGTGGCTGTTCAATGCTTCTGAGGGACCCTTAGGCGCAGTCCGAAGGCTGCTCTGAGTTAAGACTGGGGCTGTGTAGGGTCCTACACAGCCCCAGAGTATGGGGAACACTCGCCCCTCAACTTTTTGTACTTTTCCCAAGGGCAGGAACCAGAGTTACTGAGAACCAAAGCCTGCACGTTTACTTCTCTGCGTTTCCCCAGCATTAGATTGTCAGATTCCCCACTGATACTGGGCCATGTAAGCACTTAGCTAGGGAGCTTAGGGTGCAAAGATGATGTGGAGAATAGGGGTTCATTTGGGCAGAATGCTTAGCCCTCTGGACAGAAAGATGGAAATGTCGTCACTCTTGCCAATGGAAGAGACTCCTCGCATTCCACGGTAGAGTTAAATTCTCTCTCTGCATTTCTTTGCATCTCAGCAGCTTACAGGAAACAAGCATTCTCAGCTATTGTACCGCCACAAATCTTGCTCTAATATCATCAGGCTGTGACATTCGGCTATTAAGATCCTTAGCCTTTCATCAGGTCATTCCTATAATCCCTTAGTACTGCTGATTTCAGGCAGCGGAAACCAGCTCTGCAGTCTCTGTATATCACAGGCCAGAGAACTTCCCTAAAAAAATTCCTTGAGCAGATCTTTTAGAAGACCATCCAGTCTTGATTTTAAAATGGTCAGTGATGGAGAATTCACCTCAACCCTTGGGAAATTATTCCAATGGTTAATTACACTTCATGTTAAAAATGTACACCATATTTCAGTCTGAATTTGTCTAGCTTCAACTTCCAGTCGCTGGATCACGTTATACCTTTCTCTGCTAGACTGAAGAGCTCACTATTAAATAGTTGTTCCCCATGTACATACATAGATTATAGATTGTAATCAAGTCATCCCTTGATGACTTCTCTTGGTTAATAAATAGATTGAGCTCTCTGAGTCTATCACTGTTTCTTCTCTGAACGCTCTCCTTCTTGAAGTGTGGGCACCAGAACTGGACACAGGATTCCAACAGCGATCACACCCGTGCCAAATACAGAGGTAAAATAACCTCTCTTCTCTTACTCGAGGTTCCCCTGTTTATGAAACCCAGGATCGCATTCACTCTTTTGGCCACAGTGTCGCACCGGCAGCTCATGTCCAGCTGATTATCCACCGTGATCCCCAAATCTTTTTCAGAGTCCCTGTTTCCCAGGATAGAGTCCTGCAAGGTGGGAGGGTCCCAGAGTTCAGGCTGTAACCTGAGCACGAACGTTTACACTGCAATTAAACAACTTCTTAAGTCCGAGTCAGCTGGCACAGGCCAGCAGCGGGTGTCTAATTGCAGTGTAGATGCTAAAGGACCACTCAAGGAAGACAAGGCTGTTGCAGAGAAGTTGAATGAATTGTTTGCATCGGTCGTCACTGCAGAGGATGTGGGGAAGATTCCCACACATGAGCCATTCTTTTTAGGTGACAAATTTGAGGAATTGTCTCAGATTGAGGTGACAATAGAGGAAGTTTTGGAACAAGTTGATAAATTAAACAGTAATAAGTCACCAGGACTGGATGGTATTCACCCCAGAGTTCTGAAGGAACTCAGATATGAAATTGCAAAACTACTAACCATGGTATGTAACCTATTGCTTAAATTACCCTCTGTACCAGCTGACTGATGGCTAGCTAATGTAATGCCTATTTTTAAAAAAGGCTCAGGAGGCGATCCTGGCAATTACAGGCTTCCTAGGCTAACCTCAGTACCAGGCAAATTGGTTGAAACTATAGTAAAGAACAGAATTATCAAACTCATAGATGAACATGTGTTGGGGAAGAGTCAACATGGCTTTTCAAAAGGGGAATCATGCCTCACCAATATACTAGAATTCTTTGAGGAAGTGTCACGGGGTGCTCCATTCCCCGCTGGTCTGGTGCCTCCTTCTGGTCACTCTAGGGCTTAGCTCTCAAGGCAAATGCCCCCTACTGCAGTTTGCATGCCATCACTCTGTCTCTCTCCCTGGTCTGCAGACCCTCTCTCATTCCAGGCACCTCAGCGTCTTCTTCATGACTGAGCCCTCTGGCCAGGTCACTCAGTGTTTCCCCCTTCCAGGGTATATCAAAGACTTTCCTTCAGCAATCCTGGGCAGTCTTCCCATTCACTGCCTCAAGTCTATGCCTCGCCCACGGTGTCTGGTAGGGGAACCCAGGCCCACCCACTACTCTGGTTTCCAGTCTAGCAGTTCTGGGCTTTCCTTTCCCAGCCCTCACTGCTCCCTCCCTGGACTGCTTCCTACCACTCCCGGTTCCCTTCCTTGCTCGGCTGTACTAGCTCCAAACCCTCCTCCCTCTTCCCAGAAAGTGACTGCAGCCCGCACGCCTCTGCAGCCTTCAAACACTTCTCCCTCTTCCCAGGAAGTGACTGCCCTTTCCCAGCAGTAGCCACATTCTGTTGCCAGCTTCCTGGCTTTATAGGTCCCACCTGTTCCTGCCCAGCTGAGTCTGCTTTCAATTAGCTCCCTACTCCCTGGCTTCTCCTCCAGGTGCAGCCTGTGTAGATAATTGGCCTACTAGGCCATCTTAACCCGTCAGTCCTGTGTGGGGTGTACACCCCATAACAGGGAGTCAACAAGCATGTGGACAAAGGTGATTCAGCTGATATAGTGTACTTGGACTCACCAAACGCTCTTAAGCAAAGTATGCAGTCATGGGATAAGAGGGAAGGTCCTTTCATGGGTCAGTAATTGGTTAAAATGCAGGGAACAATGGGTAGGAATAAATGGTCAGTTTTCACAGTGGAGAGAAGTAAATAGTGGGGTCCCCCAATGATCTGTACTGGGACCAGTACTGTTCAGCATATTCATGGATGATCTGGAAAAAGGGGTGAACAGTGAGGTGAAGACAATACATATTACTCAAGATAAGAGCATAAAAAAGGCCATACTGGGTCAGACCAAAGGTCCATCTAGCCCAGTATCCTGGCTTCCGACACTGGCCAATGCCAGGTACCCCAGAGGGAATGAACAGAACAGGTAATCCTCAAGTGATCTATCCCCTGTTGCCCATTCTCAGCTTCTGGCAAACAGAGGCGAGGGACAACATCCCTGCCTATCCTGGCTAATAGCCATTGATGTACCTATCCTCCATGAACTTATCTAGTTCTTTTTTAACTGTCTCTTGCTATGTGTATGTGCTATGTATATGTACATTGCCTAGATCGACAGGGCCCTGATCTCCACTGGGGCTGCTAAGTGTTACTGCAATACAAATTAATGATAATAGAATAAATCTGAACAAGGAATATGTACCTTTTAAAATATAATAGGCTATTCATAGTCTATGAACTAGAATCAACTTTGCTGAGGCCACGTAAATCTTGACTGCAAAATTTTCATTTACACAAGGGAGATAAGTCAAGCAAACTCTGCAGGTAGATTTATTTTCCCTTTGCCATGCAAATATAGATTCCTGACAAATATTTATAAAAGGACGCAGTCCTATAGATGGCGCCACAATGTATAAAAACATAGATTACGGCTGGTAAAGCACTACTGTAGCACTAAAACACTTGAGAAAGAAAATCCAAGGGTTAGGATCAGGTCACCAAGCATCTGAACTCAGTGAAAGGAAATCAATGTGTCTTATGGAAAAGTGTTTAAGATGTGTCTCTGTGAAACACTACAAGCCTCTAGTAAAGTAACTTCCAGATGCACAAAGATTAGCCTGGCTTCTTTACCCACCTGTCTGCTGGATCCTTGAGGGTCTTCACTCTGGCTTTGGCTGCAGTGATATGGTTGATAATTCAGGATTCAGACACCGTAAAGGGGAACATTTTGCTGGCTCGCTAGCTCTGCTCTGGGTTGCTACCTGTGATGGTGATGACTGCACCTTGTGGCCAGCATTAAACATATTGGTAAAGAGAGCGATGGGCTCCATTATTCATATGAACCAGCACCAGTGGAGTTTTGGGGTGTGTTTGTGTCTCTTAGGGTGCATAAAGGACAATGGAAACCCAATATGGCACAAGTTACTTCTACCATCCAAAGCTTTGGGATATTGGCAGATCTGTATAGAGGCCAGGTGACAGTGTGCTCAAGGTCTGGATCTGATTGTTTTCTGGGTTCTAATTTGTACTGCCACAGTCCAGCAAACTCTAAACAGGGAGATCCACTGGGTCTCAGCCCTTTGGATACTCTGGCATTTCCCTCTAGATTCCCTTTCCCATCATTTTCTGACCACCAATAAGCCAGTGCACAGGAAGGCTCTCAGTGCTGATAAACATGTTTGTTTCAGAGCTCAATACACTGCTGTTTGTTACATTGGATAGCACGGTTCCTAGACCTGGGTAAAAAGTTTTGCCCCCTCCCAGAAAAGGATGTGGAGCCCCCCAAGAGGTCCCACTCTTTACTTCTCCCAACAAGCCAGTCTACCCCAACTGCCCCAACCCTGGTTCTGAACACTCCCCTGCCCTTGGCAGGCTTCTCAATGTGGGGGTGGGAGGTGGGCCAGAAACTCATCCCATCCGGTGTCTTTAGGAAGTGGCCAATTGTCTGGGGCCAGGCTCTAGGTGTCGCTGCCCTCCCACCCTTGTGAGGTTCTTCTGTGGGAAGGAGAAGGTGGCCTGTCTGTCCCCATTCATCACCATTGGGACACAGGAGCCTAGTGCTGCCCCTACTGCAGATGGAAATTTATCTAAGGAGTAATATGGGAACTGAGCTATCCCAGTAACTAGGAGTGCTCTCCCACCCTCCAGAAGAGCCTTTGGACAGCAGTGCATGTGGGTCAGGAGGCGAATGGAGAGGGGGGAAAAAGACCTCACTTGATGGGATTTCAGCCTTGCTTTGAAAACTCCAGATGGAACTGGGGCAGCGTCCCAGAACCCTGCTAATCAAACCCACTGGCTTGGTGGCCAAAATTGGGTGCAATGAAATCAGGAGGCCTACGTATGATGGAGAAGCCACCATGGATCCAGTCAGGGTGTAGGAGCAGGTGAAAAAAGGAGAAGATCCCTGCTGGTCCAGAAGTCTCCTACTGAGCAAAGCACTACTGATGGAAATGAAGTGTAGAGAAAATGCATGGTGAATGAGAAGAACTTTGCCTGAGCATGTCAGTTGTTCTCTAAGTCCCAAGAGAGATGAGACTGTGCCATGCTTGACTCCAGCCAGGGACATCAAACATTCTATCCCTCATGCCCCGTTATTTGAAGAAGGTACATTTGCTGACACTACAGTCTCCCAGCTGAGATATTCCATTGAAATGTGAACAAAGTACTCCACATTCCTAATCCTTTATTGGTTTACAGGAAGAGGTAGAGCTAAATCCTGAACCAAAATTCATTAGGGTCCTCCAGAAAATCAGAATTAATGGGATTAATTAATCTCACTGTTCCATGAATTATGGTGTTTAAAGCAGATGATGAGAAATGTAATGACACTATTTACTTGTCTATAGATTGTATTATAAAAATCACGGTGATACCTGGCTATGAAACAGTGCTTTGTCTAACTGTTACAATGGTCTGTCTTTTTAATTGTGGCTTGAATTATAATGATTTATCCATCTGATTTCCTTTTAATTCAACTCTTTGCCTGTTAATGGAACTCTGGGAAGTTTGATTAGAGGCTGAACCAAGTTCCCTTTTGTGCCTAACTCTTTGCTAACCAGGTGCACTATTCTAGGGAGACAACTGGGTTGGAAACCAGGGAGAGTTATTTATAGACAGCCTGAATGATGGGTGTGTGACCAGCTGCACCACAATGTTTAGTGGGCTTCTTTGGGTTATTTAGAGATAGGACTCAAACTTCCTATAACACTCCTCCATCATCAGATACAACAACATAAATATTATCGATTCAAAGGCCAGAAGGGATCACTGTTATCATCTAGTCTGACATCCTGTATAACACAGTGCAAAATACTTCCTAGAGCAGATCTTTTCGAAAAACATCTGATCTTTATTTAAAAATTGTCAGTGATGGAGAATCCACCATGACCCTTGCTAAGTTGTTCCAAGGGTTAATTACTCTCTCTGTCAAAAATGTACACCTTATGCCCAGTCTGAATTTGTCCAGCTTCAACTTCTAGACATCGGATAGTGTTTATTATTTGTTTCTCTGCTAGACTGAAAAGCTCATATTAAATATTTGTTCCCCATGTAGGTATTTAGAGGCTGCAATCAAGTAACCCCTTAACATTCTCTTTGTTAAAATAACTAGAACAAGCTCTTTGAGTCTATCACTATCAGGCATGTTTTCTAATCCTTTAATCATTCTTGTGGCTCTTCTCTGAACCCTCTCCACTTTATCAACATCCTCCTTGAATTGTGGGCACCAGAACTGGACACCGTATTCCAGCAGTGGTCACACCAGTGCCAAATACAGAGGTAACAGAACCTCCCTACTCCTACTCAAGATTCTTCTGATTATGCATCCCAGGGTTACCCACAGCATTGCACTGGGAGCTCATGTTCATCTTATTATCCATCATGACCCCTCAAGCTTTTCAGAGTCACTGCTTTCCAGGATAGAATCCCCCTCCCGTAACTATAACCGACAGTTATATATATTTCCTAATATATGATCTCAAAACAAGATGACATCTTAGCACTAGGATAAAAATACAGTGCCACCTGTTGGGGGTGGTGCTGCCTGCATTGACATTACAGTAACTTACAGTTGGTGGCTGGACCCTGCTGAGACCAAAGTTATGTTGAGTATAGACCAGGAAGAAGAGTTGAGCAGGAGAGCATTTCTCTGGGCCTTTCAACCAGGTATGTTTGCACCAGATTATACCATGATACAATGACTAGTAGTAAAATAGCCATTGAAATTTACCCAAACTTCTCTGAACTGTAACTTCCCATCTTTGCTTAGAACTCTGATATTCTTTACCAGAGGATGTTGTGAAGGCCAAGACTATAACAGGGTTAAAAAGAGAACTAGATAAATCCATGGAGGATAGGTTCATCAATGGCTATTAGCCAGGATGGGCTGGGATGGTGTCCTTAGCTTCTGTTTGCCAGAACCTGGGAATGGGTGATGGGATGGATCACTTGATGATTACCTGTTCTGTTCATTCCCTCTGTGGCACCTGGCATTGGCCACTGTCAGAAGACAGGATACTGGGCTAGATCTTTGGTCTGACCCAGTATGGCCGTTCTTATGTAGAAAGCTGAGAAAGCTGAAGCAACCTGTTAGTAACACTTCCGCGCAGCAGGAATTGATAAGCCATGCAATAAACAAGTGATCCTTGCAATACACTGGGTCAAAGGCAAAGAACGCTTCATATCTGAGCAAAGCCGGCTACTTGAGGCAGTGCTACTGCAAGAGGCATTTGCAACTTTTGCATTAATTGGATTTTTTAAAGGGTTGTAAAACTGACTTGATCTGTGAAGTACTCAATAATTATAGGGGATTATGGCCACATTTTGAAGAGCTGATGCAGGAAGAACTTGAGCGAAGCAAACCCTGCTTTGGCCTAATTTACAGGCATGCACAAAACAGTGTGGGTCTGAATCTCTTTTCACACCAGTTTTACCCCAGAGTGTGTCAAGGGAGTGACTCCTGATTTACACCAGTAGGTGTAAAGGTGAGAAGAGAATCAGGCCCAAAGGCTCTTTTTTAACTCCATTTTAACGGTTATTAATAACATCTTTAGTTTCAGCCCCAACCCCCTCCAAGGGAACCTGCCAGTGCTGACCCTTTGCAGAACGGCTTTACTCCTGTGTGCAGTGAGGAAAATCTGAGCTTTCCTTAAAGCACCAGTCAGCTGAAATAACAAACGAACCTAGACATAATCACACATTTACCAAACTCTCCAAAAAGATGCAATTATTGTTCACTCTTCTTCCAACACCATGGCTGTGGCCTTGCAGGTTGGCTTCCCAGTGCAGGAGAAATCAACAATGAGCATATTGTAATTGTAACTTTCTTCATTTACACGTATATGTAAGTCCTGGAGAAGCGGTGGGCAAATAGCACCCCCAAAATCCCTTCTTTCTAGAATCTGAGCCCAACCCCAATGCCCAGGCCTCAGGGAGCAACTCTGTTTCAAGAATTGACTTTAATCAGAGACCAGTGCAAAAGGCAAACTTTCATATTGGTCCCATTGCTGCCTCTTTCTAGAAGCTGCCTCTCCAGAGAGCCTTGCCAAAGAAAACTGACATCAACACAGCATGTCTTTCCAAGAGGGAATGTTCACTTGCAATCTAAGAAAAAGAACTTGGATGACTAACTGTAACAGTGCCACCTGGTGACACCTGCAATTGTCCCAGGAGAGAGGAAAGGGACAGATTCTATCCCTCTGTTCTGGCCCTTTGCACCACTCAGATGGCACAGAGGAGCTGGAATCTGACCCTAACTGCATGTCTAAGAATTCCCTTGGTTTTGGTTCCCAGCTGATGAAAAGCCATCATAGGGGCAGCTGCACGCTGCCAGTTCTCAGCACGTCCCTCAAGGACTATAGCCAGCTGGTGAAAGTGAAAACTGCCTCTAGGCTGCTCTAAACTATGACAGAGCCAAGGCTGGAGCAAATGTGGCTGGTGAATCAAGGAGCCATAATCACCTTCTGGATAATATGCTCTCCTGCACATATTGGATCTTGATGCAGGAGAGTATATGGCCAAAGTGTTTATAGTAGTGCCTGACAAATTTTCTGTTTACGTGCTTTACTAATTGGTAGCTTTAGGCAGGCAATGGTTGTACTAACAGAGTTTCAAACAAGTTAAGTGTATAAACATGCATGCAAAATATGTGCACACAACTGTGACAATTGACTGTGCAAACTGTGAAATGTTATCCACACATATGCCCAATTAGCTATTTTTGTGTGCAATTGCTGGATTTTAGTGCGCACACACCTTAATTCCGGGAGCAAATTAGGGGCATAATTGCACATGCAAATGTGCATGCCTCTTTTTTTCCCCTAGGACTTTACAAACACACTGGTGTTAGCATTGGTGAGAAAGGAAGACAGCAGCTGGGGTTAGATTTCGTTTTTCTTCGTTTTTAGGAATATGTCAAATAATGATAAGCAAACCTGAAATAATGGGTAGGCTGGGCCCAGATCCTCCAGTGCAACCAAAGAATGATCTGTCCAGCTATCTAGAGATGGTGCCGGACTGGTCCCACAGCATAAACTGAAGCAGTATCAGAGTTTTCTAACTAGGGCTTGCTGCCAATGTGCAGTACATACTGTTGCTGTTGCGGGGGACCGTTAGTGCTAGGGATTGCCTAGCCATGCAACCTTTCGTCTGGCCATGCCACTGGGAGCTAGCAGCTATGACAGGGGGTATGATAAAGCAGTAGGGTAGCTCTATACCACTGGAAGATCCCACCACACACGAGTGAGCATTCCATGCCCCCCATCAGGTTTGCTTTGTGCTGCTGCATTATCTCTGCATAAGAATTTGTTTTTCTTAACTAGCATTTAGGATGAGATTATAAAAAGCCAAACTGAATCCTGTGCATATTGCTGAGACATCAGGCCTGTTCCCTTCCCTGCTCTGAAATTCTGCCTCTGACGGCTATTGAAAAATTTGGGGTTCTTAGGTTGTTGCTATTTTCCCCCCTCTCATTCTATTTGAGGTTTGTATGTTTCACTTTAAAGCTTAGGCGGGGATCTGCTGATGGGTTACTTTGTTTGCTTTCTTGTAATTAGTTCATTTTATTTTGTTTTCCTAAATCTAGGGCTGAAAAATGAAGATGGAGATTATAAAGCTGTATTTTTCTCAGGAGAGGATTATATTTTTTGTCCTTGCTCTTTCTCGGAACAGATTGGAACACTGTACATTGTGGGACTCAACTGAAAATGGTCCACATCTGTGCACTAGTGAAATTACTTTCCATTGCTGAGTGGCTTTTGTCTGGAGCACCGTGACTACCTTTACCTCACTTCACACGCAGCATGCCGTGCTTCCAGTCACTCCAGCTGCATCAGCGTTTGGGAAATGCAGCTTCCATGGAAGAGCCATTTATTAAAAGCTCATTCCAGAGAGCTTTCAAATCTGGAAACCTATTAAAAAAAAGTTTGGAGATAAAGCAGAGCTTGCGCCTGCTCCTTAGCTGAACCTGAGCGATCAGATGAAAGATATACTGGCACTCCTGCTGATGAGGGTCACTGAAATTACTACCCTTGTGACCGGGAAAAAAACAGCGGTAAGAACTATCCTTTAATTTCCTTCAGTTCAAGTGGGTTGAGGGGACACAGGCCCTATATTTATTCCCATCAACTGGAACAACTCAGCTACGAAGCTCATGTTTTTCTTTTCAGAATGAAAGGAAAAGTGGAGGAATGACTTTCACCCATAAAGACTGGTAGCAAACTTTGAAACAAAGGCATGATAACAAGAATCTATCTAATCTATCTATCTATCTATCTATCTATCTATTCCCATACACCCCTTCTATCTATCCATCCCCATACACTCCTTCTATCTATCTATCTATCTATCTATCTATCTATTCCCATACACCCCTTCTATCTATCTATCCATCCCCATACACTCTATCTAATCTATCTATCTATCTATCTCATCTCCTAATCTCCAGAGCTGGCCCCTCTCTCTTTGCTCAAGCTGTCAGTACCCTTGGGCTGTCATGCCAGCAACACTTCTTAGATCTTCCTGGAGTGGTTTAAAGCTGCAAATCACTGCTGGGTTTGGTAATCAGTTGTTACACTGGGATTCTGGAGGTGGGCCATAAAAATTAAAGGGAGACTGCGATAAGTTTTTCTGCCCTGGTTGCATCAAGGGATTGGCCAAAACATGTTGAGTTGAGACTTCAAAAGAACCATCTTAAAATCACCGGTTCTATCCTTTAGAAATGAACGAGCTATGATCCCTTTTAACTGCATCCCTGTTAACCAAAACTGAACTGAACTGAATATCACCCAGCTCTGGGGTTACATGCCACAGGATTAACCGTGCCTCTCCCCGGGCACCCACTTGTTTCATGGACTGTGTTCTGGGTAATAACATGAGAGGACACCGTGTTTCTAAACTGGTGCTTTGTTAAGAGAACTAGTTACAGCGGTGCTGCAACTGCAGCTAGTTTCCTCCCCATGTGCACACAGATGGACTTCCTAGTGCCTTTCCACACTCTTCCTCACTGCAACCTGTGCTCCTTCCTCCAAGTTCCATGCAGGTTGCTATACTTCTCATGTCATGCCAGGACTAAATGCCAAGAAGTGCAGCATGGAATTTTCAAATTAGGCATTTGCCTAATTCTGCTCACATTGAAGTCACTGGTTAAACTCCCATTTACTTCACTGGGAGGAGAATTAGGCCAATGTTGCATGTGTCTGGAAATCCTATCCTCAGACCCTGCCACCTTCTCCTGAGCTAACCAGCCTTGGGGAGCAGACATCACTGTACTCCAGGGTCCGACAAGCTTGGCTTGCAGTTGCCATTTCTGGATTGTTGGCCTTGAGGAAGATGTTTATAACTGGAGAACAAGCTCAACAGGCTTTGAAAGCTGTGCTAAGCTGCCCCAATCATCCAAGCCTCAAGTTATCCAAAGGTTCAGGACCTCTCCAGAAATGAGGATAATCCAGGCTCTTGTACACATTCTGTAGATGTGTGATGTGTAGTTTGCTAGGAGTTTCGGATGAGGCCGTTACTCCCTTGGATGTATGTACAGTAACCGGCTTGCTAGCCTTCGGGGGTCTCTCAGCTTGCTCTCTCTCACTAATAACTATTCGAGAACTCTTAACAAGAGGTTAATGGCATTTGTAAGTGGATATTTCTGCAGAGGTGGATAAAGCCAATTTGACTAAGTCACTGTTTCCCCACTATATAGAGAACTCAAGCATGTACAAGGATTAGAGAAGTAGTTAACTGGCATTTTAAATCCCAGGCTAAGGGCTATTTTAAAAGTACTTTTGGTGTATTGTACAGCAATAGCAAATGGGAGACGAGCCCAAGAACCCATGTCTCTAGCTGTTTGCTATGAAGGTTGGGGAAGGAAATTCTCATTTGGTTACTGGGTAGAAGCGACATGCTATTTAGAGATTGCAGAGCAAGACATAAATCCCCAGCTGTGCCAAGTAGCATGTGACATCCCCCAGGGCCCCTGCAATGCTGGGCCAATCCCAAGGCACAGGTTAGAGTGGCAAAGAGGTTGCCGGGCCAGCTACTAACAGCCCCAAGGGGCTTTGACAGCACGTGGAGGTTGCCATGGTTCAGGGAAGCCTTGGCCAAACACTACTTCCCCCAGCTGTGTCCCCTATCATAGAATCATAGAAGATTAGGGTTGGAAGAGACCTCAGGAGGTCATCTAGTCCAACCCCCTGCTCAAAGCAGGACCAACACAAACTATGTGGTTGCCAGGGAGGAGTGGGGAAGGAAATCACACTAGGCAGGAGAGATTCTCCAAGAGACACATGCACCAGGTCCGTGGCCATGTTGCACACAGCGCTGGGTGTTTGACACCTTTGCATTAGGTAGCATAACACCTGTAAGGGATATGAACTCTCACACTCCAGGGCATAAACAATGGGATAGAGGAAGAGACCTCCCGTAGGGGCAGCTTACTCTATTATTATCCACTCGGGGCGAGAGGGGGGGAGGGGGAGGTCTTTTCACCTTGCTCTGAAGCATCTCATAGCAGCTACGGCCAAAGTCAGGCCATTGGACTAGATATCCCACTGGGCTGATCTCCTGCAGAAGCTCCTATGTTGCTATTGAGGAATCCAAAAAATTCTACCCATGAACAAAACATAATGTACTTGGCTAACTGTTCTGCACTTAAAGCACAGGTGGAATGGACCCAGCCTGGGATGGGTTTATGCCTTAGAATGGTAGGATTGACCTTAGAATTGCCATTTGTCACTATTTTAAAAAGTGTCATTCAGGAGCTGCTACTTCTCAAATGGCACCGAGACCACGACTGCACACGTTGCTGAAGCAGACTCCCAAGAACTGGCCCCACATTTGTTCTCCAATAGAAGACTGGTGTCCACCCCAGCACATTGACCTCCAGTGGACAGTGAGGTCTTCTGATCCTAGCCACTCCACAGAAGCAGCACTAGGAGTCATGTTTTCAGTTTAAAAACTCCAGGCTTCAGTCAACTGTATTTGGTCAGACTTTATATTAACATTCTCCTTTCTAAATGTTTAAAACATTATTAAGGGATGTTTTCATATATGGTTAATTTATTATTATGGATTCCAACATGTGTATGGATGGGGATCTATAACCCATTCTGCTGATGCACTTCTAACTATCTACAACAAATAATCATGCCTATAACATTTATCAATATTTCTATCAATAAATAGAACTTTCATATAATGTATGACACAGCGTTTGTCCTTCACCTCACCGGTTATGGTAATAAGGGCTTCAAATTTCTTCCTATGACACCAATTGAAGAAAAAATGAAGAAAAATATAAAGTGTCAGAAAAAGGTCTCTGCCTATCAGTCACTATGTTTATTGCTTCCAGTCCAGGAAGGCATCTGACCGTTGTTGGTGATGGTCACATGCACACAGCATGTAAGCCCCCATGTGCATACTTACAGTGCCCAACAACATATGATGGAGACAAGGGCATTTTGAAAAGCTGCAAATCATTTCCATGCATGCTTTAATAGTGCCAGGCAGCAAGTGGCATGGATCATGCAACACAGAGGCCTTCAAACAAGGTTTTGCTTTATTTAGGGTTCTCACAGAATTTCTGTGTGTTACTTGCATGATCCCTGCAGTTTCAGACAGCGTATTTATCTAACACTTTCTGCAACTTCTGGATTTTAACTGATACACCTGGAAATGCCTTTGAATATATTGATGAGTTGGATTTTTTGTGGAATTGTTATTGTGGGTTTTTTCTCTGTTTGTTTGTTTTTGCTGGGGGGATACTATTGGTTAACAAAATTCCCAAACTCTAAATATAATTAGAGATATAGCTATGATACATATGCATTTGTGAATGACTTCATAAGGATTCCTAGTTAAGATTGTTATTACAATGCATATGGTAAACTTCATGTCAATGCCTTCATCAACTGAAAATGTGACTACAAGAGTAATAAAATACTTGTGTGAGTTGACGGAAATGGTCATTTCCATCCTCTTAACAATCAGTGGGTTTTTTAATTGTAATTTTCTTGTTAAGTATTTTGTTTAAGAGTTTTATCATTTACTCTGGCACCCTTAACTGCTAATTGCCAGAGGTCTTTTTGGGTGGGAATTTGTTATGTATATAAGCAGGCCTGAAATTTTAAAGCCAGCTGGCATACTAAACATTTCTAGGCTGGCTGTACAAAGTGTTGCAGCTGCTTATTTACTGTCAAACACAAAACATAAAAAACTTACTCCTGATTAGAATGTAGAGTCAATACAACTCTGAGGAAGTAAACTGGATTATGTTGCGACTCAGGCATGATCGACAGAAATGTTAACGAAGCGTCAAGGTGTGAAATGTCCGTTATTAACAATGGCATGAGAGCCAGAAGAAATACAGCTTGACTTTCTGAGTCAGAGAAAAAACATTTTTTTAACTTGTAAACTGAACAGGTTTGGACTAGAAGGCATTGCTAGAGTTTTACAGTCACTTTTCAGGTATAAATGCACTTTGAGGGAATAGATTTCCCTTGAGTAGCTTTAGAATCCACCCTAGCAGGAACATGGGAAGACAGAACTAAACTGTATAATCATCCTTTGGGTTAACGTACTCCTGCTTCTGCTTTCTGCTCTGCTTCTTTATAGGCTTATATTCAATGGTCCTAGGAGGAGACTAGTTTAACTAAATATACAGAATGGACATACAAAGCAATCCTTGCTAGTAGAATGAGATGCCTTGTCTAAAATATTTTTGGTTAGGCTTATTTTGATTCTTGTCCTACCTGAGCACTGGTATTTGTACATAGCTCAGTGATTTTCTCAATGAAAGAGATATGACTTGGTGGTTTGATTCAAATACATTTTTGTGGTAAATGAGTGACCAATCCAGGAAAGGCATATTTACTGTGTTCTTAAAAATACAACTGTAGGCCTAAGGTTCTTAGTGGTTGAGTGCTGCTAAATATAAGGAATATTTCAGAGCATAACAGGTGATTTAATATAAGACTACAGGAAGACAATGTTTTGGAGAAAAAACACCACCACCACAAGAAACTCTTTGTCGGATGCTATTCTTCCCGAAGTAACAGCTTTTCTAGCAGATTTAGTCTTTATAATTCAAAATAGATTATTTAGATTTTATGTGACACGAACCTCATCTTGAATAAATGGGCCTTGAAAATGAATTCTATTCAACACATTTCCAAAAATCAATCAGACATGAAATTGATAGTGCTCAGACAACATCCATGAAAGCACAATGTTAGGGACTCCGTGATTTCGATCTTTATTGTAGAATGTGCGGCGAATGCAGGCACTTTCAGACCTTGCAGATTTTACAGTGCTGTTCAAAGGTCTAAAGTCAAATAAACATTTCTTGTTAGTCTTCCTAAATGATGCCTACTCAGGTATTTGCTTTCTGAACTGCTGGGGGAAATCAAAAAGGACACACCTAGCAGATGAACGTGTTTGCTGCTCATCAGATACACTGTGGAACAACATGTTCCTTCATTAGATGCTGCTGCATACGAAACAGCTTTTTTTAATCCCAGATGGGTAATTTTGCAGAAAACGTTATTCAGTGCATCTAAAAAGGAAAAGCTGAAATTTCCACCTGTGCGACAAATACTCAATAACATCAACATGTTCAAAAATGATGTGAACCACTGGACATATACAACAACTGACAACCTGGAATTGGTGCGTTTGACACATCAAAAATAAATAAAGAAAAATGCATCAAGGTAAAGAAACTAGTAGGTTTTCCTAAAATTATTCAGTCCTTATTCTCCTTCCATGGAGGATAGGTCCATCGATGGCTATTAGCCGAGATGGTCAGGGATACAACCCCATACCCCAGGTGTCATTGAACCTCCAGCTTCCAGAGGCTGGAATTGGATGACAAGGGATGGATCACTTGAAATTGCCCTCTTCTGTTCATTCCCTCCGAAGCACCTGGCACTGGCCACTGTCAGAAGACAGGATACTGGGCCAGCTGGACCATTGGTCTGACCCATAATGGCCAGTCTTATGCTCTACGTTCTTGTGTTCACTTGCACAGGGGCTATCTTTATGTAACTCAGTTGACTAGCATGCTCCACATTCACTAGTACAAGCAAGAGGGGAATCCAGCTCACTGTCCAGAGTGGACTGAAGCCAAACGTTCCAAAAATAGAGGCTGAATGTTGCCCACCTTAAAAAAAAAACAGGTGTACAAAGGCACCCACATTTGTGTGCATAAATTGGGGTCTTGCACATGCTAATCCCCTTTTGTGTTTGCAATTGTCCATTTGCATGTGCAAATGTGAAGTAACACATTCACACTTGGTGGGTTTAAGTCAGTATCTACTTCTGTAAAAGACAGGGAGGTGAGAATATGGCCTGATGAAGACTTTTAGGGAAACCTGCTAGTTTCTGCCACTGATCTGCTGTGTGACCTGGGGTAGCCTCTGTTTCTCCTCCCACCCTTTGTCTTATCTATTTATACTGTATGCTTCTTTGGGGCAGTGAGTCTTTTACTATGCATGGGAATAGTGCCTAGCATATGGGGGGTCTTGATCTATATTGGGGCTTCTAAGCATTACTATAACACAAATAATATGTGACGATTGCATGATGCATTATGATCACACCCCCTCTTGTATGGGGAGACTTTGGCAAACCAGTAAAGTGCCTGAAACCACTGTGGCTTATTGCTAAAAGCAGCCAAGTCAGCAGGCTGTAAATTGGCCATTCAGCACTCTCAGTTTGACCAAGGCAGGAGGGAAGGGGGGAGTTTTGGGTGCCGCAGAAAGGGCAGCTTGACCCTTCGTCCTTCCTGATAAGAATTGTGTTGAAGTTGCTGATACATGCATCTTAGAAGAGCAGGATGTGCCCCAGGAATGTCTATTGGGGCCCCAAGGCTGCAAACTCTGGAAAAACCCACACCTGGTTAATCAATAATCAGAAGGAACCTCTTGCTTGACCATTGAAACTGCTTACTTAACAGGTTTGCTTTAATGCATGTCATTCTATTACTAATGTATAAATAAGGGGAAAAAGTTTGAGGTAGGGGGACTCTTCAGGACTGGACTCTCTCTGGATGCATCTTGTGTTTCCCAGTGATGCCACTTGAGAGCCACACTCAGCTTTGGTAATTATCAAGGGTTGGGGGTATTTTACTAACCTCTTGCAGACATGTGTATAAATGCTTGAGACTAAGTAAAGTTTAGCTTTAAGTGAAAGCACTCTTGTGTTGCCCTGTTTGTGCCAGCCATCCATCGGTTGGACGGCCGTGTCTCCCCTGATTTATTTCCTGACACCACCTCGCACAGAGTAAAAGTTACCAAGAGCTTTGGGTTGAAAGAACCCCAGGTAACACTCTCTCTCCTAGGTTCACTGTGGCATGACTTGCAAACTTTATTTTGTGTGAAGCAAAGACAGCCATTTTAAGAAATAAACAATGTCAGTTATTTGGTACTGGGGTTGCCGATGTTCCTTTTTAGAGTTTTAGTGGTTTTACACCTTCATGTGGAGTTGAGATATTCATACTCTTTGGATCAAGTTATTCAGCAGTGGGCTATTGGAAATGAACTTTGTACTGCTTGGGATGGGCAGCTAGCTTTGAATTTGTAATCTTTTGCTTTGTTTTTACAGAGTTTGTGTACTGATATTATTAAAAATGTTTTAAAAGTCAAGTGTCTCTCTCTTCCCCCACACCTCCTACCACCTCCAGGGGCACCTTTCCTGCTCTAGTCTTCTCTCCGTACTTGCAGAGAATGAAAGAGCAGGAAGGTAAGACTGAGATTCGGATAAGAATAAAGGGCAGGTACAGTATGCTGAGCTAGTCAGTGTTTTTCTTTTCCTAAGATCTTAAGTGCTTACAGAACAAATGATGCTCTTATGTTCTTACCTGGACCAGGTTCTTTAGGACTGGAATCAAAGCTTCAGAGATAATCCAGCCATTGTAAAAAAAGGAAAGGATATAAAAATAACGTTAACCCTCAAGCCACCTCAAGCCACGGTCTGTTGTGATTGGGAAAGCAAGTTCAAACATAAGGATGATCCTCTGTTTAAGCAGCAGTGATGCTAATCTCCTTGTAGGGAAAAGTTTGCCCTCGCTTGTTTAAACAGTAGCATTTCTTCCCCAAAAATCTATTGTTATTGCCCACCCAACAGAGCCTTCTTCAGAGCTGAGCACTTGCGGAGCCAGCCTGTTCTCAAGTTTGTATACACACACATAGGAAATCTGTGAAGATTTAGTCAAGTGATTTTTGATCCTGGATACCTCCCTTTGAAACTGGGAAAAGACTATGGCTCTGTCTGGAGTGATGAAAACTCTACAGCCCAAGGCCAAGATTTTCAAACTAGCTGCTGGGATTTTCTGAGTAAAATAAGAGCACTACACACCCATATCCCTTCAGTTGTCACCTAATTCCCTTGGGGGGGGCTCTCGTAATTTAACTGGGCTATATGACCCCCCAAAATCAAAGGTGTTACCATGATCCCGAACCTGTCTAACATTAAACAGTATTAAACAAGGTTTGGGGTTTGGTATACAGAGACCTCAGCCTGCTTAGTACCATGGCAAATGCACCATTGAAAATTCTTCTCACGTTTGATGAAAGATACAGAAAAAGAAGGAAAGCATTTAAAGTATTTTATATGTAAAGAATGAAATAAGGCTTTCATTGTAACAATGTCCCTTGCTCCCTTTCCCCAGAGAGTTTTTAGAAAGAAACACCTTTATTAACACCTTTAGATGGTAAAAACTGTCCATTCTTGGGGTTGCGGGGAGAGAAACAGTGAGCAGAGATGGTCGGGAGCTGTGTTGTTGCTGTTGTTGTAAAAGTCTGATCCTGTTTCCTAGAAGACAAAACAACACAAACAAACACAAAGGGGGAGTGAAAAGAACAGCAAAGATAGGACAGGCAGCTTCTGTCTCTGGTGTTGACTCTCACTTGCAACCTCGCTGCTGAAAAAACACAGGCACAGCTCACGGTCTGATTAGCCACTCTGAGACCTGCCAAACTTGTACCGGCAGTGTTTGAAGCATTGCTTTTACCTGCCTCTTTCTGGTCACAGGTTTACAGCAGTGTTGCCAAATATGCAAGCTTGGCCAGTTAAGCCAGACTCTTATTAGACAGAAGGCAAAAGGAGAATGATAGGAAAGAAAAAAAAAAGTAGTTAGGGAAAAGGACCCAGGGTGGAGCTGGGAAGGGTGTGTGAATGAGAGAGGCAAAGGCACTTTTGAAAATGTTACCATAATCGAGACAGATTAGAATACCAAAGCAACATGGGGACAGATCTGGAGCCCAGAGAAGTCAATGCAAGTCTTTGCATGACTTCAATGGGCTTTGGGTCAGGTTTGTATGCTTTTCTCTCTACTATTCCCTAAATAGTTTTTTATTTTTAGAAGAGACACTGCATAGAGCCGGCACAATTAAAGTTCACTCCAGTTTTAGAGATTGTAAAGGTACCAACAGTTGCATTCCCCATATTTGAAAAAGGGTCAATCACTAGAACTAGTAATAGTTCTAAAGCCAGAACGAACTTCATGTGAGCACCTAGTGTTTGCACACAGAACACCAGAAAACCAACAAAGGAAATGGGAAGGAGCAAACTACTGGTTTAAGCTTGTATTCCACTGTGTAGCTAAGAACCACCCAGAAACAGAATTTAATAGGGCAGTTCCTGGGCGTCCCATCTCAGAGTAGTGCAAAGAAGGGGACAATCCTGCTGAATTAGTGGAAGAAGAGAAGGCAATGTTAATACACAGTTCAAGGAAAATTCAGATATGGATCTTTAGTAATTTAAATAATACGGTTAATCAGAAGACCGTATCACAACTGATTTGCTACAATTCCAAATTTAATTGTATTTAGCTTCTTAACTAATATTATTACCTTCACAAGCAATATCTTACTGGTTCAGTAAAAGTATGTATTGATCCTGCATCAAACCACAGATTCAATTATTCAGTTAT
This sequence comes from Chelonia mydas, assembly GCF_015237465.2. Taxonomy (NCBI): domain Eukaryota; kingdom Metazoa; phylum Chordata; order Testudines; family Cheloniidae; genus Chelonia; species Chelonia mydas. The sequence goes on along the minus strand of NC_051246.2, from coordinate 128,989,493 downwards.
GGAAAAAAAGATTAAATGAAACATTTGCTTGAAAATGAACAATTCCACAGGGAACAGGAAGTGAAAAGGCCAAAAGGTTTCCTCCCATAAGGGGCCAGAGTCTAACACCTCACACACTGAGAGCACTGGTGCACCACAAGCAGGCTGATTGACTGGAGCTGCTTGACTGGAGCTGCTTGACAATTTTCCAATTAAATATATTTTCATGAGAAAATGTTGCTTTTTCAAAACCGAAATCATTCTTGGAAAGGGTTGATTTTGACCAATCCTCCAATGGGAAAATTTTTCTGAACATTTTTTTTATTCCAGACAAATTTTTATTTCAAATTTTTTGTTAATTGATGCTAAAAGCAAATTTAAAATGGTCAGAATTGAAACAAAACCTTTCAATTGGCCCAGTCCACATTTTTGTTTTGGATACTTGGTTCACAAATACATGCACAATTTCAACTTTTCATCCGTACCCCGCCCACCTCAGCTGTTGACCTCCACACAATCATCCCTGAACTAAGATGCTAGTCAACATGAGTAGTGGTGTCAGATTCCAGCCCACTGAACCTTACCATGGTATGGGAGTTAGTGTTAAGATTATGAGGTATAATGTCAATATTCTATCAGGTTACAAAACATGTGCTATACAAAGGATACATAGTATGGGCCCCTGGAGTCTTGGACTGTAGAAGATAAGGCAAATGATGTTATGTGTGGAAGACTAAGGATCAGTGAATTGAAGCAATAAGGAGCTTACACCTCGCTTGCCCTGTGTATATACTGTAGCTACTTACATTTCCTGTGTGTGTGTAAATATGGGATATATGCTGGGCTTAAACGCTCATAGAATATTTCCCTGAGCTCAACACCCCCTGTTCCCTATTCCACATGGGAGGGCGCCCTGGGGCTCAGGGATCCAGGCTTCAGCCACAGGACTCCACAGACCGCCTGAAACCAGCTCACAGCCCCCTGCAGAGGGTCGTGGACCCCCCGGTTGAGGACCACAAAAGCATCATGCTGGAGTCAAAGTTTGAAAATATTTACTGGAGCTCTGCTCCGGACAGTGCCAGCTGAATTTAAGCCCTGGATATATGATACAATCACTTGCAAGACATGGGCTTGTAACAAACCTACGTAGCTGACAGACACACTATTCTGACTTGCCATTCCACATTCTTATTAAACTTCATCCTCACTTTGCCAATTTCAGAAAAGATGTGTAGTAGTTGGCAGTTCAATGGGTCAGTACAAGAGTGTCTACATGTTAGTTTAGTAACGGCAATCATGGGTTTCTGCTTTGACAGGTGAAGACGAGGCTCACCTTGTTAGAGATTTTTATTGACTGTCTTATACCATTATTTAGATGCAACTCGAGTCTCTGTCCCTGACATCAGGAAATATGCAGACCTTAAGCCAAATTCAGCTCTCGTTTACAACCTTTAACCCCTCTGTCTTTTAAAAAAGAACTTAGACTCCGTTCCCTATATAAGGTCCAGATCTATAAATGTTACTCACTTAACCTGCAATGGGACTACTCACGTGACTGAGAACTATTCGTGGCCAGTGAGCATTTAGCTCGGTCAGCTCCTGGGATAACCAGCTAAACCAGCACAGGTTGGCTAAGGTCTTTGGTTCTGTTACAAAACATGGACTGAAGGGAGGATTTATCTTAATGGGGACTCAAAGTGATTCAAATTGCCTTTAATTCAGTCAGTTACATGCTGCCCCATCTAAGATCCTGATCACTCCTGCACTGATGTCAGTACTGATTGTGAGCGTGGGGCATTGAATGCTCACATGGATTATAAAGGAGCCCCTGAGCCACTGACTTTCCTTTCCTGTAGAGCGTGCAGTACTAGGAAGAGGCTCCTCATGGTGTGTGAGGTTATCCATTGGAATGCCAACAGGGAACAAGCCAGAAGCAAACCTTGCTGCGGAAGAGACACTGCTGCTGCATCAGACAGCCTTGCCTCAAGAGCGCTGGAGTGTAGGGCTGGGGAGTTTGCTGAAACAATTACTTTTACCTTCCATGGGCAGCTCCAGCTGGTGCCTCAGTTAGTTTCCTCCATGCTGGATGAGTAGTTTAGCTCCTCGGCTAAATTGGCAGCTCCATCCCTTTCGAAACCTCCATCCCGTAGTGCAGTGCTTACCCGCTGTGGTCCACGAGCTGACGAGCAGGCCTCTATCCCACTAACAATGTACACCTCTCTGGGGTTCCCTGTGCTCTGGTCTGCCTCAGGGGCCCTGTCATGGGCTTCCTCACAGGTTCCCTCTCAGCTGAGGGCCCCACCACAGACCTGGCCTAGCCACTGGCCATGCCCATATTAAACAAAGGCAGGTTCCTTACAGTCCTAGCCCTTCTCCCAGAATGCTTCACTGTCAGACCCACAGTACAACCCAGCCCTGGGTACTAGAAGCCCCAGAATGGCTTGGCTGTGGGCTGAACTGGGCCACAGCCTCTCCTTAAGGGGCATTTCCCTGGCTCTCAAGCTGTCTTCAAGGTTGTGAGGCCTGAGAGAAACACCTGTTTCTTCCCCTCCCCTTCCCCCACATCTTTGGTAATGTAAAGTTTGCTGTGATATGATACCAGCTTCTGGTCCTTACATGGGATAGCAGCTTACTACAGGAGTAACCCTTTTGACTTTAATGTCTCTACTTTGGGAACAAGGAGATAAGAATCTGGCCCACGATATACATTACCGCTCCAATAGGAAAATAGCAATGGCATACCCCATCCTTACCTACAGCCGCCAATCCAGCCACTGTCGTCTATTCTTGTTTTACAACATTTTCAAACACAAGTTGGATGTTTTATTTTGTGTTTTTGCGCCCTTGAATGCTGCGGTCACAACTTTTCATTGGTGTCAGATACCAGGGCTAAGTGGCCACAGCAAGTGGTGTGCTGTGAAGTAACTGGGATCAGAGCGGAGCTGTAGAATTGCTGTGAAAACAAAGATAATTATCTTAACTATTCTTCCCTTCAAACAATCCTCCGCTTTCTTGTTTCAGGCTTACAGTGTTAATTGTAAGGCGATAGCACTGTGCACAGGAGAGAGACGGACAATAAACACCCAAAAGCTTTCAGATCCTAGTGTAGTCAAATTATCTCCATCATCGGCTTTTCCCCCGGCTTGGCTGTGGTGGATGCATTGGCTGTGCAGTAATCAAGAAAGAATAAGCAAGGTAATGGCTCAGCTGGGCAAAAACCCCGGGTTCAGGAGCCAGTGCAGCTATAACTCTGAATACCTTTCTTGCTTACTGGGAGAGCTTTCCATGGCCCACTGCCAGATGCTTGTGTTTGATGCAAGTGAACAATGCATGTGAGGAGTGAAGTTGCCCCTCAGGGCTAAACCTTACAAAGCAGAGGCGGATGACTATGTGCAAAACTGAGCATGCACGTCCTATGCACATGGAGAGGAAGGGCTTGCATACTAGACAGGGACTCAGAAGACTTCGCAGCTCAGTCACAAACTCCTTGGGCAACCTTGGGCAAGACTTTTAATCTCTCTGTGTCTCAGTCCCCTGCCTGTAAACCAGGGTGTAGGGAGCCAGGGTGGCTTCCCTCCTAACCAGAGGGGAAAGAGCTACTCTCTCAGCCAGACCAAACTTACTCCAACCCCCGGAAGGGGAGGGGTGGAAAAGGAAGTACAAAGGTCGGGGCCCTTGGCCCAGTCAGCGCAGCACCAGGGAGGGAGATAGACCCAGGCTGCTGGCTGTTCCCTCCAGAGCCTGCTGCCGAGCCAGGGGAGGCCCTGGACCTGGAGACATCTGACCTGGAGGAAGTACTGGGGCAACCAGAGCTGCCAGCTGCTGAGGAACTGGAGGAGCCAGGCAGTAACCCGGGCCAGTGTGAGCCTGACGCGGAGGGGGAGCTGGAGCTGCCAGCAGCTGAATACCCTGACGAGCTGAAGGGACCCGCTCGAGAGACTGGGTAGGAAGTAGCCCAGGGGCAGAACCGCACAGTGCGGTGGTTCTATTTGGTCAGCGTGGTGCGGATGGCTCCCCGCTGACCCAGGCTGCCTGGGACCCTCTCCTCCCGCCACTGTCAGGGCCCTGGGCTGGAACGCAGTGGAGTTGGGTGGGCCTGCGTTCCCCTACCCTGGCCAACCTGCCTCGGGTAGCAGAATCCTGATAAAGCCACTGACTCGGGCCGGCGCGCCCCTGCCTGAAGGGCCCTACAGACTCCGGCCGGCGCTCCCCTGCCTGAGGGGCCACCACAGACTCCTGCCGGTGCTCCCCTGCCTCAGGGGCGCTACAGACTCCGGCCGGAGCTCCCCTGCCTGAGGGGCGCTACAGACTCCTGCCAGCACTCCCCTGCCTGAGGGGCGCCACAGACTCCGGCCGGCGCTCCCCTGCCTGAGGGGCGCTACAGACTCCTGCCGGCGCTCCCCTGCCTGAGGGGCGCCACAGACTCCGGCCGGCGCTCCCCTGCCTGAGGGGCGCCACAGACTCCGGCCGGCGCTCCCCTGCCTGAGGGGCGCTACAGACTCCGGCCGGCGCTCCCCTGCCTGAGGGACGCGCTACAGACTCCTGCCGGCGCTCCCCTGCCTGAGGGGCGCTACAGACTCCTGCCAGCGCTCCCCTGCCTGAGGGGCCCTACAGACTCCGGCCGGAGCTCCCCTGCCTGAGGGGCGCTACAGACTCCGGCCGGCGCTCCCCTGCCTGAGGGGCACTACAGACTCCGGCCGGCGCTCCCCTGCCTGAGGGGCGCTACAGACTCCGGCTGGCGCTCCCCTGCCTGAGGGGCGCTACAGACTCCGGCCGGGGCTCCCCTGCCCGAGGGACGCTACAGACTCCGGCCGGCGCTCCCCTGCCCGAGGGACGCTACAGACTCCGGCCGGCGCTCCCCTGCCTGAGGGGCGCTACAGACTCCTGCCGGCGCTCCCCTGCCTGAGGGACGCTACAGACTCCTGCCGGCGCTCCCCTGCCTGAGGGGCGCTACCGACTCCGGCCGGGGCTCCCCTGCCTGAGGGGCGCTACCGACTCCGGCCGGGCTCCCCTGCCTGAGGGACGCTACAGACTCCGGCCGGCGCTCCCCTGCCTGAGGGGCGCTACAGACTCCGGCCGGCGCTCCCCTGCCTCAGGGGCGCTACAGACTCCGGCCGGCGCTCCCCTGCCTGAGGGACGTGCTACAGACTCCGGCCGGCGCTCCCCTGCCTGAGGGACGCGCTACAGACTCCGGCCGGCACTCCCCTGCCTGAGGGGCGCCACTGACTCGTGCCGGCGCTCCCCTGCCTGAGGGACGCTACAGACTCCGGCCGGCGCTCCCCCGCCCGAGGGGCGCTACAGACTCCGGCCGGCGCTCCCCTGCCTGAGGGGCGCTACAGACTCCGGCCGGCGCTCCCCTGCCTGAGGGGCCACCACTGACTCCGGCCGGCGCTCCCCTGCCTGAGGGGCGCTACAGACTCCGGCCGGCGCTCCCCTGCCTGAGGGGCGCTACAGACTCCGGCCGGCGCTCCCCTGCCTGAGGGGCGCTACAGACTCCGGCCGGCGCTCCCCTGCCTGAGGGGCGCTACAGACCTCCGGCCGGCGCTCCCCTGCCTGAGGGGCGCCTACAGTGACTCCTGCCGGCGCTCCCCTGCCTGAGGGGCGCTACAGACTCCTGCCGGCGCTCCCCTGCCTGAGGGGGCCTACAGACTCCGGCGGCGCTCCCCTGCCTGAGGGGCGCTACAGACTCCGGCCGGCGCTCCCCTGCCTGAGGGCGCTACAGACTCCGGCCGGCGCTCCCCTGCCTGAGGGACGCTACAGACTCCTGCCGGCGCTCCCCTGCCCGAGGGGGCGCCCACTGACTCCTGCCGGCGCTCCCCTGCCTGAGGGAGCGCTACAGACTCCTGCCGAGCGCTCCCCTGCCCGAGGGGCGCCACTGACTCCTGCCGGCGCTCCCCCTGCCTGAGGGGCGCTACAGACTCCGGCCGGCCGCTCCCTGCCTGAGGGGCGCCTACAGACTCCGGCCGGCGCTCCCCTGCCTGAGGGGCGCTACAGACTCCTGGCCGGCGCTCCCCTGCCTGAGGGGCGCTACATGACTCCTGCCGGCGCTCCCCTGCCTGAGGGGCGCTACAGACTCCGGCCGGCGCTCCCCTGCCTGAGGGGCGCTACAGACTCCGGCCGGCGCTCCCCTGCCTGAGGGGCGCTACAGACTCCTGCCGGCGCTCCCCTGCCTGAGGGGCGCTACAGACTCCTGCCGGCGCTCCCCTGCCTGAGGGGCCCCTACAGACTCCGGCCGGCGCTCCCCTGCCTGAGGGGCGCTACAGACTCCGGCCGGCGCTCCCCTGCCTGAGGGGCGCACCAGACTCCTGCCGGCGCTCCCCTTCCCGAGGGGCGCTACAGACTCCGGCCGGCGCTCCCCTGCCTGAGGGGCGCTACAGACTCCGGCCGGCGCTCCCCTGCCTGAGGGGCGCTACAGACTCCTGCCGGCGCTCCCCTGCCCGAGGGGCGCCACTGACTCCTGCCGGCGCTCCCCTGCCTGAGGGGCGCTACAGACTCCTGCCGACGCTCCCCTGCCTGAGGGGCGCTACAGACTCCGGCCGGCGCTCCCCTGCCTGAGGGGCGCTACAGACTCCGGCCGGGGCTCCCCTGCCTGAGGGGCGCGCTACAGACTCCTGCCGGCGCTCCCCTGCCTGAGGGGCGCTACAGACTCCGGCCGGCGCTCCCCTGCCTGAGGGGCGCTACAGACTCCGGCCGGCGCTCCCCTGCCTGAGGGGCACTACAGACTCCGGCCGGCGCTCCCCTGCCTGAGGGATGCTACAGACTCCGGCCGGCGCTCCCCTGCCTGAGGGATGCTACAGACTCCGGCCGGCGCTCCCCTGCCTGAGGGACGCTACAGACTCCTGCCAGCGCTCCCCTGCCTGAGGGGCCACCATTGACTCTTGCCGGTGCTCCCCTGCCTGAGGGGCCACCATTGACTCTTGCCGGTGCTCCCCTGCCTGAGGGGCCACCATTGACTCTTGCCGGTGCTCCCCTGCCTGAGGGGCACTACAGACCCTTGCTGGCACTCCCCTGCCTGAGGGGCGCTACAGACTCCGGCCGGCGCTCCCCTGCCTGAGGGGCCACCATTGACTCTTGCCGGCGCTCCCCTGCCTGAGGGGCGCTACAGACTCCGGCTGGCGCTCCCCTGCCTGAGGGGCGCCACAGACTCCGGCCGGCGCTCCCCCGCCTGAGGGGCCACCACAGACTCCTGCCGGCACTCCCCTGCCTGAGGGACGCTACAGACTCCTGCCGGCGCTCCCCTGCCTGAGGGGCGCTACAGACTCCGGCCGGCGCTCCCCTGCCTGAGGGGCGCCACAGACTCCGGCCGGCGCTCCCCTGCCTGAGGGGCGCTACAGACTCCGGCCGGCGCTCCCCTGCCCGAGGGGCGCTACAGACTCCGGCCGGCGCTCCCCTGCCTGAGGGGCGCGCCACTGACTCTGGCCGGCGCTCCCCTGCCTGAGAGGCGCCACTGACTCTTTCCGGCGCTCCTCCCTCTGTTAATTCCCTAGTGACAGAAAGGTGCAAACAAAGCCTACCGGTGAGACAGTAGCTCCCCCCGCCCCCAGCGGCTCGGTGGACCAGTTGAAACCTGTCACACAGGGATAATCACCCTCCCCACGTCTGGGTTTTCAGGGCTTGTTTCTAACTAGGCATACATACAGCACGATGGGAGCCTGATCTCACGTGAGGCCTCTGGGTAATACTGTCCTACAGATACGAATAACATTGCATTTGTGTGCACAATTAACTGAATTGCGTGTGCCCTTGCTCTTTTTTGTGCATGGCTCGTAGCCTACACTTTTAAAAACTTGCCCAGGAGTGTGCATTTGGGGTAACTTTCCAGGGGTTCATGTTTGAAAGCAACATATTCCTCTTCTTTTCACAACTAACAACATATGATAACATATGACAGCAGGTATGTTGAGACCACTACTTATCATGCTGATCGGTATTATATTGTTTCCTTGCTGTCAAGATTACTTACTCTTTTGTTTTATACTTCATTTGTACCCTTTGGTTTTCTTTTTGTTCTGTCTTTGTACAGCACCTCGCACAATAGGGTTCTGGTTCACAACTGGGTGGTGCTGCAAGACAAATCAATCAATAATAAAATAAACCAGAGAGAGCAGCCCCTGCTAAGAGACCACCTAAAAGTTGTTGCTCCAACCAATTCAGACAAAACCATGGTTTCAGAGTAACAGCTGTGTTAGTCTGTATTCGCAAAAAGAAAAGGAGTACTTGTGGCACCTTAGAGACTAACCAATTTTATTTGAGCATGAGCTTTCGTGAAAGTGAGCTGTAGCTCATGAAAGCTCATGCTCAAATAAAATTGGTTAGTCTCTAAGGTGCGACAAAACCATATGAGTCAAAGAAAAAAAAACAAGCAAATGAATTGTATTGAAAAAAGGACACTTGGTCGAATAAACATCATGTCTCCCTTTCCCGTTGCACGACTACAAGTGACCTTAGCGTGTTCTGGAGATTATCAAATAGTGTCTGCCTCATTTAAAATACAAGTTATTGAGAGCCTTGCAGGGGCGGGGGAGGGAAGTCTACACAAGCAATTTGAAGTTTGTCCATCTTTATTAGATTTTGACTGATGGAGCAAAATGTGCTTTTTCCCGGTCATGCAGGGTCTGCATGCGTTACAAAATATTTTATAAACCTATGGACACTAAGACTATGAGCCCCCTACAAACAATGACCAATTTTGAACAATGGTATAATCATTGGAACAAAATTTGTAATGATGTATGTGGTGGAGGAAGGTCTACATAATGTGTACACACAGCAGAACATAGGTGTAAGTGGAAAAGTAACATAAGTTGCTTAGATCTCAAGGACTAGCATGATAGCTTGGTTTCAGAGTAGCAGCTGTGTTAGTCTGTATCCGCAAAAAGAAAAGGAGTACTTGTGGCACCTTAGAGACTAACCAATTTGATTTGAGCATAAGCTTGCGTGAGCTACAGCCGACTTCATCGGATGCATGTAGTGGAAAATACAGTAGGGAGATTTTATATACACAGAGAACATAAAACAATGGGTGTTACCATAAAGACTATAACAAGAGAGATCAGGTAAGGTGAGCTATTACCAGCAGGAGAGCGGGGGCGGGGAAACCTTTTGTAGTGATAATCAAGGTGGGCCATTTCCAGCAGTTGACAAGAATGTCTGAGGAACAGTGGGGGGAGGGAGGGGAATAAACATGGGGAAATAGTTTTACTTTGTGTAATGACCCATCCGCTCCCAGTCTCTATTCAAGCCTAAGTTAATTGTATCCAGTTTGCAAATTCCAATTCAGCAGTCTCTCATTGGAGTCTGTTTTTGAAGTCTTTTTGTTGAAGAATTGCGACTTTTAGGTCTGTAATCGAGTGACCAGAGAGATTGAAGTGTTCTCCAACTGGTTTATGAATGTTATAATTCTTGATGTCTGATTTGGGTCCATTTATTCTTTTACGTAGAGACTGTCAGTTTGACCAATGTACATGGCAGAGGGGCATTGCTGGCACATGATGGCATAGATCACATTGGTAGATATGCAGGTGAACGAGCCTCTGATAGTGTGGCTGATGTGATTAGGCCCTATGATGGTGTCCCCTGAATAGATATGTGGACACAGTTGGCAATGGGCTTTGTTGCAAGGATAGGTTCCTGGGTTAGTGGTTTTGTTGTGTGGTGTGTGGTTGCTGGTGAGTATTTGCTTCAGGTTGGGGGGCTGTCTGTAAGCAAGGACTGGCCTGTCTCCCAAGATCTGTGAGAGTGATGGGTCATCCTTTAGGATAGGTTGTAGATCCTTGATGATGCGTTGGAGAGGTTTTAGTTGGTGCTCACCGGCAAAAATGAAGGGGGTCTGTGGGAACCCCAACCCTCACAAATTGTCCTGTTTCCAGACAACTTGCATGTGTTGATTGCAAGGGGGCAATAAATATTCTATGCTAGGCTGAGGCTCTGCCGCAAAGTGTCATGCGCCCCTTGGAGTCTACTCCCACCAGCTGAGGATCTGCCCTGGTGATTTTAAAAAAAATAATGACTTCGCCATCATGAAACAAATCAAAACGTCCAGTGTAAGTCTAAGTGCACTGCAAATAGCAGATGCAAATCTCCCCTTATGACTATGTATCTGTAGTACCGTAGCCTCTAGAAGCCCTAATGGAGATCAGGGTTCCACTCTGCTAGGTGCTACAGAGAATGAACTACTACAATCCGAACTAAAGAGCCAATGCTCCATAGCTGGGGCTGGAACAGACTCAGGTAGATCAGGCACAGCTGGGGACCTACAGCCCTAATCCACAGTGGGCTACAAACGCTCCTCCATAACCTCCAGGCTGACTTCTTCTGGGTTGGTGTAAGCAGATTCTGCAGTTTGCTCAGCTCAGCACATCTGTCCAGAGCTGCTCCAGGGTACCGTGAGAGCAATCTGAAGACACTGTTTGCCTAAGATACGAGGGAGGGACGTGAGATCTCCATCCATCTGCATACCGCCCAGCTGTGTCGGTAAGGTAGGATAATTACGGTACTCTCACAGAGGACTGTACCGTGCTGAAAGTCCATCCTGAAATGGCATCTTCCTGTCAGGCTCAGATGCAGCTCAGGTCACAGTTCAACACAATGCTGCTGGCAGTAGCTTTTCCTGTATCGTTGCATCTGACATGCCACTTAACTTGTTTTTCACTGGAACACACATTGACAAACAGGGGGTTCTTATGAGTCTTTTATGAACATGGGACAGAAAACACCTTTTCTTGACAGCCCTTGACCTCTAATTATTGAAGGTGACTCTCCTGCAGGTTCCTCAAGTGGCTTGCTTTAAACATTTCCTTTGTACCCTCCTCTGAATTTACACATGGGACGTCAGCATCCCTGGGGGGTTGGTTTCTTCTTCCTGCTTTCCCTTCAACTGCTTTAAAGCCTGATCCAGTGCTGAGGGAAGTCAGATGTTTTCCAGTCCCTTCCACTAGTGTTGGCCTGGGGGGCTAGCCAATATGGAACTGCATGTATATTCAGCACAATGGCAACTCTGTGGTCCACAGAATCCATCAAACACAGCTAGTTGTTTGGAACACCAGACATGTATGGAAATTCCTTGCAATGGTACACTCTTACCATTTAGAAATGGGGTGCTTTTGCAGAATAAGCAATAGCCTTTTACCTAGGGAACTCGCTGCAACTCATATGCTTCTGGAATCTTACTGACCCTCTGCAGAATGATAGAGACAGGGCTGTAGATTGCAGGGCTGGAAGGGACCTCAGGAAGTAATTTAGTCCATGCTCCTGGGCTGAGGCAGGATTAAGTATACCTAGACCATCCCTGACAGATATTTGTCTAATATACATTCTCTCTTACCCTCTGGACTGCCTTTATTCCATCTCCAACCTCATTCCTGCTTGGCTCCTGCATGCCATTATGTCTATCTTGGGTGTCCAATTGAGATAAGGTGGTGTTGTGATAATTAGGCTTATCAGTTTACTTTAATTATGTGCTCAAATGTAAAAGTGTCTGAAACCTCATAAGATGTCCCAATAAGCAAAAATAACAAATGTTGATGGGAAAAGAGAAAAACTGAGAGAGAGAAAAACTGAATTAGTCCAAAACCAAAAGGCTGAGTGCTGCAGTTCAAGGACTAGGTTAAAATCATGTTTGATAAAAACAGAAAATGTGGAATCGGAAATTAATGAACCAATTTTGGTGTGTTGGAAACTAGACCTAAGTGGTGGAAAAAATAATGAGGGGACAGCCTACTCCACTCGCCATTCCCTTTGTGGGTCCTAAAAGAAAGAGACTTTGGAGAGACAAAATAGAGAACATCAGACGGGAGCTACTGGAGCGAACTTCGCCATCATGGCTGCTACCCCCACTATCTCCTGGAACCCTGGGCCTCTGTCATCCTAATCCTGAGAGATGTCCTGAGCAGATCGATCCAGGGAGAGGGACACACATAACATCACCACCCATATGAGCTCTGGCTGAAACCCAAACACCATCTGAGATGAAATGGGATTGGACTTTGACAACAGCACCAACAACATCTCCAGCCCATCTCAACTAACGTCTTTTCTTTTCCCCCCAAAAGGACAGTCATTACCATCTAAGAGACTGTCAAACAAGGGGGTTTTCCTTTTAAATCTCTCTCCAGCTAAAGGGAACAAGAAATAGTGTTAAAATCAAAGCCTTAGTTAATACCTTACATTTCTAACATTTAACTATTTTTTCTTCTTTTCTGTATCTTTAATAAAAGGTATAAAGGATTTGTAATGGTTTGTTTGCCATGGTACTAAGCCGGCTAAGGTCTCTGTATGCCAAACACCGGACCTTGTTTGACAGTGATTAATGTTGGACAGACACTGAGTTGCGTTAACACCTTTGGCTCGTTTACTCCACCTAAATTAATACAACATATTGTAAAAAGTATTTTATCCATAGTGGAATCTAAACCTCACTTCCTAGGCAGAAAAAATCTTTTGTAAGGAGACAAAGTCCCCCAAATACAGTAAGTATGAAATGGCATTTAAATTCCCAAAGGGACTGGAGCTTTTCTGTAGTTAGAAGCTTAATAGAAAACAATCCAGCATGAAGCAGACCAGGGCAAGGTGGGAAATAAAATCATCTGAACTTCAGTTTCCTAGAAAAAATAATATTTTAAGCCTTTCACTGGGGATTGTTTGTTTTTATATTTTTTTTTCCTTAAAAAAAATAAAGAATACTTCACAATGCACAAAAAATATTGCTCGGGCATGCAGGAGTAAAATCAGGAAGGCCAAATCACACCTGGAGTTGCAGCTAGCAAGAGATGTTAAGAGTAACAAGAAGGGTTTCTTCAGGTATGTTAGCAACAAGAAGAAAGTCAAGGAAAGTGTGGGCCCCTTACTGAATGAGGGAGGCAACCTAGTGACAGAGGATGTGGAAAAAGTTAATGTATTCAATGCTTTTTTTGCCTCTGTCTTCACGAACAAGGTCAGCTCCCAGACTACTGCACTGGGCAGCACAGCATGGGGAGGAGGTGACCAGTCCTCTGTGGAGAAAGAAGTGGTTCGGGACTATTTAGAAAAGCTGGATGAGCACAAGTCCATGGGGCCGGATGCGCTGCATCCGAGAGTGCTAAAGGAGTTGGCGGATGTGATTGCAGAGCCATTGGCCATTATCTTTGAAAACTCATGGTGATCGGGGGAAGTCCCGGACAACTGGAAAAAGGCAAATGTAGTGCCCATCTTTAAAAAAGGGAAGAAGGAGGATCCTGGGAACTACAGGCCAGTCAGCCTCTCCTCAGTCCCTGGAAAAATCATGGAGCAGGTCCTCAAGGAATCAATTCTGAAGCACTTAGAGGAGAGGAAAGAGATCAGGAACAGTCAGCATGGATTCACCAAGGGCAAGTCATGCCTGACTAATCTAATTGCCTTCTATGATGAAATAACTGGCTCTGTGGATGAGGGAAAAGCAGTGGACGTGTTGTTCCTTGACTTTAGCAAAGCTTTTGACACGGTCTCCCACAGTATTCTTGCCAGCAAGTTAAAGAAGTATGGGCTAGATGAATGGACTATAAGGTGGATAGAAAGTTGGCTAGATTGTCGGGCTCAATGGGTAGTGATCAATGGCTCCATGTCTAGTTGGCAGCCGGTATCAAGTGGAGTGCCCCAAGGATTGGTCCTCAGGCTGGTTTTGTTCAATATCTTCATAAATGATCTGGAGGATGGTGTGGATTGCACCCTCAGCAAGTTTGCAGATGACACTAAACTGGAAGGAGAGGTAGATATGCTGGAGGGTAGGGATAGGATACAGAGGGCCCTAGACAAATTAGAGGATTGGGCCAAAAGAAATCTGATGAGGTTCAACAAGGACAAGTGCAGAGTCCTGCACTTAGGACGGAAGAACCCCATGCACCGCTACAGACTAGGGACTGAATGGCTCGGCAGCAGATCTGGAGAAAAGAACCTAGGAGGGCAACAAAAATGATTAGGGGCCTGGAACACATGAGTTATGAGGAGAGGCTGAGGGAACTGGGATTGTTTAGTCTGCGGAAGAGAAGAATGTGGGGGGATTTGATAGCTGCTTTCAACTACCTGAAAGGGGGTTCCAAAGAGGATGGATCTAGACTGTTCTCAGTGGTAGCTGATGACAGAACAAGGAGTAATGGTCTCAAGTTGCAGTGGGGGAGGTTTAGGTTGGATATTAGGAAAAACTTTTTCACTAGGAGGGTGGTGAAACACTGGAATGCGTTACCTAGGGAGGTGGTGGAATCTCCTTCCTTAGATATTTTTAAGGTCAGGCTTGACAAAGTCCTGGCTGGGATGATTTAGTTGTGGATTGGTCCTGCTTTGAGCAGGGGGTTGGACTAGATGATCTCCTGAGGTCCCTTCCAACTCTGATATTCTATGATTCTGTGATTCTATGTTTTCCTCTCATCACTTTTAACTTAAGGCACACCTTTTTGTCATGTCTCTTAGATCTTCTGTTATGCTGATTATGGAATGCTAGATCTGAAGCTAACATGGAATATTTAATTGTGAAATGCCACAAATAGATTCAATATGTTTTAAAGCTGTAAACCAAGATTTACCACTTTTCTGCACCTGTTACTGTTTCTAAGGGTTGCAGATAACATGCGCTTAAGTGAGAGAGACTACAGGGCAAAGTTTCCAAAACTAGGCACCCAACAAGGACCCATCAACACTTCATTTGTATATGTGCCGCTTTCATTTGCATCTGCAAAAGCTACCTTGGAGAGCAAACAGGTGTTCGCATGTTCAAATGTGTGTGTGTGCATTTTTGTGGGAGTAAATGGGCCTTACGTCTTTGAAAAAACGTATCTTTTTACTGATTAACGATCCTGGCTATGTGTTACCTAGCTCAAAGGGCCAGCCTTCCAGATTAGAACCCTTATCTTCTGAGGCTACACTTGAGAAGCTGTGGAGAAAGTTTTGGTGTTATTTTCCCCAGTTGCACCCAAAAGCATTTTAAAGCATTGCCTGTCATAATACCCCAAATGGTGGAGAAATGAGAAATCAGGGTAAAAACATTCACAAGTCGGTGGGGGTTGTCAATAGAACTGAGGAAAACTGGAGACTTTCCTCCTGCCCCCCGCTAATATTTTTCCCAAATTTGCTTTGCGTGGTTTGAGCTCATTGCTCTCGGTAAAATTTCAAGGGCACCAAAAGCTTCTGGTGGATCATTTTTGCCAGATCAATTTCTTGCTCAAAAATTTCATCTGCTCATCATTTTGCAGGGAAGTGTCTGGCAATATTGGCTTGTGGAGAGAAGCTAGGTATAAAATGCAGTCAGTCTCACACACCCATTTCCAATTGATTAGGAATGCAGACAGCTCCTGGTTGCTACTCCAGCCCCTCCTGGGACACAATCTGTAAGAGGGGATCAGGGCCAATGGAGACAGTGCAGATTCTATAGCCTCTCCTCCAGCTTGCCTCCCAATTCCCTTGTGCCCGAGACTATTTCGACTCAGCAGCTTGCAGAGAGTTCTATGGCTGGCCTATGTGCTGGTCTGGCTGTAGTTTAATGAGAGCTGACTCTCCATATCAGGAGCGACTTGCACCCAAGCAGCTCTATCCATCCTTGTGACAGCACTAGCATTGGCTCAGGGACCAAAGTTACCTGCACCTCCCCAATTCCAGGGCTTTTGAGGGTGGCTTGGCCATGATGCAGGCTGGGGTAACCCTGAGAGCTGCCTAAGTTGTGCACTAGCTGCCATGACCCATAAATTGGAGGTGGACTGTTCACAGTTAAAACAGGGTAACCAGCGAGTATGTGACTAAATTAATAGCGAATGTGGGAACTGAGAACTAAATAGGTAGGGTGAAATCCTAGCCCCATTGAAGTCAATGGGAGCTTTGTCATTAACTTTCATGGGACAATGCTGCTTCAGTCTCTTGCTGCATCAGGGCATGACTATGTATATATGTCTGCCTCAGGTGCTTGGCAGTAACAAAATACTGAACTTTACAAATGGATACTTATGTGTACAATATAACAAACCATTCAGGGTCTAAGACTAGGCACGCATAGTCCATTCACCACTCAACCAGCTTTGTCTCCCCTTCTCTCCTACCTTTAAGCCGAGTTGATATAATCATTCATTGTGGAGTTTGTATTGTCCAATATTCTCAGTAATTTGGTTTGCCAGATGGATGCTTCCAAGCCATTAATCATCTGTTCTGCACGTGGTCTGGTTTTAATATTTAATAGAAGAGTACATTTCTTTGTTTGTTTACCTACAATATGGACAAACAACTCTGGTATCAGTTCAGTCTAGACTGGAATGATTAAAACACTATCTAAAGAATGGAGGGATCTCTAAATATAGACGAGCCAAGAGAATGCAATCTGCAGTCCAGTATAAATCAAATCAGGTTACATTTGATATAGTCATATTGCAGGAATGAGGAAAGCAAGAAAAGAAATCACTCGGCATTGATAAGGCCCATAATCTTTGTTTAAGGAAAATACTGGGTTTGTCTGTACCAGTAATCTGATCCTACTGGGTAATTACCTATGGTTTGTTGTGAAAATGTAACATAGCCACAGGTGACACAACAGTTGAAGTTCTATGCATGGCTTACTTACTCTTCATTGTTGTTTTTCCTTCTAATCTCACACTACTTTGCTCTCGCTCTTGTCCACACAGGCAAAATACACACTGAATGTGTCCTTCTCTGCATCACAACATGCTAGGGAGGCAGTGTGATGCATGAAATAGGGCATAGGACTGGGGCTCAGGAGTCCTGGGTTGTGCTCTGCCACAGACTTGCTCTGTGTTCTTGAACACTTTACTTAACCTCCACGGACATCACAATGGCCAATTCATTGCAGCTCGTGAGGTACTCAAATACTCAAGAGATGAAAAAGTGCGAAATGCTAAGTAAGATTATGCAAATTCTAATAATTACTAAGTAGGAAGTGGAATAATAGTCTTTGTTTTTCTGAACTCTAGGGTACAGATGTGGGGACCTGCATGAAAACCCCCTAAGCTTATTCTTACCAGCTTAGGTTAAAACTTCCCCAAGGTACAAACTATTTTACCTTTTGCCCTTGGACTTTATTGCTGCCACCACCAAGCATCTAACAAATATATAACCGGGAAAGAGCCCGCTTGGAAACTTCTTTCCCCCCAAAATCCTCCCCAAACCCTACACCCCCTTTCCTGGGGAAGGCTTGATAAAAAATCCTCACCAGTTTGCATAGGTGACCACAGACCCAAACCCTTGGATCTTAAGAACAATGAAAAAGCAATCAGGTTCTTAAAAGAAGAATTTTGATAGAAGAAAAAGTAAAAGAATCACCTCTGTAAAATCAGGATGGTAAATACCTTACAGGGTAATCAGATTCAAAACACAGAGAATCCCTCTAGGCAAAACCTTAAGTTACAAAAAGACACAAAAACAGGAATATACATTCCATTCAGCACAACTTATTTTATCAGCCATTTAAACAAAACAGAATCTAACGCATATCTAGCTAGATTACTTACTAAGTTCTAAGACTCCATTCCTTTTCTGTTCCTGGCAAAACAACACACAGACAGAGAGACCCTTTGTTTCTCCCCCCCTCCAGTTTTGAAAGTATCTTGTCTCCTCATTGGTCATTTTGGTCAGGTGCCAGCGAGGTTATCCTAGCTTCTTAACCCTTTACAGGTGAAAGGGTTTTTCCTCTGGCCAGGAGGGATTTGAAAGGTGTTTACCCTTCCCTTTATATTTATGACAGGGGGTGAGAGGTTACAGGTAATTGCATATAACAGGATGAGTTGAGAGACTAGGGGAGACCTTTTTCAGAAGAGTTTAAGCCCTGCTAAAGATAATGTAGAACCAGGCAGAATCGGCAATAGGCTCTAGGCGTGGCTTTCTAATTAGATCTGGTCAGCAACATTTTTTGAATAAAAAATAGGATTGTGACCAAAGAAAACATTTTCTGTTCATTTTCTTCTTTTTGCTAAACATTGAAAAGCCAGAATCCAGACGCCTAATGTTTTTCATTACACATTTCCCATTTTCAGCCCCAATGCTCAGCTTTTCATTTTTCAGCACTTTGCAAATGTTGACTGAAAACCAATTTTTTTTAAAACCAAAAATGGTTTGACAACTGAAAAATTTTGAGTTTCAGTTTTGGTTTTTCATTTAACCCCCGCTCCTTCCCCCAAGAGACGTTTCCCACAAAAAAAGTTAATTGCATTTTGGCCATCGCTACTATTAATGCTTGAATAAATTAGTATATAAACAATTTAATTCAGTGGAGATATATCCTAAGTAACATTTAATGGTGCCAAAAAATTCAAATTGAATCCAGTACAATGGGTCCTGATGCTCAGTTATATTATGGGAATACCTCAGAACCTCAAATAATAAAGAACAATGATAATTCCTGGAGCTATCCGAAACACTCACCCTCATAACCATCTGCTCTGTGTCTAGTAAAGTTATCTTGCCATCTTCTGTAGTGGCTTAACATTCACTTATACAATTGTTATTTATTATTTGTATTCAATGAGCAGCCATTGGGGCTGAGAACTGGATGAACACTTACCATATTTTTTGTATGAAAAACGCAGAGTCAGTGGCACTGAAATGTTTTACAAATGTGTCAATATCACTCAGTTGTTCCTCTACAAAAGAAAAACAAACAAACAAATCTGAAAAAAATGGAAATGTTTCCCGTTGACATTTTCAAAACAAAACATTTTGATTTTTCAGTTTGACACAACATTTTGCTTCAAAATTTCCTTTAATTTTATTTTTAACAATTTCAAAAAAGAAAATCAAGTGCTCAAAATCGAAATAAAATATTTTATTCCACGACAAATGATTTTTTTTTTCTTTTTTTGATTCGCCAATTTTTTTAAAAAATTTCATGTTTTGTTTGACCCAAAATGATTTGTTTGAGTGTATGAAATTGCCAACAACATGAAAAATAACTTATTGGCCCAACTCTACTCAAGACCCCATTGTTCTAGGTGCTGCACATTTGTGTAATAAGAGTCTCCAACTATTCCATTTTTTTCATGGTTAATTTGTACACAGTACCTTCCCCTCTGCCCAGATCCATCTTTAAAAGACATTCATGCTGTGTTCTGGGTTTCTGCTTCCCCAAAAACATAAAATCCTTCTTAAAAAGTGTAGGAAGGAGACAAGAAACTAGGAGGAGGAACTCAACATTTCAAGATCAATTCTGTTAAGCTTCCCAAATGTTATAGATAGATACTGCATTCGAGGCCTATGTTTCACAATGCTGTTGAAGACATAGAGGGATGAATTTAACTTGTGTGCCATTATCTAGGACTGTTAGGTTCATGCAGAATAAATGGATTCATCCATTCTCATTAGAAGAAAAGCTTCTTCTAATGAAATAGCCCACCTGTTACATCAATACAAATCACATTAATAATTTTAGGCCCTTCGCTCCACATAGACATACTGTTCATAGGATTATCAACGTCATTCCTCGCCATCGTCCTCTTGGTTTGGATTGATGAGTGCTGATGAGAAATCTTTTTTTTATACTACTTATATCTTGTAGTTGCACTAAAATAGCCATAACTAGTTACTGAGGCCATATCAGCAACGAACAGTGGTTGACAAATTATGATACACTTAATAATGCTGAATCACACCTCCTCTAATGCCACAGGTAGTCCACTGAAATCAATGGATTGTTTGTAGAAAAAAACACTACTCAGTATAAGGGTATCACGATCTGTCCCTGCCTGGGAATGAATGAATACCCCAACCACCTCCCAAAGTATCCAATAAATAACTTGCCAAAAGGTATTGTTTATTAATGTATATGATTTATGTTTGGAAACTAGAACCATGATTAAAATTTAGCAGAGGGAGACCGTTTAATAAGGAAGGTTGCTAACTAGTGTTGCACATATTGATTAGGAACACAACAACAAAGTATAATATTTACTCAATCACGGCAGATAGCAAATAGTCAGACAAACAAAGAAACATTAAACTGGTTTGAAATTGGTTTTAAATTTTCTGGGAGGGGGACAGAAATGCAAAAAACAGCTTTATGGAATGAGAAGCTGGCAGCAGCGGGAAGAGGGAGATGAAAAGAAACAGCATAGTGGGAAAACATAGTTATCAATCAGTTATCTTTCACCCAAATGAAAAGGAAATCACCAAGAATTCAGCTTGAAACATGGAGTCTGGAAACCAATTGACAAAGAAATCCTCATGCTGTTCCAAGAGTCCATGCAGGTAGGGAGCTGTAGTTTGTGAGAGTTCGCTTCTATCTACAATCTAGCCAAGCAAAGATGCTGTTCTTATACAAGTGATAAGAACAGACTGAGCTACTCTAGATTTGACAGTTTAAAACCATGTGACAACCTGCCTACACACACCTTAATCATTCCAGCAGCTTTTCCAGACCGGTGGAGCAAAACAAAGAATTGAGAGAGATGTTACCCAAAGGACTAAGGGGCTGATCCCAAGCCCAGTGAAGTCAATGGGGAAAGTCTCACTGCTTTCAAAGTGCTTTGGATCAGACACAAAGACCACAAGGGACAGGAAATGGTGTCACAGTAATGTATATTGTAGCATCTTAGATTGTAAGAGCCTTGGGGAAGGTACCATCTTTTTGTTCAGTGATTGTACAGCCCCTAGCACAACAGGGTCTTGGCCTATGATTAGGCACTGCTGCAATAAACACATTATTGATATTGCAGCCTGGTATAAATATGTAATATTAAGTCAGTGCCAATTCCAATAGAAAAGGCCTAACTTCTCTGAACAAATAAACCACCATATAGCGCATAATGGCAGTACACACCCACAGATCCCTAGGCTGTAGGAGATGGTAAGAAATATTGGCAGGCTACAGTATTGTCAGAATGCTTTTTCATTACACTAAAAGCTTAGGAAACTAATGCCAAAGCCAAAGAGGGTTAAACAGGATTAGACGTAGTCTTTTCTTCATAACAAATAATTGAATTGTTATTCAAAAAAGAGAGGATACTGGTTAATACATCAACCTTGCATTCCCTAGGTTTCTTACCTACCGCACATACTAATCTGGCTATCAGGTTCCCTACCATGCCTACCTAGGTCTTTGTATTGCCTGAAGAGGAACAGATAAGATTGGGACACACTTCAGACAGCATTTTAGTGGAGGGATAGGGGACCTGATTCTGGTTTCACTTACACCACTGGAGATCAGAGGTAACGGCATTGAAGGCAATGGGGCTGCCCTCATATAAAGCCAGTGGGTGACAACAAAACTTTTCACAAGCGTGAGTGACAGCATTTTGCCTCAGGCAGTGATGAACTTGCCCCTCGGTGCAATAGCTCAGGAGATCTCCCAGGAGATTTCTGTTATCTGATATTTATAATGATTTGCACCCCATTGTCATTTGTGGGGGATGCTTCAGGCTTTTGTCTTGCACACAAGAGAAGGAGAGAGAATAATTAGCTGCTCTGCCTTTAATAATCAGAGTTGGGAAAAATAAATGTGCTGATATTAACAGTAGTGCCTGGAGCTCCAGTCAGGGATTAGGGTCCCATTGTTCTAGGCTTTGTACATTCATATTTTAAAGAGACAGTTCCCGCCTGAGTTTTCAGTCTAGCAGTGAACTACTTGCATGTGTAAGAGGTTCAGCACAGGGTCCTACTTGCTGTTTTTCACCCTCACTTACAGCCCTGCTCCTATTAACTGGGTCAACATTAGGAGACATTTCAAATTCAGTTTTGGCGTTTCAGCAAATCAGTGATCAACTGATTAATCAGCAGATAGGAAAGCAACATATCTGCGCTCATTAATGATGCTCAGTTTTACTTGACTTTGTGTGCTTGTGACTGTCTTTGTTCCAGCTGTGTTTTTTCCAAGGCATTATCAGTGCTACTCCATCAGGTTTTCTGAGTGTAAGTAAGAGAAAAACGCATTCATTGTGAAATATTCACAAGCAGTGAGACAGCTGTGGGAGAAGTGGTTTTTCAGCTGTGGGGTGAAGGGGTTGCAGTTGAAATGGCGCTGAGAAGAATTCCAGTTGAAAGTGAGGGTCTTCCCTTCCTGTCTAAGATTGCAGTCTCCCCTAAAAAGAAAAGGAGGACTTGTGGCACCTTAGAGACTAACAAATTTGTGCCACAAGTACTCCTGTTCTTTTTGCGGATACAGACTAACACAGCTGCTACTCTGAAACCAGTCTCCCTTAAAGAACTGAGTGATGTTGCCGGAGGGCATCTACCAGGCAGTCTGAAAAAGAGGATTTAGGGAGCAGGTTACTAGTTATGTCTACATGGTAGGTTGAAGTCAAATGATAAAGCATGGCTAAGCCCCACTGAGTGGATGTTCGTGCATTCTTCTCCAGGGGAGTCTAGTATAATTTATTATTTGGACTTGCAGGTTTTGCTCAGTACAGACAGGAATTCTAGAGGAACACTGAAGGATCTAGTCCATAAAAAATTATGATCTTTCCATGCTGCATTAAGAAGGGAGTGTGGTACTGCTGGGGGCTGGATGCTAAGTCTTGAATAGTCGTCTTGGCACTCCTGCCTCCTGCGCGACGTTATACAAGTCACTGAGGCACTGCATCTTAGTTTTCCCCTCTGCAAAAGGCTTTTTATGATACCTCCTGCAAAGGGAAGTTGAGGAGGGAGAATAAATGAGGCTGGAGACTAACACTCCTCTGTCAATATTGGTAGTGCTCATGGAAGTCAGGTGCATAATGTTACACATGTTAAATGTTTGCAGTATCGGGGCCTTGGTTTGTAAAGCTTTTGGATGAAAAGTATTACGATTATTATCATATCAGCTTTGCTGGGGGAAAATAGCAGCCCAACAATACACACGTTGTGATGCACAGTCTTACAGCCAACTTTTCTCCTGCTCAGCAAGAAGATTTATCTGAACACTGGATGCGACTTATACAAAGAGCACAAACACAGAGGCAGCCAAATGTGAACTGCTCCAGTTCTCTTCATTACCGTGCTGTGACGCTCACACACCCAGCTAGTCAACGAGCCAAAGGAGCAGACCGTCCCACAAGCAGACTATCATCTAGGTCCTTCCATGGTTCCCCTCACTTTAGTGCCTTAGCATCCATGTAACTGCGCATCCTCATATGGGCACCCACTTGTCTCTGGCTGCAGCCCTCAGAGGGTCCTCATTTCTGACACTCCCTATTGGGCTCTCCTTTAGCCTCGCAACGGCTTTTCCCAGCCTTCATCTTCTCGCCACTCCCACTGCCGGTATTCTGTGGCTTGGCCCACTGGACAAGTCAGAGGAAAGCCGGCCCCCTCCCCCAGGGTAACACTAACAAGTCCAAAGGAAAGTCCAAACAAATATTGAAACTAAGAGCCCTTCTCTGGCCAATCCCTCTCAGACTTCACCGTAGTTCCCTTGTTGGCCCTACCTCACAGCTACCCCTGTGGAGGCCTAACCTGTGCCTGTACAGTTCTGCCTTCCTCGACTCCTGTTTGTTCCATGGCTTCTCTCC
The DNA here is from genome assembly GCF_015237465.2 of Chelonia mydas. Classification (NCBI taxonomy): domain Eukaryota; kingdom Metazoa; phylum Chordata; order Testudines; family Cheloniidae; genus Chelonia; species Chelonia mydas. Next base: position 128,966,100 of record NC_051246.2, on the reverse strand, counting down.
ACCGGAGACCTGTCATCTCTGCAGTCTTCCCCCATCTGAGCTTCCCTCAGTTTACTTGTAAGGCCTGCCTCCACCTTCGCTGGCCAGGAGTCAATTAGCTAATGCCCCCACCCTGTGCAGAGCACAGCTAATTGGGGTTCTTTCCCTCGCCTTGCAGGTGACGCATTGTAAGCCCATCGCAACCTCACATAAATTAGCATCTCTTCTTCGTGGCCCCATGAGGTGGGGAAGTGTAGGTTGGTGAGCTGCTCTCTGGTCTGGGGAATAACCAGCCATGCCCAAATCAGTCCTTAGCCCTTGCCTCACGGCTTTGTTCAGTCTTCCAAATGCAAAATGGAAATGACAATGTAACGCAAATGTCCTGCTTTCAGCTGTAGGCTGTGGGCTTCCTGGCCTCTGGCGGCCTACTACCCAAGGGCTTTCCTCAGCCCAGGCACCTCCCCAGGCACATCACCTCACCTCATCCCTGTTTCTGTTCTTTCATTTGTCGCCCCATGCACTCACTTGTGACCAGAGCTTAGCGGTTCCTCCCTCTTCACTGACTGTGTGGGCCTATACCTGCCCATCCCAGATCTGCAAATAGTTCACAGGGCCTTTCACTCTTTTCAGTGCTTGGGGTCACTGGATGTTGTCCGGTTGGGTCTGATAACTTCCAGCGCCTGCCTCCCTGCCAGGTGCCTTCCTAGCTACCGCAAAGGGGTAGAGTTGGTGACATGAAATATTACTCCATCTTGAGATGGGGAACTGAGCCACACAGAGGTGTAGGGCCAGAGTCTCAGAACTGCTCTGCACCCATGTTTGGGGCTAGGTTTTCATATGAGTTCAGCTCCCCATTTAGGGACCCAAATGAGAGTCCACGGCTTCAAAAGAGCTCGGCTTAATTTTGGTCTCCAAATGGGAGCTGAACTCCCCTGAAAATCTTGCCCCAAATGTGGGTGCTACACATTTGAAAGTCTGGTGCTGTGTGACTTCCTGAGGTCACCCAGGATGTCAGTGGAAGAACTGGGAACACAACCCAGACCTCCTTGTCCCAATGGAGTGTCTTAGCCACAAGACTATATGCCTCCTCCATCTTTTGGAGGAGTCACTTCATGCTGACGGTCTTCCCACCCACAACAAATCCCCATAGGTTCATCTCTTGACATTTTCTATTGGCTGTCTGTAATGGGATGCACGCACCTCTCGCATGTGCCCCCTTGGCCGAGCAGGTGTGCCTGTACTTTCTCTCTGTAGTGAGTCTTCAGCGACCCAGCCCTCTGGTCGAGTCACAGACAGTCTGTAGGGGAGATATATCCCAGAAGGGGATTGCCCCCTGCAACTCCTTTCTGATTGGCTGTGTGCCATACAGCTACTGTAGGCAGCTTGGAGGACCCCCTCCACTTCTCTTTTCTGGGGCAAGGTGTGGCTGAACCATGAGGCCTCAGGGCCTTGTCCGGCCCATTAGACTGTCTTAAGTGTAGACTATTTTATAGCTCACAAGAATTGAGAGTCTTCTGTCTTTTTAAAATCTGAGAGCTGCATTTATTGTCAAGGTGCAGTTGGGTATTACTGTAATAAATGAGCTAAAGCAAGTCACTCATGGCCCTTATTAATGCAGTATTTATAAAAGAGTGAGCTTCCTGGCAGGACTGATTTCTTTCCTTTCCAAAACAGGTGCTCAGCCTGTTATTCCAGAGCTTTGCAGTGCAAGGTAGCCTCAGAGAAGTTTCTAAGGTGATCATCATCAGTATATTGCTCATGTCTGGCTATATAGCTACACACCTCTCATGGTGTGACATTTTCCCCAGTAACAATGAAACAAGACAACGAGCAAGATGTCAGTGAGAGATGAAGCTTCTGCTGTGTAACTCTTCCGTGGGCATAGGTTATTTCAGAAAGACGGGCGAGATTTTTTTTAAAAAAACCCTACACATGCATTTGTAAGGTCTGCACTAGCATTTAACTGACACTTCCTGTTAAAAAAAATATAATTAGAAAGTATCTCCATGTAGGATTGAGTGATCACAGTGTGAAGTCCCCAAGTGCTTGACTGCCAGCCTCTAACCCTGTTGAGGAGTCAAATCCTCAGTCTAATAATATGAGATTTACTGGCAAAATAATGAGCTCTAATTAAAATGCTCACACTTGAAGCAAATGCCATTTTACTCTTTTTTTTCCCCAATAGTCCTTTTTCATCTGCCCCCTTTGTAGCTCGGCTTTTATCCGTTCTGGTGCCGCAGGAGTGGGTTTTGATCAGGGTCACTTCTCCAGCTGCTCTCAGCAGGCTGAGCTTTCCCTCGGAGTGGCTTGAGCACATATTTGCCCAGATGTCACTAGTAAAGTCAGTGGCATTACATTAGAGATGAACCTGCCCCGACTGGGTCTGGGTGGTGCTCGATCTACAAGGAAACAGCATCTCTTTGGGATTTGCCATAAGGATGACGAGTCTGGCTGGTGGGTCTCATCCACGTGCTCCGCGTCTAACTGATCCTGGGGTTGGGAAGGGACTTCCCTTCATGTCAGATTGGCAGAGACCCTGAGGGGGTTTTGCCTTCCTCTGCGGCATGGGGCACAGGTCACTTGCTGGGTCAAAATGAGAGAAAATGGTGGATTTTCTGTAACTTGAAGACTTTACATCAAGATTTGAGGACTTCAGTAACTTAGCAAAGGTTATGAGCCTACTACAGGAGTGGGTGGGTGAGGTTCTGTGGCCTCCATTGTGCAGGAGGTCAAGCTACTTGATGAACATGATGGTCCCTTCTGACCTTAAAGTCTATGAGTCTATAATGGCTCAGTAGGGGATAGAGCAGTGTGTATTGGATAGAGCAGTAGACTAGGCATCAGGGTTCTAGTCCCAGCTCTGTCACTGACCTGCTGTGTGACTGTGGGCAAGGCACTACGCTTCTGTGCCTCAATTCCCCTCCCTCCCTTTGGCTAGGTAGGTGATATGCTCTTCAAGGCTTAGACTGTGTCTGTATACTATGGGCCCTAAACTCCAGCTGCTACTGCAATGTTAATAAAAGTATGCTGGCAATGCTTGTTCTTCCAAAAATTGAAAACGAGACACCCATCATTTCTAAGACAAGGCCTGTCTCTTAGTTATGTGGTCCTGGAAATTAAGTTGCTTTTCAAAATGGGGCTGTTCATATAGCCATGTTGCCAGTTGGCCCCTTTAGCACGTCCTTATATGTTTTTGTTAACCCTCCACCCCCCCCCCCCCAATATAGGGCCACATCCTCAGCTAGTATAAATCAGCATCATCCCTTTCAGTCAATGGACCTACACCAATTTACAGACCCTGAAGATGTACACCCAATACTTGTCAGAGTGTTCAGCATATCATTATCGCTGATAACGCAGTAGGACTCAACGGAGATCAGGGCCCAACTCACTAGGCACTGTATGGAGACATGTTCTTTGTCCAAAAGAGATGACACAGACTTTACAATCGTATGGCATTCCCTAAACCTCCCATTTGATGCAGTATAAGCTGGAGAAGAAGAATGAACTTTTTTTTACCTTAAAATATGTATGAAACTCTTATGTATATGTTGAATCCCCTCGCTGGTAATGGTGGGCTCTCTCCAAGCCTCTCCTCCCGCTACACTACCTTTGAGTTCAGGACACGAATGCTCTATTTTAAAACAAATCATTTAGGGTAGCTTTAGCATCAACCTCAATTCAAGGATATAAAACTGAACATAATTTCAATAGGCTCTTCTTATCTAACCCATCCGAGTCACCAGAGATAATCTTCTTATGAACTCAAGGTCAGATAGAGGCTGGAAAACAGCTGGCAACAAAACAAAACAAACCCCAAATAAAGTCAACTTCTGCCCCAGTGATGTGGAAGTTTTCAAAGCCCTCAATGGGCCACTGGGCTATGGGTGCCAGAACAGAGCTGTGTTGTTCCAAGAGAGCTGGGCATCACCTCACATAGGTGGAACATAGTCAGTATCTGGGACAATATTTTTAATTCACACCCTGAAAGAAAAGAGGAGCTGATTAACTGGTTTGTTTTCTTTTTATGGAGTAATGCTTTAAAAGGGAGTATCTTGAGTGCCTATGTACACACAGAATTTGGCCCAGCAGGGCAAAGGATTTAATCAAGGGGGGGGATTTATTTTAAATCATCAGAACAGCCAGATGTATATTTTGAGCAGTTTGTGAGAGACCTTTGTAATCCTCGGAGGCAAAGGAGAAGGCCTTTTGTTCTTCCTTGCTTTCTATCCAGTCTGCCCACTCCATGTTGATGTCATTAGAGCGAGAAGGGACCAGTTTAATCCTACTGGAACCAACTGCCAGAAAAGCTGGCAAAAGTCCCTCCAAAACACGGAATAGGATTGTGAATGGACCCCAGTATTGGGCTTTGTATTCAGAGGCTGCACTTTTATTATACATTATGTGTATTACAGTAGCACAAGAATTGTGTCAGGTGCTGTACAAACACATAGGGAAGGACAAACCCTCCCCCAAAGGGTGGGAGGAGACAAATAGACAAAGGGTGTGAGGAGCCGCACAACTGTGTTGCCTCTGCCTTGGGGCTTTTGCTCAAATTCTGGCCATCCTCGGACATCTCATATCACTGGCCTTGCCTGGGTGAGTGGGGAAAAGGGGCCTGGACAGAGCAAAGAGGGCCCTGGCACCCCCAGAGCTGAGCTCTTTCCAGGTCCGACCACAATAAGTAGCATTCTTAGTAGAGTAAAATAATCCAGCTTTAAAATGGAATATGTTCTGTACAGCCCAGCAGAGAAGGGAAGAGGAAATAATAGGGTAAGTCTTCACTGCAGAGTTAGCCAGGGCTCATGCCAGTGCCCCAAACCACTCCCCCACTCACACACAAAAACCTTCAGGGGAATGGCCAGGAGCGAAGGTTGTAGAAGGGAAGAGATTGGAAGATATACCAGAAAGTTAATCTGCATGCACATGGCTGGAAAGCTAGCTGCACTTGCAGCACTTCTGTACAGAGTCCTGTTAACAAAGAGCCAATTAAATTTAAGCACAGGATCCTCTCATGTTATTCATCACATGAAACAGTGTTGTGGTCTCAGGAGGTCTAGGTCTAATTCTCACAATTCTGCCACAGGTTTCCTGTGTGAACTTGGACTTTCATTCGCAGATTCATGGAGTCCAGAGCCAGAAGGGACCACTGTGACCGTCTAGTCTGACCTCCTGCATAACACAGGCCAGAGAACTTCTCCAAAATAATTAGTCTCTCTGTATCTCCGCTCCCCATCTCTAAAATGAGGATAGTAATCCTTCTTTTCTCCCACCCTCTGTCTATCTTGTCTATTTAGATTACATGTTCTTACTGGTGGTGTCCTAGGCACTGTACAAACACAAAGTGGCTCTCATCTCAGCTGGGGCCTTCACACACCACTGTAATGCAAAGATAATAATTATCCCCTCTCTTGGAATTCTGTTCTCCTGGAAAAGTGTGTCTGATAAACTACTAGCTCTCCCCGCACAAAAGCTAGAGTGATATTTTCTTTTATGACAAAGGCTCCTGACAGATTTAATTTCCTACCTACAATCTATTTCAATTAGTTACCCTTTCCCATTAATGGATTCTAATCACTCTTTATTTATCCTGTATTTTATTTAGACACAAAAGAGTTTAAATTCAAAGCTGTTTGTAATTATTCAATGAACATTTCCAGGACAGGCACTTGTCTGTCATGCCTAAGCCAAATGTTCATGCTGAGTTGACATGTACTGTGCTAATGCAAGACCATTTTGCTCCCATATAAATCATGCCGAATCCAGTGGTGATCTAATTTCTGTATTTTAAGGGATTATCCTTCGTACATTGAAACAAATTTCACATTTAGTAGGCAAAAAGAATTCATTGCAATTTTATAATTTGAAAAAAAATATGCAAAAAAAAAGGAGTACTTGTGGCACCTTAGAGACTAACCAATTTATTTGAGCATAAGCTTTCGTTAGCTACAGCTCACTTCATCTCACGAAAGCTCATGCTCAAATAAATTGGTTAGTCTCTAAGGTGCCACAAGTACTCCTTTTCTTTTTGCGAATACAGACTAACACGGCTGTTACTCTGAAACCTGTCATTATGCAAAAAAATATGGTGGCTCCAGATTTGATGTGTGTGGAGAAAGGATGGTTCAGTGCCTGAGGCACTAGCCTGGGACTCAGGAGAAGTCGGTTCAATTCACTGCTTCACCCAGGCACCCTGCCTGATGTTGGGCTGGTCCCTTAGTCTCTCTCTGGCCCTGCTCCACAAATATGTTTAGGTGTCTAGGGTCCAGTTTTGGCTTCACTGCAATCCACGAAACTCCTGCTGAACTCTATAGGTGACTAACTCGCTTGGCACCTAAGTTCCTGCCTCTGAGCATGCACGCTGCTGCCTCACTGTAGGCATCTGGGCACCTATCTCCCACCTAAGCCCCAGGGTGACCCACGAACCAGGGGAAGATAGGTGCAGGAGCAACTACCTCTCCCGTGGGCCCCAATCTGGTACGCAGGCTGCACTCAGCCTGACCAGAGGAGGTGGAACCATCCCTGCCCTTTCGCCCGGTGGTTAGAGCACTCACCTGAGAAGTGGGAGACTCTAGTTCAATTCCCCCCTCAACCTGAGGGGTTGCCCAGCTCTCAGGAGTGTGCGTCAGCTACTGGGTTGTAGAACACTCTGATGTGCTGCACCCTTAGTTTCTCTGGTTGAAACTGTTCCTCTGTAGATAAACAAAAGTAATTGAGGCAGGGGGCCTGGGCCCTGGATCCATCCCCCTCCCACAAGGTGGTGTCCCAAGAGCCAGGACACAGAGTCACTCTCTCTGGCCCAATGACTGATCCACATTACAACAGGAAGAGGGTGATGATGGGTGCAGGTGAGAAGGTAGCCACCTCCTCCCACTGTTTTCTGTGGAGTGAGCAGGCACCTCACTCATTCCCACAACACACACCTAGGCTGCCTGACTCCAGGAGACACATCGCTGTTCGTGGATCACTCACAGAGACGGGCACCTCATAGAATCATAGAATATCAGGGTTGGTAGGTCATCTAGTCCAACCCCCTGCTCAAAGCAGGACCAACCCCAACTAAATCATCCCAGCCAGGGCTTTGTCAAGCCTGACCTTAAAAACTTCAAAGGAAGGAGATTCCACCACCTCCCTAGGTAACGCATTCCAGTGCTTCACCACCCTCCTTGTGAAAAAGTTTTTCCTAATATCCAACCTAACCCGCCCCCCACTGCAACTTGAGACCATTACTCCTTGTTCTGTCATCTGCTACCACTGAGAACAGTCTAGATCCGTCCTCTTTGGAACCCCCGTTCAGGTAATTGAAAGCAGCTATCAAATCCCTCCTCGTTCTTCTCTTCCACAGACTAAACAATCCCAGTTCCCTCAACCTCTCCTCATAAATCATGTGTTCCAGCCCCTAATCATTTTTGTTGCCCTCCGCTGGGCGTTTTCCAATTTTTCCACATCCTTCTTGTAGTGTGGGGCCCAAAACTGGTCACAGTACTCCAGATGAGGCCTCACCAACGTCGAATAGAGGGGAGCAGTCACGTCCCTCAATCTGCTGGCAATGCCCCTACGTATACATCCCAAAATGCCATTGGCCTTCTTGGCAACAAGGGCACACTGTTGACTCATATCCAGCTTCTCGTCCACTGTAACCCCTAGGTCCTTTTCTGCAGAACTGCTGCCTAGCCATTCGGTCCCTAGTCTGTAGCGGTGCGTGGGATTCTTCCATCCTAAGTGCAGGACTCTGCACTTGTCCTTGTTGAACCTCATCAGATTTCTTTTGGCCCAATCCTCTAATTTGTCTAGGGCCCTCTGTATCCTATCCCTACCCTCCAGCGTATCTACCTCTTCTCCCAGGTTAGTGTCATCTGCAAACTTGCTGAGGGTGCAATCCACACCATCCTCCAGATCATTTATGAAGATATTGAACAAAACCGGCCTGAGGATCGACCCTAGGGGCACTCCACTTGATACCGGCTGCCAACTAGACATGGAGCCATTGATCACTACCCATTGAGCCAGACAATCTAGCCAGCTTTCTATCCACCTTATAGTCCATTCATCCAGCCCATACATCTTTAACTTGCTGGCAAGAATACTGTGGGAGACCATGTCAAAAGCTTTGCTAAAGTCAAGGAACAACACGTCCACTTCTTTCCCCTCATCCACAGAGCCAGTTATCTCATCATAGAAGGCAGTTAGGTTAGTCAGGCATAACTTGCCCTTGGTGAATCCATGCTGACTGTTCCTGATCACTTTCCTCTCCTCTAAGTGCTTCAGAATTGATTCCTTGAGGACCTGCTCCATGATTTTTCCAGGGACTGAGGTGAGGCTGACTGGCCTGTAGTTCCCGGCATCCTCCTTCTTCCCTTTTTTAAAGATGGGCACTACATTAGCCTTTTTCCAGTCGTCCGGGACCTCCCCCTATCCCCCTATTAGTTTTCAGAGATAATGGCCAATGGCTCTAAATTGAAAAATGCAACTTTATAAAAATTGCAACATTGTTTGGAAGGTGTTCATTCCAACCACATTGTCAACACCGTGAAGTCCGCATGAATCATTTTGACGTTCTTACTTAATTTCAACAACATCAGCATGTTTTGTTTCAATAATGGTCAAATGTTTCATTTAGACTTTATTGTTCTGATTCATTTTGTTTTGACTTTTATATTATATTAAATATTTTAATTTTATATATTATATTTAATATTTAATGCAATATTAAATTGATCAAAATCAATCAAAACAAGAACATCTAAACAAAACATTTTACCTTATTGAAATACCATGATTTTACCTTCTTGACATGAAATGTTTTACCACTAAGTGAAATGATTCAACATAATTGAAATGAAATATTTTGATGGTCCCTGTCGTAGTGTAACCCTATCTAGGGCCCCCTCCAGTGGCAAGCTTCCCTTCTTCTCCAAACTTTATGATCAGAACATAATCTCTCAGTATCCAAAACAAAATGCACCCCTGGGTATAATTTATTCATAGACATCAGTGCAGTAGTTCCCTCAGAGCCTTGTAATAAAACTTTTATCTGATTTCACAGTAAAGACAAAAAGATCAAACAGGTATTTCCGTTCCCTGGACAAGGGGCCCCATTGGAGAATCAATAGCAGCACTGTGTTCCTAGTTCCTTTTGCCCCGATCCATGGCTCCAAGGCACATACTGTCCTGCCTTTAAGCCCTGCCCTGCTCAGGGCACATAAAGTCTACCTGCTTGATTATGAGCTCAGATTCCCCGACCAAGCTGGTTCTTTCCCTTTTCCCCAGGGGTCACCGTTTAAACCTTCCACTCCTCAGGGATCCCCAGCTTTCATCTGTTCTCACCAGCGGTTCTGTTCCAGTTGTCCTCAGAACTCAGCTCCCTCAATGAGGTCTCCTGCTGTTCTCCGCCAGGCGACTTCTGCCAGCTCTCACCTGCTGCTTCCTGTTTCCCCAAGTCTTCTCAGGTGCTGACTGTCCAGATCGCTGTTTCTCCAGGTCTCCGGCAGCTCTCACCAGCCAGTACCCTCCCTTGAGGGCCCAGGTGCCATCTTTTAAACCCAATTGGGGATCAGTTGACCAGTCACATGTGTGCTGGCCTCTTCCCTCTTCAAGGGCCTTATTGAATTCTGGGAGACAGGCGGGAGGCCCCTCCTGCAGCCTTCTGGGAGGAGCCACTGGACCTGGGACCCAACAGAATACAAGGGACAACTAAGGAATAACAGGGCCTGGAGTGGTGGTGGTGGGGTCATAGGTTCAAAATTCGGGATCCAGAGGGGGACACTGAGCAGAGAACCTTGTACAGCACCCACTGCTCCTCAAAGCTGTCCAGGGAGCCAGTGGCCACTGCCCAAAGGAACTCTGCCCAGATATGTGAGACCAGGGAGGAACGGAAATAGGCCCCACAGTCACAGAGCACCTCCCTGTCCAGCATCCTCCTCCTGGTGCTGTAGATGGCCATTTTGGCCAGTGCCAGGAGGAGGTTGACGAGGAGGTCTCATGACTTCATGGGGCCATGGACAGGGTGTGCGCATATGAACAGGTGTGAGGGAACAGTGCACCCAGAACCTCAACAGGAGTTTCTGGAGGAGCCGGATAAGGGGCTGCAACCTGGCGCATTCGAGATAAGCATGTGCCTGGATCTCCCTCACGCTGCAAAAGGGACAGGCATCGGGGATGGGGATAAAGTGCGCAAGGTACACGCCTGTGCCCACGGCTCCATGAAGGAGCCACTAACCAATATCCCCAGAGGGCTGTGGGACCACGGTGGAGAACAGGTTGGCCCACCAGGGTTCCTTGCCTTCCACAGGTGGTAAAAGGTATCCCGATGCCAAGTGGCGGGACATGAGGGTGAGGAGGTGAAACGTGTGAAGCACAAGCGTGTAGAGTTGTTCTCTAGGCATGGTTCAGAAATGAACTGGCGCCAGGGCACGCAGCCAGCTCGAGTTGTGGAAGGGATGGGGCTGGGGGGGTGCTCACGGGGCAGGGGCCCGATGAAAAGGTTTGGAGGACCAGGGTGAGGGGCAGGCGGGGGGCATCCTCTCTCAGGAACTGCTCAAGGAAAACCTGAGAGGTGGGTGACAAGGCTGCCCCCACCTCCTGGAGTACCCGCAGGGTGGAGAGCCCCATGCACCAACCAAGCACCCGGGGAATCTACCCAGTCCCCCAGGTCGTAGTCCAGGATGTCTCCGATTCTGGTGCTTTCTGCCAGGACCAGCCTCTGGTGCACCGAGGGGACTCCACCACTTGCACACGAAGATGGGCGTTGTAGCAGGGGCTTCACAAGCTCTTCAAGGGCCAGTGATGTGTTGCAACAGGTAATTCGGGGTAAATTTATTTTGCAGGAAGCTTTGAAATTTTGGCTTCTCCTTCTGATTGGGAATGATTCCTGCCCCCAAGAAACATCAGAATTGCAACTGGAACAGAAATCCTGGCTTCCCACCAGCTCTCCCTAGGCAGTGCAAAGATACCTTATTGAGACTTATCTTCTCTTTCTGGTCACATATTCTGCAGGCTCTGTTGGGCTCAGCTGGCTTGTAAGTGCATTGGGCGTATAGAGTGCAAGGACCTTCCCTTCCCCTCTTGTACAGGAGCTGGGCACACTGGAAGTGCAAAGACGGAGGGGCAGATTCTGATAGCCTTCTTCCCCACTTGACTCCTCTAGAAGGCCCATTGTCTTCACTGCTCTTCAGTGTACATAGGGGGAGTAAGAGCTTGCCCCATCACCTACGTGCTACCATCAGCACTGGACACCCTGGTAGGGGGTCTGTGGTCACCTCCCTGTCTCCTCCAAAGGACCTAATACCTTCTGAGAGGGAGTACACACAGCCACACTCTGGGCTGGTTCCTACGGTATTTTCCGTGCCCAAAGCTCTGTGCCTCCAGGAACTCTCGCTGGGGCAGCACATCTGTACACTGTCCTTTACAGCGGGCTGTGGTCTTAGTGACTCAATTAGCCTTTATTGCATACAAACGTACTTCCCAGTAAGTAGGAGCCGCATGACTAATGTATGTTTATTTAGCTCTTCAGCATCAAAGCTCCTATCAGAGCACCAGGTAATGGTCAGTCTAATCTGGTCTTTGGTCCCCTACAAAGAAATGACTCAAATTAAGGCATTAAAACCCCCATACTGGAACTGACTGTGGAAACTGTGCAGGATGCCTTCTGATCCCATCCGGCAATGAGCTTCAGCATGAGGGTTTTATCCTAGTGAGTGCAACTGCAGATGTTATTCTTGCCCATGTCTGTCTCTTTGTTTTTGCAAACTCCCAAAGCTATTCTGTTCACTCACCAGAATCTTGCAGCAGTGAATTCCACACATTAATTATTCATTGCATTCAAAAAAATTCCTTTGATCCTTTTTTCATTGATTGATAGGTTCCAAGGCCAGAAGGGACCATTGGGATCATCTAGTCTGACTTCCTGTATAACAGGACAGAAAACTGCCCCCTGTTTTTCTTTTATTTACCCTGGTGTTTGTACCATTAGCATTGCCATGGCCTCTAGGCACTTTGCCAGAGGATAAACTCAATGAAGCAGGTGTTTTGTTGGTTCACAGGTCTCTTTGACCTCAGGCCCAAGGAGAGGCAGCGGTTGCTGTGTGTGCAGGTGTGTTTTTAATTATTTTGTTGCATGCTGAGGTGCTGTGGCATTGCTCTGGTTTTAAGGATGCTGACTCCTAAAGCCAGAAGTTAAAACCTGTGACTGCACAATTTGCAGAACTACAAAAGCCCATGCTGAAGCCTATCCATTCAGCAGATCAGTGAAGCACATGCTTCAGTAAGTTATATATGTGCTGACATGCTTTGCTGGAAAGGAGTGGAGTGCTGAACTGGGGCCTGAAGAACAGAGAGGAGATACTTTACGCTACTCTGAACTATGCAGTATTCCACAACACATCATCCTAACCATCGCTGTACCGTTTGGGTCTCCTTTTTTTCCCACTTGGAAGCATCTCGGCACAATATGTCTTGGCACAGTTTTGTCAAACTTCATTTTGAATAGTGAATGACTTGGTGGAAAGAGGAGATGCACATTTCAAACTGCCTTGAGCTCTGAGAACCCTGAGTTCAACTCCCAGCTTCTGACAAGGATGGCCAAGAGCTTGCCATGAGCAGCTCGTATGTTTTCATCTAATATGAGATTTCACATTTGGCACCTAAGCAGGAATTCTACCAGGAAGAGTGTCCCCGGGAAAATGCTTATGCCCTTCATAGCCAGAGTCAGTTTTACTGTTTTAAAAGCCATTATTACTCAACAAACGTCTGGTGCATAAATCTCATCCATTCCTGATGGCATTTCTTTCATTGAATACCGGGTCAATTCAAGTCAGAAATGGGGAAAATAAGAAAAATGTAAAGAAAAGGAAATGAATGTGGTTTATATTGGGCTGGTGTCAATTCACTTAGTTCCACTGAAACCATGGAACCTATGCTGATTTACACCAGCTGAGGATTTGGTCCAATCAGTATTACAGTACAGGGCCTCATTCTACGATAATGAAGATGGCACCAAGGGCACTGGAAGAATTGTAGTTAAGGCGTTGCACCATAACTCAAAGAGATTAAGATCCAGTTCCCAGCTCTGTCACCAACATCCTGTATTATCTGGGGCAATACACGTCTCTGTCCTTGTCTCAGTTTCCCATCTGTACTATGGGGATTGTAGCATTGTCTTGTCTCCCACTCATTGTCTGCCTTGTCTATTTAGATTGTAAGCTGTTTGGGACACGGGGTGTTTCTAAGTATGTACATGAGCTGCACCTAGGACAATAGGCATCTGGTATCAGGGCCTCCTGGTGCTACTGTAATATATGAACAATTAATAATAAAGGGAATGCCCTCAAAAATATAGTTGATCTGGTAGATATGCTCCAACCATTGCAAGCCTGCACAGCCCCCCACCAAACAACAGAAAACATTCAGGACAAATACCTGCAAATCAGTACTGAAGGCATCCATCCCTAATTCATTAAAATAATGGCCTCTTTAAGATCACTGGAAGTTGGTGTTCCATCTTACCCATCATTTTTGGACATTTCAGTGTACATAAGCTTGAATGATCATTTACTTTTAAGAAATTAAGCTATCACTTTCCCACTTTTAATTTACCTTTCACTTTTATCATGACACATTGAAACGAACAAAAGTAATAAATATGTTGAAAGAAGGCAGAAGCCATAGGTCAGATCTGTTCTTTTCAGCTGGCGTTGGATGCGAGCTACCAGTAAGGGAAGTACAGGTAATAATTATTGTTGAAGAAATGGTGACCATTCTAACAGGCTTCAAGATGTATTGCAAATCCTAGCAAACATATCTTAAGAGATGAGTCTTAAGGATAATAGCACAGTCTTTTCCTTTCTGTGAAGGTGAGGGAAAAAAATCTGCCCTACAGAAGAAACCTCCTCATTCCAGAAGCATACAGATAACTTCTCCACCATGAAATACGTACAAGAATGGGTCTCTGAGAGAGAGCAATCTGGATCAATTGGTAAAGCTGAGCACAATCAAACATACATGTAAGTTAACCCAGCCAAATGCAAGGGCATAGACATCCTGGAACAAAGAATATACGCCATCCTTAATGGATAGGGGAAACTGTATCCTGAAAGCACTGTATCCTGAGTGGACTTAGGAATCATTGTTGATAACCAGCTGCCCATAAGTTCCCAGTGTGATGCTGTGGCAAAAACACTAACATGATCCTTGGGTGTATCAATAAGGGAATCTGGACCAGGAGTGAGGTGGTAATATTGACTCTGTATATGGCATTAATGAGAGTATTAATGGAATACTGTGTCCAGTTCTGGTGTGCACACTTGAAAAGTATGGTGAAAAACTGGAAAGGGTCAGAGGAGATGTACAAGAAGGAGGTGATGTCTGGAAAGAACTAGATAAATGCATGGAGAATAGGTCCATCAATGGCTATTAGCCAGGATGGGCAGGACTGGTGTCCCTAGCCTCTGTTTGCCAGAAGCTGGGAATGAGCAACAGAGAATGGATCACTTGATGATGAGCTGTTCTGTTCATTCCTTCTGGGGTTCCTGGCATTGACCACGGTCGGAAGACAGGATACTGGCCTAGGTGGACCTTTGGTCTGATCCAGTATGGCCGTTCTTATGTTCTTATGAAAACACTCCTTCCTGTGAGAGACTAAATAAACTCAATCTAGTTACCAAAGCAAAGGTTAAGAGGCAGCTTGATCACAGTGTATAAGTCTGAAACTAGAGGGCACCTTAATTTCATATAACAAGATCCAGTGGCTGGAAGCTGAAGTCAGCAAAGTTGCAACTGGAAATAAGTTGCAATTTTTTATCAGTCAGGGTAACTTCCCCATTTTTCAGAGTCTTGAATGCAGGATTGGATGTCTTTCTAAAATATTTGCTGGAGTGGAACTACAAGTTATTGAGCTACATGAAGGAACCACTGGGTAAATTCCTCTGGCCAGTGCTATGCAGGAGGTCAGAGTAGATGATCATAAAGGTACCTTGTGGCCTTAACATTTAATAATCTCTGAATCCTCTTGGCACCTGTAGGCTGGAATGTGAAAATGTCAACATGAGCTGGTTTTCTGGCTCATAATTTACACTGGGAATATGTTATAAACTGGCATGATGATGGATGGGAAGAGGGGATGGTGGTTTGAAGCATGGTTACAGAGCCATTTGTAGAGTCTGTCATGCCCTTTTATAATCAGCTGTTTGGAATCATGTTCAAATTCTTTGCACAGATGCATTTTTTTTCACAATGGCTTGAAATTAGCTAAATTCTTCTTTGAGTAGTGTCCCTATGGGTGCTCCACTTTAGGTGTCTGTGTGCCCCTGCACCTCTAATCGGAGATTTTTAGTAGCAGTGTCCTGTTGAGCCCCCGAATGTGCTCTCCCTCCCTCCTGGTCTGCCTGGAGGCTATTTAGCACTGCATGGGTGAACCCCCCTCCCTTCCTTCTCTACTGCCTTTGGTCTCTGAGGAAAAGAGCAGTTGTCCCTTCCTTATCTGTGTCATTGGCATAAGTAGGGTTTGTTTTGTTACATTTGTTCTCCCTAAAAGTACTCAGGCTAGTGTTTTATTTTATTTTATTTTATTTTATTTTATTTTATTTTATTTTACTGTATTCCTTTGGTTTAAAAAGAAAAGAGAAAAAGGAAAAGAACTTCACTTTCCTTCCCTGTCTGGGGGCATTCCCCGCCCCCCTCCCCAGGCATCTAGTAGACTCATAATTATTTTCTTTTTCAGTTAAAAAAAAAAAGGAAAGACCATGTTCTTCAGCATATTCCTCCCTGCTAGAGGATGACACCCCCTGCCCAGGGGCTTGCCTGGCTCTCTCTGCTCCAAGGGGTGCCTCTCCTGCCAGGAGTCGGTTCCTGTCATGGCCAGACACTCACTGTGCCTGGGAGACCCTCACAGAAGTGCTTTACCTGCCACACCTAAAACTGCAGCCTCACAGGAGCTGGGAGCTGAAGTAAAAATTCCTCCCTTATGGAGAAAACGCTTCAGTCTGCAGGGGACTCTGGTGGGTGTTGATCCCAGATCATCCCAGAGCCTTCACTTGAAAAGGGGTGGAGTGGTGAAGAGGAGAAGAGAGAGAGAGAGAAAAAAAAAGAAGAAGCCACCTGCAGACTCCCCCTGGAAAGGCTCCGCTGAGCAACTGGCTAGCCAGAGGGGTGTTCCCCAGTGTGGCCATCTCGGCACCCACCCCCGAGCAACTGGCCAGCCAGAGGGGGTGTTCCCCAGTGCGGCCATCTCAGCACTGACCCCTGAGCAACTGGCCAGCCAGAGGGGTGTTCCCCAGTGCGGCCATCTCAGCACTGACCCCCGAGCAACTGGCCAGCCAGAGGGGTGTTCCCCAGAGCGGCCATCTCGGCACCTATCCCCGAGCAACTGGCCAGCCAGTGGGGTGTTTCCCAGTGCCGCCATCTTGGCACCGATTCCCGAGTAGCTGGCCAGCCAGTGGGACTCCCCAGAGTGGCCACCTTGGTAGGATACCAGCAGAGGAACCTCCTGCTGTGAGCTCAGCTGCTGCTCTGGTTGGGCACCGAACTCTGGAAGCTGAAACCTGAGAAGGGGCTTCCTGCTGTGAGCTCTGCCCTGCTCTGAGCTCTACTCTGGGCAACTACTTCACCCAGAGGGCACCGTTACCATACCATCTTTAAAACAGTGGCACTGAGAAGCCCTGCTGTCAGCTCTGCTTCGGCATGGAGACACCAGAGGCTTCCAACCTCATGCTCTGAGGCAAGGGTACCATCCCCTAAGGAGAGGGAACACTTACCGTACCACCTCTAAAAGAGCAGCATAGAGAAAGCCTTTGGTACCAAAAAGAAAAGGAGTACTTGTGGCACCTTAGAGACTAAACAATTTATTTGAGCATAAGCTTTCGTGAGCTACAGATCACTTCATCGGAGGCAAACTGTGGAAAATACAGAAGACGTTTTTATACACACAGACCATGAAAAAATGGGTGTTTATCACTACAAAAGGTTTTCTCTCCCCCCAAACCCACTCTTCTGTTGGTAATAGCTTACCTAAAGTGATCACTCTCCTTACAATGTGTATGATAATCAATGTCAAGAATTATAACATTCATAAACCAGTCGGAGAACACTTCAATCTCCCTAGTCACGCGATTACAGACATGAAAGTTGCGATATTACAATAGAAAAACTTCAGAAACAGACTCCAAAGAGAGATTGCTGAATTGGAATTAATTTGCAAATTGGATACAATTAACTTAGGCTTGAATAGAGACTGGGAAAGGTTGATACATTATAAAAAGTAACCTATTTCCCCTTGTTTATTCCTTCCCCCACCCCCTACCCCCATTCCTCAGACGTTCTTGTTAAACCTTGGATTTGTGCTGGAAATGGCCCACCTTGATTATCATACACATTGTAAGGAGAGTGATCACTTTAGATAAGCTATTACCAGCAGGAGAGTGGGGTGGGGGGAAAGAAAACCTTTTGTAGTGATAAACACCCATTTTTTCATGGTCTGTGTGTATAAAAACATCTTCTGTATTTTCCACAGTACGCATCCGATGAAGTGATCTGTAGCTCACGAAAGCTTATGCTCAAATAAATTGTTTAGTCTCTAAGGTGCCACAAGTACTCCTTTTCTTTTTGTGAATACAGACTAACACGGCTGTTACTCTGAAACCTTTGGTACCAGATGCAACAAAACTCCCATCTAGGAAGCATTCTGCACCTTTCCAACCATCGATACTGACTACAGACACTCCTCTGGGGTTCCGCATGAGCTCATGGTAACACAGGTACTCTGATACTCTGGAGACCTGTGGGCTCAGGACCCAAGGAGAGACAATTACCATTCTGTCTCTAAAAAAGTGGCACAAACAAACCTTTTGTTCTGGGCCAAACTCTGATTTAGGGAGTGCTCTGCCCAGCTATTGGTACTGACAATGTACCACGGATCCTCCTCTGTGGTACCAAATGAACCCAGGGTACTGCATGAGCTCTGGTACCCTGGAGACCTGATGATTGGGGAAGAACCACAATCCCCATTACTTGGTACCAGGACCCCAGTATCGACCACATCCTGGCACCAAGAATCGCTCTTAGCACCGGGCTGTATACTGCCAAAACCCCAGTCAGCGGCACCCTTACCCCTTGACAAATCTGACACTGGCTAGGAGGAGATCATTCCCTGGCCCCTCAAGGTGGCCCACCACCACACTACAAGGGTCATCCCCAATTCCATCATGCCAACCGCCCATGCCTGCCTTCCTGCATCTCCCTCCCAAGGCCATACTGTAACGCTTCGGATATACACACACATATATGCTGGATAGGCTATTACCAGCAGGAGAGTGAGTTTGTGTGTGTGGTTTTTGGAGGGGGGTGAGGGCGTGAGAGAACCGGGATTTCTGCAGGAAATGGCCCACCTTGATTATCATACACATTGTGAAGACAGTGGTCACTTTGGATGGGCTATTACCAGCAAGAGAGTGAGTTTGTCTGTGGGGGGGCGGAGGGTGAGAAAACCTGGATTTGTGCTGGAAATGGCCCAACTTGATGATCACTTTAGATAAGCTATTACCAGCAGGAGAGTGGGGTGGGAGGAGGTATTGTTTCATGGTGTCTGTGTATATAATGTCTTCTGCAATTTCCACAGTATGCATCCGATGAAGTGAGCTGTAGCTCACGAAAGCTCATGCTCAAATAAATTGGTTAGTCTCTAAGGTGCCACAAGTCCTCCTTTTCTTTTTACACTCCTTAGGAATCTACACTGTGGAACAGAAGAGAAGATATACCTCTCAACCACACCACAGATCACAGTCTTCTCAATACTCACCATCTCTGTGCTGTTATGAGTCACAGTGTAAGAGGCCCAGGGCTCAAAAGTGAGAACAGTCTGCATCCCAGTCCATGACCTCTCAAACTGCCTCTTATAAGCACTTTGATGAGCTGGTCGGGGGCCTGAACAATGATACCTTATAGCTCTCAGCAAATTTGCGGATGATACTAAACTGGGAAGAGTGGTAGATACGCTGGAGGGGAGGGATAGGATACAGAAGGACCTAGACAAATTGGAGGATTGGGCCAAAAGAAATCTGATGAGGTTCAATAAGGATAAGTGCAGGGTCCTGCACTTAGGACGGAAGAATCCAATGCACCGCTACAGACTAGGGACCGAATGGCTAGGCAGCAGTTCTGCGGAAAAGGACCTAGGGGTGACAGTGGACGACAAGCTGGATATGAGTCAGCAGTGTGCCCTTGTTGCCAAAAAGGCCAATGGCATTTTGGGATGTATAAGTAGGGGCATAGCGAGCAGATCGAGGGACGTGATCGTTCCCCTCTATTCGACATTGGTGAGGCCTCATCTGGAGTACTGTGTCCAGTTTTGGGCCCCACACTACAAGAAGGATGTGGATAAATTGGAGAGAGTCCAGCGAAGGGCAACAAAAATGATTAGGGGGTCTAGAACACATGACTTATGAGGAGAGGCTGAGGGAGCTGGGATTGTTTAGTCTACAGAAGAGAAGAATGAGGGGGGATTTGATAGCTGCTTTCAACTACCTGAAAGGGGGTTCCAAAAAGGATGGCTCTAGACTGTTCTCAATGGTAGCAGATGACAGAACGAGGAGTAATGGTCTCAAGTTGCAGTGGGGGAGGTTTAGATTGGATATTAGGAAAAACTTTTTCACTAAGAGGGTGGTGAAACACTGGAATGCGTTAGCTAGGGAGGTGGTAGAATCTCCTTCCTTAGAGGTTGTTAAGGTCAGGCTTGACAAAGCCCTGGCTGGGATGATTTAACTGGGACTTGGTCCTGCTTCGAGCAGGGGGTTGGACTAGATGACCTTCTGAGGTCCCTTCCAACCCTGATATTCTATGATTTTATGATTCTATGATCAGCTGCCATCTATACACCTGTCACACCACTCAGAAGTCACCTTACCTTACTTCACAGCAGTTAGGACCAGCTCTAGAGCAAAGAGATTGATTTCTAGCCCTGAACCTACAGGGTGTCTACTTCCATATCTGAATACAACTATCGTACAGGAGATTTCCTACTGCTTACCTTTGGGGCAGGATCATTATAGGTACGGACTTCTCCACACAGGGTAGTCTCCAAGGTTCACTTCATTGTAGTGGCATACTAACCCCGGTAGTGACTGGACTGTATCAGCACCAACCTGATGCAGTACAAGCGAGAGCGCTCCTCTCACTACCCACATTCACCATCCTGGGACACGTCTCCCTAATATGCTGGGGAGTTCACCTACACAACAACAAGGTTCAGGAGAAATGACCTTTGATATCAGTCTTTTGGGGCTAGGGCTGTCAGGAGTGCCTGTGCACAAACTCTGCCTTTCATCAAAAACAACACACAAAGGTTATGATGGACTTAATGTGACCTGTATGTTTTGTATAAATTGCCAAGGAGCTGCCAGATCTCCCTCCCTCTGCAAGACAGCATTCAAACTTTGGAACTGATGCACCCATCACAATGTGCTCATCTCAGCTGTCAGTCTTCAAGGGATACAGAACGGGATAACCAACAGTCTCAGTTGGAATTTTCTCATGACAATGAGTGTATACTGAATTCAGAGGTGCTTCAAGATATAGCCATCCTTTGGGGAAACATTCACTGGCTGTTGCCCTCATCTTCCCAGTGGACAGGGCCCACTTGTATGTCTTTTCCCAGTTTTCTACCCTATCCAAGATTCTGTTGAAAATTCAACGAAACAAAGCGAGAGTTATTGTGATTGCCCCTCTTGACTATGACAAGTCTGGCTCCCTTACCTGACGCAGGTGGCAATATGCCCTCCTGTTCCTCTGACGTCAGCCCATTCCTCACCCGCTCTCTCAAAACAATGGGCTGACCCTTCACCCCAACCCATGGGTCCCCCGCCTCCGGGCTTGGATCTTTCTTTGTTCCAAGGCTTAGAAGCAGAATGCTCTGACAAGCTGAAACACATGTTGCAACACAACCACAAGTTGACCACTCCACATACCCATCTACAAAATGGAAACGACTCCAAGTTTGTACCATTCCAAAAGGACAGACCCAACTTCCTCTTTCCTCCCTCTGATTTTGCACTACATTTTAAACTCTCACTCAGCTCCCTTAAGGTACATCTCACAGTGAAAATGGCTTCCCACTTGGAGTTTGCTCAACCACTAATGCGTAGACTCTTTAAGGGCATTGGGACTCTCTTCCCCCATGTGACATCACCCGCTCCAGCCTGGGACTTTAATCTAGTTCTCAGGGCTTGGACTAGACCTCCCTCTGAGTCCAGGGCAACTTGTTCTCTCTTACACCTGTCCATGATGACAGCATTTCTAATTGCCATCACCTCAGCTAGGCACATAGGAGAAATAGCAGCCCAGATGCACGCCCATCATTCATGGCCTTTGTCTTTAAAAACAAAAAACGAACAAAAAAAACCCACCAAAAAACACAACAACTCTAAGGGCATATCCCAAGTTTCTCCCTACTTTTTCTGCACTTTCCATATGAATCAACAGATCCATCTCCCTGTTTTTTTCACAAACCCACATTGTGACAACTGGGAGACAATTGTGCATATGCTAGATATTAGAAGGACATTAGCATTCTACTTGGACAGGACTAAGGACTTCAGAAAATCCCCTAAACTCTTCCTTTTGCCCACAGAAAGATACAAAAGCTCTGTGATATTTCCTCAAAGACTATCCAAATGGGTCTCTAGTTGCATTAATCACTTAGCAAGGGTGCAATTGCTTCCGTCCATGCTCACTCCATGAAATCAGTTCCTACCTCAATCACATTCCATAGGGATACCCCTATCTCCCCAATCTATAGAGCAATGACTGGGGCCTCTGTCCATACTTTCGCAGAACATTATGCGATCACTGAAGATTTGGCCGCTGACACCATCTTCGACTCCACAGTACTCTCTGTTCTAAAAGACTCCGCTCCTAAGTCCCAGCCTCCAGTGGTGGGTACTGCTCCGGAGTCATCTAAAGTGGAGCACCCATAGGGACACTACTCGAAGAAGAAGAAGAGGAAGTTACTCACCTTGTGCAGTAACGATGGTTCTTCTAGATGTGTGTCCCTATGGGTGCTCCACAACCTGCCCTCCTTCCCTCTACTTTGGAGTTCTCTATAGGGCTCTGTGGAAGAGAGGGGGGTTTGCCCGTGAAGTGCTAAACAGCCTCGAGGCAGACCATGAGGGAGGGAGAGCACATGCGCGGGCTCAGTGGGACACTGCTACCAAAAATCTCCGATTAGAGGAGCCGGGGCACACAGACACCTAAAGTGGAGCACCCATAGGGACACACATCTCGAAGAACCATCGTTACTGCACAAGGCGAGTAACTTCCTCTTCCTCACTTCCTGAGCACTACAGGTGTGGAAAAACAGCCCTTGCGATGGTAGACACCTTTTGGTCATGTCTGGCCAGGAAATAAATCCCTTGCTTCTCCCTACTGTAATTTTGCAGACACACATTTCTGGGTGTTGATTGGTGCTGTTTTTGCTTTATTTTTAGAAAACATTTTCCTTGGCTGGGTTTTGAAAGACCTGCACACCCAGGGCAGCATCAGCGAAGCTGTCTCACAGAAGGTGTTAATTAACATGGCTTAGTTAATGTTGTGCGTGTTAGAAGGAGCAGAAGGCCAACAGGCTGCTGACGGCAGGGCACTTAAACCAAAGGCTCTTTACACTGGCAGCGTGGTTTAAAGCGATCATGTGAGAACCCTGAGATCTTTGGGGAAGGATTCTTTCTGTTCTGTGTCTGTACAGTGCCTAGCACAAGGGTACATGACTGTTCCAAGGTGCTATTGCAAAACAGGGGTCAGTCCTGGGGCTGGTTTTGTTCAACATCTTCATTAATGAGCTGGATGATGGGATGGATTGCACTCTCAGCAAGTTCGCGGATGACAGTAAACTGGGGGGAGAGGTGGATATGCTGGATGGTAGGGATAGGGTCCAGAGTGACCTAGACAAATTGGAGGATTGGGCCAAAAGAAATCTGATGAGGTTTAACAAGGACAAGTGCAGAGTCCTGCACTTAAGATGGAAGAATCCAATGCACCGCTACAGGCTGGGGACTGACTGGCTAAGTGGCAGTTCTGCAGAAAAGGACCTGGGGATTACACTGGACGAGAAGCTGGATATGAATCAACAGTGTGCCCTTGTTGCCAGGAAGGCTAAGGGCATATTGGGCTGCATTGGTAGGAGCATTGCCAGCAGATTGAGGGAAGTGATTATTCCCCTCTATTCAGCACTGATGAGGCCACATCTGGAGTATTGCGTCCAATTTTGGGGCCCCCACTACAGAAAGGATGTGGACAAATTGGAGAGAGTCCAGCAGAGGGCAACAAAAATGATTAGGGGGCTGGGGCACATGACTTACGAGGAGAGGCTGAGGGAACTGGGGTTATTTAGTCTGCAGAAGAGAAGAGTGAGGGGGGATTTAATAGCAGCCTTCAACTACCTGAAGGGGGGTTCCAAAGAGGATGGAGCTCAACTGTTCTCAATGGTGGCAGATGACAGAACTCTGTCCTGAGCCCCAGCCCCCATACTCTTTCTGTGCTCCACCCCAAAGCCCAGCTCCCACTCGTCCTCTTCCCCCAAAGGACCCGCCTACCACTCACATGGGGAGAAAGGGCAGAGAGGAGCAAGCAGTGGGAGATGTCTGTGGGGTGTGGGGGAAGAGGCCAAACGGAGGGCAGGACCTCAGGGCAGAGTGCGGGGGCAGGGCCATGGTCCAAGCACTAGGGCCCCTTCTAAGTGTGCACCCAGCACCATGGCGCCATTGGTGCCATTGTAAACCCAGTACTGGCTGTACAACAGCCATCTTGTACATTCCCAAGAGTCAGGACCTGATCAAATCAGTGCTGAGACCCCTTGTCATAAACATAAAGGGAAGGGTAAACCCCTTTAAAATCCCTCCTGGCCAGAGGAAAAATCCTCTCACCTGTAAAGGGTTAAGAAGCTAAAGGTAACCTTGCTGGCACCTGACCAAAATGACCAATGAGGAGACAAGATACTTTCAAAAGCTGGGAGGAGATAAAAACAAAACAAAGGGTCTGTGTCTGTCCGTGTGATGCTTTTGCCGGAGACAGAACAGGAGTGGAGTCTTAGAATTTAGTAAGTAATCTAGCTAGGTATGTGTTAGATTATGATTTCTTTAAATGGCTGAGAAAATAGCTGTGCTGAATAGAATGAATATTCCTGTCTGTGTGTCTTTTTTGTAACTTAAGGTTTTGCCTAGAGGGATTCTCTATGTTTTGAATCTAATTACCCTGTAAGGTATCTACCATCCTGATTTTACAGAGGTGATTCCTTTACTTCTATTAAAAGTCTTCTTGTAAGGAAACTGAATGCTTTTTCATTGTTCTAAGATCCAAGGGTTTGGGTCTGTGGTCACCTATGCAAATTGGTGAGGATTTTTACCAAACCTTCCCCAGGATGTGGGGTGCAAGGATTGCGACGATTTTGGGGGGAAAGATGTGTCCAAACTACGTTTTTTTTCAGGAACCCAGATAAAGTTTGGTGGTGGCAGTGGAAATCCAAGGGCAAAGGGTAAAATTAATTTGTACCTTGGGGAAGTTTTAACCTAAGCTGGTAAAAGTAAGCTTAGGAGGTTTTCATGCAGGTCCCCACATCTGTACCCTAGAGTTCAGAGTGGGGAAGGAACCTTGACACCCCTCCACCCAGTGGGAGTGACAGGTCCTCAAAACCCCTCAGGAGGCAACAAGCACCTTGAAGAACTGGGTCGCAAAGGGCAACATATCATAAAATAAAAACTATTTCCCTTTGCTAGTCCAGTGTCCCTTCCCCCTGCTTTTCCCCCTCAACATCTACATGCTTAAACAGCCATCTGTGTGTCAGGGAAGATAGGAATTCAAGGCAAAAGGCAACCTCAGTTCTCAAATCTAGAAAAAAGACATCGTATTAGAGGTAGTCCTATGCCAAATTTTGAGAAAGTCCAGTGCTTGAATATAGCCCCTCAGCAAAAAGGATCAATTCCTATGCGGCTGATTTGCTGAATTATAAGAATAAAACTCAATCCAAAAATCTCGTTAAAAGGTCATTGGAATGAAAGAGTTCTTCCAATCCATTAGTTGGGGGATTTGTACAGTGTTTGATACACCTTGATGCACAATGGGGTCAGCAGCAAAGATGCCCTTTTTAATCTCAGAAGGAATGTGCCTTGCTCAGATTGTGTCAAATCGATGTTTTGGCTTTACTGTACATGTGAAACCTCAATTTAGGAAGATAGAGAAGAGAAGTAATAGCACCATTTCTTATGAATTCCTCCTTCAAACATATGAATTCATGAAGGTGTGATTGAGCGGTTTTAGCTTCTTCTGGAAATAAATGAATTCAGTACCCTTGAAAGGTCAGTGCTTAGGTCTGCATCTTCTTAGAAAGACTGGGCTATAATTCTTCTCTCACACCAGTTTTCCAATGGCATAACTCCACTGATTTCAGTAGAATTACTTCTGATTTTCACTGGTATAACTGAGAAGAATATCAGGTTCCAAATCTCTTTGTGAAGGGAGGACTTTGTGAAGGCCCATACTGCAAACCCTTAAGTACATTCTTAACATGACCAGTGTGAGTAGTGTCACTGAAGTCAGGGGGATTAATTACATGAGCAAAGTTTAACATGTGTGCACGTGTTTGCAGGATGGGGCCTAAGGATGTAACCAGAGTCAGTATTTTCCTGTATGTAGGGCCCTCGAGATTTTTTTTATACCATCATCCACCAGGGGGTGTGGTGAATTCTCCAGATCACCAAGACTGGGTGTCCTTTTCTAAAAAAGATACTGTACCTGTACCAAAAGGGATGGGTTTGATGTAGAAATCCCTGGGTGAGGTTCTTTGGCCCATGCAATGCCAAAGGTCAAACAAGATGGCCAAACTTATGCCCAAATACATTTGTTAGTCTCTAAGGTGCCACAAGTACTCCTCGTTGTTTTTGCTGAAAATCTATGATTCTCTTTGGTTTTTGGCAGTGCTGGTTGAAAAATGGAGGGAAAAAAAAGAATTCTGCAAAATGTTTTTTTCCATTTTTCATTGAAATTTTGAAAAAAATTGTAGTAGGGTTTATTGGCGTGAATTATGATCTTAGGGTCCAGCCCCAAAGCTTCTTACAGGACATTACTTCCCAACCCCACAAATATTAATCATTATGACTCCAACCAGGCTGCCCAGAATCTTCACCATTCTCCGTTTCCCGTGGTGTCATGCCAGAAAAGCATGCTCTCTTTCATCATAGTATTTAATCCGGGTGGCAGCATAAAACTCAGGCACAAATTCTTCCATAGATTGATAGAGTTTAAGGCTGAAAGGATCTCTAACTTCCTTTCATCATCTAGTTCAACCCCCTACATCACACAGGCCAGAGAAACTCACACAGTAATTCACACCCCAAGCTCCCATTTTGTGGCTGAGCATACCCTAAAGATTATGAGGCAACCAGCCACCTAACAAAGACTCTAGTAGCTCACAAACTTCCCCAAAACACTCGTCCAGCAAAGCAAACTACTTTATAGCAAACTCCTCTACAGTCCCACTCAATTTAAAAGCATGCCACAGACAGAAAGATTGCTACAACAGAACAGTCTGAACCTGACTGGTGCTGAAAGCCAATGGGAGTCAAGGACTCTCAGGACCTGCCAGTGGGTGCTACAGACTTTGCAGGATGAGACCTTTTTGCTCACCAAGGGCGGGTACCCAGCTCAGAGGAGGAACCGATGCTAACACAGGTTGCTGGCAATGCAAGCAGTTTCGCTTGAGAAGGACAATCCACTAGAGCATCACAGAAGGTAGCCCCCAAAGTGAAATTCAAGACCAGCTGATGCATCACAGAAACCTTTGAAAACCCTTATTTTGAAAAAAACAAAAAACAAAAAAACCCAACCACTCAGAGGATGCATCTTATCCTATGTTTTTATCTGTCCCTATTTTTATGATCTGGTTCATTTGCATCAGAACAATGGACTTAATTTTTATCTCACTTACGTCAGAGTAGATCAGAAGCAACTCATCAGTTACACCAGTGTAAGCTGGTGTGAGATCAGAATCAGACCCAGTGTCTATATTACTTAGTCATTTATTGGGTCTTATTACCCGTTTCCTGTTTGAAGGCACTCATCATCCTGTATACCTGACACTGCAATTAGTTGCTGTGGAAATAGTGATGGTATGCACTCTGTTTTTTAAAGAATCTGTAGCAGGAAGCCATCAGGCAGGGCTCAGGAAGGATCTAGGCAGAAATTGCACAGGGAAGACAGCCATTGAAGAGATTACATTGTTTTTATTATTCAAATAAGGATCCCTGTTCAGTGTTAGAAGAAAGTGACCTGTTTTTGCAACTCTACCACTGTCAGGTGACAAGTGATGATGATGTCACAATCAAAGGGTGACAAGGAATGAAAAGCAGGTCATTTTCATGCAAATGTCCTTACTAATTAAAAGAACCGTGAACAACTCTCCAACCCACTGGAAATAGTTCTTTAGTCCTGGTAAAATGTTTGCAGTTGCAGCCTTTCCTCCATAGACCAGACATAAAGGCAGTATAAGCATCCTTCTAGTACCTACAGGGCACCGCCACATTTTGTTGTAACTAGAGCTGGTCAAAAATCTGCCACGTTGTGTTTAAAATTGACTTTTGGATGGAAAATGTCATCAGAAAATTGAAATCTGGGAAATTTTGAACAGGGGCAAACATTTCTAAAATGATGATGTGATTTAGGAACCTAAGACTTAACAGCCTCAGTGCCACTGACTTTCCTCTTCAGAGTGCCTAAATCACTTTTGTAAATGGGTCTTATGCTCCTAAATCCCTAGGAACTTTGGAAATTTTAGTCCAACTCTAGTTATAATCCAAGATGGGTAGATTCCGAGGCCAGAAGGGACAACTGGAATCATCCAGTCTGTATAATACAGGCCAATAGAACTTCCCCAAAATAATTGCTAGCGCAGATCTTTTAGAAAAACATCCAAACTTGATTTAAAAATTGTCAGTGATGAAGAATCCACCACGCACCTTGGTAAATTGTTCCAATGGTTCATTACTCTCATGTGTTAAAAATTCACACCTTATATCCAGACTGAATTGGTCTAGCTTCAACTTCCAGCCATTGGATCTTGTTATACCTTTTGCTGCTAGATTGAAGAGCCCATTATTAAATATTTGTTTCCCGTGCAGGTATTTTAAGACGGTAATCAAGTCACAACTTCTCTTTTTCACGCTAAATAGATTGAGTCTATCACTAGGAGGCAGGTTTTCTAATCTTTTAATCATTCTTGTGGCTCTTCTGACCCCTCTACTATTTATCAAAAATCTTCTTGAAGTGTGGACAGCAGAACTGAACACAGTATTCCAGCAATGGCTGCACCAATGACAAATACAGAGGTAAAATAACCTCTCTACCTTATTGGTGAACCTGACCCTGAAAGGCCAGCACGAGGGAAAGGGCGAGCCCTGCCTACTTTCCCATTCAAGGTTTGGCCTCTCTGCTTAGACTCCCAACATGGGGTAGAATTCTCCTGTTGATTTGGGTGATGTGTGGACTCCTGTGCACAGGAACTAAGCAAACAATTAGTAATTAATGCCACATAGATCTACAGATTGTAATGATTTTGGCTTCTGGCAGTGCTGGATGGACATTGACATTCCAGTTTGGTTTTTTTCCCTTACTGATCCTGAAAGCCGTCTGTCTCTTTAAAATGTAGTTATAGATCGGCAACATAGTGGGTTGGGTTATTTTTAGCCAAGCTCTATCAGATTAAAATTAAAAAAAAAATCTTAAATGTAGGTGTGCACCTCCATTTCCGCTAGCATTTCCCAGACCCCCTCCCACCTCCACCCTTTGGAGATTGTAAATAAAAAATGAAGAGAAGAACAGTCAGTGGGAATCTGAAAACACAATGGCTTCTTGCCTAATCCCATATCACATCAATGTTTCATCTTGTGATTTGATTTGATCTCTGATAATGTTCTAGGCAATGATGCTGTTTCAGGGATATAATGTTTACAACTCTGGTCCTTACGAGACAATAACTGAAAAAGACTTCCCTACTGGATTAAAAAAAAAAAGGAGAGAGAGAGAGACAGAGAGAGACTAAATTGTGCATAATAAAGATTTACTCTCAGGTGAGTCATGTAATAGGAACCTAGAGATTTCTTACTGTCTCGGGCCACTACAGAAAAGTGATCAATCAACCTCTGTCCTAATCATCCACCAATAAATCAGATATGAAATTGCCATTCTTTACTTTAAAAGACTTGGGAGAAACTAAAATCATGGCACCAGAACATCAGCTCATGAAAATCAGCATAGATCCATTGATTTCAATGGGACTAGGCTGATTGTCATCCACTGAGGATCTGGCTCATCCTATCCAAACTGCTAATACATAATAACAGCATTATGAACTCAAGTGGTGAAATCCTGATCGCATTAAAGTCAAAGGCAAAATTCCTGCTAATTTCACTGGGTCAAGGGTTTCACCCAAGGTGTTTAATACAGGGCACACAGCATCCTGAATAAGAGAACTGAGAGACAAGGGGCCTGGAGGTACTGATGATCTCTGAATCGTCTGTTCTAAATCCATTTCTGGTTGATTGTCAGCAGGAGTTTCAATCCTATCTCCTCACTTGTGGCCTCCGCCAGACTGGGAGGTCGAGTACCCTAGAAGCCCCTTCTGCTGAGCACTGGGGCTAGTTCCTTTTGAGAATCTTTGCACTCTGCAGCTGTCAGTACAGACTTCTCATCAGTGCTGCTCTGAGCACAGACAATATAGGTCACTGCTTATATAATTCACATTCTGCTGAGCCTTATTTCCTTGCTGACCGTGAGCCAGAAAGAGAGATCAATCCTTTTGTTTGGGAATTTTTGATCTCACAAGGAACCTTCTTTTCATCCCTTGGACGTGTTAGTTGAATGTTCCCTGTAAAATGTAAAAGGCCCTTTCTAGTTATGGCCTCACAAGTTCCCCACTGCCACAGACAATCAGGATAGGAACACAGTTATTATTAATTATTAATTTTTGTTATCTAATCTTCCTAGGAACTGAAGACACACAGGGCCAGAGCCCCAGCTGGTATAAATCAGCATCGCTCCAGTGAAATCCCTGCTTCCCTATACTAACTTATGCCAGGTGAGGATATGGCCCAAATAGTGGCAGACATAAAGAAACAAAGAGAGATCAACCGGGACTCCAGCCTGGAATACCCACCCGCATATGCTGTGTCTGGATATAAAGATCCAGGAAATGCCCACTTGGAGCTAGAGTGTTCCCTGTTCCCACGTAACCGTAGAGTAGACTAAGGAGAAGTAAGCTGCCATGTGCAGCTGCGTAGAACCTCCCTGGATCTGGGGTAGGATAACCTGATGCTATGTGACCAAATAGGTGGGGAAATGGCAGAGATAGACAGAGCCATGGCTGCAGCCAAAATCTGTGTAACACACTGTTGATGGGCTTTCCCTCCCTCCATATTAAAACTATTTTATAGCACCATTTCTCCCACTCTTCTCATAAGAAAAAAATGTCCCTTTTATTTCTCGGCTGCTATCCTGCTCCTTAGAAAGAGAATCCTATAAAATCTGGAAAGATAGTCGAATAGACAAAGATTACTGGAGGTCTGAACTCTGTCCCACACTGCGTTCTTGTCACAGGGTCTACTCACTGCTAAAGCGCCTCTCCCTGGTTGCTGGGGATTAGCTTCTCGCAGGTTTGATGCCCCATTCTGTCGGTGCCCCTCCCCAGGCCCTTGCTCTTCCTCTTGGACTTGGGGTGCTTCTTCCTGACTCAGCCCTCCAGCCAGGTCATTATATTCCTTCCCTTCCAGGGTATCAAAGTCCCGTTATACGAAATGGCAGTCTTCCCTTCCCTTCGCTGCCCTGACAGTGTCCCTCCTCCAGTGGCTGGCAGCAGAACCCGGACCCACCCTCTCCTCTGGGTTCCTGTCCAGTGATCCTATCTCTAGCAATGGTGGCCTTCTCAGACCATGTTGCTTTTCCCCTGGACTCCTTCCTACATCTTCCAACTTCTCAGCTCAACCTTCTGTCTCCCCCCAGCTCTGAGTGGATCAGACCAAAGTCCCTCCTCGCAGGTAGTAACTGCAGGTTACCTGGCACTGTCACCCCAAACACAGCTCCCTTCTCCCAGGGAGTATCTGCAGACTACTTCCCTGCAGCCCGTTCCTGCTGCCAACGTCCTGTCTTCATACCAGCCCCGCCCATTCCTTCTCAGCTGGGTTCCTGGGTCTCCCTTGGATTCAGCCTTTCACGTTAATCAGCCCCCTTTTCAGCATTGTTCATCCTTTCAAGGCTGGTAGGGAGTGGACACCCCATCACACATTCTCAAATGGCACGTGCCAAGGGCATTTACTATTTCCCTGGTTAGAAAAGTTGTGAAGATGCGGGCTTGCTGTATCTTTGCAGGAAGAGAGATATTCTCCTGTAATGTGCCTGTTTATAAATCAGAGCGCCATAAATGAGGGTAGGTCCAGTCCTCAAGAGTGTACTTTGGTAGAGCCACATTGATGCCAGTGAGGCTTCGCTAATTGACATCAGCTGGCCCAGACATGGGGGAAAAAACACTGAAGTCATCCCATCCCTCTCCTTTCCAGTCCAGGTTTGGTTTCCCTCAAGCCATTTTATTCAGTCTAGTTTTAAATGTCCCAAGCAATGGAACTCGCCCCATTTCCCTGGAGAGACTATTCCACAGTCTGACACTTCTTACTTTTCTTCTGATGTTCATGGCAGATTTCTGTCCTGAATTACATGCCATTGCTCCTCGTCCTACCCCATGGACCATGTCTCACGAATCTGTCTGTGGGAGGGCTTTGCTTTTAGGTTACATGGGGGTGCACGCACATGAGTCCACTTACTTCACCCCCATACCAGCGGGTGCTACGGGATGTCTTTCTAGGGGACTGGAGGTCACCGTCCGGCCAGGACCTCTCAAATGTGTTGTCCATCCTTGTGTCCCCGGTGATGCCACCAACAGCCCCTAGTCAGCAAAAGGGGTTAAACAAAAGAAAGGTACAGAAAAACCTCCCTCCAGGCTCTCAGGCTCTCTTATTGCAGTGGGGCCTGAGACTATCAGTGTCCACGTCAGAGCTCACTGGGGTCCTGGGCAGCCTGTGTTACTTTCCCATTCAACTCCTGGGTTCTGCACCCTCCTGCTGTGAGGGCAAGGCCTCTGTTGGCTGTCAGCCCCCTCTCCAGGGCTGGAGAAACATAACAGCCTGTACCAATTCCAGGGTTGCCCCCATCTTTGTGGACTTGCCTCCTTTTAACTCCTCCTCCTGTCCTGGCATGATTTGCAGGTGCAGTGGGGCAGGGCCACTCCAGCCCGAAGCAGCGCTTTAACCCCTTCCATGCTAGTGCAGCGTTTATATAACCCCTCAGACACTCTTGGAAAATGTGTAGACAGTTGTCATTCCTCGTTTCCGCCCCCTTCTTAGTAACCTTTTTGCCAAACGTCTTAAACTTTATTCATCTGTCCGTACAGGTCATTCTAGCCAGAACTTTGATCATTCCATCCAGCACCTTTTAATTTCAATTTTTGTTGCTCTTCTCTGTACTCACTCTGGTTTGGGAGGATCAGTCAGGAAATACAGGGCCTGGAACTGAACACAATATGCCCCGTGCAGTTAAATGAGAGACATATTGAGAGGAACGGTGATCTTCCTGCTCTGAGGTATCATGCTTCTGTGTATGAAGCGCATAGGCTGTTTGGGTGCCATATCACAACCTAAGAACTGTTGGACTACATCAGCCCTGAGATCTTCCAGCCCTGTATCCCCAGTACCAGATGCTTCAGGGGAAGATGTACAAACCTGCAGAGGCAGCTATGGGATAATCTGTCCAACTCATCCTGATCTCTAATTGTTAGAAATTGACTCAAACGTTGAAGCATGAGGTTTAATATCCCTGTCACCAAATTCTTATAATTATTATTATAACCCTGGATATTCATGGTATCTCTATTGTCCAGCCTCTTTTTGAACCTTCTTAAGTTCTTGGCCTCAATTACTTCCTGTGGCAGGGAGTTCCACAGATTAATTACTGATCCTCAATAACTTGTGATATCTGCAAACTTTGCTACCTCACTGCTCATCCCCATTTCCAGATTACTAACAAATATATTAAACAACATGTGTCGTGTCCTAATACAGAATCTTGAGGCGCACATCGTTATTTTCATCCATGACAATACTTTGCCTCTCGCCCCATGACTTCTTAGCCTTTTTTGTATCTTGCATGGGACCTTGCCAAAGACATTTTGGGAATCCAAATAAATGACATCAGATTGTTGTCTTTTATCCTCCACTTTATTGACACATTTAAAGAATTCTGAAGGATTAGTGAGACACAATTTTCCCTTGTCGAAACTGTGCTTGTTAGACACTATGATATAATGTTCTCACAGTGGTTAGGTCTTTTGGGTTTTATTTTCATTTCAAACAACTTGCTAGATACAGCTGTAAGACTCATTGGTCTATAATTCCTTGGTTTACCCCTGGAGCCTTTCTACATAAAGGGAGAACATTTGCCACCATCCAGTCCTCCGGAACAGTGACTGTCTAGTTGTCTGGAACTATCACCCATAAGTCTCTTTCACCATTACTGATTTCCAGGTTTCTCCTGCATTCTACCTCTACAAAGGGCTACCAAATTAATGAATAGAGATAAATATGAGTTTGTGCATACAAGGAAATCTTATTCAGGTAGAATAAAGTACTGTATAAAATCAATGTAAATAGCTTTCCTTGCGTGCACAACTGAATAATTTCAGTGTTTGCTTAACTTTCATTAGGCCTAGGCAGCAAACCTCATTCTTGTGGCTAGTTGATTTGTTGCTGTTTGTATCAGAAAGCCGGTTTTACTTGAGCCTAGCCAAGGGCAAGAAAGGATTTCTGATGCAGGGCTTCATTTCCTGTCCATATCAGCAATTTTCTCTCATCAGGAGCTCAAAGTGATTTCAGTGAATCTGATTTTCAAGGGGCATTTTAGTATGCATTCAGTTCTCTTGCATTTCTTTACTTTTGAATTAAGAATATGGCTGTTCTAATACTATACAGTGTCTCGAGATTGACGCATGACATCGAGAGTGAAACGTTCATTATCCATCTGTTGGTTTGGGATGGTTTGGTGCTACAGTATATTAATCAGTTTATGTACAATTTAAGATAGTACTAGACTTGCTGGTCAGTGCTGTGAAAGCAACAGAATATTCTACAGGGAAATGAAGAAATATTTAGTGCCCTCTACATTTATAGGTCATTTCAAGATGGAAGGAATTACAGCAAATAATTTCCCTGCTTGTAACTTCTTGCGTCAAGTTTTTTTTGCAACTGGTGGTAGAATCTGTATCCTGCACTGGTAACGGGCAAAGAGCATCCACAGCTTCCACCCTGGAAATAAATGCTTTGGGGATTGAATGGCCTTGACTAGCCTTCTGTGCAATGAAGGCTAGAGGTATTTTCTGCCTACTTTTCCCTAGCAAGCCCCTATATGTTGTTTTGTTGTGAAGATTGGTGGTTCATGTTAATTTGCATGCAGCACAGAGATGCATACGCACTGCCAGAGAGGAGACAACTGCATGAAAAGTAGTTTTCATTAAAGTACTCCTCATTAAAGTAAGGGATCTTCAGGGAAATCACAGATGGGAGCTGGAGGGAAGGGAGTATGGGGAACCAAATCCTCAAGGGCTCCCTGGTGAGGGAGCCAGAAATTAGAGTAGGAGATCATCCATCTCTAGAGTAGGAGGGTCATGTGGCTGCTGGGACTCCATTTGGAAATATAAGTCTCCTTCCTCAACAAGCTATAACAGATCATATAGTCTCATCATATGGTGATGGTAGCACTCTTTCCATTCCACTAGTATCTCTGGAGGATGTTAAAGAGAAGCTACTAAAGTTAGAAATTTTTAAATCATGAGGTCAAGAGAACTTGCATCCAAGAGTTTTAAAAGAGCTAGTTGAGGGGTTGCTGGTTTGTTAATATAGATTTTCAAAAAGATTTGGAGCACTGGGGAAGTTCCAGAAGACTGGAGAAAAAACTAATGTTGTGCCAATTTTTACAAAAGGTAAACGGGGTGACCCAAGAAATTATAGGCCAGTCAGCCTGGCATCGATCCCAGGCAAGATAATGGAGAGGCTGATATGGGACTCAGTTAATAAAGAGCTAAAGGAGGGTAACATAATTAGCAAATCAACATGAGCTTATAGAAAATAGATCCTATCATAATAACTTGATATTTTTTATGAGATTACAGGTTTGGTTGATAAAGATAATGGTATTGATGTGATAGATGTAGACCTCTGCAGGAAATAGACTTGGTACCTCACCACATTTTGATTAAAAAGCTAGAATGATATAAAATTAACCTGGCACACATTAAATGAATTAAAAACTGGATAACTGATAGACCTGAAAATGTAATTGTAAATGGAGAAACATCATAGAACAGGTGTGTTTCCAATAGATCCTGAACGGATAGGTTCTTAGCCCAACACTATTTAACATTTTTATAAGTACCTGGAAGAAAACATAAAATCATCACTGATAAAGTTTGCAGATGACATAAAAATTGGGGGACTGATAAATAATGAAGAGGACAGGTCATTGATACAGAATGGTCTGGATCAGGGTGGCTTAGAAACTGGGCACAAGCAAACAATATGCATTCTACTATGGCTAAATGTAAACATATACATCTAGGAACAAAGAATGCACACCCTACTTACAGGGTGGGGGATTCCATCCTGGGAATCATAGAATCATAGAATGTTAGGGTTGGAAGAGACCTCAGGAGGTCATCTAGTCCAGCGCAAAGCAGGACCAATCCCCAACTAAATCATCCCAGCCAGGGCTTTGTCAAGCCAGGCCTTAAAAACCTCTAAGGATGGAGATCCTACCACCTCCCTAGGTAATCCATTCCAGTTCTTCACAACCCTCCTAGTGAAATAGTTTTTCCTCATATACAACCTAGACCTCCCCAACTGCAATTTGAGACCACTGCTCCGTGTTCTGTCCTCTGCCACCATTGAGAACAGCTAAGCTCCATCCTCTTTGGAACCTCCCTTCAGGTAGTTGAAGGCTGCTATCAAATCCCGCCCCACCCCTCCACCCTTATGTTCTGCAGACTAAATAAACTCAGTTCCCTGAGCCTCTCCTTGTAAACCATGTGCCCCAGCTCCCTAATCATTTTCATTGGCCTCTGCTGGACTCTCTCCAATTTGTTCACATCCTTCCTGTAGTGGGGGGCCTAAAACTGGACACAATACTCCAGATGTGTCCTCAGCAGTGAATAGAAGGGAATAATTGCTTCCCTTGATCTGCTGGCAACGCTCCTACTAATGCAGCCCAATATTTCATTAACCTTCTTGGCAATGGGGCACACTGCTGACTCATATCTGGCTTCTCATCCACTGTAATCCCCAGGTCCTTTTCTGCAGAACTGCCGCTTAGCCAGTTGGTCCCCAGCCTGTAGCGGTGCATGGGATTCTTCTGTCCTAAGTGCAGGATTCTGCACTTGTCCTTGTTGAACCTCATCAGATTTCTTTGGCCCAGTCCTCCAATTTGTCTAGGTCACTCTGGACCCTATCCCTACCCTCCAGCTTATCTACTTCTCCCCGCAGCTTAGTGTCATCCGTGAACTTCCTGAGGGTGCAATCCATCCCATCATCCAGATCATTAATGAAGATGTTGAACAAAACTGGCCCCAGGACTGACCTCTGGGGCACTCCACTAGATACCAGCTACCCAATAGACATCAAGCCGTTGATCACTACCTGTTGAGCTCGATGATCTAGCCAGCTTTCTATCCACCTTATAGTCCATTCATCCAATCCACACCTTTTTTAACTTGCTGGCAGAATACTGTGGGAGACCATAACAAAAGCTTTGCTAAAGTCAAGATGTATAATGTCTGCCGCTTTCCCCATATCCACAGAGCCAGTTATTCATCATAGAAGGCAATCAGGTTGGTCAGGGAAGCAGGGACTCTGAAAAAGATTTGGGAGTCATGGTGGATAATCAGCTGAACATGAGCTCCCAGAATGACACTCTGGCCAATACAGCTAATGCAATCCTGGGATGCATAAACAGGGACATCTCATGTAGGAATAGAGAGGTTATTTACTACTGTATTTGGCACTGGTGCAACTGCAGCTGGAATGCAGAGTCCAGCTCTGGTGTCCACAATTCAAGAAGTATGTTTGTAAATTGAAGCGGGTTTAGAGAAGAGTCAAGAGAATGATTAAAGGGTTAGAAAACGTGCCGTACAGTGATAGAGTCAAGGAGCTCAATCTGTTTAGTTTAACAAAGAGAAGATTAAGAGGTGGCTTGATCACAGTCTCTAAGTATCTGTGGGGAACAAATATTTAATAATGGGCTCATCAATCTAATAGGTGTAACATGTTGAAGCTAGACTAATTCAACTGGAAAGAAGGCATGTATTTTTAACAGGGAGAGTAATTGACCTTTGGAACAATGGATTCTCATAACTGACGATTTTAAAATCCAGATGGGATATTTTTCTAAAAGATCTGTTGTAGGAATTATGTTGGGGCCATTCTCTGGCCCATGTTATGTAGGAGGTCAGACTAGAGGATCACAGTGATCCCTTCTGGTCTCAGGATCTATACATCTTTGAAAGACAAGGTGGGAGACCATAGAATCTTGCAAGTCTGTGAAGCTAGTTGGAGGGAGTGGGAACATTCAAAGGTCAGTTTCCAGTGATGGTTCTGAGGTTGGTGTTAGTTATCCATATTCCTTGTGACCCTCATTCTATTATGGATATTATTCTGTGTTTTCTGCTTCAGGCGCTCCCCCTGGCTGTTTTAGTTTGGTCTGCTAGAAGTGCTGCATGGCAGACATGAGCACACAAGTACATGTGTAGCTGAGATGGAAGTGAGGTTTGGAACTGCCTCTCTCCAATCCACAGGCCAGTGGCTGGTTCAGTCCGTAGTTTAGAGCTGCTCTAAACTAGGCCCGTCTGATTATGTTCCCCAAAGGGCTTTAGGTTAGTTTGGCATTGCCAGACCACCAAGATGCTCCAGCTCTACCCCTTCTCGTCCAGTAATGCTCACAGCATGGCCCCCTGGGCTGTGAGATGGGGAGGGTGTATGAGTTGGCTACAACATCTCTAGATCACCAGTGATGCCAGCACACTAGGGGAATCCTCATCTTTGGGATTCTGGTGGCTTTCCTGTGCGTTTTGGTACTACAGAGCAGAGTAGTGCTCAGCATTGAACCCTCAATGGCTATCCTGAGTTAAGCAGCATGAACTGATCCTTTGATCCTCTGATCCTTTCTCCATTTGGCCCTAATAAGTAAAACCTCCAATCCACAACAAATATTTCTACCTTATTTCCCACCACAATGAATATTTTTTCCTGGATATTTAGCATCATCAGTAGTTCCAGTTACTTGCACTAATTTCTATGACCAAATACAACACAAGGCATCTCAAAACAGACAACCCAGTAGACCTAATCCAGATATTCTTGCACACAGATATGGGACTTTGAATTCAGTCTTTCCTTCTTTCACAATGATTTCAGTAGAGAAAACTCCCAAGGAGAACTCAAGAGAGAATCTTTAACAGAATATCCTAATTCCATAGCTGGCGATCTGGCGAATCCAGCTAAGCTTTGTAGGACACCTGGCTTGGCCTGTTTTGACAAGAAACCATATAACCTGAAAGAGGAAATCTACTAGCATTCTCTTCAGCTTTAACTGTGTTATATCCAAACTGAAAACTCTGCTGATCACTTAAATATGAAACCAAAGATTTTTATGGATGCAGGAAAATGATTTACTGAAAAGTGTCAGTCATAGTCATGGGAACAGCAATTTAAAGTGAATATTCAGAAATCTTTGCAGAAAATGAATTCTGAATTTGAAAACACAGGTATTCTCACCAGAACCCTAATTCAAGTTTAAGGGTTATGGGCTTCCAGTCAAGGAACAAAAACAGTATCATGTGATGTAGGTGTCCCATTGGCATAACTTGATTTTCAGATCCTGAATACTTGCAGTGAACTCATTGTGAGCAATTGACAAGCCAAGAACTAAAGTAGATTCAATGAATAATTTGAAATAGATCTAAGAGAGTCCTAAGTGTTCACATACACAGTGGCAAAGTATCTCTAATACGTTATTTGCTTTCCTGTAATATTTAGAAAAAAATTCTAGTGTTCTGTATTTACTGATTTGTTTGACTTAGCTTTTCATCTCCCAGTTCGTTTACTCTTGATAATATAGTGATTGTAATCAGATAGCAATTATAGTGTAATTAGGAAGTGTAACTCATGTAATTAACTTTCCGATTCTAGGATTTTGTGTTAGGCATATGTATCAAAATGGTATAATTGCAGAGTAATTTCTCTGTAATGTATTTAGTATAAAAATAAAGGGGCAGCATTAATTCAGTCATGTAGCTATCCTTCCAGGTATATGTGGTAATGGTATTGACAGGCCATAGTCATAGATTTTAAGGCCAAAAGGGACCACTAGATTGTCAGGTTTGACATCCTGTATATTACAGGACCACAACACCGCCCAGCAGCACATATTAAGCCCAGAAGGCATACCCAACCTGGATGTGAATCCTCGTCCCTCAGAAACATGGAGAACTTCAGATTCAGACGGGAACTTTACGGCGAGGCTTTCAGTCTATAAAGAGCTCAGCCAGAACTTCAGATATGAACCCTCCTCTGAAACTGGGCAGTTAACAGCTGGATCTTAATCTGGCTCTGAAATGTGTGGCCTGTCTCATCGCTAATCTTTTGCTATTTCCCTGAGGTTTACAGTGTCTCATTTTCAGAGCTGCGTGTATGTAGGACTCTAGGTAGATTTGAATTGTCTGGAACAATAACGTTTGTGAAATACACCATCACAGGATGAAAGCTACAAATTATCTGGAGACAAAAACTTCTCTGACAATGTTCTGAAGGGTACAGTGTTGTAGATTAGTGACATTCACTGCTTGATGGGTAAGGCTTTCTTTGCAGTACTAAAGTACTAAACCAGGATTCACTTCTGGCTGCATTTTGTCCATGGCTCCAGTGATTCCAGTGGTGTCACCTCCACTTAATCCATCTTCATCATATGCTAATTGCATTGCTTTAAAAAACCCCCTCAGTTTCTTGAGTCTTTGGTATCATTTTCTCTACCTGGTACTGCGGCATTAAAAGGCAGTGGTCACCTGGCACATCATGACCCCTGTATTTTTTAGCAGTGTGTATATATCCCACTGCATTGAGCAAGAGAATTACATTAAAAGCTGTTTTATCCGGCATGCTGGGAGAATGGGGGGTTCCAGTAAGTGAAAAATGCCAATTAACGAAGAGGAAGAGAGTTTGGGTGCGGGGGGGGGGGTGCACGGCGCGGGCTCTGGGACAGAGTTTGGGTGCAGGAGAGGGCTTGGGGCAGCGGATTGGGACGTGTAAGGGAGTGCGGGGTGCCGGATCCAGGGGCCGCTCACCTCGGGTGGCTTGCCTCAAGCAGCGACCTGTCTAGGCTGCTCCTAGGCGGTGGCATGGCAGACGGCTCTGTGCGCTGCCTCTGCCCACAGGCACCACCCCCGGAGCTCTCACTGGCTGTGGTTCCCAGCCAATGGGAGCTGAGGAGCTAGCAGCCGGGCGGGGGCAGAGGTTTAAATTCCCAGATAGAAACCAAACCACCATAGACTTCTTTTGATTCATCAAAAATTCAGATTTGGTTAGAAACAAACCGATTATTATTTTTTCTGAATTTTTTGGGAGTGACACTGAACTGGAAAATCAGTTATTCACCCAAAGGCCCTCCCTGTGCGTAATACAACTTTAGAGTCACATGGCTTCATTCACCATGGGAAGGAGCTCAGGCACTATTGTGATGAGCATGGTATAAGAACGGATATGTACTCAAACTCCGATGGGATGTGCCTGCGCATTGTACCCTACAATATTTTCACTCTCCTTTTAACCTTCTCGCTGGGGGGTTATGTGGTTAATGTCTTTGAGGAGCTTTTCAGAGCCCAGCATTTCTAGCGTCAGCAGGTAGCCCGAGCTACAGCCACAGGAAACACCTGTGGAATGCAAAAAAGCTGGAATAGAAAAGGTTTTGGCGAGACACAAAGGGAACATCACAGCTCTACCTCTACAGGTTACACTTGGAGAGTCTAAAATTATAGCCTTAGAAATAGCCATTCAGCCTCAGAAGGACACAACCCTGATTTTGAATTTGTTTTCTTTAAATAAAATGTGCTTCACATTGTCAGCAACTTTTTTCTTTTTCTGCTGCTTCAGCCTTCGTGGCAAGAGTCATGCCAGAACAGTTAGCCAGAGGGATTGAGTCTGTTACAGGACCGGGTGGGTGAGGTATTGTGGTCTGTGATGTGCAGGGTGTAATGATCAGGATGGTCTCTCAAGTTGCAGTGGGGGAGGTCTAGGTTGGATATTAGGAAACACTCTTTCACTAGGAGGGTGGGGAAGCACTGGAATGGGTTCCCTAGGGAGGTGGTGGAATCTCCATCCTTAGAGGTTTTTAAGGCCCGGCTTGACAAAGCCCGGGCTGGGATGATTTCGTTGGGGTTAGTCCTGCTTTGAGCAGGGGATTGGACTAGATGACCTCATGAGGTCTCTTCCAATCCTAATCTTCTATGATTCTATGATCCTTTTGGCCTTGGAATCTGTGAGTCTATGAGCTATGCTGGCATTGGATATACCATGAAGGCAAGTGTCTGTAGTGCTCCCTTCTTATTCTGATGTGATCTTCACCAACACTGCTTCAGAGAATATGGGGAGGTGAGACTGGGGGAAGAAGATGAGCCACAAAGCATGTATTGGGAATGGGTTATTATTAATGGACATAAAATAAACAAACAGTATAAAAACTTATTAATGGACATAAAATCAAAAACAGAGCAGAGAGGAAGGACTTTGTTGTGGCTGACCTGGGATTCAGGATATTGGGTTCTATTCCCAACTCACCCACAATTCCTTTATGAGCCCAGGTAAGTCTAGAAATCTCGGTG
The DNA here is from genome assembly GCF_015237465.2 of Chelonia mydas. Lineage (NCBI taxonomy): Eukaryota > Metazoa > Chordata > Testudines > Cheloniidae > Chelonia > Chelonia mydas. The sequence goes on along the minus strand of NC_051246.2, from coordinate 128,924,141 downwards.
GGTTTGATCTGTAAAACAGTTATAATGAACATTCCTTTTCTCCACCCTGCCTCTCTCTTGTTGATTTAGGTTGCAAGATCCTCAGGGCAGGGACAGTCACTTACTATGCAATGCAGCCCTGAGCTTAGTTGGGGCCTCTAAGTGTGAAAGTAATATACATAATAGCAGTAGTGTCTAGCTAAATAAAGGACCATATATTATCTCCCATTTTAATCTGTGGTTCTCATTAACGTTACCTAGTATTTGTCCTTATCTATGTCACAGTGATTTCCTCAGAGATGAACATAAAGACAGTAGAGCAGACATTTTATAAGGTGTACATCCAAACCGAACGTACGCAACGGTGCCAGGCTGCCGTGTCTGCACAGGTGACTTGATGCAGCTCCATTACTTAACAAGTAACTTTGTGTAGCATGAGGACTAATTAACTGCTGACATACTCAGGCCCCCTTGGCCTTGCTGACTGCATCGTTAATGACCGCGGCAAGCATTAAAGACACTGAAAGTGAAGGTTGATGAGAGCCTGATGGTCGAATATTATTGAATGGCTTGCAAACACCTCAGTGAAATGGAGAAAGATGGAAGAGGAACAGAGTCCCTCAGGGCCTGTCTCCAATTCACTGGGCCTGGATTCCAAGAATGTCAGCTTTATTCCCATTAGTAACACGGCTCTGTGATTTATTTGAGCACTAATTGGGCACTGACCAGCAGAACCCCTGAATGTGAAGCCTAGTCAGCAAAATAAAAGCAATTAAGAAGTGTTTGTTACAAAGGTCAGAAGTGCCTATTTTAATAACTTGCAAATACCCTTTTCTTTGAATTCAGGGGGCTTTGGGGCATAATTTACAGACTTTTTACTCCTCACCAATATTTATATGCATGTGTGTGTCACTGGGTCCCCCTGAATGGGAAACAATACACTTAAAGTACTAGGAAAACTGCAATGTATATGAAACATTTATTATCACTCATTCTAAGCCCTTGAAGACTGCAGTGATGGGCCCAAGAGAAAACCCTGAGATGAATAAGCAGATAGTTTTAAAAATGTGTCAATCACTGATTTTGTTTGAAAAATGGTTATTGGTATTAAACTATTACCAATAAAAATACCTAACTCTTATATAGGACTTTCATCAGTAGATCTCAGAAGCGCTTTATTATAGCATTCTTGGCATGGTTAGCCAGCTGGAATTGGTTAGGAAGCAAGAAGAAACATACTTACTAGTTGAAACCTACTTACAGTGTGTCTCCAGTGGCTCATGCCAGCCCCAAGGGGCAGAGTGAAGGTATACACCAGCCCTGCCCCACAACCTTAACTTTACCCCCTGGATCTGGCACAAGCCAATGGGGATATACTGTGAGTATGTTCCAGCCAGGCTGCACTGTAATAAGCAGACATGAGATATGACTAAGGGCTTGTCTACACAGGGAAGTTGTATCACTATAAACTAAGGCGTGAATTTAAAGCTCTATAGTTATACTGGTATATACACAAATTCCGATAAGAGCCTTTTCCCCGTTTGGCTTATGTCACATGGGAAGTGGTTTAAGCTAAACCAGAAAAAGCCATTCTTATAGATCAATGAGAGTGTCTACATGGGGATTATACTGATATAAATATAGTGGTTTAACGATACCAGTTTAATAATACTGGTATTTCAGGAAAAATCTCTATGTAGACAAGCCAGACATTTTCAAGACAACCTCAGCCAGAATGTAGTTTTTAAAGCACTTGAAAAAACCAGCTGTTAAACTGTCAGCTAGTCACAACCTTAACTATACACCTTAACCACTGCACTATCATAAAATGCTCTAAAAATACTAAATACACTGAAAAATCCCTCAGCGTTTCAAGTTCGGCACCCAAAATTAGTGCATGCTGACAATTTTAGCTTTAATGCCTCTGTTCTTCAGGTTTCCAGCTGTAAAACTGGGATGAGACACAGATTTGTTAATATTTATGAAATATTCAGAAACTATGGTGAGAGCCCCATGGAAAAGCCCAAGAGGAAATTAATAAATTTGTATACAGTTGCAGGGTTTGGATTGTGTGCGTTGAATAAGATGCAGGGCCACAGATTGAATGAGGAAGATAAAAAGAAATATTGAGTAACCACACTGTTCGCTGAATGAGGCAGAGGTGGGTCCTGTGGAAAATATAGTATTTGATCAAGAAATTAAATACTTTATCGGAATGCTTATGCACAAGGGAACTGAATTAAAACTGTACCGGGAATGTTTCCAGGGCAATCTTCAGACTGGCATATCCTAACTTTTGAGGGTCTGACTTTGCAACCTTTGAGCATAGTTTTTGGGTATGTAAGAAATACCAAGGTACACATTCTGATACCCGTATCCACCCTGATTTACTTATTTCAATAGCAATACTCAAGGAGCAAGTCTCCTACTCATTGTGAGTAAGGGCGTCAGAATCTGGGCCTTGTCTATTACATATCAAAAGAGTTTCCGTTAATCAGCTGCTATTTAATTAGTAGAAAAGATCTCTCTGATTAAATTTCAATTAAATGCTTATTTGAAACGGTGACATTTCAAGTGGTGCTGGACAATCTTACTGCCCAAACAGATGGCAAGCAATGAAAACATTAGCCAAATATTTTACCATGACTGGTTGAACAAAATGAAGCACATCCATCATAATGAGCTGCATTTATAGCCCAATCCTCTGTAGTACAGCATGCAATGAAATTTACAGTCATAACAGATTGCTCTTCACTCTAACATATGCTGACTTTCTAACATATTCTGTATTTATGTGTACAAACAAGGATATACGGATGCATTGAGTTCTGTGATTTGTAATGGGTGCCATTTCCTGAATTTGCCTGGACACGACTCCATAGGTTCCAGAATAATAACATTGCAAATCAAGTGGCTATCACTTTATTCGAATAAGATGACTTTTTTTCTCTCTTTCCTTTTGGATTTGCATAAAAAATACCCTAAATCCAGGAAGGATATTAATGACCATTTGGCAATTCATCAATAAGAAAACAAACCAATCAAAACCCATAATCCATTGCAGTGAAAAAGCCTGAGCATAATAACTTGGATGTGATGCCAATATCACAGGAATCTGAATTAATCTGACTTTGAAATGGCACATTTCACAGCCGTTTATTAGGTTGTGACTGTAAAATGACTTTGATGTGACAACTACATGTGTAGTAATCATTACCTTCTAATATAGCTGTACCTTTTTCTCCCCAGATGTACTCATGATTTGAAGCCTTTGCTCTGAAGGAACCTCTATTGTACTACACTGGCTATAATCTCACTAAATGCTGTCTTTTAACAATCACTATAGACTCACATTATACTGTGCTGGGAAACTAGCTTGCAGCAAACTGGGCTACTGGGTATTGATGTTCAAAGTGCTGCCATGGGGCTTTCCGGTATAATTAAGAGATAACATGGATAGAATAAGCATTTGCACTCCAGAAATGGCCTTGCCATTTATTAATGAAGTACATACAGACTATTGTTAAAGCACAATTTCCTATTCCGTTTACACTGGCCATATTTGTTGCTCTGTACTTGAGCAAAACTGCTTCAATGGGACTTTTGTTCAATAAAGGACACAGAATTTACTCCACTCTCTTTATTATATCAAATTTTAATAGAAAGGCCCAAGGTTTTAGATGTCCTAAAATGGCTCCTTGGATTCATTGTCATGGAGAAAAATTAAATCCAACATGGGCAGCACAATTAAATACACCCTGCCGGCCTGAGGAACCAGAGTTTTAATTTTTCTGTCAAAATTCCTTCTATATGGCAAACAGTAGTCTTAAGACCAAAGCAAAGCCCTTAAGATTTGGTCTGGGAGGAAGTCATATTGACCTTGGAAACTGTAGGGTCAGGGAAGTGGAAGGATGGTGAAACCAGTTGACAGTGGATCAAAGAGGGGGTTAGCAGAAAGGAAGTCGAAGCAGCAGGAGTAGACACTTTGCTCAACAATTCTGGATTGTTTGAAATAGTCAGAGAACTAGGCTCCCTGGTCCTGAGCCTGTCAACCATGCATACGACCTCATTCAACTTCAAAGTCAACAGAAGGGCTCCCATGGATTTCAGTGGATGCTCGATGGGGCACAGCTGGGACCACTAGACTGCTCCATTCAATGTAAGTGTAAATAAAACTGCTATGCAGATGCAAGTAAGAAGGAGACATCACCACTGAGAGGAAATATGTGCCAGCTCCCTTCCTTACTCTGAAGAGTGGAGGGTGATATGAGGGTGTGGGTGTTGAATTGGTCCTTGGATATAAGCATAATCCTCACAGTAACGAGGCTTAGTTATATGCTGCACTCACTGGGCTTACTCCTGTGAGCAGGAAGGAATAACCTGGTGGCCTGACAGCAGGGCCCACATTGATGCAAAATCAGGTTCTTCCATGCTCACTGTTTCAGTTTTCCCTTTTCAACCTTGCAATTTGAAGCATAGCTCTTTGAAGGTGTGCTGTGCCATTCTGAGCCCTGTGCAAAGTGGGGCGTCCCAATCGCAATCACCACTGCTTTGCAATCAGACTGCACACTGCACATTATGTGATTCTTAAAGAATCTCCTGCACTTTGAGGGGACAAAAACGCTTAGCGTACCAGCTCTGCTTCTGGGGAATTACTTCTATATTTAGCTGAAATTTCCATTGCTGCTGCCCCTGTAAAAGAGCTTTATTATCCTCATTATTCAATTAGACATACACACCGGCAATAAAATATTCATTTTGTGCGGCAGAAGCTGAATATTTCCTTGAATACCTGCAGACATATTCCTTAATTGTTGCCTCATCCATCCTAACTGTATTATTTCTGATTTGCAAGTGTAAATAAATGTGCTGCTTGGGATGATCATATTTCACACCAATTTATTTGAATGACATTAATGAGTTCTCTCCACCAGCAAGACCTTGCTTAGCGAGCTAGGCTGTGGTTTGCTACCCATAATATAATATAAGAAGGTTTCGCATCATCCACTTTTTAAAAAAAAAAATCGGCCACAGGAATACTTTTTAAGGACTCTAAATTCTTTGATATGCATCAGTTTTGTGCCTTTTACATAACCATTAACCGAAATTCTAACTTCAAGTAAAAGCATAATTTTCAGTTATTATTTAACATTGTTCTAATGCTGAGAGGTCTCAATTAGGGATTGTGATGGGGTGCATTCGGCCATTGCAACTCCCTGCTGGGGGTCCCGTTGTCCTACAGCGTAGAGAGAAGAAAAGAGCTGCAAAAGCAGGTCCTCCAGGCTTGCCTAGAGAGGATTCTCTGGAACAGCCACATTGGAAAACCACAGTGACCTGGTCCTCCAAGGGCTAGAGGGACCAGCAACAGCCAATCAGGGCTTTGCTGACCCAGATAAAAGTTGCTGACTGACCTTAGTTGGTCTGTCCTTGGCTGGGGCCAGAGGAGTGAACCGGGGGGCTCCACTCTGGCCACCGGAACCTGACAAGTGGCCATAGTTTATGGCTGGCTGAACTTACATAGTTGAGACTGCAGAGGGAAAAGAATGACTGAGGATGCTGGCCGTGAGATAGGGATGGAGATAAAGGGTCCAGTAGGAAGAGGCCCAGGGAAGAAGCACCAATGAACTGCATCAAGCAATATGTGGCTGCGGTGTATAGGGTCCCTAGGCTGGAACCTGCAGTAGTGGGCCCCAGATTCCCCTACAGGCACAGGTAAAGTTGCTTAAAGCCAGATGTGACACGGGTAGACCAAGTGTCAGCTCTGGCAAAGGCTGTAGGCATTAGCTCAGAACGGACAAACTCATAGCTGGAAACCAAACCAAATAATCTGTACATTAGTTTTGTTCAAAATGCATTTATAAGAATGCATTTAGTGTTTAGAGTCTATCAAATGTTTGTGTGTTGCTGGATGCATTAATCTCACTTGTAATGTCTGCATTCCCTGCTACAAGGTAAAATATGTTGGTTTTATAATTGTAAAAATATCTGCTCTGAACATGTGAACTCAGATAGGAAGAGTGGCTCCCCTGGCTCATCCAGAAGGACTATCAAAAATTAAGTGGGCCATCATAGGGCAAAAGCTTTGTTAATTGCCTCATCCACCCATGGAGAAATACGTGCAGAAGGCCTCCTCCCATCTGTCTGAATGCTGGAAACAAAAATAGTTGAAATGAAGATTTTTTTTTCATTTCCTTGCTGTTTGAACTCTCAAAGGGCCAGAAACACTAAAGGAAGGCAGAGATCCCCAGGGATTACCTACTACACCTATCGCTGGGCCGACTCTGAAAGACATTTTGAATTGACAGATTACTACATCTCTGTCGTCTTTAGGAACCATAGATGGTCACTCATTTGTGTGTGTATGCTTGCTTGCTTTAATGGGTCAATAACTGTCTCCTGTTTCTTTTACCTAATCAATTAACCTTTAGTTAGTTTATTACAGGACTGGCTACAAGCATTGTCTTGGTGTGAGATCAGAGATACAAAATGACCTGGGGTAAGTAACTGGTCTTTTGGAACTGGGAGCAACCTGAACATTCTGATGTAAGTGACCATTTATCACGAAGTCCAGCTTGCCTGGGTGGCAAGATAGATAGGCGAGCCCCAGGGGACTGTCTGTGACTTCATGGTAAGACTATTACAGTTATCTAGGAGTTCACATTTGTTCCTGGGTTGGTGAAATCTAATTATAGAAAATGCCACCAGTCTGGGGTGTCTGCCTTGTTTTCGACAGTCTGCCCTGAGGTAGGCGGTCACAGTCGTGAGCCACTCCAGACAGCGTGACAGGGGCAGGGCTTACATGGGAGCCTGAAGAAAGGGTTGAATTTAAAGGACCCACAGCCAAGGCTGAAGACCCTAGTGAAGGCAACGAGACTATTACTCTTTAATACCTTGGAAAGGTCCATTTGGACTTTGTGACTTGTCTGGAGAGCCAAACCTCTGCGGCCAGCCAGCAGCCTTCAGGGGGCACCAGGGTGAGAAAAGGAGGGTGGTAACGCACCCATCCCCAATGAGATATTCAAGAGGTTAGTTCTCCTTTACGGAGCTCAAGGCCCCAATGTTCTAGGTGCTGTGCAAATATGGTAAGGCTGATACCCCAACATTGCAGTGCATAGGCAAACTAGGGGGCCTCTGTAGTTGGACTTGCCTCTCTTCCCTGACAGGGGGAACGATGGTCAAGGGAGGAATGGGTCAGATTATGGCCTGGCTGCCACATGAGGCCAAATTTTCAAATTTCTAAGTTGCCCATGCAACAGTTGCACGTGCACTCATTGCCACTTCCAACGATGAATCCCAGCTGGTCTGCTCTCCCATTTTACACCCTTCCCTCAAAATGGCAACCAGGAAGTGACATCATCCACCCACCACCCTCGAACCTACCCTGCCTCCCCCATGCCAGAACCCACCACTGGAAGAGAGACTTCTCAGACTAGAGAGGTGCACGCCCCTTTCCCACCTCTTGTAGTTCCCTCTCTCTCTTGTGGATACACTTGGGGGTCATCTTGAAACTGGGGCCAGGCTGATATTCTGAGGAAAGCAGGGATACACAGATAATGAACACATGAATGCCACTGGCGGTCAGTCAGTAACTCGGCTGCCATGTTATGAGACTGGAGAATCCTCTGTTTTAGAGAACACTGTGGCTTGTGATGACTCTAGAGAGGCAAGGTGACCCAGTGGCTAGAGCATGACACTGGGATTCAGGACACCTGGGTTCAATTACTCTGCCTGTATGACCTTGGCAAGTCTCAGTGTCTCTGTGTCTCAGGGCCCCGTCTGCAACATGAGGATGATAGCACTGCCCTATCTCACGGGGTGTGTGTGGACAAATCCATTGAAGAGTCTGCTGAGGGAATACATGGTTGGAAGCTGTAACGAGGCCCTCAGATATCATGGCAATGGGAACCATATAACGCCCAGTGATAGGTAGCCAGGCTGCATACCGTGGTTTACGCCAATGCCAACCTCACCATGGCAGTTAAAAAGATGACTGCAAGTGCAATAAGCCCTGATCCCTCTGAAGGAACAGACATGACCATGACCTCCCTAATGTAACCCTGTATTTCATCCCTTTATAGCCCTTTCACTAGCTTTCTACTCACAGGAAAAGGACCAGAGGAAGTCATCTTAGACCATGACTCAGCTACCTCAGGGACCAAGGTTGTCTACCACCTATAGAGGAAAGAGGAAGTTGCCTGAGCAACATGGAGTTTATTTGTATTTAAAGCCACAAGGCTGTGGGTTAATAGGCATGGAACCAGTGTTCAGCTCCTGCCTGGATGCCAGGATTTTTCAGTATAAATGCAAATGTATTCTCCAAGATACGATTCTGTATTGATTCTTTAGGTTGTTCATCTTACATTGTTTATCAGCAGGATTTCCACTGGGCATCTGCATCAAAATTCATGTGCAACTAGCCTACTCAGTGAAGCATGGTATATTTGCCACTTTATATTCAAGGCAGCTGAACGATTCTACTTACTTTGAGTGGCATCCTGCCACCCATACATTACACAGAGCGCAAAACGCTGAGGAATCATTGAAGCTAACCATACATTACATGCATGATGGGCTTACCAGATGTCATTTCTTATATTGTTATGGTTTCATAAACTACACTGACATTGTCATTATGTTCAGAAATTTGATCCCACTCTGCCATTCTCACAATGGATGGTTCTGAAGGTTGTTGCTTTAACAAATGGAAGTTTGCATGAAGGCAGTTTTGTCACAGTTGCTGGTGAATGACTAGGTTGTACCATTTACTGGTAATAGCATGAGAATCGATTTACTGCTGGAGACACTAGCCAAAGTGGGCCATGGAAAAGGGATCCATGGAGGAAAAGCAGATTTGTCTGGGCAGGAAGAGTCATTCTGCCTAGAAATTGGAATCAAAGCTGTCTTCCTTATGCTGATGATGCGTTTAATTAATCATCATATCCAGGAGGTAACAACTAAGGTGTTAGGCCCAGATCCTCAAATGTATTTAGGCTCCTAACTTCCACTGAAATCATTAAAAGAAAAGGAGTACTTGTGGCACCTTAGAGACTAACCAATTTATTTGAGCATAAGCTTTTGTGAGCTACAGCTCACTTCATCGGATCGTTGCATCCGATGAAGTGAGCTGTAGCTCACAAAAGCTTATGCTCAAATAAATTGGTTAGTCTCTAAGGTGCCACAAGTACTTCTTTTCTTTTTGCGAATACAGACTAACACGGCTGTTACTCTGAAAACTGAAATCATTGAAAGTCTAAATACCTTTGAGATCTGGGTCATAAGAATGGGTCAGACCAAACTGGGCCAGACCAAAGGTTCATGTAGCCCAGGAATTTGTCTTCCAACAGTAACCAATGCCAGGTGCCCCAGAGGGAATGAACCAGAACAGGTAATCAACAAGTGATCCAACCCCTGTCACCCATTCCCACCTTCTGGCAAACAGAGGCTAGGGACACCATCCCTGCCCATCCTCGCTAATAGTTATTGACGGACCTATTCTCCATGAATTTATCTAGTTCTTTTCTGATCCCTGTTATAGTGTTGGCCTTCACAACATCCTCTGGCAAAGAGTTCCACAGGTTGCCAGTGCATTGTGTGAAGAAATACTTCATTTTGTTTGTTTTAAACCTGCTGCCTATTAATTTCATTGGGTGACCCCTAGTTCTTGTGTTATGAGAGGGAGTAAATAACACTTCCTTATTCACATCCTCCTCTTCATTCCTCTGATTAAGGTGTATGTTCTTCTGTATGTTCCCATTATTACTGCTTGTCTGCGGTAGCATCCACAATGTGCTGGACTCTTTCCAACCCCACGAGAAGCTCTTGGCCTATGCACAGACGGAGAGAGGCCAGGGAAGCGGAATGACATGAGGGTGTTTTAATATATATCAGCAAGATCTTCTACAGGCAGCATGGTAGAAGTGGGTTTTTAAGAGGAAGCTGAAAATGGGGATGGAGCTTTCTGATTACTTCAGGGAGTTTGAGCCATCCAAAAAAGGCTGTGTAGAAGATGGGTGGAGGTAGTTGTTTGAGAGGTACACAGGTGGGGCTGGGAACATTAGCAGAGCTGCTTTTCAAAATATTCTTCATTTATCTGTATGGGAAACTGGATAAAGCCTTGGTCGATGGTTGGCATGACAGGGAAGGGGTCTAGTAGAAAACTGTCATCTGCTCCCGTTTCTAGTTATATAGCAGAAAACAAGCCAATGGCCTGATGTCTCATGACTTCAACGGAAACTGTGGGTGCTCAGCATCTCTGAAAATTCAAGCCACCAATGGACAGCAGCCAACCATAGACCCTGAGGCCAAATACTCAGTTGCTGTTGATTTGTGCACTCTGTTGACTACGGGGGATTTCATTTCTTTACACCAAATTTGATACCATGTCTTTCCAGCAGGGACCAAGAATGACTGCTAGATTTCTTTTTTCTGGACTGGTGACTTTTTTTTTTTTCCCCTTGCAGAAAGGACTGTGACAAGAAAAGTAAAAGACAACAAAGGACCCCAACAGAATATATTATTACCACTGTCTGCCTTCTTTAGTGTCCTTGCTGCTAAAATTAACACAGCCCTAATGGCACCCTGCCAACCCAAGCAAAAGTGTGTGTCAGAAGCAATACAAGGTGGGCACAATGTAAAATCATTTGTCTGTTTCTGTACATGTCCTATCACATCCTTCTTGGCTTAATAATGCCCTAGCTAACTAAACTGAGTAATAGTTTACACAGACTAATAATGACTTATTTGGCACCAACTCTGACTTTCATTTGCGACCTCACTGTACATTTTCAGTTTTATATGGCATGCCTGAAAACCAAATGCATTTTTTCTGTTTTATTAGAAGCACACTAATTCTTTTTCATGGGTGACTAAAATGTCTACCCACGACAGAGGATACTAGAGGCGAGTTCATCTAATTTTGAAGAGATGTGGGGCATGCAGGGTAATTTAGGTCCCTCCCCTTTTATCTCTGGAGAACTGAGTTCCAAACCACAGTGGAATATGAGTTTTAAATATGGTCTTGTGGTTAACGCACTGTCCTGAGCCTCAGGAGAACTGGGTCCAATTCTTTGCTCTGCCACAGACTTTCTGTGTGACCTTGCGCAAGTTACTTAGGCTCCTAGTCAACAAATTCCTTATACATGTGAATAGTCCTATTGGAGTCAATAGGCTTTGTGTGCTTAGCATAAGGACTCAGGGCCTTAATCTCTCTGATTTTGAACTCCCCAACTATAAAACAGTAGTAATAAAAATACTTCCTTCCTCTCCCTCAGTCTGTAAGCTCTTCAGGGCAGGGACAGCTTACAGAGTATCTCTAAAAAGCTTAATGCAATGGGACTGCCATAATACAAACCACAACAATGGCTTTAGCTGCTAGAAGACAACTGCCTCCAAACGGGATCACCTGAGCTTGACGGGGATTCTCTCTGGTGCTCAAAAGGCTTTTCCAGTCAGGGGCAAGGGGCAGTCATCATGATCCCCGCCATACTTGGTAATGCCATTGGGCCCACGCTCGCATGTGCACCAGGTCCAGATACATCTTTTATAAAGCAAACACATGAATAACTAAACTAGGCCCACGCTTCCTGGGCAGACAACAGAGAAAAGGCTGCAGCAGTGTCTCCATTCCCTCTTTCCCCCGTGGTAACCCACAGCCTTGATTTCCACACCCCAGGGCCCAAGTGCTCAGGCTACTGTGGGGGCAGGATTTGGCCATTCAAGCAATGTGATGAAAACAAAGAAAGAAGAAGTGGGACCACTAAACACTGAGGATGGAGTGGACGTTAAGGATAATCTAGGCATGGCCCAATATCTAAACAAATACTTTGCCTCAGTCTTAATAAGGCTAAAGAGGATCTTAGGGATAATGGTAGCATGACAAATGGGAATGAGGATAGGGAGGTAGACATCACCATATCTGAGGTAGAAGCGAAACTCAAACATCTTAATGGGACTAAATCCGGGGGGCCCAGATAATCTTCATCCAAGAATATTAAAGGAATTGGCACCCAAATTGCAAGCCCATTAGCAAGAATTTTTAATGAATCTGTAAACTCAGGAGTTGTAGCATATGATTGGAGAATTGCTAACATAGTTCCTATTTTTAAGAAAGGGGAAAAAAGTGATCTGGGTAACTACAGGCCTGTTAGTTTGACATCTGTAGTATGCAAGGTCTTGGAAAAAATTTTGAAGGAGAAAGTAATTAAGGACATTGAAGTCAATGGTAAATGGGACAAAATACAACATGGTTTTACAAAAGGTAGATCATGCCAAACCAACCTGATCTCCTTCTTTGAGAAAGTAACAGATTTTTTTAGACAAACGAAACACAGTGGATCTAATTTACCTAGATTTCAGTAAGGCATTTGATACTGTGCCACATGGGGAATTATTAGTTAAATTGGAAAAGATGGGGATTGGTATGAACATTGAAAGGTGGACAAGGAATTGGTTAAAGAGGAGACCACAACGGGTCCTACTGAAAGGTGAACTGTCAGGCTGGAGGGAGGTTAGCAGTGGAGTTCCTCAAGGACCAGTTTTGGGATGAATCTTATTTAATCTTTTTATTACTGACCTCAGCACAAAAAGTGGGAGTGTGCTAATAAAGTTTGCGGATGATACAAAGCTGGGAGGTATTGCCAATTTAGAGAAGGACCGGGATATCATACAGGAGGATCTGGATGACCTTGTAAACTGGAGTAATAGTAATAGGATGAAATTTAATAGTGAGAAGTGTAAGGTTATGCATTTAGGGATTAATAACAAGAATTTTAGTTATAAGCTGGGGACGCATCAATCAGAAGTAATGGAGGAGGAGAAGGACCTTGGAGTATTGGTTGATCATAGGATGACTATGAGCTGTCAATGTTATATGGCTGTGAAAAAAGCTAATGCGGTCTTGGGATGCACAGGGCAAGGTATTTCCAGTAGGGATACGGAGGTGTTAGTACCGTTATACAAGGCACTGGTGAGACCTCACCTGGAATACTGTGTGCAGTTCTGGTCTCCCATGTTTAAGAAGGATGAATTCAAACTGGAACAGGTACAGAGAAGGGCTAGTAGGATGATCCGAGGAACGGAAAACTTGTCTTATGAAAAGAGACTCAAGGAGCTTGGCTTGTTTAGCTTAACTAAAAGAAGGTTGAGGGGAGATATGATTGCTCTCTATAAATATATTAGAGGGATAAATACCGGAGAGGGAGAGGAATTATTTAAGCTCAGTACCAGTGTGGACACAAGAACAAATGGATATAAACTGGCCACCAGGAAGTTTAGACTTGACATTAGACGAAGGTTTCTAACCATCAGAGGAGTGAAGTTTTGGAATAGCCTTCCAAGGGAAGCAGTGGGGGCAAAAGATTTATCTGGCTTCAAGATTAAACTTGATAAGTTTATGGAGGAGATGGTATGATGGGATAACATGATGTTGATAATTAATTGATCTTTAAATATTCATGGTAAATAGGCCTAATGGCCTGTGATGGGATGTTAGATGGGGTGGGATCTGAGTTACCCAGGAAAGAATTTTCTGTAGTGTCTGGCTGGTGAATCTTGCCCATATGCTCAGGGTTTAGATGATTGCCATATTTGGGGTCGGGAAGGAATTTTCCTCCAGGGCAGATTGGAAGAGGCCCTGGAGGTTTTTCACCTTCCTCTGTAGCATGGGGCACGGGTCACTTGCTGGAGGATTCTCTGCTCCTTGAAGTCTTTAAACCACGATTTGAGGACTTCAATAGCTCAGACATAGGTGAGGTTTTTCAGGAGTGGGTGGGTGAGATTCTGTGGCCTGCATTGTGCAGGAGGTCGGACTAGATGATCATAATGGTCCCTTCTGACCTTAGTATCTATGAATCCTTGCAACAGCCAAGGCCTTGATCTGGTGATGTCTCTGTCGCTGCAATTTTCCATTCTAGGTTGGATGGGTTTTTTTTCGAAAAGATCGGCTGTGATTCAAATAGGAATTAATTGAGGGAAGGTTTGTGGCCTGTGTGATACAGGTGTTCAGACTAGGTGACCACAGTGGTCCCGTCTGGCCTCAGAACCTATTGAACTCTCCGTGGAATGCAGTGGGGAGCATCAGGCTCTGGCACATCTGATCAGGCATGAGTAGAAACTATGTGTGGGCTTCTCCACCACTCAGAAGTAAATCTGAAGCCCCTTAAATGCCCGCTCACTATCAGGATCACAAGGCAGAAGAGGGGTAGCGGGTGGGGGAAGTATCCCAGCACCATCAGAAACCTGATGAGGTTCAATAAGGATAAGTGCAGGGTCCTGCACTTAGGACGGAAGAACCCAATGCACCGCTACAGACTAGGGACCGAATGGCTAGGCAGCCATTCTGCGGAAAAGGACCTAGGGGTTACAGTGGACGAGAACCTGGATATGAGTCAGCAGTGTGCCCTTGTTGCCAAGAAGGCCAATGGCATTTTGGGATGTATAAGTAGGGGCATAGCCAGCAGATCGAGGGACGTGATCATTCCCCTCTATTCGACATTGGTGAGGTCTCATCTGGAGTACTGTGTCCAGTTTTGGGCCCCACACTACAAGAAGGATGTGGATAAATTGGAGAGAGTCCAGCGAAGGGCAACAAAAATGATTAGGGGTCTGGAACACATGACTTATGAGGAGAGGCTGAGGGAACTGGGAATGTTTAGTCTACGGAAGAGAAGAATGAGGGGGGATTTGATAGCTGCTTTCAACTACCTGAGAGGTGGTTCCAGAGAGGATGGTTCTAGACTATTCTCAGTGGTAGAAGAGGACAGGACAAGGAGTAATGGTCTCAAGTTGCAGTGGGGGAGGTTTAGGTTGGATATTAGGAAAAACCTTTTCACTAGGAGGGTGGTGAAACACTGGAATGCGTTACCTAGGGAGGTGGTAGAATCTCCTTCCTTGGAAGTTTTTAAGGTCAGGCTTGACAAAGCCCTGGCTGGGATGATTTGATTGGGGATTGGTCCTGCTTTGAGCAGGGGGTTGGACTAGATGACCTCCTGAGGTCCCTTCCAACCCTGATATTTTATGATTCTATGATTCTGTGACCATCAGCAGCATGCAGAAGCCATGCACTCTCCTGTCTGGCATGACTGCAAACAGACTGTTAGGATATGGATATTCAGGTCTGTCTGTAAAGGCCTATACTCTAAGAATGTAGGTATATTCTTAACACTTGGCTAGTTATAGCGGTATAAAAGAAAGAATCAAAATCACTGTCTGCTGGTGTAAGGGCCTTCTCTTACTGTGACAGGCTCAGGCCCTGGTCTTAGGCTAAGGCCTTTGGCTAAGCAGCAGAGGCAGCCGTAAGCTGGGAAGCGACCGGTCACATCCTCACATCCCAAACTAGTCACATTGAAAGAAGGTGCTATTGGGCTGTTAGGATACAATCCTGTCCTGATAGTGCCTATCAACTCCAGAGAAAGGGAAGTGCCTAGAAAATGTAAAAGGAAACTTAGTTTGATAGCATCCTGTCTGGCAAGAACTCCCTTATCAATAGCTGGGATGTGAAATCCTCACTTCTGTATTGTTTTGTCATTATAGTTCCCACTTTGCTATTGTTTGTCTGTATAATCTCTGTCTTGTTGTGTGATTGTTCCTGTCTGCTGTATCATTAATTTTGCTGGGTGTAAACTAATTAAGGTGGTGGGATATAATTGGTTACATAATCATGTTACAATATGTTAGGATTGGTTAGTTAAATTTCAGGAAAATGATTGGTTAAGGGATAGCTAAGCAGAACTCAAGTTTTACTATATAGTCTGCAGTCAATCAGGAAGTGAGGGGGTGGGGGTGGGGGAGAAATGGGAACAGGGAATGGGGGTAAGGAAATTGGAATCATGTTTTGCTAAAGGGGGAAATGGGAACAGGGAATGGGGGTAAGGAAATTGGAATCATGTTTGGCTAAGGGAACAGGGACACAGGTGTATGGCTCTGTGGTGTCAGAGCTGGGAAGGAGGATACTAAGGAAGGAAACTGGAATCATGCTTGCTGGAAGTTCACCCCAATAAACGTCGAATTGTTTGCACCTTTGGACTTCGGGTATTGTTGCTCTCTGTTCATGCGAGAAGGACCAGGGAAGTAAGTGGTTGAAGGAATAAGCCCCCTAACACAGACAAGACTAACTTTAGTAGCTGCCTGGCATCACCGTCTTATGTTCCCTGGGGCCTGCCCAAGAATTCTGCACTCACACAGTCCATAACACCTTACGCCTAGGTTGTGCAGGATGCACACCACCTGTACTTAAAAGGCAGCTGGATTCACTGCATGAATTCTAGCACTTGAACTCTGTCTGCCCGCATTGCAGTAGACAAAATGCAAGGAGGGATGATGTCCCAGTAAGCTCAGAGCCTGGCAAGTGAAGAGGTGTTATTCCGTAGAGCTTCTGCCACAGTGTTATGGGGCCATCACCAAACCCACATAGAACCTGATGCTACTGATGCACTAAAAGCCTGAATTATTGCACTCATTTCAGGCTCTGTGAACCATGCTTAATCCACTTAAAGCCTCCAGGTTTGTGGGAGTTTAGGGCTCCCAGGACAGCCCAAGGACAGCTGTGTGTGCTAATCTACAAAGTTAATGGATCCTTCCTCTGCTTTAAGGCGGGGAAGAAAACAGGCTCTTGTGCTTTCCTGCAAGTCTGAACATTCCAGAAGTTAAGGGCCCAGACCCTCAAGTGGTGTACACTGGTTCAGCTCAGTTGAACTTAGTGGAAGCTATGCTGATTTACACCAGCTAATGATTCGGCCCAAGGCTTCTACTGTAAGGGTTGCTTGGCTATCTTGCATATCCTGCATTCGATAAGGTTGTGATGGGGCAGAGAAGCCCCCACCTCCCACTGGCTATGAGGGGTTAAGGAGGGTGACAGGCTCCTTTCTGGCTATGAAGGGGTTAAGGAAAGCCTGTGGACCCACTTGGCCCTGTCCCACTACACCTGCAGCCAAAGTCAGGACAGAGAGGGGAGATAAAAGGAGAGGGCCTTGCCCAACTCAGGGCTAACCAGGCAGAAGGGCAGAGCTCTGGTTCTCTGGGTAGAAGAGAAGCCTTCCTGCAGCCCGGATGAACCCCTCTGAAAGAGCTGATCAGACCCAGGGAAGGGACTTGGTGGAAGCACAGACTGTTTTGGAAATGAGCCATGTGGGGCCAGGTTGAATGTTTGTGGGATGAGCCTTGTTTTGAGTTGGGCTTATTTTTCTTCCTGATTGCCTCTGAACCTTCAATACCCTGAGAAGGGTAGGACTGAAGGCCAGAAGGCCAAAACCGCACTGTACTGGACGTCACTGGGAAAGAGACCACCAGCAACTGGGTGAGCTATGCCTGGAAGGGCCACAAAGGGACCCACCCCAACAACCTGGTTACAAGGGTATCCATTAAATAGCAAAAGCACTTCAATAAATACTGTCCATGTGCATGGGGCGGGAGTTAATCTTGTGGTGGCCTCCTTAACTCTTGGAATGTCCTGGTTTCTCAAGATTAACAATGTATCAATAGGAGCTTTTGCATTTAATTACACTACACGAGGGAATCATGAAACGTAGAGGTGGAAAAGACCTTTTAGGCAGTTCAGAACTCTGGGTTTGGTTCAGATTCCACTGAAGATAATGGCTCAAGGCCTGTTTCTCCTGGAAATAATGGTGTCAGGTCTACGTAATGCATGGCAAGGGGCTATATTCTCATGGTGCAATCTTGTGAGGGGAATGACATTTACTGATGTCACAGATTTATCCCAGTATGATTCAAATCTTTTTTGCAAACCTGAGTTCAGTTACTGTTCAGCTGGACACGATATCCTTGTTATGAATTTGCCAGTTATCTTTCCTTATTTCAGAGCACCTTTGGCTCATCAAGGATTTCACTCTTTATGCTCGGGACCAAATAAATCTGTTGTGTAACATCAGGAATGTCTGTAAAATTAAACTAGGGTGGACGTTGGCCCATCTTGTCTTCTAGGTCACCCTGCTCCTGTCCTGCCTAATCTAGTATTTCTCAGTCAACTGCCCTCTCTTCTCATTCTCTTTGTCTGCCCATTGCATTAGTCAGTTTTGTTCTGTACTTCTGTACATGAACTTTGTTCATGAACTTCCAGTTCAATTTCATTCTTATGCAGATGATATACAACTTCATTTCTCAGCTTGCCCTCCGGAGCTCCGTGTGAACTCCCACTGTCTTACTACCATTAGTAATTGAATGTCTCTAAATTTTCTAAAACTCTCCTCTATTGTAGTGTAAAACTGAAGTGACCCCACAGGATTCAGCTGGAATGGTTTTTTTTTTTTTCCAAATGTAACTTGCACATCTTCAGAACTAGGAACTTTGTTTCTAGCACATCAAAAATATGCAATTCTGGCTGCCTTTACGATGTGGGATTGAATTATAATGATCATGGCAAGTGAGCTTTGCCAGATTACCTATTATTGCCCTTGTTAGAACTTGCCTGAGTTGGAATTTTTGAATCATCCCTCATTTGTATGTCATTTGGAGATTTCTGATCTTCTGTCAGTACTTTAGTTTTTGCAGGTATCAGGTGGTTATGAATTATGCAGGTCAATATGAATTATGAATTGGAAGGTCACTTAGCTAATTAAAAATGAAACACATCACACAAGAACATTGAATTTTCAATATCTGACCTAACCATCTAGTCCAGAATCCTTGGTGCTAGCGGCTATGCTGTACACTTCACAGGAAGTGAATCCTGATAATGCATCTATGCAGGTGTGGAAGGGCAGAGAGGAAAAAATTCTATCTGTCTGAAACTACCGATCAGCTTACATGCAGATTATTTCAACTAGGAAAAAAAAACACAATACATATAAAACACTGATAAAATCCTCCATAATTATAGTAACATGAGGCTTGGTAGCCTAGCTAGCATCTGATCCAAATGTTAGCTGTGAGCAGATACACAACTTACATCAAGGAAGATGGTGACTAATGCAAGATCTAAAACCAGGCATCAGGTTGTTCTAATGTCAATCCCTTCATCAGCTCCTTCTTGGACAGCTCCTTTAAACAATCAGCAGAAACGGGTGGGATTTCAAATTTCCCTCTCCTGCAGATTGCCTTGGCTGTTAGGAACCATTTTTTTATTGTTGTCTGGAAGACTCAGGACCAAATATAGTCCATGTTGTAAGCATCCTTTAGCTTCTGTGGAGTTGGAACTTGGTTCATTCAGCTGTCTCAGAGCACAGACTGTTGAAAAGATGTCTATTAGTTCTGAAAACTTAGCATATGCTATTCCAGGAACTTCTACACTACGAAATTAGGTCGAATTTATAGAAGTCGGTTTTTTAGAAATCGTTTTTATATATTTGAGTGTGTGTGTCCCCACAGAAAATGCTCTAAGTGCATTAAGTGCATTAACTCGGCGGAGCGCTTCCACAGTACCGAGGCTAGCGTCGACTTCCGGAGCGTTGCACTGTGGGTGGCTATCCCACAGTTCCCGCAGTCTCTGCTGCCCATTGGAATTCTGGGTTGAGATCCCAATGCCTGATGGGGCTAAAACGTTGTCGCGGGTGGTTCTGGGTACATATCGTTAGGCCCCCGTTCCCTCCCTCCCTCCATGAAAGCAAGGGCAGACAATCGTTTCACGCCTTTTTTCCTGAGTTACCTGTGCAGACGCCATATCACGGGAAGCATGGAGCCCGCTCAGGTAACCGTCACCCTATGTCTCCTGGGTGCTGGCAGACGCGGTACTGCATTGCTACACAGTAGCAGCAACCCTTGCCTTGTGGCAGCAGACGGTACAGTACGACTGGTAGCCGTCCTCATCATGTCCGAGGTGCTCCTGGCCACGTCGGCCGGGAGCGCCTGGACAGACATGGGCGCAGGGAGTAAATTTGGAGTGACTTGACCAGGTCATTCTCTTTAGTCCTGCAGTCAGTCCTATTGAACCATCTTATGGTGAGCAGGCAGGCGATACGGATTGCTAGCAGTTGTACTGTACCATCTTCTGCCAGGCAGGCAAGAGATGAGGATGGCTAGCAGTCGTATTGTACCATCTTCTGCTGGGCAGGCAAGAGATGAGGATGGCTAGCAGTCGTATTGCATCATCTTCTGCCGGGCAGCCATGAGATGTGGATGGCATGCAGTCCTTCTGCACCGCCTGCTGCCAGCCAAAGATGTAAAAGATAGATGGAGTGGACCAAAACAAGAAATAGACCAGATTTGTTTTGTACTCATTTGCTCCCCCCCGCCCCCGTCTAGGGGACTCATTCCTCTAGGTCACACTGCAGTCACTCACAGAGAAAGTGCAGCGAGGTAAATCTAGCCATGTATCAATCAGAGGCCAGACTAACCTCCTTGTTCCAATAAGAACAATAACTTAGGTGCACCATTTCTTATTGGAACCCTCCGTGAAGTCCTGCCTGAAATACTCATTGATGTAAAGCCACCCCCTTTGTTGATTTTAGCTCCCTGAAGCCAACCCTGTAAGCCGTGTCATCAGTCGCCCCTCCCTCCGTCAGAGCAATGGCAGACAATCGTTCCGCGCCTTTTTTCTGTGCGGACGCCATACCAAGGCAAGCATGGAGGCCACTCAGCTCACTTTGGCAATTAGGAGCACATTAAACACCACACGCATTACCCAGCAGTATATGCCGCACCAGAACCTGGCAGAGCGATACCGGGCGAGGAGGCGACGTCAGCGCGGTCGCGTGAGTGATCAGGACATGGACACAGATTTCTCTCAAAGCATGGGCCCTGCCAATGCATGCATCATGGTGCTAATGGGGCAGGTTCATGCTGTGGAACGCCGATTCTGGGCTTGGGAAACAAGCACAGACTGGTGGGACCACATAGTGTTGCAGGTCTGGGACGATTCCCAGTGGCTGCGAAACTTTCGCATGCATAAGGGCACTTTCATGGAACTTTGTGACTTGCTTTCCCCTGCCCTGAAGCGCATGAATACCAAGATGAGCGGAGCCCTCACAGTTGAGAAGCGAGTGGCGATAGCCCTGTGGAAGCTTGCAACGCCAGACAGCTACCGGTCAGTTGGGAATCAATTTGGAGTGGGCAAATCTACTGTGGGGGCTGCTGTGATGCAAGTAGTCCACGCAATCAAAGATCTGCTGATATCAAGGGTAGTGACCCTGGGAAATGTGCAGGTCATAGTGGATGGCTTTGCTGCAATGGGATTCCCTAACTGTGGTGGGGCCATAGACGGAACCCATATCCCTATCTTGGCACCGGAACACCAAGCCGGCGAGTACATAAACCGCAAGGGGTACTTTTCAATAGTGCTGCAAGCTCTGGTGGATCACAAGGGATGTTTCACCAACATCAGCGTGGGATGGCCGGGAAAGGTACATGACGCTCGCATCTTCAGGAACTCTGGTCTGTTTCAAAAGCTGCAGGAAGGGACTTTATTCCCAGACCAGAAAATAACTGTTGGGGACGTTGAAATGCCTATATGTAACCTTGGGGACCCAGCCTACCCCTTAACGCCATGGCTCATGAAGCCGTACACAGGCAGCCTGGACAGTAGTCAGGAGCTGTTCAACTACAGGCTGAGCAAGTGCAGAATGGTGGTAGAATGTGCATTTGGATGTTTAAAAGCGCGCTGGCGCAGTTTACCGACTCACTTAGACCTCAGCGAAACCAATATTCCCACTGTTATTACTGCTTGCTGTGTGCTCCACAATATCTGTGAGAGTAAGGGGGAGATGTTTATGGCAGGGTGGGAGGTTGAGGCAAATCGCCTGGCCGCTGGTTACGCACAGCCAGACACCAGGGCGGTTAGAGCACAGGAGGGCACGGTGCGCATCAGAGAAGCTTTGAAAACCAGTTTCATGACTGGCCAGGCTACGGTGTGAAAGTTCTCTTTGTTTCTCCTTGATGAAACCCCTCGCCCCTTGGGTCACTCTACTTCCCTGTAAGCTAACCACCCTCCCCTCCTCCCTTCGATTATTGCTTGCAGAGGCAATAAAGTCATTGTTGCTTCACATTCATGCATTCTTTATTCATTCATCACACAAATAGGGAGATGACTACCAAGGTAGCCCAGGAGGGGTGGTGGAGGAGGGAAGGAAAATGCCACACAGCACTTTAAAAGTTTACAACTTTAAAATTTATTGAATGCCAGCCTTCTTTTTTTTTGGGCAATCCTCTGTGGCGGAGTGGCTGGTTGGCCGGTGGCCCCCCCACCGCGTTCTTGGGCGTCTGGGTGTGGAGGCTATGGAACTTGGGGAGGAGGGCGGTTGGTTACACAGGGGCTGTAGTGGCAGTCTGTGCTCCAGCTGCCTTTGCTGCAGCTCAACCATACACTGGAGCATACTGGTTTGATCCTCCAGCAGCCTCAGCATTGAATCCTGCCTCCTCTCATCACGCTGCCGCCACATTTGAGCTTCAGCCCTCTCTTCAGCCTGCCACTTACTCTCTTCAGCCCGCCACCTCTCCTCCTGGTCATTTTGTGCTTTCCTGCACTCTGACATTATTTGCCTCCATGCACTCGTCTGTGCTCTGGCAGTGTGGGAGGACAGCATGAGCTCAGAGAACATTTCATCACGAGTGCGTTTTTTTTTCTTTCTAATCTTCACTAGCCTCTGGGAAGGAGAAGATCCTGTGATCATTGAAACACATGCAGCTGGTGGAGAAAAAAAAGGGACAGCGGTATTTAAAAAGACACATTTTATAAAACAGTGGCTACACTCTTTCAGGGTAAACCTTGCTGTTCACATTACATACATAGCACATGTGCTTTCGTTACAAGGTCGCATTTTGCCTCCCCCCACCACGTGGCTACCCCCTCAACCCTCCCCCCTCCCCGTGGCTAACAGCGGGGAACATTTCTGTTCAGCCACAGGCAAACAGCCCAGCAGGAACGGGCACCTCTGAGTGTCCACTGAAGAAAAGCACCCTATTTCAACCAGGTGACCATGAATGATATCACTCTCCTGAGGATAACACAGAGAGATAAAGAACGGATGTTGTTTGAACGCCAGCAAACATACACTGCAATGCTTTGTTCTACAATGATTCCCGAGTTCGTGCTACTGGCCTGGAGTGGTAAAGTGTCCTACCATGGAGGACGCAATAAGGCTGCCCTCCCCAGAAACCTTTTGCAAAGGGTTTGGGAGTACATCCAGGAGAGCCGCGAATGCCAGGGCAAAGTAATCCTTTCACATGCTTGCTTTTAAACCATGTATAGTATTTTAAAAGGTACACTCACCGGAGGTCCCTTCTCCGCCTGCCGGGTCCAGGAGGCAGCCTTGGGTGGGTTCGGGGGGTACTGGCTCCAGGTCCAGGGTGAGAAACAGTTCCTGGCTGTTGGGAAAAGCGGTTTCTCCGCTTGCTTGCTGTGAGCTATCTACAACCTCATCATCATCATCTTCTTCGTCCCCAAAACCTGCTTCCGTGTTGCCTCCATCTCCATTGAAGGAGTGAAACAACATGGCTGGGGTAGTGGTGGCTGAACCCCCTAAAATGGCATGCAGCTCATCATAGAAGCGGCATGTTTGGGGCTCTGACCCGGAGCGGCCGTTCGCCTCTCTGGTTTTCTGATAGGCTTGCCTCAGCTCCTTAAGTTTCACGCGGCACTGCTTCGGGTCCCTGTTATGGCCTCTGTCCTTCATGCCCTGGGAGATTTTGACAAAGGTTTTGGCATTTCGAAAACTGGAACAGAGTTCTGATAGCACGGATTCCTCTCCCCATACAGTGATCAGATCCCGTACCTCCCGTTCGGTCCATGCTGGAGCTCTTTTGCGATTCTTGGACTCCATCATGGTCACCTCTGCTGATGAGCTCTGCATGGTCACCTGCAGCTTGCCACGCTGGCCAAACAGGAAATGAGATTCAAAAGTTCACAGTTCTTTTCCTGTCTACCTGGCCAGTGCATCTGAGTTGAGAGTGCTGTCCAGAGCGGTCACAATGGAGCACTCTGGGATAGCTCCCGGAGGCCAATACCGTCGAATTGTGTCCACAGTACCCCAAATTCGACCCGGCAAGGCCAATTTAAGCGCTAATCCACTTGTCAGGGGTGGAGTAAGGAAATCGATTTTAAGAGCCCTTTAAGTCGAAATAAAGGGCTTCATTGTGTGGACGGGTGCAGGTTTACATTGATTTAACGCTGCTAAATTCGACCTAAAGTCCTGGTGTAGACCAGGGTTTGGTCTGACATGAAAGCAAAAACTTATGGGACAGGGTGATGTGTTTGTTCTGACATCTTCAGCATTTGCTGAGGGGGGATATGATAGTGGTCTATAAAATCATGAATGGTGTGGAGAAAGTGAATAAAGAAGTGTTATTTACCTTTTCACACAAACCGGGGTCACCCAGTGGAATTAATAGGAAGCAGGTTTAAAACAACCTAAGGAAATACTACTTCACACAATGCATAGTCAACCTGTGGAATTTGTTGCTAGGGTGGTTGTGAAGGCCAAAAGTATAAATGCATTCAAAAAAGAATTGGGTAAGTTCCTGGAGAATAGGTCCATGAATGGCTATTAGCCTGGATGGTCAGGAATGCAACCCCATGCTCTCGGTGCCCTTAAATCTCCAATTGCCAGAAGATGAAACTGGATGACAGGGGGTGGCTCACTTGATAAATTGCTCTGTTCTGTTCATTCCCTTTGAAACATCAGGGAGCAGCCACTGACAGAAGACAGGATATTGAGCCAAATGGACCAGTGGCCTGACCCACTATGGTCATTGTTATGTTCTTATGCTAAAATGCATATGGTTGGTCCAGCAGCTAGCTTTTGATAGCTGTTATAAATGTTGCTATGCACTCTATGAATATTCAGTTTTGTTTAGGAACACTTGAAACATTCACACAATGGAAGTGCATTTTATGCCTGTCTATTCTCTTGCTGCATAGTGTATTTTGAATAAAGGTGGGCAAGAATAAGGCTGAATTACATATGAAAAAATGAAAGAAGTCTGGATGGAATGACTTAATAAGAGCTTCAGTAAACCAAGGAAACATTGAGAATGGTTGCACAGCCAACCAAGGACTGCTTTCCACATCAAAATGTTAAGCAATGAACAATAAGGCAAATTTTAATTTAATAATGAACAGAAGTTATCAATAACCCAGTGGTTTTACACCATCCAAGTGCCAGTGATAACAATATAATTAGATTTGAAACCAAAAGATGGAGATGAAAAAATGCAATTAGTAAGATAAAAAATGTAAATGGCAGAAAGTGCAGTTTGCTGGATTAAAGGAAATATGAAAGGTTAATTGGGAGCAAGAATTGAAGAAAAACTATTAGCAAGAATCTGGAAATGTTCAAAACAGTGCTGGGAAACTAATGATAAAACTGGAGTCATACACCTAAAATGATAAGGAAATTATGTACAGACACCCTCTGTCCTCACTCACGCGCTGGCCAAGCAGGGAACATCTAACAGAGGAAGATTCGAAAGAGATGGTGAAAGGAAGAGGGCATCGTGCCCAGTCCTTGCGTTGCATTCAAACAGGTACATGTAGAGGGCCAGATTAGGGATGTAAATAACGTTTTTAAAAAAGTAACCGTTTAAACTATTAAAATTCTATCGGTTAAATGTTTAACCGTTAAGTTCACAGCATAGGCGGGGAACTAGGGGTGCTGCAGCACCCCTGCATTTTATGTGGGGCTCCACTGCCACCCCACGCCTGGGATCCTGGCTGCCGCCCCACTCCTGGGGCTCTGTTGCTGCCCTGCACCTGGGGTCCTTGCAGCCGCCCCGTGCCCGGGATCCCGACGGCTGCCCACGCCCATCATCCTGGCTGCTGCCCTGCGCCCAAGACTCTCGTGCTGTCCCACGCCCAGAAACCCGGCTACTAGCCCTGTGCCCAAGGTCCCGGATGCTGCCCCATGCCCAGGATCTCAGCTGCCGGCCCCAGGCCCGGGATCTCAGCTGCCGGCCCCACGCCCAGGATCTCACCTGCCGGCCCCGTGCCCAGGGTCCTGGCTGCCACACTACGCTGTGACCCGAGCACGGGCTAGCAGTGGAGTTTAATTATTAACGGAATACATTACCAATAAGACTGATCCTTATCGGTTAACTGATTAACACTGTACACCCTTGGCCAGATCCTCAGCATATGCCAATCATCATAGGCCCCTTGCCTCTGATGCAGTGATTAAGATTAAGAAGCAGGCTCACAATTCTGCCACATCCTTTAGACCTTTCCCTGGAATGCCTCTCAATGCCTTCTATGCGAGAAGGGCTGCAGGTGGGGAGATAGGACCATTCAGAGCTCATTGCTGAGAAGAGATACAGCCCTTCCTGCCTCCCAATAGCTACAAAACCCTCCCTCAATAGCCCAGGCAAAAACCCCCAAATTAGCCAGTTGACTAGCTGTAGTTCCCAAAGGGTTAACTTTTCCCTAATAAACCATCTTGCAAAGTGCACCCCCTGCACGTGTTGCCTCTGCTCATTCTTAAACACCCCATTGACAAAGTTTCCACAATCTCATTTGGAAGCCTATCTAGCGCTTAACTGTCCAGAGAGGTAGGCATTTTCCCCCCCTAACATCTAAGCTAAAAGCTCCCTTGATACAGATTAAGCCCATTGCTTGTCCTCCACTTCCACCGAGGATAGAACAATTGATCAGCATCCTCTTTAATACAGTGTGTGATGGGGCGCCTGCCCCCACTGGCCTGAAAGGGATTAAAGCAACTCTAGGGAGGATGCGCAACTGGCAGCCAATTGGAGAAGACCCTAGGGAGGCTGTGCAGGAGACAGCCAATTGGAGAGGGCTGCGAGGAGAAGCCAATCAGGGCCGGACAGGCCCATATAAGAAGAGCCGCAGGGCAGAGCAAGTCTGTCACTCCCTGGAGCTTGGGGAGGGAGGAGGACTGGCTGTCTTGGAGGCAGAGGGCAGCTAGCACCTTGGACAGAGCAGGGCTAGCCAGGATCAGGGGAGTGAGAGGGAGCTCCCAGCTGATGGCTGACTTGCTGAGACCCTGAGACAAGGGCCGGAGAAGGTGCTGGGGCTATGGGAAAGTGACCCAGGGAATAGACTGTGGGGTTGGAGGGGATGCAGCACATGGCTACCATCTACAGGGTCCCTGGGCTGGGACCTAGAGTAGTTGGTGGTCCCAGGTCCCCCCCTACTCCCACTTGCCACCGAGGAAGTGCCTGGACAGTGGAGTATGGTTCCTCTGGAAGGGGGTTGAACAGCGGGTGACATGGCCGGATGGCTTTGTCCTGAAGAGGACACTGTGTTCTTTGGGACAACGTGCTTCCTGGAGCAGACGTGATGGTGGCGAGACGTTACCAGACAAGGCGCACGGGTGAACTAAGCTAATTCCCAGGACAGCCAGCAGGAGGCATCACAGCAGTAAGTCAAACCCCATCACACAGCACTTAACACACCTGAAGACTGTTATAAGTTCCCCCCACCCACATCCTTGCCGTCTCTAGAGTAAACATGCCATGTTTCTTTAACATTTCCTCCTAAGTCAGATTTTCTAAGTCTTTCATCACTTTTTGCTGCTCTCCTCTGGACTCTATCTCCAATTTGTCCATGTCAATCTTAAAGTGTGGTACCCACAGATAGACTCAATACTCCACCTGGGAGCTCACCAGCAATGAGTAGAGCAGGACAACTATCTCCCACATGGAGGCTGGTGGCCCACAAGGGTAGGACATACAACTGGCTGTGCCCAGCTGAGTTGTATCCATCACCCCACCGCCCAGGACATGTAGAACATTAACAGAAAGCAACAGTCCTGATTCAGCTGACACTGTGGGGCTCTCTGGCCTCCAGTAACTTAATTGTCTGGGCCTTCCCCAGTCTCAGAGCTTGCCCTTTTGGGGCCTTCTGCTGCCGTCACAGGAGAGAACATCCCCAGCTCCCTCCTGGACCTGGGGCCCTGGTTTATATCTCCTAGCTGGGAAACATCACACCCAATCACTAGCTGGGTTGGCTGATTCCCAGCACCTGCCTGCTGGGCTACTCTCCAGAACAGGGCTGGCTGCTTCCTGGCCCTTCAAGGGGCAGACTGCCCCGTGGAACCATGGCTCACATACAACACTGCCATTAATCCACCCCAGAATTCTATTTGTCTCCTTCCCAGCTGCCTCACTTTGTTGGCTCTTCCTCCATTTGTGATCCACGCTAACCCCCAGTTCCTTTTCTGCAGTATGAGCACCTCACCAGATGTTCCCTGTTCTGTAGCTGTGCATCTGATTTACTCCTTCCAACGTGAAGTAGTTTGCACTTGTCTTCATTGAATTTCATCCAATTTGTCAAGGTCCTTTTTAATTCTAATCCTGTCCTCCAACATGCTTGCAACCCCTCCGGCTTGGTGTCCTCTGCACTCCATCATCCAAGTCACCAACGAAAATATTGAGGAGTAGGATCAGAAACATTTGTGCATAAACTTGGGCTCTGCTTTATTAGGCCAGCAGTGAATCCTTTTAAATAGGCTGCATTGCACATATGGAAGAGTAGCTCTCGGATTTAAAATACTCGAGTCTGTAGCAGAGTAAGAAAACAGTAAGTTGAAGACTTCAGTTCAAACGGCATGAGCAAAATATTCTTACGGCAGCAGTTACCAGATGATGCTGTTACGGTTTTACAAATTCTTTTTAGTCTTTGAGGGCACGTTTGTATTGTTTGTGATGGTTTCTTTTTTCGGGGGGTTGGGGAGAGCAGTAGCGAGCAGTGAGGGAGTTTGCTTTCTGCCTTAATCTAACTGGAGTTCATTCTTCAGGCTCAGTTGCTCCCTGGGAACAAGGGTTTGACGGAGATTTCTGAAAGGGGACTGCCGGCATGCAGTTTGTGACCCTCTCTGTTCAATGACTGGTGTAAATCAAATTTGCAGTCTGACTCAATCAAGTTTCACTGATGTGAGGGGGGATTCAAACCCATTATGGTTCTCATTTAGCTCAAAGAGAGGCCTTTCTCTGCAACTAATGGCTGATGTTATGGATGTGAAGTTTACAACAGAAGAGTTTTGGACGTAGTTGTGAAGCTCAAAATGGAAGTGTGAGTTGAACCGGTAGACACTGGTCTTAGCATGTAGCTAAATGTGAGGGAACTTTTTGTCTGTAACAGCCTGGCTCAGAGATGCCCTGAACTGAACAAACTCTTACGGTTATTTGCAGGAAGTGAATGAAGGACAAAAAATGCTGAAATGAAGCCAGGCCTCACATCTATAAGTTTTGAAAAGAAATGAAGAATCAAGGTCACTGTGATTCATGGATTCTAGGCCACCAGCAGCTTGCTTGCCCAGCTAGTCCTGTGTCCTGACTCTGAGCGCGGCCAGCGCCAGATGCTTTAGGGGAGGGTGTGAGAACCCTGCTGTTCATTCAGATGTGGGATAATCTGCCTCATGTTAACTCTGATGGTGATATCAAATTGGTACAGATCACCTCAAGCCCTGGAGCACAAGGTTTAATATATCTTCTGTCAAGCTGTCTGGAGTGACTCACGAACATGAGTACCAACCTCAGGGCAGATTGTTACAAACCAGGACACAAACCCCACACTGGTTGGGAGTTTTATACTTCGATTTCACCAACCAAGTATCAAGTGTGAACTCCTTAGGCACTACAGCAGCCTAACCACAGAGTTACAGACGGTCCCTCAGGCACTCCGGTCTAGCTAGCCACCCAGGCAAACTTCCTTTGTGATAGATGGTCCCTTACTCCAAAAATCACAACAATTTTCAGGTTACTCCCAGTCCCTAAGGACCAGTCACTTACCCCAGGTCAATTATACCTCAGATCTCATACCACAAACACCGCCTGTAGCCATTCCTTGGGTTTCAAAAAGTCATAGAAGCTGCTGTAATGTGCATGCTCTATATGTCCATTAGGGCTAACCCAAGTTGAACAGTCGGGGATCCCTTGCTTATGCTTAGAAGTTTTGCCCTCTCTTCTTGAGCTCAAACTGATGGGACAAGTGTTTGATTGCTCCCCTCATATCCATGAAGAGGAGACGTGCACAAAGTCTTTTGTCCACTGGTGTTTCAACCTGTGGAACTTTTTGCCAGAGGATGTTGTGAAGGCCAAAACTATAACAGGGTTCAAAAAAGAACTAAATACACTCATGGAGGATAGGTCCATCAATGGCTATTAGCCAGGATGGGCAGGGATGGTGTCCCTAGCATCTGTTTGCCAGAAGCTAGGAGTGGACAACAGGGGGTGGATCACTTGATGATTACCTTTCTGTTCATTCCCTCTGAAGCACCTGGCATTGGGCCACTGTCAGAAGACAGGATACTGGGCTAGATGGAATCATAGAATCATAGAATATCAGGGTTGGAAGGGACCTCAGGAGGTCATCTAGTCCAACCCCCTGCTCGAAGCAGGACCAATCCCCAACTAAATCATCCCAGCCAGGGCTTTGTCAAGCCTGACCTTAAAAACTTCAAAGGAAGGAGATTCCACCACCTCCCTAGGTAACGCATTCCAGTGCTTCACCACCCTCCTAGTGAAAACGTTTTTCCTAATATCCAACCTAAACCTCCCCCACTGCAACTTGAGACCATTACTCCTTGTCCTGTCCTCTTCTACCACTGAGAATAGTCTAGAACCATCCTCTCTGGAACCACCTCTCAGGTAGTTGAAAGCAGCTATCAAATCCCCCCTCATTCTTCTCTTCTGCAGACTAAACAATCCCAGTTCCCTCAGCCTCTCCTCATAAGTCATGTGTTCCAGACCCCTAATCATTTTTGTTGCCCTTCGCTGGACTCTCTCCAATTTATCCACATCCTTCTTGTAGCGTGGGGCCCAAAACTGGACACAGTACTCCAGATGAGGCCTCACCAATGTCGAATAGAGGGGAACAATCACGTCCCTCGATCTGCTCGCTATGCCCCTACTTATACATCCCAAAATGCCATTGGCCTTCTTGGCAACAAGAGCACACTGCTGACTCATATCCAGCTTCTCGTCCACTGTAACCCCTAGGTCCTTTTCCGCAGAACTGCTGCCTAGCCATTCGGTCCCTAGTCTGTAGCGGTGCATTGGGTTCTTCCGTCCTAAGTGCAGGACCCTGCACTTATCCTTATTGAACCGCATCAGGTTTCTTTTGGCCCAATCCTCCAATTTGTCTAGGTCCCTCTATATCCTATCCCTGCCCTCCAGCGTATCTACCACTCCTCCCAGTTTAGTATCATCCGCAAATTTGCTGAGAGTGCAATCCACACCATCCTCCAGATCATTTATGAAGATATTGAACAAAACCGGCCCCAGGACCGACCCCTGGGGCACTCCACTTGACACCGGCTGCCAACTAGACATGGAGCCATTGATCACTACCCGTTGAGCCCGACAATCTACCCAACTTTCTACCCACCTTATAGTGCATTCATCCAGCCCATACTTCTTTAACTTGCTGACAAGAATACTGTGGGAGACTGTGTCAAAAGCTTTGCTAAAGTCAAGAAACAATACATCCACTGCTTTCCCTTCATCCACAGAATCAGTAATCTCATCATAGAAGGCTATTAGATTAGTCAGGCATGACCTACCCTTGGTGAATCCATGCTGACTGTTCCTGATCACTTTTCTCTCGTGTAAGTGCTTCAGGATTGATTCCTTGAGGACCTGCTCCATGATTTTTCCGGGGACTGAGGTGAGGCTGACTGGCCTGTAGTTCCCAGGATCCTCCTTCTTCCCTTTTTTAAAGATTGGCACTACATTAGCCTTTTTCCAGTCATCTGGGACTTCCCCCATTCGCCACGAGTTTTCAAAGATAATGGCCAATGGCTCTGCAATCACATCCGCCAATTCCTTTAGCACTCTCGGATGCAACTCGTCCGGCCCCATGGACTTGTGCACGTCCAGCTTTTCTAAATAGTCCCTAACCACCTCTTTCTCCACAGAGGGCTGGCCATCTACTCCCCATGTTGTGATGCCCAGCGCAGCAGTCTGGGAGCTTTCCTTGTTAGTGAAGACAGAGGCAAAAAAAGCATTGAACACATTAGCTTTTTCCACATCCTCTGTCACTAGGTTGCCTCCCTCATTCAGTAAGGGGCCCACACTTTCCTTGGCTTTCTTCTTGTTGCCAACATACCTGAAGAAACCCTTCTTGTTACTCTTGACATCTCTTGCTAGCTGCAGCTCCAGGTGCGATTTGGCCCTCCTGATTTCATTCCTACATGCCCGAGCAATATTTTTATACTCTTCCCTGGTCATATGTCCAACCTTCCTCTTCTTGTAAGCTTCTTTTTTATGTTTAAGATCCGCTAGGATTTCACCATTAAGCCAAGCTGGTCACCTGCCATATTTACTATTCTTTCGACTCATCGGGATGGTTTGTCCCTGTAACCTCAACAGGGATTTCTTGAAATACAGCCAGCTCTCCTGGACTCCTTTCCCCTTCATGTTAGTCCCCTATGGACTATTGGTCTGACCCAATATGGGGGTTCTTATACTCTTATGGTTCACAATGGCTTATCTGGTATCTATGGGCCTTCTTTTATTGGAGAAGAGATGACACCTTTTGTGGTAAACTAGCATTTCACACTTTATATTGCTTCATTATTGATGGTGGAGGGTTTACAGTTTTAGAGCAAACACTTTTATAGTTACAAAAGAAACACTTAATTACCTTATAACGTGGGGTACAGATGTTATGAGATTAATACATGCAGCATCCTACATGCATGTCAGAAAGTCTAAATACTAAACACATTCTTATAACTCTAATACTTATTTTAACAACACTAACACACAGGTGAGGCCAGACTAGTTTCTATCTATGCCTTTGCCAGTGTTTAGAGAGGCCAGGGGG
The DNA here is from genome assembly GCF_015237465.2 of Chelonia mydas. Taxonomy (NCBI): domain Eukaryota; kingdom Metazoa; phylum Chordata; order Testudines; family Cheloniidae; genus Chelonia; species Chelonia mydas. The sequence continues at coordinate 128,891,500 of NC_051246.2, read as the reverse complement.
CTTGGCAAGAGCAGGCACTAGTCTGCAAAAGTATCATTTCACAAAAGTATCATTAACTATGAAAACTCAGGATATTCTTGTTATCCATATAATTGTCCAATCCCTCTTTAAATGTAAGTTCTTGGCCTCAACAACTTCCTGTGGCTCGGAGTTCCACAGTCTTGTTACACGTTATAGGAAAAAGGGTTTCCTTTTTTATTTTAAATGTCCCACAATTTAATTTCTGAATGACCCTTTGTTCTTCCATTATGAGACAGGCAAAACAGAAGTTCCAGACCTGCTTCTCAAGATGGTTTGTTATGTTATCATAACCCCATATTTGTCTTCTTTCTAAGGAGAACAATCCCAGTCTTCTCAATCTCTTTTTGTAGAATTTTTCCAAGTCCCAGTTATTCTTGTCCCCCTTCTGTGAGCCCCCGCCCCCAATTCTGCAATGTCCTTTTGAGATGGGGTAACAGTGTCCAGATGAGGCCGCACCGCTGATTTCTATGGAAGGATTAGAATAGGCTTTGTATTTTTTACCGTCATGCTCCTTGTCCAACTTGACACCTTCTTTTGGCTTCAGCTGCACGTTGAGCAGAGGTCTTCCTTGAGCTGTCGGCAGTGACACATGGGTCACTTTCTGAAGCTGACAGAATCAATAATAACGATACCGACCTCCTCTGTAAAGTGCTTTGAGATCTACTGATGAAAAGGTTTATGTATGATTTGGCAGGTGCGAAAGTAAGGCTTACTGGTCTATAATTCTCTGATCACCCTAGGGCCTTTTTCAAATATGGGTACAACATTTGCTCCCCTGCAATCCTGAGGGACAGTGGCTATTTTTAATGAGACTGCATATTTTTGTGAGCAGCTCAGCTATTTGGCTGGCTGACCCAAGGCTGTGGACCCTGGAAACCCTGGGGTCCCCAGCTCTGGGGCAATCTGTCTGGATGGCTTCCCAAGGGCCATGCTGCTTTCTGCATGACAATCTGCCCTGGAGCCACAGTCCCTGAGCTCTCCAGCATCCTGCCAGGTAAGTTGCCAAGGAGGTAGTCAAGTGATCTGACCAGTCTCTGCAGAACGTTTAGATTTTGACCAATTGGTCAATTCCAATGAAAATGTTTCATCAACAACTCTTCCGAGCAGCTCTACTAATCTTCTCTCCAGCCAAGTCTCCCTTTCTAAAGTGTGTCCGTGCATCCCTTCACGCTACCCTACCTACTTCTAGGATGTTGAACCACACGTTTTATGCTGCTTCCTCAGAGTGTGCGAAGGCCCAGGTACCACTGAAGCCCTATGCTGCTGCTGTTTTAAGAACATGATTCGCCGAATGGCGAATGTCACCCCTCCAGTTTAGTTTCTTCATCTCGTGGTCTTTCTAAATCCTTTTTTGAGGCTATAACCTGGGAAAGTAATTCTGAAAATTACAACCACAGGAGGGTCACCAATTGTTAAGTGCTCTCCAGATGAATTAAATATGATTTCTCTGATTCTTATCCTCCCCCCGTTAAATGAAAAAACTCTGGCAAGTCTCCAAGTGAATTGTTTATAATGTTTGGCTACATTATATAGATGTGTAAATCTATTCTTTCAGCCTGTAGAAGTTAGGAGGATCTGTATAATTCATTCCCAATAAAGTGAGGCTAGTGTCTTGATATAACTCAAGCATTTTAAGACCTAACTTCTCTGGGAAACATTTTCAGCACCATTTTCCTTCACATTATGAAGCTCGTTCTGGCAATTTATGAAATTTATGAAAATGCTCTGAGAAAGAGCATTCTGCAGGTGTGTGACGGGGTGTGCATACACGGCACTAGCCAAGATGATGTAAAACCCACCCCCTAGGCTGGACTGGGCATGCTCCAGATGCTGCAGCAGTATAAAGGGAGGAAGCCCAGATCATCCAGAGCTGGATGCCAGAGGGGAAGGACCTGTGCTGGAAGCTCCCACTGAGGACAGGCTACAGCCCCTGCCTGCGGAGTTCGGTGGCCCCAAGGGTCAGCCTGGACCCCTGCAACCAAAGGAGCCCCAGGAAGTGACCAGTGCTGTGGAGCCTGGAAACGCTGAAGCCTCATGGACTGCCACACCAGAGACAATGATAGGAAGTGACCCAGGGAGGGTGACGGAACGGTATCTCCCACCCAGGTAAGCTCAGCTTGTTTCAGTGGGATTCCCCGCTGAGCCAGTGACGGACTGCTCCGCCACTGCCAGGGCCCTGAATCAGGGCCCAGTGGAGTCGGGTGGGCCCAGACCCCCCTACCTGGGCCTTGCTGGTGGCTCCTCGGGTGCTGGCTACTAGGCCACGCTACCCTGCACCAAAGGGCCTTGCTATTGACTTTTCACTGGTCCTTAGACTCCAGGGTGGTGAGGTCAGAGATGGACAAGTGGACTTAACGGCAATGTCTGCGTACCCCCAGGCACCGTCCTTTCAGGCCGGGACATGCATACACAGCCACAAGGTGCTTTATGTCCATTGGCAGCACTGTAAAGTCTTGTCTCCTAATATTTCAGGAGGAATTCTGCTGGATTTCACAGCATTAGCTCAGCTACTCTTCTGCACACCAGTTCAAATTCTACCTGCAGAGATGTGTCTCTGACCTGTAGGAGCACTGTGACGATCTGGCTGGCTTCCTTTCTTGCACTGTGCATGATGAAGCTAAAAATTCGTGCTTAGCAAAGAGTACCGAGCTCCGTTTAAAACATCAGCACTTGCATCACCACTAGCAACCACAGCAGTCATTAGCATGCACTCAGCTCCCTGAGAGAGGAGCAGATAAAATACAGGACAGAAATCAGAAGATGTTTTTGAGGGGAGGGAAGCATGGCTAGGGAAGAGCTGTAATATGCTGGAGGTAGCTTAGCACTATTTAACTGCTGGACTATAGAGCTAAAGCAAACAGTAATGTGCTGGCATGTTCACTTCCCCCTCTGGACCCATGGAAGTCCCTTGGTGTGAATGCTTCATGGGGGTGCTTTTCACAGGGTAGGGGATCACTACTCCAGAAGGTGATCTGCCCCCCAGGGTTCCTGTGGCATGTCCAGAAGAAGTCCCACTGGGAGTCAAGGTTGCTTGTTGCTGTGCTCACTCCCACCTCAGAGTGGGGGGCCCACGGGAGCATGGTGACCGAGAGAGACATGCTGCCAATGGGCCGAGGGGCAAAGCACCATGGAGCAGCAGCCCTTCCATGGCAAGCTGCACATATCTACAGGGAGAATTCCCTGCAGGACCTCAGAGCCCCGGGCACAGCTGCCAGACCTCAGTCTGTGCTCTTTCCACAGACTTGGAGTAGCTGCCATAAGAGAATGGAAATACCACGTCAGATTCCCCTCCTGCAAGATTCTCCAGGGAAGAATACTGAGCCCTTAAAACTAGCCCAAAGCCTCATTAACCAATGCAATTCACTGAATAACACATGGTGAGTGCAATAAGGAACAGGGAAAGCTGTAAACACTGCTGCACTCTTTGCCAATTGCTGGCAAGCAATAGGATGGGTTGTGTAGACAGACCTGCTGAAACACTACTACAGCAATCCAAAGGTGAGCCACAAGAGAGCAAAGGCTCGTGGTTGTGCAACTGAAAGGGTTACGTAGTTACAAATTGCAGAGATATTAAACAAGAGACAGCAACAGGGGACAGCTAAAGAACCAAAGTGAGGAGGGAAGAGAAGTCAAAGTCCAGGATACCACCCAAATTCTTGGCTGAAAGTTACCAAGCACACCTGATCTGCCTGCCCCAAAATGTAACCCACAAGTAGAACACACACTCTGTCCTAGTTAATGCAACTTTTGTCTAGTCACCTTTGTAGACTTAACACACCAGAGGTGAAAATATAAAGGATTACGTGCTAATAAATAAACCAAACAGGCAGCAGGACCCAATGTAGGCTGAAACAGGTAATTATTTAATAATTCAGTCTAGTGGCTGTTTGCATTTAATTTGTCTTTTTATTAGCAGGTAGTAATTAATCCTTGGCCTCAATATAGTGAGGACATTGTGGTGAAATAGAACAAATTAAACTTTGATGCGGTGGTGATGACTGCTAGGTACTTAAAGGTAAATCGTAAAAGCTTTAAAAGAAACTTACTTGTAGGGTTCTGAAATTTGAAGATCGATCTTTGGCTTCCAATGGTAGGGTTTTTTTTTTTTAAAAAAAATCTGGGATTAAAATGAGGGCCCAGAGAGTCTTAATTTGTAATAAAAGAGGTGCTGGGGCTCAAGCCATTCTTTTTATTTTCACAACTGTTGTGGCAAGCCCAGAGGTGCCAGGGCTCTGAACTGCCAAGCCTAGAGATGACAGGGCCCAGCCTTGGCAAGTGCTGGCACAAATTAAGCACTGCTTGGTTCCCCGTTCCATGGCCGGAAAGACTATCAAACTAGGGCCTGTTTATGATGGAAGTGAAAAAGTAATTGGCTTCCAAACCACTGTTCTCCTTTCTGCGGGGGCAAATCCTTCACTGACATCGGCCATTGCTCCCCAGGGCCCATCACTCACTGAACTGAAGCAGCGCTTCATGGTGGAAAGGCCACTTCAGTGCAAACACTTGCAAAGTCTCCTTGTGTGTGAGTATGTGCTACTTGGTGTGAATAAAGGCTGCAGAATCAGGACTCAAGCCAGTAGGGTCTGGCTGTTTTAGGGCCAGATTCTCCCACTGTTAGTCCCTAGTCTAATACTTTACTCTGCCAGTAGACCTACTGATCTCACTCTACTAATGAGAGCAGAATCTAGCCCGTAGATGTAAGATTGCACAGAGCTTATATTTCTCAGAAAATAGGTACGCAGGAGTGGCTTTAGATGCCCTCAGAAAAGGATTACCAGGGCATATCGTTTAGGGCTGTTTGCTGTAGCAAACTCGGGGCATACGTAGTCACAGAGAGTACAAATAAACCGTTAACATTTGGACGTTGTGCCCATTTTGATTCTTCTGAGCACTGTGCTGTGAGAGAGTCCAGATGTTGCTCCGAGACAGATTGCTGCTCAGCCTTTTTGTTTGGGGCCTGTAAGGCTATTTTAAATTTCTGGAGAGATCCCAAGTCCTTCTCTTGCCGTCTGGCATGGTTTAGTCAAGCAGGTAATCTGAACAGATTTCATTACCAACAAGGTTACGTATGAGCTGACAGTCCACACACTTTGGGACTCCTTTATGAACACCACTGCCTTTGCCATGCAATAAACATATACTTTATGGTTTAATGAATGATGGCTGATTGTGGCACGGGAGACAGCACAGTTACCTGGGAGACAGTTTGCTTAATCTGTAGTGTGTTGTAATTTCCTTTGGGCCTTGCTCCGTCTTTAATATTATGAGAGATGATCATAGCTGCCGGGGATATTTTTGCTATTTTTTGTTACTGTTTTACAGCGAGGCTGGTTTTGATTTTTCTCCTTTTGTCCTTGTATTGTCATTTCTTTGCATAAGCTCTGCATGACAAATATTGCTACTTGGTTCTAGCTAAGGGCTTCCACTGAGATCAAGGTCTCGCTCTGCTAGGCGTTAGAAAGACAATACATGTCAGTCCTTGCCTAGAAGATCTAACGTTCTGAGCCTCTGATCCGGCAAACACAGTAGAACCTCAGAGTTACGAACACCCGAGTTACGAACTGCGTCAGCCACAGACCTCATTTGGAACCAGAAATACACAACCGGGCACCAGCAGAGACAAACAAAAAAAAGACAAAAAGCAATTACAGTACAGTATTGTGTTAAACGTAAATTACTAAAAAAAAAATAAAGGGAAAGCAGCATTTTCCTTCTGCATAGTAAAGTTTCAAAGCTGTTTTAAGTCAATGTTCAGTTGTAAACTTTTGAAAGAACAACTGTAACATTTTGTTCAGGGTTATGAACATTTCAGAGTTACAAACAACCTCCATTCCCCAGGTGTTCGTAACTCTGAGGTTCTACTGTAGTACTTTGTATGTGAACTTTACCCACGTAGGTAGCCCCACTGAAGTTATTTGTGTGTGTGACGGGCTGTATCAGCCCCGCACTGGTGCAGCAGGGGTTAACGCTTCTCTCTTGGCCTAGGAGGCCACACCCTCTTGTCTCTGCTGGGCATGCTCCAGCTGGAGACAGGATATAAAAGGCAGCAGAGCAGCTCCGTCTGGGCTGACCGTCAGCGAGGAAGGAAGTGCACTGCTGTCTCCTGGAGGAGGAATGCCTGCGCTCCAGGACACAGAGGACAGCCAGACGGAGACAGACCCTGAAATACAGGCTCTGGACACTGCAGAGAGGGGAGAGACCCGGGAGACCCGGAGGCGGCAAACTGCAGAGGATTGGGTAGGAAGTGACCCAGGGAAACTTGGCAGGGAAGGGATGGTAGAACCAGAGATAGGCTCGGTGTGTTTCGGTAGGATCCCCTCCGAGTTGGTGGGCAACCGCACCACTGACAATGCCCTGGGTTGAGACCTGGTGGAGAGGGCGGGCCCAGGTTCCCCTATCCTGGCCACCACCCACACTATTGACTCTGGCAGCACTGTCCTGAGCCCAAGGGCCCGACTATGGTCTCAGGCCACAGGGCCATGCAGCCCCAAGCCTGGGGGAAGCCCTACAGACTCAACCATGGGGCCGTAATGCACCTCTCTCCCACCCCAAAGGGTGATGGGGTGTATCAGCCCTGCGACAGTGTGCTTAACCAGAAGCCCATGCATTAGCAATTGCAGGATTGGAGCCTAAATAGACAAAGGGTGGAGGATGGAAAACATTTAGGCCTCAATCATGCAAACAGACCTGTATGGCTGGCCATTTGCACCCATGCAGAACCAGCTGCAGGATAGGGGCCTTTGGCTCCAAATCCTGCAAACAGACTTTATTCATATGGATAGTACTCTTGGCTCTTGGCTCCAATAAAGAGACAATGGATCCTTTTAGACCTAGCCAAACCTGAGCTGTTTTTGTCCAACTCTAGCTTCAAGATATTGACAGACCTATGGGAGACCTCCTGGCTGTTTTGTGCACGTGCTAGGTATTTCAGATGAGCTCATTTGTACAGTTCTTGCCAGCGTGCTTTGCAAAATAAAGTTTCTGTAGAAGCTAATCCTAGGGGTTTTTTCTCAGCTTTCCCAAAACAGCCTTTAAATCTGACAAGTGAAATATACGGAGAAGAATCCATAACTTTCAGCGATTTGGAATATACATTCTGGCCTGGCCAGGCTCCAAGAACATTTGAAGAAGATTAAGGAATACAAAAGAATTAACAGCATTAAAAGACTCATAATAACTTACTCCTGTCTGGAGGCTGAAGTTTGACACATAGCAGCCCAGCTTTTTGCAGATCTTGACAGCCAGCAGAGTCCTCGCATTATTCTAATCCCTGGAACAACAGTACTTTGAGATTTTAATGTCCCAAGCTTTGACACATAAGGTTTTGTGTTTACTTCCAACGCCTGCCTGGCTTGCTGTCCCAGGGGAGAGGAATGGAATAATTTCCCTCCTGTACCCTGTTGTTGAGAATGTGGTTTTTTTCCATGAAAGCAGGCGGGCAGACTTGACTGACACAAGAGTTCTGTCTACACTGTTTTCATCCATGTTACTGTGTTTACATCCAGCCCGAGGAAGAGGATGGTACTTTGAGGGCACAATTCCTTACTATTTGTCTGGTTCTCCTGCTCTGCTCTAGCTCCACTGGAATGAGATGCATCTCAGTCTTTGTACCAGTTACACTTACTTGGAGGTGCTGTAGCTCACTTAAGGTATGTCTACACTCCAAATAAATCCATTTTACTCTGTAAAAAGCTTATACAGAGTAAACTCATAAATTGCCCACCCTCTATAAGACGGATAGAGAGAAATGCACAGCTGTTTGCTCCCCTAGGTATCAATCACTTAGTCTGGGTTTACTAATAAACAAAAGTGATTTTATTAAATATAAAAAGTAGGATTTAAGCGGTTCCAAGTAATAACCGACAGAACAAAGTAAGTTACCAAGCAAAATAAAACAAATCACGCAAGTCTAAGTCTAATACATTAAAAAACTGATTACAGGTAAATCTTACCCTTACCGATGTTTCAATAAGCTTCTTTCACAGACTAGATTCCTTCCGAGTCTGGGCCCAATCCTTTCCCCGGTACAGTCCTTGTTAGTTCCAGTTCAGGTGGTAACTAGGGGATTTTTCATGACTGGCAGCCCCCTTTTTTCTGTTCCATCCCCTTTTATAGCTTTGGCACAAGGCGGGAGTCTTTTGTTTCTCTGGGTCCCCACCCATCCTTCTAAATGAAAAGCACCAGGTTTAAGATGAATTTCAGTCCCAGGTGACATGGTCACATGTCCTGTGAGACCCCTAGTCTCCATTCTTCCGGGCCTGACCCACAGGAAGGCTTGCAAGTAAACGGAGCCATTAACAACCAATTGTCCTAGACAATGGGAGCCATCAAGATTCTAAACCACCGTTAATGGCCCACACTTTGCATAATTTCAATAGGACCTCAGGGTTATATTTCATATTTCTAGCTTTAGATAGAAGAATGATACATTCATACAAATAGGATGACCACACTCAGTAGATCATAAGCTTTGTAATGATACCTGACAGGAGACCTTTGCATGAAGCATATTCCAGTGACATCATATTCACACTCATTCGCATATTTCCATAAAACATATGGAGTGCAACATCACCGCAGCCAATGTTTACTGCCAGCTAATGGAGTTTTTTTTCCTTCAGCTTAAGTCAGGGGTAATCAATTAATTTTTGTCACGGTCCAAATTTTTTGGCCAAGGTATAGTCAAGATCCAGACTCCAGAGAAAATAATACAAAAATAATAACAATAATGATAAGTAAATAAAAAGATTCCGTGGTCCATTCAAAAGCATCTGGATTTGGACCGCAGTCCACCTATTGACTACCCCTGGGTTTAGGAGTGGTCTGTACTGTGGATCTTCTGAGGTTTGCCCAGTGCTAGACAGGACAAGGGGAAACCTGCTCAGCAAGTCTGGGCAAAGCAATCACGCTGGGTGAAACACGTGACTTTGTCCCTGCTAAGAAAGGGCTGTTTGTTGTCCACAGGCTAATAAAACATGAGAGCTGCGATCAGAGGGCAAATAGCCCTCAGAACCAAGAGCAGCCTGCCTGTTGGATTTGGGCTAGACACCTTTTTAATATTTTTCTTTGTCTGAGTGCCTCTGACAACTGCCAAGGATAAAGTTATCTGTTGCCCAGTGCACTGTATAAGACCTCGGCATTACGACAACAAGTTTTCCCAGATTGCCCCAGCATGCTTTTCACGCATGTGATGAATGAGTCCGTTCTCAGGATGAAGAAGGAGTTCAGCGTCCAGGCCAGCTGCATTCTTCACCTTTTTGCCAAGTTTGCCAGCAAGGGTGCTAACTGGCACAAGCATAGTACTCCTAACACCTTCCAAATCCTAATCCAGACAAGGCCTTGTCCAGTGGGAACAAGACAGATCATAAGGGGATTTCAAATAGGTCACTACTACTGCTCTGATGTGGATTCAAGCTAGTGACCTAGATGTATAACTCTCTAGCTCCTATTATGAATTCCCTAAGCTAGCCAACTCCTTGCTCCCCAATGCCTAGCTATTTTATGATCTCTGCTCTAAAATCAATATTTGCTCATCATTGAGAAGAGCTCAAAATCTACAGTTTCCCACCCTTTCAACATCAGGGGGCTTTTGCACAGTTGCTCAGGAGAATAGACACCAATTTTTAAATTATTTTTGTCTACATAGATCAGATACGAAATCTATTGCAGTTTCATTGGCTCTTTCTTTTTGTTTGTTTGTTTTTATCTTAAAACAACTTCTGGAGCGTATAATCTCAAGAATTCAAGCCAACTGTGATTTCTTGTTTCCCAAATTACGGTCCGTTTTAGCTGAAAAGGCTTAACATAAGCTTGTGTCCGAAGCTTGTAGGCTAAATCATGTTCAGTTGACACTTGTTTCCCTTGTGTCTCTGCAAATAGAAGGCCAATGCTTCATTAACATCTGCATGACTTCTGTGCTTGCTTCAAAGGTTGCTGTTACATGGGACAAATGCACTGCACTTTCATCACTACATGTTCTCATTTCTTTTTTAAATGTATATGTAATTAACTAATTTAGATATATATCAAAGCTCTAGACCCCTTTTCAGTAATTAAAACACTATCAGAAATGAATGGAATTTTATTGTAATTTTGATCTTATTTTTACTTTCATTTAAGGGGATGTAATTAGACTCAATGACATAATAGCCAGATTTGTCACAGGTCTTTGATTAGGATATTAACAGTATTTTCCCCAACATATCGACAGTATGTATTTCTGTCTGTATAATTGTATTTGTCTATTAATTGCAAATAGAGGAAATAAAAATGTATGATTAGCTGCCCTTTCCAATTCAAGTAGTATTTACTGTCCATAACCATAATATTCTTAACAGCAACATGACTAATCTTTCTAATTCCTCATCCTACCCACTCCACAAATGCCTGGGAAATTTATGGGCTCTACAACATAGCCAAGGGGCTAATCTAGAATGAGAGAGGGAGTTTGAGTCCATCTGTGATGATTATGGAGGTGATCAGTATTCAGTAGAGCTGGGCGAAATTTTTCAGACTAAATGCCACAAATGCAGATTTGAGTCAACTAAAATATTTTGTGAATTCACGTCTGACTCGTCAACTAAACAAGAAAAAAAAAACCAGAACATTTTATTTCAACATTTTGAAGGCAAACCTTTTGTTTTTATTTTTTCTTTATTGAAAGCCACTTTTTGTTCAGAAATTAACTTCAATTTTAAAAAACTCAAGGTGAACACAACATTGCGGGTTGAAAGCTCTTTGTGTGGTCAAGAGCAATAATTCAGAGCAAAACCTTATTCAATTAGCAACCTTACGGTCCCAGCTGCAGCTATTCCAGGCCTGTTGGAACTCCACAGGCAGTCAGTGGAAGTGTGACTTGATAAAAGGAGTTCTCAGAATATCACAGCATTTCTGTGAGAAATTTCACTGAATTTTATCATTTGAAGCACGTTAACTTCTTCTGGATGGCCCTGTTCCTATTCCTCGTAATTCCTCCCCTGTCCCCTGTTGTGGCTGCAGTTAAATTTCATCCTGTCTCCCAGAGCCATGTTTCCTTAAATTTGTCCTCTCCCGGTCCTGTTGAAATGAATGGACAAACTCCCCTGGATTTTGTGCATGTGTGTGTGTATATATAGATTTTCCTCCATCCTGATGGCAGAAGGATACGTAGAGAACCCCCAAGAGGGAAGATTGATGTGTCTGGAGTAGAAGGCCATCTTTGAATCCATTGGCAGCCTGATGGGAAGCCTGCAGTTTTGTGATGCTTCAGCTTAGGTGTTTAATTGACTGTTAAAAGCTTTTAACTACTGTCTTAATGTCATGTTTAAAAAAAATAGAGTATTGGCACTCTCTACAACAGTACTCTCTTGAGCTAGGAATTCCAGGAAAACTTCGGTACAAAGGAATTTTCCTGGGTGTAGATATTTACCTGTCTATTCTCTGGTTTGGCAGGTACGAATTAAACTAGCAGCCTGGCAATACCCTGCAGTTCTTTGGGGAGTTTTACCGGTGATACAGCTCCTGTTTGAAATAAGTCGAGCATGTAAAGTGTTTTCTCACAAAGAGGAAGAAGGACATGGTATGCATCCAGCTGCAGTGGGTGAATTTCTGATAGCTCACGGGGGAGGAGAAGTCTTTCTGTCTCCTTAAAGGAATTTCCGGCGTGGGGAGTACTGAAAGAAACTCAAAGATGGAGAGAACACTGATAGTGTGTATTTTTTTTTAAAAGCCAGCCAGCCTCAGGCAATGTGTACTAACCAGCCCATTCCCCTGAGGTGCTCAGGATCAAGTCAGAGAATGAATTAACCTCTCCTCCTTGCTGGTGGTGCTTCCAGGTTTGGAGCGAGATGTGGGCATGTGTCCGTTCAGCACAGACACAGAGAATTCCAGTCTCCTGTGCTTGCACCCAGCGTTGCACGGGTAGCACTGAACTGCCGCTGGCATGAAAAGGTAAGGCACCAATCAAGTGTACATACAAACCAGCTGGAGAGAAAGATCAACCAGAGCTAAACACTCTCCCCAGTGTCCTCTGAGTCGCCTCTCACTGTGTAAATGGATGGATGTTTTCTATAAAGCACCCTGCATGTATATTAGGGGAAGTGACATGGCTCAGTGTTTGGGTTATTGGGCTGGTCCTAACTCTAACATCCCCACTCCGTGCCTCAGTTTCCCCATAGTATGCACTATACTATGCAGCTAGTGCTTGTAGATTCATGGCTGACAGTTTCTGCCTTTTTTTAATCTCCTGTAATTTGTATCATCCTCGGGCTTCCAGCTGGCAACAAACAGGCAGATTCTTCCATTACTGACACATTCTGATAGACTCATGAAACAATATGCACTAAGCAATATATTTATTGTAGGACCCAAAGGTCCAAATCAGTAGTGGGGCACCTGAAGCTGTACAAACCCACCACATGACACTCTGAGTCCTGAAGTGTTAGTCAGGTCTGATATATCTTCAGCTTGAACCTCTGAATACCTAATACCACAAGTATACACTAGCAGCTACCTTCAACGGCTCCGTTTCTTAAAACAATCCATTTCTTAAGTCCCTAGTGCCTCTGACTCAACAATGTGCTTGGGAGACCGCTCCAGAGAGCTCTTACAGCTGTACACATCTTTGAAGGAGAAAGCGCTCTGAGGCATCTGTTCTAAAGTTCTCCTTGCTTTCCCTTGTCAGGTTTTATGTGCAATCCTTTAAGTAACCATAAGGCTTAGCACGATTGTCAATGTGACTCCCCTTGACTTAGCATTTGTGTATGGAACAATGTCATTTAGGCTCGTATTTTTCAAAGGAACCAAAGAGCATTAAATGGACAAATCCCCTTGAGTTTCACTGAGTCCAGAGGCGCCCCTGGAAATTCCCAGCCTTCCAGCTCAAGATGTTCATTTCTGAGGGGAACGGGGGAGGGTTGCCTGTGTGCTGATATATCTAGCTTCAGCAGCTACATGAATGGCCAGGCTGCCGTGGGACTAGATACCATAAGATGTGGAGATTCACAACCCATAAGTGCTCGTTCAATGCTTCAGTACAAGTAGAAGCCCAATCTTTCCCTTGTCCTCATAGTTGTACATCAGTTGCAGAGTTCCCCCTCGGGAGCAAGGGGCTTCCAGGACTGGTGCGGCACAGTTTGGCAAGCGGCATTAGCCCAAGCTCTTGCCTTGGGAAGTGCTCCATTTCTGGGAGTCATGTGTGGATTGAACAGGCTGAATGCTACAGGGGTCCTGTGAAGACAGTTGGAGACATCCCAGGCGCTGCAGAGCCCTTCTTGGTGTAAATCATCAAAGCTCCGTTGTCTTCAATGTGGTGCACATCTGAGGATCTGGCCCATTCCTTTCCCGATCCTAAGAAACAGAGCAATTCAGAACTGCCAGACACGACCGTTCCGTTCCTTTGTATTTCTCTTTCAGCTCTCTTGTTTCTGTCTTTTCAACTTAATTTCACTCTGTATCCTGGTCTCCCTCAGCTCCCGCTGCACAAAGAAGCATGCTACTGCTATTTTTGAAATACTCATCCATGTTTTCTTCCGCATTTACTGTCAGAACCTGCTGTTCACTTTGGTGTCTTGTACAGCATGGAGCACATTGCCAATGCTGACTAGTAACAGGTAAAATGGATAAGAAAGGCAGCTGTCAGTGATTTAGGTGAGGAAAATGTGATGGGGGGAGAGTTGAAAAGGGGGAACCCCCTAAGAGAAGAATCATGTCAGAAGACAGAACAGGGGGTCAGTAAGTCCTAGCATAAGTCAGCATCCCCCTACGGCAGTGGTGTCTTCTCCAACGGGCACAGAACTGCCTAGACTAGTCTAGTCCTCCTGCCTCTGGTACTCAAAGAATGTGCTATGCAGATGGCAGCAGTGACTTCCAATCCCTGTGATCTCCCTAAATGATTCGGATAGATACCTACAGAAGTGAATTGACCCCCCTCCTCCCCCAGCTATAGCCTGGCTCCTGTGTATTGGCCTTGCTTGATCACCTGGCACCTTCTCACCAGGCTTTGGGAGGGTGCCGTGTGTCCCAGCTTACTTAGGCACAGCTGAACTTGATTGTTATAATTTTGATGAATAACATCAATGCTTATTTGATAACATCAATGCTTATTTTTAAGCATTTTTTTCATGTTTATTGATTTAAATGTTCACCATTGTGGGAAACCAGGGTCGGGTCAGACAATATTCGAATGAGTAGACACCGATTTCAAAAAGTCAAAGCTTTATAACCGTTAGAGCACAAATTGCCAATATCACATGTCAAAATGTACAAAGTAAACACCCAGAACTCAAACTCCATGTTCTGAGGCAGCGTTCTTCTGACTTTGTCTATTTATAAATTTTGATCAGCGTGGATGGAAATGTATTTTCATCAGTTGGTGTGTACTGTGAAATCAACATTTACTGATTTTAAAAATCAAATCCTTCCAAGCCTTGTTGTATTGTTGAGGAACTTGCATTTGGAGTCAGGTAACCTCCCCCTTCACCACCCCGGTAAGTCCTGTTGGGATCTGACTGGATTCTGCAGTGTGCTGGACTCTCCCCTCTTAACTCTTTTTATGTGGTCTTAGACTGAAGTTGTGGCAGAGTGTGTGTGTGTGTTGATGGCAAGTAGCCCCACACTACTGCCAGGGCATGTGTGACTCTTCTCAGTAGAACATGGCTGGTGAAATGACGGTGGTTATCTATATGACAGTAGCACTGAAGGTCCTGCTGTGTTAGATGTTGTACCTTCACCCTGCAGGTTCTTTCCCCAAGCCCACGTGACTGCTGGGGAGGGGGATTCATTCAGAAGTGGCAGAGGGATCTACAGATATCCCATCACTTGTTAAAGGCTGAGATCCAGGAGGCCACGTTAAAGGTTCTCTCAGCCTTTGGTCTCCTCATATTTTTTGTGCCAGGTTGCTCTACCATGGTGACAGGACACCAGTGAGTTGATACACATCAGATATCAGTCACTGGCTTTGGCAAACCCTTTCCCCAAGATGGGAGACCATGTTCTGGCTGCATTGGCCATCATTCTAGAAGCAGGATGGAACTCCGGGCAAGTTGCCACAGCTTCTACTTTGGCTCTTTCCCAGCACTAAGGATGGGGGATTCTGTTCACAACAAAGCACAAGGTTTGTGTGTGCTGCAGTGCTCGGTGGTGTCTCCCAACGATTCTGCAAGACAAACTCTCTGCTAGCTCTGCTGTGGCTTCCATCAGAGGGTTAAAGGAGACAGAATCTAGCTAGATCCCTCAGCAGAGTCATGCCCCAACACTTCACCAGCCTTATGGGATTCTAACCCCCCAGTGCCCTTCTGGCCTAGGGAAGGATTGTTCCTATTTTAGGCTTAGGGTGCAGCGTAACTGAATGACTTGCCGAAGGACACCCAGGAAGACAGTAAGCAGGCAAAGAACTGAACCCTGCTGTCCTGTGTGTCGGGCTATTGTTCTATCTACTGCAACCCCCTCCCCAAACGTGCTTTTATAGCATTTGGGGGCAGAAGCCACTGTTCAATTTTTCAGGAGGGATCCAATCCAGCGCTAAAGCAGGGCTGGCTTCCCCCAACCCCTGCTGCTGTGACTAAACCAAAGACTGACACCTTCTCAACCACTCTGCAGTCACACCAATTCAGACCATATCAATCATTTGGCAGACTTCTGTAGGTGCCCACTGTGGGACGACTGTATCCTCTCAGGACATGCCAGGCCAGTTTTGTTAGGGCATCGGTGCCAACCAAAGATAGGCTGAGTTAGCTAGAGGCACCCGCACGAGGAGCTCCTTTGTGGCAATATGCGATTTCCATTTCTATCACACTGGGTTGCATTTTCATGACCATTTCTTAGTATTCCCAAAGCTGCCTGCATAACAGTTAGTTCGCCAGGTTTCTCCTTGAGTTTGCATTCTGCTCTCCATGGAGATAAGACACTGCTCTCAATAGCACATAGCAGGCCATGGAATTTACCCAATATTCACTATCTG
This sequence comes from Chelonia mydas, assembly GCF_015237465.2. NCBI lineage: Eukaryota > Metazoa > Chordata > Testudines > Cheloniidae > Chelonia > Chelonia mydas. Next base: position 128,875,542 of record NC_051246.2, on the reverse strand, counting down.
CTCCCTATAATAATTAATGAAGAGAAGTCTTTTTCAGCCCTTATCAATAAATTCTATGCCTATATGAATCATTCAGCCATGCATGCAACATCCTGAAGGTGGTAAGTAAGCCCGTCACAAAGCAAAAGGGCTAGCTCTCAGCAGGAGAAAATCAACTCAATGATTTTCTCAAATCAGCTCAATGAGCTCCATGAACTCAAACGATCAGCTCAATGGTGAAGAGTTTTCTCCAAGCCAAACTGGTTTGAGCCAAGCTGAATGGCCCGTTGTCTCTCATCTTAGATTTCAAGCTCTCTGGGGAAGAGATCATCACTTTATTAGCTATTTGTACTGTGCCTGGCCCAGTGGGGCTATGGCCTCTAGATGCTACGGCAAGACAAACAAGAAATATCAATACAGTTACGAATGGATGAAGGGAAGGCTGTGTTTCACTCCTAAAGCTACACAAGCTTTGCAGCTGCCTTCAGGTTAGAGAACCTTCTTTTGATTTTCTAACAGCCTGGTTTAATCTTTATTAAAATTCTCTCCAGAAAGTTAAAAGGCATTAATTTCATTTTTCCCTCTGCCAGAAATGACATTTATCCCTTGGCAAATCTGAAAGCCTCAATGACGGTAATATTTTAGTTTCACGCAATGAAAAAGCATTGTGGTAGTGTCCATTCCAAGATGGACTTGTTTTCAAGCCTGCCACAGTAGTATTAATCAATAATTACAACCATCATCAACATGTCAGCCTCACGAGCTTTATTTATATTGCAGTCACATTGCTCTGTGACCTAGAGCTATATACAGTAGTTTTGCCTGCTAGAAAATAAATCATATTACATTTCTGCATGTACATATAGTTAGAGCTTATCTTCTTTCGTTGTAAAGGAACAGAATTTTCTTTTGGAATTGCCTCTTTCATCTACATTTAGTAATCTTATGATTTGGGCCACAAAATGATTTTCCAAACCATGTTTGCCAGTTGGATTTAATCCTTTGAGTTTTTAATTTTGAAAACTACACAACTATGTTAATTTGCAGAAGTGAGATTAAAATAAAAGTCTTTGTGTTTGTACTTTAAGTGCCTAGATTTGCATGCCTGAATATCTGAATAAATAAATACACATTCATTTGGATTTTGAACTTTCCACAAGAAGGAAATGGTCTCATCCCTTGGTCAGCGTCACGAAATACATACAACTCCTTAGTCAATATATGATGTTGTACCCATGTTAAAAAAAACTACATTAAAAAAGGAGAGGATCGAAAGGAAAAGCAACGGTTGCTTCCATGTAAGGTGTATGGGTTCTGAAAAGAACAGGGCAAATTTCCAAAGGTGAATATATAATACCTACAGATTTAAATGTGGTGCCTGTTTCAAATCTACACCCAGTTGGTAGAGATGGGAAATCATTACTATTTGCTGTCTATCTCATTGTATTTCCCAGTGCACAAAAATCGACTAGTCTCTGGACAGAAGCACGTTGATGAGGCAGTTAGGAATCTTGTGTTGTCAGCGTTTGCACATGAGAACTGTCACCTGAGACTGAAAACTGGCTAATGGTAACAGCAGAAGAGCAATATGGCATCATACTGTGGGCATAGAAAGCAACAGTGAGAGCTCACCCCTTTCCTAACTATTCCCAGTAGGCTGGGTTCTGCAGACATCATGGTAGAGGTGACTATGAAAGGGGAATAGGACAGTGCCTTTGTGTATTTTACAAGGTGTTTGCCCCATGCATAAGGGGTTGCCACTGTAGAAAGTAAGAGGGTTGGAAATATGGGCATCCAATCCAGAATGCGATTCAACCTGGAAAAATGCAAAGGATGACAGCTGTGGGTAAATGACCCTGAATGCAGATATTCAACAAGAGGGAAAGAGCTTGTAAAGCAGTAATTAAAGAAAAAATTGTCTGAGATTGATAGCAATTAGCAAACGGGCTGCAAGTTCACAATGAGATGTGGCAGCTGTCCCTCCCTGCAAAGAACAGATGAGACCGCACCTGCAACTCTGCATACCGATCAGGGCACCTGAACATGTGCCAGTGTCAGCATCTTGGAGAAAACTCAGCTGAGAGCAATCAACTGATTAAGAGGAGGGGCGAGCATGGCTTGTATGGAGAGATTCAGAGAACTAAATGTGCATTGTTTGGCTGGATAGCACCCAAGGCTCATCCCACAAGAACATGAAGGTGGTGACCACCATAGTCGGTCCATGCTTTTATCCCCCAGACATTGCCATTGATAGAGCGTTGGGGATGTGCCACTTAGTTTCTGCATCTGCCCCCTGCTGGCCATTCCAGCACTGCATAGGTGGGGAAGGAGTGAGATGAGGCTGGGTTGGAGGCAATGCAGCTGGGAGGTCCTGCACCTGCTGGCCTGTGCCAATGCACAATTTCAGCCCAAAGTCTGGAAGGCTGGGACGGGGAGTGAGGATGGATCCTACTTCATCCCTGCTCCCCCTGCCATCACCCAGACAAAACTTCCTCCCCTAACTGCCCCTCTACACCATCACGGGGAGATCTGCTCACCTCGAGAACCAAAGGAGACCCATTCCCCACCTTTCCCACCAAACCAACTACCACAGGGTGCCCACTCCCCACCCCACCAGCGCTCCCACCGGACGATCTGCTGGCTTCCCCTTCTGCCAGCGAGGTAGCACTGCTGGATTCTGCTAGGGAGACGCGTCTAGGGAGACGCCCAGAATTGCTTCCTGAGGTGTTAGGAAGTGGGAAATGTGGTCAGGGTTGAGGTGCAAGGAGTGATGGATCTCGAGGATGGTGAATGAGTACTGAGACAATAGGTTACCCTTTGGAAGATGGGACAGAGAGTATTTTACTCATTGAAAAAAAGGTGTTTTTTTTTTTTATCCCCCTGGGAAAAAAAATTGGCAGAAATTTAAACACTGAAAAATTTCATCGGAAACCGACAGGTTTTGGCCAAACCCCAAAATATTTAGCATTGGCAACGCTGCCATTTTAACTCAGGGGAGTTGTTGTTGATTTGCTACATGACCCCTGTGGACAGGACCCCTTGGCTGGACAACACCTCCTATGACGCATCGTGATCTCTCCTCTTAACTAATCTGATTGAAAGGAATGAGCCAACCCACGGAGTATGGTACCACTTCATGTGAGTGAGTGTGGCCAAATCTGTCCTTAAAGCATTAGAGAATAGAAAAAATATACAGAGTTTGAACAGTAAAGAGTTAAAAAACAGTCATAAATTTGGTAGGCCTATAGCATAAACCTGCCTTCTTACAGGCCTTAAACCAACCTCTAACTGTTGGAGACTAGGAGAAAACTTTCCCTGGGGGCAGATTATCCCACAACTGCCTACTGCAGTGTTCCCTGTACCCTCTCATGAAGCTGCAGACCACTGATATTGGATTAGATGGACCACTGGGCAGATCCACTGTGCCAACCCCTATGTTGTTAACTATCCGAGGGACATGTTCAACCGTCTAAATTCCTGGTACTTCCTCCAGCTCCAGGCTGGTAAACCCTGGGCCCCTACACAACCCATTCGCAGGACTGGGGCTTAACTTGTTTTCATACAGCTAAATTGTTTTATACTCAGGAATTATTGTTTTCTCTTGGATTTTAGCAAGAGTATTTGTGCAAATGAGTTTTTACATCTGACAATACAAAGACCAATATGTGCTCTAATTTCTACCTAATCTGGGCTGTGCATAATCATCAATGCTATCAGCATATGCCTCGATTTAATATAATTTATGAAAAGAAGCTTAGTCATTGATATAATTTCGGTAGATGAAAGCCCTCTGTGCTTAAGGAATATTGCCACATAAAAGTCAATGTGGAATAGATGATTCAATATCCTACAGCAAGTATAGGAGCAAACAATGCCTAAATATTTAAACACAGAGAAGAGATAATACCCCCATATGCACATATCCCATAGCTCTGATCCATATTCTTTAAGTCTATAAAATGAACTATGAATTATTTGATTTACCAGTTTAAAAGAGGGTGCTTCATAAAGTCTGAGCTAACAGCTCTGCTCTGATTGAAAAAAAAAACACACAAGGGTTCTATTTGGAAATTCAAATGTAAATGCAAGCAGAGGCAAACTCCCTTTACTTGCAATCTCTAGAATGGGCTGAGAGAGAAATATGTCTGGGTCCTACCTTTGTATTAACCAAACAATAATTGGAGCTCATTGGTGCAGAGTCTTTCACGTCAGGAACCCTGGGCTCTGATCCTAGCTCTGGAGACCATTTATAAACTTGGCTTTCTCATCACTGTTCCCAATTTTCAGGATTCACCATTCAATTGTGTAAGTGAGGCCAGGGCAGACCTGTGTTTTTAAGGCTATGTCGCTCTTACATACCAACACAGTTGGACAATGCTGGGGACCAAATTTTATGTGATGAGGAAGACTGGTCTTGTAGTTAAGGCATGTGAGGTGGGACTCCAGGTATTTCAGGAAAGTGGTTATAAAATTCATAATACATAATACCTATACATTTAAAAAGCATCCCGCAGCTCCCCATACCCATACACTGCACAACTTCAGCTACCATTCCATTCTCCCTCATGCACAGGACTGTGCAAACCCATTCTGCGGGCACACAAAGCATCCCTGATTTCTGTTGTGTGTGTGAATCCAGTGCCCGATATGACAGATGCACTGTCTCACTATGTGTAGCGGTTCAGAAATCCAGCATTGTCATGAGTCCACTCCTGCCAGAAAGATTCACCCTGCTCCTCGTAGGCAGAACACAGCAGGCCACAATAATGCAGACGTTGTTGACGACACCGGCACACAAACCGTTTTGAAGGCATCGCCAACGGGATCGCAATCTGCCAAATGCACATTCCACCACCATCTTACAGCTCCTGTGTGTATCACTGAACCTTCTTTGCCAGGTCCTAATGGTCCTATAAGCCATGGCAACAGGAGGTAAGTGGGGTCCACTAGAATAACAGTGGGGACAGTGACTCCATGTATAACAATGGAATAATGGGAATTATTGGGAATAATGTCCCAGCTTCTCCATGAAGGTAAAGGCCAGGGCTCCGGAACATCCTGGCAATTCATCCCGCATTAGTGCCCCTATGGTTGACCAGGGCCGGTGTAACAATAGAGTAGCACCCTTTGCAGTTTATGTACTCATGTGTTTTATGAGGCGGGCAAATTATGGGCACATGAGTCCCATCCGAGGGCCCGGCGCAGTTTGAAAAGCCCATTCTCTCAAAGCAGCAGTTACTTCAGCAGCATTTATAACGCTCACCACTTCTGGGTACATTACAGTCCAGATTGCCTCACAAACCTCTGCCACAAAGATCCCCCACAGTTGATTTACCAATATCAAACTGGTTAGCCATGGGCCTGCAGCCGCCTGTTAACCAGCTTCCAGATGGCTAAAATGACCCACTTCTGGACTAGCATGGCAGCCCTCATGTGGGTGTCCTGTCACTGGAGGGCTGAGGCAAGCTGCTCACAAGCCTCCAGGAATGTCTTCTTCATATGGAAGTTCTGGACCCACTGTTGGTCACCACATGATGCTGTGATCCCACCAGTCTGTGCTTGTGGCCCTGCTCAAGAAGCGTTGGTCCTCTTAGGGAGTATTTGCAGCTATGGCAACAAGCATGAGCCGCATCAGCTGGGTCACAGATGGCATGAGTTTCCCGCTCTGAGAGGTGCCTTCAGCAGGTCAAAAACTGCCACCAAAATGTCCACCAGCATCTTGCGGATGCTCCACTTGATTCCTGAAATAGGACTGACAGCATGAAGTGGAGAAGTTCTTCCACCGGGTAGGGATCCATGTTGATGGCTCAGGCTGTTCGGAGCGTGTGGACACAAAATGGCTCAGCTGGATGTACTGATGAGCTAAAAGCCACCCAAAATGCTTCTTGTCAACTTCCGAGGGACGGACAGACAAGTTCTTCCACAACTGACTGTGATCTAAGCCCTAGAGCAGCGACAGCTGGTGAGAGTGCTAAGAACCCTGGGATACGCCCACAGAAGCTGAAGTTCTGACTCAGGTCTGCTTAGTGCAGTATGGAAGTACCAGCAGCGTTGTGAGATCCAGGTTTCCAAAAAAGCGTGGATGCTGAAGCAAGGGCTGGGACACACTGGGTCTGCAGACATGGGCCGCACAGACCCTGGCTTGCAGTGCTGTGCAGACATACCTTTCGTATCTCTGTACCTCAGCTTCTGTAATGATACTCCCTGTCTTTGACTGTAAAGTCCTGAAGGCATGACTGTCTCTAAGGATGTGCTTGTACAGCTCTTAACCCTAACGGGTACTGCTCTTGGTTTGCTCCTCTAGTCACTACTGTAATGCAAAATATAAATAAGAAGACTGGTTCTTAGGATGCGTCCTATTGTCTTCATCTGGACTACTTATGTGAACCAGGTGATCATGCCTGAAATAGAGCTGCTGTGGAAAGGGTCTACCGGCACTTCAGGTTCACACTAGCCACTATAATGCAGCTATTGCCGAGTTACAAAAGAGGAAAACAAAATACTGTAGATTGGCCAAGTATGGAAGCATGTTGCCTTGGTGTCCATGTTCACATACACCAGCCATGGAAGGTTTCCACAGACATGATTTAGCACAAGAAGGCAGGATGCTGGGTTGGCTGGTATAATTTCAGTGACTTGCAGAGTTCATTGTTGGCATCTGTGTTGTTGTTTTTTAAATAAGGATGGTTTGCCAGGCCAGCTATTCGCACTGAATGGAAGTTGTTTATGCACAGGGTTTGGTATTCTTGGTAGCATGACCTGCTCATTTCTCTGAGAATCAGCAGGGAAAGCTATCTGAGGAGCTGGGCTGGGAGCTCAGATCCTCAGGCAGCTTCACTGGCAAATTCACCCTTTCCCTGCCTTCTTGCAAAGCTGGGAGGAGGAAGTGATGGGGAAGGGGCTTGTTCATGAAGTAGTTAGAGGAGCCGAACACCCAGCTCAGCTCCTGAGACCTGTTCCTCCACCAGTGACCCATCTATGAATCACCAGCTTGTAAGTTCTGGTCTGACAAAGTACCGCGTGTTAGAATCATAGAATCATAGAATCATAGAATATCAGGGTTGGAAGGGACCCCAGAAGGTCATCTAGTCCAACCCCCTGCTCGAAGCAGGACCAATTCCCAGTTAAATCATCCCAGCCAGGGCTTTGTCAAGCCTGACCTTAAAAACCTCTAAGGAAGGAGATTCTACCACCTCCCTAGGTAACGCATTCCAGTGTTTCACCACCCTCTTAGTGACAAAGTTTTTCCTAATATCCAATCTAAACCTCCCCCATTGTTCATCAGATTGGGCCTGATATGGGTTTGGGAAGCCCATCCCCGGGGGAGAAAAGGCTTTAATAAGGGGAAGGGGTGGAATGGCTGAAAGCGGGAGCCTAGACAGGGAGCACAGATAGAACCCCTGACCTCCACCTCTTTCTGGCCACCTCAGCCTCCTTATCCACTCACCTTACTTGTGCTGGAAAACAGGAGAGGACCTGGAATTTCCCTGGCGGAGCTATGTCAAGTTAGGGTGAAAATCTTATTTCTATTATAAATGTCAGTATTTGAAGCATGTAAGGGTTTTCTACTACTCAGAGACACTGTGTCTAGTGCTCTGACAGGTCTGAAGTCTGAACGTGCAGGGTTTGTTGGCAAAGGGTTCAAAAAACGCGGAGGCATGCAAGCCACAGTTTCTGAAGAGTGTGATTTTTCAAACCTGCCCTATCTTTTATCGGAACTGTTCTCAGTGACCAGCGTGCCTTCAAAACATCCTTATGATCCACCTGTTTATACCACGGAGCAATGTTAAGGTCCCCCTTTGCTAAATTGTACCAGAGTATTTGTAAGAAAGGGGTGTCATTATTTAATATTAACCTCTCTCTCTCATTCTAGCTTTGGAAACCCCAGGCTTTATCACTGGTGTGGGAAGCTTAACTGTACATTTTGTGTAATTCCTTTTCATCTTGAAAATTTTCTCAAGCATAAAGGTACATAAAAGTGGATAAGGACTGTTATAGGAACAGGCTGCTGCTTCTAATATAGGCTATTTGAACAACTACAGATCAAAAGAGAAGAAAAGATGTCAAGCTACGTGCTTTTGATGTGTTTTTTTAATGTGGCTTTTTAAAAAAAAAAATATTCCTTTTGATGTCGGCTTAGCACCTTCTGGCCATGTCCTCATATGACTCACAATATTTTGGTACCCGGCTGCTCTTGGTGTTGTACCTTCCAGAACTGCATCAAAGTACGAAATGAGGGATCAGTAAGTGCAATGCAGTTGGAAATTCTGAAGGACTTACTCGTGAGCAGGCAGAGTTTGCAATTGTTCAATACTCCTCCAGACAAGTAATCACTAGCTACACCGACGGCAGACAATTTACTACTGTACCAGTGGAAACGTCTGTCTGCAGGTGTGTAGTAAGGCAGATGGATGCCTTTGCACCACTCATAAAATCAGCAAAAACACAAGCATTGCTTCACCCACGTGCTCCAGAGCAGAAATGCATGAACTGTCAGCTGCTTCAGCCGGTGCTGGTCTCAGATTCTTGCTAAAAGGCGATCAGCGTGTCAGGGCTCAGTGTAAGAAGCACGGAGCGGGGGGAGGGTTGGTTTGCTGGAAGCAAGCTGTGAAGTGCTCCAGACTTTATTTTCTGGCTATTTTTAGTCGATAGGGCAACTGGTTAAGCTTTAAAGGCCTGTATCTCTGGGAAATGCCTAACAAGATGCAATCAAGCCTGGAGCAGCAAAGCTCTTTCCAGTCGTCTATTCTGACACTGGAGCCAGTAGAGGTCTCAGTAATAGACGCTGAGCAGAACCTCCAAGAGCTCTCAGCTATGATTACTCGGCGTAATAGGATGATTGGATGCATGACAGGAACCTGTTACAGCAACCATAAGAAATTCATATACAGTTGGCGGCTAAAGGGGCTGCAGCCAGTAATGGTATGGAATTGTCGCGGTGCAAAGGACGGGGCTGATGGCAGACCCGATCAAGGAAAATAGCACTCGGAAGGACAGAAGAGTTTTAAGACGAGGCCAGGTCTACACTAGACACCTGACAGCAGCACAGCGGTACCGGTGCAGCCATGCTGCTGTAAGGTAGCTCCCGTAGCCGCTCAGTGCCGATGGGAGAGAGCTCTCCCATCGACATCATTAAACCACCTCCAACGAGCAGCCGTCGCTATGTCAGCGGCAGACGCTTTCCCACCAACGGAGCGCTGCGCACACTCCCACTTATGCTGGAGACACTTACGTCATTCGGGGGCGGGGGGGGGGATGTTTTTTCACGACATAAGTTTTCCTGATGTAAGTGGCAGTGTAGACCTGGCCTAAATTTGAAAGATTAAAATCTAAGGATCTTGGAGTTCTGGCATCTTCTTTACTGAGTCACGGGGACAGTTTCCTTAAAACTTGGGATTTCTGAGCTTTTGAGGGCATGGTCATTACCAGGCCCATGGCCAAGTTGACTCTGAGATCTCTCTCTCTCTCTAGAGAAAATAGAGTGTGAATTTCTTCAAATTACTTTTGTGTTGTAAACCACATTTGGGACCATATTTTATTTCCATGCTCAGCCAAGAAAGGTGTACACATTAAGACCCACATTTGCAAATCGTCCCAGCTTTATCTGCCCAGGTCTTTGCACGTGCTTGTATTTACCAACTGTTTGGTTCGAGTCCTTGAGCACGTTAGAGTCCTTGAGCACAATCCGCAGGCACATTGCTCTGGCAATGGAGGTAGTAGAGACAGGCACCCTGCCTGCTGTTTACAAGTTCCCCCGTGCTAATAGCAATGGTGTCCCCAAACGCCGTTTATTGCAGCTGAGAGTGGAAATTGCAAAGGACGTATTTCTCTTCCAAAAGATGTTCAGGTGCTGTATGCTACCGCTTTAGCACAGCTATAAATCTGTTCACCCGGTTCCACTGTCACTAGGTGCTGTAACTCCTTTTAATGGAATTTTCATCTCTTTTCTTCTGGAAAAAAATTGCCCCTTTTTTTTTGGCTCATCAGCGACAACGGTTCAGTTTCCAATGCCAGCTGAAGCGGTGTCCATTCAGAAACCCCTGATAACTGCTTCTTTATTGTCAAAGTATATGACCCATAAGTAGAAATCAGTTTATAATGTAGATTAAGACAGTGGGATCTCATTGACTTGAATCCCAGCCACTAAGCAACTGTGCCATAGTTATGAATGACCACTCCAAACAACACAGAAGCATGCGTCCTATGAGAGCATGCAAGTATGCAAAGCAGCCTCTGATCTGTAGAAAGGAAGCTCAGTGCGACGTTTTTAATCCTAGTGATGGGTTGCATTGAGTTACATTTTCAAGACATTGGGTCAGGTTCTTAGCTGGTGTCAATCAACATCACCACTCCTTTGAAGCCAACAGAGCTACACTGATTTACACCAATGGAACACTTGGCCCTGCATTTGTAAGGAAAATGGAAAGAAAGTTTTATTCAAATGGACGGTTCCGCCAAGTTCTCGGAAGGACTGAGGAGAGACCGGGGGTTTTGTGGACCCTGAAGAAGGGCTCTCCTATGAAGCTTCCCAATGAGATAAAGTGATGACTTTCACCCAGGGACATGCCCACTTAAAGCCTGGACCATTGTTCCTGATTAGCAAAAGGCGGCGGGACTGATTGCTCTAAGGAATTAGTGCGCCTCTGTGGACTTCAAGGGAACGGAGACAATGGACACCAGATGGGGATCTAGCCCGAAGTGGGATATTTCATGCTATCTCACAGGTCATAATATCACTGCAGCCAATGGTGTATGCCCTGGGCTGGGTCATTGACACTTGGCTGTCTTCATGGCACAACTGGCCCGCTCCTGCACTGTCTATGATGTTTGTTTTAGTTTGCTTGCCTTTTTTTAATGCTTCTCTTGCTCTCCCCCTTAAATCTCTCCCACTTTTTTTATTCCTCCTTTTCTCTACGTTTGTGAGGCATTGGAGCAGACAGGCTGGGCTAGCTTTTTTCTTCTGTGAGGGGACTGATCTTTGTTGAAGTCTTTCCAGACAGACTGTCCTGACTGCACACACCTCATTAGTCAGGATGCCCTTTCATTTGGCTGAGAAGGGAGGGTTTCATGTGGAAAGGTAAACTCTTTTGGGAGAGCAGAAGGGGCCTGTCAAGGTTGCTTCCCCACTCTGAACTCTAGGGTACAGATGTGGGGACCTGCATGAAAACCTCCTAAGCTTACTTTTACCAGCTTAGGTTAAAACTTCCCCAACGTACAAATTAATTTTACCCTTTGCCCTTGGAATTTCCACTGCCACCACCAAACTAACTGGGTTTACTGGGAAACGTAGTTTGGACACGTCTTTGCCCCCCAAATCCTCCCAACCCTTGCACCCCACTTCCTGGGAAAGGTTTGGTAAAAATCCTCACCAATTTGCATAGGTGACCACAGACCCAAACCCTTGGATCTTAGAACAATGAAAAAGCAGTCAGTTTTCTTACAAGACGACTTTTAATAGAAGTAAAGGAATCACCTCTGTAAAATCAGGATGGTAGATACCTTACAGGGTAATTAGATTCAAAACATAGAGAATCCCTCTAGGCAAAACCTTAAGTTACAAAAAAGACACACAGACAGGGATAATCATTCTATTCAGCACAGTTCTTTTCTCAGCCCTTTAAAGAAATCATAATCTAACACATACCTAGCTAGATTACTTACTAAAAGTTCTAAGACTCCATTCCTGTTCTGTCCCTGGCAAAAGCAGCATACAGACAGACCAAGTCCCTTTGTTTCTCTCCCTCCTCCCAGCTTTTGAAAGTATCTTGTCTCCTCATTGGCCATTTTGGTCAGGTGCCAGCGAGGTTACCTTTAGCTTCTTAACCCTTTACAGGTGAGAGGATTTTTCCTCTGGCCAGGAGGGATTTTAAAGGGGTTTACCCTTCCCTTTATATTTATGACAGGGCCAATGGTGACTTTCCTCCTTGGACTGTGGATGTATTTTATATCAAGCTTGGGTGCACCTGCAGTAAGGTCTGTTCATCTGTCGGGGTTAGTTTTATGGCTCTGTCTGACCAAGCGAGGCACTTCAGGACTCGCCTAACTTTAAGAAAGTGATTTGTTACTTTGACTCCAGAGAAGACAAAACTGGCACCAATAGGACTACTCAAGTTCTTAGAGTTAGGCATGTGCTTGAAAATAAGCATGAGCTCAAATATCTTCCTGAATTTGGGCCTTAATCAGTGCTAATTTCAACTTGTCTATACAACCAGTCAGATCTTATCATAATGAACAAGCAATCAGGTCGTGCAAATGCAAATATACATTGAATTGAAATTGTTTGTTTAATTTTGTGTGCAGTAAATAATTGATCGCATTACAATCACTTATATGTGAAAAGTGCTACAGATGCAAGGTCATTAACTTTCTGTTTAATTGTAATTCTGTATAATTGTTTTAAGTTTTAAACTAGGCTAGGCAGAGTTTAAATTAGAATCCAGCTACACTTGAAGACAATTTCAATTAGAGAAAGCTCTTGTGATCTAAGATTTTTAACTTTATAGCCACACTGCATAAATATTTAATTCCATATTTAATAACACTTTTTTTAATAATGAAGAAGCTAATGCACATACCTAAAATCTGTACACTTAAAGAGCTGCTGACACTGCATGGGGAACTTTGAAGAATGTGCCATTTGGGAATAATTTGGCTCTGGAGCAAAATGCAGAGGTAATATGTAAGTGGGAGGGGTGAATAAGTAACACATTGGTATTTGGGTCAGCATCTAAGGCTCTAGTCCAGCTAGGCACTTATGCCCCCGCTTAGCTTTAAGCATGAGAGTATTTCCAATGACATCAATGGAGCTATGCATGTGCTTACAGCTGGGTACATACTTAAGTTCCTTGCTGAATCAGTGCCTACATTAAACATAAAGGAACAGACCAGCCAGTAGAAAGTTTTGATAAATATTAAATGTAAATATTAATTGCCAAGGGAGTTTGATCCAAACCAAATTTAAAAAAACCCTCTCAGAGAACCAATAAGGAAACCACTGTATAATTCACCAGGGAAAAGCAATCATAGTATTAATGAAATCAGCAAACAGAGTCTGGCAATTTAAATGTGCCAGTTTGTCTCACGTTGATATTTCCCTCAGTGGATTTCTGTGATGTTCTGGTAAATACACTAATATGAGGGGTGTAGTGGGTTAGCAGTGGTCTCTCCCCCTCTGGGGGAATGCACCCCACTACATCAGTTAGCAGAGTCTGGCATGAGGGTCTGGGGTGGACCAGTCTTTGGGAGCTCCGGCTCTCAGGCCGGGCAGGCTACAGATGGTCTATGTGCTCTGGCCCCAGGCAAGGCAGAACAGTAAAGGTTTAGTGGCTCAGGCCCTTGCTCAGGGAAAGCACCAAGCAGTCTAGGCATTTAGGCCCTCAGGGAAGGCAGAGCACCAAACAGTCAGGAAAGCTCAGGCTCTCAGGCAAGGCAGAGCAATAAACAGTCAAGGGATCAGGCCCTTAGGCAGGGTAGAGAAGGAAACAGTCTAAGGCTCTGGCCCTGAAGAAGGGCTGAGCACCAAACAGTCGCATGGCCTGGCTCTGGACTCAAGGTGGGGAGGCTGCCAATCCAGGGTGGGATGGCAGTGGGTAGGGGGACCCAGGCTCACCCTGCTTCATCTGGCCCCAGCCCAGGGCCCTAACCGTAGTGGAGAATTCTGCCACTGAGTCAGTGGAGATCTTGGCCACAACACGCCAACCGGGTTTCAAGCAGCAATGCAGCCAGACTGGAGTCAGCTGTGTCTGGGCCACTTCCTCCATTCCCCTCCCCTCGGAGTATGCTGGAGTCATGAGTGTCCACCTTTTCCCTGGGGTAGATGGCCAGCAGCAGTCCCAGCGACTGCTCCGTGCCTCGGTTGGCTGGAGACTCCAGCAGCTCTGGCCAGTCCTCAGCTTGGCGGGGCTCTAGCCTCAGGAGTGGGCGGGAGGCATCTGTCTCCTCCAGCAGCTGCAGCCTAACTGAGCTCCAGGACCTGCCCTTTATACTTCCTGTTCTGCCTCTTAACTTCTGGTGAGACGGGTGGGCATGGCCTGTCTCCACCCACCTGGGCTCAGAGTGTTCCCTCCCCCTCGGGCTCAGTGGGAGGCCACTCTGCCTCACTACCAGGGGTCATTGCTTTTTGCAAAGGTTTCACCATGTCTCCCTGCTCGGTCAAGAGAAACTAGAAGAAGCCCTACTGAAAATTCAAGACCGGTTCTCTGGTTAACCTAGAGAACTTGTTGTATGTAAACATCCCATGTGTTCTCATGAGAAGTTTCATAGAGTTTAAAGCCAAATAGTCTGACCTCCTGTATATCACAAGTGGGGGAGGTGCTTGGGTTAATCAAATATAGTATTATAACATTTGCCCACCCTAGGTTCTCTTGTACTAGTCATGTTAGCCAAGGTATTTCAAGCACCAGCAAATAAGGAAACAGCTCTTGGCCAATGCGAGAGAGGATGCTACAGGGAGGGGAGCCAGGAATATCCTGCGTACTTGCGTCTGCCCTCTGGGTGACCCCCCTATACATATTGCCATAATTTTGCTCTCCTCTGTGCCACATAGTTGGGAAAGGGGCCTTAGCAGCCAAGATAAGGACTTTGTGGTTATTATTACCACTTTCACTTTTTATCACAATAGGTAAATATGCAGAGTGAGTCATAACAAGGTCTATTCATTGGAAGTTGAAGCTTGGCAAATTCAGAGTGGAAAAAGTGGCCTATTTTTAACAGTGAGGGTAATTAACCAGCGGTACAACTTACCCAAGGATGAGGTGGGTCTCTAAATGAGAACTGGATGCCTTTGTGAAAGATACACTCTATCTTTGCCCAATGTATTTGGGTTTCATGTAGGATCCACTGGTGAATTCCTGTAGTCTGTCATGCCAGAGGTCACACTAAATGTTCATAATGTTCCCTTCTGGCTGTAAAATCTGTGTATATATGAAGATCAGAAAAGTCTGTGTTTAAACTTGGCATGAGTCTTTCCAATTAGAAATGTGATACCATTATCAAGAAACATACATGTGATGGGGCGGACTAGGTCCAGAAGCCCCCTGCTGGAGGCCCAACTGCCATGCTGCACCCTGCCCCAGAAAAGGGCAGTAGAGAGGTCTTCCAAGCTGCCTAGAGTGGCTGTGTGGGAAGCAGCCAATCAGGGCCCGGCAGGAAAGTATAAGAAGAGCTGCAGGGCCAAGGTGAGTTCAGTTCCTTGCTGGAGCTGGAACAGGTTGGAGGGCGTGCCTGGCTGGCTGAGGGAGCTGCAGGACCTTGGTCAGAGCCGGGCTAGCAGAGGCTGAGGGGAACCTGAAGGAGCTGTGGGCTGGCTGCTGGGACTTCACCAGGGCAAGGCCCTGAGACTGCGTGTGACTCGGCCAGAGGGCTGAGTCACCTTAGATCCACCACAAAGTGCGAGAGACTGTGCAGGCACTGAGATGGGGGCGCTTGTGAGAGATGAGTGCACCCCATTACAATACATTATTCTGTAACTGCACAATGCTTGTCTTTGGGTTAGATGAAATATTAGTGTGAAGAGAAATGGCACTGTCCTAATTAGGATCACAGTCTAGGATTGTACAGTTTAAAAAAAAAACGGATGTGTTGGCAGGTGTAGTTAGTAATTTAATGTCAACCTAATGCCTCTGACAGTGGCCTTTCCTTGAAGTGAAAAGAGATTTGTAATCCCTATTCACCACAGATTTGTGCAGCACTCTCCTTCTCAAATAAATCATTAATTTAAAAGTATTTTAAGTAGTCTCAAAATAGAATAATTGATCCCAGAGGTAATAGCCTGGCCTAAAATCAGTGCTGATGTGTAAATGGGTGTAAATTAAACTCTCTTAAACTTGGTTAGAGCCTGATCCAAAGTCCACTGACGTCAACGAGAGTCTTTCCATTGGCTTTGTCTCAGGCCCCTAGACTCCCTTATATGCAGACTCCTTGAGACCTATCTGCACCCATCCCATCAGGGAATCTAAAGTAGCATAAATACTATGCTGTGGCAGCCAGGAGGGAGCAGAACGGCCCATGCTGTGAGCTCGGCATCAGAGTGAAATGGTTAATGACCAAACTCGAGATTGGTCTGTCTGTGCCTTAAACTAACCAACACAAAAGGTAACTGCTTAGTCGCAGGGTTTAAGCGAAGGATTTGACCCAGTCCTGGCCTGGCCCTGAAGCAGGACTGGCAGCTCTTCTCCTGCCCCAGCCTCACTTAGCACTGTTCTTTTTTACTGGCCCACTGGGTCCCTATTGCTCAGTGTTTCCTCCTGGCCCTTCCAGGTCTCTGGAGGACTAAGGCGATGCTTACACTCGGGGTGTGAGTCCCAGCTCATGTAGACGTATCCTAACATCCATCTGAGTGAGTGTGCTGAAGGGGTTAGAGCAAGGGCCGTTACACCGGTAGCAGCAGCATGGGCTAGCTGCCCTGAGTATGGACCGACGGGGGCGGGCAGGTTACTGGCCCCCACTTTTGCGACTGCAGCTGCACTGCTCTTTTTTGCATGCTAGCTGGATGGGAACCAGTGTGAGGACATTTTGGGAGTGTTACATGTGACTCTAAATAGGGTGTTATCTATGACAATTCCTGCTACTCCTGTTATATTTACCAGGTAGCCTACCTCTCACCTCCAAAGACTATAGCCTTAGATAGCGTTCCATTCTCTTGTTGTATGACCCACATTATCCCACTGTATTACCCAAAACTAAACATCCACATTCTTTCCAAAATAAGCCCATGGATCCCTTAACACTCTTGAATTTCCTGCCGATGTGCTCTTCACTTATTTTCAGTTTTGTAAACAGTCGTTTGCTGTCTTTTTCCATTTTAGTGGACTGCACTTGCTGTCTTTTTCCATTTTAGAGAACTGCCTTTATTCCTGACAAGATTAGTACGGATGGTCTGTTATGGTAGAAACAAACAGGCTACTCAAAGGAAATATATGTTTCATACATTTCCATTGGTTATAAAATTGGACAGAAAAATCAATTTTAATGAACATTTTCTGGGCATTTTTAGTGCACTCAAGAGGTAGGAAAAAGTTAGCAAGGGGAGTAGGCAGATGCAAAATGACACAGAGATACATTTGCACAAAATAATTATACAGATGTTGTATAAACCATCTTGTTTGGTTTGACAAATATTCTGAAAAGGGATCCTACGTTATTTTCTGTCCTTAGAAAGGGAAGAGATACTCCAGTCAATACGGTTTACTACCAAGAAAATAAAAAAGGCTCTATGACTCTGAACAGCTTGCACAGTAGAAGTCCTTAGGTACTATGGATGGAAAATTTTAAACCCGAGCACTATAAAAAAGGAGAATTGTTAGACAGGATTCTGAGAAATACACGCTCACTTCTCATTTGTTTTGGCCTGGAACTTCACAAATTGGTTTGCCGTTGCTTCCCAGCCCCTGCACCCCTTCTGTTTCTTTATGAAGACTGAAGAGTTACAAGAGCGGACATGCTGCGAGATTTCCAGGTGGGTTTTCGTGTGGTTTTGTCCATTTCTGCTACTTTTCCGCCATCTGACAGAAGGATGCAGGTTTTGTTTTCACAAAAGTTGTTAAATCTTTCGAAGCTGGGGGCTGTTATTTTTTTTAACCCGTGCAGTGTTGCTATCAGGAAAAGTAGTGATTCGGCAGGCAGCGCAGATGGCGTGGTGGAGTGCTCATGGGATATGGATTTTTTCCAAACAGGGAGCTCTGACTCAGCAAAATGCTTAGGCTCGGGTTTTCAAAGGTGAGTTAGGAGCCCAACCGCCATCGGGAACAGAGGCCAGATCCCCAGAGGTATTTCAGGGGCTAACTCCCATTGATTTCAGTGGCTGGCGCCTGATGAATACCTTTGAATATTGAATATCCGAGTCTGAGTGCCTTACTCTCTTCAGCCCCTTGAAAAATTTCAGTCTTAGGGCCGAATCCACCTCCCAGCGACATCAATAAAAAGACTAACGTTGACTTCAGTGGGAGCTGAAGCAAGCCTTTAAAGTACATGCTTAGCATAAAGCACAAGGGTAAGAACTGCAGGCTCTGTGCTCCCAAATT
The DNA here is from genome assembly GCF_015237465.2 of Chelonia mydas. NCBI lineage: Eukaryota > Metazoa > Chordata > Testudines > Cheloniidae > Chelonia > Chelonia mydas. The sequence goes on along the minus strand of NC_051246.2, from coordinate 128,857,543 downwards.
ACTCTTTAGTGCTGTGTGGTGCCTCAAAGGGGGAGGGGAGGTGGAGTCATGATCCCTATGCAGCGACCACCAGAGAGCGAGGGCGTATGTTGCACCGGCAAAGTGACGTAGCAGTGAACATTCCCCCCATGCAGCTAAAGGCCCTGTGGTGCTCTGAGGGTGGGGTGGGGGTGCATCTGCACTATGCCTCCAACATAGGTCTATGCCTACAAGGCCCAGTCTAGTCCCAAATCGCTGTGATCTGATGGCTGGTTGGTGGCTACGTGGAACAAGTTTAGTGGTCAACTGCCATCTGTATCTGCACATCAAGGCTGGAGAACACTGGAGGAGTAAGGTAACTGCACTGTCATTGCCCAGCGTCCCTAGAGTGGATCAGAAAAGGTCATTTCCATTTTAAGGAAATTCTGGGTTGTGGACAATTAGGGCTTGCTGTATTAATTGAGATGGAATATATGGGTCCAAACCTATAGTGTTCAACAAGGTTTGGAGTTTGGTATATAAAGACCTCAACTTGCTTAGTACCTTGCAAATGCATCATTAAAACTCCTTTTAACGCTTTTATTAACGATACAGACAAGAAGAAAAAACAGTGAAGGCCTTTGAAATGTAAACTATGAAAGCTTTAATTTTAGCAACTTCCCTTTCCCTTAGCTGGAGAGGGTCTTTAGCAGGGAAAAAAAACAAACAAAAAAACCCCTTGTTATTCCTTCTTAGATGGGAATAACCATCCTTTTTGGACAAAGGAGAAGAAATTAGTTGAGACGGACTGGAGCTGTCAGTGTTGCTGTGCAAAGTCCGATCCTGTTGCTCTGCAAGACAAAACAAGACAAATACACATACATGGGAAGAGAACAGACCAACAAAGTTAGAAAATGCAACTTCTGTCTCTGGAGGTGACTCTCAATTTCAGTATCACTGCTGGAGAAACACAGACCCAGCACGCGGTGTTATCAACCACTGTGAGACCCAACAATCTTCTACTAGCACTGAGCTGTTTAGGGTATTGCTTTTAGCTGCTCTTCCGGTCAAAGGCTTACAGCACTGTTGCAAAATATGCAGTCTTGGCCAGTTACGCCACAGTCTTGTTAAACAGAAGGCAAACAGAGATAGGAAAAATAACTAAAGACGGGGAAGGAAAAAGACACATGGAAGGAGAGACAGGGGGAACAGGGGAGACAAAGTCTTACATCCCAGGTGGTTTTCAGAATTTAGCTGAAGCTGGTGGAGGTGGTGATTGTTGTCTGGGTCCCTCTCTGTGGCCAGGTCTGGACATATCTCATGATTTGGACAAAGAAGGTGCAGGGTTCCAGAAGATGGTGGAGGTAGCAGCCGTGATGGTGAAGCTTGCTCCTCCCTCTTATTTTGGTCATCCAATATCACAGTCACCAGCTTTTCCCCTCTGCTAATTTTCATCTCCAAGTCTCTTTATTTCAGAATCACAGAAGGGTGTGATGGGTAGAATAGCCTGTCCCCTTATTATTCTGGCCACCAATTAAGCCTAATTTACGACACACCAGTTTGCCACTGATTTTTGATCCCACACTGTTCTTGTTTACCAGGCATGATGTCAAGGCTGATTCCCCACTCTGGCACTTCGAGTGTGGAAGGTGGGGGCCCTCAAGGATTTTAAAAATTAATACTGGCCACTCCAGCTTCTATTAAATTCCCAAAGTTACAGCTTTTCTGTGACCTTGGCTTGGTAAACGCTGCCACCCCCCAAGTGAAAAACTGCCTCTTGCAAATCCTGGATAAACTCACTTGGGAAGTTTTCCCTAAGGCCCCTCGGCTTTTCCACCCCTCCCTCGGGGAAGCTGAGAAAGAAAACAAACAAAAGGGAAACCCAGCTGTTGCCACCAGCTAATTGAAAAACATATGCACAGACCTTTTAAGACACAAAACCAATCAGGTTCTTAAAAAAGGTAAATTTTATTTAAAAAAAGAAGAAAGGAAACACATCTGGAGAGTCGGGCTATTGATATATTTTATAGAGCAACTGAAAAGGGGTTAAACACTAGGAATGGCTCCCTGGGGTCCAGCTTAACATTACAAAAGAAAACAAAAATACCTGAGCTTAGCACAGAGGAAATTCACATGCCAAATAAAGAAATAAACCTGATCGCGTCTATCTAAACGTTCCCTAGAATCCTTCTAGGTATGGAAGATGATTTTTCATTCCTGGCCCAAACTTTACACAGCTTTCCTGTTCCCCCTGTCTCTTCAACCAAGAGACAACAACAGAGAGACAAAGGGAAAGCTTTTTTCCCATTTTAAAAAGTTCTAGCCTTCCCATTGGCTCTTTTGGTCGTGTGCCCACTCCCTTTCTTTACCTGGGGGACTTTTTTTAACCCTTTACAGGTAAAGCAAGCAGAGAACAGACACCAAGACGTATTTTATATCTAACTGGCTGGCTAGGTGTCCATAAAAAGGGAGCTACCCCCTGCCTTCATTTATCACACATGATCTTAACCCATCCCTGAATTATATCAGGAGGCCATATTGTTTTGACTAATTCAGTCTGTCTCACTGTTGCACCTTTTCCCATCAACATGTGCTGTTACAGGTTATTGTGACACTCCATGAACATCCACTCACTTCTCACAGCTGAGCTCACAATTTGGGAACTTTGTACGCCCAGTTACCGCAAAAGGGTTGTCTATACAAACATTTAGTGCACAGCAATCGGGGGTGCAAATCTACTCTGCACTAGCCTGCTGAGCACTGAGTGTCCATGTGACCTTCCTACCACACCCTAAATGTTCCCTAGTGCACTTTAATCCACTCCCGTTTCAACGTGGGGTAGAGGAAAGCAACCTCAGGAACATTTAACGCACAGCAGCAGGGTTCACATGAACACTCGGTGCACAGCAGGCTAGTACAGGGTAGATTTGTACCCCACCTTGCCATGAACTAAGTTTTTGTCTAGTTTACTTTTCCATTGTAACAAAATGTTGACATTGTTCTGTTTCATTGGAAATTCTGCAATGTACCAGCCCATCCACCTATCGGGCAGCTGGGCAGTCAGGCAGCTGGCTGGCTTCCCTCCTGGCTGGCTCGCCAGCTGCCCAGCGAGCTAGCTGGGGAACGGTGCAGCCTATTTGTGTGCTTGAAATTAAGTACCTTGCCAGTTTGGGGTGAAGGACCTTGTTCTTCAGAGTTGTAACAAGTTAAAGGGAAAGAAGATTCCCCACCTCTGTGTCCAGGCCATCTGCTTCCAATTCACTTATATATCCTTTTAAGTTATTTACTCATTAAACCTTGCAAAAGGCTACACATTGCAGTTCCAAAATAAATGATTGCTGACACAGAGGTATGTTTCCTTCCAGGGTTAATGGCTCCCTTCAACCTTCCCTTTGGACTACTGTCCTTACGCTAGGAGAATGCCAGCCTGTCCTCAGCACAGTTTGGAGGTGGGGCAAGGGCAGCTTATTAGAAGAGCTTTGACGGAGATTCAAAACCTCGCTCGTCTTGGTGGGAGCGAGCAGGGTGAATGCAGAGGGAAACCAGTCAAAACTCGTCAAAATGGTGGCTTCTTTTGTACACCCTGGGCCAGATCCCTACCTGGTGTGAGTCAGTAACTCCATTGCCTTTCAACAGGGCTATACCAATCTATATCAGCTGAGGCTGTGGCCCACAACTTCACCTTTCCCCATGAAGTCCTGGCTAAACACTTACCGTTGTGAAATGTCCTTAGTGACGGAGAAGAAGATCTACCCAGCTGCTTCATCTCTGCACTGGGATATGTTCAGATTTTGAGGCCAGGTGCTAAACAACCTGCTCAGACAATATTCAGCCTGAAGCCAATGAACAAGGAGCATGAGATTGAGCCTCAGCTGGTTTAATTTTGGCAACGTGGGAAAAATGTATTTTCAGAAGAAATTATCACTTCTGCCTCCCCTCCTACCCAAGGCTCTCATTGCATTGACTTTTGTTCTAGATGAAGGTAACTGACTTGTTTTATGTGCAGGACTTCAGAGCTTTCTCCTTCCCCACTCCTCCAGGCCCCTGTAGCTGCAACCTTCCTTGGCTGAATAATTCGGCATGAAAGTCTCTTAAGAGTCCATTGATACTGCTTTTTGCTGGTCTACACAGGGTCACCGCAGGATGTGAACATACCGTCTATCCCCCCAGGGCTAAGGGCCTGATCCAAAGCCCACTGAAGTCATAAGAAAGATTCAATGGAAAGCCTCAGGGCTTAGTATGTAGCTCAGATAGCATTCCCAACCACTTTTGGTTTGGGGAGCAAGAGAGACCCATCAATCAAAAGAGCATTGCAGTCCAGAGTAATAAAGAAGTGAGCTACTCTGAAAGCTCACTGCATTTTCCTTTTTAAGTTGCCACTCATAATTTCACTCTATTGAAAATGATTATTAGCCCCAGAGGTAAGAAGTTATTACCCAGACCCCTAGAGCCAAGTAGCTGTGCAGAAAGCACTAATAAATTAATGTGAGAATAATATGTTCTCAGTTGTAAATACAGTCAGACAGCACAAACAGAACAAAGAAAGAATTAAAGCAACATGCCCAACAACCCATTTACCAAGAAAAATCTGGAAAGCCCAGGACAATTTAGGTGTTATACTTCTAGGGATTCGTTCCCCGGGTCTAATCCAGCATCTCTTATCTCTGAAAACATACTGCAGTGAATTCCCTGTGCTCTGGAGACATCTGTGATTTGACAAATACCACTATTAATTGATTGCACAAATTAACTAATAATCGAATGGTTCTGATTATGATTAGTCTTCTAATCAATTTATTTGATAGCAAGCTCTCTACAGTTTGTAAATGAATGATTGACTTCTCTCTCTCTCTACTTTGGCTAATTAGCAGTCTCCTCTAGTAAAGAAAAGCAAAATCTTTCCTTTCTAATTGCTTCTTGACCCTTCCTTACACTCCAGAGCTGCTGCCTTCATAGCTTCTTCATCATGAGAAAATGAAAATACTGTCAACAAATTTAAAATATTGTTTAGCCAAAAGGAAACTTTCCAGCATGGCGCGAATCATTTGCTGGGTAAAATCTTAATGCAAATATCCTGGCTTGCCCTTTAGTTAACACATGCAGATAAGCAAACTTCCCTTGTGGCTTTGCAAGGAACTCATTCAGTAATGGCTGATTGCAACATCAGGAGGAGCAAGGCTTCAGTGCAAGGGAGACTTGCCTGGCACATGAATACAGAGAGCTGTTCCTTGGCAGCCAAAGCGGACCGGAGACAATCTCTTGGCTGGCTCAAACAGCAGCATCATCTGTCTACTGCAGGTATGTGCTAGGCAGACATAGGAAAACTAGCACCCAAAGAAACTCCCAGAGAAAAGATTCAAAGCTGAGAGGGAAGTAAAAACTCAACAAGAACATCAGGACGAGATTTTCAGCAGTGATGAGTGATCAGAGGCGCCTTGCTTTTTTGGTTTGCCTGATTTGGGACACTTTCAAGGTGCTTGCTTTTCGGAGGGAGATGCTCAGTACTTCCTTAAAATTTCAGCCCCCCACAAGGGAGGTGCTCCAAGTGACCAGTCTTGGCCTATCTGCTTAGACAGTGAGTATATATTAAAGGCCCAAGTTAATAAAGGCCTGGGCTGGAATTCAGACAGTCCAGCAGAATAAAAGGAAACAGGACCCCTCCTGGGAAGCCCGGAGAGTCCTGCCCCTACACTGGAGGGAGGTGTGCAGCTGGGTTACTCACCTGCTTATTCCCTGCCCAGAGCAAGTATGCAAGGAAGAGTGGAGAATGAGTGGGAAAGGGTGGGACCTTGGCTTCACCTCCTCCTTGCTTTCCAGGGTAGATGTGCCAGCATGGGGTGGATGGTGATTTACTGATGGCACAGGCCAGCAATAAGTTACTGACCACCAGACCTGCAGTAGGACAAAGGAGGGAGTAGGGAAGGAAGCGTGAATCAGAACATACATTGCCTCATGGGGCTGGTCCCAGTGATGAGCTGCCGAAATCTTAACAACTGGTTCCCTATAAAAAGTTCTGATTTAAGGGGTGTGCCCCAGTATGTATTTTTTGTACCAACAGGGTTACCATACGTCCGTATTTTCCCGGGAGGAATTTTTAAAAATTCCTCCCTGGCGGTGATTTAAGAACCAAAAAGCCTGACCTGTCCGGGAAAACACGGGTGTGTGTTAACCCTGCCTAAAGTTCTTTTTTAAAAAGATGGGCCTGAGCTAGAAATGAGCTCCGGTTCACATGTGTGGGGCCCCGCCACTCCCTGGGAGTGTGCTAGGGTGACCAGATGTCCCGATTTTTGGGATCTTTTTCTTATATAGGCTCCTATTACCCCCCATCCCCTGTCCTGATTTTTCACACTTGCTGTCTGGTCACCCTAAGGTGTGCACATGTGTGGGTCCCAGCTGCTCCCTGCCCCCCTCATTGAAACAGGTGTGCAGGGTTACTTACTGCCCTGGGAACTGCAGGGCACCAGTGGACGTGGGGCCAGCTGCAGACAGGGGCATGGGGCAGGGCTAGCTGGAGGCAGGGGGTGCAGGGCTGGCTGCGGGCAGGGCAGGGGGTGCGGAACTGGCTGGAGACAGGAGGGTGCGGGGTTGGCTGGAGGCAAGGGGGTGTGGGGCTAGCTGGAGACAGGGCAGGGGCTGACTGGAGGTAGGGGCTGGCTGCAGGCAGGGCGGGGGGTGTAGGGCTGGCTGGAGACGGGCTGGCTGCGGGCAGGGCAGGGGGTGCGGCAGGGGCTGATGTGGGCAGGGCAGAGGCTGCGGGGGTGGCTGGAGACGGGCTGGCTGCGGGTAGGGCAGGGGTTGGCTGGAGACGGGGGCTGGCTGCAGGCAGGGGGCGCAGGGGTGGCTGGAGACAGGGGCTGGCTGCGGGCAGGGTGGTGGGTGCTCACGGGGAGAGCTGCAGGACGCAGCCCCAGCCCAGCAGAGCAGCCGGGGACCCACCCGGCAGCAGCGGGAGCCCCAGGGCCAGGGGAGCAGCAGCAGCAGCACCAGGGCTCGTGCTCAGGGCCAGGCGGCAGCCCACGTGGCTCCCGCAGCGCAGCGCCCCCGGCGGCGGGAGGAGGAGTTACATCACTTCCCGGCTGGAGCCCATCAAAGCCTCAGCGCCCCCTGCAGGGCAGCGGGTTAACAACCGGTTCTAAAACGGCTTCAAAATGTAACCACAGGTTCGCGTGAACCGGTGCGAACCGGCTCCAGCTCACCAGTGGCTGCTCCTGGGCTCGTGCTGTTTGCACTCTGCCCCTCGCTGAGGGCTGTGTCTAGCAGCACCGTCTAACTCAGCCCCAGACGTCAAGCTCTTTCTTCACGCTGGCGAAGCAGCAAGACAAGCTGTCGAAGTCATGGCAGCCTAACAGCTGTGTTGGGATCTGCCCCTTGCTCTGAGGTACTCGCACTTGGGCTCTAAGGTGGCACAATTATTCCATGCAGGAAACATACAATTGTAGTCTCCTTTCACGCGTGCAGTGAAATACAGGGCCTGACTCTTCTCCCATAGGATGCAGGTGGTGCAATCTTGCTGGATCTGGGATATAAAGGTCTTTGGGGTAGGGGCAGTTTTCGGTGTCAGTGTGCCCAGCACCTGCCATACAACTGCAGGGCCCTGTTCTCAGCTGGGGACTGTAGGGGCTCTCACAATCCAAGTACATAATATTTGGCAATAATAATTAATAGGAACTTTTATCATGAATTACCATGAACTCCCTCGCTCTCCTCCATAAAACTGATGGATGAGAGCATGGAAGTTTTTAATAGTTGGATGCTTCCAGGTTTCTACCCATGGGATTGGGGTGTCTCTAAATTAATCTCTGAGCACGAGGACACACTGCTTTCCCCATGAACGGGAAACATATGTAACACCAACAGACCCCGGTCGTCGTCGGGTGGAATCGAACCTGGGACTTCTGGAACTAAATGCATGAGCCTCTACTGCATGAGCTAAAAGCCATATGTTAGCTAAGGCTGTAGAGCAGACTCAATCTTTCTCTCCCCCATTGGCTGGGAACAGCAAACGGCAGCCACTGGGAGCTGCGGGGCACGGGGGTAGAGGGAGGGCATTCCTGTGGATGGTTAACGTCAACAAAATGTCTCGCGGCCTGCAATCAGATGACCCCGATGGGCTGCATGTGGCCTGCAGGCTGCAGGTTGCTCACCACTGTTCTAAGTGGTCTCAGTGCCACTAGATGGGACAGAACACCACACCCAGGAGGTGTGTGGGTTACACATACACATGCGTACATCTAATCAAGTGAAAGCATTCCCAGCATTAGAGTATTAAAAGGAATTGTTTTTCTTCTGGTGGCTGATTTCAGCAGATTCAAAGCTGAGTCATTCGATAACCACAGACACCAGTTTTTTTAGTTGTGCTCCAAAAATATGGATGCTATTCTGATAAGACAATACAAAAAGAGCCAACAAAGCATGAGGTAAAATATAAATTTAATGGGTGGAATTGTGCTTAAAAGAGCTGTCCTGAGCCAAGGTGATGCAGAAATGGTCAGGCAGGCAGTAAACATGGGAAGGGCTGTGTCTCAGAGATACCCTCTGTGAGGCACAATTCCCTCCCCGCTCCCAGAAGGGAGTAACTTGCTCCCAGTCCATAGCACGAACAAATTACACCGTCCCCCGGCACTGTCGTCACTCTCCCGCTCCAGGACTGTGAGAAGTACCAGGGCAACAGCACTACCCTACTCCTGCCTGCCTGCACATAAGAGCAAGGCAGCCCATGTATGGGGATGGGGGTTCTGTGCGCACCTTCTCCATGGCATGATCTAGCACAGAATCATTTTCTTATTTGACAAAACTTTGGAAGCACTCCGCCTCGTTGGCGTCGCCTTGGTATGCAGTGGGGTGACCAGCAGAACTGGGGGAAGGGACTTTGCAGAGCATAGAGTTTATCACTGGCAGATTTTGGAATGGCCTAGCTTGAGGGACTGGCCTGTGGGGAAGCAATGACACACCTGCACATGTGTCGCGTCAGTAAGGGCTTTGGAGTCTTCCCAAATAAATCCATTTTACTCTGAATAAAGCTTATACAGGGTAAACTCATAAATTGTCCACCCTCTATAAGACTGATAGAAAGAGATGCACAGCTGTTTGCTCCCCTGGGTGTTAATCACTTACTCTGGGTTAATTTATAAACAAAAGTGATTTTATTAAGTATAAAAAGTAGGATTTAAGTGGTTCCAAATAATAATAGACAGAACAAAGTAAGTTACCTAGCAAAATAAAACAAAACACACAAGTCTAAGCCTAATACATTAAGAAACTGATTACAGGTAAATCTCACCCTCAGAGATGTTCCAAAAAGCTTCTTTCACAGACTAGACTCCTTCCTAGTCTGGACCCAATCCTTTTCCCTGGTACAATCCTTTTCCCTTTTCCCTTGTTAGCTCCAGCTCAGGCGGTAACTAGGGGATTTCTCATGACTGGCAGCCCCTTTTGTTCTGTTCAACCGCCTTTTATAGCTTTGGCACAAGGCGGGAATCCTTTGTCTCTCTCTGGTTTCCCACCCCTCCTTCTAAATGGAAAAGCACCAGATTTAAGATGGATTCCAGTATCACGTGACATTTTTGCATGTCCTGTGAGACCCCTAGTGTCCATTCTTCCAGGGCTGGCTGGCAGGTACCCTGGAAGGTTTGCAAGTAAACAGAGCCATTAACAACCAATTGTCCTAGTCAATGGGAGCCATCAAGATTCTAAACTACCCTTAATGGCCCATACTTTGCATAATTACAATAGGACCTCAGAGTTATACTTCATATTTCTAGCTTCAGATGCAAGAATGATACGTTCATACAAATAGGATGAACACACTCAGTAGATCATAATCTTTGCAATGATACCTTACAAGAGACCTTTTGCATGAAGCATATTCCAGTTACATCACATTCATACTTATAAACATATTTTTATAAAGCATATGGAGTGCAATGTCACAGTTGTGTTCTCAGGCTGCTGGTGATGGAACAGTGATACATACCTGCTCCTTGCTGCCTGCCTGCCTTTTGGGCTTCTAGGAGATGGCTAAGGGTCTGCAAAGCCTGGTAGGTCATGAACCCCCTCATTCACAGACGGTTCACGTCAGTTAAGTTGAGGACAATGGAGGGTCTGGAGGGCAGCCCAGGCCCATGAAGGGAGGTGGGGATCTGTACTAAAACAGCTCTATACTATAAGAAAATAGAGACTGTACTATTGGTAGCCTTTGGTGTCAGTGGTCACAAACAAGGCCCATCACCCTGGCCCAGATCCCATGTCTGGAAAATCAAATTCATTTTCTTCCCAGCTTTCCTGTGTATCAGGCCCTTATTCCAGAAAAGTGTCCCCTCCTGGGAGTGAGCTGACCACCCATTGTTAATAATGTTCCTGGCTGGGGCCTGATCTCAGACACACCAGTGTCATTGTGAGAAAGTGCCCAGACTAATCATTTTGAACTGTCAATCCTGTGTCAGCTACTAGGTTACCCAGAGCAGAGCTATTTGAATGTCCATTTCTGGCCTGTGTAGCATGATGACTTAAGAATCCTTGCTACTCTGAAATCTGAGGATGCATTTACAGGGCCTGACTCTGATCTCACTTCACACCGCTGCAAATCAGCAGCATCTCAGCAGAAGTCAATGGAGTTGGAATGGTGTCAAATTGGTGTAAGTGAGATGAGAATCAAGCTCAGGGTCTGAACACCCTAAATCTTTCATTCTTCCAAAGTAGAAACATGGGCTTTTCTGCAGTTTCCTAGTGGATATGGGGGCCTGTCAGAAGAGCCCTAAAATTGAGCTGGGTGGAGAAAGGGAATTCTCTTTCACAGAGGATTTCAGTGTTTTGAAATGTGGTTTCATTCCCATTTGGGCCAAAACCCCAAATTTTCTACATTCTTTGCCAAAGGGAATGGAAGCTTTGGGGCAATCCCCACAGTGGGGTTTCCCCAGAGCTGTGACCTTTGGAAGCCCTTGGCATCGTGGTGGGACTGCCCCACAGCTGCACACTCTTGAAGCTCCAGGGTCTCTAACTCAGACTACTTCTTCGTTACAAGCTCGGGGTGTCATCCCCTGCAGTGTGCACATAGAATCATAGAAGATTAGTGTTGGAAGCAGGACCAACACCAACTAAATCATCCCAGCCAGGGCTTTGTCAAGTCCGGTCTTAAAAACCTCTAAGGATGGAGATTCCACCAGCTCCCTAGGGAACCCATTCCAGTGCTTCCCCACCCTCCTCGTGAAAGAGTGTTTCCTAATATCCAACCTAGCACATACTCATGCTCGCTGTCTCTTGTTGAGCTAGTGCACGTATAAATAGCAGCGTAGTCGCGGCATCATGGGTAATGGCAGCGGAGGCCTGGCTGAGCCACACCGAGTACTTGTCCACCAGATTCAGGCAGGTTTGTACTCAACATGGCTCTGCTGTGCCCCCTCTGCTGCTACCCGGGCTAGACAGCTGTTTATGCTCATGCTCGCAGGGGAATCGCATGCCTAGCTCGTAATGTACATGTAGCCTCAGTGGAAGTCTGCATGGTGTGGGATGGAATTCATGGCGTCTGGGGGAATTTTGATAAAATTAAACCGTCTCCCCAGTTGTTGTTTTTTTAAATTTTAACAAATGGGCAAATTCTGACTGAAAAGATGTCTTATCAGAGTTTTTTTGACCAACTCCACTTGGAAGGCCCTCCCTGCCCTGCATGGGCACTAGAGAGCCTTTGACATTTCTTATAAGAGCCGGGGTTTGTCCTAGTGTTCAGTCCACAATTTCTGCTTCCTGACTGTTTTGTAGTGTGCGCTCTACCACGATGGTGGCTGCTTTTCAGCAGTGCCGTGTGTGTGTGTTTGTATATGGGCAGATGCTTAGCTAATGTAAATTGCCATTGCTCCATTGTCTACAATGCAGCTGTCACCATCTACAACAGCTGAGGATCTGCCCCATTGCATCCAACCTTGTTGCTAAACATGAAATGGTCCCTAGTTATTTGGGTCAAGTAGGATACAGGCTATTTCCCAGAGACCAGGGAGCATTTCTGGCTGTATCTATTGCTGCAGAAACGCATTAGGGGAACTGAAGATCAAAGACGCCCCGCAACCTTCTTTTACACCCTGTGAGGATATAGGTGTTGTTTCTTTAAACCCGCAGCAGGAAACCAGGCAGGAGTGGGGCTGGGGAAGGTTCAAAGAAGAAGCATAGCAATGATGCAGAGAGAAAGAGGAGCTTTAGAGGTAACAGGGCTTCCCTTAGTCTAATAAAGTTCCTTGTTTAGAAGAAAGTAACTATTTCTGAGATGTTTTACCATAGTCACATGACACACCCCTACAAGGCACAAAGCAGTCCCTGCTCTTTGCTCAGTACATGGTCTGATCCCTCTTTGATCCCCCTAAGGAGTCCTGTTCTGGAGTTCACCATTCAAAATGTTTGTTCTTAAATTGGAGAAGGTTCAGAGAAGAGCTGTGAGAATGATTAAAGGGTTAGAAAACCTGCCTGACAGTGAGAGACGCAAGGAGCTCAAACAAAGAGGTTAAAGGATGACTTGATCACAGTCAACAAGTGCCCAAATGGAGAACAAAAATTTGATAAAAGAGGGCTCTGCTGTCTTATAGACAAAGATATAACAAGATCCAATGACTAGAAGTTGAAGCTAGACAGATTCAGACTAGAAATAAGATGCACATTTTTGACAGTGAGGGACATTCACCACTGGAATAATTTAGCAAAGGTGGTGGTGGATTCTCGATCACTGGAAAGCTTTAAACCAAGACTGGCTGTTGTTCTAAAAAGGATGCTGTAGTTCAAACAGGAATGAATTCAGGGACATTCTCTAGCCTGGGTTGTGCAGGAGGTCAGACTAGATAATCTCAGTGATTCCTTCTGGCCTTATAAATTGTGAATCTATAAATAAGACATAGCATAGGTAGCGAGGAGGAGGGAGGGACATGGTTCCCACTCTCCCTCCTGCACCAGCTGGCAGAGCTGGCCAGACACACACAGGAGAGCATCCTGAAAGGAGTAGGCATTGAGAGCTCCAGGATGAAGTTGGACCATGAGGCAAGACTGAGACCTAAATAAGGGATATGCAAATAAGTCTTCTGCTGTCTCCCAGTCTCAGTATTTATCAAGGCCCCCCCCATCCACATAATATCTGAGAACCTGGAACCACTGTCCCAACTCTACCCACTTTGCCTATTCTGCATGCAGTTCCTTCCACTGAATATCATCAGTTCTCTGAGTTCCTCTGGTCTCTCCCTCTTCGCCGTCCCAGGCATCTCTACTTTTCTTCCCAATTAACCTTATGATATTTCTTCACATGGGCCCAAGTACTTTATCCAGCAAACGAAATGTCCCTTCCAATACTGTTTGCTTTATTAATAGCTATTTTATTAAATGTGGAATCTTTTTTTTTTCATTTTTATAGTGTGTCCAAAAACCGCACCAGTCTGCCATCGTAAATTAAAAGTGCCCTTAAAGAAACCCTATAAAACTCTAATAGTATTTTTTATGTGCAGAGCTTAATTCTCATTGATTTTCAGATGGTTTCTGTCTGTAAGCAAAGGTGAGTTGCCTTGCTTTTAATAAGCCTTTGCTTTTCCCTTGCTGCAGAAATGGCCCAGGCATATAAACGATTCCATGGGAAGTTACTTACCCACTACAGGGAAATGAAGCAGCAAAAATACCAATAATAATAAACGTGAGAAGGAGTCAAAGTAAAAAATGGGATCTGAAATAAATAAGAATGCTGCCTGCAAATATATGTGGGTACTTGAATGATTAATTGCAGACATAAGTAATTAAAAATTGGAAATAGGCCAAGACATTGCTTTTTTATTTGGCTTTAATTTCAGCTAGGCAGGAGCACAGATCATACAGCAGTAACAATAAGAAACTGCTACAAAATTAATCAAAGTATCTAATAATGTGGAGGATGATCCGGGCGCAGACATGTAGGACCAGATATTTGTTACCATGAGAAGTTCCATTAATGGGTAAATGTTTGGCGCTTCAGATCCTTTATGTACCGAGCTATTTCTACTTCCATCAGCCCTGAAAAAGATACATATCCAAAAAAGGAAATCCCAATGTATTTATTAAAACTTTTGACACTATGTATTAGTGGGGCTCTACCACTTTACACTACTTGAGGATCAGGCCCCTGGCTGTTTATTCTAATGTGATGAAATATATATGTGGGTATCTATAGAATCATAGAAATGGGCTGCACGGGACCTTGGGAAGTCATCAAGTCCATCCCCGTGTGCTGAGGCAAGACCAAGTCAACCTAGGCCATCCCTGACACGGGTTTGTCCAACCTGTTCTTCAAAACCACCAATGATGGAGACTCCACAACTTCTCTTGGAGGCCTGTTCCAGAGTTTAACCACCTTGTAGTTAGAAAGTTTTCCTTAACATCTAATTGAAATCTCCTTTGCCACAGATTACGCTGAGAACAAATGCTCACAGTCCTCTTTATAACAGATTGGAAGACTGCTGTCAGGTCCTCAGTGCCCTCTAAGCTGCATGGCCGTGTGGCCGCGCAGCAGTGAATGAAGTGCAACACAGATTCCTCTCCCCCAGCCCTGGACCAAACCCAGCCCAGCCACGGACCTACTGCGGCTGGGGGAGACACCCTCTGCCCCAGCCCTGAGCCCCCTCCCACACTCCTAACCCTTTGGCCCTATCCCCAACACATGGATTTTGTTATGTGCACCAACATGGAGGCAATGTGTCACACATCGCCTCCATATTGGTGCCCATAACAAAATTTATTCCCCAAATGGGTGGGAAAAATTAGAGGGAACCTTGGTCAGGTCCCCCCTCTGTCTTCTTTTCTTGCTGTCATGGTTATATTTTTTTACCTTTTTTCTTAGGTTGGGTTTTCCAAACCTTTTATCAATTTGTTGCTGTCCTCTGGACTCTCTCCAATTTGACAACTTTCTTAAAGTGTGGCACCCAGAATTGGACACAGTAGTCCAGCTGAGGTCTCACCAGTGCTGAGTGTGACAATTACTTCCTGTGTCTTACATGCAACACTCCTGTTACTATATTAGCCTTTTTCACAACCGCATCACATTATTGACTCATATTCAATTTATGATCTGCTATAATCCCCGGATTCTTTGCTGCAGCACTAACATCTAGCCAGTTATTACCCGTTTTGTAGTTGCGTGTTTGATATTTCCTTCCTAAGTGTAGTACTTTGCACTTATCTTTATTGAATTTCATCTTGTTGATTTCAAACAAATTTTTCAGTTTGTTCAGATCATTTGAAATTTTAATCCTGTCCTCCAAAGTGCTTGCAACCCCTCCCAGATTGATGTCATTTGCAAATGTTATAAATATGTCCCATGTTATAAACATGCTCTCTACTCCATTATCCAAGTCATTAATGAAAATATTGAATAGTACCAGGCCCAGGACTGACCCCTGCAGGACCCCACTAGATACGTTGTGCTAGTTTGTCAGCAAACTATTGATGACTACTCTTTGAGTACAGTCTTTCAACCAGTTGTGCATCCCCTTACAGTAATCTCATTTGGACCACATTTCCCTATGTATAAGAGCAATGTATTATATATACTTGTGTGTGTGTGTGTGTCTATAGAAGAGCTAGGTGTTATGAGGCAGATCCTCAGCTGATGTAAGCTACCATAGCTCCATTGATTTCAATTTATACCCACTGAGGATCTGCCTATAGGGGGCTAGATCCTCAGCTGGTGTAAATTGGTGTAGCTACATTGGCTTCCGTGGTGCTGAATCTAACATCCTGGGAACCAGGGCCTTCTGTTAGCTGCCTCCTATAGTTGCCTGTTCTACCCTGAAAGCTGGGGTCTCACCTTCCAAAAAGGAGAGTGACCTTTTGGGCCTCTATCAGAAGAGAACCTGGTCTTCAATGCAAACAGCCTTAAAATTCTTGAAATCTTCTCTGCAGTCCAGCTCTTTCTTTGGGGATGTTTAACGGTGGCGTGACGCTGAGCTCGTGAGGGTTCAGCAACCAGCAGGTTGTGTGACCTGAAAACAACCCGTAAGGACACACTAGAAGAGTATTAAAATGGTAAAGAGGGCCATTCCTTGTAGATAGTTAGCAAAGCCATGTTAAATAGACTGGAACCCTTGATAGATAGGCCTGTACTGTTAGAGAATCAGAAGTAGAAACTAATTTTATTTGTCTGTGTTTACCTTTATCTTGTTAGAAGTTTAATAATGTGATCTAATTAGCTTGTAAATGCTAAACGTTGGTTCCTGTCTATAATATTTCATTACTATATTCTATTGATTCAGAGATCAAAAGGGGATATTAACATTTAGATGGAACTTGTGGTATAATAATATTGTCTTTATTTCTCTTTGAAGTTTGTAGTAAACTACCTATGAATGTTTGAATGATTAACTGCCTTATGCTAATGAATGTAACTCATTATCAGTGTATGCCTAGGAAATAGATACTTCAAAGCAACAATGCACATTACCTATTCTTCACCCAAGGAACGCCTCTGTGATCATTTGCTGCCAAGAGGCTTATCACCTGAATTTCAGCTATAAAGGAATGTTCAGGCCTCAGCCTTACTATCTCAGATCTGCTTCAATTTTGTCAGGGGCAGTCTAAGTCACAAGGCTGAGGTCTCCAGGTCTATTCTGAATTAGCCCTGCAATTTTTATGAAAAAAGTTGAATAAACTCTGCACATGGACTGCCGATTAGACTATAACTTTCAAAATTAATACCAGAAAGATTTCTACAAATTAGCAGCATCACCATCTCTGCCATGAAACTGACCTAAGAACTTTTTTCATATCTGTATGTATAACAATCTTTTAACCACAGTAAATATCTTTCCTTTTTTAGTAAATCTTAGATTTAATTAATAAGGATTGGCTTTAAGTGTGTATTTGGGTAAGATCTGAAATATTCACTGACCTGGGAGATAATGTGTCTAATCTCTTGGGATTAGTAGAACTTTATATATGGTGAATAAGTAATCCTCACTATGTTAGACTTAGCTGTCTGGGTGGGAGCAAATGGCTGGGTTGCTTAAAGGGAACTGTATTTTGTTTTCTTGGTAACTAGTAAGGCATTACAGAAGCAGTTTTGTTACTGGTTTGGTGAAATCTAATCTAATAAACCACCAGTTTTGAGGATTTGTCAATCACGAAGCCCTGTCCAGATTTGGCTGCCCTCCAAAATTTAGTAAGGTCCTAAGGCTTCTCCATGATCAGATGACTGCAACCGTTCTCTGTAGTGGCCTTGAGATGGAACCGTTCATCATCAAACTGGGGGTAAGCAAGGATGCGTTGTTGCCCAACCCTGTTTTACATCTATTTAGCATTTTGGTCCTTGTTAAAGATTACTTCCTCAGTGGAGTTGACATTCAATATAGAATGGATGGGGAGCTCTTTAATCATCGATGTCTCCGCTTGAAGTCTAAAGTCTTCAGGGCATCCATTACTGATCTTCCGTATGCTGATGATTGTGTCATCTTCACGCACACTGAGAATGACCTTCAGTCCATACTGGAATTTCTTGCACAAGTTTACTGAAGCTTAGGACTCTCACCCAATGTTAAGAAGACTAAAGTACTCAATCAACCTGCTTCAGGCCTTGCACATGACCCACCGCAAATCACCATTGAGGGTCAGACTCTGGAGACAGCTGAACACTTTTGCTACCTCAGTAGCCAACTTTCTCAAAATGCAAAAATTGACAGTGAGATCCAGCAGAGGAGCCAGTGCACAAGTGCTTCCTTTGCGAAACTGCTCCGACGCGTTTTCACAGATCGTGACCTATGGCAGAACACCAAAATCCAGGTCTATAAGACAATTGTTGTTCCTAGTCTCCTCTATGGATGCGAAACCTGGGTGACCTATCGACAGCACCTCAAGAATATGGAGAGGTACCACCAACGATGCCTCCAGAAGATCCTTCTTGTCAAGTGGGAAGATCACTGCACTAATGCCAGCATCCTCACTGAAGCCAATGTCACCAGTATTGAAGCAATGATCCTCAAGCATCAACGTCACTAGGCTGAACATCATGGGTGGATGCCAGACTCTCACCTCCCAGAACAAGTCCTCGACTCTCAGCTCCCCCATGGTCAGAGATCCCGTGGTGGTCAGAGGAAACGCTACAAAGACACACTGAAAACGTATCTTAAGAAAACTGATGTGGACATCACAAGCTGGGAAGAGCAAGCCACCAACCAACTCCAATGGCCCCATATCCTCCATCAGGCAGTGGCCCACTTCAAGGAGAAGTGTATTGCCCTCGAAACTGAAAAGAGAGAGAGGAGGAAGGAAAAAGAAATGACCTTCTCCCAGCAGGCCACTGGCCTGCCACAAAATGTTTGTACCTACTGCAGGCGGATTTGCTGTTCCAGGATCGGACTCCTAAGTCATTTCAAGACCCATATGTAAATCCATGGTAGAGATCATCCTCGAGTCAAGAGATCGCCAATCAATCAATCAATCATTGCTGAGTATGTGATCGCCACAGAGTTGTGGAAGCTGCAGAAATGATGACATATGGCTAAGGCTCCATTAGAGCAGAAGATAGTGAGACAGTGTGGTGCTGAGACCACTGTCTGTCATAGTGATCATATTGTCTTATTATTTCCTTGTACTCCCCCATTGTTCTGTCTGTATCCATCTGTTGTCTCTTATCTGATACTTAGATTGGATGCTCTTTGGGGCAGGGGCTGTCTTTTTGTTCGGTCTGTACAGCATCTAGTACAATGGGATCCTGAGCCATGACTAGGGCTGCCAGGCAGTATGGTAATGAATAATAATAAAACAAGGGGAGATGATTCTCACATAGTGGAGGCATAGTTCTGTAGGTACATTCACATCTCCTGTGTACATGGTTTATGCCTGAGGGATTGGGGCCCCAGTCCAGAAAAGCACCTAAGCACGTTCCCATGGATTGCCCAGTTGAGTTCTCGTGAAGAAAGTTTTGCACATCCTCAAATGCATTGCAGGATTTGGCCTTAGGCTCCTTTGCAGCCTAGGGGACCGTATACTCTTCCTACTGGAAACACAGAGGAGAATGTGAAGGTTCCCATTTCGCTCTTAGTTTGCATTCACATTGAACAGGGTATCACAAAGAAGGTGTCTGGGAAGAGTTTACTATGCAAGTTGATGAGTGATTAGCTATAGATGGATGTTTTTATCCTTGTGAAGAGATAGTTAGAGAGAAGAGAGAGTGGCTGCCACTGCATTTCAATGCCATAATTGAGTTGGAAGGACTCTTAAATCCTGGAAAATGCTTTTCAGTCTTCAAAAAGGTAGTTTAAAAAACCCTTTATATTTGCTTTTGACAGCTGCTGGAACCATTACAGTAGGAGATCACATAATTAACTGGGAAAGTTCTTTGGGAGTTTGATACCATCATTTATCATGGTAATACTAGCAACCAAGAACATCTTGGCATGTGATGGATATTTATTCAGCATTACATACTCACGACACTAAAAAAGAAATTACTCATTGCTAAGATGGGCACAAACCAAAAGCCCCAATCCTAACACCTACAACCATGCAGGGAGATTGGAATCCAAATCTAGATCTGGTGTCATATGATGGATCCAAAAACCAACCCCCCGGATCCAAACATCAGACTTTGGGGGTCAGATCTGAGTGCATTTTGTGACTTGAGCTCTTCTCCAGATAATGGTGCATGGGCTAGGCTGTACGCAAGTCTTCCCTTTTGTTAATACAAAGTCAATACATGGAAAAAGCCTGCAACTTGGGGTGCCACATGGGCAGCAGAAATACGCGTGCTCTATGCTAGCACACCTGAGTGTGCAGTGAGCAGATGATCCCGTAGCCATGGTTCTGGGACCTATGTTTAGAACTGATAGATTGATCTAATTTAATTAATTAATTAATTTAAAATGCGCCCATCTAAAGCTCTGGGGACATGTACAGAAATGATTAATACCAATCAAAATACAGCAGAAGTTTTTGTTTTTAATTAAAATGGCTTTAAAATGTTTTCTTAAATCCATTTCACCCAGCTGGTGAAATATAATCTGTTACAGAATCTAATGTGAGTGTTCCTCAGGAACTTACTTTACAATTTAGCTCCAGTGTGCTGTCACATATGCCAAGTCCTAGCCATGGCAGCGTGTGGCTTGCTAATTTTGAAGTACTTGGAGGAGACGAAGGTGATCAGGAACAATCCACATGGATTCACCAAGGGCAAATCATGCCTGACCAACCTGATTGCCTTCTATGATGAGATAACTGGCTCTGTGGATATGGGGAAAGTGGTGGACGTGATATATCTTGACTTTAGCAAAGCTTTTGATATGGTCTCCCACAGTATTCCTGCCAGCAAGTTAAAGTAGTATGGATTGGATGAATGGACTACAAGGTGAATAGAAAGCTGGCTAGATTGTCGGGCTCAACGGGTAGTGATCAACAGCTCGATGTCTAGCTGGCAGCCGGTATCAAGTTGAGTGCCCCAGGGGTCTGTCTTGGGGCTTGTTTTATTCAACATCTTCATTAATGATATGGACGTTGGGATTAATTGCACCCTCAGCAAGTTCGTGGATGACACTAAACTGTGGGGAGAGGTAGATAAGCTGGAGGGTAGGAATAGGGTCCACAGTGACTTAGACAATTTGGAGGACTGGGCTAAAAAAAAATCTGATGAGGTTCAACAAGGACAAGTGCAGAGTCCTGTGCTTCGGATGGAAGAATCCCATGCACTGCTATAGGCTGGGGACCAACTGGCTAAGTGGCAGTTCTGCAGAAAAGGACCTGGGGATTACAGTGGACAAGAATCTGGATACGAGTCAACAGTGTGCCCTTGTTGCCAAGAAGGCTAATGGCATATTGGGCTGCATTAGTAGGAGCATTGCCAGCAGATCGAGGGAAGTGATTATTCCCCTCTATTCAGCACTGGTAAGGCCACATCTGGAGTATTGCATCCAGTTTTGGGCACCCCACTACAGAAGGATATGGACAAATTGGAGAGAGACCAGTGGAAGGCAAAGAGAATGATTAGGGGGCTGGGGCATATGACTTATGAGGGGAGGCTGAGGGAACTGGGGTTATTTAATCTGCAGAAGAGAAGAGTGAGGGGGGATTTAATAGCAGCCTTCAACTACCTGAAGGGGGGTTCCAAAGAGGATGGAGCTCGGCTGTTCTCAGTGGTGGAAGATGACAGAACAAGGAGCAATGGTCTCAAGTTGCAGTGGGGGAGGTCTAGGTTAGATATTAGGAAACACTATTTCACTAGGAGGGTGGTGAAGCACTGGAATGGGTTCCCTAGGGAGGTGGTGGAATCTCCATCCTTAGAGGTTTTTAAGACCCAGCTTGAGAAAGCCCTGGCTGGGATGGTTTAGTTGGGGTTGGTCCTGCTTTGAGCAGGGGGTTGGACTAGATGACCTCCTGAGGTCCCTTCCAACCCTGATAGTCTATGATTCTATGGTTCTATGAATTCATCATATATCTATTTGCCCAGTGCCTTCTTTTCACTTTTCCATTCAGGCTGTCAAATCAGGTATCTGTTCTGTATCTTCCTACTCTTGGTCTTATAGATCCCTCCTCAGCACAGTACCTGAGATCCTTAGAGAAGTGCACTGAATGCCTTAATGAGCATCATTTGTGTGCAGTTCTTTTTTTGCTGTCTTCCTCTCCTAACTTTGCACTGTCAAATCTAATTCCCTCAGGAATCAATAGCTTTCAATCAGTCTCTGAGGTTCATTTTAAACCAGTCTGCCATTAAATAAATAAGTAAATAAACAATGCAGAGCAGCACACTAATTGTGATTATAGCGAACTGAAGGATTATAGCCTATAAGGGAAAATGTATTTACCTGTGATCAGAATTCTGCTGTGTAATCCCACTTTCTGTTCTGTCAAACCAGCAAACTAGTGTGAGATATGGGCATAAATCTGTGTGCCTTGCCTAGAGGGTTGTGATGAGATGCCTGAAGAAACACAAACTTTTCGATCTCTTGGGTCTGTGGAGTCCTCATAAACCAGAATTCACCAAAGATGGGTGAACCCATTTTGAGCTGAGTTTGGAAGGACTCACACAGCTCCAGGAGTTAAAATGGACAAAAAGAAAAGCTTCCTGATGATGAAATGGATTAGACTGCAAAATAGTCTTAGGTGGTAGGACCACCAGGACATGGTACATTAAAAAAATATACGGCCTGGAACAGTCCTGCATTGTTGGGGGTATGGATTAGATCATTCCAATGGTATTTTTCATCTCCAATTTCCTTAATATTCTATCACATGCTTTGATGAGTTGCAAAAAAATACCTTCCAAAGCTACCTCGTGTATGTAGTCAATTTAATCATTTTTTCATTAAAATGAGAAAGAATCAACAATCAAGTTTTCTGTCTGCAAACACAAATAAGAGTGACATATTTTTTAAACACTAAAAGGCCTCCACACTAATGTAGCCACCTTCTTGGCTGGCACACTGGGGACTGAACCCAGGGATCTCCAGAGCTAAAAGCATAAGTTGCTATCAGTTGAACTGAAGAACAGGTCTCCCAAATGAAAAGCTAGAAAAGACTCCTGCCTTCTGTGGATTGGGTACAGAAGGGGAATGCATAACACCCTGAACAGTGGGATACACAAGCATTTACTCCTGAATGACAACTTGGCTTCTCTTTTAAAACAGAGCAAATCTTTGGCTTGTCTACACAAGACTTGTCCTGTCTGCAAGCTTTGTCACTATTGCAGCTTCAGCTTGGGAAGGAGAGGTGTGCCAGCAGCTGCTGGCACTTAAATTGCAGTGTCTAGAACTGGTCAAAATGTTCCAAATGAAAAGGTTTTTTCAATGAAAAATGGCCTTTTTCCAAAATCAACATTTGCTGCCATAAAAAAGAGCAAAACCAAAACCAAAACGTCATCATTGTTGATATTTTTCCTTGAAAAATCCCATGCGTTTCTGGATTTTTTTTTCAAAATATTGATTGAAATTATAATCCAAATGGTTCTAGAATTTTTTTCATTTCTTGAAAACCATTTTTGATATTTTCAATAAAAAATAAGTATATGCTTTTTTTTAAAGAAGCAATACAAAATTTAAAATTTTAAAGAAAAATCTGTCATTTTTGACCACTCTGACAGAGTCACCTAGAGCTGCTCTGAGAAGAGGTAGACAACACCATGGTCAGGACACCAATGGACACGTTTAAACAGGTGCATCTACCCTTGCAATCATTAGTGAACGTTCTAGTGTAGACACATCATCATGGCTGCTTGTCCTTGCTCTGAATCTTGGAGCTTTATGCTCCTCTTAACCATCCTTGGTAGCCAGAGCTCCTCCCGCTCCCAACACCTCTCTGCCCACACCCCACCCACTCGCTTGCAGTGGGGCGTATTGGGTGAGTAGCTCCTGATCTTCTCATCATGGCTGGAGACAAACTCTGATTTACTCTCCACATGCCTTCTTAGTTCCCTGAGTTATGAGACAAGGGCTGTGACCATCTAACCCTGAGTTAGTTTTTCTTCTATTCTCATTTCCCTTCTTCCTAGAAATCATCACACTCTGTTCATATTCATTAGCCTAGGTAGTGCAGCTTGGCCAGAGTGCATAACTCTTACTCATACAGGTGAGCGCTTCGACACACCACTAGCCCCAAAGAAGGCAAGTACTCACCAGCAAGTCAGGGTTGCCCAATCTCACCCACACACTGGTCCGTTATAATACCCATTTGCGCGGATGGTTTAAGACAGAAAGATACCAAAAGTTTTGCAGGTCTGAACTCATTCAAACTGGACCATACATTTCTTCAATTCTTTTGGCCGTTCTGGATCTTCCATACAACACACATTCCTATAAGTTGCATTTTACTAGTATTCACTCAAAATCACAAGTCTCACGTTCAATCTCTAATCAGATGCAAAGCCACACTTCTTTCAAATCACAAATAAAATGTTGTGTTATAGGACTATTGTATTGCAGAAATCATTATATTTGATTGTATTCAGTCATGCTTTATGGGACTGACTTACCAGTGAAGGGCAGTTATGTAAGCAGCCACCAATTTGTCAATGAATCCAAACATGAAAAAATAAACAAACAAAGCCGCTCTGATTTCTTAACTCTTAAAGATTCTGGGCCAGAGTCCCAGCTGGTGTAAATCAACAAAGTTTTTGAACTTAAGAATACCTGTTTCATCCAGAAGTAAATCATACATGAATTCAATTTATATCAGGTGAGGTTCTGGCCCACAGTTCTTCTCATGAGCACCTACACATGTCAGAACTAGCTGTTTGAAATATAACTGGAGAGAGAGGGAGTATTCCGAGTGATTAACATAATTACCTTCAGGCATGTGAATAGATCAAATGCAGGAAGGGAAACATCAGGTGTAGCGTGATGGTAAATCATAGTCCAAGCGTCCCCAGAGAAGAGCAAGCAGTGCGGCCCCCTGCCATGCTTGCACAAATTCACAATGGAGAGGTGACCATTCCCTCCCCATGGGAAGGAGCTGTCATGTCATCCTCTTATTCGGTACTTGCCCTCCCACATGTGATCTGCTCAGAAGCTAAGGAAGGGTCACTGGCCCTGAGCTAAATTCTTAAACATGGTGAATAAGCCACCCTAGTTACCATTTCAGAAGCACCAAAAGAAAGCTGACACGCTTTCAGTGACAAGCATCTGGCTTGTAGCAGTTGGCAGTTTGTCAAGTGACATCAGGGAATGTCTAAAACTCCTGGTTTGAGGTTTTTCATAGGAGTAGAAATGAAAGTGAGGAACTGGCAGCAGGACTAGCTCCAGATTTGTTGGGCCTCTGTTCAAAGCAACATGTATGGTCATGTCCGGTTCCCTCCCAACCTACAGCATGGACTCTCTCCATTGCCACAAAGCCACCACAGCTCCCACTCAGTCTTCCTCTGGGCTGATGACCATCCTCAGGCTATGAAACCATCTGAAGCACTGGGACCCTCTGCCAACGTCTGCTATGTAGACCAGGGAGCCAGAAGGTGGAGCCAAAGTACCAGCTTCCAAGTGAAAAAGGCACGTAGGTGGACCTCATCCCTGGGCAGAGGCCCGTGCTCTACTTAAATCTTATTTTGAGGGGTTACGTGGGACTTTGGTGGTGCCATGGTCCTTGGCATTGAATTTCACTTTTTTATGAACCAGGTATCTCATCCCACACCTGACCAGAAGATTAAAAGAACTCTCATGTTCTACACAAAGAAATGATGTCAACCCTATATGGGACCCAGCCCAGGCCACGAACCCTAAGGAGGTAGTCACAGGACAAGATTCCCAAGTGCAGTGACTTTTCATGGTATGAAGTGAACTTTTGTGCATTCTAACACTGGCCGTGTGTATCCTGGGGACTTGCTTTCCTTCCCTTTAAGATCTGGGGCTGGGATTTTCAAAGGTGTTCAGGGTTAGCCTGGCTCTGCTCCCACTGATGTCTGTGGGTATTTTGACATTAACTTCATGGGAGCAGAGTTAGGGATGATGCAGAGCACTTCTGAAAATCTCACCCTAAAAAAGAAGGGAAAGATTTCAAGTCACGTGCCCATAAGCAGAGTCCTAGAGGGTGATATGAAAGTGCATAGCTCCAAAGAGTCACAAATTGGGGAGGGGCATCACCCATTTGAGCAGCAAAGCTCCCTATACTCCACACAAACCTGGAGGGAAATCCTGACACATCTGAAGTCAGTGGGAGCTTTACCACTGACTACAGCGGGGCCAGGATTCCATCCCTTACCTTTGTCCTGGCATTTTATTGTGAAAAAATGACTGTCATCAGAAATACCAAAGCATGAAGCTGAGGCCATATACAGGGTCATTTAGACTAATAAGAGGGCCCCACAGTATTCTTCAGTTTCCTGAGTAAACTGTGCCACTCATCTGGGGTCTTTGTCACACACTTTGCCTCACATGTGGGTTCCGGCTGGCTGAGAGCTGCATGCAGCTGCCGGGAGTTTTTGGTTAAGAACAGACTCGTTTCCTTTAGATTTCAAGCAGCACATCAGTCATTACCATTTCCCTGTTCATATTCACTGAAACTTAGATTGTAAACTCTTTGGGGGTAGGAACCATCGTGCTGTTCTGTGTTTGTACAGCTCCATGACTGGGGCTGGAAGGCTCTACCACAAGATAAGTAATCAAATAACAAACTGGGGAGTTTTGCAAGGGGTGGCTGTTCGGTTGGTATCTCTAGAAGTTGATTTTGCATAATAAAAATTCCATATGTTATATAATGAACAAGAAAAATGATCTCTTTCTTTCCAATGTCCATACTTTTACTGCTGATAAAATCAGTCCAAACATGCGTTATTTCATACGCATTATCGTCTGGGTGAATGTATCTTTCTGACACTGAAATGGCTAAAAATACCAGATGGCCTCATACAAATTAAAACAATTACAGTACAGTTCTGGAGCAGAATTTCTCTCAACAATAACATCAAGGATGTTTCTCGTGTTCTCTCCTCTCAGGAACTAGCCTCAAACACAAATAAATCAGTTTCCTGGCTCTGAGATCATGCATCACTCTTGTAATCTGTACTTATAAACCAGCCTTTTGTCAATATCTCTGTCATTTCCTATGCACACAGTTAAGGGACCACTCAGTGTAAGGATGGCAGAATCTGGCCCTAAGTGATCTGACTATAAATGCCAATAATCATCCTCAATAGATATATTACAAGCTTGGCCACAGCTGGCAAAGCTCTTCCCCCTTATTATCCGAGCGGTCTGGCTATCATAAATATTTGGATGGAAACGTAGCAAGACCGATGACCATGGAATTCATATAACATGGGCCTTGGCTCTTCATCATAACTGTGCAGTAGGGCAGGAGTGGAGCTGCCCCACCAGAGTGGGGGCAGTGGAAAGGTGCCTGCAAGGCAACACGGAGCTCCTCCTTTGTGCCGGGAGGAGAGTCATTTGTGAGACCCCTTTAAGGGATGCTGTATGCCCATCCTCATGCAGCAGGGCAGTGGGAATGTGGCTCTGCCTACTCTCCCCTGCTCTCCTTCACCTTTTGGGGGAGTCGCTCTCCAGAACCACTTGTGTGAGTAAGGATTACTCCAGGTGAGGATGCTCCAAGAGCTGCAGGATGAATTAATGGAAACGCGCTCATATCAGATGGATTCTGGGTAGCTATAGAAGTAAACATTCGGGTTTGCTGGTGTTTTGCTTGGCACAAAGGGAGAAGGGGTCAAGGAGATCTGAAGCCGCCTTTCCATCCCCTGGATCCTGGGATGAGCCAGGACCCAATATGGTACCACTTACGATCATCTCAGAGCTGCTTTAAGTTTCACCAGCTGGTAACTGTCACATCACCCCATTCCCTCTCCTACTCCTGACATGTCCCCAGGAAACCACCTGGTCTGGGGAGCCCCGGGGCTATTACACCCCCTGAGAATTCCAGGCAAGGGGAATGCCCAGCTCGCTAGTTCAGCAGCATATGGGGGGATGAAGAGGGGACAGGAATATGTACCATAGAATTTAATCCTACATATCAACCCCTCAGCCGTTATCTGTTTGTAGTTCCTACTGAAATCAATGGGAGTTTGTATGTATGTAATGTATGTATGCTGGATCCAGTCCTAGGAGATTCGTATTCAGGGAGCTGAAACTAGGTTTCATTGGGTTTAACAGTAAAAATACTTCCCCAGTATAAAAACATAAGATTATATTTTATTCCTAACTTTCCCCCACTGCTATTAGGCTGTTTCTTGTCAGGCCAGGCAGCACTGTGCTGTGAAATGTGCTATCAATCAGACAGTGATAAGGAATTTCTTTTTCGGCTACAGATTTCTCCCTACAAGAGAAGAGAAGCATGAAAGTCATTTCATCCTCCAATATTTTGCTGTTCCTCCCCCAGGGCAGGATTTTAGCAGGAATTCCAAGAGCATGAAACACAAAGCTCGGTGATGACTGCGAAACTCATCTGTGACTATTCAGTTGAATTTTTAAGGGAACTCTAACTTTACCTGCTTTTTGGGTGTGATACCTCCCATGAATATTTTAGTGAGTTTATGGGAAGAGATGTCCATGGAAACAGTGCATTTTACGTAGCTATAGGAGAATTTTACATTTGCTGCTGACGAGCGTCGAAGCCTATGTCAGAAATGTGATTTTAAGAGGGGAGGCTGCAGACTATTGCATAGGGAGCTAGTCTGGGTGTCAGGAGACCTGGCTTCTCCTCCCAGCTCTGCCACTGACTCACTCTGACACACTGGGCAAGTCACATCCCTGCTCTGTGCCTCAGTTTCCCTCCCACCCTTTGTGTGTTGTCGCAATTATTACAGTGAGCTGTTCAGGAGCAGGGGCTGTCTCCCATGATATGCTTGTATGGTGCCTAACACCTGGGAGCTTCCGTCTTGGTGGGGACCTCCGGATGCTGCTGTCGTTCAAACAATACTATGGAGTTCTATTCATCCAATCATGGAACACTGGTGGATGAGCCAAGGAAACTTGCAGTGGAAAGCTTCTGCACAATCTGCAAGACAATAATTACTCCCAGCAGCTATTTAAGGAATCATTTTGAATAACAAAACACGTGTGGGGAATGGCAATCTGCTCATGGACAGTTTGCAAACAGAAGAGAGAGGTGGAATTCCGATGAAGTGAGCTGTAGCTCACGAAAGCTTATGCTCAAATAAATTTGTTAGCCTCTGTGGTCCCACAAGTCCTCCTTTTCTTTTTGCGGATACAGACTAACACGTCTGCTACTCTGAAACCTAGAATAGCTGAGTCATTATGAATTATTCACCCAGTTCAACTGAAGAAGAGAAGCCAGCCCTTGTCCTCTTTGGGGATAGGCCGCATTTCGGAAAAGCAACAGGTTGGGAAGAAGACGCTTTCCCCATTATTAGCGTTGAGAGCAGCATTGGTATGCACCGTATGGTTCCTTCTCTGCCCTTCTCTCGGTCTGGGTTGCTTGAGCAGATAAGCTGTGCTAACAATACACTAGACATCTGAAAAATGATGGCCCTTTCAAGTGATACACATATTTCATTTAATTCCAGTTGCGAGGCCGCCCTGGTGCTCTTTCGTTAGAGGAAACAGTGACCTTCCCCACCTCCCATTTGAATCTCCACCAACAACCCACTTCTTATCATCTCGTTATTGTTTTATTTATCAAAGTCGGAGCATGAGAGAGCAGGAGCAACAGCTGAGAGCAGCGTTTAAGGCTGATGGCGTTTTCAATTGCACTTGGCTGGCACGACTGTTGCATCTTTCTGAAATGGCAGCAGGGCGATCCTAAAAGTAAAAGGCTCCATCCGACTCTCCTTGTGCACAAGGGGCCGAATTCTGCCACCCTTATCCATGCTGAGCGGTATCCTCTGTGACTTCACCAAGGTCCTACGCCAAACGCAAATTGGCCATACCCAGCGATCGGAGCCGGTGTCCGGAATAAATGGAAAAAGACGGTTAAAGTCCAAACCAATTCAACCGACTTGAAGGATGAAAAATATTTTTGAAGCTTGTGAGCACGCAGCAGCGCAGAGCAGAGAAAGCAAATGCAAGTCCCAGTGCTAGAAGGGGTCAAAATGAAAAGCCACCTTCTGCTTCCCGTGTAGCAGGAAAGAAACAAAGCAAGCTCTGGCAGACTTCATTTCTCATTCTGCCCCAGTGTATTTCTGTCCCCGTTCTTTTGCTGTACTGTTGTGTTTGTTTGTGTTATGGAAATGTGATTATTCGACACATGGAAATGAATTTATGGAAGGGGAGAGATTGTGGAAAAGATAGCCGCGGGACAGTGATTCACCTGGCCTGACAGGGTGCCGACCCGGGTTGGGTAGCGAATCCCTGTCCAATGATGCTGTATTGCTCTGGGTTTTGTGCCCAAAGACTTTATAAGACTGTGTGGAGTTGATACCATAGTGCAGCACATCTGACTGCACCAAAAACAACTGCAGGTTCAAGCTCTGAGTCTGTGACTTAAAAATATGGGGTTATTTAGCTTGGAAGGTGGGGGACTGTCTTTTACTATGTGTCTGCACAGCGCCTAGTGCAGTCGATCTCGGTTGAGGTCTCTGGGTGTTACTATAATACAAATAATTAATCATGAAAATTAGTGAAAAGAATTATTTACCCAAGAACAGAATCTAGCCAGAGGTGCTAAAAGTAGACAGTCCCAGCTGGTTAAAGCTTCTCGTGTCTAAACACCTGATTTCTCTGATTGATTTCTCTTTCGCATAGTTTTATACAGCTGGAGTTGTATATACAGAGAGTTGTTTTGCCAACATATGGCTGAATTCTGGCAGGTGCTTCCAAATAAGTATAAATCCCCTTCAGAAAGCAAATACACACTGATGCTTTACGGAAAATATACTATGAAACCCGAAACTACACATTTTCTGTCTGGTTAAAAAAGATGAAACTTGGATCACGTTAATGGGGAAGTAAATGGGGAATCCTGGGCAAGTTTCAGGTGGACTTGGACCGATAAACGGTTTTGCATCCTAGCTGGGTGACACTGATTTTGTGTGGGTTTGGCACAAAACCTTGAATTTGACTATTTGGGAGCGAACCTCACTCCATGATTTTAGCTTCACTTGAACTCAGATCTCAAAGCAAAACTCAAGGGGTGTGAAGGGAGCGGACTGACTGGAAAACACAGTTGCACAGGTCCCTAACAAGACAAAGGGGCTAGGCCTTGAACAGTTCTAATATACACAATGCCCAAGCATAACAGAGTATGCACTTAAGGATAGAGAGGACCACAAGAGGCTATTCCAGGGATTTGGATTGAACAAAGACCCAGGAAAAGGCCTGGTAGTATAGAAGAGGAAGAAGTGTTGGGGAATTAGGAGTTGGATGGGGGCAAAACCCCAGGACACTGTTCCTTTAAGGGCCCGTAATCAGGAGCCCCATAGTGTAGGATGGAGCAAGGGTCCCCTCGCTTCCAGCCAATCAGGAGAAGGTGTCTGAAGGGCAGTATATGTACAGAGGAGGGGAGACAGTGAAGGAGAAGGAAGCCAAGGCCAGAGGGCTGGGTTCCAGCCACAGACGGTGGGGACTGGCAGAGACAGGAGGAGCAGACCAGAAAAAGGAAGAGCTCTGTGTGTGGCAGAAGAGCCCGGGCTGAGTATGGACTTTTAGGAGGTGGAGTTGGACTTTATTTTGGGGACCTTCTGAGGATTTTTTGAACCCCTGGTTATGAAGGACTCCGAGGACTGTTTGAATCTTATCTATTGTTAAACCAGCCCCAGGCAGAGATGCTGCAGCGACAAGAAAGACTGCGTGGAGCACTTAAAGGGGCTCGCAAAAGGGAACAAACAGGGGGCCTACAAAGCAACCCCTGGCCACAAGGGGGTGCTCAGTAAGCAGCCACCCCATTACAGCAAGCAACCCTGCAGAGTGCTAGGCCATTGGCATGCTGTGTGAGCTCTGTTCATTACCCTAATTACAACTGTGTCCCTCTTACCTTGTTCTGCCCCCATCAGTTGGCTGTATCCAAATGCTGTCTATCTTCTAGTGAGATTATAATCTCTTCAGGGCAGGCACTCTTTCTTTTTGGGTATGTTTGTGCACAGCACCTTGCACTATGGGTCCCTGATTGGCGGTGTGTGTGCTACCACAATAGAAACAATAATTAAATGCGTCCGTTTCTTGGCGACAACAGTCCCAATAATCCCCACTCCACCCCACATCCATTTCCTGGCCTCCGAGTGAAACACACCCCTGTGCAAAAGGCCTGGGGAATGAGCCTATGCTCCCCCAAATCCCACTTCCGCTCAAAATAGTGCTTATGTAGGTTCTGTGATGCCTAGGCCTTGTGCAGAGAGGTGAACATCCTCAGAGCCTGAAACGGTGCACTGGCCGTGGGAGCTACCCCCTGCTGCAGAGGGTTAGCAATCCTGGCTCTCTTGGTAATTTTCAGCCCAGCCAGATTCAGGCTTTCTCTCCTCCATCCTGCATTCCTGCAGTTGCGGGGGTTTCCTATTGGTTTTCTGGCATAGGCATAGGTCAGAACTTCACTTCTGTGCTGTGGGGGCTTGTTTGTTTTGCAGTCATTCAGCTTAAATGACGTTTTTTCTTTCCCCCCCGATGGTTGAATAAGAGAGGAGATTAATGCGCAAAAGGAAAATGAGATTGCTCCTGTTGCCTACGCTGTGCCTTATTTATATTAATAATTGAATACATCTAAGATTACTTTTATTGGGGAAACAATAAATGTTTAATAAGTGAATGAGCAGTCCATCATAACAGTGAGCACTAGTCACAAGGCTGTTGGGGAGAGAATTGTTGTTGCATTAAATCATCAAAGAGACATTTTATTACCATTGCTGTGTCATTAACACCAAACATTATTCTGCAGTGAAATGAGGTAACTAGAAAGATAAAATGAGATTTTAGTAGTGACAATATGCAGTCTCGTAAAATGTGTGAGCTTTGATGCTTAAATTGAGCTCGGAGACTGATATACAGTGTGCCGAGCCCTCCGCTTTAGGGCACGGATGGACGGTGCTGCCAATCAAAACTAGAGTTGCTTGTTAGGCCGGAATTAAACAGACGTTGGTTGTCAGTGCGCTGTAGGAAAGGTCTGAGACCTTGGTTCTGTGCAACAGGAACACACTTAATAATTGAACAGATGAGGAAAAAATGTCCATAGTTACATGAGGCCAAGGGAGGCATTTGAATTTTGCACTGGCATTACTGTGTGAGAACTCAAGAACAAGATGCAACCGAACGAGGCAAAACCAATTAAAAACATATTAGCAATTTGCTCTTTCCCACTGGTGTTTGCAGTGGTGCGGTAGCCATGTTGGTCCCAGGCTCTGAGAGAGATAAGGTAGGTGGAGTTTGAAGGAGTGTCACTTCCACCCACTTAGTTGGTGCAATAAAAGACTTTACCTCAGCTACCTTTTCTCTCTCATCTGCAACTGGAGGCAAACGGAAACATGGAATGATGGGAAAGGAAACAAAAAAAGTGCTTTCTAGATAGCTAATGTCTCTGGGTGTGCTCCGGCAGTGCCTCTGGAAAAGGCTTCCCTTGGTTTATACAGACTAAACTACCTCAACAATACTACTTATCACCATGAAAAAGAGAAGACCAGACTCCATTAAGTCTGCTAAGGCTCTCGTTCACCAACCCAATTAATGGGGGCAGCACCCGGACAGGGATGGCTGAATATGCTTGTCGATTTTCAGTACTGTATCTGTGCATTTGCACGGACAAAAAGGCATGCACAAATCTACCCATGGTTTTATCATGACAGCCTGCTCAATCAGGTAAGGCATTTCCAGTGGAGATAGGGAATTATTAATGCCATTCGACAAACCACTGGTAAGACCCCGTTTGGAATCCTGTGTGCAATTCTGGTCATCTGTGTTCAGTAAAGAGGAATTCTAACTGGAACATGTGCACAGAAGGGCTACTGGGTTGCTCAGGGAATGAAGAGCCGATCTTACAAGCGGAGATGAAAAGAGCTTGGCTTGTTTAGCTGAGCAAAAGGATGCTGAGAGGGGTCTGATTGCTTTCTATAAATGCACTGGGGGGTAAACATCAGGGAGGGAGAAGAGCTCTTTAATCTCTTGGAGAATGTTGGCACAAGAACAAATAGTTATATACCGCCCATGAATAAATTTAGGCTGGAAATTAGAAGGTGTCTAACCATCAAAGGAGTGGGGTTCTGGACCAGACTTCTAACAGGAGTAGTGGGACAAATAACCTAACTAGTTTGAAGATTGAGCTTGATACGTTTCCTTCCAGTCATGAGTGTGTCCCGTACGTAGACCTTTCAGAGTTCTCCATGCATAGGTAATATGCTTTTTGCCTTTATCTGGTACCACTAAAACAGATGCAGGTAAAATGCAGGTAAAATGTTGAGAAGAAGTTTGATACATAAGAATGGCCATACTGGGTCAGACCAAAGGTCCATCTAGCCCAGTACCCTGTCTTCCAACAGTGGCCAATGCCAGGTGCCCCAGAGGGAATGAACAGAGCAGGTGATCATCAAGTGATCCATCCCGTCGCCCATTTCCAGCTTCTGGCAAACAGAGGCTAGGGACAGTTCAGAGCATGGTTTTGCATCCCTGCCCATCCTGGCTAATAGCCGTTAATGGATACTCTAGATAAAGGCTCAGTAAATTATTATGTGGGACTGGATTGTTTCTAAAGTCCACAACACCACAACTGCAGACTAGAGCAGAAGAGAGAGAAAGGAGAGCAGTGAAAAAACAGCAGAGACCACTCCCTGCTGGCACTCCTTAGAGCGTGGAGAGGAACCAGACCATGGGCCCATGGTACCAGCCCGGGGCACTGGATGGCCATGCACGGAGCATATGCTGCATCCATTTATGGAGGGCAGGAGCAGGCCTGCTTATATCTTCTGCATCCCCCGCCCCGACGACAGGCCATTGCCTACAAGTCATAACAGAACCCTGAACTCTCTGTTTGTCTCTGTCTCCCCTTCAAAGTCTCCTGGATATATGCAGTGCCTGAAGACCAAGGTGTCTCCCTTTTCCAAATAATGCAGACATTGAACAATACCAATGCAATGGTGAACGTGCCCATCATTTTACAGCCTATCTGTGTTTACATTGTACGGCATGTGCGTGTGATACAAAACACCATGGACTCTCAGGTAGGCTGGAATCTGAAATTATTACTGGTAAAACATAGTTACAGCATGGGGGGGCTCTATCCTGGGAGGCAGGGACTCTGAAAAAGATTTCAGAGTAGCAGCCATGTTAGTCTGTATCCGTAAAAAGAAAAGGAGGACTTGTGGCACCTTAGAGGCTAACAAATTTATTTGAGCATAAGCTTTCGTGAGCTACAGCTCACTTCATCGGATGCATACAGTGGAAAATATAGTGGGGAGATTTTATATACACAGAGAACATGAAACAATGGGTGTTACCATACACACTGTAACCAGAGTGATCAGGAAATGTGAGCTATTACCAGCAGGAGAGCGGGAGGGTGGGAGGGGGGAACCTTTTGTAGTGATAATCAAGGTGGGCCATTTCCAGCAGTTAACAAGAACAGTAGGAGGGGAAATAAACATGGGGAAATAGTTTTACTTTGTGTAATGACTCATCCATTCCCAGTCTCTATTCAAGCCTAAGTTAATTGTATCCAGTTTGCAAATTAATTCCAATTCAGCAGTCTCTCCTTGGAGCCTGTTTCTGAAGTTTTTTTTGTGGAAGAATTGCCACTTTTAGGTCTGTAATCGAGTGACCAAAGAGACTGAAGTGTTCTCCGACTGGTTTTTGAATGTTATAATTCTTGACGTTTGATTTGTGTCCATTTATTCTTTTACGTAGAGACTGTCCAGTTTGGCCAATGTACATGGCAGAGGGGCATTGCTGGCATATGATGGCATATATCACATTGGTGGATGTGCAGGTGAACGAGCCTCTGATAGCATGGCTGATGTGATTAGCCCTATCGATGGTGTCCCCTGAATAGATATGCGGGCACAGTTGGCAACGGGCTTTGTTGCAAGGATAGGTTCCTGGGTTAGTGGTTCTGTTGTGTGGTGTGTGGTTGCTGGTGAGTATTTGCTTCAGGTTGGGGAGCTGTCTGTAAGCAAGGACTGGCCTGTCTCCCAGGATCAAAACTCCCATTGAATTCAGTGTCCAGGGTTGGGCACCCACAGCCTGTGTAGGAGGAGTGGGTATGTCCCTAAGATGTGCTTTGGGACAATACAGCTCTTCTGGGCCCAGGGTCTTTAACCACCACCCCCTTCCACACGTCTCTCCAGAGAACCACTGTGCAGTTTGGCTTTGTGCAGAGGAGTGTAAGGTGTCCCCCTGAAAGGGTGGTCTTCTTCCTACCATCTTCCCCAGGCATAGGAAGTGTAGGTGTTCTGCTGTGTTTCAGGCCTTGTGTCTCCATGGAGCAGGAGGGCCGGTTGAGGCTAAGACTGTCTATGGATTAGACTGTCTCCCAGCACGAGAGTATCTGAGCACGACCTTTACTGCATTTACCCTCACACGCCACCTGTTAGGAGGGCAAACGCTATTACCCCATTGTTTAGATGGGGCACGCAGGCGCGGAGGGTGGGGTTCACAAATGAATTGAAATGAATGGGAGTTAGGTGCCGAAATACCTTTAGGAATCCCAGCCAGGGATACTGAGGCCTGGATGCACTAAAGGAGTTAGGCGCCTCCGTCCTTGTTTCGACTCCACAGCGATGCATAAAACTCCTGCGTAACCATCACTCAGCCTCTACATTTTCTGGGTGAAAGTCCCCTCGGTGTCCATGTTTTTCTTGGCAGCCAGACACCTATTTCGTACCTAAACCATGGGGTGATTTCCAAAGTGGGGAAAGATGGGTGTTCAGCCACTAAGTCACATGAGGGGCCCGAGCGGGTAGGTGAGCTCAGAGGCTGCCTACTGGATCGACTCCATTCAAACTCCAGCTGGAGGAGGAGGGCTGTTCTACTGTGGATAAACACTTCAATAGTCATTAGGTGAGAGAGAGACTTGGTAGTGCAGTGGTTAGGGCACCCACGTGGGAGACCCAGGGTCAAGTCCCCCTGCTCCAGTAACTTTCTTTCTTTATCCGGAGCTTGAACAGGAGAGATTGAGGGAGACCCACATCACAGTATCCCAGAGTGTGATTAGAGCATGCTCGTAAGAGGTGGAAGACCTCTATTCAAATTCTTCCTCCCCCTCAGGCAGAGGGGGGAAGTGAACCTGGGTCTTCTACATCCCAGGTGAGTGCTCTACCCACTGAGCTAAAAGTTATATGTGGGGACACCACAACCCCAACATCCTCCTCCAGCTTCTTGCATAACAGCGTAGGTGCCCACTGTGAATGAGAAGCAGAGACAGATGCCTCCCTGCAGCCTCGGCTTAGCACACCCTTCTCATCATCCTCAACTATTGGCTAGGTTAGGCTAGAGTGCTGGCTTTGTGTATTGCATTCTTAGGCGCCTATCTGTTCCCATTCATTGTAACAGGAGCGTAGGTGCCGAACTGTGGTGGTTTTCCAGCTGCCTAAAAGTTAGAGGTTGTAACACTGAGCATCACAATGCCTGACTCCTTTTGTGCATCTAGGCCTCAGTAACTAGCCCCAGATCGGACAGAAAAATCTCCAGCAGGGCAGAAATTAAACCCCAGTCTCCCAGGCTAGTGTGCCAACCAGTGGACCACCTTTTCTCTTGTGGCTGAATGGGGGAGGAATAGAGCGTGATGAACACTAACCACATAGGGGTACCTCATTCATGTTTTAAACATGAAGTTAGTGCTTGGGAAAGTAGCCAGCCTGATCCCTGGGAGTGGAGGCTCTGTCTATTCATCCCCTTAGTGCAAGCTGCCTCAGATTGCCACGGCGTGTCTCTCAAGGGACAATCACAGGGATATCAACCTTCATGCTTCAGGGCAGAAGCCAACCTCTAATTGATGGGTGTTAGGGAGAAACCACCTATAGCTAGAGCACCCCAACTTTCCCCATTGTGGGGTTTCTTGCACCTTCCTCTGAAACACCAGGCACTGACCATTGTTGGAGGGAGGGGTGGATGGACCCCAGGTCTGAACCAGTCTGGCAATGGCTACAAGGTGTAAGACATGAGTTCAGTTTTCATTCCTGTCCAGTCTCTAACACTGCCAGCTCATGCCATTGGTAATGACTGAAGTATGGTCTTTAATCAAGGTTGGAAAACTATTTTCAGCCAATAATGTATTCCATGGATTTATCCCTATGTCTGTTTGCCAGTCTTCACAAGTTTTTCATTAGTCAGAGTGATTTGGTGATGAACGGTGTCTACAAACATATTTCAGCCTACAGGCCTGTCGGGAACTATTCCTAGAGCCTGTTGCTTAGAATAATCACAACCTGTAACTCAATCTTAATGCCGTATGATTGGTCACCTAAATCACATGATACAGCTTCTGTGTTTGACTAAATGACTCCTTAACACATAAAGGGCATTCAGCATTGCTGGCTGGGCACTTCCCATGTGAACACTCATATAAATGTGTATTTTCATGAGGATCCATGACACTTTGAAGATACCGGCAGACCAAACGGTGCTCTTAGGAATGTTTGTAGAAAGCAACATGACACCAGGGGTTTATGGATACTGACAAATCAAGCAACTGTTTGCAAATACTTTGACATTTGTGCTAACCTCTAGTTATTAAGGAATATGCAAGTAGCAAGCATACTATAGAGAGGTGCATTATGGGGTTAGTAGCACAGAAAAGTATAGGAGGGCATTGCAGATTGAGAGGCCTGGGAATTACAACAAGGAGCTGCAAAAGGAAATGAAAGCAAGAAAGAGGCTTGAAGAAACAATAAATAAAGATAAGGGTGATGTGCAGACTGGAGGCTGGAACTGTGTGGGAAGGAAAAAGTGATCAATATGGTAACCCTCCTGCAGTACATAAGAACGGCCATACTGGGTCAGACCAAAGATCCATCTAACCCAGTGTCCTGTCTTCCAACAGTGGCCAATGCCAATTTCAGAGGGAATGAACAGAACAGGAAATCATTATGTGATGCATCCTGTGGTGCCCATTCTCAACTTCTGGCAAACAGAGGCTAGGGACACTTCAAAGGAAGGTTTTGCATCCCTGCCTATCCTGGCTAATAGCCTTTGATGGGCCTATCCTCCATGAACTTATCTAGTTCTTTTTTGAACCCTGTTATAGTCTTGGCCTTCACAACATCCTCTGGCAAGGAGTTCCACGGGTCGACTGTGTGTTGCGTGAAAAAATACTTCCTTTTGTTTGTTTTAAACCTGCTGCCTATTAATTTCATTTGGTGACCCCTAGTTCTTGTGTTATGAGAAGGAGCAAATAACACTTCATTATTTACTTTCTCCACACCAATCATGATTTTATAGACTTCTCTCATACCCCCCTTAATCATCTGTTTTCCAAGCTGAAATGTCCCAGTCTTATTAATCTCTGCCAGGGCTGTCAAGTAATTAAAAACATTAATAGTGATTAACTGTGCAATTAAAAGAATATTGTGATTAATCATGCTGTTAAACAATAATAGAATACCATTTATTTAAATATTTTGGATGTTTTCTACATTTTCAAATATATTGATTTCAATTACAACACAGAATACAAAGTGTACAATGCTCACTTTATATTTATTTTTATTACAAATATTTGCACTGTAAAAAACAAAAGACATAGTATTTTTCAATTCATCTAATACAAATAGTGTAGTGTAATCTGTTTATCATGAAAGTTGAACTTACAAATGTAGAATTATGTACAAAAAATAACTGCATTCAAAAATCAAAACAATATAAAACTTTAAGGCCTGCAAGTCCACTCAGTCCTATTTCTTGTTCAGCCAATCGCTCAGACAAACACGTTTTTTTACATTTCCATGAAATAATGCTGTCCGCTTCTTGTTTA
Source organism: Chelonia mydas (assembly GCF_015237465.2). NCBI lineage: Eukaryota > Metazoa > Chordata > Testudines > Cheloniidae > Chelonia > Chelonia mydas. The sequence continues at coordinate 128,818,342 of NC_051246.2, read as the reverse complement.
CAATGTCACCTGAAAGTGAGAGCAGGCATTTGCATGGCATTGTTGTACCCAGCATCACAAGTATTTTAGTGCCAGTTGCACAATGATTCATATGTCCCTTCACGCTTCAACCACCATTCCAGAGGACATGCGTCCATGCTGATGACGGATTCTGCTTGATAATGATCCAAAGCAGGGCAGACCGATGCCTGTTCATTTTCATCATCTGAGTCAGATGACACCAACAGAAGGTTAATTTTATTTTTTGGTGGCACTTCAGATTCTTAAACCTTAGGTCAAGTGCTATAGCTATCTTTAGAAATCTCACATTGGTACCTTCTTTGCGTTTTGTCAGATCTGCAGTGAAAATGTTCTTAAAACAAATAACATATGCTGGGTCACCATCCAAGACTACCATAACACAAAATATATGGCAGAATGTGTGCAAAACCATGGAGCAGGAGACATACAATTCTCCCCCAAGAAGTTCAGTCACAAATTTAATCAATGCAGTTTTTTTTAACAAGCATCATCAGGATGGAACCATGTCCTCTCAAATGGTGGTTGAAGCATGAAGTGGCATATGAATGTTTAGTGTATATCACATGTAAATACCTTGCAATGCCGGCTACAAAAGTGCCATGCGAACACCTGTTCTCACTTTCAGGTGACATTGTAAATAAGAAGCGGGCAGCATTATCTCCTGCAAATGTAAACAAACTTGTTTCTCTTAGAGATTGGCTGAAGTAGGACGGAGTGGACTTGTAGGCTCTAAAGCTGTACATTGTTTTGTTATGGAGTGCAATTATGTAACAAAAAAATCTACCTTTGTAAGTTGCACTTTCATGATAAGATTGCGCTACAGTACTTGTATGAGGTGAATTGAAAAATACTATTTCTTTTGTTTGTCATTTTTACAGTGCAAATAGTTGTAATAAAAATATAAAATGAGCACTATGCATTTTGTATTCTGTGTTGTAATAGAAAACAATATATTTGAAAATGTAGAAAAATATCCAAAATATTTAATAAATTTCAATTGGTATTCTATTGTTTAACTGTATGATTAAAACTGTGATTAATCATGATTAATTGTTTTGAGTTAATCATGTGAGTTAACTGTGATTAATCAACAGCCCTAATCTGTGCTCATATGGAAGCTGTTCCATACCTGTAATCATTTTTGTTGCCCTTTTCTATTCCTCTTCCAATTCCAGCATATCTTTTTTGAGATTGGGTGACCAGATCTGCATGCAGTATTCAAGATGTGGGCGTACCATGGATTTATATAAAGGCAACATGATATTTCCTATCTTATTATCTATCCCTTTTCTAGTGATTCCCAATATTCTGTTTGCTTGTTTGACTGCTGCTGCACATTGATTGGATGTTTTCAGAGAACTATCTACTACTTCTACAGTACGTAGTTCTTAGTTTATAAACCAGAGGCTAAAAGACTGAAGATTATTTGGTGTTTTTAGTTTACAGTAAATACATTCACTTCTATGTGAAAATACAGGGCCAAATTATGGTGCTATCTCAATTTACTCCAGTTGAGAATCTGGCCATCAGTATGTCTTTTGCCTTAAAAGACTTCTGTGTCAGGAAAGCCAGTTCTGTCCTAAAAGCATTGGCAAAAAGGTTGAAAGGAAAAAGTTAGTTATTAAGGAGAAAATTAGTTCAGTGGACCGTATCTTGAGAGCCACCATTATACACTTTGTAGCCTCTTTGAACTAGTTAATGATTTGTTATCCAAGATATCTCATTTCTACCTATTATTTTCTGATTGTAGAAAAGGGCAGTCAACCTAGTATCACTGTACTAATTCATGTACTGTGAACAAGCATCTTTCCTTACTAAACTATAATTTAGCATTAGAGAGATTGGATTCTGAAGCTATGAAATAATGTACAGGAAGCTTGCAGACACAGACAACTGGGCTAGATTTGAAGTACCTCCAGGAAAAACAATCTTCTAAACTTGGGTCTTCTGACCCAATACAACCTTCTTAAGCTTTGTCTTCTATATATATATATATAAAAAAAACCTGTGTTCTTAAACTGAGTTAGCTAACTTGAGTTAACTAGCATGAGATAAAATTCTGGTGAAGACCTGGCAGTTTGTAATGTTCACATGGGTTAGCAGCATGAGTTGGAGGCAATAGCCTTTAACTCGACCTGCTAACTTCTGTGAGCACTACAAACTGCCTGGTTTTTACTAGCATTTTACCGCATGTTAACAAACTCAAGTTCAGAACACACCTTTTCTACAGTGAAGTGTGAAGGGGTGGACTAGGCCCTTGCTGATGGCCTCAGTGTCCTGACACACCCATCCCAGGAAAGGGGCAGTAGAGGAGTCCTCCAAGCAGCCTAGAGTGGCTGCAGGGGAAGCAGCCAATCAGAGAGCCTGCAGGGAGCAGCCAGCTGGGGCTCAGGAGGGCCATATAAAAAGACGGGCGGAGCCAGAGACAGTCAGTTCCTTGCTGGAGCTAGAGAAGTGTAAATGGTGCTCCTGGCTGGCTGAAAGGAACTGCAGCACCATGGACAGCTCAGTGCTGACAGGAACCTGGGCTGGGAGGAAGAGCTTCTGGCTGGCTGCTGGGCCTGCACTTAGATGAGCCCTGAGGCAAGGGTGAAGCTTTGGCGAAGCCTGGGGCCATGAGGAAGTGGCCTAGGGAACTGAAAGCAGTGTAGTTAAAGGGACACAGTGGCACTTGGTTGTTATTCTTAGGGTCCCTGGGCTGGGACCTGGAGTAGTGGGTGGGCCTGGGTGCCCTTCCTCCCCCATTGGCCACTGGGGAACTGGCCTACACTCAGACAGTGATAAAGTCCCAGAAGGGGAACTGAACTACTTAGTGGCCCAGCTGAAGAGCTGGGGCCAGAGTAGATCAAGAGGACAAAACCATTGCCACCTGAAAGGAAGCCCTGGGGATACGGCCCGATACCAGGGCTGGGACTAAACACTGCAGACACACCCGACCAGAAGGGGTGCTCAGGAGAGGTAGATGCCAACGCCATTCCACGAAGATGCAGCCTAAAGGCCTCACTCAGCAGAATTTAGGGTTTCACCTGCCTCTCAGTATATTGGTGCTTCAACAGCCAAGGTGCAGCCTAACTATGATTCTGGCATTAAGATCTCCTCTTTCATGCCATTGCCTGCAGGGTCTCTCAGGCCACAACTGTGATTTTGACAGAGGCAAAGCTTCATCAGTTCCAAATAGCCTGCTTCAGTTTGTGTTCACACGGCAGCTTTGATGCTGTCACAGACTTGCTTTTCTACCCCCGCTTCGCACTCTGCCTATCCACCATTTTATGAGTTCATACTGGGATACAGAGTCGCAGATTCTAAGGTGAGGAGGGGCCACTGCGATCTCCCTGCATAACATGGGCCATAGAACTTCACTAGGAAAGTTTCTGTGTCGACATCTTTGACATCTGTCTTTTAATGCCTCAGCAGCAGCTGCCTGAGCCAAGAAATATGGATCATTTTCAGCACCCCCCGCGTTCCTTCTAGGTTTATGGAATTTCTTATGCAAATTTCAGTAGCTGTCATACTGGATATCTCAACCACTTTGGGCCTCACAGTCTGGGTATGGCTAAATTACCTGGAGCATATTTGCAGTGCCTCTGGAAGACGGGGTGAGTCAACTGTTAATAGGAAAGATTTTTCCACAGTGGATTATGTCAGAAATTGTTTTCCCACACATAAACCAAAACTCATATAACGCCACTGACAGATCCCTGGTCAAGTCAGGTTCATCCCTCGCAAGAACTGAGGGTTAGATTCCCAAGGCACTGCAGCCTTTAGCAGCAGAGAATGCAGACATGAGCGAACCAAATAAAATGAGACTTACCTGATTGGTTGTGAGATTCAAACCATGCCATATTATGGGAGAAGTGGTGTAACGAAGGGAGCATCTGGCACAGCCACAAGTCAGCGGTTTCATATGCCCTCACTGATCGGCAGAAAGCCATCAGCTTCTGGGTGGAATGTAGAACTGTGGAGTAAGAGTGGTCTCTTACTGATGGGCCAGATCAACTGGTGTAATCGGCGTGGGATGTACTGACTTTGCTGCACTGATGCCAGTTTCCACCAGCTACAGAAGATGGTCCAGCTGGCTGGGTTTTAAGATATGCAAACACGTTACTTGAATATTTCTGAGCTTCATTATGCCGAGAGGCACCCCTCTGGACACTGGAGAGTTAGCATGAAGAAGGTGGGTGCGATGATCTGTGATCTTGCGTGTAGTTCTATATACAGATCCCAGCAAGCTCTTCCTGTCTCTCTGAAAGACGCACCGCCCTTGCAAAGTCACCATTTCTATCACTAACCTCAGCTCTACATCCACATGGATCAGCTGGGATGATTTCATCAGCTATTTTTCTGGGAACTGCTTCCTCTAACCCAAGATGACAGAATAACCCAAACAGAAGCATTGCTGAGGTACAGGGAGCAGACTCACTGGTCTGAACACGAATGCCTGGAAACAGGGCTTCTGCATGACAGCCAATGAGTTTGCTGGTATGCGCCCACGACGTATGCTGGAGGCGGTACCGCAGCGCTAGGAAAGGGTTGCTATTTGGGGGCCATATTTTAATGGCTTTGGGCCAGTTTGGAGCAGCTCTTCTGACAGCACTGAGTCCTGTATTCCGTGGCTTTCCTCCTGTGACCTGTGCACCCTTTACCATGTGCAGCCCCAGACCAATCAGCAGTTTCTACGCTTGGCATCATTCCGGTTCAAACCCTTGCCAGTCTTCTTGGATGCTCTGTTTTTCCCCTTTGCACCCCTCCTGTTCAGCAGTGGCTCCTGCTCAGTCTTGCAACCTGCATTTTCTCTTCTTTCTCCAGCTTTCTTGCCATCATGTAATTAATTGTGAGCCACAATCTTCCTCCAATTTGCAAACCTAGTGCCTTTGCATTCCCTTCGCCATCACCTCCTTCCCACAGGGGTCTCTAATCCCTTCTGCTTTGACAAATGTCCGGAGTTATGGCAGCAGAGGCCTTAGTGAATCTACGGTCACTGTGTGGAATAGGTTGCAGATAGTAATGACTGGATCATCTAAATCCAAGCCCTGGAAAATCAGAGGTTGGGTCTAACATGACTTATGAGGAGAGGCTGAGGGAACTGGGATTGCTTAGTCTGCAGAAGAGAAGATTGAGGGGGGATTTGATAGCTGCTTTCCACTACCTGAAAGGGGGTTCCAAAAAGGATGGATCTAGACTGTTCTCAGTGGTAGCAGATGACAGAACAAGAAGCAATGGTCTCAAGTTGCAGGGGGGGAGGTTTAGGTTGAATATTAGGAAAAACTTTTTCACTAGGAGGGTGGTGAAACACTGGAATGGGTTACCTAGGGAGGTGGTGGAATCTCCTTCCTTTGAGGTTTTTAAGGTCAGGCTTGACAAAGCCCTGGGTGGGATGATTTAGTTGGGGATTGGTCCTGCTTTGAGCAGGGGGTTGGACTAGATGACCTCCTGAGGTCCCTTCCAACCCTGATATTCTATGATTCTGTGATTCTAACATGATGCACTTCAGGGAATTAAAGCATGCTAGGAAATCTGTAACTCGGCACAGGCCACACTGTGCCTCTGCCTTACGTGGATGAGCAACTGGGGGAAAAGAGGCTAGGAGCCTCTTCTGCAGTTGTGCCCCCTGTGCTTGGTACAAGTCCTTGTGCTTAGAGGTTGTGATCCATTGCAGTCAATGGCAGACTTTCCATTGACTGCAGTGGGCTTTGAATCAGGTCTAGAAAACATAAGGTCTCTGCAAAATTAGTTCAGCTAGTTTCTGAAAAGGGGATGTGGGAAGGGAGGAGAGAAGAAAGATGGTCTAGTGATCAGGATCCGTGAGACCCGGGTTCCAGTGTCTGCTCCACTACAGGCTTCCTTTGTGACCTTGGGTGAGTCACTTTGCCTCTCTGTACTTCCATTCTCCATCTCTAAAATGGTGATAAAGTGAGACCCTACCTCACAGGGGTGTTGGGAGGATGAACACATTAAAGAGCATGAGGAGGTCTGATCCTATGGCAACGGTGGGCCATAGAAGTTACCCAGAGAGACAGAAGGTAGAACCATGGCTCTGCCCTTCATCCCACTCAGTGAGAGGCACTGGACAACAGTGGAAGCTGGACTGAACCCTCCTTAACCGTGGCATATTGGCTGCCCTACCCAGGAGCTCAGGATCTGCTGGAGCTCCATCCTGGGAGGTGCCCCCATTCCCCCCCGCCCCCGCCCCAGCAATGCTGTTGCCATTTTATCCAATTTAGCCCTGCAGGCCTGACCCAGTGCTCACTGAATTCAGTAGGAATCTTTCCACTGACAGCAATGGGCCCTGAATTAGGCCTTGTGGGAGAAGTTTTAATAAACTGGCAGGAAGCATCCTAAAATTGAAGAGAATTCTTGCTTCAGAGCAAATATGCTGTAGTAATCCAATTTCTCACTCATAAGGAGGGGCTTATTAAAATGATCTTTGGTTGGCTTCCATCACAAAGGTGTGGCCTCCCTGTGCATATCTCAGTTTTACAATATCATACTGATCATGCTGGATGAGAACAGAGATTAGTTTATTTTGTCAATCGATTTGACAGACAATTTTGTAACCCGTTATATGTGGAAAACAATCAATTATTGTATAATTAATTTCCTTTTGTGCCATTGGCACTAAAGTTCACCAGGTTTTAACTTTACTTCTGTCCTTCCCTGTTCATTCTAACATCATTTTGCATTCCTAACAGAACAGCTTAGTTTGCTTTTTACTTTTAATTAAAGAGACAAACTTTTGGCAATCTCAAGCTCTAAAAATGCAAACAGTTCTTAATTAAAGTGCAATACAGTGCCAAAAATAAGCATAATTAGCTGTGTAGTGCAGCAGTTAATAATGTTCTTCATTATGTGTATACAAAACCACAAGAACTTTAGAGAAGAGGAGCAGAGTCTAGACAAAGGAACAAAATAATTACAATAAATCAGTGTTAAATAGTTTTGAATCCTTTTGTTTTCCTCCCATTCCAATTACTCCCATCAGATGCACATCCATTTTCATGTGGCATTCAATTAAGATCCTGAAATCATGTTTTCATATTTAATAGGTTATTAATAATAATCATGGAGCTGTATAATTATCAGTGCGTATTGGGTCATGTCTGTGGTTGAATACATGAGTACTGGAATATTCCCTTACCTTCTAGTACAACATAAGCCTGACTATATTTTCCATTATGCCTATTATGAGAAACTGATCCAAGTTGCAAAACTGAGATCTGGATTTTGGATGGTCAAAATCCCCAGTGGGCGGATCTGGTGTTTGACTTAGTTCCATTTTTACTATCTAAATCCATTCAGCAATGCGCTAAGGGTTGTTTTTTGTTTGCAGTGTCCTCCCCCCAAAAGCCCCAAATGCACATTCAACCTGCTTCCCTGATGGCTTCGTGTACATGGAGCTGAAAATCCCAACCCCTGTTCAGTGGGGTACTCTAAAAATGGGAGAGGCTGGAAGCAGGTCAGCAGCTGGTGAGAACTTGAGGGGCAAGAGGAGACAAGAAGAGAGTCTGGACTTCAGCTTGTATGGGGAGAGTTGCCATCTTCCCTTCACAAAGGGAGGTGATCAGAATGCATACTAGTAGCTGAAAGGCCATGGTCTCACCCAGGTGCTGCAGTTCGGTCAAGTATTCCACATGCAGTTTCCCTCAGGCCACCAGTGACACGGTTGTGTGCAAATGAGCGGTAGAGTAAGGTTGGTGATTGGTCTCAGACTCTTGGCATGGCATAGATACAGGCCTTGCTATCCCTGAAAGCCAGTGTTGTTCCAGGGGTGTCATATATGAAGTCAAAGTGACTGAGAACTTTAATATTGGAAGATAACAGACTGCCAGTCCCAGTGATGACTGACCCTGTTGATTTTCTAAACAGAAAGATCTCTCAGCTGTGCTTACAGCTGTTTCCATCACTTCACACCACTGCAGAGGGACAATCTTGGAAGCTTCTTATATTGATGAATGAAGGCACCTCAGCTTCCCAATTTGCTGCGATAAGGCAGGTTGTTCCAGGGACAGAGGTGATGCCTCAGGTAATCCAGAATCCCGTAGACATCCTCCTCAAAGACCACACTGGACCATACCAAGATCAGACAGGAACCCACATTTCTAGCTATGTCCTACTCCGTACGACAGTCTAGTTGCCCATTGACATGGGCAGACTCTCTCCTTCGTGGCCTTGTTTGCTAAATGAATAGGTCACCCAGAAACCTGCCACATTCATTGCTGAAATAGGATAGCCCTATTCAGAAGGCATGGGAAGACAAGCAGAGAGCCTTGATGGAATGAGGGAATTCCTCACACTCCGTTAAACAGACTCTGCACTGTCCAGGAGAGCTATGGGATTATTGCTGAGTAGCATCCGACATTGCTCTGCAAGGAGACGCTTTAGAAATACAACTAGTATTTATTAGTATCCTAATACGAATACTAATGGCAGGAAAAAACCATTTAAAAGGCCACTCTGCTAGCATTCCTCAGTGCTGTCTTGAAGCAACCCCCGGTAAGCATGAGTTGGCAGTCTCCATCCCATCCGGTCCTTAGCCTCTGACACCGACTAATAAGCCTGCCAGGGAGTATGGGTGGCTTTTGGAATGTGGACAGCTGTCCATTCAGAACAGGGAACCACCAGCTCATTTCACATAAGCCAAGAAACATCCTTTAAATGGTAACGTAGTTTATCAGCACTCTGGCTGTAATCTCACTGGTGGTCAAGAAATGAAGGCAACCAACTACCCAGTGTCACCAGATTCTATATTTTCAATCCAAAGACCGGTACATCCAGGGGGAGTCTTTCCACTAACCTCAATGGACTTTGGATCAGGATCATAGTATAGTAAAGCATGTCGCAGACAAAGTTCTCTCCTTAAACGGTGTTATTTACCAGCTCTAAACATGCCTAAATAATATCACACCTAGATTCTTTCAACTTTGAATTCAAACTGAACGGTAAAAGATGCTGAGATTACCAAATATACTTAAGTAAATACGGGGAAGGAATGTATAGATTGTATGTAGTGGAGCTAGTGATAATTCATTAGGTTGCAATTACTGGGAATTCTAACTTGTCTGAATGTCTTTGTTCATTCATATAACGTGTTTCAAGGATCAATTGCAGTTCAAGAGAGGCTATTGATCTGCTCTGCAACAAATGCATTCCTAAGAAAAAATAAAAGCAGAGGAAAGACTGCGTTACTGTTATTTGGGCCTTTACAAATATTTCTCTTTTCTTCCCTGACTCCTTATAAATTAAAAAATAAATACATATACAAACCAGCCACTACAAGTTCCAAGCCAGGTCTCCAGCTGCTGTAAACGGGCATAGCTCGATGAAGCTACATAGACCTATACCAGGTGGTGTAAATCATTACATCACAGTGGAATACAAATATTTTTTCTCCTCTCCCACCCAGGCTGCTCTAAGAAATGCTGCAAAATGGCCTTCAAGGAAAGAAAAGCACTGAATGCTATTCCACGGCTTACTCCTGGAGACACTTTTCTTCTTTGCTGCCCTAGTTCTGACCTCCCTGGAGAACTCCTAATGGTGCCCAGGGGTGCTCCATACAGGGATTCAGAGAGTGGAACAGGCATTCCAGAGACTTGGAGGCTATATCAACTCTGCCCACTGGCTGGAAAGCCGGCGCTCCCTGTCTCACACACTGAAAGAAAACGAAGCTATTTCAAAGCTCACTCCTCTTCTCTTTTGTTGTAGAGATGAGCAAGGTGCTGAGCCATAGTCTACTGGAGACAATGAAAAGACTCCCACCAACTACAGAGGTCTTGTTCAGGGTCCCAAGCACACTGTGGGGCTCAGTCCATAATACCCCATTCCACTCCTTCCACTTCTTGGACATGGAAGGGAAAAATAGCCTGTGAAATTGCCCCACTGGATTCCAGGCATGCTCCCTCCCATCTCCCTTCCACCTTGTGCAGTCTTATTTACACAGACTCAAGCCTGCTCTTCTCCTCCAACTTCTATCCAAATCATTTCAAAATGAGCTTGGGAAACATCTGTCTCATTCTGGAGTCTCCATTCAGAAGCACCCACAGCTGAACTTTGGTGGCACTTAACGTTCATATTTTAATAGATCCCTGTTGATTTTCAAGTAACCTAGTTAATTCTGGCTCATATCCTGGTGAAGAACGTTTCTAATAGCTAGCCAGACTTGGTCCGTCTTCTTGTTCACAAGAGCTTAAGGACCTGATTTTTTAAAAAATAGATGCCCTGAAGGCCATATGAACTTTTGCTTCTGCATTTGAACAGCTCAAATGTTGTCTACAATTACTACAGATGTAAACAAGGTTATTTGTGCATTCAGATGATGTATTATCTTTGAAAACTCGTGGCGAACGGGGGAAGTCCCAGATGACTGGAAAAAGGCTAATGTAGTGCCAATCTTTAAAAAAGGGAAGAAGGAGGATCCTGGGAACTACAGGCCAGTCAGCCTCACCTCAGTCCCCGGAAAAATCATGGAGCAGGTCCTCAAGGAATCAATCCTGAAGCACTTACACGAGAGGAAAGTGATCAGGAACAGTCAGCATGGATTCACCAAGGGTAGGTCATGCCTGACTAATCTAATCGCCTTCTGTGATGAGATTACTGGTTCTGTGGATGAAGGGAAAGCGGTGGATGTATTGTTTCTTGACTTTAGCAAAGCTTTTGACACGGTGTCCCACAGTATTCTTGTCAGCAAGTTAAAGAAGTATGGGCTGGATGAATGCACTATAAGGTGGGTAGAAAGTTGGCTAGATTGTCAGGCTCAACGGGTAGTGATCAATGGCTCCATGTCTAGTTGGCAGCCAGTGTCAAGTGGAGTGCCCCAGGGGTCGGTCCTGGAGCCGGTTTTGTTCAATATCTTCATAAATGATCTGGAGGATGGTATGGATTGCACTCTCAGCAAATTTGCGGATGATACTAAACTGGGAGGAGTGGTAGATACGGTGGCAGGTAGGGATAGGATACAGAGGGACCTAGACAAATTGGAGGATTGGGCCAAAAGAAATCTGATGAGATTCAATAAGGATAAGTGCAGGGTCCTGCACTTAGGACGGAAGAACCCAATGCACAGCTACAGACTAGGGACCGAATGGCTAGGCAGCAGTTCTGCGGAAAAGGACCTCGGGGTTACAGTGGACGAGAAGCTGGATATGAGTCAGCAGTGTGCCCTTGTTGCCAAGAAGACCAATGGCATTTTGGGATGTATAAGTAGGGGCATAGCCAGCAGATCGAGGGACGTGATCGTTCCCCTCTATTCGACATTGGTGAGGCCTCATCTGGAGTACTGTGTCCAGTTTTGGGCCCCACACTACAAGAAGGATGTGGATAAATTGGAGAGAGTCCAGCGAAGGGCAACAAAAATGATTAGGGGTCTGGAACACATGACTTATGAGGAGAGGCTGAGGGAACTGGGATTGTTTAGTCTGCAGAAGAGAAGAATGAGGGGGGGATTTGATAGCTGCTTTCAACTACCTGAGAGGTGGTTCCAGAGAGGATGGTTCTAGACTATTCTCAGTGGTAGAAGAGGACAGGACAAGGAGTAATGGTCTCAAGTGGCAGTGGGGGAGGTTTAGGTTGGATATTAGGAAAAACTTTTTCACTAGGAGGGTGGTGAAACACTGGAATGCGTTACCTAGGGAGGTGGTGGAATCTCCTTCCTTGGAAGTTTTTAAGGTCAGGCTTGACAAAGCCCTGGCTCGGATGATTTGATTGGGGATTGGTCCTGCTTTGAGCAGGGGGTTGGACTAGATGACCTCCTGAGGTCCCTTCCAATCCTGATATTCTATGATTCTGTGATTAGGTGCCCAATCAGCAATTTGCATGAGCAAATGCCTGATCTGTGTGTACAAATGTAGCTGCACCAAGGCGCGCATTCTCTAATTATAAAAATTAGCCCCTAAAACCTGTGGGTTTTTTGTTTTTTTTAAAGGTTAAAAAAACCCACAACACACACATCCCTGCAAGACCGTATCCCTGCATTACAAGTTTGTTCATTTGTCTATCTTGCGCTGGGATGACAGTGAGATGACTTGCATTTTCTTGTATCAGGTACCAGAAATGCCCAGGATTTCACCTGCTTTGGCTTTCTTGTGGCTATGCCTCACCTGCAGTTCAGATTCAGGGATGAAAATATCCCTTCCGCAACTTACAATTCCTTTAGCAATTTCATTCTTCTCTAGGACCCCAAGGAAAGGGAATTGATTTTGAACAGTTCCATTAATTTTGCCATGGTTTAGGTCAGTGTACCCAAGCATTCATATGTAACACTTAAATCCAAGTCAGCTGTAGGACACCTTGGCCAGTTCTCAGGACATTGAGATAAAGAGGAAAGTCTGTTGATTAATGTTCCTCTTTAATGCAGATTTATAAATCTCCTGTCGCTTGGTGTGATGTGGGACTGGCTGGCCTGGGCAAGTGACTGGGCCAAAGATTGTTATCAGTAGAAAATATAAAGCAAGTGGGAAAGAACAAAGGGAAAACACAGCGGTGCCAACTGGACTTGAAATAGGGGAAAGTGGAGATAAAGGAGGAAAGAAGCTCTAAATCAGGACAAAAAGTTTCTTTTAGGCTCTGATCTATGCAGTTATTTTCCCTGTCACATTTATATTGGGTTCCTTGCCTGCTGTAAAAAGAACCTTCCCATAGTAAGGTATGGTGTGAAAGCAAGAGAGAACAAGGAATTAATGCAGGGCCTGGTTCTGCTCCCTTTATTGGCAGGTGACAGCACCTCGCTGTGGAACTGTTCATGAAACCAGCATGAGAAAGGAGACCAGAATCTGGCCCTTAGGGCTTTGGAAGCATCAAGCTCTATTGGGCAGACTGTCACAGCCCTCACTCAGCTGGGCAGAGGAGTAAGGGCCCTTCCTTATTCCTTCTGCTCTGTTCAGACTGCAACTCCTTCCCCAAAGGGAAGTGCAAAGCCCTCTTACCCAACCCAACCCAACCCGTGCAAACAAATGGACATGGAGGGAGCAAAGAAAGCCATGGAGTGGAAGGAGCCCAGGCTCCGCCACTCCCGCTACTCACCCATCAGGGTGTCTGGCTAAGTGCGCAGCAGGAGAAAGGTGCCCCATGGGAAGGGATGAAATACTTACTCTCACCCAAGAGCAAGCAGGGAGCAGGTCAGGAATTGTGACTGTCACCGCATGTTCTCCAGGCTGCTTCCGGGGTAGTGAAGCTACAGCCGTTCGGGGCTCAGGGCAGGCTGGGACACTACACTCTCTCTCCGTACAAACCCTACATTTTATTAGTATCGATTATCTACTTAAAGCCAGAAGATTATTTTGCCTTAGTGCCTTGTGTGTAGAAATGTCTGAATCATCAGGTTGTCTCTTAAACCCCAGAAATCTGGGGAATCCAGCTTTAAAATGCTCCTTTACCATTAATAACACTGAACTCTTATACGGCATTTTTCATCAGGAGATCTCCAAGCACTTTGCAAAAGTCAGTATCATTAGCTCCACATTACAGATGGAGAAACTGAGGCACAGAGGGGCGGTGACTTGCCCAAGGTCATCCAGCAGGCCAGTGGAAGAGTCAGGTAAAGAGCCCAGCTCTCCTGAGCCCCAGTCCAGTGTTTTATCCTCTAGACAACGCTGCCTCCTTATTCAAAAGTGGTGGGCCAACACTTGATATCAACACCCTCAAACCTTTGGTGTGTTTAAAATCTGGATCCCGGTTTTCTGCCCTTGAAATCATCTCTAAGGTCTGGTCCACACTAGGAAAGGTCTCACCATGTTTTTTTGGCAAAGGTGCAGTGGCAGCAGTTCTACCAACAGTTCAAAACTAATTGCCAAATAATTCCTGTTGTCATAAATCTAAAGGGAAGGGTAACCACCTTTCTGTATACAGTGCTATAAAATCCCTCCTGGCCAGAGGTAAAACCCTTTCACCTGTAAAGGATTAAGAAGCTAAGGTAACCTCGCTGGCACCTGACCCAAAATGGCCAATGAGGGGACAAGATACTTTCAAATCTGGAGGGGGGGAACAAAGGGTTGATCTGTCTGTGTGATGCTTTTGCAGGGAACAGATCAGGAATGCAGCCTTACAACTCCTGCAAAGTTAGTAAGTAATCTAGCTAGAAAATGCATTAGATTTTCTTTTGTTTAATGGCTTGTAAAATAAGATGTGCTGGAGGGAACGTATATTCCTGTTTTTGTGTCTTTTTGTAACTTAAGGTTTTGCCCAGAGGGATTCTCCATGTTTTGAATCTGATTACCCTGTAAGGTATTTACCATCCTGATTTTACAGAGGTGATTCTTTTACCTTTTCTTTAAATAAAGTTTAAATAAAGTTCTTCTTTTAAGAACTGGTTTGGTGGTTTTGGGTCTGTGATCACCTGTACCAATTGGTGAGGATTTTTATCAAGCCTTCCCCAGGAAAAGGGGTGTAGGGCTTGGGGGGATATTTTGGGGGAAGACGTCTCCAAGTGGTCTCTTTCCCTGGTCTTTGTTTAAAACGCTTGGTGGTGGCAGCATATGGTTCAAGGCCAAGGCAAAGTTTGTACCTTGGGGAAGTTTTTAACCTCAGCTGGTAAGAATAAGCTCAGGGGGGTCTTTCATGCAGGTCCCCACATCTGTACCCCAGAGTTCAGAGTGGGGAAGGAACCGTGACACAGCAGGTCTACCAACAGTTCAAAACTAGTTGCCAAATAATTCCGGTGACTCATTCTTGATCTTTACCTACTCTGTGAGCTGTCCAGTGTAAGCATTTCATCTTCAACATGTCAAATTGGGCTCGTTTTGATTGGACACCTCTATCACCTGACCTGGTTGGATAAGTAACTCTTGGACTCTGGTTCTGGCTAGGAAGACTTGCATTTGCCCATTCAAAATGTGCTTTCTGTGAATAGGCCTTAATCCTGCAAGGTGCCAAGTGACTCCTGGAGCCACTGAGCACTCACAAATCCCACTGAACCTCTCGCTAGGCATGCCCCATATTCAAACCAGCTGTGAAGAGCGGTACAAACACCGCTGAAGCAAAATCAGGTATAATATTCATTTAGCTGAATATGTGGAAATATTTTCATAGCACTTTCCCTGCCCCACTAGTAAATCTGTAAAGCTGGAACTCCATCTCATGCACGGAATGTTTTATATGTAGTAGGAGAACTAACCTCCCACTGAGTCAGGTGTTCCCAGTGCAGTATTGCTGTGTTATAGCTACGTGACCAGAGGGTTGATGCAAGGAAGTGCTTTTCAACAACGCGATCAGCACAATGAATGGAGGATTTAGTGCATGCAATTTAGAATGTCTGTGCTCTCATTTTTATGGGAAAGGACCATGGAATTTGAATCTAAGTGGTGCAGAACTGATTTATGAAACAGACCAGGCTCCTGCACTCAACTTGGACTTCTTTCAAATAGCAATGCAATTACAAAGCAACAAAAGCCCATGCATATGATTCCAATACTGGCCAAATTGCTTCTTTGAGCTGGAATTGCCTCATGTTTGGCTGCATACGGTAAGGAGAGAGAGAGTGAGAAGATGGAGAGCGGAGTTTTTTCAAGGCCTGTACAAAGAAGGCGACTCATCCAGTTCAGACACTAAGCCACCGAAGGCCCGGATTCAACCCTCAACTACGCCACAAACTCCAGTTAGTTTGGAGCTGCCAATTGACTTGTTTTGTGGATACTTGTCCATGTCATGGAACCATTAGTCTTGGGCATTCTTTGCTCAGCAAAGTCCCTGGATTGCTACAGCAGTAGTGAGGCTAATTAGGATTGAGTTGTGAGTCACTGTGATGACCTTGAAGTTTCTTTAAGTAGACGACCAAAGGGTAGGGATTCTGAAGAGGAACAGACTCCACGAGTCCAGGTGCAAGCACAGGTTTAGCCTGCTTAGGACATAGTCAAGGGCTATTGGTTACATTTATCTTCTGAGGTTGGTTGTGTAATATTTGCTTGTAGAAATCAACTCCAGCATGCACATGCAGGGCTTAACTTCCTCCTACCAACCCCTCACCCTCACCGAACCAAGACAACATAAAATCAAAACCAGCCAGTAACTCAGCCCTCTGACAAAGATACAGAACCTCTGTGAGTGGTGGTTCTGGCTGCACTGAATATTACAGGTTTGTTCCTCTGCTGGTTATTTGTCTATTATTTCTTTGATTACTGCAGAGAATGCGGGTGCATGTGTCTAATACCAGGTGCCTACCAAGGAGCTGTATGTAAAATGAGAAGGTACAGCTCAGGAAGAAGGACTTTACACAACCTTTGTGCCTCCTATTGTTTGGGCTGCTCTGGCATGGCCCCAGTGGTAAGTTAGGGCAGCCTCGGGCGCTGCGTTAATTTACTCCAGCCTTCCCTGGGCTGCCTATCGGCTCCTGTAAATTAAAGGATTGGTTTCATCCCCCCTCAGTCCCTGGCAAACCGTTATTCTGGGGGCTGTGAGCAATGCTGTGGGGGGCTGCACGCATCGGCTCTGCCCTGGGATTATTTCCCCAGGGGCAGTTGCAGATTCTTTTTGGCAGCTCAGGGTAAAAGGGGCTGCAACAGGACACCAAGGCAAGCCCAGCGCCTGGATCTAGCCCATGCCGTCTTTCCTCTTTCTGAGGAATACAGTACATGCGGATCTGGCTGGCTCTGGGGATTAATAACGGGGGATGGAGGCTTCCATTTCTCAGTCCCCGATTCCCATCGACCTGCGGGGGTTGGTATTGGCTAAAGGCTGGATTTAACTGAGCTGGGAAGATGTACCCCTCCAATGGGCAGATGTTCCGGTCTCATTAGCACACTCGCAGCTGGCTCCCTTGTTGGCAGTCTCAGCAGAGAGACCAAGGAATGTATGGGCTTGAAGACGGTTAACTACCCTCTCTTCTAGGGGCTCAGATGTAACCCTGGGGCAGTACTGGGGCCCAGGTGCAGCTGATCTGTTCCCAGCTCCGATGGAGAAGCTGGGAAAGGGGAGGAGGAGTTGCAGGATGACTGGGGAAGGGAGTGGAAGGCATCGGGCTGCCAGGAAGTCCCAGTGGTACTGTAATGATTAGCGCCCTCCAGCCCTCCAGCAGAGAGGTGCTCAGGAATTCATTGGCAGCGTCTCCAGCCTGGCAAGAGACCTGGGCGTGGGTTTATATGAATTCAGTATGACGTGCTAGGAATACTTATGCCAGAAGAAGTCCTTTTTAGAAGCCCTTTGATCTCCCACAGCCAGAATATCTGACCTGCTTCTCTCATTTGCTGGTTATAGTTTGGGGGAATGCCAAGGATAAGTCAGACAAGTAGCTGGGCACAGAGCGTACTTACTGCTCATTCTTGCTTTGGCTGGTGGCTTTCCTGCTAAGAAGAGAAACATGCCACAAGGCACCTGTAACAGGGTGATTCTCTCCCCTCCAAGGTAGTAAGCAGTCAGTCAGCACCTGTCTGTTGTGTGCCCGTTTAAGTCCTGGGACTTCTCAGAGTGGGTGAAGAGCTAGGGAAGGCAGAGTGGGGTGGTGGGGAAAGAGGAAGATGCTCCTAGGGGAATAATTAAGGCTTGGGGAGAACCCAGGGTACTGTTTCCTTTATGGCCTGAGACCACAAGCCTTGTAGAGTGGGTAGGGCAGGGCTCCCCTCCATCCCGGGTAATCAGGACAAGCTCTGGGAAGAAGGCTGTACGTGATCTCTCCCGTTCTGAGGGAAGAGACAGGTGGGATGGGTACGAGTCCAGGGACGTAAGGGCGGAGGTACCAGCCCAGGGAGGTAAGGGGGAAAGCTACCTAGAGAGCTGTTAGAAGGAAACAGCTTGGGGAGCCACTGAGAGCCCAGAAACACAGGCCCCAAGAAAGGAGGGCTGTGCCACTCCCTGAACCCAAGGGGAGAAACGACAGGCCACAGGGGCTTGGACCAAGAAGCACAGGCCCAAGACAATGGTTGGTGCAAACCCTGAACCCGAGGGGAGAGGTGACGGGCAGGGAGACTCTGCTTTGAGTCAGGGTGAAAGAGATTTTATCTCAAGTATCTTTGGACTTAAAGAAGAAACCCAGCAGGGGAAATTTTGTCATATATCTTTTGACTTCAGAGCTCTTACGGGGCCCTGAGGTGCCCTGTGCACAAAGGTCTGATCCAGTTTCCATTGAAGTCGATGGAGGAACTCCCCCGATTTCCGTGGGAGATGGAGAGGACCCATTTGAAGTCTCTTTACACTTGGGAGGAGAGCAGCAGCTGGTTCAGTAGCGCAGGGCAGTGAGCAGGGCTGCAGTTCCTCATTAACAGGGCCACCACAAGGACTACGCAGCACATGTGTCCCTGAAACAGAGTCTGAGCAGAACTGAAGCTGAGCATAGCCTGTGTCTGGCCCTGTGCTCCGGGGTGAACCTACAAGCACAAGCCTTATGTTCTCTGGGGGATATTCTCTCCTGTGGAGCTCATGTTACCGAGGTGACGTCTGTACAGCGAACGGCCATGAGCCTCTGGGCCTGGGTTGACAGCCTGGGGCTCGGGCTACTGCACTCAAACCAGCTGTGTAGGTGTTGTGGCTTGGGACTCTGAAGCCTGGGGGTGCAGAGCGGCCTTCAGAGCCTGAGCCACAGAGTCTACCCCGCTATTTCTACTGCAATGACCCAAGGTCTGGGACTCGCCACCGCGGCTATGTAGACGTACCCCGAGAGGTGTGCAGTGTGTGGCAAGTCACTCCAAAATTAAAAAATAACCCACTAAATGCACAAATTCTCTTGTGGAGTTGATTGGCACAGCTCCAGTGAAACCTATGCAGCTCCACCAATTTACACAAGCAGAGAATTTGACCCCGAGAGGCCAAATGTAGGGGAAGGGGAGAGGCATGAGGTATATAGGATAATCCGAAGGTGAGGGTTATTCTGTGCTGAGTTATGCAAGAAATGCATCAAAAATCAAACAAAAAATAGAAAGCATGTTTGAATGTCATCAGAATTATTATTACACCATAACTCCTTGTACTAGAGGAAACATTTTCTGGAAAAGCAATGTCTCTCTAGGCACAGTCCCTGCAGGGGAAAATGCTTGTGATAAAATGCTTCTGGGGGATGCATCTCTAAACAAGCCCTAGCCAAGCAAAACACCTCTGAGGGAAATGGTTCTAGGTGCTGTGTCTAGACTAACCTCTGCTAGCTGTGTCTCCCCTTTGGCTCCAGGTGAGGACTACACGGGCAGCTTCTGCTGGCCACCCCGAGGTGAATCACAAAGCTGTCTCTGTTATTTGCCCAGGAGTTTCCCATGGTTCTGAATCCTGATGCTTGGGGGGAGGGAACATTTGATAAACAACTGGAATCCTGTTTAGATCTACTTTATCAACTAAATTAAGCAAACAAGATAGAAAATACACACACAGCAAAATTTTAAAAGTGTTACTATCAAATTATCATTAATGTAATTTTCAGTGATTAAACCAGATAGGCCAACAATTCTTTATAAACTTGATCTAATAATTTGGGAAGGCAGCAGTGCCCCAAAACACAGGGCATTATCGTTCTTGATGCCAATCCATATTCTTTTTCATCTAAATAGCTGATACAAAGAAGGCTGTTTGAGGTATTATACAAATGCTCTTCTCAGATAAATTCTATGGGTTCCACACAGGTGCTACCAGCTATCTGCAGGCAGTAAAAAAAAAAAAAGAAAGAGAATTGCAAGAGTACTGAGGTAGAGGTGCCCCTCTACTAATCAAAGCTGAAAAATAAACCATTACAAAAGGTCGACAATTATTCAGGATGGTTCCCATTGGGGTTCATTTGCTTTCTAGTGGCCAGTACATAGCTGAAAAGATTAGCCGGTTGTTTTCTTGGTCAGCCTGTTTAATGTTAATGGACTTGCTGGTTTGATATAAGTGACTTGTGTATAAATGTCAAATTGCACATTGCTGGACTTCCTACCCCGTCAGGAGGGTGGAGCAAGCACAGTCCTCTTTGTCAGGCACGGCAGCATCACATGGCTAGAGGCCAACACAGCAGCTGTGGACAGAAGCAATGGTTTCCGCTTTACCCTCAGTTCTGGAAGATGGTGGCCTGGATTGTTCCTCCCTTTGGATCTCCTCCTCAGGAGTTTGTTGGTGAATCAGAATGGGGCTGCTCCCCTTCTAAAGTCACTGGCATCCTTCACTGGGGTTTGATTAGGTCACCTTTATGCAAATGAGGATCCTCTCCATTCCATTTTGAGCTCAGAAAGTACACAGATCCAAAAATATATTGTCAAAGAGTCAGTCAGCAGGCCCATAGGTATTTTGAGACATTTCGGTCATGGCTTAGTCAGCATGTATTGTCTTGGTCTATCTTCTCAACACCTGTGTTCATTCTGCCATGCTAGAAGTTTCAGAAGATGGTTAAAAACCCACCTTCTGACATTTAAGGATGGCTTTAGTTTTAATGACCTGTCTCTTCTTGATTGCCCATGGCGTCTTGCAGAGCTAGCTTAAACACATGTGAGCAGGATCATATAGATTCTTCAGCTTGCTAGGATCATCTGGGCATCTCACCTAATCAATTCTCTGCCATTTCAGGGCCCTCAGGAATTGGTGACACTTGGTCTTTCCTGTTCTCTGCCTGTGGCTCACAAAATTTTGGACTCCAGCAGACTGAAATGCTTTAGCCTAACTAAAGTCATTGGCCTCAATACAGATGCATAGATTCCAAGGTCAGAAAGGTCCATTCGGACAATCTAGTCTGACCTCCTGTATAAGATGTTGGGGTAGTATCTGAGACCTGATTCACTCAGGAGTATGTAGGGGTGTCTTCTGAGACCTTATCCACTGAGTTCCCAGGAACCCAGCTTGACCCTGAACTCATCACTGAGGTTTCTTTATTGGCGTACAATAGAACTATACTTGAGTTGATCAGGCTGAAGCGGAGGGGGTGGGTACAGAGAGTACCATACAGCCAGTTACACAGCAACCCTCTTCCTTTATGTATTTCCACATTGCATTGCATTTACTATACTTTGCATCACACATTTTGGGATTGGCTTGGTTACTTTATAGGAACCAATCCCTGTATAGCACGCACTGTCCATGTCTGATTTACTCTTTACCTCATCTTACCGTTCCAGGCCTGTCTTATCCATTGTTATCTTGCCCATTGTGGATGGTGCCTTGGGTGATCCCCTTATCTTAGCTAGCACAGACATTCTGTTTCCAGGCTGCCGATCCATTTACCTCCCTAATCCTGTCTCCCAAGAAACAAGGCCTCACCGATGTCTGATTACTTCTGTCAAGCCAGACCTACATAACACAATCCATAGATCTCCCCCAAAATAATTCCTACAGCAGATCTTTTAGAAAAAACCTCCAATCTTTATTTAAAAATGATGGAGAACCCACCATGATCCCGGGTAAGTTGTTCAAATGGTCAATTACCCTCACTGGTAAAAATGTATGCCGTATTTCCAAACTGAATTTGTCTACCTTCAACTTCCAGCCATAGGATCTTGTTACACCTTTCTCTGTCAGATTGCATAGGGGTGTCTGGGTGAAATTTAATAGCCTGTGATATATAGAAATTCAGACTAGATGATCTAATGATCCCTGCTAGCCTTAAACTCTATGAAACTGAGGCACATTCAGGTTACACCAAATGTATGAATTAATCTGTCGAGTGTGAAACTAAGGACGATTCACCTGTCCTCTAACCAGGTAACAGGCATGAATGCTCACGACATGGCCATTTTGCATTTTACTCTACATCTCCCTTTATGGAAATATACATAGCCTGTGTTAGAACGGATGCCATTCATTCGCCCCTCTGTTTTATAGTTATCTTTTCTAGTCACTATCTCGGAGAGGTCCTTGTTAGCAACTGGCTAACAGGCAAAAACGGCCATGCTCCAAAAAGCTCTCCCTTAGGTGCTAAGCTACAATTAGCAATTATAATTCTATTATCTTTCATTTAATTGCAACAGTGAAGTGCTGCATTTTGCTATTCAATGATGCTGCAAAGCAGGATCTGCACATACATATTAATTGGGGCTTACAGCACAATGGGTATGTTAACTTCATTGTCATTAGCTGAAATGTGTATTTACTTCTACTTTTGCAAAGCCTTTTGGTACCTGACCTGGCACCCTTTTTTTAATCTGCTTGCTAGTAATATTTGGTAAGCAGTCCACAGAAAGTGTGCTCTGTTTATATCATGGGGTTGCAAATAGGTCACACCTTGTACAGAATCACCAGTTAAATGCTAGTTTGAGTATAAAGCTGGGTCATAGTGGGGTTTATTCTTCTGCAGGAATCATATTAACTTGGCTACATTTGGTTTTGTTGGATTTTCATTTTGCATGGTCATGAACTGTCAGGGTTCTTAAGTCTGTTTTGAATTTTGCCAGGTTAGTTTGTCTGATTTCCAAGCGGGAAGAGCATGGTGGTGAAGATTTAAAATGGCACTGGTAGGCTTCAAAAAATATCCTTCCAGACTGTAATAAATTAGTAAAATAAGATCTGTGTTGTGTCAGTGCAACCAAACCTACTAAAATATCAAGCCAGAATCAATGCACACCTACGAATGAGGACCAGACCTTAATGACCGCATGAGCAAAAATATCTGCTGGTGTAAACTGGCGTAGCTCCATTGACTTCAGTGGAGCTGGGCTGATTTACCCCAGCCAAGGATCTGGCCCATGCATAACAATCTTCTGCCAATTTGTTCGAATGACTAAATTCTTTCGAAAGGAATAGTCTCCTGCGTGTCACTTGTTGGCGACCCTATTGAGGGCGAGGAGTTGGGCTGCTGGTTATTACAAACAGTAGCTCTTGCTGCTGCTGCTCACATTATTCGTATCAGTCCTTCTATATGTTCCTTCCAAAAGGCAGGTGTGCGGGAGCATGTGTTATTACATCGTCAAGCCTTCACATGAACTTTCACCTGCTCCTCCTAACAATAGCCAATTTGTCTCCTATGCCATCAGCGTTAAGTTTCCTTTGCCACTCCAATAAATACAACGTTCTTTATAAATCCCTTGGAGCTAGATCGCTGACCCGCAGTCCCGGGGTGGGGCAGAAGGAGGAATCAGGCAAAATGTGGTGAATCTCAGGGGTTGTGAATCCACAGGAACGGAATTTTTAAAAATAAATGTGCATGCCACCATAAACCGGCTGAGATTCACAGACCCGCACCTAGGGTTGTAGCTACTCTTGAGCTGCACTTGTAATTTATTTTTGCCAGCACAAATGATGTGGGTGGAAACTGAGCTACTATAAAGGGTAGGGGCTGGGCTTTAGCCCTTTGGAAATGTACCCTCTGAATGCCACCGTATCTTTTAGACATCTCCAACGTAAACGAGTTCCGTGAAAGCACTGGAAGGCGGACTAGAGTAAAATAATAAGAGGAAAGCAATAACAATAAGGCCAGAGCAACCAGCTGCACACGCAAGGAAAGTGTGAAGCCAGATCTGTGAGTAAGGCTGGTTTTAAAAAGTGCCATTTTTTTTTGCAGGACATTTTGAAAATGTTTCCATTTTTTTTTCAGCTGTAAACAAAACATGTTTCGGTTTTGAAAGCCGTTTTGGTGTGGGAAATCTAAAAAACAACCAAAAACTAAATCTTTACCCCAAAAGTTTAGGTTTTAGTTTGTTGCTTCACTGATTCACTGGGGAATTTCTATCAAAATGGAAATGTTCATTTTGGCCGAACAATTTTTTTTCATGGACGAGCTCCGTCTCTGGATTAACTAACTATATGGACGAAACATCACAAAATGCTAAAGAAAAGAAACAATTACTTTATACTGACTCAGTAAGAAGAATGGGTGTGTAGTGGGGCAGAGCAGGGGTTAAAAGCAGTCCTGGAGAGGGCTAGGACTAGGAAAAGGAGTGGAAAGCAGCTGAGTGAGTAGCTGACCATAGCTGTGGCCAGCTCAGTTAGGGCTCAGGTGGCCCTGATAAGAGGGCTGGGGGCCAGGACCAGAAGGAGTCTCGCTCTAGCCCTGGAGTGGGAAGGGCTAGTTGCCTGGGAGCAAAGTACCTGAAGCGGAGCCGTGCTGGGGAAGGGCAAAGGGAGCTGGGGAGCTCCAGCCTCGGAAACCCCTGCAGAGGGGCAGCCTGGGTAGGCAAAGGCAGCAGGTCCTAACACCTTGCCAGTGATGAGTGGCCGTTACAGACTTCAGTCTGCCCCAGTGAGAGGGGGCTAGCTGATGACTGGCAGTAACTACTGAGTCAAGGTGGGTTTAGAGGGTTGGGGGGTTCTCCTGGGAGGGGAGACCCAGAGTGTGGGGGTACTGTGGGGCAGAACCCCAAGATAAAGGGCACTGGGGTCTGGGAGGGACATGGAGGCCTAAGGCAGGCAAGACGCCAGCCTGCAGAGGGTGCTCCGAAGCTGGAGTTGAGCTAAATCCCTGGATGACCAGCAGGAGGCGCTGCACCAGTGAGTCACTGCCTCACTACAGGGCCCTAAGGGAGGTATACAGTGAAAATGAACTTAAAAGAGAAAATAATCTTTTATCTGGGTGCTTGACTGCAGACTTGCATGCATGTTTCTCAGCAGAAGACCAAATTGTACAGGACTAAGCCCTGTACAACTAAACATTAGTTATCTGGGCTAAAAATAGAAAGTGAATTCTGACCCCATTGAAATGAGTGGGAGTTATGCCTTTGACTTCATTGGGGCCAGGAGTTCACCCATGAAGAAGGTGTTGCCTATCCCCACTGAGTGGCTTCCAGAGTAAGGTCCTACTCAAGGTGAATAAGGTGACAGCATCAGACCCTAAGGGTCTGGGTTAGTCTGTTCGTGAAGGTTCTTTTTACTTCTCTACTCCACTCACATTTCTCTGTTTCCTTTCCTTTCCCTCCCTTTTAGGTTTTTAATATGCTGCTGGCATAGTCAGATTCCTAAAGGACTAGACTTCCTGAGAAGCAGATGGAGTACTACGAATTCTGTTTCCGTAGCAATGAGTACCATGTCAAATCAATCTGCAAGCGAAGGTTCCCGGTTGTGGAAGGTGGTGGGTTGCTGATAAGAGAATTGAAAAGCACTCTTGTTTTTTGAGAGAGAAGTAAACTGTGTGACAGAAACAGCAGCAATGTTAGCTTCATTCATGAATCAGTGAGCATTCCTTGTTCTCTGCTCTGAGACATGTGAGGGGCCGATTTATTGCATCTGGTACTTACTCCAGGAGAGTTAAGTTTGTGTCGGATTCTGATAAGGATGTTGTCACAACCATACAGCTAAGGGTAGCCTAGAATTCCTCCTTACCTGTAAGGGGTTAAAAAGCTCAAATAACCTGGTTGGCACCTGACCAAAAGGACCAATGGGGAAAGAAGATACTTTCAAATCTTGGGTAGGGGGAAGGGAAGGCTTTGTTTGTGCTCTTTGTTTTGTGTGTTCTCTGGGGAAGCAGAGAAGCATCAGGTCAGAAAACTCCTTCTCCTAAAATCATCCTAAAATGAGTCTCAATATTGCAAAAAGAGTAAGTAAATAAGGCAAGGTGAGTTAGATTATCTTTTGTTTTTAGCTTGTGAATTTTCCCTGTGCCAAGAGGGAGGTTTATCCCTTTTTTTTTGGTAACTTTAAAGTTTGCCTAGAGGGGAATCCTCTGTGTTTTGAATCTGATTGCCCTGTAAAGTTACCTTCCATCCTGATTTTACAGAGGTGCTTCTTTTACTTTTTTTTTCTTTATAATACAGTTCTGTTTTTTAAGAATCTGGTTTACCTATTTGGTTGGTAGATTATTCTCAAGCCTCCTCAGAAAAGGGGGTGAAGGAGCTTGGAATTCCTGTTTCCCTAAAATATCCCCCCAAGTGGTCCCTTTCCTGAATCTTTGTCTAACTCACTTGGTGGTGGCAGCAGTACCCATCCAAGGACAAGGAAGGATTTGGGCCTTGGGGAAGTTTTTAACCTAAGCTGGTAGAAATAAGCTTAGGGGGTCTTTCATGCGGGTCCCCACATCTGTACCCTAGAGTTCAGATCTGGAGAGGGAACCCTGACAGATGTATAAATCCGGTGTTTATTTACTCTTCTCTTGGACATGGCTCTGTCCAGAATCCATCACTGTTTCATATACTGCATGGTGAATAATATGAAAGGACTCTGTATTGCTAAAACTAAACTGGCTTTTCAGTATGAAAACTACTAACAGAGAAACTGCAACTGCAGCTAGCATCCTACCCATGTGCCCACAGACCGACTTTCTGTTGCCCCCTCTAAACTCTTCCCTCCTGCAACCTGGACTCCTCCCTCCAAGTTCCATGCAGGTTGCTCTAATCGGTGCCACTTCTGGGATGGACAGAATCAGAGGGGTTTCAAGAGCAATTCAAGGTAGTGCTTTAGTATTTGTATCACAGTAGTGCCTAGGGACACTGCCAAGGGACCCCATTGGCATGCTGCACAAATGCAGCCTCTGCCCAAGGCAGTTTAAAGTCTAAAGAGCGAAGAGACAAAAGAAGCATTATTATCCAGTTTTACTGAGGGGGATCTGAGGCACGGACAGGTTGAGGGTACATCTAAATTGTAGCTGGGGGTTTTGAATGGTGGCCCATACTGGCTGTACTCTAGCTAGCTTGCTAAAAATAGCCGTGAGGACTCTGCTGTGCAGGTTACACAAGTGAATACACACAGCGCAAGGAGAGGGGCAGACAGGCGGGCCTGTGGATCTGTGCTGTGCCATCCTTACTTCTCTTTTTAACAGGCCAGCTCGAGAACAAGTAGTGCAGGTGGATCTCCACAAGGTGCCCTTCGCAGCCCCGGCTGCAACAGAATCATAGAATCTCAGGATTGGAAGAGACCTCAGGAGGTCATCTAATCCAACCCCCTGCTCAAAGCAGTACCAACCCCAACTAAATCATCCCAGCCAGGGCTTTGTCAAGCCGGGCCTTAAAAACATCTAAGGAATGAAAAACCTTCTAATGCAATGTAGACGTACACTCAGTGACTTGCCCTGATTCACACAGGAAGTCAGTGGCAGGACCACAGATTGAACCCAGATCATCTGAATCTGCCTTAACCACAAAACCGTCTTTCTCCCTCTGCTTTTTGTCCTGGGAGCTGTCTCTAAAGGGCTCAGAGTCCTTGATGACCTGGGAAATATGACCCAAACTCAGGTGCCGTAGCACAGCCCACGTTCAGGGTGGCGGAGGGACCAACACCTTTGCCAACTCTTGTCTCCTGCTTGATTCTCTTCCCTCTCTCCTTGTGTCTTCCTGATGGTAACACGGCTCCCTGGAAGACGGCACCTCTGTCCAAGCCCCTTGACCAAAATCCTATTTTACACTTCAGCACCTCTCCTTAGGGGTTATGAGGTCCTCTTTTCCTTGAGGATGCCTTCATGAAATTGCCCAGGCAGGAGTAATCTCAGTAGAAATGAGTCATTAAATTCAGAGACAATGGAACTGAAACAGAAGAATTGCTTTGCTTAAACTAGATTATCCCTTCTCATAAGCTCACCTGGATACGTCTTTCTCCTTGCAGTAACAGAGACAGAAAAGTGAATAGCTTGTGTTTCCTGAATGCAGTTCTCTCCTAGGACCACCCTTGAGCCAGTTTGTCCATAAGACTTCCTGTCCAGATACGAACTCACTCATGCTGTATCCAGCACCATTTTTAAGTCCCTCTGACTGACTCAACCAGCTCATTCTGATAGGCCCCTCCTGGGTGTCCAGGCCTTTATCACTCAGCAGAGGCCAGCCAGCCAGCAAGGTGAGGTTTCCTTCACATTTACACCAAAGTATTTGATCAGAAGACGTATTTGCAGGGAAGGCCCCATGGTTGTCTCCTAATTACCTCTGGAAGCTTTCCTCCCACCTGTCTGTTTCCAAGAGTTGCATGACAAAAGTGTCAAGGATTTCCATTTCTTTACATTAAGTCCATTGGTGGTTTAGACGCAACAAATCCTGCATCTTGGCAGGGGGTTAGACTAGATGACCCTTGTGGTCCTTTCTAACCTTGTGGTTCTCTGATCACCTCTGGATCTGCATCACGGTTCCTTTCTATTGGAGCAGTTCACACCATCTTGCTAAATGTACCCAAGGACAGAGATAGCTGAGATATGATCCATTTTAAATTTGGGTTTCAGAGTATCAGCCGTGTTAGTCTGTATTCGCAAAATGAAAAGGAGTATTTGTGGCACATTAGAGACTAACCAATTTATTTGAGCATAAGCTTTCCGATGAAGTGAGCTGTAGCTCACGAAAGCTTATGCTCAAATAAAATGGTTAGTCTCTAAGGTGCCGCAAGTACTCCTTTTCATTTTAAATTTACTTCATTCACATTTTTGATGATAAAACATAGATTAGCGACAAACCCTCGATGCTGTGTCACAGCCAGACTGGCCATTTCTTACAATAGGAACTTCACTGCAGTGGTTTCTGTTCCCTGGTGTTCTCTTCTCCTGGCCATGTGCTCTTAATTTTTCCCTTCTTATCCTCCTGGGTGAGTTTGCAATCCCTGGTTCTCTTTATTTCTGATCATGGTACATGCTAATTGAAAGGCTTTCAATTATACGATATAGCAGAGATACCTAATAACAGAACAAAGGTTTTCTTTACTCACTCAGATGTGGTTAGAGAAAGGAAATTAACAGGGGTAAGAGCACACTCCCTGGGCCTTAATTGATGCTGTCATGATAGGTAGAAAACTGGGGAGTACACACAGTAGCTAACTGGCTAAACACACATCCCACAATCACAGGATTACTTATTTTAGATGGGATCTGGGAAACAAAGACTCAAGTGTCTTCTGCAAACAGAGCTGCTCAACCAGTCTGTCAGTATGCCAAAGTCTCTGGGATAAAGTACCTAGAAAACTGGTGGGATAGAAGAAAGGAAAGGCTTTTTCTTCATCATAGAATTTAATGTGTGTGTGTGACTGTGAAAGTATTTGAAACCCTGGAAAATAAAGATGCCTTTATGTTACTGAATGTATTTTTTCATGGTTTCTGCACACCCTGGGACAGGGACTTTCCTTGTGTTCTTTGTCTATACCGCACCTAACACAAGGGGATGTTAATCTGGTTTAGTGACTATACACCACCAACAAATTTTTGACTCGAGCTGATCAAAAATTTACGCATTTTTCATAAAGATATCCTCCATAAATATCCATTTTTTTTGTCCAAACAATTCAAAGATAGAAATCTTTCAACCAGCCTTTTCCCCCCACTGTTTTAGTTGGAAAGAACAGTTTGAACTCCATGTCCCTAAGGCATCCCTCTTTGTTCACCACTAGAGATCATGCTCCTCTCATACCAAGGGCCCATATTACTCTGTAATTCTGCCTCTCACCTCCAGAGCTCCTCCATGTGTCGGGTGTGGTGTTGCAGGGATTTTTGTGGTCCAATGCCCCCATTAGTTATTCTGATGCCACAGTGCTATGTTCTTGTATGTGGCCAGATCACTTCTCAGTCCAGTCCCCTTCTGGGGTTAACAGAAAGGTCCCAAATTGGAAAGCCCGGAGGCTTTTAAGTCTGGGCCCATGATACTTGGCCTCTTCTCCTTCTGATGCCTATACATTTCCTCTTGGTCTGGGGAAGGGTGAGGGAACCCAGGCCTACTGGTTCCTCTGGGTTCTAGCCCAGCAACCTTGTCCCAGGTGGATAAGGACTGCTTCCTCCATTTCTCTGTCCTTTCCCTGGAGTGCTCCTACTTTTGCCAAGCCTGTTGACATCTTCCCCAGGTCTCTGGATTCTGCTCTCCCTGCTTGGGATCCCTGCTTCTTTGCTAGCTGCAGAGGTACCTCCTCGAAGCAGCTCTCAGCCCTTCTCACAGCCGTTGGGGTGCGACCAGTAACTTCTGTCTCTTGCTTTAGATTAATCTGTGTATACTCACCACAAGGCAGGAGATTCCCCCGGCAGCCCTCTTCCTGAAGCTGGGGCTGTGCCTTAAGTCAGCTGCAAGCCTTTGGCAAGTTTCCTTCAGTTTAGCACCCTGCCCAATTAGCCTCCCATTGTGGATGGTTCAGTCGGCCAGTCCTGTCCCATCTGTGTCCACCTGGTGTGAGGGAGGGGGCAGCCTTTATGCTGGTCCCTTTCTCCCAGCTCCTTCCCAGTTGGTTGGCTGAGAGAGGAGCCTTGACCCACCTCCTCTGCAAAGCTTCAGGCCCTTAAAGGTACAGTGCCATAATTCATTCCCCAAGCGTGCCCTTAGGTGTTTCTCTACAATCTATTGGAGCCTTTCAAAGCCTTAAAGGGCCATGCAGCTGATGGGGTGGGCTGACCTATATGTGCTACTGCCCTGATGACTGCCCTGTCACACATCCCATCTGTTTATCTTTACCTCTCTGAGTGCAGACCTCTCGACTCTGGCACCCACTTCCTCGACAGGCCTGACAGAACCCAGGTTTGTTGACCCCCCCTAGGGCATCGCCTAAGCCTTGTGCTTCTGCCTGGCTAATTGTATTGGAGGTGTCTTTTTTCATTCATCTCTTTAATATCAAAAACAATTTTATTCTACATGTATCAAGAGACTCTCGTAAAGGGCATCAGTTTTAAACTGCAAAATATCAGCCATATCAGAGCCTCCATCGTTCCCGCTACAGAAGACTGGGGTGAGTGTGTCATTGTTGATCCACAATCAGCTGTTCTCATTCCAGCTCTTAAATGTTGTGGGAGGAAAATTCTGCCACTCCCAATATGTCTTGTGAGGTGTCTTCTATGGCTGGCCTGCAAATGAAGTTACCCTTTCCCCTTGGTATTCTCTCTTCTGAGTAGTGAAAACAAGCCATGACAGGATAGAAAAAAAACAGCTCAGTTAATTAGGTTAATTTTGATCTGTAAATTAAATGAAAAACTATTCAGATGATCAGATTTCGTCACAACGTTCTGTATTTCGTCACAACGTTGTGTATAAGAGAATTAACATTCAATACAAATCTTATCCATCTCTAATGCAATCCTAATCCACTAAAATTGATAGCCCCAGGGAGACCATTCTAAAAAGAGCATAGGCGAGCACTTCAAAACTGAATTCATGCATCGAGAGAAGTCAAGCTAGCCGCAGAATCTGGGTGGGGTGGGGGAAGCAAAACCTGCGTCCTCAGTAAGGGAGGGATCACGATGAATGGAGCTTTGGGTTAGATATGTTGTGGGCAGGGTTAGAAGATTACAGCAAAGAGGGTATGCTGATGCTTCGTATTCTTCTGCCGAAACAGGTGAAGGGGGTTGGTGACGCTGGGTAAAATCACATGCCTCCATGACCAGCAAAAAGTATTTCTGAACCCCAAATTAAAAATTAAGGTGCATGGTACTGTAAAAAGATGGTCCTTCCCCTTTAAGGGCTAGGACTCCTGAGGCTAGCCTGCCCAGTTCAATCAAACCCACCTATGCCATAATTAATGGCATCTTAGCCAGAGGGGGCTGGACTAATTGGGGTTAGCCTCAGAAAAGGGCTGAAAAATCTCCATTTTGTGGAGGAATCATAGGAAGCGAGATGGGGTCTTCGCAGGAGAGACTGTGAGGGGCCTCTAGGGCAGGAGACAAGGAGTCAGGGCCCTATTCCACAGCCAAAGAGAGACTCAAAAGTAGCCCAGAAGGGGCTAGGAGGTGAGCCAGAGGACGGCTGAAGAGGAGGCCATGCCTTTTTGTCTATGTGAACTTTTGTTGGGCTTTTGTTACCAGGAGGGGTTTGGATGAGGTGGGACTTAGCTGGAGGGCTAAGTTGTGGACAGCAACAGCCCATTGCAGGGCCAAGGAGGTGATCAACAGGGGGTGCTAGAGGTATGGACCCCTGCAAGGCCACGCGATGTTATACTGGCACGTGGAGATGATTACAAGCACTTTGTGGAACAACCTAAATATTACGTTGTGCAAATGGAACTGACCCCATCCAAGCAGTCAGCTGGGTTTGAACCCAGGACCTTCGGCATTAAAAGCTGGAGTCTTCAGGATTTGAACTATAGGACTAAATGTGCTATCTAGCAGATTTGGAAATATCTTACCTGGACCAGCCACTAGAGGGATGCAGAGACCCCTCTCTCTTCCTACGGGGTGCGCATTGGGTAATACTTTGTAGATACTTCCTTGGCAAAGTAGTGAGTCAAATATAGGGCCCCTTGATGGGGAGAGAGCTGGCCCTAGGAAACCTTGAACTCTGGAAGCACATTCCCAGAGCAGAAGTTTGGGAATGAATTTGTCAAGCTCCGTCGTCAGTAGAATCTGAGCTTCTCTGTGTTTACCAGTCCCCTCAGCCATTGCGTAAAAAAGTACAGTCAGAGCTTCAGAAAGGTGTGGTGAGGAGAGACAGGCTGTATGGAGATTCTAGTACCACAATCATCAACCTTCCCTTAGTTTGCAACTTTGTCTAGGGTTTCTCTTTGCAAGAAGGACAGTCCGGACCCAGCAAATTGTTTCTAAAAGCTCCCCCACTGAGGCCTGCATGTATAGTTTGCTAACGCCGTGATTTGATTTCTCTGTAATTTAACCCTTCCTAGAACTCAGCTAATTCACCTTGGAATAAATCTTTGACTCTAGTGACGTCACTGGGAGCTTTGCCATTGATTCCAGCAAGGCTAGGATTTCACCCCTTTTTAAACAACTGAAGTAGGAGTAAATGCTCTGGAACAGATTCACTTTTGTCCTGTGCCTTGTGGAGTTGCTTCCTCCGGGGCCAGCGGGGCGTGAAATGCGCCCAGCCTGCTCTAATAGTGCTGTGCACACATTTTGCACTGGTGAAAATGATGATACAAGGTGCCTGGTGATGGTGAATCCAGGCAGATGTTTTATCTGTTTCAGGCTCTTCTGAAAACAAGAAATCTTTCCTTGTGATTACGCTTTCCAACATCACACACCGGACTGACTGGTTTAATAAGGACCAGCTCATGGACGTGTCAACAAGATTACATTTGTATGAAATTGTTCACTGATTAGGGGCATAAACATTTTCAAAATCCTATCCAGTTGTCCAGGGATATAGTTAAAGCCTTTGCTGGGATCCATGTATTTGCTATCAACTTTGTAAGGCAGTTTTGTGTTTCCTTTTAAAAAAGAAAAGGCAAGAAACCCCCCAAACAAACAAAAGCTCATTAGACTTAGGAAATGAATAAACAGCTGAGACGATTCTGCCGACCAACCTTCCTCTGAGTTTAAAGAATTCTGCCTGGCCAGAGGGGATCTCCGACAGAAAGGACACATCACGTTTCTGATCTTCCTTTCAAGTAGGTTAAGATTTCTTAGTGCCCAAGAAGGCGCAAGAGGCATCCCAAATACCATGAAAGAGGTGAAAAAAGAAAAGGAGTACTTGTGGCACCTTAGAGACTAACAAATTTATTTGAGCAGAAGCTTTTGTGAGCTACAGCTCACTTCATCGGATGCATTGAGTGGAAAATACAGTGGGGAGATTTATATACACAGAGAACATGAAACAATGGGTATTACCATACACACTGTAAGGAGAGTGATAACTTAAGGTGAGCTATTACCAGCAGGAGAGCGGGCGGGGGAGGGGGGGGGGACCTTTTGTAGTGATCATCAAGGTGGGCCATTTCCAGCAGTTGACAAGAACGTCTGAGGAACAGTGGGGGGGAGGGGGGGAGGGAGGATAAACATGGGAAAATAGTTTTACTTTGTGTAATGACCCATCCACTCCCAGTCTCTATTCAAGCCTAAATTAATTGTATCCAGTTTGCAAATTAATTCCAATTCAGCAGTCTCTCGTTGGAGTCTGTTTTTGAAGTTTTTTTGTTGAAGTATTGCCACTTTTAGGTCTATAATCGAGTGACCAAAGAGATTGAAGTGTTCTCCAACTGGTTTTTGAATGTTACAATTCTTGACGTCTGATTTGTGTCCATTTATTCTTTTACGTAGAGACTGTCCAGTTTGACCAATGTACATGGCAGAGGGGCATTGCTGGCACATGATGGCATATGTCACATTGGTGGATGTGCAGGTGAACGAGCCTCTGATAGTGTGGCTGATGTGATTAGCCCTATCGATGGTGTCCCCTGAATAGATATGTGGACACAGTTGGCAATGGGCTTTGTTGCAAGGATAGGTTCCTGGGTTAGTGGTTCTGTTGTGTGGTGTGTGGTTGCTGGTGAGTATTTGCTTCAGGTTGGGGGGCTGTCTGTAAGCAAGGACTGGCCTGTCTCCCAAGATCTGTGAGAGTGATGGGTCGTCCTTCAAGATAGGTTGTAGATCCTTGATGATGCGTTGGAGAGGTTTTAGTTGGGGGCTGAATGTGATGGCTAGTGGCATTCTGTTATTTTCTTTTTTGGGCCTGTCCTGTAGTAGGTGACTTCTGGGTACTCTTCTGGCTCTATCAATCTGTTTCTTCACTTCAGCAGGTGGGTATTGTAGTTGTAAGAATGATAATCCTATTGCCCCAGCATATCACAGAGCACCAAAGGTTTGCCTCTAAAATGGCCACATTCGAGACAGTCTTTAAACAAGAAACATTCTGAGCTAGATTGCAGAATTCGCCGCACGACCATGCAGGGAGGTGAGGGGAAGTAACCAGTGATGAGCTGCCAAAATCTTAACAACTGGTTCCCTCCTCACCCCACGAGGGGATCGTTGCCCACCCCCGCCCCCTGGGACTCCTGCCCCATCCAACCCCCCGCGTTCCTTGAGGCCCCCCCAGGACCGCTGCCCCATCCACCCCCCTCCCCGTCCCCTGACTGCCCCCAGAATCGGGCAGAAGGGTCTCGTGGGCCACCGTAGTGGGTGCCCACCCCAACCCTAAGAGCCAGAGGGACCTGCTGGGGGGCAAGGTAGGGAGTCCCGGCGGTGCTTACCTGGGGCAGCTCCCAGAAAGCATCCGGCAGGTCCCTCTGGCTCCTAGGGGCAGGGCAGTGTAGCTGGGGGGCGAGCAGGGGGAGCGGCTGCTCCCCCACTGATCACATCAAAAGTGGCACCTTAGGCACCGACTCCAGGGGTGCTCCGGGGCTGGAGCCCCCACAGGGAGAATTTGGTGGGTGCAGAGCCCCCACCGGCAACTCCCCACCCTGCGCCTGGCCCCAGCTCACCTCCGCTCCGCCTCCTCCCCTGAACCCACCGCCCCGCTCTGCTTCCCTGCATGCCCCCACCCCAGCTTCCCGCGAATCAGCTGTTCGGCGGGAAGCTGGGGAGGGCTGAGAAGCAGGCGGCAGCTTCCCGCTCAGGCCGAGGGTGGCGGAGGTGAGCTGGGGCAGGGAGCGGTTCCCCGGTGCTCCCCGACCCCCGGGTTACCTGCTGTGGCGCGGGTGGCCCTCCTCGCGCCCCCCCCCCCACCGCCTCAGCTCACCTCCGCCTCCCTGGGCCTGAGCGGGAAGCCGCCACCTGCTTCTCAGCCCGCCCCAGCTTCCCGCACAAACAGCTGATTCGCGGGAAGCCTGGGGCGGGGGGGCGGAGAAGCAGAGCGGGGCGGCGCGTTCAGGGGAGAAAGCGGAGGCGGAGTGGAGGTGACCTGGGGCCGGGGATGGGCTGGGGAGCTGCTGGTGGTTCTCTGCACCCACCAAATTTTCCCCTTGCGTGCTCCAGGGCTGGAGCACCCATGGAGACGGCGCCTAAGGTGCCACTTTTGGCCAGTTAAATTTAGAAGCCCTTTTAGAACTGGTTCTCCCTCACGGAACAACCGGTTTTAAAAGGGCTTCTAAATTTAACAACCGGTTCTAGCGAACCGGTGCGAACGGGCTCCAGCTCACCACTGGAAGTAACACAGGCTTGTACACTCACACGAACAATGGAATTGTGACTGGAGCAGAGGGAGAACAGAGGCTGTTTGCCAGATATTCCCCAGCCCATGAGCAGGTGGGCAAAGACTGGGCA
Organism: Chelonia mydas; assembly: GCF_015237465.2. Classification (NCBI taxonomy): domain Eukaryota; kingdom Metazoa; phylum Chordata; order Testudines; family Cheloniidae; genus Chelonia; species Chelonia mydas. The sequence goes on along the minus strand of NC_051246.2, from coordinate 128,782,731 downwards.
CAGCTGACTGGGCATGGGCAGGATATGCTCTGGGCTCAGAGCACAGGAGGTAATTTTGCCTGTCTGAGGTACGATTCCTCCCCTTGAAGCGGGCACAGTTTGCACATTGTCTTTTCCTGCGCTGAGCTTAGTCCTTTATGTGCAGTGACTTGTACTGCGTGAAGTACGTAGAGTAGTCATGCAATGATGGGCCTACGAGCCTAGACAGACAGTCTTTTTTTAACAGTAGCTTTTAAACCTGAAATAAGTTAATTTCAGGAGAAAATGGAAGATCTTTCAAGAAGAAAAAAACCCATTGCTGATAAAACCATAAGGAGCACAGTAGCAAGTAAATTAAAATAGATAATCTGACATAAACCATAGTGATAAGACCTGCTAGAAAGATTCATTATTACTACTGGGGTTCCTCCATAATGGAAGATAAGGGGCTCTGAGCATGGAGGCTTCAGACTATAATAAATCCATTTTAATGTCAGAGCCAACATTCTGGGAGATGAAACGAAGGGCGGGAAAAACCTAAATGACACTTAAAGGAAGCCTACAGATTAATTTATTGGTTTAGTTATGGCAGCTTTGACTTCAGTAATGAATAGCAGGATACTAATCACTAGCAAAGCATAAATTCTCTATGTTCGGTCATTTTCAATAGCTAACCCCAACTGCTCACCTTTTGTGAGGCACTCCACTGATTAATGACCCAGGCATGTGCTTGCCTTGAATAGGACTTCAGCGAGACAATTCATGTCCTTAAACTAATACGTCTTTAAGTGGCCTGCTAGATTGGGGACCTAGTTGTTTACCAAGCTGAAGTCATAAACCTCAGAGTAGCAAAGTACTTAAGCATACGTTCACTTCCCAGATCAGCCTTGACATTTATTTCTTGTTGCCTAGGACATAATCAGTTCCTACTTTCTAATTACAAATATCAAAATATTCATAAAGGTGCAGTCTTGAGTGGGATAACCTTTTCCTACATAAGTACAGTTGCTCTGCTTTCCTCTTTGTCTTCCAATGCCCTATTATGCAGTCTAATTAGGAGGATTATGGGGCAATCAATCTGGGACCTACTTTTGCCATAATTAAATGATGACTCCTCACCTGCATCAACCCTGGCTCTTCAGTAAATGGATCCTGGTTTAATTTTTGACACAGCCTATCCAGTCATCTAGACATCTGTTTTGCTTTCAGGTCACAAATCATGCTTCATCCTCAGCTCGTTTCTGGGTCGGTAGAGATACTCTATCTCACATTAAATAATGGAAATCCCTTGTCTCCTGGTCTTAATTCCTCTGTCCGGAGTGACCAGATGTGGAGGCGAGAGATGGCTGTAATTTCAGAGCTAGTGCTCCAGGGACCTTTTCAGAAATGTCTTGAGCGGCAGGACTTTTTTTCCCTTTAGGGAGGGGATTTCAGACATTTTTTCCCAAGGTGCAGAAAGATGCCAAAGACAGAGCCAACGTTAGACTTATTGACATTATTAAGAGGACAAGAGTGGTGTGGGGGGGGGCATGTCAGCAGAGAGGGTTAATGAGATAAAAGTTGAACCCTATACACTCCCATGCGGGCTGATAGCAGCATCCATTGGGCTTCTTGTTGGCAGGTGGGAGTGGGTAGTGGGAAAAACGTTAGCTCCACCCCCTCACTTCATGAGCAGCATGGAACTAACATGATGTGTGCCACCATCACATTGTTCGCTTTGCTTGTGTGTTTGACCGCTTCCCCCACTCTGTGTTTGTCCAGTCTATTTAGACTGTAAGCTCTTCAGGGCAGGGACCATCTACTACTCTGTGTCTGGGACGCACCTAGCACAGTGGAGCCCCACTCTCGGTTTGCCCTGAGGCACTACCCTAATAATTAGAATAAGAGCTAAAAAGGATAATATACTTTTTTGGCCTCATTTGAGAAATGCAGAGTTCAATAGTTGAGTTATAAACTCCTACAGAATAAAAGGAATGGTGTGGTTTAAGGCTAAGAATGGTTTAAATCACAGAAAGCTACAAAAAACATAAATTCCCAGTTTACAGACGTTACATAGCATCACAGTGAGAATAAGAAAGAAATACTGGTATTCTAGTTATTAGAAGCTAATTGTGTATAATTAACCTAATTATTAGAATAAAATCCAACTATTTGCATAATAGTAACTAGCAAATTTCTATTTTTCTCTGCTCCACAGAACAAACCACATTTATATTTTGAGACATTTCCTAGATAACATAATGAAGCTGTCATTAGCATGTATGTGTTGATTTCCTTGTGGAAATAAATATAGGGACAAATTTCATTCTCATTTGATTCTGTGAAGTTCATTTAGTGTTACTTTGATGTAACAAAGACCAATGGAGTCAGGAAAATGAACAGCAGTGGTCTGCACCTGCTCAATTTTCAGGCGACCCAACAAATACAAAACATCTTGGATGCATCTGAGATCAAAGCACTGGCCCTTGATTCTCTATGTCATTATACGGCAAAGGCACATCAAGGTCATAGAATCATAGAATCATAGAATATCAGGGTTGGAAGGGACCCCAGAAGGTCATCTAGTCCAACCCCCTGCTCAAAGCAGGACCAAGTCCCAGTTAAATCATCCCAGCCAGGGCTTTGTCAAGCCTGACCTTAAAAACCTGTAAGGAAGGAGATTCTACCACCTCCCTAGGTAACGCATTCCAGTGTTTCACCACCCTCTTAGTGAAAAAGTTTTTCCTAATATCCAATCTAAACCTCCCCCATTGCAACTTGAGACCATTACTCCTCGTTCTGTCATCTGCTACCATTGAGAACAGTCTAGAGCCATCCTCTTTGGAACCCCCTTTCAGGTAGTTGAAAGCAGCTATCAAATCCCCCCTCATTCTTCTCTTCTGCAGACTAAACAATCCCAGCTCCCTCAGCCTCTCTTCATAAGTCATGTGCTCTAGACCCCTAATCATTTTTGTTGCCCTTCGCTGGACTCTTTCCAATTTATCCACATCCTTCTTGTAGTGTGGGGCCCAAAACTGGACACAGTACTCCAGATGAGGCCTCACCAGTGTCGAATAGAGGGGAACGATCACGTCCCTCGATCTGCTCGCTATGCCCCTACTTATACATCCCAAAATGCCATTGGCCTTCTTGGCAACAAGGGCACACTGCTGACTCATATCCAGCTTCTCGTCCACTGTCACCCCTAGGTCCTTTTCCGCAGAACTGCTGCCTAGCCATTCGGTCCCTAGTCTGTAGCTGTGCATTGGGTTCTTCCGTCCTAAGTGCAGGACCCTGCACTTATCCTTATTGAACCTCATCAGATTTCTTTTGGCCCAATCCTCCAATTTGTCTAGGTCCTTCTGTATCCTATCCCTCCCCTCCAGCGTATCTACCACTCCTCCCAGTTTAGTATCATCCGCAAATTTGCTGAGAGTGCAATCCACACCATCCTCCAGATCATTTATGAAGATATTGAACAAAACCGGCCCCAGGACCGACCCCTGGGGCACTCCACTTGACACCGGCTGCCAACTAGACATGGAGCCATTGATCACTACCCGTTGAGCCCGACAATCTAGCCAGCTTTCTACCCACCTTATAGTGCATTCATCCAGCCCATACTTCCTTAACTTGCTGACAAGAATGCTGTGGGAGACCGTGTCAAAAGCTTTGCTAAAGTCAAGAAACAATACATCCACTGCTTTCCCTTCATCCACAGAACCAGTAATCTCATCATAAAAGGCGATTAGATTAGTCAGGCATGACCTTCCCTTGGTGAATCCATGCTGACTGTTCCTGATCACTTTCCTCTCCTCTAAGTGCTTCAGGATTGATTCTTTGAGGACCTGCTCCATGATTTTTCCAGGGACTGAGGTGAGGCTGACTGGCCTGTAGTTCCCAGGATCCTCCTTCTTCCCTTTTTTAAAGATGGGCACTACATTAGCCTTTTTCCAGTCATCCGGGACTTCCCCCGTTCGCCACGAGTTTTCAAAGATAATGGCCAAGGGCTCTGCAATCACAGCCGCCAATTCCTTCAGCACTCTCGGATGCAATTCGTCCGGCCCCATGGACTTGTGCACGTCCAGCTTTTCTAAATAGTCCCTAACCACCTCTATCTCTACAGAGGGCTGGCCATCTCTTCCCCATTTTGTGATGCCCAGCGCAGCAGTCTGGGAGCTGACCTTGTTAGTGAAAACAGAGGCAAAAAAAGCATTGAGTACATTAGCTTTTTCCACATCCTCTGTCACTAGGTTGCCTCCCTCATTCAGTAAGGGGCCCACACTTTCCTTGGCTTTCTTCTTGTTGCCAACATACCTGAAGAAACCCTTCTTGTTACTCTTGACATCTCTTGCTAGCTGCAGCTCCAGGTGCGATTTGGCCCTCCTGATATCTTTCCTACATGCCCGAGCAATATTTTTATACTCTTCCCTGGTCATATGTCCAACCTTCCACTTCTTGTAAGCTTCTTTTTTATGTTTAAGATCCGCTAGGATTTCACCATTAAGCCAAGCCGGTCGCCTGCCATATTTACTATTCTTTCGACTCATCGGGATGGTTTGTCCCTGTAACCTCAACAGGGATTCCTTGAAATACAGCCAGCTCTCCTGGACTCCCTTCCCCTTCATGTTAGTCCCCCAGGGGATCCTGGCCATCTGTTCCCTGAGGGAGTCGAAGTCTGCTTTCCTGAAGTCCAGGGTCCGTATCCTGCTGCTTACCTTCCTTCCCTGCGTCAGGATCCTGAACTCAACCAACTCATGGTCACTGCCTCCCAGATTCCCATCCACTTTTGCTTCCCCCACTAATTCTACCCGGTTTGTGAGCAGCAGGTCAAGAAAAGCGCCCCCCCTAGTTGGCTCCCCTAGCACTTGCACCAGGAAATTGTCCCCTACGCTTTCCAAAAACTTCCTGGATTGTCTATGCACCGCTGTATTGCTCTCCCAGCAGATATCAGGAAAATTAAAGTCACCCATGAGAATCAGGGCATGCGATCTAGTAGCTTCCGTGAGTTGCCGGAAGAAAGCCTCATCCACCTCATCCCCCTGGTCCGGTGAGGTCACCAAAGTAATGCACGCTGCAAAGTGTTGGACTAATCACAGGATGATCAGAGCCATTTTTAATTTACATGCTGAACAGATTAAACCAAAACTATACATAGGGAGCCAAGACATCCATGTCTTCCAGAAAAAACGGAGACAAACGCTAGATGAAGAAATTGACAGCATTACACTATCCGCCAATGATGCATTTGAAAAGTTGCACGTATTTAAGGTGGTCATTTTTCGAGCCTCAGAAGAAACTCTAGTCAAAAATCGAAGACGGCACTGGGGTTGGCTTGATGAAAATGACAATGAAATCAAAGATCCTCAAGGAAAAGAATGATACATTTATGTCTTGGCAAAATGACAAATAATCAACATCAAAGAAAGATACATTCAAGTATTTACAAGCCAAAGCTCATTATGCCTTTGTGTCCTACAGGATAACCGGTAGGAAAAGAGAGCAGAAGAACTAAAGTATTTACGCTCATACTAATAACACAGATGTTTTATGGTTCCCTGAAGGCCATTTATGGCCCATCAAAATCAGGACCAGCTCCACTAATGGGGGCAGATCGATTTGCCCTAATCAAGGATAAGAGAGGCATCTCTTAATGATGGGGGAAGCCCTTTACGGGGCTACTCAACCATCCCTCTACAGTCTACACAGAGGCACTAGAGGAATTGATACAGCACCCTATATCTGAAACAATTGCCCAGCTACCTAGCACTGAGGAAGTGCAAAAAAGCTATTGAACAAATGAAGTCAAGCAAACCACCTGGCAAAAACAGTTATCAGCTGAAATCTTCAAACCTGCAGGCCCCCTGACTGTTATCTATAAGCAATCATTAAGGGTATCTGGGAAGCTGAAGAAATTCCTCAGGACTTCAATCATAGTTACACTACACAAAAATAAAGGGAGGGACATCTCCTTACTATCTGTCAGTGGTAAAATCCTCACCTGTATTTTTGCTCAATTGGCTTGTCAAAACAATACTGGAGATGTTTTTACTAGAGGTTCAATGTGGATTTAAATCAGTTCAGTGTACCACGAACGTGACTTTTGTTGTGACACAGATGCCAGAAAAAATTACTGAACAAAACACGGAACTGTACGCTGTCTGCATTTATCTTTAAAAGCATACAACACTCTGGTCAGAAATAGCCTCTGAAAATTCTAGAACAATCTGATTGCCCCATCAAATTCACTAACATCATGTGTTGATTCCACGAAGGCAAATACTCTCAGATGATGGCCTTTGTTTAACCATTTCCCTAACTCGTGGGGTGAAACTAGGCCAGTGGTCCTCAGCCAGAGGTACGCATATCGTGGGGGTACGCAGAGGTCTTCCGTCAACTCGTCTAGATATATTTGCCTAGTTTTACAACAGGCTACATAAGAAGCACTAGCAAAGTCAGTACAAACTAAAATTTCATACAAACAATTACTTGTTTATATTGCTCTATATACCATAATCAGCGGTTCTCAAACTGTGGTCATGAGTTCATTTCAATGGGGTCGTGAGGGCCAGCATTTGACTCGCTGGGGCCCAGGGCAGAAAGCCAAACCCAAGCTGCTTAGTTTCATGAGGCCCCCTATGGCGTGAGGCCCTGGGCAATCGCCCTCCTTGCCACCCGCTAACACAGCCATGAGTACAGAAAGAATACACTGACCTTGGAAACCAGGCTTTGAATGGTGTGTGACCTTTTGGGTCAATGTATCTTTGTGAAGACTCACTTTCTGCTATGACTGTCGTCAAGACAAAGAGTAGAAATAGACTCATCGTGTAGAAAAACGTAATTGTTGCTGTCACTTCACTGCCTCCCAGGATGACAAGGCTCACAAGTGAAAAACGGGCTCAGGTATCACACAGAAATGGAAGCACAATATTTACATTCCAATCAATTTATTTGATAATTATGTGGTAAAAATTAGAAAGTCACCAATTGTTCAGTAACAGTGAGCTGTGGCAGTTTTGTATTTTTATGTCTGAGATTGTAAGCTGGTAGTTTTTCAGTGAGGTGAAGCGCGGGATGCACAAGACAAATCAGACTCCAGAAAGGAGTACAGTAGCATGGAAAAGCTGAGAACCATTGAACTGGGCCATGTGCTGACACCAGCCCTTTTTGGTTTCTTCTTGGCAGCCGTTCTGAATTATGCAATGGACAACCTTCAAAAGAACATCTACATAAGGTACAGAACTGATGGAAAACTCTTCCATCTCCAAAGGCTTACTTCAGAGACAAACGTTCTTGAACAACTCTTACGTGAAGCCCTTTTTGCACATCCTTGCACTGTACTTAGTCACAGTGAAAGTGACCTACCGCTTATCTTTCACAGGTTCTCAGTGGCAACTAGCCAGTTTGGACTCATCATCACCCTGGAAAAAACTGATTTCCTCAATCGACCAGCTTCATCAACGCTACCGATGAGCCAAACATCACCATCAATGGTACAAAACGAAAGAACGTCACTCTGATTACACACCTTGGCAGCACCATCTCAAGTGACAGTTCCCTGGATCATAAAGTATCCAATAAAACACAAAAGGCCAAGCACTCAGAAGACTTCCCCATGGATACTTAACCAAGACACCATCAAACAGTAAAAAAAAACAAAACAAAAAAACCCCCACTGATTTACAATGCAGCACTGATCGCATCTCTTTCATAGGAGTGTGAAACAAGGACGGTTTACAAAAGACACATTAACCAGTTTGAAAAATTCCACATGTGCTGTCTCTGCTCTATTCTTAAAGTCCTTGAAAGAGCAAAACTAACCAGCATCAAGGGAATGATCATCAGTGCTCAGCTTCGATGAACTGGTCGTGTTATCATAATGGGCAGTGATAGACTCCCAAAAAAGGTTATTTGTGGTGAGCTGAAACTTGGAAAGCACAAGAGGAATGGCCAGTGAAAACACTTCAAAGGCCAGCTGTGATAAATGAAGGGGGGAGGAAGTAGCTCCCTTTTATGGACACCCAGCCAGCCAGGTAGCTATGAAAATTCCTCTTAATAGTTGTTCTCTACTTGCTTTACCTGTAAAGGGTTAACAAGCCACAGGTGAAAGGAAAGGAGTGGGCACCTGACCAAAAGAGCCAATGGAGGGCTAGAACTTTTTAAAATTGGGAAAAAACTTCCCTTTGTCTGTGTGTTGTGGCTCTCTAGGGAAGCGGGAACAGGGCAGCAGTTATGCTGTGAGAAGCTTTAAACCAGGTATGAAAAACCATCGGATCATACCTAGAGATTGCTTATCTCAAACGCCAGATACGTAAGTAAATCAGGGAATGTCTAGGAAGACGCGATTAGGTTTATTTCTGTTTATTTCTTATTGGCTTGTGCACTCCTCCGCGCTAACCCCAAATGCTTTTTGTTTTGCTTGTAACCTTTAAGCTGAACCTCATGAAGGTTATTCTTGATGTTTAATTTTTGTAAGTGGGTTTTTTTAATCTAGCAAAAGCCTAAGTTCCAGATGTATTTTCTTTCTTTTTGTTTTTAATCAAATTTACCTTTCTTAAGAACAGGATTGGATTCTTGGTGTCCTAAGAGGTTTGTGCAGATGTTGTTTAATTAGCTGGTGGCAACAGCTGATTCCCTTTGTTTACTTCCTCAGCTGTTCCCCGGAGAGGGTGTGAAAGGGCTTAAGGATACCCCACAGGGAGGAATTCCCAGTGCTCCTTTCTGGTTTCAAGGGGGTTTTTTGCACTTGGGTGGTGGCAGCATCTACCCATCCAAGGTCAGAGAGAAGCTGTAACCTTGGGAATTTAATACAAGCCTGGAGTGGCCAGTATTAATTTTTAGAATCCTTGTAGGCCCCCACCTTCTGCACTCGAAGTGCCAGAATGGGGAATCAGCCTTTACAACACCCTTAAGTAGAATCTCACATCAAAGATTAGTCTTCCAGGTATCTGACCAAAACCAAGTAAATTCCCGAATTGGAAAGTTCACCAGCGCTACTTCTGCAGGTGTTTCCGCAACCTGGTACCATTGAAGATGAAGGTTCTTCTATCGCAAGCTTTATTGTTGCTCTGTCCAGTTTTACTGAGAATTTAATTCCTCAGAAACTCCCCCAATTTCTGCAGAACAGTGCAGTCTCAGCACTAGCTGGCTTGAGGGTAAAAAGTCAAACCAATACAATGGGTCCACTTATTCTTTCTCCTCTGCTATAAAAGAAGAAACAATCAACCAAAACCATTACCAAGTTAACTAGGCCAGGCAGATGATACACAGGTAGACAATTAATACAATGATAATCGTTTTGCTCATTATGTTCCAGCTAAAAATTAACCTAGTGATGGCAAAAGGCAGGGATTCTGCCTGGGAAGGAATGTGAGTTAGTTGTTAGTAGCCACTGAGGGAATTCAGACTCTTGTAGGTTCATGCGTCTCTGATTTACACATGGTGAATGGAAGGCACCCCTGTGTTAAGGGTCAGAACAAGGATTATGCACCATTTATGTCCCACTAAACCCAGTTTTGAAGCCTTGGTGATACAGAGACCTCAGCCACTCTGAATTTGGCCCTTGTCCAGGACGGGGAGGATGGAATTTTGACTGGGTAAATTGCTCTTAACAAAGGAGACTACATCGATTGTAAATTCTCTGGGGCAGGACACTTTTTTTGTCATGGCTCAATACAGTGCCTAGCACAATGGAGCCCTGACTTCTGATTGGGATCCCTAGTGCTTCCACAATATTACTACCACTAATTAATAATAACCCTAATGAAGGAGGAGTCTAAAGGCTAGATTTTGGCAAGATCTCAGAAAGAGCCTTATTTTATAGTCCTCAAAAGCCTCCTTAATTCTAAGTTAAAGTTGCTTGCCCCAACCACATTCCAGGAAGTAAAACAATCTTGGAAAATGTTTCTCCTAATTGACCCAGTGTGCTCCATGGCCTCTATCATTTTAAATGAAGGAAAAAGAGCTCCAGACGTTTCTCTTCTAGTATCAAAGTCTAGCACTGTGGGTACCAAACATGTGACATCATTCACTCTTCATTGACCAGTCACATATAAGCTTCTGGAGGAGAGACCCAGAGTAAATCACGTGTAATGAGAATCATGCCACACCTTTCAATAAATCTAAGGAAAGAAGCTGGTGTTCAGATCTCCTGAGCATAAATATATATGTTAGGTCATTATCCAGCTAATTGTTGTAATTAGTACACCAATAAGTAGAACTAACCCACAATTAATATAGACAATAGCCAGAAAGATGTATTGATTTTTATTTATTTTTTTCTCTCCCTGAAAGAAGATGAAATCTTATATGGAAAACTCTACTGCAAACTTGCACATCATTTGGAAGCATAGAAGACTTTTAACCATCCCCTTTAGGGGTGGAAAATATTCTTCCTTGTCATTTTCCAACTCAGTTTTGCAAATGCCTGGCTCCAGATGTCACTATAGTTCTTAGAATGCAGAACTGTGGAGACATTTGTCTGGGGGCAGTTGAGCTGCTCCAGAGGGACAGAAGTAGGTATCTGTTTCAGATGCCGTTTGACTTTTGTTAGGCTCAACGGGTTTAAACAACAGCAGATTTTTGGCCCTAATGCACCTAAAATGAACATTTCTGAACTCCTGCCTTTAAGATGCACCCCATTTCTTTGGTAGAAACTAGCATTGTCTTTGCACGTGTGAAAAAACAGTGACACCTAGTGGCTAGTCTGGACTAATTCTGGGAGTATTTCCTCTGGCTATCTCCAGGTGGTAGTTAGAATTCAAACCCACCAACCCCACCTGCAAAGTTTCCGTGCTACGACGACATATCTCTCTGACTGAAATGCAATAGAAGCTGCTTGTCTTTTTATACGAGAAAGACCGAGCTACATAGTAACAACTGAAAGCAACCCCTGAACAATGCATAATTATTCCACGCAGATGAAAATACCAGACACCTACTGATAAATTACTGTGCTAGTTACTACACAGAGGCGGTCTCCTTGCTGTAATGGGAACACTGAGCCAGCTGCTGAGTCACTTGAACCTGCACTGTGCTCTGTTGTTATCCTTAAACCTTAAATTTCTAGCCAAGAACTCATTCTTACTTCCCTCCCGTTGTTATTATTATCAGTGACTCATCTAGTTGTCATTGCTGATGCTGAATCTCAGTTGTACAGACCATTGAAAACAGTGAACTTATGCACTGGAAAAAGTAGAGGAAGAATTGAAAATATAACCTTCCCGAAACAGGCCAAAAGGAACAAGGGAGTAAGCAACAGAGAAGCCAGCTTATTGGAGACGGGGCAGAATTCCATTGTGATGTAACTGGAAATCTGAGCTCACCAATTCTCTGAACACCACCAAATGAAAAATCCTTTTTAGCTGTTGTGACGTGCTGTGGTTTAAATAGGCTCATTCTCATGAAACTATGTTTTCTGACTTTATGCTCCAAATTGTATCTTGCGTTTGGGATTGAAGTCTCTTCTACTTTTGGGGCTGAAGCAAATGTAGCTTTCTGCTGTCACCAGGCATCAGGTTATGCTATGGTTGACGGTCCCCTACAGGAAGACTGCTGCATTGGATAGGAGAGAGAAATTGCTTGTAATTGCTGTGTGCAAACAAAAGATGTCTTCAGCTGGGCGTGTGCAGTGTGACACAGAAGATCAACTCCATCAATGGCATATCTCTTTGCTTCTTCAGTAGACGTGTGTCTCCTCTAGGCAAGTCATTTAGCTGATTACATTGTGCTTGGATGCCAACAAACCTTCAACATTGAGTTGGACAACTCTTGAAGCCAGACTGATGACTAAAAAGCCAGGGGACGGCATCACATTGGGGATGATGGCTGGCAAGTGACCGGAATTCATTGAATTCGGTCTGCTAGGTTGGATCATTAGCTTCCAGGGGTTAACCGGGTACCGATGCAGGATACTCTGTGAATGCTGATCCAATGCCCCCCTGTCTTCAGTGAGCAATGAGGTCTGCATTTGCAGCACTTATGTAAAGGGTAGCGGTATAGCATAGTATAATATAGGATAGCATAGGGCTTTTCGTTTACCCATTGCTAAGACTCAGCTAAAGAAACCATTTTTCCGTAGTGAGTTGGAGAGTGGAGGGCAGGAGAAATGAAGGAAGAGTGGTTAGTTAGAAGAAGACATGGGTAAAAATGGATGAAAAAGAAATGAAGCTACAGGAGCTGTGACTCTCTGGTGTGTGTTGTCTGTGATTTGCATAATCCTGTATTTAGGGCCAGCTTGTTAAACCCTTCCTTATATTAGGCCCTGATTCAGCAAAGCAGTCCACATCTCCGGAACTGAAGCTTGTGCTTAAATGCTTTGCTGAAGAGGGATGACATTACTCACGTGCTTAAAGTTAAGCATGTGCTTTGCTGACTCAGCAGTTATTCATCCGCGTCTACTGCCATGGAGCTGTTTGGGTGGATATCGGCGCAGTGGCGTGAGAGGGGTTTACAAGCTGGCCCTAAATACACCCTGGTCCCCATGCAGCTGCACTCCCATTCCCTGCATTGCAGCTGGAGCACAAAGGGTCGGGCAATGAGCTGCATTCCCGGCATTCTCCCTGGCTCCAGCTAGTGAGTGGGGAAAGAGAGGAGAAGGTCAGGAAAAGAGTGGAGACTTTGCTTTGCCCCCCCCGCACAAAACACTGGCAATGGTTCACGCCACCCCATGAGTGTGTGTTTGTGTCAAAGTGACAATGAATTTCACCACTATGGGGACCTGAAAAACATGATGAAGAGAGACGTAGAATAAGAAAAGATATTTCCCACTAGCTTTCTCAACTTTAGCTGGTTTTGTGGTCGGCAGGCCATGCAGTTAGGAAAGAGAATAAAAATCAATTCAGTGGCTTTGCTAGGCAGAAGGCAATACTGGGATGATAGGACATACTGTGGGCAAATGTCTCATTTATTTATTTTGTGTGTGTGTGGGGGGGGGAAATAAGTCATTTTAGTGCATCCCTAGCAGGACTTTCACTTCAGATTAAATTAAATAAAAAACCAGTCAGGCCAATAAAACAAAACCCTCTGGCTCTTGCATCATTTGAAAGAATGCATACACATAGATCTGCAATGATGTGCTGCTCCTGCTTTTGGTATTCGGGGTACGTGGCTTCTTTTAATTTTCAGAAGCCATAATTTTCAAATGTGTAGAACTGATTTTCTGAATGTGCAGGGCACTTGCCTTAAGCTTTTCGCATTCCATTAGGTGCCTCTCCAAAGCTTTGAGCACCTGAAGACCTTTGAAAATCTGTCCCTAAACTCCTAGACCCAGTTCCTTAAAGGCATTTGGGCTTCGAACGCCCAGTGATTTCAGTTGGGCTCCTGTGTTGTGTCACCACAATTGTGCCTGCTCTGAGGGCAAAGCCCACGTGCATGGGCACTGAGGACCTGATTCTGCTTTAACTAAAGTCAGTGGGAGCTCTGCCATTTGCTGAATGGGGCCAGGATCAAGCCTAATGTGGGCAACTGCATAAGTACCTGCTGTGTGAATCTAGAGGAACCAAGTCAGGTGCTGTTTAGATGTCTCATACAATGAAGCTGCTGCCTCACTGAAAACATTCCATTTAGAAATAGTTCTGCTTATATATTAGTCTCATGCTTCGTCTCCCTCCTCTCCCCTCTACCAAGATCTCCCCAAGCTCTGGATAGCCACGCCCTTCATTCTTTTATTTCCAAAGACTGTGGGTCCATTGCTCGGGAACCAGAAGACCTGCCTTCTATTCCTGAAGAGACCTTTCCCTCATTGCATGACCGTGGGGGGAGTCACTGAACACTTCTGTTGTTCTGGACATGCTCTGTACATGTGTGTGCTAGAGGAAAGGAGGTGGGGAGGTTGGCTTTATCAAGCCAACTCTATGGTGACCTATTCCTGGCACCAGATCTGTTTTGGGGAAGTGTGGGTGGAAGGAGAGGTGGGTGGTCAGCGCAGTACAGAGTGGGGAGCTTTGTTTTGGATGCAACTTTGGTGCATGACCCTTGTTGGGCTCAAGGACTCTGGCTGAGGGGAGAGGATGGGTAATATCAGAGAAGTGAGAGCTGGAATAAACTGCTTAGACCATGTAGTTCATCTCCCTGCCAGTGCACGGCTATTCCCTAGTGTAAGGTACATCCACTTGAGTGCTGTCAGGTCTGCATTTAAATGTCTCCCACCACTTCCCTTGAGAGACTACTCCAGCACCTAATAGATCCCACTTGTCATGTAGATGTGCATGTCCAGCTTGAATTTACCTTTTACCTCTCCTCATTGCTTACACCTGATTCCACTGTATCTCCACTTCCTCTTGCTCGTACACTCTGTCAGTACTTGCAGACTGTTATCGTGTCCTGGTCAGAGCATAGCTCTTTCAAATCAGTCTCATTAACCATTTTGAAGGGGCCTGTCCCAGAGTAACTGGGCCCTTGAAGGGAAATGAGTCCAGTAGGTGCCTCCCAGGTGGGTGTGATGAGGGTCACCTGATTCTAATAAAGTCAGGCAGGGCATTTAAGAAAGAGGGGGAGGCCAGAAGGAGCTAGAGAAAGAAGTCTGGTAATGCAAACAAGGGGTTGGGTGAGAGCCCCAGGATGGGCTGGTGAAAAGAGACTGCAGGGAGCCCATAGGTCTCTGCAGGGATCCCTGGGTCTAGAAAGAAAATAAAATAGGAACTTTATGAGTCTGGGGAAAGCTATGGTGTGTGGACTAAGAGTAACCTGTGGACCAGTGGTTCCTGGCTGAAGGCCCTGGATCTAGGGGAATGACTCGGAAAGGTCTGTATCTCAAGGTAAGACCTGTGAAGAGCTATTGAAAACCAACTGTACTGGGGGCTCTTAATGGAGGGAAATTTGGGGGTGAAGATGGTATATGTGGGGCCAAAGAAAAGTTGTGTATCTTTGGTTTCAAGAAGGGCAATGATCACCTGAGGAAAAGGCATCAGCCTGGATTTGAGGCTGGTTGTCCGTCCTTCTGGGTCTGTGGTAAGAGGAGAAACTGAGACAGGCTAGACTTGCAAGGTCTTGACTCGCAGAAAAGGGGTGCTTTGGGGTGCTGAGCCATCAAGGGAGTCCACAACATTGTTTCCATTTTCATTGAAAAATAATGTAGACGTTTTTGTACATTTTGCTCTCCGAAAAGAAGACTGGCAAAACACTAAGAAGTTTGCCCAGGGTGGCTGTTCTGGTTTAATGTCTTCTTGAAACTTTCTGGGACCAGGATAATAACAGAACAGTTCCTTGGGAAGAATGTAAAGGATGACCCAAGAACATTTACCTTGGGACTCGGACCAGCTGATTTATTACCCTTGATGCTGTTATTTATTAGAGCTGGGTGGAGAAGCTAATTCCATTTGGTTGAAGATTTTGACATTTGGTTTTGTTCCAATCTGGCATGAAAATCAAAATGTTCGAAATAATCCATGAATGGGAATGGGTCCCAGCCTAAGGGGAGCTGTCCAAGAACTGCTGACCATGCAGCCCAAGTTGCTGTGGAACCATGAGCTTGACAAGGCTCCCAGGGCTTCCAGGGTCCTGGGTCCCTGTCAACCCACCAGGTTGAAAATCCCACTAGCTGCCTGTCTGCATCCTTAGGTGCCTAAATACCTTTGTAAATCTGCCTCTTTCAGCCTAAGTAGTTCATTCACAAAATAGGATAAGGGCTGGTCTTCACTACCTGGGAGATCGACGTTGGTACAATTTGATGCAGTGGGTGTCCATTTAGTGGGTCTAGTGAAGATCCGTTAAATCAATGGCAGAGAGCTCTCTGGTCGACCCCGGTACTCCAGCTCTCTGAGAAGAGTAAAGTAAGTCGACTGGAGAGTGTCTCCCATCGATGCAGCGAAGTGAAGACACCAGTGTAAGTTGACCTCAACTACATCAACTCCAGCTATGTTATTCACCTAGCTGGAATAGTGTAACATAGTGTTAGAGAGCTTATTCCTTCACTCTCCCACTTCCCTGGTCCTTCTCGCATGAACAGAGAGCAACAATACCTGAAGTCCGAAGGTGCAAACAATTCGATGTTTATTGGGGTGAACTTCCAGCAAGCTTAAATACAAGTTCCTTTTTCCTTATTTTCGAATCCCAACTTACTTCCTGTTTGCCCCTAATTTATATAGTAATATTCTTAGCTATACCTTAACCAATCATTCTATTGAAATTTAACTAACCAGTCCTAACATATTGTAACATGATTAGCTAACCAATTATATCCCACCACCTTAATTAGATTACACCCAGCAAAATTAATTATACAGCAGACAGAAACAATCACACAACCAGCCAGAGATTATACAGACAAACAATAGCAAAGTGGGAACTATAATGACAAAACAATACAGAAGTGAGGATTTCACATCCCAGCTATTGATAAGTGAGTTCTTGCCAGACAGGATGCTATCAAACTAAGTTTCCTTTTACATTTTCTAGGCACTTCCCTTTCTCTGGAGGTGATAGGAATACAATCCTGTCCTGATAGTGCCTGACAGCCCAATAGCACCTTATTTCAATGTGACTAGTTTGGAATGTGAGGATGTGACTGTTCGCTTCCTAGCTTATGGCTGCCTCTGCTGCTTAGCCAAAGGCCTTAGCCTAAGAACAGGGCCTCAGACTGTCACAGTAAGAGAAGGCCCTTACACCAGCAGACAGTGATTTTGATTCTTTCTTTTATACCTCTAACTAGCCAAGTAATAAGAATACCCCTAAATTCTTAAAGTACAGGCCTTTACAGACAGGCCTGAATATCTATATCCTAACACATAGGTCCACTTACCGCAGTAGTGAAGGCAAGCCCTAATTGAAATATCATGGATTTACCTAGTTCCAAAGGATCATTCTCGGGTTTTAGAGATGTACCCGTGCATGCCATTCATCCGCTGTCAGGTTTCTTTGCCGCAGATCTAAATCGGACTGTGTTTGAAAGACCCAAACCGTGGGCCACACAGGCAAACTATTCATACAGGAAACTCAGAAGGCAGTCAGATTCCTTCTGTTAGTGTCAATGACTTTTTATAACATAGGCTTGGTGAGGAGTACACAGGAGAGTAGATCTGTATGTGTGTGTGGTGGGGAGGGGGTGAGAGAACCTGGATTTGTGCTGGAAATGGCCCAACTTGACTATCATACACATTGTAAGGAGAGTGATCACTTTAGATAAGCTATTACCAGCAGGAGAGTGGGGTGGGGGGAGGTATTTTTTCATGCTTTGTGTGTATAAAAAGATCTTCTACACTTTCCACAGTATGCATCTGATGAAGTGAGCTGTAGCTCACGAAAGCTCATGCTCAAATAAATTGGTTAGTCTCTAAGGTGCCACAAGTCCTCCTTTTCTTTTTACAGTAGAAATAGAAACCAGTGTCAAAGGGTGATGCTTCCTGCTGAACATTACAGAGATTTTATCTTTCCCCCTGATTTTAATTTCTGAGACTACATGATCAGCAAATGCCATGCCCGTTCTACTGGCAGGAAGCCTAAGATAGCAGCATTCTCATATGTGCTGCTACATTTATTACATAGACCACATTTCCCATCTGCTAGAAAGAAATGAAACCAAGCAGGATAAGTGAACAACAATTGAAAAGTAACTCAATGTAAAACTATAATTATAATCTTTAACATCTCTATAATGTTTAGTGGGGTATATTTTTCAGTCACTAAAAATCTGCAGAACAGAGTTCCAGACAGGGTTGGGTAAACAAGGCAGACAAAGGAGGAACTCAAGCTGTGTGGAAGTCTCTTTGTTTCTGTTTATAGTTGTAGTTGTTTTCTTAAATAAACACCAGTTTAAGACAGACTTAATTCCATATAGCACTGGAGTGGATTGCCAAGCTTTTAACAACAAAAAGCTTGAGTTTGGATCAAAGCAGATTTCTTTGATGGTCTCAGATTGACAACTTTCTCTTCAATAATTATTTTTGTTTTCAGCTTGAAAAGCACAGTGAAAAGAGAAACAAGTGATGGCCTTGGCCTACAATCCAGGATTTTTTCCCACCTCAGGCTAGTTCTTTGGCATTCATTTCCATCTTTGAGTTTATTGGTTGGGAGACAGAATTAAGCACCTAAAACAGAATACAACACGAATGACACGGGCATGTGTTTGATAGATGAATAATCAAGGATCCCCCCTCCCCCCAAAAATATTTGCAATAGTTACTAGTATCGTTCTGAAGGAAAGGAAGAAAAATAAGCCTGACTGCTGAATCAGACATATCCACAACCTCCACTTTATGTGTACCCCAATAAAGAAAGCTGACAGTGCTGGGAGTTTACATAAGTAATCAGCGTTAATGAATTCCAGCTCTTCTTGTGCCATTGAAACAAACATTTATTATTTAATCAATAGTGGTTTTTGTTGAATAGCTTTGAAATGTTTGAGAATGTTCTTCATACGCCCCTCTCAAAAACACACACGTCCCTGTTGTAAGTTGAATTTCCTAAGCATTGTTCATGCCCTTCAGGCTATGCCAATTCATACCTTTTCTGAGGTCTTTATAATGTCAGGGAATGAAGAAAATAAATCATACAGCCTTGGTATTGCATCAGAGTTTTACGCAGTTGAGTCACTTGTCTCAGCCGGTAAGCAGCGTACTGGGAAATGCACAGGGCCAAAACTGCAGAGGGCAAACAGGGCTGGGATATAACTGGAATGAACACGGAAACCAGGATGTCTCATTATCAGGAGGCAGAGCCTTGCTAGAGAAGCAAGGCACAACTAGGCCCAGGCCCCCAGTGGACGTAAATCAGCATCGCTCCATTGAAATTTGGGGAGCTTTGCTGATTTGCACGCTGATGGGCCCCAGTCCTCAGGCAGCAGCCTACAGGGAGATTGTGCCTGATACCCTGGTGAGTTTAGGATATCTTTGCACGGCTCCCCTGGGACAAAGCTGCATTAATGCTGTCCCTTGGCAGATTCCCCACACAGCCCTCCATCCTTGTGCTCTGCTGGCCAGAACAGGCTGGCTAACAGCTGGCAGGGACAGCTGATGAGTTTCCTTAGCATCTACATCCCTGTGGGGTAAGGGACATAAGCTAAGGGATGGGAGCTGTAACCTGCTTGAAACCTTGAGCTTAGCCTGTAACTAAAGGACCCCTGTTCCTTTTCAGGGTGGTGAGGGTTAAGAAACTGGGGACTGGGGGTAGCTTTATTTCACTTCTGCTAGAAAGCACCAGTGTTTAAACGGTAACCAGGTTTGTTGAATCCTTCTCCTGATCAATAACTACACTGATTACCCCTGTGGGGATGAATGGGACTGGAAGCTGACATGTGGGAGGAGAAGGGGACTGGCTAGGCAAAGAGACTGGGAGGGGAAGCGGGCAGGAATCCAGTAAATGGGTGTTGTGAAAATTCGTTGTGTGCAAAGCACTCAAATCCTATTGTGATGAGCACTCTGGGAAACCCAGGAGGAACTTCCGTCTTCACGGCATGGTTTGAATAGAGTGCAGTAAAAAAGGCATAGGGCCACACTCTGAAATACCACATGGATTTACCAGTGGTAGATCTTGCCAGACTGACCTGTTTTCTTTCATGGGTCAGCTAACTGATTTTTTAGACTAGGGAAATGCATTAGATCTAACCTATGAGGGCTTCAGTAAAGTATTAAACATTGTACCACATGGGAAATTTTTAGTGAAGTGGGAGAGGATTGGGATTAGAGCAGGAATTGTACGGTGGATGAGAAACAGACTAAAGGAGAGATGACAATGGGTTGTGCTTAATGGAGAATGATTGGGACAGAGGGAGATTACTAGCAGAGTTCCTCAAGGATTGGTCTTGGGACTGACTTGAGACCATGTCTACACTACAAAATTAACTCAACCTAATTTACGTGGGTTTACAGCCACCACAGTAATTACATCGCTTGTGCATGCCTATACTTTGCTACTGTGTCCGTGGTGCGTGTCCTTACCATGAGTGTTTGTGTTGATTGTATTGTCAGTGTGGGGCATTGTTGGACAGCTTCCGAAAGCCAGTAAAACTGACACCGCGTTGACCTAACTACATCAACCTTGAATTTACGCCACTAGTGGAGGTGGAGTTATAAAGTCGGCATAGAGGGGCAGTCATATTGGTGGGAGCAAAATGTAAGTGTAGACATTCTGTAGTTAGGTCGACATAAGAGGCCTTGTGTTGACCTAACTCTGTAGTGTAGATCTGACCCTATCTAATATTTGTCATTAATGACCTTGTGTCAAGGTTCCTTCCCAACTTTGAACTCTAGGGTGAAATGAAACATGAAAACCTCCTAAGCTTACTTTTACCAGCTTAGGTTAAAACTTCCCCAAGGTACAAACTATTTTACCCTTAGCCCTTGGACTTCCACTGCCACCACCAAACTTTATCTGGGTTCCTGAGAAAACGTTGTTTGGACACGTCTTTCCCCCCCAAATCCTCCCAACCCTTGTACCCCACTTCCTGGGGAAGGTTTGGTAAAAATCCTCACCAATTTGCATAGGTGACCACAGACCCAAACCCTTGGATCTTAAGAACAATGAAAAAGCATTCCGTTTTCTTACAAGAAGACTTTTAATAGAAGTAAAAAAGAATCACCTCTGTAAAATCAGGATGGTAAATACCTTACAGGGTAATTAGATTCAAAACATAGAGAATCCCTCTAGGCAAAACCTTAAGTTACAAAAGAGACACACAGACAGGAATATTCATTCTATTCAGCACAGCTATTTTCTCAGCCATTTAAAGAAATCATAATCTAACGCATATCTAGCTAGATTACTTACTAAATTCTAAGACTCCCTTCGTGTTCTGTCCCCGGCAAAAGCATCACACAGACAGACACAGACCCTTTGTTTTTCTCCCTCCTCCCAGCTTTTAAAAGTATCTTGTCTCCTCATTGGTCATTTTGGTCAGGTGCCAGCGAGGTTACCTTTAGCTTCTTAACCCTTTACAGGTGAGAGGATTTTTCCTCTGGCCAGGAGGGATTTTAAAGGTGATTACCCTTCCCTTTATATTTATGACACCTTGACACAAAATGTAGGAGTGCACTGATGAGATTTGCTGATGACACTAAGTTGGGAGACTTCATCAATACAGAGGAGGATCAGAACATTTTACAGGAAGATCTGGATGACCTTGATGACTGGATTAAAGAAATGGGATAAATGTAACAATACAAAGTGCAAAGTCATGCACTTAGGCACTAACAACAAGGTTTTCTGCTATAAGCTGCGGGTTTATCAGTTTGAAAACACAGAAGAGGAGAAAGACCCTGGTGCATTAGGCAATCACAGGGTGATTATGAGCCTTCAGTGTGATGCGGCCATGAAAAAGGTACTTCCAGTAGAGATAGGAAAGTCTTAATGCCATTGGACAAGGCCTCATCTGGGATACTGTATACTGTTCTGATCACCTGTGTTCCAGTTTGAATGCCTCTCTTGAACAAGTGCACAAAAGGACTAGTAGGATGAGCAGGAGATGGAGAGCCTGTTTTATGTGAGCAAACTGGAAGAGCTTGTCTTGTTTAGCCTAGAAAAAGAGAAATTGAGAGGGTATCTGATTGCTCTCTATAATTGTATCGGGGGTAAACTCTAGGGAGGAGGATGAGCTATTTAAGCTACAGGACAATGGTGAGACAAGAACAATGGATATAAATTGGCCATGAATAAATACAGGCTGGAAATTAGAAGGTTTCTAACTATCAGGGGAGTGAGGTTCTAGAACAGCAGTGAGCCAAACACCCTAACTAGTTTTAGCAGGGAGCTTGGTAAGTTTATGAATAGGATTATATGATGCAGTTGACTGCGATAGCAAGGGACTGGACACAGTGACCCAGGAATTCCCTCCTAGTCCTATGTTCTATGAAGAATGAGGAGAAAACAAAATATTGAATTGTACTGCTTATTAATTGGCACTGTCCATCCTTAGCACTCAATGAGGCAGAGGTGCTGTGGAAAAAATACGATGTAATCATGTGATGAAAGACTATCATTACATACCGAAAAGAAAGGGTAGATAGGGAACCCCAGTTCTGGCATTTCTTAACTTTTGAATGTTTGGCTTTGCACCCTTATTAATGGTCTTTCAGTACATTTTGAGGAAAAATTATATTTACCTTCCTTTGGAAAGCACTTTGAGATCTATAGATGAAAGGTGCTACATGGAAGCACAGGTTTATTATTCATCGCTAATTAATTAATTATATTAAATAAGTGATACATTATTATTAATAACATCTCTGTATCATTCAGAACTGCAAGATAATACAGTCACTGTGCCTTTGTTCTCACGGATCTTCTAACACTGAGACTTTATGGATATAAAATCATAGAAATGTAGGGCTTGAAGAGACTTTTTGAGGTCATCTAGTCCAGCTGCTCCCTACCCCTGACGGAAAGACAGGAATAAGTCAATCTAAATCATCCCTGACAAGAGTTTGTTTAACCTGTTCTTAAAAATCTCCAGTGATGAGGATTCCACAACCCCCCTAGGTAAACTATTCAAGTACTTAACTACCCTTATGGTTAGATTTTTTTTTTATGAATATCCAACCTAAATCTCCCTTGGTGCAAACTAAGCTGATTACTTCTTGTCCTACTCTCAGTGGACATGTGGAACAATTGATCACCGTTCTCTTTATAACAATCTATTACATATTTAAAGCCAGATCTCATGTCGGCCCCTCACTCTTCTCTTCTCTAGATAAACCTGCCCACCTCTTTCTACTTTTCCTCATAGGTCAGGTTTTCTAAATAACATAAGAACATAAGAATGGCCATACTGGGTCAGACCAAAGGTCCATCCAGCCCAGTATTCTGTCTGCAGACAGTGGCCAATGCCAGGTGCCCCAGAGGGAGTGAACCTAACAGGTAATGATCTAGTGATCTTTCTCCTGCCATCCATCTCCACAGACAGAGGCTAGGGACACCATTCCTTACCCACCCTGGCTAATAGCCATTAATGGACTTAACCTCCATGAATTTATCCAGTTCTCTTTTAAACCCTGTTATAGTCCTAGCCTTCACAAGCTCCTCAGGCAAGGAGTTCCACAGGTTGACTGTGTGCTGAGTGAAGAAGAACTTCCTTTTATTTGTTTTAAACCTGCTGCCCATTAATTTCATTTGGTGGCCCCTAGTTCCTATATTATGGGAACAAGCAAATAACTTTTCCTTATACATTTTCTCCACACCACTCATGATTTTATAGACCTCTATCATCTCCCCCCTTAGTCGCCTCTTTTCCAAGCTGAAAAGTCCTAGCCTCTTTAATCTCTCCTCATATGGGACCCGTTCCAAACCCCGAATCAGTTTAGTTGCCCTTTTCTGAACCTTTTCTAATGCCAGTCTATCTTTTTTGAGATGAGGGGACCACATCTGTACGCAGTATTCAAGATGTGGGCATACCATGGATTTATATAAGGGCAATAAGATATTCTTCATCTTATTCTCTATCCCTTTTTTAATGATTCCTAACATCCTGTTCGCTTTTTTGACTGCCGCTGCACACTGCGTGGACATCTTCAGAGAATTATCCATGGTGACCCAAAATCTTTCTTCTGGTTAGTTGTACCTAAATTAGCCCCCATCATATTGTATGCATAGTTGAGGTTATTTTTTCCAATGTGCATTACTTTACATTTATCCACATGAAATTTCATTTGCCATTTTGTTGCCCAATCACTTAGTTTTGTTAAATCTTTTTGAAGTTCTTCACAGTCTGCTTGGTCTTAACTATCTTGAGCAGTTTAGTATCATCTGCAAACTTTGCCACCTCGCTGTTTT
Source organism: Chelonia mydas (assembly GCF_015237465.2). NCBI lineage: Eukaryota > Metazoa > Chordata > Testudines > Cheloniidae > Chelonia > Chelonia mydas. Next base: position 128,759,076 of record NC_051246.2, on the reverse strand, counting down.
CCCCTTTCTCCAGATCATTTATGAATAAGTTGAATAGGATTGGTCCTAGGACTGACCCTTGGGGAACACCACTAGTTATCCCTCTCAAAAATGTCATAATGTTTTTGTTGCTCTCTGGACTCTCTCCAATTTGTCCACATCTTTCCTAAAGTGTGGTGCCCAAAATTGGAAACAATATTCCAGCTGAGGCCTCACCAGTGCTGTGTAGAGCAGAACAATCAACTTCCATATCTTACGTAGATGCTCCTGTTAATGTATCTCAGAATGAAATTTGCCTTTTTCACAACAGCATCACATTCTTTGTCATATTCAATTTGTGATCCACTATTACCCAGGACCCTTTTCTGCAGCACCGCTTCCTTGCTGGTTATTCCCCATTTTGTATTTGTGCATTTGATTTTTCCTTCCACCATGTAGCACTTTGCACTTGTCTTTATTGAATTTCATCATGTTGATTTCAGACCAATTCTCCATTTTATCAAGATGGGTTTGAATGACAGTAGTTCTGCAATGAACTTTCTTATTCATCTACTTAAAGAATCAAGGTAAACCTAGCAGACTAAAAGCTTTGACCCCCTGCAAGAGGTCAAATATTACTTTTCTAAAAATTTGGACATGTTTTATAATAACTAACGTATGGTTGATGTCAAAGGCAAGTAACATTACACATTTAAAATGTTTCCTAGTGGACCCGAGCATTTCAAGTTGTGGAGGAGATTTATGAAATCTTTTATTCCTGACATGTATGATGCCAGCAGCTAAAATAAAGGGGCTTTGACAATCACTCAGAGCCAGTGAGATCCTGAGGAACTACAATCCTGATTTTTCAGGGGACTCTGGCAATAAAAGTCAATGTTCCCTCTCGGCTGCCTGTGCTCTGTCTTCTCCTAAATAAATGTTACAACACCCTAAAACACAGATTGGCCTCTCGCTCCTCATTATTACAGACAGAGTCCCTTTGTAATGAATAATTGACTTCCCTCTCTTCCTGGCACTGCCTTTAAGTGAAGGATTCTCTGAATTTCAACAAATGAGGACTGACTCAAAGTCTCTGAGAGCAGATGTTCCCAACCTCCGGTGGTTATTGTACACCCACTTGGGTTTTTGTTTTGTTAGCTTTCCTAAGTATGATAAAAAGTTCCTTCACAGATAGTTCCTTGAAGGGATACCCTCTAGTGTAAAGATCACATTGCACATTATGTGGCAGCAAGAGATGAGGAAGGGGGTTAAATTTAATCTATGTCACATATTTATGAGCATCAAACCCATTGTGAGTCTGTTTCACTCTGTGCGCACTCAGACCACCATGGCTGACTTTTACACACTTGCATTGGCTGGGACTGAGAAAATATGCTCAACAGACATTGCAGCATGTTTCGTAGTGGCTGGAAGCCTAAGAAGTCATATCCTTAGACCAGCATCAGAGCCCCCCGAAGAATCATGTTTAGGGCTATCCTAAAATTCTGTAGGGGAACTGACCCCAGCCTGAATTACGAGCTCACTCATATGTTCTGCTACCTACAGGATATGCTGTTCATTTCGGGCCTGAGTTTTTCTTCCCCCTTGGGCCTTGCCTATCCTTCATTTAGCACTGATGGAGCCAGACCATAATTTAATTTGTTAAAGTTACTATGTGACCACAATTTTCAGATGCCAAGATTTAGCAAACCATGCCCAAAACTTAAAAGTACTTGGTCATTTTAATCAGTGTTGCTATAATGGACACTTATTCTGATATTCGTCTTCAAGACAACCTGTGTGCCACCTGGTTGCAGCCTGCATACCACCAGTGGTGTACACACGCTACTGTTTGAGAACTGCCGCCCGTCTCCTTTTGCAATTTTTAAAGAAAGTTACCATTCATTTATTGATTGCTTAGTCTTTTGCTCATTAGAAAGCTTCTCACTGTTTTGTTACATGTGAAACTCCAAGGTAGCACCCATCAACATGGTAGGTAAAGCCCAGGGGGGAGCAGATTTCCTTGACAGCATAGTCTTACTCAACATTCACACTTTTCACTGCCAAATCTATTATTCTAAGCTGAAAATAAATACCATACATTGTAAAAATGGTATAATGTCTCATCTGATTTATATAAGCTCTTAGTATTTTTACAATGGCTTTATTCCCCATACTTATGCAGAAAGCATGAAAATTATGCACCAAGGACTTGATTTAGTAATGAACTAAGCACCAGTTTAGCAATGAATATTTCTCACCTGAAGAAAAAAAGTCCCTGAGCAGAAGCCATTCTATTGGGTATGAGGTGGTCATCATATCTCTGCTGGGAAATGTATTATCTTCCACAATAATAGATCCCCTCATTGAGCAGTTTCAGCCAGTCCAAGCCAGATTATTTTAGACATTATAATGAGGGATAGCCCACTACAGGAGATTAAAAAGTGAGAGCAGACTCTCAGGAGCTACAAGAATTTTGTTCTAGGCAGGGAAAAGGGTTTGCAGCCCATTCAACCACAGTGGGTAAAATTCACCCCATGTCGACTGGCAGCACAATGCACCATGTGAGCCCCACAGCTGCCCTCAGGGGTTTAGTGGGACTGAAGTCCAGCCACTTGCTAGCACTCTGCTTTAGGGTGAAATTCAGCTGGCAGTTCTACACAATGGAGGGACACAGCTGGTACCCTGCAGCACCAAAAGGTGTCCTTACCTTGTGCAAGGTGAGGCGGTTGAGTCAGTTAAACTAGGAATCAGGAAATTGTGGTGTTTCCATTGATAGGAATACGAGCGGGAAGACAACCTTTCAGTGGTGGTTCAAAGCTCCGGCAGGGCTGCTCACTTTCCTTACTGTATTGCAGCAAGGAGAAAAGTCAGAGCTAGCCGTCTGTAGTCCCCAAGAGGGGTTTTCAGAGACAGCCTCTGGAGACGGATAGTTGCCAGCTGAGTGTTATATAATAGAATCCTCGCTGCCTTAATTGTCTTTTCAACGTACCCTCAAGATTGTTTATGAAAATTAATTATACATTTTAAAATGATTATGCTTGTTGTTATATTTTCCATTGCTGTATTACAGGAGGGACAATAAATCTCCCTGTCTGATTTCCCCAGGGTGCAAAATGGTCTTGCATTTAATTCAATTACTTGGACTTTCAAAGTTAGAGTCTTCTAAATTTCATTGTGCATGTATTAAACCTATTTCAGATGCTTATTAGTTCTATGCAAGGCCCTCATTCACTAAGGTTGTTAAGAACATAAATAGTTGTCACGGTTCGTAGCAACTACACCTGTATCTCCCTTGTGGTCCCTCAAGTGCGCTCACTCTAGGCTCCAGGCTCTTCAGCTGTTGCCTTTCTTGGGTAGAAACTCTCTCCCTCCAGGATTTTCCAGGCTGTACAGTTCCTTGCCTGCATTCAGCTGTCCCCAGGAAGCCAGTTTGCTTAAACAGGCCAGCATCTGTGGTTGGCTCTCTTATCAAAGGCTATGAACCTCACACTTGCCAGCAGTCACAAGTTACAACACAGCTCTTTCTAAGCAAGCACATTAATTCTTAAGGTTAAAGCATCACAAAGAAAACATATGAAAAACAATAAAAGTTTCTATACACATGGTAAATGCTTACCAGAGGTCACTCATCAGTCATACGGGGTCTGAGTAGGCTAACGAGTCATTCCAACTCTTCTTGGGAAGGAGTGGGTCTCCTTTGGACAAAGGGTCCTGTCCACTTGCTGGGTCAGCATGAAGGCACTGAGTCTGTTTAAACTCGGGCTATTTATCCAAAAGTCCTTTCTTTGCCTGTTGGTCCCTGGAGAATCCAGTTAGATCCAGTATATGCAGCTTCTCCAGTGGCTGGTAATTCTCTAGAGGTGTTACAACCTGAGTGAATTTGTCTAATCACCCCCTGCCACACACACACACACTGTTCTTAGTTCCTGGAGGAACTGTGGTCCCCTCTCCCATGGAATAACATACAATCCCTGGCCCACAATGATACATTAACTTAATACAATAAGATCTCCCGCAGATATTGCTGGATATTTCCATGTCTGCCACAGTAGCCAATATCACTACTCATGCACTTAAAGTTAGGCATATGGTAAGTTAACTGGCTGAATTCCGGTCTAACGTTCTTGAGGCTCAAAACATAGGTTAGAAATCGAATGGAACTGGGCTTCCATGGCAAATTCTCCATACATGCTGCTCCCAGTAGGGTCAGAGGTTCCACAAGAGCAACTTTGTCTCCTGGGATTACAGCATTTGAAAATAACAAAGGACACATGCACGCCTTCAAATCCTTCCTGAAACCATACCAGTGCCTACACATTTCTTGACAATAGCTAGGCAGTTGCAGGGCTGAAATGGTTACACGTTATGGCTTCACTGTATAACTTGTCCTCCCCTTTTTATATGTTTTAGGAACATGGGACTGGAAGCAGCCCCCTGCTCTTGTAGGTAACCTCGTCATATAATCCTGTTAACAAATGTATCAAGCTCCATCTTCAAACTAGGTAGGTGTTCCACTAGGGAAGCTGTGTCTCGTTGTACATATTGACAATACATACCTGAGCTCAGGACTTTTCTTCTTCAGAATATACAGCACCTAGCACAAATGGGCTCTCTGGTTACGAACACAATATGCGTCATGTCAGGCTTTGGAACTTTGTTTCCTGTTCGTTGGGAGTGAAAGTTTGGGTAACCTTTATTTTATCCATGCAGGTTCCTCACTCCCACCCTTTCTGCTTTTCTCACCAGCGAACTTAAAAATCAGGGAGAAAGCTCCTGGGTGATTTTATTTTATTTTATTTTGCTTTGCTTAAAGCTTGGCAAAACGAGGTCTGAGCGGAGTGTTTTAGTGACTGCGAGGCATCTGAAAAACTCAGTAGCACAGCTCATTATTCCAGTGCTTGTCTCTTCTGAGAGAATCAATTTAGTCCAAGTTTGTTTTATCATCTGTAACAGAACTATTGCATTTGTTTCCTATCCAGTGAAAGCAGGCATCTGTGTAATGGATGGAGGTTCTCAATATGTTCAAACATTGGATCTTCACTGAATGAATGTGATTTATACTAATTTATACTCCCTGCCCATTTAAAATAATGTCTGTAGATCAAATTAGGCCTGATCTCAAATATTTTATTTTTTTCTTCCAAGTAATATCCTTTTCTCCTCAGCCAAGTTCTATAACTTAAAAAAAAACAAAAAACACCTTCCATCTATCATTTGAATTCATTTGCAGTAAAGCAGGTGACATGGAGCAACATGAAGTTAACCTAATTTATTATAATACATATATTTTTAGTACATTTATTGTTTGGTTTTATAAGAAATTCCATAAAGCGCCTTTACAAAATGAGAGCTGATTTGGAATGGCCTGAGAGAGGACGTGGCTTGTCTGGGTTATCCATCCTCTCCTCCAAAAGAGATGCAAATCAAAAAAATCTGTCCTGGTGCAGAGCTCTTTCTAATGCAGTCTAGCAAATTGTTTTGACATATTATTTCTTGCATGCTTTTAAAGTATAATTGGATTTAATCAACAACAAAATGGACAAATGCTGTAAAAACCCTTCATGATAATACCCTGGGTTATAAAACCGGTGATACTAGGCAATGCAGTGTTAGCTTCCCAGATTTGTTAAATGCTTTCATAATTAGCCTGTTTATAATCTACACGTCATTCTGCACATCAGGCTCTGCACATGCCCTCTGGCTAAAGTTTACCTTCATATATTACAAGGTTTTTGACATGAAGGAAACAGACAACGGATTTGAAATTAAACCAGCATTTTTAATCATTTATTGATCTCTTCTTGTAATGAAGTGAAGTTACCATCTTAAACCACGGCCATCTGTAGCTTGCAGTTTAGAAATCCAAAATCATTTCAACTGTGAATTCTTTTGAACACATAATTACAGCTGGAACAAAAAAAGCTTTTTGTCATTTTCTTGTTGTTTAATAATAAAAACAGATGTAGAGCTAAAGAGGAACATGATTATGCCACATGACTAAAGTCACTCAAGTAATTTATCTAGTGTTTTTGGATTTTGTACCTGTAGCGGATTTGGCTGCAGGAGAGGAAGACTGGGTTAATGTCATCAGCTAGGAAGTGATAGTCTGAAATCTAGACCTGATCCACTTCAGGGATGCTGGAGGGGACATTTGGCCAGTTCTCTGAGTAGGTATCAATGCTTAGTGGGGGAGCTATAGCTCAGTGGTTTGAGCAGTGATCTGCTTAAACCCAGGGTTGTGAGTTCAATCCTTGAGGGGGCCATTTAGCCAAAAATTGGGTATTGGTCCTGCTTTGAGCAGGGGGTTGGACTAGATGACCTCCTGCGGTCCCTTTCAACCCTGATATTCTATGATTCTTAGGAACAGTGGTGTCTAGTTAATAACACACTGTCCTGGGACTCAGGAAACAAGGGTTCTAATCTTGGCTCTGCTACTAAAACTGCCATGTAACCATGGGCAAGTAACTATGCCTCTGTTTCCCCTCATGTCTGGCTTGTGTATTAGAACAGGAGCTTTCCTGGAGCAGGGTCTGCCTCTCCCGGGTTATCTGTTCAGCAGTCAGCCCAGAGCTCATCAGAGCTTAAGCACGACTGTAATATGATCATTGTTTCTGTTGTGTTGAAATTATGCTCTATTTTTTTCTGATATTTCCAAACTATAACCCAGCCTGGGTAACTGTGAGGACATTCTGGGTTTTATGTAAGGGCCAGAGACCAGGGTCTAAATCAACAACGAAAGTTGGGGCCAGGTTTTGGAAGCTATTTAGAGGCCTAACTCCCATTGATGTCAATGGGAGTTAGGAGTTTAAATACCTTTAAAAGCCTGGTCTTAGGGTATGTCTGCACTGGAGTGGGAAGGTGCCATTTCCAGCTTGAGGAGACATCCCCCCGCTAGCTCTGCCTAAGCAAGCATGCCAGAAATAGAAGTACAGCTGTGGTGATGGGAGGGGCTAGATATGTACTTGGGGTGGCTAGCCAGTCCCAGGTTTACAATGGCTCCACTGGCTCCATGGAGCTGGGCCCCTGCTCAGAAGGGGCCCCGGCCTGCTCCACTTGCCTTGCGCCCCGAGACGCCTCTGGCTCCCCCCACCCACCACTTGCTCGTCTTGGCCTGCCCGCCTCCTGCCTCCTCGGCCCCACCCCCCTGCTCCTCTCTGCCCCCTGGCCGGACCCCAGTGCACTTCCGGCTCCGGGCAGTCTCCGCTTCCCACCACCTGTGGGCCCCACCTGTCTCCCCGGAGCTGAGCTGCCTGGGAATGGTGCAGAAGCCTGGCCCGTCTCAGCCGGGGGGAGGGAGGGCGAAGGGGACAGCGCGGGGAGCTTGGCTGGGCCCCTCCAGGGGAAATGCGTCTTGAGGGAGCCCGGCCGGGGCAGACCCTGGCCTGGCTGATTGCGCCTCTCCTGAGGGACTGGCGCGATTCCCCGGCCCGGGACCAGCTCTGGCTGCACTCCCGGCTCAGCCTGGCAGACCCAGCTGCCTCCCAGCAGGGCCAGTGAGTGCGGATGGGAGGCAGGGTGTGGGGGAGAGGGTTTCTTATGGGGGCAGTGCTGGGCTGCGAGAGGGCAGGGAAGATGTGTATGTCGGGGCACTAGGGAGTGGGGGTTCTGTGTGGGGTGCTGGGCAGTTGTGGTGGGGCTGTGGGCAGGGGGGCGCTGGGGAGGGGTGGTGTTGTGCAGGGCGCTGGGCATTTGTGTGGAGGGGGCTAGGGGGCGCTGGGCATAGTGGGGCTGGGGGGGGGGGCTCTGGCCATAGGGAGTTGGGGAGCATAGGGAGGGGGCTGCGTCACATGGCATGGGCCTGCCCCTCGAGGGGAAGGGGCATGTTGGCAGCACAGGGCCGGGCAGGCCACTGTGTGGCTGGCAACTGCCAGTTTGCAAATAGTGCCCTCGCACTGGGCTGGGCAGAGCTGGGCGGCCCCTGCCATGCCATGCCCCATGGCCCCTGGCTGGCCCCTCGCTCCGGGGACTGACCTCCCCGCGCCATGCTCCATTGCCTCAATGGGGGTCCACAAATAAGTTTGGCGCCGGGCCCACAAAAGGTTCATCTGGCCCTTTGGCTAGCCCATCCTGCCATGGCCACACTCGTATTTTTAGCTTGATCAGAGTTAGCATGGGTATGTCTCCTCAAGCTCGAAATAATACCTTCCAGCATCAGTGTAGACAGATCCCTAGATTGAGAAGCCCAGTGTCGGTCCCACGGATTGCAATGGACAGCAGATTGATCCCCGCAGGAGACTCAACTCAGGGACTTGCTTAAATATTGAATTTCATTCCACCTACCCTAGAGTTAGCAATAAGCAGACACTTTAGTAAATATCCACTTCTTGCATTCACCCAGAGAACTTTCCCTAATGAAGGATCATTAGCACATGGTTATTGTTTGTATTGCAGTGGTGCCTATGTACCCCACTGTCAGGGATCAGAGGCCCACTGTGTTAGCTGCTGGCAAACACAAGGAGGTGGTCCTGTCCCGAAGGGCTTACAACTGAGACAAGAGACAACAGAGGGACAGGGAAGCACATGGTAGTCAGGCTGATAAACACTGGTCACTGTGAACAGCAAAATGCCTGCAGGAGGGCATTTCTTTCACTTGCGGTAGTTCAAATGTTAGGCTCACCCGGGATATCTCTAGCTCACTGTTAGCATATTAAGCCATGAAGTTTTAAATACTGTATTTATTGGCACATTTGATTTTATGGTAGGAAATAAGCTGGAAAGTGTAAAGAAAGAATAAAACTGCTTTATATTCTCACTAACACAAGCTACCATGGGATCACACAGTGAAGCTGATATGAAAGCCTCATTACCTTCCTTCTCTTGCCACAGGTATTTTACTGACAATTAGCACTTAGTTGATTGGTTCCTGTGGCCTGCTCCAGATTTTTCGTTTCCTAGTCCTTCCTCTCTCATTTTAGAAGTGAGGGGCACAATCTGTATCCTGGCCAGGGTTTCTTCTTGGGGAGGACTGTGTGGGAGTCATTCAGGCAAGAGAAGGTTTTGGGAAATAAGAGACCAGCATGACCCTGTTCGCACTGAACAATGTACAATTAAACATGCTCATGCTATAGAGTGTCGTGTCAGGTGCAGGATTATAATGGATTAAATCATTAATTTCTAAAGAGGCATTAAGAGGATGTCACCCTTCTGATCACACATGCCAGCATCTTCAAAATCCACACATAGAGGTGCAATGCACCCCGTGAACAGGGCATGGAGCAGGTCTATGCACTACTTATGACCCCTATAACCATGTGACCACTTAATGAGCATCCCTGCATGGCCAGAGGTCACTTTACAGCACCCTGCCTCTGTTCCCCCGCCTGTCTTCGGGGCCCTTTAAGAACTCACAGCTTAAAAGGGTTTCAAACAATGCTCACAGCAGGTCCCATTTCTTTACATACTGCTACATACTGGCCCTCTAGGCTCAAGCTCAGTTCAGTGTCTCTCTCCTAATTAATCCAAAAATAAACACAAAATACAAACTCACACAGTCTTCACCCCAGCTGGCCTTTGGGGTCTCGTCCAAGCCTCCCTGCCTGGAGAAGTTTCTCCCACTCTCTCCTGCTTCTTCAGCTTTTTCCCTCCTGACTCAGGGCCCTGCCTCAGCCTTCTTGCTCCATGAAGTATCTACAGATATAGCAGCAATCTCCTGAGCTTCCCCATTCACTTTATTGCAACTTCCATCCCTCTTTATCCTGGGATCACATGATTCAACCCAACTGTGGCTCATTCTGTAGTCAGGGTTGGGTTAGTCCCAGGCTCTCCAGGCCAGGAGCAAGCCAGCCTGTTATATCCCACAAATTGGGCTTAAATGAAATTTAAGTGGTAGATAGACATTGTGCTGGCCCACTGGGGATGGGATTTTCCAAATGGTCAGTGCTGGCCTCTCTGTGGTCCCACTGAAGTTGAAAGGAGTTTGATTAGGGGAAAAGTCTGGAAAGTTTCTGTAAGGAAGAAGCACAAACACCATCCCTGTTCCAAACACTGCAAAACCTGCTGCCGTTTTCACATCTGGTTGAGCCAGAATTGGATCCTCCACGTGCTCATGGAGTCCCATTTCTTCAGAACTACTGATCTAGCACCAGTCTGACGCTTACAGTTCAGTGCTGATCACCCTGATCCATGGCACGCTTCACTGCGCACAACACTCAACCGCTGTGGGGTAAATTCAGCCGTGGAGTAAACGGGCACAGAGCCACTGACTCATGATGTTGAAACCCGGCTTACCGCAGGGCTGAATACAGCCACAGGTGTCTGCTGGTGATGAATGGGGGACACAGAATGTGGCAATGTCAGCTTTGTTGGGAAGACAGGATGAATCTCTCAATCTAATAGGTCGAGTACAGTGGTCTAACCCAAGAGTGCATTTTCCAATTGTTGTTCCCTGCTTTAGCTACGCAACCCAATTGACTTTAATGGTAGACGAGCAACTCAAAGTCTGTGCAACTTGGAAATTCTATCCTCTGATGTCAAAAAGAATGTATCAGATTGAAAGCAAATTAGGAACCCAGCCAGCTCTCCTGAAATAAGAAAACATATATAAGAGGAAAAACATTTTTGATCTTTCTTTCGCAGGAAACTACAGAGCAAAGCAGAAGAGCAGAGCTGGCTTTCATCAGGGTAGACCATTGTAGCTTTCCCCAAATAGAAAAGGAGTACTCGTAGCACCTTAGAGTCTAACAATGTGTTTATTAATGAGTTCATCAAAATCACAACCTTTGGTTACATCTAAATGGTAGATTTGTTTGTGCAGCTGCTGCTGAGACATTTAATCAATGGAAGTCAACTGAGGAGAATCGCAATTCTTATGGGTCACCACCAATGGCAGAGGCATCTCAGATTGGTTCAGTATCTAGCAGGACAAGCCACTCAAGTCAATTTGGAACCAGCCTTTACTTTCTGGCTTTAATGTTTATTCATAAAACTGGATATTGGAAAGGTCTGGTAATACCAACCCATCCTTGGAATAGTTGGTGCAGAAAAATATAATTCTGGTCTAACATGTCGAATGTGTCAGGAGTGAGGGTGTGATCTACAGCCCATTGAAGTTGAAAGGAGTTATTTTCTCCTGAGTGAGTGATGAAAGAATTGCAGTGTAGCGGGGGAGAGTGGCGATAAGAGAAAGAAGCAGAGTAGAAGGGTCAGAAATAATGGGGTTGAACTCAGCAGGAATCACAGAGAGAGCAAGAATTGAATGATAGGAAGGGAAATCTCAAAGGAGAGAGAGTGAGGAATTGGGCCAAAGGAGGAGACTCTGAAGAAGGAAGTAATAGCCATGAAGTACCTAAGAGATGTGTCTAAACAAGCAGTACTATAAACATATAGCTTGCTGGTTCTCCTGTGTATTACTCAGTTATACAGCAGTGTAGCTATGTGGGAGTGAATGTACTTGGACCAGTATGAAACTAATGTAAACCAAGCCCAGAGCTTATCTTGCCACAAGATATAAAGTCCATAATTTATCAGCACTGATCTGTGCCGTCAGTTTCTGTCAGGGTTCCCTCCCCACTCTGAACTCTGGGGTACAGATGTGGGGACCCACATGAATGACCCCCTAAGCTTATTTCTACCAGCTTAGGTTAAAAATTCGCCAAGGCACAAATCATTTTTGTCCTTGGACAATATGCTGCCACCGCCAAGTGATTTAAACAAACATTCAGGGATGGCCACTTGGAGCCCTATCTCCCCCAAAATATCCCCCCAAGCCCTTATTCCCTCTTTCCTGGGGAGGCTTGAGAATAATATCCTAACCAATTGGTTGCAAAGTGAGCACAGATCAACCACCTCCCCACCCCCGGTCTTAGGACACTGAAAATCAATCAGGTTCTTAAAAGAAGAATTTTATTTAAGGAAAAGGTAAAAGAATCACATCTGTAAAATCAGGATGGAAGATAACTTTACAGGATAACAAAATATTCACAAACACAGAGGAACTCCCTCTAGGCTTGGTTCAAAGTTACAAAAAACAGGAATAAACCTCCCTCTAGCAAAGGGAAAATTCACAAGCTAAAACAAAAGATAATCTAACACGACTTGCCTGGCTTTACTTACTAGTTTTGTAATATAAGAGAATGGTTGAGGATTGGCTGGAGGAGATGGGTTTCAGCCTGGCTCTCTCAGTCCCAGGAGAGAGAACACCCAAGAAAAAGCACAAACAAAGCCTCCGCCCCCCAGATTTGAACGTATCTTCTTTCCCCATTGGTCCTTTTGGTCAGGTGCCAACCAGGTTATCTGAACTTCTTAACCCCTTACAGGTAAGGAGGAATTCTAGGCTACCCTTAGCTGTATGGTTATGACAGTTTCAATCTGAGCAATTTTCCTGACAAAGAATATTTGTTCAGAAATGTTCCTCTATTTTTCCTACCTAGAAGCAAAGGCCAAATTCAGTCCATCTGTGGAGCTGGGCCAGGGATACATTTAATCCCACAACTTTTGGACAATATCGAAGGCACCTTAGAATGTATGTTTCAATGTGCCCTGAAAAGGTGCTAAGATGCTTACAGCTGCAAATGGGAAACCTTCGAGCCAGACCCTCATCTGTTAGAAACTGGAATGGCCCCATTGAAGTCAATGCCAATTTATACCCCCTGCAGGTCTGAACCTATATGGGTATAGTCTGGTTTAGATGAATGAAATATCTCCATAGTTTCTCAGCTGCAGATTTCACCTCAGTCGTGTTTGACACCGAATGGATTCCCTAGGCAATCCAGTCAGCAGTCTGTCTGACCGAGAAAGGTTAGATGCGTGTATCTTGAGGATCATGGAGGTGAAACTCTCGTTCAGTATTTTATCAGTTTCACTATCTTTAGATTCGCAGAGGGCAGGGGAGAGGTGCCCCACTCTTATATCTTTTTATTTACTATCAAAGCTTCCTTGTCTGGCAGATCATCATGGGCTAGGAACAGATCATTCTGACCAAGTGAAATGAGCCATTTTGGATGGATAGATGGATGGATGGATGGATGGAAGGGATTAGAGAGGAACTGTGTGCGTCCTGCACTCAAGAACCTGCTGCTGCAAATATTCTAGGACAATAAAGTAAATGTAAAAAATAGCACAATGCAAAAGAATAATTAAGATAGAAGAATTTGTTAAATCCACCTGGGCAATACGCAGATAGGCAAAGATTAAAGGCTAGGCCATGGAGTTATCACTAGCCCTGTGTAGGTGGCCACCACACAAGCAGACCTGGAGTTGACATGTTACTACTCAGAGAGTCACGGTTCAGTCCCTGCCCTCTCCTTGCTCCTGGGAGAAGCAAGCTGCATCAGCCCTACGGCTGGTGCAACTCACTTCCCCAGTGAGCTGGCTGGAATATGGGGTTAGGGTTGGGTTGAAGGTTTTCCCACATTCCACCCACCCACCCACCCATTCCCCACCATCCTTCAGAGGAAGGGGAGTAGTGGCCTTACAGCCACCGCTTCCCCGCCCCTCACCCATGCTATGGCCCAGGGGAATAAAGGACTCTGGGACTCACATTTCTGTCCTTGCTTTACTCTTGATCAGTGCAGCTAGGCACCGTGCCTTACCCAGAGTGGGTTACAAAGTGTCAGTCTAGCCCTACGGAAGGACTTTGTTAACTATATTTTTTACAATGAGAAATGAGACCCCATTTTTGTTTGTAGTTTCTTATGCACGTTGCTCAATATGCAGTGGTTTTCTTTGGACTTCCATGCTTTGGATTAGGCGCACATCGGATAGGGCAATTCTGGCTGGCAGGATTTTCGGAATAGTACCTGGATTTCTCTGTCAGAGCATTTCAAACCCTAAACAACAGTTGTTCAGAACAAGCTCATTAGCACTGGGCGCACACGAGACAAATTAGCAAGAATTCTTTGAGAGAATTCGATCGGCTTCTGATTTCATTGCATAATCTTGACGTTTGATCACTCGCATTAGCATACAATCACCTAGACTGATACATCATCAGTGCTTCTATTGCAGGTTCTGTCTATCTGAAAGAGCACACTGAGATAGGCCCAGACTGTGCCTTTCTTACTCACTCTAGATTGGCTTGCCACAGCCCTTACTCATCTGAGCAAAAGAAATGAAAGCCATCCACTTTTTTTCCCCTGCCTGGCCTTGGTCAGATTGTGACTCCAGCCATGGGAGGAGGGGAGAATTGCAACTTCTTTGACTGTGAGTAAGTGAGAAAGAGGTGGGAGGATCCCTGTCTTTGTCCCTCTTTACGGGCCTGGTAGGGGACATAGTGGAGAGTAATCTGCTCCATGACAAAGAATGAAGGAACAATCTGCTCCATGACAAAGAGTGAAGTAATTCCCTTCTTAGGGGCAGCAGGGGAGGAGCTGTGACTTTAGTTGGCTAATGCAAAAGCAGCCGCCCCTTCCTCAGAGTAGCCTGGAGACTTACATCTAACCTGTTGAGTTGATTCTTGCTTTAGGAATAACCCCAGCCCCCCCCGCCCCCCCCGAGGAACTACCTGCAGAGTAGATTACTCAGTGGGAATAAAGGAGGCAGGATCTGTAATTAGCAGAACACAAAAAGGCAGGGCCCGACTATGCATATTGGTAAGCATTTACTCACTTGCGGTGTTACCCGCACAATTTTTGGGGCTCCCACCCCCTTCCCAGGGCCCAATGGCCCTCTACAGGTTAGCAGGACCTTTTCCCAGTAAAGGAGCCTTTATCACACAGTAAATATTCTTAAACAAGTACATGTATTTATTAGCAATTAACAATCAATTAACAGAATACACACGCTAAGCATCTAATGCTCCCACTCCCAATAAAGCAGACAGACGTCTCCCAGTGGCCAGTCAGGACCTGATCTTCCCCACAGCCTAGTCATGCAGAGGTTAAAAATCCCAGCAGCTTTGATCTTGAGCTGCATCCCAGAGTTAAGTTCTAATGAGCTCGTTTCCTTACCCTCATTATATAATTAAAATGAGAGTTCTTCTTATCAATACCTTAACCAATTATTTTCCTCAAAGCATAGCTGTGCAATAACACTAACCAATCATTTTCATACACAGGGGTTCACATGCCTAAGCTTGCCTCCTCATTAACTTCCGTATTTTTCAAAGTTAGTAAAAACTTCACAAGGTCACTTATGTTTGTGCTTTGTTAGTGGGAGACACTTGACACAGCAAAACCTCAGACTTTTTATTATCAGGAAGAAGCTGCAGGAACTCAAGGCTAGCTTGTCCATTCTCTCCCCAATCTCATGACTTTGAATATATATGTAAGCAGAGTCAGGATGAACTCTACCCTGACATCTGGTGGTGAGTCATGGTGGGTTGTGGAAAAGAACTTCAGGGGCTGATCTCATTTGCATAGGCACACCCACCCTGCCGAGATGGTCACTTTGGCTGCTGTAGGAGCCCCAGTTTCTCTGCTATTGGGGCAGGAATAGACTGTTATTATCCTGATTATGTGACTCAAGGACAGTGGAACTGTACTTGGCCTTTTGTTATGATGGAAGGACTCACCATCAACTAAGCAGCACTCGCTAGGCAAGGGTCATGGGTTCCAAAACCCAGTGAATAGAGAGAGGCTGGGAACAGGTATTAATATCTTGTGGTATGGACCCCTTATGTGCTAATTGTACTTCCTCCTCTCTCCACTGTGGAATATCAGAGCTAATTTTGATTCCATTAGGAGTCTAGTTACAGGCTGCTGAGCTGAATTCACTTTGGGCTAATGGTACACCAGCACTGAGGCTCCCCTACTACAAGCTGAAATCACTGAGTGTTGTGTTAAGTAGTGGGGGAGCCTGAAGATATATTGCGGAGCAGTTTGTGGGGATGGCTGGCAGAGCTGAGTGGCTGATGGAGCAGGGCAGTTTGTCGGATGCCTGGAGCAGCTCATGGGGGCAGCTGGCAGAGCAGAGCCCCATGGAGAGGTGGGGCAATCAGCTTTGGACCACGTAAGGTGCCCCTTAACCCCCCACCCCAATCTCCACCCAGGTTGGGCAATAAAACTCTGCAGATAAACTTTCGAACTCTGGGGCTGCACTGACCAGGGACAGAGACTTTTGGGATGTTGGACTTTTGGGACTTTGGGTGATTTTGGGTTGCTGGACTCAAGAACCAAAGGGAAAGGACACGCCCCAATTTGCTTGGGGTGGGTTTTTTGCTCATGGGTTGTGTTAGGAATCCTGTTGGTGGTGTTTCCCCAACATAATGCCACGTTGTTTCTCTCTGTTATTAAAAGGCTTTTTGCTACACTCAGATTCTGTGCTTGCGAGATACTGAGCCCAGCCCTTGTTGCTGCCAACTCTGACGGGCAGAAAGGTTACATATATCTGACCCTGTTAGTAATGCTGCACCTCCAGCAGATACTTTTCTATGTGTCTGCCTATGTCAAGGCCGAATGCTCCTGACTCGATAGTTTTTGGTTTCAGCGTACGGTGGCTGAGCATACAGGATGGCCGCGGGTTATGCTAAGCCCATACACAAGATGGCCGTGAGTCCAGGCCTCTCCTTACAGCAGCAAAGGGATTCTGCATGAATCAGTGCTCACCAGCCTGAGGAAAAGTTGCACGGTCAGGCCCTAGATTAGCCAGGCTGTTGAAGGGACAGATTGTGACTGTGACACACATTGAATAGCAATGACTTCTGTGGTGCAATGTGCTACTCAATGTGAGTAAGGGTAAGACAAGCTGGTTCCAGCTGGTTATATTTAACCTGTACAGGAAAGAGAACAATTAATGACAGAGGTCCAATGACCACCATTAAAATGTCAAAAGCTTTGCCAGCAGATACCATATAGGATCAGATGGTGATTCCTTTATTCATGCTGAATAGTACCAGAGGCCACGAGGAGTCTCACCGAGGTTACTGAGGCTACTTCTGCAGTAAGGTGTTAACACCTGTTGTAAAGAGCTGCAAAGAAGAAGCCGTTTGCAATGCACAAATTGGTCTTGCGCAAATCAGGATCTATGCCATGAATTCGTGAGCGCCAAGCCAGTAATTGGCTATTTACTTATATAGAGACATAGAGCATGCTCGTGAGTAACATAAGGTATTATAAGCTTGAATGGCCCAGGGGATGATGACTTCTGAGGTTTTGTTGCCACATAAGGTCTAAGAGCTCCCAGAATCAAAGGAACTGAAAGGTCTCTTTGATTTTAAGCATATGGGCACATTGAATTAATGTTTAAAAAAATGCTACTGGTGAGCTCTAATTGCAAAGGATGCGATGAAGTGACTGGCTGAGATGTCTGTTTTAAACCCAGGCGAAAGTAGGTCAAAGCTGTTTCGGTTCTTCGTAGTTGGAGATTTGGAAGGTAATGGAATATGTAACTGTCTACATCAATTGACCACAAGGGTGACATTGGCTGGTAATGGGCTGATGCTAAGCCATATAGCTAACCACAAATTGTAATGTGTGCTAAACAAGGGGCCTTTAAAAGCTGTATCCCATCTTTGGACAGGGTGAGTGGCAGAGTGAACCCCAGGACTGATGAGTATCACATGTATGTTCTGTGTACGTTGTTTGATCTTATATGCCTAATCTATGATTAATAAACCAATTTGAGCTTGATCATATGATTAATAAACCAATTTGAGCTTGATCATATGATGTCTCATTAATCAATAATCAGAATGAACCCTATTTACAGTTTCCAAAAACATTCTTTTGCAGTGGAGGAAAAACAATCTAATGTTTCTAAAGTTTTCATGAAATGGAACTGCGTCAAAAATGTCTTGTGGTCCCTTATCTCTCCGGAGGTGATCGGAGAGAGAGAGAACCTCCACCTTGGACCTCAGGAACCTTCCCATCAAAAAGGTTGTCAAAATAATACATCTCTACAAATCGTTTCAGCTTCAACAGAAGGGCATAGTTCGCCAAAAAACCCAATGTTCTGACACAAAAGTTCCCCGTCTTTCCCATTAGTGATTGTTACAGTCTTGCAATCCACCCCAGAGTGACCATGATTGCTTCTTCTTTTTCTAAACAGAGGGAAATTATTGTAGTGCCAGTATCTCAGTATGTTTGTGTGCTGTGGAATTGGCACCTGTGGATATAGCAACCAGTGTAAGGGTCTGACTCCCCCTGCTTATAGCACCAGGTTCTTTCTCTCCTTACTCACACAGGGGAGCAGTTACTCGGAGGAGCAGTGTCGTGGAAGTCAAGGTGACTGTTGGTGCAGATAACTGCTCCCCAGTGTCGGTAAGGAATGCACAATCTGCCTGTAATTAATAGGTACAATACACTAAAGGGCAGCTCCTGAACCTGCTCAAATGACACTGACTTCAATGGGAGCTGGAGCTGGCTCTGGTGCGTTTTGACATCTTAAGCCCCTCCCAAAGCATGTGTACAATAGTTTGGTGCTTGGAAACAATTCTGAAGTCTCCAGGCCAGATTCTGCTGGCTTTGCTGATGCAGTGCAGTACCTTACTACATGAGTAGGTACCTGAGATCCATGGAACGGCTTGCCACCTAAGCTGCTATTCACCATGAATGAGGGTAGAAAAAAACAGTCCTTAGCTCTCAAAGCACTGTCTGAGCCTAGGAAAGGACTGGCGGTGGGCGGAAATAACTGTATTGTACAGTATCCAGACAAATGAAACAAACGGGTCAGCTGGTGAGATAAAGGGCTGTTTTATGATGGTTGAAAGCAAGCTGAGTAAAGCTTTAAGGAAGCCATAAAATATTTAATTACTCCAGATTTTCATTTTAGACAGAGGAGAGTTATGTTTTCAAGTCCATCTGCCCATATTTCCATTAATAAAATAATTCAAAACTCATCTGAGAGAAAATCCAGTGTAAAGCCTGAACTAAAGAGGATGGCTCACAAGTGCCCCCATAATTAATTTCCCTCCCACCTCCCTTAAGTAAACGATCGCTAAAGATCAAATTGCATCGGGCTAAGTACCTCCATTGACAGTGTAGGAAAGGGCTGCAGAGACTGGATGGATGTGCTGCTCAGATGTGATTCGTACAGGAGGAACGCCATGTTTCAGCGATTCTCACATATCCTAAAAATACCAGAACAAAATACATTACCTCAAACGGCTCGGGCTCGGTGGCGGCTTCCATTTTTGGCCTGTGGCAGCCACGCAGAGTCATTTTTTAAAAAGATCTAGGACATATCTTTAAAATAGATTTCTATGAGCTGTATTGTAGCACCAGTGCCGGGGGATAAGAATCCGTGTGACTTCCCTACGTGGGATACCCAGCTCTCGGGTCCATTGATTGGGAGTAAGTGACACTTACTCCCTCCTGGAAGGAGGTGGGTGGGGAATAGGAAGAACCTTTGCTCCCCCTACTGCTTGTTGATCATAGAGGCTAAGCCAATTGGGGGTGGGCATGGACCAGAGCAAATTACTAGCCCCCAGGAGCAAAGAGAAATTGTGACTCAAAGGCATGTCCTTGAGTTTGCGCTATCTGGCTGGTTTTAGAACAATTACTTGTAGCTCATATTCAGTGAAGAAGAATAATCTCTGCTTAATATACGTGACAGTAGCAAAATTGACTGTCCCATGTCAGCACAGAAATTCTGCCTGGTGGAAAACTGGCTGGCAATGTTTTCATGTTCTAATTGCTCAGTGAGTCCAGCATTGGAGAAACAGCGCAAGAAATCATTCATGGGATGCAAATTGGGAAGAATTTACCCTAAAACTTGGAAACTCTATGTACTACAGACAGTACTATTTGCCTCAAACAGATTTCATTGTGTGATGAAAGAAAAGGAGTACTTGTGGCACCTTAGAGACTAACCAATTTATTTGAGCATGAGCTTTCGTGAGCTACAGCTCACTTCATCAGATGCATACTGTGGAAAGTATAGAAGATCTTTTTATACACACAAAGCATGAAAAAATGGGTGTTTACCACTACAAAAGGTTTTCTCTCCCCCCACCCCACTCTCCTGCTGGTAATAGCTTATCTAAAGTGATCACTCTCCTTACAATGTGTATGATAATCAAGTTGGGCCATTTCCAGCACAAATCCAGGTTTTCTCCCCCCCCAGCACACAAACCCACTCTCCTGTTGGTAATAGCTTATCTAAAGTGATCACTCTCCTTCCACAGTATGCATCCGATGAAGTGAGCTGTAGCTCACGAAAGCTTATGCTCAGATAAATTGGTTAGTCTCTAAGGTGCCGCAAGTACTCCTTTTCTTTTTGCGAATACAGACTAACACGGCTATTACTCTGATTGTGTGATGAGTTAGAATTTGCAAGATGGCTTGCTTTGTATTGTATGACAGCAGTCTTTAAACTCCACTGTTGTGCAATGTGCTTTACCTATTACATGTGAGTAAACAAAACATTTGATTTCATCATCTGGGCCAGCTTATTTCATTCCAGCCGAGTAGGAACCATGTGGGGAAAGTGTAATGCTTACTTTCAGTAGTGTTGTCCTATGAATTGACATGTAAGTGCCAGAAAAATCATTTTCCGATGAGGTAAAGCACACAGTCATTTCATTTCATTTCCAATGTTTATTATAATGTCACAGATGCTAGCAGCAGAATATGTTGTTGCTTTCGGTCTTTGAATTGAAGCCTAACAGGTACTTTCCTCCAAGAATTTCCAACTTCTGCACATTTCAGAAGATGTCATGCTGCTTTAAAGTTCCCAGATGTCATATGGTGTCAGTTTCTTAAAATGTAGACTGCTTTTAAGTGTGTCAGTGTAGCTGCAGCTAAGAAAATAAATCTAATTATAAACGTATTCACATTTGAACTATCCTTTTAACTGTGAACATTAAATCAGGATAGCTATATAAATCTCTTAAAATAATCCAGGAAAAGATTTACAGCAGTTCTAAAGTTTTGATCTTCTACAAATTATCTCTAAGTCCTGCCGGTGATTTTCATTTTTGGGTCAGTCTTTTAACTGTAGTGATTTTGCTGTCACGTGGCTGTTTTAAAATGAATCGGGAGACCATATTACCCAGAACAGGTGGACAGGGAAAAAAGGGTTATTTAAAAAAAACGGCATCGTTGAAAAAGATGAAATTCACTGAGAAACGCAGCCTCTGACAGACTAACTCCCAAAAGCTTTAGCCTTTGAGTGCAATCTGAACAGTTCACTTTCAGCACACAGAATTTTTCAAATTTCAAAATGTCAACCACATTGCAAATGTTGAAAGTTCAAATTTTGAAGAAAAGGCCATTTTTTAACTATACCTGTTGCTACTATCCTCTCCCTTTTTTGGATCAACCGTAGCACTGGTGATTCTGTTTGTTGGCTTGTTTCTTTCAAATTTAAAACATTGAAAATTTTCCGAGAAAAAAATTAGGGGATTATTCACCCTTTTCTTTCCCCCAGTCAGCTCCAGGAACACTAGAGGCCTGGAATAAAAGATGGAATATTTTATTTAAGAATAAAATATTCAATATCCTTCAAGATACTGCAAAAAAAATTCAGCCTTGGGGGGAAAATGCTGGAGCTTTTATGCGCTGACCTTTTGCTTTGAGTTTTCTTGCCTCTGTGTTATTTCCCAAAAATGTTCATGAATCAATCCTTGTGGGGGGTGGGGGGGGAGTCTTTTTACTATCGACAAAAATAATTGTTAGGTGGGAAAATGTTGTTGATGCTGTTAAAATATGATTCTGGTTCCTAAAAGACTCATACACACACACAGAAAAGGGGAGAGATGAAAGAGCAACCAAAATAGAAAAATGCAGATTCTGTCTGATGCTGACTCTTACTTGCATTCTCGCTGCTGGAAAAACACAGGCCTGGCACACGGTCTTATCAGTCCCTTCAAAAGCAGGCACACTTGTACCAGCATCAGATTGTTTAGGTCAGTGCATTTAGCTGCCTCTCTGGTCACAGGCACACAGCACTGTTGCAAAATATACAGTATTGGCCAGCTAAGCCAAACTTTCGTTAGACAGAGGGCATAAGAAGAAAAATAGAAAAGAAATACTGTGGGGAAGGAAAAGGATACATGGGGGAAGGACTGACAGCAGGAACCAAGTCTAACATCCCAAGTGGTGGCTAGGATTTAGATGACACCGGTGGAGGTGACAATGTCATTTGGGTTCCTTTCTTTGGCCTGGTCTGGTCAGGGCCTCGCTCAGTCAGGGTGACAAAGGCCCGGTAGTGCACGAGTGAATTGCAGGTCCCAGGAGACAATAAGGATGGAAGCCATGATGGTAAATCTTGCTTCTTTCCTGTTCTTCCATCTTTTAGTCCGCAGTTGATGTCAGACAGCCTGGTTCTCCCCTCAAAGTCTTTTTTAAGGACCCTAAAAGGGAGTGAAGGGTGGACTAGCCCATCCCCTCATTATTGTGTCCATCAATTAGGCCTAATTTCCAACACACACCGATTTGGATCCATTGATTTCCAGTCCCACACTTCTCTTGTTTACCAGGCATGATTTTAACACAGTCCTGGAGCTATAGTCATAGATCTTTTTGTTTGGATTAATTAGTCTTTCTGTCTCCCTTTTGCACTCTTCCCTGTAGGTTATTGCAACATTTTGTGAACTTTCATTTACTTCTTACAGCTGAATTTACAATTAGAGTACATTTGTAGGCCCGATTATTACACCCACTCGCAGGTCACTTAGGATCCGATCCACAAAGGGACATGCGTATTGTGATCCCTAACTTTTAGGCACTTAATCACTAGACCAACACTCCCATCCACAAAAGCCTAATTAGAGGCCTGGGCTCCTTTATATAACAAACAGGGAGAAACAGGCATCTAAGAGTCCACACAAGCAAGCTCAGCAGGGAGCTAGATATACTAGCCGAGGGGATATACCAATAAGAGGGGTGTGTCCTAAACTCCATCCCCTCAGAGAGTTAGGTCCCTAAATCCAGCTGAAAGGGAGTGCCCATCTCTGCTAGTGATCCACAGCCAGGGACCCTGTCTCCAGAACTCAGGTGGATACGTCATTTCTTGTGAGATTTAGCCGAGCGGGTGCCTAACTCCACACAAAGCATCAGCAGGAGGAGGTGGTGGTGCTGCCTGGCTTATAACTTTTAGCCCAGCGGTCAGAACGCTCACCTGGGGTGTGGGAGACCCACACTGAAGTCCCCCTTCTGCCTGAGAGGGGAGAGGATTTGAAGAGGGTTCTCCCACCTTTTGCAAGGATGCTCTAACCACTGAGCTATGGGGTATTCGGCCATATGATTCCCTCGGGCTCTCCTGCTCTTTGGTGGATAAATAATGAAAGCCCAGGTGGTGCCCAAACCACCAGAAGACAGAGTCAGTCTCACATTTTCTCTCTCCCTCTTTGGCCCAGTGACTCTTTCATTATTTATCCACCGTGGAATAGTTTCAACAGGAGAGACTGAGGAGCTCCCCCATCAGACTATCCCATAGCTCAACGGTTAAAGCGCTCTCCTGAGGGGTGGATGAGCCCCCTTCAAATCCTTTCTCCCGTTCTAGCAGAGCGGGGATTGAACTTGGATCTCTCACATCCCAGGAGAGCCCACTAACCACTGAGCTAGAAGTTATGAGGTGAGTGGCGGCAACTGCTTCTCCAGATCGATGTGGCCTAATCCAATAGGCAGCTTCTGAGCATACCTACCAGATTGGGCCCTAGAAGTGAGATAATTGCTCCTCCACCCTTCTTCCCTGGTTTGGAATCACTCTTGGGCTTAGGCGAGGGATAGGCATCCAGCCGGCCGGAGGGATGCAGCTGTGCACATGCCCAGAGGCAGCAACTTAGGCACCAAGGGAACTTTGACAGTGAAAATGTAGGTGCCAAGTGAGTTTAGGTACCTTCACATTTAGCGACAGGTGAGAGGGTATTTGGATTGCAAAGGTGCCTAAAATTGGGACTTAGGCACCTAAATATCTCTGGTTTCAGAGTAGCAGCTGTGTTAGTCTGTATTTGTAAAAAGAAAAGGAGTACTGAATGCATCCGATGAAGTGAGCTGTAGCTCACGAAAGCTTATGCTCAAATAAATTGGTTAGTCTCTAAGGTGCCACAAGTCCTCCTTTTCTTTTTGCTGAATATCTCTG
The DNA here is from genome assembly GCF_015237465.2 of Chelonia mydas. Taxonomy (NCBI): domain Eukaryota; kingdom Metazoa; phylum Chordata; order Testudines; family Cheloniidae; genus Chelonia; species Chelonia mydas. The sequence goes on along the minus strand of NC_051246.2, from coordinate 128,735,217 downwards.
TGCCTCTGGGCCTGAGACACGTTTGTAAATTTTATCCATAATATTTACCTTTGTTCCTATATTAATTATTTTACAAGTTTCCTAAATGGAGTAGCCAAGTTTAAAATGCTGGCCGTCATTCCCCAGAGAGTTAATCTATGTTAACCGCAGGGTTTTACTGGACCTCGGTAAATAGGAGAAAATAAAATAGTTAAATATGAACATCATTTTCTGATATTTGCTAAAAGGCTAAACTAGTCTCTGAGATGTCTGCGAGAGAGATAAATGTTCCCTCCTCCATTTGAATTATTAGGGTTATTAGGAGATCTGTGGTTTCACATGAGGTCTTTAACGACTTCCTTCAGGGAGAAAAGAACACATTTATAGTACACTTCTCGTATGTGTCAGCATTGACTAGGTGTAATAAGGATTCTGTTGTTCGCAACTAGGTTGCTTTGTTATTACTGCCTTGTTCCTCTTTTAATAAGACCTTTGGGGGTTTAGAAGAGCAAGTCCATCACCGGTAGGTTTAAGCAAAATGAAATTCTAGTGGTAAAAAGCCGAAGGAAGGGTTCTTACCACAGTTCTCACACATGGACTGCATGCTTCTGGAGTTGTTATTTCTTTGCTTTTCCAGCAGTAGCTTAATGCAAAGCCCCTTGCAATGGACATTGTAGGAAAATGATGAAGACATAAAAATAAATAAATCTGGAAAATGTTCTACTAAGGGCCAGAAAATAGGAGCTGAAAGAAAAGCAGCCAGTAAAGTGAAGGTTTATGAGTCCCCGAAGGATATTAGAGGTTTGTTGTAAAAGAGTTACCATTTTCAACTTTAAGTGTACTACTCCATGGAACAATTAGTTCGAGCCTGGCTAGTAATTCACACAGAGTCTTAACACAGTACCTTTAAGCTCTGTCTGAGGCACCTGAAAAAATAGAATGCAGCCCAGATTTGCTTAGACCATGGACAAAAGTTTGAGTGGGCAGGAGGTTGCATGCTAACGTGAATATCAGCTGAGCAAAACACCAAGGTTGCAAACGGTCACCTCCAAATGGGCCTGAAATAGTCCATTAACCTAAGAGGAGAGGGAAGTGTCTCAGAGACATTCTGTAACTCTGCCCTTCAATCCAGAAGCATGTGCAAGGTCTGAGATTCCTGCATAATGTATAACTGGAGAACATTGGGGGCTGATTTGGGCTACATCCAATATTCATGCAAGAAGATGTTTTTGTCCCAAGGCTTATTGAGAAACACAGGGTTGCGGTTTTTTTCTTCACTGCTCTCGAACTTCACCTCCCTAAAACCAGAGAAATAAAGAATTGCTAGCACATCAGCTGAAACTGGGCAGTAGTTTGCTAACCCCCAATTGCCTCTGTTTATTGCACTCCAACTGCTGCTGTTTAGACTGAGTCAAATCATCATTCCGGGTGATAATCAGTTCTTATCTAATGTTTGCACATAAAGTTGATATACTCTAAGCTACTGCCACGGTATCTACATAAATAAGACTTCGAAAATCATTCCCAGCCCTAACAACAGGGCATGTCTGCTGAGAACAGCCCAGATACAATGGAGAAAGCCCAGATAATATGTGTGTCTCCTGCCAGGACTGCTGATTTCCTGGCTCACCCTTGGCCATCAAGAACCCCAAATGACCCTGAGTTACCCCCCCAAGTGTTTTTCAATATTCACAAAACTGCCACTTTGGTAAATCTGGATCCAGATCCTTTACATGGAAATGCCACTTATTTGGTAAACATTTAACAAAAGTCATTTCTAACTTATATTTCTCATGAACCTAATCCTACTGCATCTGTCCAAATGCCATGTGGGCATATGTGTATGGGGAAGGGGGAGAAAATTGGGCTTGTCAAAATTAAAAGTTATGCACATGATCTTTAAATTGTTTCCCATATGCCGCATTGCACTAATGTCAATTTCCCCTTGGAATCAATATGGTATTATCGACACTATTCGGTACCCTGTGTTTTTTTTCATCCTGTAAACTCATCTACAAGAGCACATTTATGATGGCCAGCGGAGCAGGATGAATTTGTATCAAGAAGATGGATGGTCTACAGGGTTCATAAAGAAAGAGCAGTTAAAAGAAAACAATAATTTAAAATATATCGCTGATCAGAAATGAATGTGGTCTCCATTTCTGCAATGCATTTGTGAATCTCCAAGACATTGGACTGAGGACTTGAATTAGCATGCTTACAGAATGCTCCATTGCAAGTCTCTTATCTAAATGTGGAAGCTAAATTTACCCTCTGCTTTCATATACCTTGACTTTTTTGGTACTTAACCAGCAAAGGGAATCTATTTTCATCCTGTAAACAGACTGCAAAAAGTGACAGATGAAAACTTCATTTCACAGCCCCCTGCCTGATCACATGAACAATCTCCAAAAGAAGCTTGGAGAAGATCTATTTGTCTTCACCAGTTCGGGGTATATGCAGACTGTCATAAAATTAGTTATATTTATTTTTATTTGAGAGACAAGGTGGGTGAAGTAATAACTTTTATTGGACCAACTTTGGTTGGTGGAAGGTAAAGATTTTGCACTGTACAGGGCTCTCCTTCAGGTCTGGGGAAGGACGCAGACTCTTTTCATTTTTCACATCAGGAATTCCTCCCTCAAAAGTTTACTTCAAGGTTAGAGGAATAAATTCTTGACCCATAGTTTCCCCTGTAAATAAGGCAAAAATACATGCAAATAATCAGTGCACTCTAGGGCAGAGTTAAGTACAGCTGATGTTCCAGAGGGGATCTTTAGGACAAGTAACATCTAGAAGCTCTGGAGTATGGTTTCTGCAGAGTAAGTGAAGTAATCAAGTATAGGTCAGGTGCAGCCAGCTGCCTAGGTACCTAAACAAAAGCGAGAGTGGCTTACTCATCATGTGACCCTATTACACACAAATAACCACTTTGGGGCCCATTCCTGCTACTGGAGCTCTGTGGGTGAACTCTTGCAGATCCCCACTGAAGTCATTTTCCTTCCCCTCCAGGTCCCATTGTGTGGGATGCAGGGTAAGGAAGGGCCTGAACCAAGTGCCAGTGAATTCTGGTAGCCCCATGTTAGAAGTGGAGGGGCAGTCCCTGCAACATAGCTGGCATACCGAGGATACACAATGTCGCTGTGGTCGCAAGCTCTTACTGGCATCAATGTGAGAACAAGCTAGTAACACGCCCATCTCAAACTTGCACCGATGAAACAGTTAGAGCATCCCTCCCAGGCATTAGCTCTCTCTCTATACGAAGTTCTCTCTCCTTCTGTCCATCTTGCCCCTCATTTCACCCAGAGTCCTATCAGAATCAGAGTCCTATCACCCACCTAGAATCGATCCAATGAAGAGATGATTTATTGCTCATGTCGGCTCAGCACTGATCTATTTTAGGACATCCAGAGGGAGAGGAAATGGGGTGGAGAACAGCACCAATTAGGCCCACCAGTGTCGTCATGGGTACCATTTAGCATGAAAGGAAGCTCCTAATTAAACTTCTGTATGTAATTTCCCTCCTACTGTAACCTTTCATCTGATTTCCTGTCTTAAAATAAACTTTCCCAATGACTAATGGTGAGAGAAAAGGAGATTCGTCTCAAATTTGTTGTGCTTTGTTTTTAATCAAATCGTTGGACTACAATGCTATGCCTCATTTCTGTGCTATTGCGTTGGATTGTTTCTTCCTGCTATGGCAAGTACTGCAGGCAATACTGACTTTGGGGGCGGATCCTGCACTGTTAGATGAAGGGGAGTTTTTCCAATGGCTTGAATGGGAGCAGATTCAAGGCCTTGGTGAGCACAAGAGCCAGTATGTACTAGTCTAATTTCAGGGTTTGCATAGTCAAGAGGACAAAGATCTCATACAGGGAAAGAGCAATGCATGTATTGGAGAACAAACATGGTAGTTAAGTGTGGTCTAAAGGTTTTATCAGCATTAGTTATGGGATGAGCATATTATTGACAAGTAAATGGTCATTCCCATGGGAAAGCCAGTAAAAACCATTCTGTATTCTCAATATGCCATATATTTCAAAGAAAAAATGTTTTGGGAATGTTTTACATTAGGTAGTACTGTTTTTTATATTCCTCTACATATAAAAGCAGGCTACTTTATTTACCATTTGTCCAACTATACAGGACTTGGAGAGAGAGGAAAATCATACTAACAATTTTAAGGGGCCACTCCCTGTTTCAGAAATGTAATGTATCCTCTTCCGGCCCTGATAGGTCAGAAAATATCAGACCTTAAACTTGTCTCTGGCATGAGACTGAATATTGCCTGTCTGGACCTCAGGCAGTATAATAATTTGGTGGAGGTTAAGAATTCCACATTTGATGGGTGATGTGGTCCCAGTCAGGAAAGAGACAGTCAGGACCAGTCCCCACTCTTTCCCGTAGGGGGCACTACAGAGGTCTAGCCTACTACAGGTGACAAAAGGAAATATTTTTGTGGTGGATTATATTTTTTTTTAAATGGTGGCTCATAGGAGCTGCTCAGAGGAATCTTAGAGATAGTCTGAGCAGAGATGAGTTGGTGGCAGAGTGCAGGTGAGGCAGTTTAAAGTGCATGATAGATAAGGGTTATCACCAACACATCTGTGTGTGTGTGTGTGTGTGTGTGATAGTACCAGTCACCTCAAGTCTCTAACCTATAGCTGTTCCAGTTTGGTTTCTCATGAAATATGTATTTTTCTGTTCAGGAATACAGACCCCTTAAAAATTGTCAGATCCTCAAATGTATTTAGATGCCTATTGAAAGAAGTTGAAGTCGAAGCCTAAGTATCTTTGAGCCGCTGGGCCTTTGGGCTGTACACAGCAGAGAGAAACCTTTGTACCTACTGGCCTGTAGAAATTCCACATTGTTTCTTTCTTCTTCAGTCACTGCTAAGAGACATATTAGGAGAAATCTCTGTCCTCTGGCAGCTTCATTAAACTTTCAGTGCTACCCCCGTTCCAAAGCAAATCCTTAATTCCCTCCCTGCCCAGCTATGGTGCATTATATTAATGATGTCCATGTAAGTGACATTGCAGATTCCACTGAATAGGCTCAAGGAGGTCCTCAAATTCCTAATGCAGGAGTGGCATCTCCCTGACTCATCAGACATTGGGCAAGTTGGGAAGAACTTTGCTCTGCGCTGTCAAACAAACATGTAAAGGCAAATACACTTTTATCCTCACAAGCCTTTTAAGAACTTCTAGAGAAAGTCGATAATCTGCTCTATTTACTAGTGTGAACGTCTGTATTTACTACATTTTATTTGTGTGACTTCTTCTTCTTTCTGGCTCAGCATTTGGTAAATTGTACATGCAAACCAGCATTTGGTTAGATGCAAAGCAAATGTTGGTGAATTTCATGGTGATGGTGGTGGCGAGTGTAATAGGAAGAGGGCCTGAGACATAAGCCCTAGTATTAAAGGCCTGGTATGAGGCAGAACCTGCTCACAGAATCTGGCAGGAACCAGGCTAATATTGAAGAAATGCACATTCCTAAGTGCTAGTCACAGCGTATTCACACAAACACATCCCGATATCAAGGATGGTACAGAAACATTCCCCAAGGATAACAGAAACACACTGCCCTTCCTAAAAAATAAGTCCAGGATGACCATAAGTAACTTGTTTACATCAGGGTATAAAGATGTATTTCATAGGGAGTATCTTTGGCCAGCCTAGGGGGCAGTGGAAAGTCCCACCACTGACTGAGCTGCATCCATTGTTACGGGCATACATGTCTTAGCATCCTCGTAGAGTCTGCCGGGTGCTATTACTGTGCTCCGTCGACAATAAACTCGGCTGGGTGTCTTCATACCTTAACGGGTCTTGTGGTCATTGGGCAGTTCGCTTGAGGTCTGCTATGCCAGCTGTCTGCACAGAACTGGGGCAGCACACAGGGAGAACACACACACAGCCAAATATCTAACCACAGGGGGCAGATAACAAATTTAGAAATCCATTCATTTTTACTATTCTCATACTCTTGAGTATTATAATCTTATGATGCCAAATTAGGGAACTAACTTTACAAAACTATATATTTAATTATATTGTTTTTTAAATATTTACAGTAATACTGTTATTATATTCTGTTCATCTTATTTTCCATATTCAAATATCCAGTAGCATATATCAATGTAGTCTGATTAGGTAATACACAAATGCAATTTACATGAATTCTTATGGGTAGTGTGGAAGAATTCTTTTTCTGAGTGTTTTTTAATCATTTCAATGGGTAATGGAGATGTTTATTTTCAAACATTGTTTTCAATTTTTATCAATTTGAAATTTTAGTGGGAAATTATGAGGGTGTCAGGCAACAGAAGGATCAGACAATAAGCATGGAATGCATGTAATGACAGCAGATGTTGAGATTCAAAAAGTTAAAACTTCAGAACCCTTAAAAGACAAATTGAGAGAGACAAGGTAGGTGAGGTAATATCTTTTATTGTATCAGCTACTGTTGCTAGAAGGTTCAAGCTCTGAGCTACGAAAAGCTCTTCCTCAGGTCCCAAAATACAAATGATCAACATTACATGTCAAAATATACAAACTAAATATCCTTAAATCAATCTCGAAGAAGTTTTCAAGCAGCATATTTCTTACTTTGCCTATCTGTACAGTTTGATTATTATCAATGGCGATATTTTTTGTTGATGTCTGACGGCAAAATGGACATTTACCGACAAAAATCTAATTCTTCCAAGCCTACTTACTGCCAATATTATAGTCTTTTACATATTTATTTCAATCTCTGACAGGCCAAAAGAGCCACAGGAGACAGGTCCACTCATAAATACAGTCAATTTTTAATATCAAAATTGTTGGCAGTGTTATGAACAGTCACAAAACCAATCATTTTAATGATTGGAATGGTCCAAGACACTAAATTCTGAAAACTTGGATTTGAATGAAAATGGAAGCTCCGGCTTAACTCTAACACTGCCATGAGTGCTGCTGGAGAATCACATTTCCAAACTATTGCTATTATTATTATTATTCATTAATTGTGTTCATTATGGTAGGCACATGGACCAACCAAGACTGGGATCCTGTTGTGCTAGGCACAGTCCAAACCTGGAGTAGTAGACCATAGGCGTGGGAAGTAGGGATGCGGGGGCGGGGGGTGCTGCTGCAACCCCAGGTTTTATGCGGGGTCCCAGCTGCCGGCTGCACATGTGGGATCCAGCTGCAAGCCCCGCTCCTGGCCACGCACGCGGGGTCCCGCATCCTGGCTACTGGCTGCATGCCTGGGGGTCCTGGCAGGGGGGCCCCACACTTAGCCCTGCATGTGGGGCTCCGTCTGCCAGTTCCACACTCGGGGCTCTACACCTGCCTCCAGCCTTGGCCCCAGCCTCGGACCCCTTGTCCCTGTCCTTGTCTCCACTGCTGGAGACACGGCCCTGCTCCTGACCTCAGCTCTGGGTGGTGGTGGGGGGACGAGGTAAAAAGCTTGGGGATAGTTTTGCTGGCTTTCAGCACCCCCACTATAAAAAGCCTTCCAGCACCCACTGTAGTAGACAATCCCTGTCTGAAAGAACATACAATCAAAATAAGTCCTTAGTTAATTTTCCATGGAATTAAGTTTATGTCTCTAACTTTTCTTTTGAAGACTCCTCCTGCATTTGGAGTCTATGAAGTCCCAACCTGTGTTCTCTGCAAAGTCTCTGGGCAGGAACAGGAGAATTCCATTCCTGGCAATGAAGCAGAAAGACAGGGATGTATCATAGCTACAAAACTCCAACGTTGAGCAAGACTGTCTCTCCAAAACTGGCATCCAGGTAATAGGGTTGTTTCCTTTATATGATCTATCAGCAAATATGGTTTCCTTTTACCAGTAAGCTTTTTTATAAGCCTACTGTACTCTGTCTCCCAGTGCACTGTAGTCCATTATAAACTGCTCATTCAATACACCACCTCCTATCATTTACAAAATCCCTAGGAGCTCAGATCCAACATCTATATATTCACTTTCACAAATAAAGAAAACTACACCTCGCTAGAGAATTTGGGCAGAGTTCAGCCTTAGGTGCAAATCCATAAACTGAATTTGACCTTTCACATTTTCCTTTGAAAATTCCCTCATTGTTTCACGGAGGGAAACAGGAACGAGTTGAGTTGTAACAGGAGTTAGATAGAAGACATGACTGAACACTTCACTGAACACATCCCCACGACAAGGGGGCTGAGATGTATGTGGTCTGGGACTAGGTTGATTTGAGCCCTGATTCAGCAAAGCATATACACTTGTGCTCAAGTGTTTAGTTAAACTGGAGACTATATGCCATGATCTTGATGGGATATTGTGTATCCCCCTGATCCATTCCCTTTGCAGAGGTCACCAGACTCATAGAGAATCATCCATGGAGGAGCTGGAGGTGTCCTCTGTGGAAATGACTGAGTTCCCTTTTCACGCTCGGTGCGATCCAGGTCCCTTCCAAGGGCCTGATCCAAAGTTCATCACAGTCAGTGGGAGCTTTTCCCATGCGCTTTGGAATAGAGACCCAAGTGTGGTTCACGTGCGACACAATCAGCCTTTGGTTATGGTGTGAATGTTGGAGGAAATAATCTTATTTAACAATACGGATCAGATTTTCCGGTCGCATGCACTGGTTTAAATCAGGAGTTACTCCACTCCCATTTAATGGACTTCCACTAATGCAACAGAAATCCGAATAAGGCCTGTGGAGTTACCACGGTGTAAGTCTCTGTGCCTTTCATGAGAGATGCCCTAGGCATTGTGGCAGGAAACAGAATATACAAACTGTAAGAGAGAGGGCCATGCCCTCCTTTCAAAAAATTTGGGCCCCAGCTCCACAAAAGTTCCAGGGTGTTTGGATTATCAGTTTGTGCTCAGCCTCTTTTCTACCAAGAAATCGCGACGAGCATTGTGACACTGAATCTGGTTTAGCCCCTGTGCCCTTCAAAATAAAAAGAACTTTTTAAAAAAGAATGCTTAACTCTCTACTTTCTATAAACTGGTCTCAGTGAACTGTAGAAACATTTTCAGTGCGGTAATGGAGTTCCCTCTGAACTTTAAAAATAAAGTAATGTGGGATAATTCATTTATATGATCTTTATGCATCTCCACGAAGCACAATTTATTTCCCTGTGCACTTTTAAAGATATAATGCTTGCTTTCAAAATTTACTCTTAAATAATTTCTCCTGTTTAAAAAGGGGGAAGGGGCTCAGTAATTTTACTTTCACTAGCAGCACAAGTGATTGTAAATTGTAGGCTGTTCTATTTCATCTAGCCTTTTCCACTCGACCGCAAATCCATGTAGCTGGCACAATTTCGGAGCAGAAGACACTCCAGCTAATACATCAGCTCTAAGTGTCAGGTGCATTGCAAATTATGCTGCTCCTTCTTTGTCTGTAGATCATTCCCTTCTTAAACCTTTGCAATTTTTGAAGCCCTAAGACTAGAGCTGAGTGAATATTGCAAATATTATTTGTGACAATCCGTTCAGTTTTTTAAAATTGCTTTGACTGTCCTTGCCCCTTTTGTCTGTTTGCTTTCAGCTGTTAATCCAGCAAACAAATTTACTGTCAGGAAGGTTCATTCTAATAAGGAACATGAAGCAAGGATTGCTGCAAATTCTGCCTTCTCAACTGCAAGTATTTACAGAGGGAACCTGAGTCTAAGAGTTGTGCTCATCCAATCAGAGGACAGAAACAACAACGTATGACGTGTCCAAACCAAGCTGCTCATATTCTGAATTGTGACTATTGAATGCTCCAAGAATCATGTGCATCAAATGGTCTGTGATCCACAACAGGTTTAACTGTGGTCTCTTTGCACCAGTTTGGTAGACGTAGATGATGTCACACTGGGTAGCCAGCCACGGGAGGATCACCTGAGCACAGGGGAATCCTTGAGTGGCATGTCCCAGGCTCTGTGGTCAGTGTACCAGGCATGGCTTGTGGGGGCGAAAGGGTGGTTGGGTCTCTTGTAATGCTCCAGCGATCCCTGGATGCCACGATGGCCCCAGGGGTCATAAACAGCTGCAGAAGCAAGGCCAGCTGCTGTAACTTGTGCTGTGGGCCTGGTGTTGGATTGTTCCTAGGGCAGTGTTCTGTCCCTCCCTACTGGCGGCTAGGTCACATGCGGTAGTTGTTGAGCATTCATACGCTCTGTAACACTGCCGTGAGCAGCTCCTGCAGTCCAGAGCCCCGCCTTCCAAGATGGAGGATGAGCTTTGATCTCTCTGCAGCCCTGCCCCACCTCACGTAGCAACACCTGCCCCACGCAGGGAACCGGCCTTCACACAGGCTCAGTGGGACTGCAAAAGTGATTTAAAGCCTCCAGAACTGTAGCTGAGGATTAGGGCCCATAAGAATAAACAAACCTAATCCATGCGTCCAGTGGCTTTGCAAGGTGAATACATCCGTGGACCTCGGGTTCTGTTCCGAAGCCATTTCTGAATATATTAAAGGGCTGAGTCCCACGAGGATATGAGCTATTCCAGAGAGTTCACCCAGTTGTGTGCACGAGCTCCTCATTTGGAGCTTCACCTCTCTTAGTCTAACGTCACCTGCATTTGCTGCACAGTTGAGTTTTGAATAAATGATACAGACAGGGATAAAGTCTGGCCGCATTAGCAACACTCCTGAGAGGGCGTAGTCCCTTCTAGGCTCAGTCTTAGCACAGAGAGGTGCTCCAGGAATGAGCATGTACTAGGACAGGTAGGAACATCTTTGTGTGTGTCTGTACAGTAGCTAGCTTTGCTCAGCTGGGGGACTGTACATGATACGGTGACCCTAACAATAAATACTACTACAGATAGTGAGATACCGATCTGAGGTATTCCTGGAATGTCTTTAAGTGGCACCCCTGTAAATGCTACCACATGAGTCCTAATGTTGCTGAGTGCTAATGATAGGTCTTCTATCTTCAGTGTATTTGAAGCACGAGCTTATTCATGAGACTTCTCCCCCCCATGACACGTGAGTGTGGTTTACCTAATTCTCTGTGTGGGGGCATGTGGCTGTGGCTCATTACAAAGCCTCTCCAAGAGCAAAAAGGCAAGGATCCCTTTGCACATTTAACGAGCAGAGCTGAGAGATTCAAGCACAACGGCAAGTCAACAAGAAAAATTCCATTCATGCATTAGCCATTTGGGTAGCTCCCGCATACACACCTGACTGGCTCATTATCACTGAGCATGTGGCTCCACCAGTAACGGGCCCATCTGTCTTTGGAGCTGAGCTCTCAGTTCCATTCAGCTGTGCCTTTTGGGGCAGCCTCAGATGCCCTTTGGACATGGAATCTCCAAACGCTCTCTGTCCTCTTGAACTTTTCATGGCATCATTTAATTAAACGACTGACTCTCCAGGGGTGTTAACCATGCTTAATGTCCTTGCGGGCTCTTCATCTGTTCTGGACATCAATAGCGCAGGGCCTAGGAACACAAGCCACCTGAGCCGTGACAGCTGTTCCTTAGGTACTCACGTTGGCTAACCCCAGCAATCGCCCATTTCTGACAGGTTTACATGCTGTTGATTAGTGTACTCGTCTAACTGTCTGACAGTAAACTGAAACACCTTGCTAAATTGTTCAGGATATATTCCTCTTCTTCCACAGCAAATGACCATTGAATGCAATGATCTCCATGGACTTCAATGGGCATTGGGTCAGGCCTCAAATCTTCAGTCATCTCACCATTTGCTTTGCTTTAGTTGTTAAATCTGCACTAGCTGTGGGCCTAAACTGGACAGTTGCAATCTGGAGCTAAACTTTTCTAAGGGGCTAGGGTGGGAGAGGTCAGATTCTGACATTTGCTCCACCTCATTTTAGAGCTCAGGGTTATCACTGAAGTTCAAATCTGAAAATTTCCCAAACTTTGGGACAGAAGAGTGTTGGGACGAGATGACTTGGTCCTGGCCCATGTGCGGTTTGCATGCCCAGATGACCTGGTAAACAAATATAATGTTCACAAAGGTAATTGCAGCCAGGTTTGAGAGGTCATGGAATTCTCCCATGGAGCTGTGCCAACACACCTCACTTCCAACCTGATAAAGACCTACTGAAGTAACCTCACTCGTGTCCTAAAGCAGATTAGAACCTAATACAGCAGAGGTGAAAGTGTAGTACATTAACCTTCTGTGCTGTCTAGACAGTCTTTTAGCCCCAATTAAAATTACATAAGTATTCCATTATAAAAATGGAAGGAAAATGCCATTCTGAAGGCATTATCAAATAAAATTTCTTACATGCATTTTTCCCTTTATAATAAATTATATCTGAATTGCAGGGCTGGTCTATTACTATTACTCTGGCTATCCAGGCTTCTCTTGATGTCTGGAAGTCGAGACAAACCACGGGTACATTTAAGAGAGTCATAGATTCCATGACCAGAAGTGACCACTGTGATCATTGAGCCTGACTCCTGTATAATACAGGCCATGCAACTTCCCCAAAATAATTCCTAGAGCAGATCTTTTAGAAAAAACATCCTGTCTTGATTTAAACATTGTCAGTGATGGAGAATCCACCATGACCCTTGGTAAGTTGTTCCAATGTTTAATTACTCTTACAGTTAAAAATGTACACCTTCTTTCCAGTGTGAAATTGTCTAGCTTCAATTTCCTATCATTGGTTCATGCTCTACCTTTCTCTGATAAATTGAAGAACCCATTAGGGTTTTGTTCCCCGTGAAGACTGTATTCAACTCCTTCCTTAATCTTCTCTTTGTTAAGCTAGATTCATTGAGCTCTCTCAGTTTATCACTATCAGGCATGTTTTCTAATCTTTAATCATTCTTTTGGCTCTTCTCTGAACCCTCTCCAACTTATTAACATCTTTCTTGAATTATGGACATGAGAACTGGACACAGGATTCCAGCAGATGTCACACCAATGCCAAGTACTGAGGTAAAATAATCTCTCGGCTCCTACTCAAGAGTCCCCTGGTTTATGCATCTAAAGATCGAATTAGCCCTTTTGGCCACAGCGTCACACTCAGAGCTCATGTTCAGCCGATCATTCACTACGATCCCCATCTCTTTTTTAGAGTCCCGACTTCCCAGGATACAGTCCCTAATCCTATAACTATGGACTGCATTCCTTGTTCCTAGATGTATACATTTACATTTAGCCATATTTAAATGCAGGTTGTTTGCTTGTGCCCAGCTTACCAGGAGATCCTGATTGCTCTGTACCAGTGATCTGTCCTGTTCATTGTTTGACACTCTCCCAACTTTTGTGTTGTAACTTTATTAATGATGGTTTTATGTTTCCTTCCGAGTCATAAATAAAAATCTTAAATAGCATAGGGCCAAGAACTGATCCCTGCAGAACCCCACTAGAAACACACACGTTTGATGTTTCCCCATTTACAGTTACATTTTGAGACCTATCAGCCGGTTTCAATTCATTTAACATCAGCACTTTTACCTTTGTCAACCAAATTATAATCTTGTGTGGTACAACGTGGTCAGAGGGCAGCAGGAGAGTGTTAGAAGGGGACCTTATTCCCTGTAGGGGGAAGAGAGTTTGCTGTAAATTAATTAAAGCACCTGAAGCCAGTCACATGATAAAAGACCCCTACCTCAATCAGACAAGAAGAGGAGTTGAAGCAGACTGGATTGGTGTTGGAGCAGAGGGCAGTTTGGAGGAGTTGAAAGAGAGTGGACTGGTGTTGGAGCAGAGAGCAGTTTGGAGGGAAGCAGAGGAGAGTTTGGAGAAGTGCTGCGGTGGGCTAAGAAGACCAAGACCCTAAGTAACGGGACACCTGGTTTGTGCAGAGGGAGGGCAGGAAGCCCCACAAGCTGAAGGGCAGGAGAGGGAAGTAGCCCAGGGGAAGGAACTGCTAGTTCAAGTGGTTTACCGCTATCCCTAGGGCCCCTGGGCTGGGACCTGGAGTAGAGGGCAGGCCCAGGTCCCTCCCTCTCCACTCCCCTCCTCTAGGACACTAGTGGGGCAGTTAATACTCCAGTTCAGGGGCAAGAAATGGTGCCCTGAAACTCCCCCCCTCCCCCGCAGCAAGAAGAGAAAGCGCGAGATCCATCATAGTAGTGCTGGCAATTTGCCACACTCATCAAAAATATATTGAGTTAGACAGGATCTATTTTCTATAAACTCTTATTAATTGACATTAATTACACTACCCTCCTTTAATTCTTTATTAATTGAGTCCTGTAAAAGTAGCTGTAGTATCTTGCCTGGGATCGGTGTCAGACTGGCAGGTTGTCATATTCCGGGGTGCAGGCCAGACGAGTGAGGGGTTGTGTCCCTGCCTGCCCTGGAACCCTGGGGTGTCTCACAATGCTTTACTGTTGTAGCTCCCAACCTGGGCCACTCACAAGCAGCCTGCCAGCAGGCACGTCACCCCTGACTGTGTGTATATCTGCAGCCCTGGCCCAGCCGCTCTGATCCCAGCAGCCTGTCAGCAACACTCCAGTCACACTCTGGCTTCCACCAGCCTGGGTTACTACTTGCAGGGTGACCCCAACACACTCCCAGTCCTAAATTTCCCCCAAAACATGGGTTCTGCACTGTCTTGCCCTCTCTTGGGCAGTTCAGATATCAGAGGTCCGCTGTCCCTATAAGGGGTCAATATGCAAGAGTTTGCTACTTCACCTGGAGTTACAAACAGTTCAGTTGAAACACAACACTGGATTATTATTGATGAAGGAATAAAACAAATATATTTAACTACAAAGAGAGAGATTTTAAGTGAGTCCAAGTTTATGGTATTAAAGTCAGAAATGGTTACAAGAGACATAAATATAAAAAGCTTTCTAGTAGCTAAAACTTAACAAGCTAGACTGGGATTAAGTGAAAATCCTTATCACATGTTCCCAGCAACTTGGCTGACCAAATTCTCAGGTCGGGATCCCTCCCAAGTCAAAGGGCTGGTTCCTTTGTTGTCTTAGGTGAGAGAGAGATAGGGAGAGATTGGGGTGTTTTGCCCCTCACTTTTATAGTACAGGCATGCTTTGAAGTGGATTCTTCTGAGGATTATCCCTCAAAGCAAAGTTTATTCAGATACTAAAGAAGGTAACATAGAACCTGGTGGTGAAGGTGACTCCATGCTCTTCCTTCTCCCCTGTTCACAATGCAATGAAGATTTTGCTCCAACCCCTCAGACAGAGACAAATGCATATCTATTCAGGGGACACCATCATAGGGCCTAATCACATCAGCCACACTATCAGAGGCTCGTTCACCTGCACATCTACCAATGTGATATATGCCATCATGTGCCAGCAATGCCTCTCTGCCATGTACATTGGTCAAACTGGACAGTCTCTACGTAAAAGAATAAATGGACACAAATCAGATGTCAAGAATTATAACATTCATAAACCAGTCGGAGAACACTTCAATCTCTCTGGTCACTCGATTTCTGACCTAAAAGTGGCTATTCTTCAACAAAAAGACTTCAAAAACAGACTCCAATGAGAGACTGCTGAATTGGAATTAATTTGCAAATTGGATACAATTAACTTAGGCTTGAATAGAGACTGGGAGTGGTTGAGTCATTACACAAAGTAAAACTATTTCCCCTTGTTTATTCTCCCCCCCCCCCCCACTGTTCCTCAGACGTTCTTGTTAACTGCTGGAAGTGGCCCACCTTGATTATCACTACAAAAGGTTTTCTCCCCCCCCGCCCCATCCTGCTGGTAATAGCTCATCTTAAGTGATCACTCACCTTACAGTGTGCATGATAAACACCCATTTTTTCATGTTCTGTGTGTATATAAATCTCCTCACTGTATTTTCCACTGAATGCATCCGATGAAGTGAGCTGTAGCTCACGAAAGCTTATGCTCAAATAAATTAGTTAGTCTCTAAGGTGCCACAAGTACTCCTTTTCTTAATGCAATGAAGATTTGCTTTGTCTCCTGCCATTTTCCTCTCTTGCTGTCTCAAGGACCCTGTTTACAACTTTTATGCAAACTGAGGTAAACTGACATTCCTCTGTTTAGAATAGACCTGTTTAACTTTTGCCTAGTCAGGGCTGTGTGGATTTGAACATGCGCTAAGAACATCATAAAGAGGAAATTCATAACTTTATATATAATGTTGCTATAGCCATTTCCCTATGATATTATTGACCAGTGAGTTATTCGTTTTCAAATGAGACCTCACAAGGCATATTTTAGACAAAGATTATTACAATAGTGTTTTCAGTCAGATGGGCTTATATTTGTCAGTGATCATCCCATTTATCCTTTTAAAAATATTTGCACACTATTCATTTTTTCCAGTCTTCTGTAATTTCCCCAGCATTCCAAGACTTATTAAAAGTGAACATTAATGGCCCAGTTAGCTCCTCAGCCAGCTCTTTTAAAACTCTTGGATGCAAGTTATCCTCACCTACTGATTTTAAAAAATGTCTAACTTTAGTAGCTTCTGTTTTACATCCTGCAGAGATACTATGAATGAAAGAAATGAGTGTCATCATATTACAGGACTGCATCATCTGTTTCTTTTCCCAAATTCAGAACAGAAATATTTATTGAACACTTCTCCCTTTTGTGCATTATTATTGATTATTCTACTATTTCCATCTAGTAATGGACCAGTGGATTTCTTTTGTTCTTAATACACTTAAAAACTCCATATTGTCCTTAACTCTACAGACCATTGATTTCTCTTTGTCTCTCTGTTTCATAAGAATGATCATTGTGGGTCAGACCAATGGTCCATCTAGCCCAATATCCTGTCTCCTGACAGTGGCCAGGTCCAGCTACTTCAGAGGAAATGAGCAGAACAGGGCAATTATCAAGTGACCCATCCCCTTTCATCTAGTCCCATCTTCTGGAAGACAGAGTTTTAGGGACCCCTAGAGCATGGCGTTGCCTCCCTGAACATCTTGGCTAATAGCCATTGATGGCCCTGTCCTCTATGAACTTACCTAACTTTTTTGAACCTAATCAATTGTCCCTTATTAAGTTTCTACTCTTTCTAGCTTCTGATATATATCCATTACTAGCAACTTCCCCTTTCTTTCCATTGTTATATCTTGTGTTTATAGCTTCTTTAACTTCCCCTCTAATCCCGGTTGTTGTTTTTTTAAGCAATACAACCTTCTTCCTTGATTGTGGCTTTTTTGGGCCTCTAGTAAAGTGTTCTTAAGCTAGTCCCAATTACCATGCTCATTTTTTCTGCTTAAATTCTTCCTCCCAGATGATTTGGCTTGTAATTGTTTTTTGGTGTTGTGAAATGGGCCCTTTTAAAGTACAGAGTATATATATGAATCCCTGGTCTGGACTTTACTCTGTTTGCACACTATAAATGGGATCAAGTCATGATCACTTGTACCTAAGTTACTATCAATTTTGAGTCTGGTGATCAGGTCCTTCTAATCTGTCAAGACAAGGTCTAATATAGGATTCCCGTGTGTTGGCGGCAACACTTTGCGTTAGGAAATTGTCGTCCGTGAGGTTTAGAAATTCTGCGATGGCAGACACCTGCTCATATCCCGTCTTGGGCTTTATCTGTTAGGACATGGAACCAGAAGCATTCGAGATCATTTTCTTCTAAGTTGTCTGTGCCCTGGGAACAGGTAATGCCATTTTTGACATAGAGTGCCATTGTCTGTGCCCTTTTGCCCACTCACTCCTTCCTAAATCGGTTAGAACCAGTGATTTTAACATTCCCATCACGCAAATCATCCCACCGGGTGTCAGTAATACCATCTAGATCCCATTTATGTTCCTAATTGAGTGATTCTAATTCCTCTTGTTTGTTAACCAGGGTCCTAGCATTGGTGTAGAGGTAATTCAGTCATTTCTTCTCTTTATGTCCTTTGGTTCCTTGATTAATTTTGTTCTCGACATCTTGATTTTTGTACTGAATGCTTCATATCTTCCCCCTTCTTACCCTCCCTTTTGTATTAGTTCAGCAAGCTCCTGACTACTCTAGCCAGCCTGTCTCCAAGCAGATTGTTTCCCCCTTCTATGGAGGTGCCGGACATCCAAACTGTACAGTCCCCCTCTCCTCATAGAAGGTGGAGACATGTTCCACAAAACCAGACCCTCCACCCCTTTGAGAAAGCTGCAGTCACTGCATATCTGTAATCAAGGCAAATCAAATGCTTGCAAATACCTGATGATGCGCTGTGCTGAAAACGCCAGTGTTACGAGGTGGGTAGGCCCTTTGCGGGGAATTGGATTCAGCCCCGTCGGTGCCTTGTTGTCTGGCCCCAGGTGACAGGTTTGGGCTTGGGCCAGTGGTTGGGTCACGTGATCAGGGTCACATGATGGTAACCTGGGGAGGTGGCTTCCTATAAGAGGGAGCCTGCCTCCTCAAAGAGAAGGAAACTAGGGGCTAGGCAGACAGGAGGGGGGTGCTGGTCTGTCCAGAGAGGCCCAGAGTCTGGGGTGGGCCTGGCAGAATTCTCCTGTTCAGAGACCTCAGAGGCACCTGGAGCCCTGAGAAAAGGGCATATGTACTGGGGAAGACACATATGACTGAGGGATAGAGCCCAGCTAGGCTGGATGTATAAAGATGGGAAACTGGCAGCAGAGGGGGCTGCTGGAGAAAGTCTGCAGTTACTCCTTGGGAGAAGGAAGGAGAGTTTGGGGGCTTCCGAGACAGGTAGCCTGCAGTTACTTCCCTGGAGGAGGGGGCTGGGAGGCTAGCAAACCTGGAGAGATGGTGTGCAAGTGTTGGAAAGGGCTCTTTGCATCAGCCAGGGAGGCCTGGCTGGAGCTACTGGCTTCTGCCCCTAAAAGTTATTAAACCTCCTCTCTCCGCTGTCTTCTGTGGCACTAGACAGCTGCCTAGCTCAATCTCCCAAAAAGCCCCGTAGGCCCTCACCACACTGGGGTTTGGGCAATCCTTTCAGGGTCCTTAGGCCCTCCTCTCATCCTGCAGGTTCACTCTCCAAGCTGCCTTCTCACAAGCTCTCCTTAGCTTGTCCAGGTCCAATAGTCAAATGGCTCCCCCTCGTTCGGAGGCATCTCCCTTTGGGTTCTCTGAACCTCCCTGAGTCTTGATATTTTTCTAACACCTTGTTTCCTTGTTCCTCCAATTCTGCTGGGGAATTCCCCTGCTCCAGCCCCGCTCCCTGCAGACAACCTGAGGAAAAACTAGTTTCCTTTAGCGTGCTCGATCTCTTTATCATAGTCAGTGTTCTACCAGGGCAGAGACATTCCCTTTTAACTACTCTTCCTATTGCCCCAACAAGCAGTGTGTGGCATGACGTGGTTCCTGTCAGCTGACGGTTGATCACACTGAGCATTAGTTCTACTTACAGTTCGTGAAATCAGCCAGCATTCAGAAATCGTGCACAGACAGATCCCCCAAAACAAGCTATATTGACCTGGCTGTATTCCACTGTGGGGCTGCATTACACTCCCTCATGCCCCTGTAGTGACAGACGTGTGTGGTTTCTTCTTCACTTTTTTGGGCCTCGATTACTGTGCTGTGAGGCTCTTGGCTGAGAGTACTGGCTATGGGTCAGTCCAGAGATGGCTGCATTTCAGTAGTGGATCAAGTCATTTCTCTAAGTCTGTAAAGTACTTTGGCCATGCACTGAATAAAAGTGCTCTGTACGCATAAGTCATGGAGTCATCTTTGTTGCTGTGTTCTGGCCCCGCGGCCCCACGCCTGGCCATAAAGGAGTTTGAATCTGATCCTAGCTCTCCAGCAGGCATAAAGTTGCCATATCCAGCTCCAAGACAGCGCCTCCGCTCCACCCCAGCCAGCATAGGGGGCATGTTGGGAGTAGGGAGGAGTAGCCAGTGTGCATTGTGCTCTGCCTAAGCCCAGCTGGTGTACATCCCCTTGGCAAATCATTGCTAGCTAATGCAAGTTAGAGCAGCCTCTGGGCTGCTTTGAACTGCACTGGGGCTTCAGCTGGGGAAGAGAATCAGGAAGCCATGTCCTGCCTCTCTCCACATTGCACCAAAGAATTTGGCAGATCATCTGCACAGCTGCCAAACTCTGGCTTCTAAATGGGCCACAACCTCCCGACCAATACCAGATGTCTTATAAATCCCACCCCACAATTCAGTCAGAGTCCTGGTGCTCACCAAAGCCTTGCTCACCTGAGCAGCCCCACTGAAGCCATGGGGTTACTCAGGTGAATAATGGTCTGCAGGCTTTGGCGCATATATCTGATTTGTTTGTTTTCAGTGCCTCGCCCAATGAGCTCCTAGACGTTACTGCACGACCGTAATAAATAATATTCTTAACACAATCTTCATCACACTGAGTGCACGCGACAGACGGCTATTAGATTGTAAGCCAGTGTTGCGTGTCCTGTAACTTTTTTTATTTCACCCACATTTTCATACAACGCTCTAATTGTTTGCCTCCTGAAACCGTGATTTCATTAATTTCATCTTGTACTGCCGAACATGGTACGAGATCTTAAAGAAACTCCATACTGCGCATTAATTTCTTCCCGCATAATTGTATTTATATTTCAACAAATAGACTTGAAGTACATTATTATTCTAAAATGAGTGCTAATGGCTTTCAGCCCTTTCATATAGCTAATCGTGCATTTATTTCACAGCTTGGATGGCTCACAAAGATTTCCATTTCTTCATTTACATGAAACAACTGTAAAGGGCAAATTAAGTGCTTACTTATTTCATCTATATACTTTTCCCCCTGAAACTTCTGTACAAGCATCCGCAGTTTGAGGACCACAGATCATGCTTTTGAACGATGTGGGCCATGTTAAATTGGCTGAAATGATAGTTCCACAAATGAAAAAATATTAATTTGAATCTTTTTACTACAATATATTAAAAAGCAACGTCTTCATGTCAAAACAATGAGACAATTTTGCTTTGCATTATCCCAATGTCAAGAAAAGAACATAACATAAGACCGGCCAGACTGGGTCAGAGTAAAGGTCCATGTAGTCCAGTATCCTGTCTTTCGACACTGGCCAATGCCAGGTGCCCCAGAGGGAATGAAGAGAACAGGGAATCATCAAGTGATCCATCCCCTGCCGCTCATTCCCAGCTTCTGGCAAACAGAGGCAAGGGACGCCATCCCTGCCCATCCTGGCTAATAGCCATTGATGGACCTATCCTCCATGGACTTATCTAGTTCTTTTTTGAACCCTGTTATAGTCTTGGCCTTCACAACATCCTCTGGCAAAGAGTTGCACAGACTGTGAAAATACTTCCTTTTGTTTGTTTAAACCTGCTGCCTATTAATTTCATTTGGTGACCCCTAGTCCTTGTGTTATGAGAAGGAGAAAGATATGTTGCATTTATATTAATCTCAAAGGTCTAAAGAGTTAAATGTGTTTATAAACTTTCACTTTTTGACATTAAACAATGAGAGAGAGGCTCGGGGTTATTTTCAAGGCCTCTGACTTACTTGATTACATGGCAAACACAAATGCATTCATTCAAATTAAAAGTTTATTGATTAAACACAAGAAATTAAAAACGGCATGCATATTGAAACTGTGGGTGAGTGATTATGCATAACAGACTTGGACGTTAAAGATTTTGACTTTCTCTTTTCAGAGGAAAAATATCAGTCTTTCATTTTCAGAATGACTTTTCTTTGCAAAGGAGAGGGTTAATTTTACTCTCAGTCCAGCTGTGTGGAGGGCATTAACTTACCCTGTTCTTAAAAAAACTGGCAAAGGTGGAGGAGAGACAGGCTACAGGTTGTAACATAGCTTTTGTTGATGTTCTGAATGTAGGAAGTGTTTGGTTTTTTTACGAGCACAGACAGATTCTCCCACAGTTGGAATAGGCATCCTTGCAGACACCTGCTGAAAGTATAGTTCCAAGTACAGAAAAATGCAGTGATTTATTTCATCATGAGGAAGGGAAATGAGATGGTATAATACAATGGGTCCAGTTCTGTGCCCTCGTGCAAGCCCAGGAAAATCACCTTTGGCTTTATAGGTGCAAATGTTAACACTGGCATTTGCAGAGGTGTTTGTGTTTGAACTTTAAAGTGGGTGCATGGGTACTCACACCTGCGTTCTGCAGGGATAAGTGTGTACTACACACCCACAACTGCCTTGGGGGAGTTCTAGCTGAAAATATACACACCCTTTGGAGTATGTAAAAAGAAATACTAAAAAGAAAGGAATATGAAGACCACTGAGTAAACACAATGCATATTCCCTAGTTTATTCCAAGCTCTCATGCATGTGGAAGTACTGTGCAGAATGTTAATGGCAGCATGAGAAGTTCTGTATCAAAATAACAAGGTTCCTACATTTGGTCTCGTAACGGGAGCAGACAGCATTTCCCACCAAGTTCAGACCAGTATCATAATAGTTCTCCCTTTCTTATTCTAAATTGCCTTCAAATCACTCCTTTACTTATCCATATGAAACACGGTCATAGCAGGTGGTAGGGCTGTGACATCCTGGGAGATAAAAGCAATAAGCTGTTCTCCACACAACCTCTCATTATAGAAGCCAGCATCCGAGCTGGGTACTTTGTAACTCTGCCCAATTAATTTTGTGCTCAGTGGCTTTTTCTGAATGTCATGTCTTCAAAGATCTGCTAAGAAATTCATTCACTTTACAATATGTTTGGACTTCCTCCATCAACATATCCCATTTCCATGGTGCTAAAAATAAAGAAACACAGTATAATTGAAAGAACCCACCCACATGTGGCCAGCTTTTCGGTAAAAGTCTGCATGGAGACCAAGGCTCCACTAGTAATCTGCAATACGTGATACAGAATGTTTCACATGATTAATACATAATTTGAAATGTTTCACATTCTCAGACGGGTTCATGGCAGGTAATAAATTATGTCACAAGTGCGCAGTTGACAATTGGCACTACTGCACATTTAATCTGTGAATATGAAATGCCAGTTTTTAGCTGTAACAGGAATGTAACATTTTGACATTGCATTGCCCATTGAGTTCTCTCCAATTTCCTTTTTGTGCCTTATGCCTGTAAGCTACAAAACAAATAACGGCGAAGCCTGTACTTACAGCATATGTATTTCAGTGTCTGGGAAAACCTTTATCACCCTTGAACGTTCTGTTGTGTTAGCTGCTGTAACGTGTGATTATAGGCTAATTCTATTTTCCTGCGGTAAATGCCATGTACCTTACAAAGAGTCAGCGCTTCTTGTTTCCCTGTGTCTCACCATCATTAGCCATCTCGTCAGTTCAGCTTATCCAGACAAGGGCATAGAACTCTCTTGACTTCCGGCTGGGATTTCCAAAGGCGCACAAGAGCGTGGGGCTCTCACACCCCATTAAGAGCCAAGGGGATATGCGCACCTGTCTTCCTTATGCTCATTTGAAAATCTCCTTGTGTACCTGTGTGTGTGTGTGTATCACACAGAGCATCCCCGAGATGCAGTGTTGCTTGGACAGATAATTGATTCTGGGCCAAATTGCCCTGAATCGTATGTCCTGTTAGTATGGGACACCGCATGGAGAAAGCGTCCTCCGCGGGGTTGCTATTCTCCCTTTCAGGTGGGGGTGAGGGGAGTCAAGGAATGGGTGGAGTCTTGACTTTGACCCCCGCCCTCCCATTCCTTCCACCAATCAAAGCAGCCGAGCCAGCATGGAGGGAGACACAATCTGCACCAAGTACAGAGCTAGTACAGATCACTTCCTCGCTCACCCCAGTACCAGGGGGGACCAGGGAGCAGGCTGACACTCTCGGAGCCCAGTCTGGTCCTGCGTTTGCTCCTGGAGTGCATTGCCTCTTACTCAGGGCTTGGAGTAAAGCCACCCCTCAGCTCTGAATTTACAAATCAAGTTTGCAAGAAATATCTTTCTCTAGGGGTGATAAAAACAAATGGTCCCGTCTTTTATGTGTTCCCAGGATGCTATAACTAGAGGGGCACGTCGTGTAACAACAGCATGTAAAATATTGACCCCTGCTTAACCTCTGCTTACAGTGCCAGGCTGTCTAAACCCTGCACTACAACTGAAGGGGTTATGGAGAGACTCTGGACCCAGCATGCTCCAGCTGGAGGTGGAGCTTAAAAGGGAGCCAGACAGCCCAGAAGGGACCTGACAAGGCAGGGAGAAGGACCTGCCCTGAGAGCTCCTGAAGAAGGGTGCTGCAGAAACCTTCTCCGCCTGCTGAACCCACAGGGGCTGAAGGTTTCACTGGTTCCTTTTCTCTTACTACTAGAAGTGGGGAAGGGAGCTGCCTACTAATAGGAGAACCGCTGATCACACGGGTATCACGGCTCGTTGACTTTGTCTTCATCCACGCTAAGTACTGTCCTCACCATCCTGACCGTAGCTGGCCTTGTCTGGGAAATCCCCTCTCTGGAGGCAATCAGCTGCTTTGCAGTTTTTTGCCTTAGCTCCTGAGCAGGAATGAAACTTTAGTGAGAGGTAACTGATGTTTGGGACAGCTTGTTAAGATGGCACAACCCTCAATGGAGGACAACTGCCTGGCAGGACACTGAGTATAAACCATCCACACGCAGCGTGAGGGGAATGGCGTGAGAGAACCAGCTCCCTCCAAAAACCACACGCCCCTCGTGTCAGCAGCGAAAGCCTCAAGGGATCTCATTCACACTGGCCATGGAAAAGGCTGTCATAATTCAGGGCCACTGCACCTGTATTTCCCCTCAACTGGTCCAGAAGGACACCCAGTCTCCGACTTCCAGTTCCGCAGCTGTTGCCTCCCGTGGGTGGAGATACGTCTCTCCCCCTTCTGAGCAGGGTCTGCTCAAGCTGCACATCTCCCGGCCTTCAGCCTGTATTTCTCAGCACAGCCAGGTTGCCCGAGCACTGCTGCTTGCTTTCTCTTCAGACTGGGGACGGAGTGATTGTCAACAGCTGTACGTACCACACACCTCTTCCTAAGCAAGCCCATTGCGTTCTTAATTACAGAGAGACCCATATTAAACACGGTAAAGGAACATACAGGCCTGCTAATAAATGTACCAGAATTAACCCCCGAATCCTAACAAGGGATTGTGGCAGAATAATCTCTTCAACATCACCCCCTAGGGGAAACCTTGGGGTTACTGTTACCCTGGAATCTGACATCCCTGCGTGTACCCCAGAACTTGACAGGACTGCAGTCAGCAATTTTGATCAGCTGGCAAGTGCAAACGAGACAAATGCCCACTTTTGTCAAAACCGTGGGGTGTGGAGGAACATGCGGGGTGTGTGTGGGGTGAGCGGCAACGCCAGCCCCAGGAAGGGGGATGCAGGGCTTGGGAGGGAGGCAAGTGGTGCTCGGGCGAGCAGTGACACCAGCCCCATCCTCATGCAAGGAGGGGGACTCGGGCCAGGCCAGCAACATGCAGGCAGGTGGGCTCGGACGAGCAGTTTGGGCCAGCCCCACGTGAGTGGGAGAAGGCTCGGATTAGCCCCACACAGTTTCCCATTTTCCCTTTGGCAAATACGGTCACCCTAGCTCAAAACAAGCACACTCGTGGCAAGTTTAGTCCACCCTTTTATACAGATCCGGGTCTTTGCCCTGGCGATCCCTGAAGCAGGTAATTAGTACACAATGGCTCTCTTTCCACAGGGCATATCTTCAAAAGGTTAACTTAGAAGGGGTATCTCAAGGTACTTTCTGGGAAATGTACTTCATGTGTATTGTTCCAAAAAGACATTTGAACTTCATCTTACCTTCCAGAGATTGCATTAATGTTGTCTTCCTGCTAAAGAAGTCCTATACAATCTCATGGTAGTGCCTAAATATTAGCATTTCTCATACAATGTACCCCAAGGGTATTAACCCTAATTCAGTAAGGTTTAACTTCATTCAGCAAAGTTCATTCAAGATACTACAGGATATTGTCAGTTTGTCACAGCGGCTCCACAGTGGGTGTAAATTGCATTCATGTCCACTTCACAGCCACTTTACACTACCCCAGTGGAGTAGAAACGCATTAGTGCAAGTGAGAACCAGGCCCTTTGTTTAAAGTATCGGGGGGTAGCCGTGTTAGTCTGTATCCACAAAAACAACGAGGAGTCCAGTGGCACCTTAAAGCCTAACAGCTTTATTTGGGCATAAGCTTTTGTGGGTAAAAACCCCACCTCTTCAGATACATGGAGTGAAAATCACAGATACAAGCATAAATATACCGGCACACGAAGAGAAGGGAGTCACCTTGCAAGTGGAGAACCAGGGCTGACAGGGCCAATTCAGTCAGGGCGGATGTGGTCCACTCCCAATAACTGATGAGGAGGTGTCAATACCAAGAGAGGGAAACTTGCTTTTGTAGTGAACCAGCCACTCCCAGTCTCTCTTCAAGCCCAAATTAATGGTGTTAAGTTTGCAAATGAATTGTAGCTCTGCAGTTTCTCTTTGAAGTCTGTTTCTGAAGTTTTTTTGTTGCAGGGTGGCTACTTTTAAATCTGTTATTGAATGTTCAGGGAGATTGAAGTGTTCTCCTACTGGCTTTTGTATGTTACCATTCCTGGTGTCTGATTTGTGTCCATTTATTCTTTTACGTAGAGACTGTCCAGTCTGGCCAATGTGCATGGCAGAGGGACATTGCTGGCACATGATGGCATATATCACATTAGTAGATGTGCAGGTGAATGAGTCTCTGATGGTGTGGCTGATGTGGTTGGGTCCTCTGATGGTGTCGCTAGAGTAGATATGGGGACAGAGGAGGCAATGGGGTTTGTTATAGGGATTGGTTCCTGGGTTAGTATTTCTGTGGTGTGGTGTGTGGTTGCTGGAGAGTATTTGTTTCAGGTTGGGGGGCTGTCTGTAAGCTAGGACTGGTCTGTCTCCCAAGGTCTGTGAGAGTGAGGGATCATTTTACAGGATAGGTTGTAGATCGTTGATGATCCACTGGAGAGATTTTAGCTGGGGGCTGTACGTGATGGCCAGTGGTGTTCTTTTATTTTTCTCGTTGGGCCTGTCCTGTAGTGGGTGACTTCTGGGTACCCATCTGGCTCTGTCAATCTGTTTCCTCACTTCCCCAGGTGGGTATTGTAGTTGTAAGAACGCCTGATAAAGATCCTGTAGGTGTTTGTTTCTGTCTGAGGGATTGGAGCAATATGGTTACACCTTAGGGCTTGGCTGTAGACAATGGATCATGTGATGTGTCCTGGATGGAAGCTGGAGGCATGTAGGTAAGAATAGCGGTCAGTAGGTTTCCAGTATAGGGTGGTGTTTATGTGGCCATCACTGGGACTGAATGTGTCGTACATCAGAATGACACAAAACCCAACATGCAGCAAATGCTGATACCCGTGTTTGAAAATGTTCTACTTCCACATCTGAATGCACACGAAACAGAGACAAGTGTGCAAAGGAAGACTAAAAGTAAAATGCTACCCTGGGTCAGTTTAATGCAGGGTCATTTTGTACCAATATAGTGTACTACATGGTCAGCTACATATGTTTAATTAGTAATATTGGAGTCAGGGGGAAATAACACTTTGTTGCATACGTATAGTTTAACTCTCTCTGCAGAAGGCTCTTTACATTTATAGCGATGTTTAATTTTCTAGAAATTTTCCATCGTACATATATTTTTACAGACCAGATTTGCAGCTGTTGTACAATCACGGACTGATTTTAATGGAAGCATTGCCAGTTTCCACCAGCTGAGCATCTGTTCTGGTATTTCTGAACAGTACCTTGAAATGCAGAAATAGTTTAGCTGACACCATCACATTTCTAAAGCAATTTCTGCTCTTCATTGTATTAACTTGCAAGAAAAAGGCATTGTTAAAGTATCATACGCTACCGTTGACATTAGAAATCTGCCTAATACAAGCTCTGAACTATGGATACAGACCAACACATGGTTGCTCGTATACTCACAGGTAGCTTGTGGGGTTTTTTGTTTGATTTGTTTTATTTTTTGGCTATCCCCTGCTTTATCATCTGGTGTAATTTCCTGATTCTCTGTCAGTTAAATGCCTGATGACATTACAAGGGGCACTGGATCAGGCTCTAAGACAGTAATCCATAAATGTAGAATATGGGCTTGTTTTTTTTTAGTAATCCCAAGATATGGCACCAGAAAAGCAAACAGCTAAGCCGTATTTGTGTACATGCCACAGCGCACCAGGGCCCTTTCCCCCCAATGTACAATGAGAATCAAGAAGGGGAGCAATGAGGAAGGAGAGAAGAGGCAGAGGAGGGGCTTGATTGGCTGATTTACTTGGGATGTCACCATTTTGTTTAAAGCACCCTTGTGTTTAAAGCACTTAAACACAAGCTTTTTAACCCCGTTTTTTAAGGTTGACTTCAATGGGATTATTCTGAAGTTTAAAGCTAAGTACAAAATCAAATTCTTTGCTGGCGCAGGAGAAGATGAGTGGTAAAGGAGAAAAGAGAAAATAAAAACAAGAAGAGGAGGCTGGTGCTTACCTGCTGTCACCTTTTTCAGAGTCCCACTGGAGAAGAGCAAACACCAACGAGGCAGCAGCAGGGAGACCAGGGGAGGAAAAACGAAGGAGGGGAACAGCACTCAACATGTCCATTCTGGGGCAGGCTGTCAGAGGGCGTTGGCTGAGTTTAATCACACCTCCCACCACGCTGTATGGAGGAAGTTGCTCTTATGCATGACAATGTCGTTTAAGGTGCCCAAACCCCGGAAATTCAGGGCTGCATTGCATTCCCTTTACAAAGTTTTCTGAGCTTGTCCTACTTCAGGAATGGTTCTGGATTGATTCAATGATGGGTGAAGCCTAGGGCTGCGTCTTATTTAGCTGAACTTCTTTCTCTAGCTCAGGAATATATAAAACTCCTAGAGGGATTTTCTACTTACTTAGAATTAACAATCTCTGCCTTTCCTCCCCATTGGAAAGGAAAATGCCTTGTCATTCAAGTGAATCTATTCTATCCTTAATATGCCTCTGAAATCCCCGTGGACTAATCGGTTTTTAAACCAGTTGTCAAATTCCTGGTATTTTGCCCGTGACACTGAAGACATTTCAATCTTCTAGCATCCAGGAGGGCACCTGTGTTTATTTTCTTTTAAAATCCATTAAACCCTCAACCCTGTAGTGGGCAACTCAGGGCTCGTCTACCCCTGGCACGTTTCTGCGCAGGCAGGCAGCTGTTTGCGCTCACACTGCAGACGTGTCCCCGCTGCCAAGCCAGTCTGTGCGCAGAAACTCCACAGCGGCAGTGCTGCAAAACCCCACCTCGCCGGGAGCTGCCAGGGGCCAGTGGAGACACGTGATGGCTTTCTGCGCTGTAACTGGCCTCCAGAGCTGTCCCATAATGCCTCAAGTGACCGCTCTGCTCATGGTTTTGAACTCAGCGGAGACATGCGCCCTTCCCCTCTCAAAGCACCGTTTCTGACAGCCTTAGTGTGCTGTGCTGATCTGCTCCGGGACACAAAGCAAAGCAGTAACGTGGAATGCTCCTGCCGTCGAACACAGAGGCAGGTGTCTGTGTGTGTGTGTGTGTGTGTGTGTGTGTGTGTGAGAGAGAGAGAGAGAGAGAGCCCAGGGAGGGAGGCGGGGGCTGATGTCAGAGTTTCCCCCTCCCCCCGCCTCAGGACTTGTTGCTTCCTGACGCTGTCTGAACTTACAAGACAGCATGCTGACACACTCTCTGTCCCCCAGAACACACTGTCTCTCCCCCGCCCCATACACACACACACACACACACACACTCCCCGTCACACACTCTCCCTCCCCCCGCGACTTCAGTTGAGAAGCAGCTGGCAATGTAGTAGGATGTCCAGGGAACAATCGGATTGGGAAACCTGCATCATGTGATGCTGTGCCTGCCCCGTGAAGCATTGCAGACCCTTCCCGAGGCACCCTGTGGCCTGTTGCACAGTGAGATAGATACCACAATGCACTGCTCTCTTTGCTGTTGCACGACTGCTGATGTAGCTGCACTCCAGCATCACAAGGAGCACAGTGTGGACACGCAACAGCAGCTTAATTCCAGCGTTTTAATAAAAATGGTGTAACTTGGGGTGCAGAAACTTGCCAGTGTAGACATACTCTTAGGCTCATAGACTTTAAAGCCAGAAGGAGCCATCATGATCCTCTAGTCTGACTTCCTGCACATCACAGGCCACAGAACCTCACAAACCCCCAGGGTCTCTGCCAATCTGACCTGGGGGGAATTCCTTCCCAACTCTAATATGATGATCATGTGGATACTTCAGATGCTGCCGACTGTATTTTCCAAAACCTTGATCAGGCAAAGAACCTCAGCACATGCTCAGGGGCATTGCTGGGCCAAAGTTAGTTAGCTGTGTTGGCTGGTTTGTGGACAAGTTAAAAAAAGAACTAGATTAGTTCGTGGAGGAGAGGTCAATCAATTGCTCTTAGCCAAGGTGGTCAGGGATGCAATCCCATGCTCCAGATGCCCCTAACCTTCCAGAAGCTGGGACTGAATGACAGGGGATGGTGTGATGCAAGGGGCTGAGGCAAACTCCAGACCTAAGACTCTGCCAGCTTAATGCTGGTAGAACATTATTACAATTAAGTTGTTAAAATTGCCATAACCTATGTAGCATTTGGGCTTTCCTCAGTGCTGGTGAACAGATGACTGTAATATGCATGTGCTCATCTCTGCATATCTCATGTTCAGAGTAACATCTGTACAGTTGTGTGTTACATAAGTCTCGCATGGCTGGGACAGACCCAGGATGTCAAAAACCATTAATCATTGTAGTCATAGAAATGACTACAGCCCTTAAGGGACTTGGTGTTCAATTAAAACCCATTAAAAAGCAACATATCCAGAGGGAACACCTCGATTCTCAATACAGCAGGTACAGGCCAATGGAGAAGGGGAAATCCCCACCCAGGGATAAATCACACAGGACACTTCACCTCATGGACCCCTCTCTCAAACCTTTGCCTCTGTAAACCCTGGGGTCAGAATGGTCATATGGCAGGGTCTTTGGATAAAAGCTGCCTCTAAGCTGGAATCTCCATCCTTAGAGGTTTTTAAGGCCCAGCTTGACAAAGCCCTGGCTGGGATGATTTAGTTGGGGTTGGTCCTGCTTTGAGCAGGGGTTGGACTAGATGACCTCCTGAGGTCCCTTCCAACCCTGATGTTCTAGGATTCCATGATTCTACGATAAGGAAAAAAGGTTCTTTTTACCAGAATGGATCCTAGGAGGCAACGACTCTGTCTGCCAGGTAAAGGGCCCCTGGCTGCCAAAGCTGGGATAAGCATCAGATGCCGAACCTATAAAACTTTGTTACTTTGTTACAGAAGTGTTATAAGATAATAATCTAAGGGTTGAATCTTTCTCTGTCTGTGTCTTTAGTATTCTTAGCATTGTGCAAATAGCTCTTGCTTCCTTTTCATTTAATTAATAACGCCTTCGTACGTTCATTACAGGATAGGACTGCGTGTCGCCTTTTTGAGTAAGGAGGGAGCTCTAAGATGGACCTGTCTTGTGGTATGTGTCGGGTCCTTTCAGAACAGAGGCACTTGGATTTTCTGGGACACTACAGTAAAAGGGACTATCAGAGGGGTTCGCTTACTTGGTGTCAAGAGGGACTGGGGCTTCTCAGGGGACTGTTTATACTAAGGCTGGCAAAAGCCTAGGGAGTTCATATTTGTCTGCAGTGTTGTAGCTGTGTTGACCCCTGGCTATTAGAATATCTTCTATCGGACCAACTTCTCTTGGTCAGAAAGAAACAGAAGTTAGTCCAGTAAAAGCTATTACCTCACCCACCATGTCTCCTTATAGCGTTAATAAGCAGTTAGCTGTGTGACTAAGGGGTGAGAGCCACAGCGGGCGCGGGGTTAACATCACTGTCATTGAACAGTCTGCCCTGAAGTGGAACCCATGGTCTTAAGATACCAAGGAGAGTGACAGATGGATCACCCGGAATTGCCCTGTTCTGTTTATTCCTTCTGAAGCATCGGGCACTGGCAACTGTCCGAGCAGGATACTGGGCTAGAAGGACCCCGTCTGACATGGTATGGCTGTTCTTATGGTTTGCAGAGTTCTAAGGATTAAGATCTGGGCCGCATGAATTCTTCTGAGTTTAGTGCGCTGAAGGGGCCATGCCAGCTTGTTTCACTTTTCCGCTAACCCCTCTAAGTGCCTATGGACACGTAGCAATTTGCTTTGGATTCAGTCTGTGCAGGCAGTTAAAAAGACTACATCTGTCAAAATAATGACAGCAAAGGAAATTAAAAAGGCAAGTGTGAGGAGAAGTATGACACTCTTGGAAAGGATAATGGAGGAACAACTTGAATGCTCATTGAGTTTGACAATTTTAGGTCAAAAGGTGCCGGCAGTATCTGAGTTTTATTTTCCATTAAACTCTTCCCCTCTCACCTGAGTTAGGGCCCAGTCAAAACGTATATCAGTCAGAAGGAACGTTGCCCAAGTAAGGGTGTGAGAATTAGGGTGATAGTTAGTGGTGGTACCTCAGATCTCAAAGCAGTGACTTGTGCAGTCTCTTTTGATGGCAAAGCATTACAGGGAAAGGTGGGATTTACTTCCTGTCTCCAGAGCCAGACACGCCTACTGGCTCATGGGCAGGATCCTCTCACTCTTTTCCGTCACACCACGTGATTTGCCTTTTGATGTGTTGCCTTACCGTTGCGGTGGGATGGCTGGAAAGGTAATATATTTTAAATTGCTCGGAGGTACTTGGAATGCATTTGGGGGAAGGTCTGATAAATATAAGGATAAATGTTAATATTTCCTCCTGGAATGCCAGTACAGCACACCCACTGTGTGGATGTATCTGATCTATTGAAAGAAGTCAGCTGGAAGGGTTGGGATTTGTGGCAAATTTCCCAAGCCTGCATGTCTCAGGACTTCACTGTTTTGTTCCATGCTGCAGCAGACGGGCAGGGTTTTCAAAGGGACAGGGAATTGTCAGGGGTGCTTGGGCCATTGTTAGAGCAGTGGTCTGTGTAGAGACAAGGGAGTAAATCTAGGGCTCAGACCTCTTAGAGAAATGATACTGAAAGCCAACTGCTGTGTTAACTAATCTAAGCTCCATAACCACACTCCAAGGCCTAGATCATGCCCTGGACTGTATAAGGAGAAGTTACACCCTTGAACACACAACCTGGACCTGTGGTTATATTCTTCCCCTCATTTCACCACACTGAACCATGTTTGGTTGGGTCTTCACTGTACAAGTATCCTCATGGTGATAACTGGGCCTACTTGTGTAGTAAGGGCTGCAGGGTTAGGCTCTGCTCCTGCAATTGGATCGATGCAGACAGACCCTTGTTCCACAGGCACAGGGAGCTGCCTAAATAGGTCCAGCTGCAGATCCGGGGCCTGTAATGTTTGTTTGACCTGGCCAGGTGTTGCAAACTGCATCAGCAGAATGCGGAGCACAGATGGCCTGACAAAGCAGGGAATTTTTGTCAAACCCTGGTTAATGCTGAACCTTGCCCAACATTCCAGCTTTTAGGTAAACCACAGAAACAGGTTCACAGACTGAAGGGGTCTGGGGCCTGATCTGGTGCCCACTAAACACGACCCCATTGCTACAGAAGTCAGTGGAAAACCTCTCCTTGACTTCAATGGACCTTGGATTACCAGCCCAGCACAAAGGTCCTGATCCATTACCTTCTCTACCCAGGTAGGGCAGGGTTTCAAAAGATCCTAAGGCCCAGATCTTCAAAAGTATTTGGGTGCCTATGTCAATGGGAGTTAGGCATCTCAGTACCTGTGAGGATGTGAGCCAAAGTGACTTAGGGGCACACGTTGCATTGCACGCTGTTGGCTTGTACTCCTAAGTCATTCAGGGTCTTTTTAAACTTCCCTGCATAGTTGTTGAGTACCTGTATTTGGGGACTGATTTTTGTTTTCCCCACACCCTTTGGGTCACTTCTTCAATCTTCACATCTGTACATCTACTTTTAAAGGACATCATTACCTTAAAAATAAAACACCCCCCCCCTTTCCATCGCTTCCCCTTCAATATGCGCCAACAGCAGAGAGAACGAGTCTCAGGAAATGGAATCTGGCAAGAAATAAATCAAATACAGTTTAAAAGAGTGTCATGGTGGCTTCATTAAAATGCAGTCAACTGAATTTGCGAATTTGAGGATCTTATTGTTTATAGCTTAAAAAAAAGAGAAGAACTGACAACATCAGCAATTTACTTCATTATATTACCATCACGGTGCTAAATAATATTTTTCCCAACTCCTCCTGAGTCCATTTGAAATCTGGTAAAGAGCTTATACAGTGTATTTGTACTTAATTTATTCTACTTACAGACTCTGGGAGAGCTGAGGCAGCAGGAGGTAATTTGTGGGACAGCTTGAAATAGCTTTATTAACACTTTAAATATCTCTGTCATCAGATTCTCACCTCCTGATGCAAAGCACTGCGTTAACATTTCATTAGAAACCCTTCGTGTTGCACTCACTCTTCTCCTCCTCGTGGAGCCAGCGTAGGAGTCGGATCTGATTTGGCTTCCACGGAAATCCAGGAAGATTTCTCTACTGGCTTCAGTGGCAGCATGACTGGAACCTGAAGGCCGAAGATCAAAACCAGGGATATGAAGGGTGACCATGGCATGGGTTCAGTTTAGGTTCAGCCTGACTTGGGCCCCAGTCCTGCAGGCAGCATCATGTGTAGGGGCCCTACCAAATTCACGACCACAAAAAAACGCATCACGAACCATGAAATCTGGTCTTTGGTGGGCTTTTACCCTGCACAATACAGATTTCATGGGGGAGACCAGCATTTCTCAAACTGGGGGTCCCAATCCAAAAGGAGGTTTCAGGGGGGTTGCAACTTATAATAGAGGGGTTGCAGTACAGCCACCCTTACTTCGGCCCTGCTGCCTTAAGAGCTGGGTGGCTGGGGAGCGGCGGCTGCTGGCCGAGGGCCCAGCTCTGCAGGCAGCAGGGAAGAAGTAAGGTTGGCAACACCACACCAGGCCATCCTTCCTTCTGCGCTGCTGCTGGCGGTGACTCTGTCTTCAGAGCTGGGCTCCCATCCAGCAGCCACCGCTCTCCAGCTGCCCAGCTCTGAGGTCAGCACTGCCGCCAGCATCAGGACAGAAGTACCGGTAGTGATACTCCAAGCCCCTTACAATAACTTTGCGACACCCCCCCCCAGCCCCCGCACAACCCCCTTTGGGTCATGACCCCTAAAATTACAGCTTTGTGACATTTCAGCGTTAAATATCTGAAATAATGCAATTTACATTTTTAAAAATCCTATGACCGTGAAACTGACCAAAATGGACCATGAATTTGGTAGGGTTCTAATCATGTGGGTGAATCCATTCACCCCGGTGCATCCCCACTGACATCAATAAGGCTCTCTGTGAGTACAGGGGTCTGCCTGCACAGGGCGAAGTGTAGGGTGGTGGCCTTAGTTCGTCTCTGATTTATTCTGAGGATATGGCTACTTACCCTGCAAGATGCAGCTAGACCCAGGCTTTGCACAGGCATCGGAGGATGAGGGCATAGGGGATTAGTATACTAGCTTTGTGGCCACAGCTGCCGCATGCCACCCTCCATGCAAAGGTCAAACCACCCCAAGCCTCCTTCCATGGAACCGTAGGGAACAGAGGTCCACAACTGGCATCAAGATGCAGATTTCCCAGGCTTAACATCTCCATGTCCACCCCAGCACTTCTCCAGGATTCTGCTGTCTGTCAGGGTTCGCACACGTTGTGGTGGAGGGCAGGGGAACTGAGAAGGATTTGTGCCTTAGGGCTGTGAACTGTCGTCCCGATCCAAAGCCCATGAGAGCCAAAGGGAACGACTCCCATTAACAGGAGGGGCCCTGGATCAAGCTCTGAGTGTAAACAGTCAAATCCTGCAGTTTACTAAGGATGAGCTCCCACTGACCCCAGTAGTGATTGGAATTAAGCTTTCCTATTAAAACCCTAACCCAAAAGTTCAGATCCAAAAATCAACCCTCGAACCTGAAGCTTATCCCAAAATGGAAACATCGCCCTAAAACTTAAACTCATCACAAAAATGCATCACTGTTAAATCCTGCAAGGCTGACGCAGGTAGTCTTTTTAAATGCTGCCAATTGACCTGTCAGTTTTCAGTGATTAATGGCAATTTAAAAGAAAATCCATCAAATTGCCTCCCTTTTCAAACTCTTCCCTATGCGAAGCAGAAAGCCTCCAGTTGTCTGAGAAAATAGCACCCAGAAAGTTAGGTGGCCCTGTTACCGCTACTTCCCCCTTGCACTGATTTTCACAGACCCCTTTGTGGCTAAGCTAGGAGCGGTCTTGTGGAGCAATCGGATGGAATGTGTGTATTTGGGGAGAGGGTTTCTGCAAAATTGGCCCAAAGACTCAAATTTACCAGTTTCATTTTAACAGCAGACTTTTCCTTTGGCTCTACAATAGAGGAATGAAATAGCTCACTCCCAGACTTGAGGCAGAGAGCTTTCCACAACTTACCAAACAACTGCCCTAATCATAGCCACAAGCCACAAGGATGGTGTTTGTTTTGGGTACCCAACTCCCATTGGCTTTCAATAGGAGTTGGATGCCGTTTCCCTCAAGGCTTTTGAAAAAAACAGCCATCATATGTGGCCCAGATGTTCCAAACTGGGTGTCTAAACAATTGGGCTACAAAGCCGTATTTATACATGTAGCATGTGTATAAAGGATCTAAGTGATTTAAGAACACAAACCCTATTGGCTTGCAGTGGAACTTACATTCTGAAGTCATTCCAGCGCTTTCAGCCCTCATTTGTATTCAGACGGCTACATATGGCTTTAGGAGCCTATATTTCAGCACCCAAGGTTTTAAATGTTGGTCTGCAGGCTTTCAGCAGCATGCTGAGCAACTCATTATGCAGTGTTAGCTAGCAGATGAGGGTCATATCATGACAGGGCACTGGTGTGGCCAGTGTAACTGTCCTTTATTAGTCTGAGGCTGGAGAGTGTGCTGGCATGTCATTACAGTAAGCAGGGTGAATATGCAATGTACAATGGGCACACTTAAAAAACCCATGCTGGTTTCTGAGCTATTACCAATTCCAGCAAAATTCCCTGTATTTGCAATGAGGAATATGTCTGGAATGAGTAATCCCTCCAAATCCAGCATGAGCTTTTTAAGTGAGCCCACGGTATTTCGTCGCAGTCTTCCCAGATACATGGGGTACTTGCTAAAGGCTTCAGAGGTGTAAAGCGCAGTTATACTCCATTAGAACCCACGGGAGTGTATCAAATACCTGTGTATTTTCTGAAATCAGCAGCTGTTCTACAAGATACGTGCTGATAGATGCCCATGTAACTGAATCAGATCAGAGTTCCTGTTTTCATAGCATGGAGTGACAAAGGGAAAGCCACATGAAAAGCTGTAACATTTCCACAGTGTGACAAACAATTGCTTGTACTCTAGACGTTAGGCACAGGTGCCATTGATCTATTTAGTCTAAACAATTCAGCAGTTCTTAAAATGCTAAGCACGCTGGATCTTAAACAATTTGCTGTGCAAACAGCTTTCACGTTTACATTTTTTTTAAGTAAATGAGCAGAAGCAGCAGCATTGCTCAAAATTCTGTATGTGCTTTCATTTCTCTTAAAGAAACCTAGCAGTTTGTTTTATTTTCCAGTCCCTAAGACTCTTTTATCCAGCGTGCACAGTGCAAGTGAAAGTCTGAGCAGAGCTGCGAGAAACATCTCTCATGGCTGATTAAAGTCACTTTCGTTTTTTGCAAAAACTCAAAGGTACATTGCTCTGGCAGAGGCAAGGCCGGTATCTCTCCGTGAAAAGTTTTGCTGGGGAAAGGTGTGCACACTAGAGAAAAAAAGATGAGATGTGGCCAGGGAGGAAATTCACAAGCACTCGTGAAAATCATTGTCGGTAGATGAAATGAAAGCTGTTCATTTCAGTCTATACTTGAATTTGTCTGTGATTAAAAAATGATATTAATCAATGTGTAGGGAAAATCTATTTGCACTTTCCCTATTAACTCAGCTGGAGTTGATCACTTTTTTCAAACGACACATTTCTCACTTACTTCCATAATTTATCGAGAAGTTACATTTCTTTAGGCTAAAACTCCTGTTACAATTCAGGTTCATTTTAGCTGAAATGGAACTATTTGATGAAGGGAAAAGCCCTTTGCCACACCTTGATCATTGGTTCAGAGCATGACTAGTCCTGAATCCAGGAATGCACTCCTTGTTGGTGAAACCCTTTGACTTAAATTATAACAGCTGGTTTTAGTCCAAAGAAAATTAACTCCTCAAAACATGAGTTATGCAGAAACAAGGAACATGAGTCTGAAGAGCAGGGATATTGTGGCTCAGGAGATGACCTGCTTCCTCTGAATAAAAGAAGAAAACATGCATGTTTTCAAAATACTGCATTTGGGTTCCATGTGTATGAAGGGATCTGATCAAGCTCATTGCAGGATTGGGGCTAGATCACTAGGGTTGGAAAGCCATAATGGTAGGATATATAAAAAATAATGAACTGGCCCATTGAACAAGAGCCAAAGCTAAACAAATTCAGACTGGGAATATGGCACCATTTTTTAACAGGGAAGGTAATTAACCACTGGAACAACTTGCCTAAGGACATAGTTGTGAAGGTTGGTTCACAGAAAATGCCTTGGCACCTGCCAACTGATATGCTGGGACTACCTCTAAGTCGTTTTCCCTGCCAGCTTGGGACTCCAGAGCCTTGCCTGCTTGAGCCAGACACACGAGCCTATTACAAACCCAGACCCAGATCTGAACCACGTTCCCCCAACAGCTGCAGGCTTAACTGAAAACAGCTTAAGAAGTGTTCCTGTCTCTAACGCTCAGATGCCAAGCTCCCAGTGGGTCCAGACTCCAAATAAATCCGTTTTACCCTGTATACAGGGTAAACTCATAAATTGTTCACCCTCTATAATACTGATAGAGAGATATGCACAGCTGTTTGTTGTCCCCGTCCCACCCCCCCCCCCCCGGTATTAATACATACTCTGAGTTAATTAATAAGTAAAAAGTGATTTTATTAATGACAAAAAGTAGGATTTAAGTGGTTCCAATTAATAACAGACAGAACAAAGTAAATTACCAACAAAATAAAATAAAACAAAACACACAAGTCTAAACCTGATACTGTAAGAAAGTGATTACAGATGAAATCTCACCCTCAGAGATGTTCCAGTAAACTTCCTTTACAGACTAGCCTCCTTCTAGTCTGGGTCCAGCAATCCCTCACACCGCCATGGTTACTGTCCTTTGTTCCAGTTTCTTTCAGTTATCCTTTGGGGGTGGAGAGACTATTTCTTGAGACAGCTGAAGACAACATGGAGGGGTCTCCCATTAGACTTTCTCTTGTGGGTGGAGATCCCCTCCTCTCTGCTATGCAAAATCCAGCTCCAAGATGGACTTTTGGAGTCCCATGGGCAAGTCACATAGCCATGCATGACTCAGTTTTTACAGGCAGCAGCCGTTGCTCACATGCTATCTTGAATGTCTCCAAGAAGACTTCTTATGTGGATTGGAGTCTTCCAAGATCCATTGTCAGTTAAGTGTTTCTTGGCTGGCCACTTAATTTGCCCATTCCTTTCTCAAGAAGCTGACCAAATGCTTTACTAAGGCTACTTAACCTCAAACAAGTATGGCATATGTAGCATAAAACAGCCACTATTTAGCTCTATCTTTGAACAGTCTGGAGGAACAGGCTAAACCAGACTAGAGAGCCTTGGGGAGAGTCCACGCCTTCTGGCTAGGACACCTGTCCCCACCTCTCTTTCTTTCACAGGGGTCTGGCATTTGAGCTCCTGGCTTAATGAGGTCCTTTCAGCAGAGGGTGAACATATCATTCGTTACAAGTGAAGCACAGTTCTGCTCCCCTTCATTCATACAATAGAGACAACATTGATAACAGCATATCACTACCTCTGCGTTCAGTACTAAAGTGATTTGTAACCCAACACCATACAAAGCTGATCACTTTGAGCAACACCACTCTATCTGCTGGATAGCTAAGCAGAGTGGGTGTGTTCGTGTAAATACAGTTTGCTCCTGAAGTCTCTCCCCCTCCCAGCTAGCTGTCAGGGGAGAGCTCATTCAGACCCTGCTTACACTCATCCAGTCGCCGCCATCTGTTCTTCCCTATTTCCCCCCAAAGGCCTTCTTTAAGGACCCACCAAGGGAATGGTGGGAGGAATAGCTCATCTCCTCATTATTTTGTCCACATATTAGGCCTAGTTTCTGACACACCAATTTTGGTTCATTAATTTTCTGTTCCCCATGTTGTTTTTTTACCAAGCCGTCCTTGGACTATACGAGAAAGCTTTTTTGTTTGGATTACTTCAGTTTTGCTGTCTGGTTTCCTTGCGCTAATTCCCATCAAGATGTGTTATTAAAGATTACTGTGACATCTTATGCACTTTAACATGCCTTTTAGAGTTGATTTTACAATTGGAGTAAATTTGTAGGCCCAGTTATTGCAACAGCGCTTTCACCAATGCTAAATTTACTTACACAAAGGAGAAGGAAGAAAAATATGTTTTAATAAATAATGTGTATCTCCTGGCTAACCTCTTACATATAAGGATGTCACGATACAAATATTAATTCCTGTAATGCCCCTTGCAGTACATAAGGATTAAGTATATCTAGTCTGCAGATAGGTACACTGAAGCAGAGTTGAGATTTGGTAGAGTAAGGGGCCAAAAGTTGAGTAGCAAATCAATTGCAGAGTTTGGGATAGAACCCAGGAGTCCAATTGCTGACATATTATTTGTTAAGCACAGACAGCTTGTTCACAGGTGTGTGGGACACAAATCTAGACATAATTCCCACTACTGGAACAAAAGAATGGCCAGAGTGGATCAGACTCAAAGGCCATCCAGCGTTGTCATGGCTACAGCATTGGCCAATACCTGGTGCTTCCGAGTAGAAAACTGTACAGTACACAATTATGGGATAACTTGCCCCAACAGGAAAATATCCTCCTAATCCCACTTCCCATTTCCCTGCTCTGACCCCTAGGTTGTGCTTCCGCCTGACTAAACTCACACCACGAATGGTAGAAACAGGATGTCTCTTTCTCCTCAACGGTTCTGAATCTGTTAATTTACAGCAATACACTCAGGTCTAACTGTTCTGCAAGCAGAAAGGGCCTGATTCTGACCTTTCTTATGCTGATTCATGCAGAAGTGACACATCAGTTCAACCACCCCTGCGAAAGTGAAATCCAAATACTGCCCAAAGTCTAGAAAAGAGTTACTCATAACGTGATATCTGTTTATTTTACTTTACTCTTTTAAAACGTGATGGTTGTTCTCCCTTGATATTAAGATTTCTGCGATATGATCCTTGCTGTTTTCCAGGCTGTTCAATTTAGAAACTACAGTGCTCTGCTCTGTCTAAATATCTGGCAATCTCTGAGAGGATTTATAAAAGCGCGGCACTTAGTGAATTGAGAAATGCTCCTGGAGCATTTATTATATG
Organism: Chelonia mydas; assembly: GCF_015237465.2. Taxonomy (NCBI): domain Eukaryota; kingdom Metazoa; phylum Chordata; order Testudines; family Cheloniidae; genus Chelonia; species Chelonia mydas. The sequence goes on along the minus strand of NC_051246.2, from coordinate 128,694,016 downwards.
TGTTATGGTTGTGCATACAGGCCCCAACTGAGACGTCAATCCTGTTGTTCTGCAAATGCACAGCAAGAGAAATTCCCTATTACAAGGAGCTTAACATCTAACTAGACAAGGCAGACAAAGGATAGGATGGGAAACAGAGTCATAGAGATGGAAAGTGGCAGAGTTCACAATAGATCCTGAATGCCAGTCCAGTGCATTATCTCTATGGTCCACTGCCCTTTTCTTTGCCTTTTTGTAATCCTATTATGGTTCCAGCACCATAAACCGGAACCGCATTGGGAATCACTCCAGACTGATTCAGTGTCTGTAAATATTGCAATGCCGCACAACAGCAAAGTCCTGCTGATTTTCTGCAGATACCACATTATACCGTAACAACAGGGTTATCTCCAGTGGTCTTCCCTTTGTCACGTACTTTTCTGATTTCCCAGCGCAGCTGATGATGCAGCAAACAGGTACCCGGCATGGGGCCCTTTAGGAGAGAAGCTGGACTGGGAACTGCTAACAGCAGCCTCAGGACTGTCAAGGTCAGGATTTAACTGACTGGCCAGAGATCGTTAAAAGCAGTGGCTATATCCCTCTGCAATTCAAAAATCTATCACGAGAACTGCTCCAACCATTTACAAATGGAAGCCAGTTGTAAAGCATTCCATCTGAATCTCAGCTGAATTGCATCTTCCACAAACAGTTACCGCCACGCAGAATTTCAAGTGACTAAAGCTTGCTCCTTTGTCCACAAGCACGAGCAGAAATTATCCTCCTTATATCGATGGTAAACTGGACGGGAAACAACAACAACCCAGTGCAGTGTGCAATAAACGAGTGTTTCCTTCGGCTCCATGTGGTGGTGGTTGGACCTTGCCTTCTCTGACATAAATACACGGCAACATTTGTATTTTAAAAAGCAAAACTTAAATCCTACCAGACCAAGACCCTCTACTGCACATACTTCTTCCCCTGGGGAGAGGATGAGAGACAAACAACCCATGACAGATGTTAGTCCTGTTGTTTAATGCACTACTGGAAAATGCTCAGATACTACAATGATGGGCACGGTTTAAGAGCCTACGTACAATAGAATAGAAACCAGTTTAAATGTGTCTATAATAGGGATTTTCACTGTAATTAAGTCAATTTTAAATCCCTTCAGTTACACCAGTGCAAGTTTTCCAAGATAGACTAGTCATGTCTTAGATTTTATTATAGAGTGAGTACCCCATATTCCTCAACTAATGTATTTTCACACCTTTCCTGGGGAAACGTATGCAATAGGCTACTCACTGTATTCTTGTTCGACAAAATCAGTGCACATTGTCAGTTTATGAAGCTTATTTTTCAGACAGGAAATACACTGACACATTTGTTAACCCTTCCGTACATAGATGCTTCGCCGTATTGCACAATGCACAAGAGAGGCAGTTGGTTTGCAAACGTTTGAGCTGAGAATCCTACCAGATCATGAAGGTGGAATGATATTTTCGCTAGTCCCCTGTTACACTGACAGTAGCATTTGTGGCATCCAGTTTCAGAAGCTGTGGCTGAATCTTCACAGAAAGATCATCTGCTCTTATTGTCAAAGGTCCTTCATTTACAACTGTTTTTTTTTTTTTTTTTTTTGAAAATGCACTTCCAAGGACAGGAAATGGTTTAACATTACCTGTACTGGATGCATTGATTCCAGCTGACACTGACCTGCGTGCATTAGCTTTCCCAAGGCCATATATTAGCAGAATGGAGAGCAGTGGATTTTGTATAATGTTCTTATCCTTTTGGAGCCAAGCTGCAGCTTGATCCTGCCTTGTCCGGGCCCTGCTCCAACCTTGCTCCAGTCCTGTTACTGACCCCCTCCAGCCCTGCACCTGCCTCCTGACCCGAGTCCCTCGGACTGATTCCATCTTGGCTTCGCTCTTTGGCGTGCACCCGGACTCCGACTCCAATCCTGATTTGGCTTGTCTACGGACTCTGACTTTAGTCCTGATCCATGGCCTATCCCCACACACTGGTTTCAACATTGCCCTTGGCCTGGTCCTGAGCCTAAGGCTGGCTTTTACACTTGGTACCTGTTCTCAGCCACAGCTCCAACCACCCGGCCTGACTGCCTAGAACCCAGGGCCTGACACATGCCGTCCCACCTGTCCTGCAGAAAGGGAATGATCATCATCAATCATCATCATCATTATAATGGCAAATCCCAAAAGGACATAACCTCCTTGCAGGCTGAGAGCCACCAGACTGATCTCTAGCTAGGTCCTTGAGACAGCCTGGCTGGATGTTCAGCTGATGTCAGTCTTTGGCGATCTTACCATGCCCCTTTTGGTGCCCATCCAATCCAGCTGTGTAGTGGCATTCCTTGAGTGCTGGTGGGATTTAAAGAAAAAAATAAGCAACTCCTTGTTATGCAATGGAGTTCAGTAAGCCCCCAGCAAAGGACATGCAAAGTCCCAAGAGTGCTCAAGAAATTCGGCATGTCACATGCCGTGCTATGCAGCTACAATAAGGCCAAGACCCTCAAAGGATTTGGCTGCCTAACTCCCATTGATTTCAATGAAATCCTGAATACCACTGAGGATCTGGGCTTAAAGGAATAATGGTAGAACTATAAACACTGGGCAGCGTGCATCATCTCCTGAGCAGATGATGGTTGCAGGCAGACTGGTGTACATCTGGAGTAACTCAGTGGGGGCCAGTGATCTGGGAGAGCACTTACCTATGTCGTTATATAACGGCAGATTGGCCTTTCACATCATTCAGTTTCCAATAACAGGCTACAAGTCCCTGGACCAGATTCTGATCTGGGTTTTGCCACTATAAATCTGGAGTCCCTCCATTAAAGGCATATCTGCTGCGTGTACCACCAATACCCATGTTTGCCCGTACTTAAGTGCCTTCCTCACTACCATCTCTAGGGTGTGTAAGCAGCACTAGGAAGAGAGGATCACGCACAAATAGTTGGGAATCGTGAAAGAGCTGTTATGGGCCCTACTCTGAACGCAAACGAAAGCCCAGAGTACAGGGAAATTCAACACTTTGGGGTTGTTTTTTCTCATGCAATGCAAAAATCCTATGGACCATATAGATACTCAGCTTTTGGCACCACTCCATTGACCGCAGTGGAACGATGCCAATTAACACCAACTGAGGATCTGGCCCTATGTTCTCTGAAATATACAAGGGGCTTGATTCTTAACTCACACACATCAATGTAAATCAGGAGTGATTCCACAGGGGCCAGTGGGATTACACCAGTGTAAATGAAGGGATGTCCAGGCTCATATGCTGCTCTCATTTACACTGATGTCACACTGGGGTAGCTCCATTGGCTTAAAAACCTGGCCCACAGTGCATGATATTGTAATGCGGATCAGGAAATGGGATATTTCTCAAACAACAGAATCTGTTTTATAGGGTGGGTAACTGGCCAAAGGAGCTATGGGCCCTTTATGACACTATTCCCAGTATTTTAGGTCACTTTTCTGTGCTATTTGTTGCTTTTGGTGAACTTTTGACGTGCTCAGACTCCACTGGAGATTCAGGAAGCAAGAGCACATGTAAGAAGTATTTAATCTCATGTTCTCCTCCCTTCTGTTTGGAGGTCTTAAGATAATGTGTGTGTGTGTGTGTGTGACTCATTCAGGATGTCTACAGATTTTGGGTAGTGGTTCTAGGGGGCTCAATTGCATACACAGAGGATAATAATAATTATTACTACAGGAGGGAGAAAACAGGGACAAGCAGAAATAGAAAAGAATGAGCAAGGAAATGCTATGAAATGTAGCTTTGCTCAATGAAGACTGGCAACTAATGCTCTGTTTTCTTCTAGTAAAAGCTTTTCTTAAAAGCAATTCCATTAAACTATGCTTTCAAAACCACTACAGCCATCCCTTAATTGTGACTCAAGTTATCAGCTTCAAAAGGTTAAGCCATAACTTTGATGTCAGCATGGAGCTGGGTGTTTGAGCTGCAAATCAGGGCACGTCAGACCGAAAGATCTTTCCACGTCCTTGCTGTGTGTGTTCAGTCATCGCAGGCTGGAGTTAAACCATCGGAATTGTGTTTGGGCCTTTGTTGACCTTAAAAGGGATTTTGATGCAAATATCGACCTTTGCTTGGGCATGAGAAAGAGATAAAAGTTGGTCAGACTTTTTGGACCCACTGGGCTGAATCCTAAATGACCTTATCTAATTGGTAACCAGAGCGTGGCTCCTGAATGAGATCATCCTTGGAAACTAGGGTCCTGATCTAAAGCCCATTGGGAAACTCTGAATTGACTTTAACGGGCTTTGGATCTGGCTCCTGACGAGTCCAGCATTTACACAGTCCTGTACAGAGGGAAATGAAAAAAAACACACCATGGTGATTCCTGCTGATTTAAAAGGAGGAAAAGGACACAGACTTTCCTGGCTGGAACAAGCAGGGTTGTACTGGGGCACACAAGACTGAGATTACTTGTCTCCTAAGGAATATTATTCTCTGTAAGAATGCACACCTGTGTATGTACAGTTGAGTCCGTCTTTCATTTGTACACAAGCACTTACCTCCCAGCATTATAGTCAAGGTCTTGCGTCAAGGTCTAAGTTCAAGGTCTCAGGCCTTTATCTTCAGCATGCTCCATGACCTGGGCCCAGGATCTCTGTAAGACCATCAAACGCTCCAGGATGGAGACCGTAGTCAAAAACGCCATTCCCAGTGGAACTCTCCCTTCTACGGTAAAACTCCTCGGTGGAGGAGAGAGAACTTTCCCTAGGGCCCACGCTGAGGCTGCGGAATGAACTCCCCCAGGTACCAAAGCAGGGGCGGGCAAACTTTTTGGCCTGAGGGCCACGTTGGGGTTCTGAAACTGTATGGAGGGCTGGTGTCATGTCTGAAATTGGTCCCCGCAGGAATATGCTACTTGTGGTGTACTCCTTTGACTGCCAGTCCTAGTGCTCTGAGCGGTATGGTGAAGGGGTGGGGAGTGGGGGGATTGGATAAAGGGCAGGGGGTTCCGGGGGGCAGTCAGGGACAGGGAGCAGGGGGGGTTGGATAGGGGGTGAGGTCCCAGTCCCAGGGGGGCAGTTTGGGGTGGGGGGTCCCGGGAGGGGGAAGTCAGGGGACAAAAAGCGGGGGGGGTTGGATGGGTTGGGGGTTCTGAGGGGGGCAGTCAGGGGGTGGGAAGGGGGAGGGGTGGACAGACTGTTTGGGGAGGCACAGCCTTCCCTTCTCTGGTGCCGTGTATGAAATTGCTCCCCGTAGGAATGTGCTACTTAAGGTGTGCTACTTAGGGTGGCCAGTCCTGGTGCTCCGAGAGTCGCACATTCCTACGGGGAGCAATTTAATACGCTACTCCCGGCGGCTTTCACAGCCGCACGGCCCAGCAGAAGCTCGCAGCCCCGCCGCCCAGAGCGCCGGCGGCCCGGCGAGCTGAGGCTGTGGGCGAGGGGCCGGAGGCAAGCCTTCCGGGCTGGGAGCTCAAGGGCCGGGCAGAACGGTCCCACTGGCCAGACGTGGCCCACCGGCCGTAGTTTGTCCACCTCTGTACTAAAGGGACCGTTGCAAACCACACCATTTTCCGCTCCAAGTGCAAGACTTATTTCTTTGACCTGCCTTCTCGAATACAAACACAGAGCAACAGGTACACAGTAGAACCTCAGAGTTATGAACTGACCAGTCAACCACACACCTCATTTGGCACTGGAAGTACACCATCAGGCAAAAAAAAAAAAAACAAGACAAAAAAACCCAGCACAGTGCTGTGTTAAACAACGTACTCAAAAATCAAGGGAAAGCAGCATTTTCCTTCTGCATAGTAAAGTTTCAAAGCTGTATTACGTCAATGTTCAGTTGTAAACTTTTGAAAAAACCACCATAACATTTTGTTCAGAGTTACAAACAACCTCCATTCCCGAGATATTCGTAACTCTGAGGTTCTATTGTAGTTATATTAAAAACAAAACAACCCACCTGTAACCCACACCCCTCCTGGGTACTGTCCCTTCTAGTGGCACCGAGACGGCTTAGAGATGAATGAGTCTGCTACAGCCTTAGCGAAGAGCCATGTGGCTTTTATCTCATGCAGTAGAGCCTCATGCATCCAGCTTCAGGGGTCCTAGATGAGATGCTGACGACCGGGGTCTGTCAGTGTTACACACCCACCACCACACCAAGACCCTCCACTGCCCATGCTTCTCCCTCTGCGGAGAGGACGCGAGAACTAACACCGTCTGAAAGATGTTGTGCAATCCATAGGCTGAAATTTGTTTGCAGAAAGTGTTTGTTGAACAATGACAAATGTGGCAAAATCACAAATTTTACAGACCCAACTTTTGATAAGAAGCAAGGACTAAAGCCAGCTAATGATAATTGATAACTCAATGCCGACTGTAAATACCTCAATATTCCATTTTAGTTCAATGGGATTCTCGGTTTTCGGGCACTATATTGTACTGAATATTTCTGCGAAGAGTATTTGGACATACTGTATGTACACCAAGTATATCTATGCATGAGTACATGCTATAGACACATGACTGCGATTCATGCACCATATACACATGTTTCAAGATATTGTAAGAGAAAATCAATCAAAATGTATTTGTCAATAATTATATTATTATTTTGTGCAAATTCCCCAGTGTCCAGAATCAGGGCCTGCCTCAGAGCCAGACTCCAGGCAGCCTAGCGAGTGCGGCTGGCCTGCAGTAGACTGCCTGATTGCCTCCACTGCCTGATGGTTGGAAGCGTCAGCAGGCCAGCTCTTCAGGCCAGCAGCTGCAGCATTTCAGTGGCCGCTCAAAGCATTTGCCTGGAGCTGCTGCAGCTCCAGCCTTGTTCCAGCCCTGCTCCTGCTTGGACCCCTGCCTTGCGTCACTCCAGGTAACCCAGTTCTGACCCTCAGCTCTGATTCCTGACTTCGGCTCGGAGCCTTGGCAGCTGGCCTCCGTTTCCAGGTCTGACCCTGGGCTCTGATTCCAGACTACCAATTCCTGCGTAATGGCTAGGCCTGGCTGCTGCTCTAACCACTAGGATGGACTGCCCACATCCCGGTCACTGACCCCCACCCCCAGCCTTGTGAAGCTACACCCTCTGGCGTGAGTCATGGTCTGTTCATTATTAGTTCCCAGACGCTGGAGATCAAAAGCCCGAGCTGTATAAAGAACCATCTGCACTGCCCGGCGGGGGTTCTGGCTCTGATTCTGATCCAGTTACCCAGGGGAAACCCTAGCTGTGTGCTTTGAAGAACTAACACCTACTGAAGGCCTATTTGGAGTTGGGGTGACCTCTGGTAGTTTTAGTAACATGAGTGTAGGTTGTCTTAATATGTTTTCTCTGTAATGCTTCACCTTAAGAATAAATGTGCCAGCTTAGAAAGAGCTGTGTTGTAACTTATAACTGTAGCTCATTATGCTGGTCATAACATCTGGAGAGAACGCAAAGTGCAGACGCTGGCCTGGTTAGGCAATCTGGCTTGCTGGGGATATCACGATGTAGGCAGGGAACCGTGTAGCCTTTAAGATCCCTCCCAGTCAGGAGGGAGTGAGACATGGGTCTCCACCCATGAGAGGTTACAGCTGGGAACCGGGAGCCTAGAGTGAGTGCCCTTGAAGGTCCATGAGGGGGAAATACAGAATGCAGTTTCCCTGATCTGTAACAGTAGCATCAGAGAAATAAAAAATATTGATTTTAACTTCACTTATACCAACCATTGTAATCTCACCTATTCTATGGAGGTCAGCTATCCTGTTTCTTATGGGAAGTCCTCTCAAAGCAGCACATTAAAATTCTCCTCACAGGAGTGAGCTACCATGAAAGCAATGATGATTTCATCTGTCCGATTTCCCTTGCTTCCCCACTATCTGACAACTGTGAGATAGAAGCAGCTTGTCTACATCTTGAATGCACAGTCTCTCTCTCTCTCACACACACACATACAAACACAAAAATGAATTTCAGGGAAGTTTTCCTCTTATCTGTAGGTTGTCTTTACCTGAGACATTAGCTACCCAAATCCACAGAAGGGGCACCACCACGCTATCTTCCACACCAGTTCTGCATATTTTTAAAATCACTGCTGTTGCCACAAAATGATCTTATAAAAATGGCCTTTCGACCTAAAGGAAAAATTTTATTTTGTTCAAAATGTTCCAGCTTGTCAAAAAAGAATGGAAGCCACAAGTTGGTGGCTAAATTTGTTTTATCCTTAAAACAAATTCTCTTCAACAATGTTTGGGTCTCTGGTTTTGAACCAGACCGAACACGTCGGTTTTTTACTGAAAGCAGTTTTTAAAAAACGAAATGTTTTTAAGGTTTTCTTTGTGTCAGAGAACACACAAGAGTCGCTGGAAGGTTTGGAAAAAGTTACATTTAAAAACAAACTTTCTTTGGAAAACAAATTCCATTTTTGTCGGTAGCTTTGCCATCTTCCTGGCGCGCCGTCTGTGTCAGGGCATTGCACTCCAGCGAATACTCCCAGGCATCGGGATGCAATTAAAGCATCAAAGTCTTGCCCAGTGAGCACCAACCAGCCTTTCTAGTTTTCTTAGTGACTCAGAGCCAGATGCCCCTCACCCCTCCCGCAACATACGCACATGGGGCAGTAAAGGGATATAAAATGTCTTCGTATTACCTTGTGCTGGCTGCTCATGCCCACTGGTAGCAGTGCAGAGTAAAAGCAGACTTGGCCTCATACTAAACCCCTTTCTAAACGGATGGGCTGAGACCAATTACTTCCACCAGCTCTGCACACTGGGGACCCAGGAACCAGCTTGTGACTCTCCAAGCGGTCTCTGTTCTGCTCCTGGGGCAGCTCAATACACGCTGCCCCTGACTGGGGGCTTGCGACAAAGACCCAGAGGAGCTTTACTTAGACAGTGGGTAATAGCATAAGAGCACTGGGGATGGACTCTGAGAATTATAAGTATCTGTCTAACCTACGCAGCCATCTGAGCGCGTTTCCCTTTTCTCTGTTTGTGTCATTTGCAAAAAACCCTAAAACCCAGCAACTCTCCACCAAAACTGAAAGTATGCTGGACACAAGCCTTCTTCTTCGGCTAGCCCTTGATGCGAGGATGATGTCTGCCAAGGGGGTTCATTGGTGAGGAGCCCAATTCGTGCCCTGCAGATTTTCCCACAGAAGTGACAGGTGTGATCTTGGAGGAGACATAGCTGGTGGCTGGAGCAGTATGCCCTTTCTTTCCTCCTTTGTCGCTTCTCTGTCTCAGGAGCACGTCCGCTCTCCTCAAAGTGAGCTGTGGCTTGGATCTGGTGTGGCGCCACCGTGTTCTGTTCCACGCTGAGTCCTCCCGGTTTGTCGGGTTGTTGACTCCCTTTTAAGATGTACTTTCAGTACGTCTTTGAAATGCTTCTGCTGCCCTCCGCGAGCCTTTCTTCCCTGACTTAACTGAGAGAAGAGCACTTGCTTCGGGAGGCCAGTGTCAGACATAACATAGTGGCCAGCCCAGCGGAGTTGGTGTTTCATGACCTGCATTTCTATACTGCTGATGTTGGCTACGGAGAGAACGCGGATGTTCGTGCGTCGGTCTCCCCAGCTGATCCTGAGAATCCTCCTGTGGCAGCGCTGCGGGAACCACTCCAGATGCTTGAGATGTCGCCTGTAGGTTACCCAGGTCTCCCATCCACAGAGAAGGGTGGGGGTGACAACTGCCTTAGATCCCTATCACTGAAGACTCGTTTGAGTAGCCTTCCAAAGGATGTACTGGCACAAAGGATCCTGTATTCAATTTCTGTGTCAGTGCTGGCTGTTTGGAAGAGGTGGCTGCTAAGGTATGGAAAATGGTTCACATTTTCTGGGGATTTTCCACTGGTGGTGATTTGTGGAGTACGAAGAGTAGTTTGTGCAGGTGAGGGCTGGGAGAGCACCTTGGTTTTCCTGATGTTGAGAGAGACCCAGGCTGTGATAGACATCTGCAAAAAGATTTAGGGTGCTTTGCAGGTTGGCCTCTGTGTGTGCACGAATGACAGTCATCTGCATATTGAAGGTCAGTGATGCCAATTTTCATGATCTTAGATTTTGTTTGGAGACGCCGAAGATTGAGGAGTTGGCCATCCGTACGATACTCAATCCCTATTCCATCAGGAAGGCGGTCACGAATCAGAATCAGAATCACGGCAAGGTAAATGGAGAAGAGTGTTGGAGCAATGACCAAGCCCTGCTTGACACCAGTGTGAATGGTGAATGGTTTGGTCTCTGAGCTGTTGCACAAAATGGTGGTAGTCATCCCACCACGGAGTAGTCTGATGATGGAAATGAATTTCTGTCGACAGCGAAACCTACACAGCACCTTCCATAGGGTATCACAACTGAAAGAGTCAAAGGCCTTGGTTAGGTTGATGAATGCTATGAACAGTTCCTGGTCTTGCTCTCTGCACTTCTCCTGAATCTGCTGTGCCACGAAGGTCATGTCGGTTGTGCCTCCGGATGGCCTGAAGCCACACTGTGATTTGGGGAAGAGTTCCTCAGCAATGGGGAGGAGGCGGTTTAGTAGGATCCAGGCAAGAATCTTCCCTGTGATGCAGAGGAGAGCAATAACTCTGTAGTTTCCACATAAAGATTTGTCCCATTTCTTGAATATTGTAACAATGTTGGCATGCTTAAAGGCAGGTGGAATTTCTTCGCAGGTCCAGATTTTGTCTCGGAGTTGGCAAAGTTTGTGCTGGATCATTGTTCCACCAGCTTTAAAAACCTCAGCCTGGATGCCGTCTGGGCCTGGTGCCTTGTAATTTTTTGTCTGAGTGATGGCACACCGGACTTCCTCAGAAGATGGGGGATCAACAAGGTGTTCCCTTGAAAGTACCTGCCCCTCAATGTACCTAATAGCTGCCTCGTGGGCACCAATTTTCAGGGGTGGTTTGCACCTCAAAACAAGTTGGCCTGCTTTTTGGAACTCTTCTGTGTTGCATCTCTGTTCTGCCATAGACAGCGCTGTTTGGCCCTGGGACGCTGAAATTAATGGCCTCCACTATTGCAATTCACGTGATGCACGTGTACTGTATATTATGTACACTCCAACCCCTTTCCACCGGCACAGTGTATTCTAAGGCCAGGGAAATGCTAGAACAGTGCACAGGATAATCTATCAGAAATCAATTCCATGGTCTAAGTGTAATTTATCATTAAGTGTAGCATATCAGTTCAGGTTGCTTATTGAATTAAAATGAAACTAATATGGTTTAAAGTAGGACTGAACAAACAAGATCATTAGGCAGTTAAACAGATCGTCAGCAACACATTTTGCATTGTTAAAATTATTGAGTTAGGATTATTAAAACCAGCAGTGAGATTCAATCCCTTTATCAAACTGGATTGTCAGGAAGGCCCCTGGTAATCATCTGGAAATTGGGAGGCATGTGGCAGCTTTATAAGTGGAAAAGCAAAAGGCTTTATCAGCTCTTTCTTGCCAAATCTTTTGTGTGTGTGTGTGTATGGATACTGCATACTTCATACTCAGGAGGCAATGAAGTATTATCACCTGCTACAGTCCTGTAGCCGCAATGAAAGAGATGGTTATTTTTACACTTCTTGATTTTGTTCATTAAATACAAGTGAGATTTTTTCGATTAACATTATAGTAAAGTAGTTATAATATACATTCTGCGAGGGCTGCCTCTAATTACCCCAAATATCCTCAGCTTTGAAGTTTCTCCCTATAAATATCCCTCAGATCTAGCAAATGCTACTTTTGAGTTCTATCTGAGCCAGCGCGAGCAGCTTTTTGTCTCAAGTATAGATGAAATGGGGATTCCCCTTTGTGATAAGATACAGCACAAACTGCAGAAACAAAATTACATATCCATCTGCTGTGAAGATTTTACTCTCTGTTGTGTTGAAATTTAAACCGCGACATTTACAAGAAACTTATCCTGAATTTGGAATTTTTTTGACAATTTCTCTCGAGCACTTATCTGCAAAAGCACAATCTTTACATGCAGCCTGGGCATGTGAGCGTCTTGGTCCAGAGCCATCTGGGAATAGACATTTGAGATCATGTTAATAAATACAATTGAAACAACTAGAAAGATGCTTGTTGCAGTGGGACTGGAGAGATGATAGCTACAAGAGAGAAGCTAACGTAGCCAACTCCGTTCCCTACGAATGAAGTATCTTTGTTAGCAAGCTAAAGAGGAATACCCCACCACGCTCCCAGAAAAGAGCGGGAGATAAACAGAGACGTACTTTTCTTTTTTAAATGAAACTTCTGCCCTTAAATCATAGTAAGGAGCTGATCTATCATTTCTTTTAGAAATACTTTATGAAATATGACTGTTCTAAGTTTCACTGTGGTATATCATACTGTGCATTTTAAACAGCTGTGTTTTGTAAATATACTTACTGTGGCACTTTAATATACTTCTATGTGCTTTTGGAGGGAAGAACAGCTGTATTTTCGAACTGTTTTAAAACTCGGAACAGATGTCGCCCCTTGCAAGAAGGCAGCTCCCTGCAAATCATCCCCTTTTGTGAAACACAGACACGTAGACCTTGTGGAGAAATTCTGACAAATTCTACTCTTAGATTCCTCTTCTTTTACCTGAAACAAAATATGTGACACGACCAAATTAGACGCAATGAGCCAGATTCTCCTCACACATACTCCGGGTTGAATCAGGAGAGACTCCACTGAAGTCAGTAAAGTTACACCGACGTAAACATATCATAAGGCCCCGATCCTGCAAAACACTTAAGTAACTTCACTGAAGATAAGGGGATGTTCATGTGCTTTAAATTATGCGTGTGGTTAACTGCTCTGCTGGATTAAGGCAAATGTGAGAAAAGGATCAGGCCAGTCTCTGTATCACGGGTGGAAAAACTGGCTGATTATTTTGAGCACCAGATAATTATATAGCATCATTACTGTTAGCCCTGTGGCATAAAGCACCAGAGGGCAGGGAGCTTGTTATTACCGTCTGTTGGTGAACAGGAGGAAGAACAGCCAAGAGCTGAGAAACGACTTAAAACTCCGGATAGACAAAAGCTCCATAGGGTAACAGATCTCTGCCACCATCTATTGGTAAACAGGGGGAATCAGAACTACAGTGAGAGTTCATTTGCATAAGCTTTCTACCCAGAAATCCTCCAGTGACACTGGGCTAGTCACCGTCACTACACAAACTCCGGATGGGCTGGGTGGTGGGACTGAAGGTGTCTTTACAAGGTTTTCAGATGCTATTGGTTCTCTTCTAGTGGCTGTTTTGTGAAGAGCTGGGAACAAATGAGCCCTGAAGTTTTGAGACAGTATTTGGCTGACGCTGCGGTGGGTAACAACAGAGCTGGGTGAACTGTACTGCTTACCACTAGCCAAAGACACTATAGGTAAAAGAGCCTCAGGACAAGATCTGGCAGTCTTTCCCCCCTAGTTGTTGGAGAATCCCAGGAAGTGGACTACTCTACCCACTGACTCTCAACCGTGAGTGGGGTGTGGGGGAAGAGGGAAGTGATGTTAAAGGGACACTTGTCCGTTGGATATCCGCACCATGGGCGGTAAGCCGAGGTCAAAGGGCCATTGCTAAAGATACCATGGGGTTGGGGGATAGCTTATGTTTTTAAATCTTGTTGCTGTGTTTCCCCAAACTGATGCTGTGCTCTTCCCCCTAAAAAGACCTTTGTTTTATACACAGGCTCAGTGCTTTTGAGAGGGGAAGTACTGGCAGTTAAGGGTGCCCAGGGAACATATTTAGTTTTTTGGCAGGTTTCTGGGTTGGGGCTCAAGTCCGCATGTTGGTTAGTTTTAGGAGGAACCCCTAGACATTTGAGCCCAGCCCTGGTTACTGCTGACAATCCTTGGCTGAAGGGTCACATTACTAACCCTTCTGAAGTTATCAGAGGCTAGTTACAGGGAGCCTGTGCAGTGCAAATTACCACCAGCTGCCTGATTATAAGGACCATCCCTGCAAGCACTCCTGTGGGTAATGCTTACTACCAGGAAGTCCCATTGAAACCAGTGGGCCAGATCCTGAGCTTCATTAGGGCAGCTTTGAGCTGCTCCATCAGTACAAGATGGCCCTGCAGATACAGACATGATTTCTTTACAGGGGGATCTTCAGGGGCTAGCAAGTCACCTGTAGTAGTTTGTGTGCCACTGCTCCTGTGGTCAAGGGAAAGGGGGACACAGTTGTGGCATCCCTAATCCCCACTGGTCCCTGGCTGTGATAAAACCCCTTCAGGCCGCACCTGGGGAACGGGCTGGCACAGAGTGACCTCAGGATTGTGGGATTGCAGAGGCAACTTAGGGGAGGGGTAGCTCAGTGGTTTGAGCATTGGCCTGCTAAACCCAGGGTTGTGAGTTCAATCCTTGAGGGGGCCATTTAGGGATCTGTGGCAAAAATTGGGGATTGGTCCTGCTTTGAGCAGGGGGTTGGACTAGATGACCTCCTGTGGTCCCTTCCAACCCTGATATTCTATGATTCGATTCTATGAACTTATAATTACCAGGGCTAGGTGATCTGTTTCTTAAAGAGATTGGGGTCCCCCCCGGCCCAATTTAGTACATAAGCCACATCCTGCACCAGATGCTTTATGTCATAGGAATCAAGTGACTGTCTCTTAAATTGATAGACGATCACCTTTGGACCTTCCTCCACTGAGGGTCTGTCCCAATGGCTTGTATTTGGAGTTTCAGATAAAAACCTTTATTAGGTTTTTAAAATAATTTTTTTGGAGAGGATTAGATCACACAAATAGTGAACAGCCATTATGTGACTATTGACTGTAAGGAAGAAGCTTTGGTCTCTTAGCAAAAAATTGTGAATTACCAACATGGGTTAGCATTAACTCTCCTTACTGCATCTCAGTGTTCAATTTACTAAATGAAATAGGTGATTATTATACAACAAAACAGCCATTTGCAAGTGCCCTCATTACATGCAACAAATAGAAAGTGTCTATCCCTTTTTCTTTTCAGAGGATTAATAAATCTGGTATATAAGAATTTTCTTAAACCACTACTCAGAGTTTAGTAATTTACCAGCATTGACCTTCCTCACTGCAACTGGATTTTATTTAATCAACTGAAATTACTTCTAGCAATTCTTAACCTGTTCTCATTAGTCGCTCTTCCAAATTAATTAACATCCGAACTCCCTTGTTATCCTCAAATAGTTATGGAAGAAGGCTGAGAGTTTGACTATCTGTGCTGATGTTAATAGTCATCTCTGCTTTCTGAGATGCTTAAAGTGAAGCAGATTTCTTTCCCAGCATTATGAATAATAAGGAAGTGATTTCCTTTTGCTGGGATCTCTTTCAGAGGCTGGGTTTTGAAGTAAAGTTTAAAACAGTGTAGGAGTGTTTTCTTACAAGTTCCAGTTCAAACCATTCTTTTGCTCTGATGTGGCAGACTCACTGGCAAGATGAGAACTGAGTTGGATGCACAAGAGAAAAGTCCACGACCATATGGTTCCCATTGTACTTTGAGTCCAAATGTCTGTCTGCAAGTCTTCCAGCAGTGCCACCACTGGGTTCAGACCGAGCATGGAAAATTTCAGCTTGGCAGGAATTTTTTCAGAAAGTTATGAACAATTGAAAAAAGGACTGTTAGGATGGAGGTGGAAACTCATCCTATAGTACCATGCCCATTACCTACTGATACCACATAGTGCAGGTGTGTATTTTGTACCTCTTTCTATGTATATATCCCTGGGGTGAGCGTATAGAGAGAGAGAATATTTGATGGGGTGGTGTACTACAAAGGCTTTCCTGGTATGTGTTTGGGATGGCTGCAGTGTCATGGGTGGCGAAGCAGTAAGTGAGTTTTGAAGGTCACCCCAACGCAGTACTGATGAAACCTCTATACCTCCCCATACCGTCATGCATTCTGCCTGTGTCGCATACGTTACAGATCACCTATTTTAGGAGTTAAACCAAATTGGGTTTATATTTTTTCCCACTGGCTGTAAAGGCAGGTGCTTTAGCTGTGAGGCACTTGGTCTAAAGCTGATTCATGTCTGTGGGAGTCTTTCCACTGATTTGGACTAGATGACCTCCCGAGGTCCCTTCCAACCCTGATACTCTATTCTATGATTTCAGTTGGCTTTGGAAGAGGCTCCAGGGAGCTGACTATACAGGGCTTCTAGCCACATAACCTTCCAAAATGACCGAAGATTGCTTTTCTAGGGCTAGAAGTGTAATGACTTTAAAACCTGTTACCCTGGCATCTTCTTTTAAAAAGCTACTGTGTTATTATTTGAGCATAAGCTTTCATGAGCTACAGCTCACTTCTGATGAAAGCTTATGCTCAAATAAATTGGTTAGTCTCTAAGGTGCCACAAGTCCTCCTGTTCTTTTTGCGAATACAGACTAACACGGCTGCTACTCTGAAACCTGTATTATTATTGACGATGATGTCATACCAGAGGTTTTGTTATGGATCTGATGTACATATCGTGTAGAGCTGCGAAGCTGTGCCATGAAAACTGCCTGTCAGAAATCGGCGAAGATCCCCTGAGGGACTAGGTGCCAAGGGGATGGGCATGTCAATTTTCACAGACAGAAGTCGATACCCAAGTCAGGCAAACTGGGCTGTCTTTTGGCACTGCCAGGCCCTAGGTGCAGCTCCTTAGAGGTATTTAGGAGCTTAACTCCCTTTGAGTTAGGGACCAAATCTAGAGTTGCCAACATGGTAGTATTTAAAAACCAGACACTCCGGGAGGAGTGCCGAAACCTCCCCTGCCCTGCCTCTCCCCCCCGAGCTTCCATCCCTGCCTCGCCTCTTCTCCTGAGGCCCTGTCCCAAATCCACTCCTCTGCCCCCCTCCCCACACTGCTTGACGCTTTCCCCCCGTGCTGCCCGGGTCAGGAGGGACTTGCCTGCGGAGCCATGGATGGGAGCTGCAGCTGCCCGTCAAAGGTAGGAGGCAGACCCCGCTTGGGCAATGATTCCTCCCTGTCTCCCCTGCTTGCAGTAACCAGACTTTGGGTGTCCAGTCACTAGATCTGACCAGACGCTGTCAGGTCCCCTTTTGGACTGGATTTTCAGGTCAAAACATGGGCACCTGGCCACCCTAACCAGATCCTCACCTAGAGCAAATTCGGCCTGGCTCTATTAAAGTCTATGGAGCTCTGCTGATTTACATTAATAGAGGATCTGGCTGTAGGCACATAAATATCTTTGGGGATCTGGGCCCTAGGGTTGGTCTACACTGGAAATGTATATCGGTGTCCTATGTCTTACAGGGGTGTGAAAAATCCATGCCACTGAGAGACAGAGTTAAGGTTGGAGGATAGGAAGGTGATCAGGAACAATCAACATGGATTCACCGAGGGCAAATCATGCCTGACCAACCTGATTGCCTTCTATGATGAGGTAACTGGCTCTGTGGATATGGGGAAAGTGGTGGACGTGATATATCTTGAGTTTAGCAAAGCTTTTGATATGGTCTCCCACAGTATTCTTGCCAGCAAGTTAAAGAAGTATGAATTGGATGAATGGACTACAAGGTGGATAGAAAGCTGGCTAGATCATCAGGCTCAACAGGTAGTGATCAACAGCTTGATGTCTGGTTGGCTGGTATCAAACACAGTGCCCCAGGGGTCTGTCCTGGGGCCAGTTTTGTTCAACATCTTCATTAATTATCTGGATGATGGTATGGATTATACCCTCAGCAAGTTCGCGGATTACAGTAAGCTGCGGGGGTAGATATGCTGGAGGGTAGGGATAGGGTCCACAGTGACCTAGACAATTTGGCGGATTGGGCCAAAAGAAATCTGATGAGTTTCAACAAGGACAAGTGCAGAGTCCTGCACTTAGGATAGAAGAATCGCATGCACTGCTACAGGCTGGGGACCAACTGGCTAAGCAGCAGTTCTGTAGAAAAGGACCTGGGGATTACAGTGGACAAGAAGCTGGATATGAGTCAACAGTGTGTCCTTGTTGCCAAGAAGGCTAATGGCATATTGGGCTGTATTAGTAGGAGCATTGCCAGCAGATCGCGGGAAGTGATTATTCCCCTCTATTCAGCACTGGTGAGGCCACACCTGGAGTATTGCATCCAGTTTTGGGCCCCCCACTACAGAAAGGATGTGGAAAAATTGGAGAGAGTCCAGTGGAGGGCAACGGAAATTATTAGGGGGCTGGAGCACATGATTTATGAGGAGAGGCTGAGGGAACTGGGCTTATTTAGTCTGCAGAAGAGAAGCATGAGGGGGGATTTGATAGCAGCCGTCAACTACCTGAAGGGGGGGTTCCAAAGAGGATGGAGCTAGGCTGTTCTCAGTGGTGGAGATGACAGAACAAGAAGCAATGGTCCCAAGTTGCAATGGGGGAGGTCTAGGTTGAATATTAGGAACCACTATTTCACCAGGAGGGTGGTGAAGTACTGGAATGGGTTACCTAGGGAGGTGGTGGAATCTCCATCCTTAGAGGTTTTGACAAAGCCTTGGCTGGGATGATTTAGTTGGGGACTGGTCCTGCTTTGAGCAGGGGGTTGGGCTAGATGACCTCTTGAGGTCTCTTCCAACCCTAATCTTCTATGATTCAAGGGCAAGAAGGGGAACATCAGTTTGCATGGGTTTTTTTTTTACTGACTATTAATTAACTTAGAAAGACTGATCACTCAGGTACATGTGCCTCTCAAAATAACCACTCATTAACTTGGACCACAGTGTTCCCACTGTGTTACACTGGAATGAAATCATGGCTCACCAGGTCTCTATTTCTGCATTACTGATTCATAAATAGAGACATCCTAATCTTTTAACTATGACAAAATTAGAAATAATGAACAGCAGGACAGAGGGAGAGGGGCTATTACCTAAGGAGTGTAATGTGCAGTTTATAAGCTGTGCTTCACCTTACATTTCCCCTTTCCTCTGGTGTTATTGAGATATGTGAGGTTGCCAGAAAGTCACCTGGGTGGGTATGTAATGCATTCAACATTTCTAGCAGTTTGTTCGAGATCCCTAGCTGCCTGATTTTAAAGCCTATTTGGAGCTAAGTGACCAGCATCTCAAGAGCTCCAGAGACAAAAAATGGCCCTGGCGTTCCTGCTCAAGTAGCATCGTACATGATCTCTGCTTTCTCAAAATTAAGGAGAGGCAAATTGGTCTGAGCAGAGTAAGAGCTGACAGGAACCACTGTAGATCTTGGAACTCAGTCCGCCATTTTGCCCTGGACAGGTAACTCCACCCCGCCTTGCTCATCCAACAAGCACATCACCCCGTCTCTTCCCCTCGCCAGTGGTGTTTGGCTGGAGGCCCCTTTCTTTGTTTCTCCCAAAAGAATGTTTGTGCCTTTTCTCATCCTGGCCCCACATGTGAAATACTCATGCTGCTCTGGTCCACCGAGCCATCTTCCCTCCTCTTTACAATCTCTCTCCTGCCACCTCTCAGTAGAGGAATCAAGAATATTCACTTTCTCTGCTTTAGTTTTTATAGGTACTCCCTTAACTGAACTACCATTATGTAGATTTAACACACGGATTAAATCTGATATGTCTCCCTCTAGTGGCTGGTCCACATAGAGGATAAGAGCCTGCTAGTGCTACCAGCTAAGAATCATTTAGCTCAAGTAGTGGAGGCTTTTTCTCTTGGCGCAGAAGGCGCTGCATTCCTTCTGGGTTCTTGTAATGCTTTTCCTGCCCCACTCCTTCCCGTGGTTCAGCACCCCGCTCATGGCACTGCGTCAAATATGTGGATTGGAGACACTTCAGTGCAAGCACCGTGCCTTTCTAAGTCTTTTTGGGAAATGCCTGGCCCCACTCCGGGTGCAATCGAACAATCAGGTAACAATAAGGACATACCCCCTCTAGTCAGGCCACCAGAAGGCAAACTGCTCACCCACATGCTATAACCATTACAGTCCGATACAGTGACCCTGACTAATTTTATTTGACAGCATTTCCTTCAAACAGAGCCTTGCACGGGAAAAGGGCAGCAACACATTCTGCAATACAAACGAGAGCCCTGTCTCCAGTCCTTTCCAAACTTATCGTTCTTACATGTCGGTCTGTGGATTTATTTCTCCCGCATGCTGACGCTGCAAGGAAGGAAAGTCATTCCTTCCCCAGTGTTTGAATTCTTGCCTGCCAACTTACAGTGCTTCGGTTCACTGGTAAATTGCAGGACGGGATATCGTTCAGTTCCCTGGGCATTTCCTCAAGAACCCCTTCCAGCTCCGCTTTCCCTTGGCATATGCTATGTCTCTTATCTTAGCTTTGTTTTGTGGAAGAAAAACATAGCAATAGAGGCTATGGTGTATATGAAATCTGAGAACGTATTACCTTGGAACTTCAAGTTATTGCATGCCTGAGTTGCCAAATGTCTTACTCAGCTGCACGGTCCAGACATTTCTGCAGAAAACACTTTCATTTCAAACGGATCTTGGGGGAAGAGTTTGATCGTGTGAATGGCTCTTTGGATAAGAGGCAGAATGGCTAGTGCAAGGGGCTGCATTCAGCTGTGGAGGGCATGGAAGTCCCATCCCTCTCCCCGGCACCATAGCTGTAGAGGCACCTAAGCCCTTCCCCCTCACAAGGGTGCCATCTGTGACTCTGGCCACCTGACGCTGGAAGCAGCACTGAGCATGCTCGATACGTCCCACCATATCCCAGCAGGGGGCAGGTTCTCTGGGAAGCTGGGGAAGGGAATTAAAAAAGCGGCCTGAATGACAGCCAGGGAGAGGAATAGGAGCCCAAGAGCAATGCCCCTCATCCTGCAGTGCAGCTAGAATGAGTTTAGCAGGCGGGATTTCTGTAACCTCCTATGCAGCAGCTCTGGGGAGCACGGGGACTGCCCACTGTGTTCCGCTCCTCCTGGGGAGCAGGTCACTGAAAAGAAGCCGAGGAGGGTTGTGGACCAGGGCTCGGCATCTGGGAGAAGAAATTTGCTCCTTTCCTAATGAACATAGCAAGTCGCACACCCCTTCTGGGTGCCAGACTATGGCCTTGTCTACACTTGCAGTGGCATGTAGGGTACGTGTAGCTACACACAGCAGAGAGAAGCTCCAGCAGTGGGAGGCAGTTTTGTGGAGTGTAGGTATGGGAGGCACCACTTCAAGGTGTAGAGAGCCATGTAGGATACATACCTCAAGGTTTTGGCTTGTCTTCACTCGCCTGAGCCTTGCCTCACCTCCGACACGACTATTTATACATGTGCTAGCTGGGTGTGCAAGGGCTGTACTCTCCACAGCTCCATAAGCGCAGACCTACACTGAGGCCTGATTCTCCTAGCGTGCCCTCTGCCACACTGCCCCCACGAATGCCACATAAAGGCCTAAAGACAGAACAGACGTTTCCACCAGCAATGAGCCGGGAGTGAGTTATGTGAACCCCATGACACCCCAAACCATCCAGTCACTCACACACCGAGCAAGGACAACAGACGGTCTTCGGCTGTCATGTTGTATCAATTTTAAATGTGCTATCTCCAGCCAGCCCTGCACTTCAAGCCCAAATGGATTGTTTTAAATATACATGTGCCTATACAATTAACTATTTAGTGGGCTATAAAACAAGATGCTGAAGTGCAGTAAAACGTTCCAGACGGCAAACAAAGTGGCTGTTTTGGGTGAGCACTTCTGAGTCCGTGTAGTGGCTTCCCCGTGATACCTCTGGGCACTGCTGTGTTCAGGGTGAAGAACTGCAGTGCATCTCCAAGGAACTGTTCTGTTTTTATTAATGCACTTTATTTTTGTGAGCAGCCTGCAAAATAGCACAGTGCATCAAACATTTCACTCTATGGCGTTGCCAGTATTCACCATTCTATCATGAGTCTCCTGATGTATCTTGATTTTTAGTAAGGTTTTTGACACAATCCCACGTGATGTTCTCCTAGGCAAACTATGGAAATGTGGTTGAGATGAAATTACTGTAAGGTGGGTGTACAACTGGTTGAAAAAACATATTCAAAGTGTAGTTATCAATGGTTCTCTGTCAAACTGGAAGGGCATATCTATTGGGTCCTACACAGGTGCATCCTGGGTCCAGTACTATTCAATAATCACTTGGATAATGGAGTAGTAAGTATGTATATAAAATTTGTAGATGGCACCAAGTTGGGAGGACTTTGGAGGACAGGATTAGAATTCAAAATGCTCTTGACAAGTTGGAGAATTGATCTGAATTCAACAGGTTGAAACTCAATAAAGACAAGTGCAAAATACTGCACTTTAGGAAGAAAATATCAAGGGCAAAACCACAAAATGGGGCATAACTAGTTAAGCAGTACTACTGAAAAAGCTCTGGGGTTATAGTGGATTACAGACTGAATATGGGTCGACAATGTGATGCAGTTGCTAAAAAGGCTGATTTTCTCAGGTGTACTAACAGGAGTATTGCATGCAGTGGTGTTGTTTGTGTGTGTGTATATTGTGTGTGTGTGTGTGTGTGTGTGTATGATATGGGAGGTAATTGTCCCACTCTACCTGGCACTGACGAGGCCTTAGCTAGAGTCCTGTGGCCAGTTCTGAGCACCACCCTTTAAAGAAAGATGTGGACAAATTGGAGAAAGTCTAGAGGAGTGCAATGAAAATGATCAAAGGCTCAGAAAGCCTGACCTCTGAGGAAAGGTTAAAAAAACTCGGTATGTTTAGTCTTGAGAAAAGAAGACTGAGGGGGGACCTGATAACAATCTTCAAATATGTTGAGGGCTGATACAAAGAGGACTGTGATCATTTGTTCTCCATGGCCACTGAAGGTAGGATAAGAAGTAACAGGCTTAATCTGCAGCAAGGGAAATTCAGATCAGATATTAGAAAAATGTTTAACTATAAGGGTACATAAGCACTGGAATTGGCTTCCCATGGAGGTTGTGGAGTCCCCATCACTGGAGATTTTTAAGACCAGGTTAGACCACAGGTTCTCAAATGGGGGGGGGCACATTACATCTGCGGAGGAGGGAGATATGAGAAGGCAGAGTGGGGAGCAGCGGCTGCTGGCCAGGCACCCAGCTCCAAAGGCAGCGCTTCTGACAGCAGCAGTGCAAAAGTAAGGGTGGCGTGGTCTGGTATCGCCACTCTTCCTTCTACACTGCTGCTGGCGCTGCCTTCAGAGCTGGATGCCTGGCCAGCAACCGCTGCTCTCTGGCTGACCAGCTCTGAAGGCAGCGCAGAAATAAGGGTGGCAATACGGTGACCGCCCCCCTCCTACAATAGGCTTGCAACCTTCTTCTGGGTCGGGACCCTCGGATTAAGAAATGCTGTGTACTTTTGTGTACTTTTATCCTAGTTTACATCAAAAACAAATAACAATCACCCCTTCAAGTAGAAGGGGATCTCCGGATAGCTGAAGAGGCATTCCATGAAGGATGAAATTTCTCTGCACCAAAAACCAGGTGCACCCATCACACTAGTAACAACAGCGTGATGCCACTAAGCAGTAACTCCCTTAAAATGGCCATGGACTTATATGGACCTGTTTGAATCAATCTTAAATGGACCTGTTGGAATCAATGCCTTACTGGTTTTAATATTTAAGGAGAGGTGCATGTTGATTTTTTAATAGGTATATAGACTAGTGTGGCAGGAGGGGGCCATAAACTACTACAGATGCAAAGAAGGGGGGCTCAATCAGATAAGTCTGAGAACCGCTGCGTTAGACAAAGGCCTGTTGAGGATGGTCTATGTTTAGTTAGTCCTGCGTCAGTGCAGGGGACTGGTCTAGATGACCTCTTGAGGTTTTTTCCAGCCCTACGTTTCTATGATTTGGTGTTTTAATTCAAGTCCCAGCTCTTGGAGTCATGTGATTATGTGAGACATTAAGGAGTTCAGTTTTAGTTCTCATGGTTGCAGAGAAAAGCTTGAAAATGTGTCCCTTAAGGCTCAAAAACAAGGGGGGGAGGGGACCAGAACAGATTTGTTTTAAAAAAATATCCTGACTTTCATGCTAGTCTCATGACTTGGGTGAGCCTGACTCATGGCTTTTGACTGTTTGGTGTTGGCAAAGCTGCACTTATGTCTCGGTACGTAACCATGACCAGTACACATAGCTGCTTCTATGACACACGTTCATCACTTAGCCAAGACAGGGGTTATTTACACAATTAAACTCGTCCTTTATTGGTGCATCAGGGTTTCTCATTACAGCTGTAGGGTATGTCTACACTGCAGAAGGAGGTACCAATAGCAGAGGAGGTGCGGCAGCATGGACCCCAAGGCGGGCTAGCTGGTCAAGTGAGCAGCCAGGTTCCCAAGTGGGCTTTTACAGCCCCTGCTGCTGCAGCTTCACTACTGTTAGTACACTTGCTAGCCAGAGTGTGCAGCTACAACCTGGGGGCTAGACTAAGCCTTTTGGCTCAGCCTGAGTAAGGGACTGCACAGCGGGGAAAGCCAGAAAGAGATTCTGACTCCCTCTTTGCTCTGAAGTGGAAATAACATACTGCAGCCCTGAAAAGGGAGCAGCTTATATCCCCACTCTCACTGGCTGGTGAATGGAGGGAAGTGGAGCCAACTATCCATTTACTTCCCGCCCCTCTCTTCCCCATCACTCATGGGGCCTATCCAGAGAGCGGGGGCTGTGCTGTGCACTCCAACCTGGCTTATACTAGCAGAAAATTGCCATACCCCCTCTCCCTGCCATTGCAGGCTCATCTGTGCTGGCTGGTGCTGTTACCTGGGGTTTTCTGAACCCAAAGCCTTTGGTAACTTTACTCTTTGCAAGGTGATATCAGGAAATAAATCACTAGGAACACAGCACATCCATCTGATAAATCAGTTGTACAAACAAGTGCTTTCACTGAAAGGTTTTACTTCATTGAGTCTCAAGCACATACACTTGTACTCAATATATAAGCGCATCCCAAGTCTGGAGTGGTCTTCGAGTGGTCAACGACAGGTTTCCAGTGGCCAGCCTTCCATCTGTTGCTGGGGATATTAAGAGGAGAATGCCTGACTCAGACCTTGTCCATTTTTTAATCTTAACTGTTACAATAACATGTCAATCAAAAAAAACATAAGCAAGCAATTTCAAGCCGCTAGTTGTTCAGCTGCGTTTCTTCTTACCAGCTGTCAAATACAGCTACACTTCCTGTTTTTCAAAGCCACATACTTCAGCAGTTTTAAAAGAAAGCTCAACAGGACAGCAGCAGGGTCATGCTCAATTCTTGTGTTAACTCAACCCCCCTCCCATCTGTCTTGACTAGTAATGCTGAGGCTGCTACCAAGGCCCTATAGATGCTTGTGGTAATAATCATGATATTCCAATTACTGGCAGTGGCCTGGGTCTTTTTCTGCGCTACCAGTGTCTCTCCTACCAGCACATTGCAGAAAAGTTGAACAAAAGCTCCATGCATTCTGTGCCCCTTTATTCCTCCTCTCTGTCCCCATCTCTGCCATAGGAGGAGTCTGGGCAGGCAATAAACTAGCTGATAGGACACTTTGTGGGGTAGGTTACTACCCAAAATGAGTAAGAGGAGCACCACGTTAATACAAATAAAAATAATAATACTAACAAATATTACCAGTCAACTGTCTTGAGAGACTCTGCAGGCTGAATCATACCTTACCACCCTCTGGTTTAAAAACCCTCATGTATCAAATGTATTCATAATACATTTGCTGCCAAATTATTCTCTTTTATTCTCTTTTAGTCTAACTTTCCTAAACATAACACAGTTAGAAACCAAGCTGCTTCCTGGGGAGTGAACATTTCTCCATAATCTGTCTTCCCAAGAATATGCCTAAGCCTCATGAGAAAGAGTCTGAGCTATGAAATGAACTATAAACACATATGAGGAACTTTTCAACCTATTTCTCCCGAGAATACTAGATGTTTGTAGCTGCCGCACTTTCATAGGGCTAGGGAAATTTTGCAGTGGAAGCGTGAATTTTGTGCTTACCACACAAAATTCCAATGTACAGTGCAGATGAAGCCCAAAATAATTAGAAGCAGGCCAAACTCAAAAACAAACAAACACATATGACCTAGGGTGGTAATTATTTTCTACTCTGCCTTATTTATCTTTAAGGAATCTGACACTGAGTTTCTACGACACAGAAGTGG
Source organism: Chelonia mydas (assembly GCF_015237465.2). Lineage (NCBI taxonomy): Eukaryota > Metazoa > Chordata > Testudines > Cheloniidae > Chelonia > Chelonia mydas. The sequence continues at coordinate 128,668,097 of NC_051246.2, read as the reverse complement.
CAGGTCCAATCAGAGATTCGGCTGGTTCTTACAATTCAGCACCCTACAGAGGCCATAATACAATACCCCAAAGCATGTGGAAATTATTTCTCTACCTATTCTGGTGTGTATGAACTTGACAGCAAACTTTGATGGAAATTGAATAGGGGTTTATTTTTTTTCCCAGAGACTAATGTTCAACATTTTAATCTGACATATTTATCTAGTCCTAATTGGAGTATTTCAGCTCTTTCCAGAGGTCTATCAGAGTGGTATGGCTTCAGGGAGACATCTGGGATGGATTTATCTACACGACTATCTGCTTCTGCCATTTTGTCTTCTCGAGATTTTATGGAGGAGAGTCTGAGATGCCCTGCAGCAAGCCAGAAACTCAGTCGTGCATTTGGGTGAGCCTAACTCTTGGTTTTTGAATGCTTGGTGTTGGCAAAGCTGCACTTATGTCTCTGTGTGTAGCCATGACCAGAACGCATAACTGCTTCTCGTACACACGTTCATCACTTAGCCAAGAAAGGGGTTATTTACATGGTTAAACTCGTCTTTTATTGGTGCATCAGGGTTTCTCATTACAGCTGTAGGGTATGTCTACACTGCAGAAGGAGGTACCAACAGCAGAGGAGGTGCGGCAGCATGGACCCCAAGGCGGGCTAGCTGGCAGAGTGAGTAGCCAGGTTCCCAGGTGGGCTTGTACAGTCCCTGCTGCCACCGCTTCACGGCTATTGGTACTCTGCTGGCCAGGCTCAAGCTAGCTTGGGATGCCTGCAGGTCCTACAACCACACCTCTGAATGCAGCTACCACCTGATGCTTTGTACAATTAACCTGTGGCTTCCATTTTCACACCCAGTCTTTATAATGCTAACGAAAGTACCACAGCCAGGGTCACCAAGGACTTTCCAGTTGTCACTGTACTTCACATCCTGGCTACCCAGGACTTCAGTGTTTTAGCAAGAAGAGAACTCAGGACCTTCTGCTCCGAAAGCACAGGCTGCTTTCTCTTACTTGAGACCCTCCTTCAACTCTAGCAGCACTGGAGCATACAAGGCACATGCATGCAGGTCTGACACTCCATGTCTAAGAGGGCAGCGGGCATTCATCTGGCAGCATCTCATGCTCAGCTGTGATCCTCAACTCTTATTGCACTTACAGCTCTGCATGCAGATTGCCTGGAGTCCAGCCAGCGTTCCAGTCATGGGAGCACTCCATGTGCTGTCTGGGATCCATATGGACAGGGGACTGTGCCAGACAAGCTGGCTGGAGCAGCCAGGATCCCATCCCAACCCACGAATGGACAGGAAAGAAGAGAGAAAGGAAAGCCCCACTTACAGAGAAGTTATAGACATATTCACCTAAACTTAGGTTATGGGGATTGTTTACTTCTTAACAAAGAGGAAATAGTGAGTAATGCACTTCCAGTATCGATTTTTAAAACAAACAATTAGCTGTATTTACATTTGTGTAACTTTCAGGAGTCAGAAGAATTTAAAATAGTCACCAACAATGACTCACAAAGAGAAGTGAAACCAACTCCAACTCAACCAGCAAATATTTGCAAATCACTTTTTGAATGAGTGTGTCCTCTCCTTCTGCCTTCAAACCTCGGTGCTGCCCAGTTTACATCACCTCTCCCACTACAATATTGCTCATGTCTCATTATTTCATGACATGCTTATTTTTCTGACTTTGCCTACTGCAGTTGACTTTTCTTTGACTACCCTGTTTCTTCCACCTCTCTGCTGCTGGTCCTGAAAAATCAGAAACAGAGCGTATTTCCAAACTCATGGTGCAGAGATGCCAAGGAGTTAAAGCCAATGGGTAACATCTGCAAGAAAAAGCCGCCCTACTAGAAACCAGAAGAAATGAGAAGCAAACAAATCAGAGCTTGCAGTCTTCTTTGATCTAGTGGGCGCATTGTCTCAGAAGTAGAGCTGGGTGAAAATTTTTGGACAAATAGTTTATTCAATGAAAAATGCAGTTTCAGTCAACCCAAAACAATTCACAAATTTGACATGAATCGTTTGGAGCAGTTACAAAATGCCAGAGAAGAAGGAGGAGGAGGAGGAATTAGTGGTGTTGCTTCTCACCCATATTTCTTCATATAATCTTTCGCCTTAGCGGTTAGGCCTAAAATTTAAAAGCAACAACAACAAAGCTAGTTTCCAGTTGACCCACATCTAAAACTTTTTCAGCAAATCAAAACCCATTTTGTATGTTTGACTATTTTAGGTTTTTAATACTTTTAATGACATTGAAGTACGTTTCAAAACAAAAAATCTTGTGTTTTCAATCCAAAACGTAAAACCTTTCTTTTCAAAAGTGCCAAAGCAAATGTTGTTATTCTCTCTGATTTTTTTGTTATGTTTTTATCTTGAAAAATTTGGTAGTTTTGAGATTCACAAAATGTGTTGGTCGGCCTGAATCTGCATTTTTTCCAGAAAAATAGGGTTTCATCCAAAAAACCTTTTTGCTCAGTTTTAATTTCAATGAAATTATAGCTGTGTAAATATGGAGTAATGCAGTGGTGTATCTGGCCCTTCATTGCCATTTCATTGTGGCCACAAAAATTTTCCAATTTCCAAATGCTAGGTGTTAGGATTTTAAAATACTTGGACCCTAAAGGTTAATAGTTCTGTATTGAAGGGGTTCTTTATTATAGTTTCCTTGGGACACAGGAATAGCCAGACTGGGTCATGGGTCCCTCTAGGCCATTAGCCTATCCCCAACAGTGACAAGTAGAAGCTGCTTCAGAGGAAGGTGCAAGAAACCCTGCAGTCATTTCCCACCCCTAAGGCTCTGTTTAGGCAAAATGGTACATTGTGTGGTTTTGGATACGGAGGGCCCTAGGACTGTTTTAAAAAAAAAAAATCAAAGCTCGGTGTGATTCAGCACTGAATACTGTGTCTGCAGCTCACTGTGCTCGAGCTGCAGCCCTAGACTGCCTGAGGACATGAAAACTCGCCTCTCCCCTCCTCTCTGCCCAACGGTGGTAGAAGGTGGGACACACTGATGAGGTACTAAGTGCTAAATATGTGCTGAGAGAACAGCAATATCTTCACCCTGGATAAGGCTTGAAGGGCCTGACTGGCAACAAACCTGCAGTCCAGAGTCCTTAAAGGAAAAAGCTCCTTTTCTTTCTTAGCAGCTGTCAGGTCTCTACTAATGAGTATGGCCTGAACTCAATTCATGATAGCCCCACACCTAGCAGTATCCAAAGTTTCTTATCATCATACAGTCATGAAGATGATCTGTCTCCTGTGCCCTGCTTGTGGTTCTCAGGCAGAAACTACACCAAGCATATGTTCCTTCTGGCCTTTGCTACACTTGAAAGGGCAACACAAAGTCTCAAGTTTCTCTTTTGGCTTTGGGATGTGTTTCTTCTTAACCTACAAAGCGTTTGTCTGCCTTATGGGCCTAATGCAAAGCCCGTTAAAGCCACTAGGCCTCTTTCCACTGACAGCAATGGGATTTGGTTCAGGCCCTATTTCCTTGGCATTGTATGTGCAGTGGCACTTTTCTGCCTCTTGTTTAGCCCCCGGTTATAATTGTCTGACATGGTATTTCATACACAAAGTGCCCAAGGGAAGGGTTATTATATGCTGCATCTTAGAATGCTCAGGAAAATAACTCGCATATTTTTGCATATAGCAAATGAGCACTTTTAAAACATAAACTTCGTTTATCTTCGTTTTCTTTTTGGAAAGTTTTAAATATGGTGTGGTTCGTGTGTACAATTCCGTCATAAAATTATCATGATCAAAAGCATAGATCTGAGTCACCGTCACACCTTCTGTGCACCAGTTACAAGAAGACCCACATACTCCAACTATATGCAGGGCTGTAACTTTAATTTCACACTGGTCCTAATTCATCTTGCCATATATCCTTCTCCCTCATGTTACATGATGATAGAACATCTGTGGGTCCAGGTTAGTTGTTCTGTCGTTCATCCTTCCATGGCTCTGACTTGTCAAGGACAGCAAAAACTGAAGGGTGCAAGCTTCACCTGGGAAGAAGTGGCCATTTGAGAAGATGTTGTTATTTTGTACCTTTTCCAAGCTAGCATCTGGCACTTTCTATTAGTGTTCTTGAGGGCCTCTCATCCTCAAAATTGACTCTGTCTGTGCCATTTATATGGCCCCTATTACAGTAATATCTCAGCACCTGTTTTAATATACTTATCCTCACAACATCCCTGGGAGGCACGGTACAGATGGGAAACGAGGCAAAGAGAGGCCATGTGACTTGCCCAAGGTCATACAAAGAGTCTGTTGTAGAGGAGGGAGATGAACCTGCTTCTCCTGTAGCGTAGATGAGTGGTGGGAACAGTGGAACTAAATACCAAGGAATATCAACAGAACGGATACTGTCTTCAGGTAGTGGACTAGAAGGACTGTATATAATGATGAAGACACATGCAACACAGTGGAAAAAGCAGCTTTCGTTTTGAGCTGTGCCAGCACAAACAACAAGAAAAAAGGCTCTTATTGCTTTATTTTTATATGGCAAGATTTGTCTTTCATCCCAATAAGATGTGGTACTTCATCTTGTCCAATAAGCACATTGGTGGCAACAGGCCAATTTCTGCTCTGAGTGACACGTACGCAACCTTAAAAAGAAAAGGAGTACTTGTGGCACCTTAGAGACTAACCAATTTATTTGAGCATAAGCTTTCGTGAGCTACAGCTCACTTCATTGGATGCATACTGTGGAAAGTATAGAAGATCTTTTTATACACAAAAAGCATGAAAAAATGGGTGTTTACCACTCCACTACAAAAGGTTTTCTCTCCCCCCACCCCACTCTCCTGCTGGTAATAGCTTATCTAAAGTGATCACTCTCCTTACAATGTTTATGATAATCAAGGGTGGGCCATTTCCAGCACAAATCCAGGTTTTCTCCCCCCCGCCCCAACCCACTCTCCTGTTGGTAATAGCTTATCTAAAGTGATCACTCTCCTTACAATGTGTATGATAATCAAGGTGGGCCATTTCTAGCACAAATCCAGGGTTTAACAAGAACGTCTGGGGCGGGGGGTAGGAAAAAAACAAGGGGAAATAGGTTACCTTGCATAATGACTTAGCCACTCCCAGTCTCTATTCAAGCCTAAGCTAATTGTATCCAATTTGCAAATGAATTCCAATTCAACAGTCTCTCGCTGGAGTCTGGTTTTGGAGTTTTTTTGTTGTAATATCGCAACTTTCATGTCTGTAATCGCGTGACCAGAGAGATTGAAGTGTTCTCCGACTGGTTTATGAATGTTATAATTCTTGACATCTGATTTGTGTCCATTTATTCTTTTACGTAGAGACTGTCCAGTTTGACCAATGTACATGGCAGAGGGGCATTGCTGGCACATGACGGCATATATCACATTGGTGGACGTGCAGGTGAACGAGCCTCTGATAGTGTGGCTGATGTTATTAGGCCCTGTGATGGTGTCCCCTGAATAGATATGTGGGCACAGTTGTCAACGGGCTTTGTTGCAAGGATAGTTTCCTGGGTTAGTGGTTCTGTTGTGTGGTATGTGGTTGCTGGTGAGCATTTGCTTCAGGTTGGGGGGCTGTCTGTAGGCAAGGCCTGGCCTGTCTCCCAAGATTTGTGAGAGTGTTGGGTCATCCTTCAGGATAGGTTGTAGATCCTTAATAATGCATTGGAGGGGTTTTAGTTGGGGGCTGAAGGTGACGGCTAGTGGCGTTCTGTTATTTTCTTTGTTAGGCCTGTCCTGTAGTAGGCGACTTCTGGGAACTCTTCTGGCTCTATCAATCTGTTTCTTCACTTCCGCAGGTGGGTATTGTAGTTGTAAGAATGCTTGATAGAGATCTTGTAGGTGTTTGTCTCTGTCTGAGGGGTTGGAGCAAATGCGGTTGTATCGCAGAGCTTGGCTGTCAACAATGGATCGTGTGGTGTGGTCAGGGTGAAAGCTGGAGGCATGTAGGTAGGAATAGTGGTCAGTAGGTTTCCGGTATAGGATGGTGTTTATGTGACCATCGTTTATTAGCACTGTAGTGTCCAGGAAGTGGATCTCTTGTGTGGACTGGACCAGGCTGAGGTTGATGGTGGGATGGAAATTGTTGAAATCATGGTGGAATTCCTCAAGGGCTTCTTTTCCATGGGTCCAGATGATGAAGATGTCATCAATATAGCGCAAGTAGAGTAGGGGCGTTAGGGGATGAGAGCTGAGGAAGCGTTGTTCTAAGACAGCCATAAAAATGTTGGCATACTGTGGGGCCATGCGGGTACCCATAGCAGTGCCGCTGATTTGAAGGTATACATTGTCCCCAAATGTAAAATAGTTATGGGTAAGGACAAAGTCACAAAGTTCAGCCACCAGGTTAGCCGTGACATTATCGGGGATAGTGTTCTTGACGGCTTGTTGTCCATCTTTGTGTGGAATGTTGGTGTAGAGGGCTTCTACATTCACAGTGGCTAGGATGGTGTTATCAGGAAGATCAACGATGGATTGTAGTTTCCTCAGGAAGTCAGTGGTGTCTCGAAGGTAGCTGGGAGTGCTGGTAGCGTAGGGCCTGAGGAGGGAGTCTACATAGCGAGACAATCCTGCTGTCAGGGTGCCAATGCCTGAGATGATGGGGCGCCCAGGATTTCCAGGTTTATGGATCTTGGGTAGTAGATAGAATATCCCAGGTCGGGGTTCCAGGGGTGTCTCTGTGCGGATTTGATCTTGTGCTTTTTCAGGGAGTTTCTTGAGCAAATGCTGTAGTTTCTTTTGGTAACTCTCAGTGGGATCAGAGGGTAATGGCTTGTAGAAAGTGGTGTTGGAGAGCTGCCGAGCAGCCTCTTGTTCATATTCCGACCTATTCATGATGACAACAGCACCTCCTTTGTCAGCCTTTTTGATTATGATGTCAGAGTTGTTTCTGAGGCTGTCGATGGCATTGTGTTCTGCACGGCTGAGGTTATGGGGCAAGTGATGCTGCTTTTCCACAATTTCAGCCCGTGCACGTCGGCGGAAGCACTCTATGTAGAAGTCCAGTCTGCTGTCTCGACCTTCAAGAGGAGTCCACCTAGAATCCTTCTTTTTGTAGTGTTGGTAGGGAGGTCTCTGTGGATTAGTATGTTGTTCAGAGGTGTGTTGGAAATATTCCTTGAGTCGGAGATGTCGAAAATAGGATTCTAGGTCACCACAGAACTGTATCATGTTCGTGGGGGTGGAGGGGCAGAAGGAGAGGCCCCGAGATACGACAGCTGCTTCTGCTGGGCTGAGAGTATAGTTGGATAGGTTAACAATATTGCTGGGTGGGTTGAGGGAACCATTGCTGTGGCCCCTTGTGGCATGTAGTAGTTTAGAAAGTTTAGTGTCCTTTTTCTTTTGTAGAGAAGCAAAGTGTGTGTTGTAAATGGCTTGTCTAGTTTTAGTAAAGTCCAGCCACGAGGAAGTTTGTGTTGAAGGTTGGTTTTTTATGAGAGTATCCAGTTTTGAGAGCTCATTCTTTATCCTTCCCTGTTTGCTGTAGAGGATGTTGATCAGGTGGTTCCGCAGTTTCTTTGAGAGCGTGTGGCACAAGCTGGTCAGTGGGCATGCAGGGATGTTAGTAGATGACGGCTGAGTATGGACCAATTTATCTGGCTAGTTCGCGGCTGAATATTTGGTGGGCTGCGCTCTGATTGAAATGTTTTCTTCTTTAAACCAACCCATCGATGGAACATGCATGTACCATTGCTATAGTTGTTATGTGAATCTAAGGTATGGTATGCCTAAAAGTAGTGAATTCTCTAGTGTCAGATGACTGTGTTGCCTGATTCCAGAAGGAACATTACTGTTCTAATACCAGTAATGTACCATCTGGCATCAGAAGGTGCCGGGCCATAAACCCCCCCTCCTTTACCTCTGAGGCTCCTCAAACATTATAAATTATGATTATGTATTATCTATTATTTGTGTTAACAGAGAGCCTAGCGACTTTAGTCCTGGATCAGGTCCCCATTGTGCTAGGCTCAATACAAATGTAGAACAATAAAAAAGGCCCGGAGGGCTTACTATCTAACATGTTTGACTACAAAGCTGACTGAAAGCGCATGGTAACTTTGACCAGGCCTGTGGATGCTTTTGCATAATGACATCCAGCATTTACAAGGGTCTCCCATCTGTCTTTAGGAAATTGCTACCTCGGAAGCATACAAAGAAAGCATCAGGACACGGAAGTGGAGGAAAAGCAGCCAGAGTTGGAAGTGGGTTAATCGGAGAGGCTGAGTTAATGGAGATGGAAGAGGAAAAATATAACTCCTACTTTTCTCTCAGGGGCGAAAGGGGACTAATGGATTCAAAATCAGACGCATCCCTGCCGTGTATTTACCCAGTCTGAAATAAAAACAAGAAAACTCCATTAGTGTAATACATTTCTCACACAGATGCAATCCAACAGAAGCTTCTGTATGTAAGCAGACCAACCATTTCCCCTCCTCAGAGCATTAGTACGTTAGTGTCAAATTGGATGAAGAGGGAGAAAGGAGAAAATGAAAGTGTAAGGATTCTTGTTTTCTAAAAACACATCAGCTGCTTGGTACCTACAGAACAAAGAGGGTAGCACCAAGACTTCAGTGCTGAAGAAATCCTAGTCAGAGAGGACAAGTGTGCTTCCCAAGGTCTGTAGTTTCCATTGTTTGTTGTTCACTGGGTCCCGACCCAGATTTGAGGGACTCAATATCACCTTTAATCTTTGCAGCAGGAGATTAAGGACATCCAGGGCTCATGCAGGGGAAACAAGTAGAAAGTGGAGAGGACCAAGAGAAAGGATGGCACAGGACTAGGATACAGGAGTTCTGGGTTTAGATCTCTGCTCTGCTACAGGCCCTCTGGAGGAGGCCGCTCAAGACAACCTGCTGCCCAAGACAAAACTTCAGTGTGCCCCACACACTCACACACCTTGTAAGCCTAGGGGTGGCAGATTTGATCTCTCCACCCCTCCATGACTTGATTTGAGTGGCATTGCAACCTGCACACGGGGTCAGAACACCACTCAAATATGGCCTGTCTGTCCATCCCTCCATCGTGATGGAGGGATGGCCAAGCCATATTTGAGTGAGTGGCACTGCAACCCAATGCATGGGGTCACAACGCCACTCAAATGAAGTCATGGAGGAGCCAAGAGGCCAAATCTGCCACCATAGGCAGTTGTCCAGTTTCCTCATAGCTAGAGCACATTCTGCCCCACGCAACCTTGGGTGAGTCACTTAGTTCCCCATCTGTACAATGGGGAGGAGAATATTTCCTATACCTCTCTCTTGTCTACTTAGATTGTAACTTCCTTATGGTAGCGATTGTCTCTTACTGAGTGTGTACTGCATCTACCAGCACAGTGATGCCCTGATCTCAGCTGGGGCCAAGATGAACTATTGTAATACAACTAAGAAATGGAGAGAGAAAAAGGGAATGGGAGGAGACATAACAGACAGGATGAGGAGAGTAACAAACTGAGAAAAATATAGCCATAAAGGAAAGCAGGGAAAAAGCAAAGAAAGACAGAAAGAAATAAGAGACCGGAAACAAAGAAGCAGAAACAGAGGAGAAAGTGTTGAACAAGAACCAAAAATACAACTGTAGGAAACAGAACAGGGAAGAGTGGGAAGAAAGGAAATGGAGAACAAATCACTTAAATATGGAATAACGAGGTGGGTGAGTGTGATGGGGCAGTTGCCCCTCACTGGCTGGCAAAGGGTTAATAACAACCCTGGGAGCGGCTGTGCAGAACCCAGCCAACCAGAGGAAGGCTTAGAAGCAGCCAATCAGAGCCAGGCTGGGCACTATAAGAAGGGCTGCAGGGCAGTGAGGCGTCAGTCTTTCCCTGGAGCTTGAGGGAGAAGGCTGGTTACCTGCAGGGAGAAGCACCTGGGACAGACCAGTGCTGGGCAGGGTTAGGGGAGCAAGTGGAGCTCCAGCCTGGCTGGCTTCCAGACTGAGGCCTTGATACAGGGGCTGAGTAGGTGCTGGGGCTATGGGGAAGTGGGAAAGCAGGTAGCGGCAGAGGGGAAGGAGAGGCAGTGAGTGGCTGCCAGCTATAGTGTCCCTGGGTTGGGGCCCAGAGTAGCAGGCAGGCCTGGGCCTCCCCTTTGCCCCACTGGCCGCAGAGGGAGGTGGCCAGCCAAAGGACTGCAGCTTGCCCCTGAGCAATGGGCTGGACTAGGGGCTGCAGTTTGCCACTGCGGTGAAAGGCCAGGCAAAGGTCTGCCAGTTCCCGCAGAAGCGGGGAGACAACAGAGTTGGGGCACTGCCGGAGGGCAATGCCCTGAAGAGGATGTCACTGTCTGGGAGCAACGTGGGTCCCCCTAGACAGCGGAGATGGTGGAGAAGCAGCAACAGAAAGTGAGACATCAAAGAGGAGGGCTGATGGACAAAGCTAATTCCCAGAGCAACCAGCAGGAGGTTTCATGGTGGTGAATGCAACCCGTTACAGTGCGGTAATATCTTCTTTTGGCCCAACTTCTGCTGGTGAAAGAGACAAGCTTTTGTGCTACACAAAGCTCTTCTTCAGGGCTGGGGAAGGTACTTGGAGTATCACTGCTAAATGCAAGATGGAACAGATTGTTTAGGGTAAGTGGTTAACACATTTGAAAGAGACCATTCAGGATAAGGTGACCAGGTAAGACCCCTGCAGTAATTGGACAAAAAGGGGGAGCTAGTGGGTTACAGGTTGTTGTAATGAGCCATAAATCCAGTGTCTTTAAGACCATGATTTTTAGTGTTTAGCAAAGTTATGAATTTAAGCTCCCAGACTTGTCTTTCAAAAGTGTTGTGCAGATTTCATGTGAGGACGAGGGCTGGGAGGGCAGATACGGAGTGATCATTTTGTGGAAAGTGCTCACCCACGGGTGATATGTTGTGTGTTTTTCTTTTATAATTTTTCTGTGTGGGTTCATTTGAGTGCACAGTGATTGTCTGGATTCAACCACACAGTAGTTGTTGGGACATTTAGTGCACTGGATAAGGCACACCACGTTTCCCTATGTCATTAGCACCCACTTATACCACAGCCACCGGCTCCTCCCCAGCACTGCACATAAGTCTGTCAAGATATCTTGAGCAGTCTGCAGCCTTCACACCCAGCAGGGAAGTCACCATGCAGTTCTCCTGGTCATCGCAAACCCAATCGTCTACGTTTCTAATAATCAAATCCCCCATTACTATTACCTGTCTCTTCCTAATAACTGGGGTCCCCTTTCCCAGACAGGTATCCTAATTAAGTGTGAGAGGATACCACAACATCATCTGGAAGGAGGGTCCCAACTAGGGGATTGTTTCCCTCTGCTCGAGTTGGATGTTCTCCTTCCCCGAGACTTTCATCCTTCTCAACAGCACAGAGGCTGTCAGGCTGGGGATGGGGCCGCTCTGCTGTGTCCTGAAAAGTCTTGTCTCTGTACCTCTCTGCGTCCCTTTGTTCCTCCAGTTCAACTGCTCTGGTCTCGAACTCAGACCTGGTCACGGAGGGCTATGAGCTGCTTGCCCTGAATCCATTTATGAGCCACCTGGCCACAAGACAGGTAATCCTGTATGCTCCCTACAGTGCAATACACTGGATAGCCCCTGCTGCTGACACTTATTGGATTAATGACAGGTTTCAGAGTAGCAGCCGTGTTAGTCTCTATCCACAAAAAGAACAGGAGGACTTGTGGCACCTTAGAGACTAACAAATTTATTTGAGCATAAGCTTTCGTGAGCTACAGCTCACTTCATCGGATGCATAGAATGGAACATATAGTAAGAAGATACATATATACATACAGAGAACATGAAAAGGTGGAAGTAGCCATACCAACTGTAAGAGGCTAATTAAGATGACCACCAAAAGATAGTAGGTTTCAGCCTCGTTAGGAAGCGCTCAGCTTTGCCTAGCAGGCTGCCCAGTTCAGCACATGGCCCCCACCACCCTATAAAGATTAACCAATTTATTTGAGCATAAGCTTTCATGAGCTACAACTCACTTCATTGGATGCATAAAGTGGAAAATGCACTGAGGATGTTTTATACACACAGACTATGAAAAAATGGGTGTTTATCACTTCAAAAGGTTTTCTCTCCCCCCACCCCACTCTCCTGCTGGTAATAACTTATCTAAAGTTACCTGCACTTTCCAAAACTTCCTGGATTGTCTATGCACCGCTGTATAGCTCTCCCAGCAGATATCAGGGTGATTGAAGTCTCCCAGGAGAACCAGGGCTTGCGATTCAGTAACTTCGCTTAGTTGCCGGAAGAAAGCCTCGTCCACCTCATCCCTCTGGTCCGGTGGTCTATAGCAGACTCCCACCACGACATCACCCTTGTTGCTCACGCTTCTAAAATTAATCCAGAGACTCTCAGGTTTTTCTGCAGTTTCTGACCGGAGCTCTGAGCAGTCATATTGCTCTCTTACATACAATGCAACTCCCCCACCTTTTCTGCCCTGCCTGTCCTTCCCGAACAGTTTATATCCATCCATGACAGTATTCCAGTCATGTGAGTTATCCCACCAAGTCTCTGTTATTCCAATCACATCATAATTCCTTGACTGTGCCAGGACTTCCAGTTCTCCCTGCTTGTTTCCCAGGCTTCTTACATTTGTGTATAGGCACTTGAGAACTTGCTGCTTGTCCTGCTTTCTTAATATGAGGCAGGAGCCCTCCCCTTTCGCATTCTCTTGCTCGTGCTTCCTCCCAGTATCCCCTTACCTCAGGGCTTTGGTCTCCTTCCCCCGGTGAACCCAGTTTAAAGCCCTCCTCACTAGGTTAGCCAGCCTGCTTCCGAAGATGCTCTTCCCTCTCTTCGTTAGGTGGAGCCCGTCTCTGCCTAGCACTCCTCCTTCTTGGAACACCATCCCATGGTCTGTGTGGAGGTCTCAGAGCGATCCCTTAAAATGCTGTCAACTTTTTTTATTTAACTTTCCTTTCTTTTCTTTTCTCCTCCAGGATTTTCTCTCCCCTGAACTTCCTTCCTCTTTCCTTCCCCCGCCCCCACTCCCCAACGCCTAAGAACTTTCCTCTCAGAAAGAGCCTGTACCTTTCTGTCCCCCCTCAGGAACTCAAGTGGGAAATTGCCTTAGAAGTCAGGTTCTTGCAGTCTTGGCAGGTACATCTCTAGTGATGATGCTTTTTCACAGAGCCCTTCATTCTCCCTGCCAAACGGATTGGAAAACCCCAGATTTCTTACTCCTCAGATGTTTAAAAGGAACACGTAACTCCTTGAGATTGTTCCTCACTGTGCACTAACACTGTCTGAAACAATTTCCTCGGAGGTTCGTTGTGACTCTGAAGCTTTAGGCCACTAGTGAGGGCTATGGCTGCCCTCTTCTCCTATTAAACAGCTAAACTATCCTTCGCTGCAAGTGGGGAGTTACATGGTTGTTCGTCAAGCACTGAGAATGAGATCTGTCCTGGACGAGACACACATCAAAACAGGCCCCGCCTGCTAGAGTTCACTGTCTGTTGTCCAGACCCTTTAAACGCTTCAGCAGATGCATAATTTTACTGACAGGGTGTCAGATGTGGTCGAGCTCCCCTTGCTAGACTCTTGTCAGACTGCAGGGAGGGGATCCAAATGCTGAATCCCGCATGCCCTTTGCTTGCTGGGGCTGGGCAGGGTTAGACACTGGCCCTGGACTTGGTCCTCTGGGCACACACTCCAGGTGCAGATCTCCTGTCTGACACCCCTCTTGGCAGTGAGGACCCACTGATCCTATTGTCCAGGCCCTAAAACTAGTGCCATCTCCCCCAAGCCTCCCCAGCAGCTCTTGCATGTTCCCCAGAACCCCACTGAAGGGATGAGCTTTCTGGGTCATAGTCACCTCGTCAGGGGCGTGAGGTAGCAGATGCAAATAGACACAGGCTTAGCGAAAGGACCCATATTTCCCTTTCTCCCCCCCCCCCCCAAGCATCAACTCTGGTGCTTTTATTTGAATGCATGACCATCCAAGCTTAACAACCGTTAATTTTTATCCCTCTGCCACTATCCCTTGGAATTCCAGACCATCGAGGAGGTAAAAGGACATTGTAGAAGCCAAACAAACTGCAGATTCTAAATGGAGTTCTCAGCTCAATATAGATGCACAGAGCATTCATAATCTCACACAGAACTTGTTAATTGTACACAAACAGATTCCCTAAATCGTCACACATGGATATGCCCTTTGAGGTCAGTGGAGGCATTCTTGTGAGTAGTTATTCACATGCATAAGTCTTTGCAGGATAAAGGCCTAGGTGATAGATGTTGCACTGTAACAGTGAGGACACCTCACTGGGACTCATGAGGCTTGGGTTCTGTTAGGTAACCTTGGACAAGACCATTCATTGTGCATTGCTTTTACCAGCCCGCAAGTTCTCTTTTTTTCTATTTAGATGGTGAACTCTGGGGCACAGGCTGTCCTGTATCGTGTATTTATATGGTGCCCCAACGCAAAGGGTTTCTGACCTCAGCTGGGGCCTCTTGACACGACCATCATACAAATCATCATAGGATAAGACCCATTGGAACAAACAGAGGAAGGTATCAATTCAATATTTACCATTACTATATCTAGTCCCTGCTTCTAAAACATTTGGGCAGAGAACACTTGTGGCTGACCTGGGGAGGGTTTATGGGTCACGTAGAGGAAGTGATGCTTTTGGAGAGAATCGAATGAGGAGAGGCTATGGGGAACACTCCTAATTTTCTTGACACCCTTTTAGTTCTATCCTGTGTAATCTAGGATGGATAATGAATGCTCCTCTTCATTTCTCTCTGTGTTGAGGGGTTTGCATGACAGGAAATAAAAGCTTTGGTGTAATGATGACTGCCAAGGTCTTCCCAGATAAATCAGTAGAAAGCTGGAGCTGAAGTTTATCCATCTGCTTTTTGAGTATCTGATCACAGTGAGGCAAGAAGCCTGATCAGCTCAGCCAGGTGTTTGAATTCAAGGTCAAACAGGGTATCCTGTTCCTAAACTTAGCTCATCATAAGATGTGGAGCTAGAGATATGCAGCTACTCTGTATGTGCAATAGATGTCTTCAGAAGTTATGTACCAAATCAATATTTCCAAAGATCAAAAGGACCAACTGATGTAGGCCAGCACAGCTCCTTATACATCAATGGAGGCAGATTCATCTGAATTAGCTGAGGATCTGCTCCAATTTTTTTAAAAGACCGACAAAATTAAGTCAACCTTAAAAGCTGACAGTAGTACTTATATGCACTGATATTTAAAATCAAGCTTCTCTTGGCCAATCGTTTGGTACAAAAGGTTAGAAACTAAAATCAAAGTTTCATTTTGTGATCTACCACTAAACAGGTTAGCTGATTTCAATTGTTCCTTATGAATTAAAAATAACAAGAACTTTGTTTACATTTGGCCAAGATTTAGCCCAATACAACTTGACACTGCTGAGGTAATAAGCCTCCCTCTAAATCATAGTTTATAGTGGAAATACTAACTTAGCCTTAACTTAGCAGCCCAGATGACACTGTTGTAATACTGATTTCTTTTTGCTCTTTTGTGAGACTAGATAAAACATACCATAATTGCAGCCTACAGGCCTGTAATTGGGAGGTTGTACAGAATTTCACAGGAGAAAATTCAATGAAAAGATCCATTTTTTTTTTGAGGCAGCAAAGAGGAATAAATATGTAGGAAGGCCCCTGTTTTTCATGAAAAATCCTCTACAGTTCTTAGTGTGTGTGAGGATGAGAGATCAAATTCAACCAGCTTGAGCCAGCAATTGTACTGTATGGTATTGTTGTACAGAAGAGAAATATCACAGGGACATGCAGAAGGTTGTAGTGTATGGATTAAAGTCATATACAATAGAAATCCAATATGAGTCCCTTAAACACCTCTGGAAACCGCACCCTACATTACTATTTATTTTGGGGCCATAGTTTTCCACAAGAATAACAGTCTGGAGAGGTGCTGCTCAGTTGGAGAACCTCCTCTTCCTCAAATACACTTGCATTCAGGGACAGAGTAATTACCATCCTGTGTTCTCACACACCCCACAGTGTGCATGTCACACCATTACCATGTGACAGCCTAGTGCCATGCTGTGATACAGCATCCTTATAACAGCAATGCAGAGCAGTCTCAAGATGGTGCCAGTGGCTGCTTTGGCCTACATCCTCAAAGGTATTTAGGCACCTAGCTCCTATTGGAAAGCAAGGGAAGTTCGGCACCTGGCATGGGTTTAGGTGGTGTAGAGCGTTCCTTATCACATCCATAGAAGGATGAATCATTGCTACACACTTGGAAAGGGGCAAAGTCTGGCTCTAGCTATTTTCTGGCATGATGAAGCTGCTCAGGAAATGACTTGATCTCCATTGAAGGCTTCAAGACTTGCTGCTTGCCTTACTCATTCAAGCCACCTGCATTCTCCTTGCAGGCCTTGGGTAATCAGTTGGCCGTCAGTGTAGATTTCAGGGATGGGAGAGCTGGTTTTCTTCAAGTTCAGTGCAGGGACTCAGGACGTGATGAGAGAGTCTTCTTCACTGATGCTTGAGCACTGGGATGCTGAAAATAATTTTGTGGCAGTGTCTGCTGCTGTGGTGGAGCTGGATTGTGGTCTTTGTTTATGGCTGCAGCCGTGAAGAGACCACAGAGCTGTAGAGGACAGACTATATTCTCATCCTCCAAGTGTTGGTGTGCACTGTTTGCCATGATGGTAGAGATGGCCAACAATCTGTCATAGGAGATGGACAATCCAAATTTAAAGAAGGTCTCTACTAGGTCACTTTTTCACATCTGCGCATGAACTGTCAAATCAGTGTGGATTGGTAAAGATGTTTCTCACGCTTTATTGTGGTACAAACTTTGTGTTCCTTCATGGCAATGGACGTTGCTGTGTTTTTGCAACAGTTGTGCCAAACTAAGGGGAGCTGTATGAGTGGAAGCTTTTTCTGGATGAGTTTTAATGTTTGGACCATCCAATGTCATGGACATCAGGGCTAGTAGTGACTCGGGCATAGATTGTGCTTGACCTCCTGGTTCAAAAGATCCAGTAACCTGTGTTTTCACTTGAAACATGTCCCTTGGAATAATTATTGCTGTTTGGGACAGGTGAAGCACTTCTTCCTCACTTGTGTTCTCAGAGGGCATGTCCAATATCCTGGTTGAAGGCAAGAAGCACATCACATCCTGGAATGTATGAAAGGGCACGTGATTTTTAGTTTAGTGCTGTGAACACACCCAGCCAGTGTCACTCCCAGCTGTTCTAGTCCAGTCATGTCAAGCCCTGTAAGTTTAAAGATTGCAGCCACATCTTCATTCAGTCTTGTCTCTTCAGTGTATGCTCTCAGTTCAGCAAAGTCAATCCCATGAGACATCTTCTCTGGGTTGCTTTGCTCAGTTTCTTCTCTGTCTTTATTGTAGAGAGACACCAAATGGCTTGTGTGATACTTTGCTTCTTGGGCCACTAAGTCCACTGCACTTAGTTTTCCAAGCAAGTGCTGGTCTTACAGCTGAAGTGCACCCTTGTGGACTCGACTATGGATGCTGAGGGTGGAAGCTCCATGGAAGTCTTCTGATGGTATGTTCCTTTCACAAATAAAGCAAGCTTCTTTTTCTGGAGCTCCTTTGTGTTGGTCACTTCAGTGTGTGTATTTCTTCTGCAGTTCAACAGGGTGATCCAGAACTTTCTCAGTCCTTCCCCCCCCCCCCCCAGACATTTTAAGTTTGGTCCTGTTAAAGTTGATGTCGCAGAATTTCTGCCAACATTTATTGTTCTTCAGTCTTTTTCAATACCATCATCCTCTAACCTACAGACGTCTATGGGTATGGGAAGTGCATTCAGCTCATGGAAACATCTGACATTTTCTGCTAGAGTTTGATAGCCAGACCCAACATGCTCTTCTTTTTTTATTCCAATGGATTAATCAACCCATGTCTTTGTGACAAAGCTCCTACTTGCCCTGTGCAGTAGGGGAACGGGATGTCTCTGATGGACTCATCTCTCCAACAAGCTTGTATCTTTTTGACATGTTGGAGGCACTAGTAATAGCCAATAGTAATCTAATATATTTTGCTGTTTGTGTATAGTTACTATTAGCCAGTCACCAACTAGCTTTCACACAACCAAAGTAGCATCTGAAAGAAAGAGAACTGTGATTAAATTCTGCTAAGATCACATTGGCAATCAAAATTAGTACAATGTTTCCTTTCATCAATATTAAGGTCATCTTGGGGATTCAAAACCACAACTACATCCCTTGTATGTGCAACTATAAAACAGCATTATCTACTGATTATGGCCATGTTGTTAAAATGGCACCTACAGGCAACAAGGCATGAGTAGGCAGTAGGCAATGGCCCCATTTCTGGAAGTCTTTGTTAAATCAAGCCCTAAGACCGTGTGGCAAGCTTCATGGTTTTATGCAGGGCTTTGTAGCAGAGCCCTGAGCTGGAGCACGGAGCAGTGGAGCTGCAGGTTTGTGCCGGGAGCGGGAACGGAGCCGGAGCACAGCTCCAGAGCCCTGCTTTTATCATAAACCCCAAAATTCCATTTTTTTGGCACAAATCTGATCCGCTAAAAGGAATATAAATTCTCACCACATTTCTCTCAATGTCTCACTTTTTCAGTGGTCTGCCTTTGTGGCTAGTTAAAGATGACAATGTTTTGGCTGTTCTCTAGAACACGCAGAGTGATGGCAGGGAATCGGCTCCATGTTCAATTTGAAAACTGAAACCACCCACAACTCCCCTGGGAGTCCAAAGACTTCAAGCACCTCAAAATCACCACGGTCTTTGGAGGCTAAAGAGGTTTGGTTTTGTTTCTCTTTGCCTAATTGCAGAAAGGCAGAAGCCATATGGTGTTTGACCTCAGAAGGGTTTAATTGACACCTATGCTAAAGGTTGTTTGAGAAATAACACACGTTTTGTGGTGATTGTCACAGTTCCAGGGTTAGCTGCACCTCTGAGCCCTGTCTCTACTCTCTCTGAATGCATGTCTCTGAAGCCTCAGGACTATACCTCTCTTGGGGATAGGACCATGCGATTTCTCCCACTCATCCCCCAGGTCCTGGACTATAGCACCCTGTGTATCAACCATGCTTACATTGCAGTTCTGAGTGGGTTCAGGCCCCTGCAGTTCTTCCTTTCAGGAATAGACCTGGTTGAAAGTTTTCAACTGAAACATACTTCTGCAAAAAATGCAGATTTGGATCAGCCAAAACACTTCAGGAACTCGTACTGAATTCGCCAGAATGGTTTGTTTGTTTTGGTGTTTTTTTTTTGTTAAACCAAAACACCCAAACATCCATTATTTGTTTATCATTGTTTAAATTGAATTTTTTATTCAAAATGACTTTTCATTTAAAAATTTCCTTCAATTTTATTTTTTTTAATTAAAACCTTATAAAAGCTCAAACCTGAAACAAAACATTTCATTGACCCAAATTTCCTTTTTTTCACTTTCTGATTTGCCAAAAATACTGAGAAATCATCACCTCAAGTTGATCCAAAATGAATGTATTTTTCAATTTGTTTCAGAAAATGAATCATTCTCAGAGCTCTCTTTGGGAGTTTGTGAAAAGTAGGTTAGTGACCTAAACCAGTCTTCTTAAAACAGAGAATTTAGTTAACCCTATGAACAAAGCATAACACAAGATGAAAGCTTGTTCTCTGCCTTTCAGCAACCCCCTAGCCGTTGAGGTTTTGGTCCATTCCACTTCTCTCTCTCATTCCCTGTCCTTCAGGGCCTGTCTTTAAATCCAGCCACATGTCTTTGTTCTCAGTTTCCCAGGATTACACCTATCCAAAGTCAGTGTGGTGAGCTCCCCAGGGGGTCAAGCCAGAACATCAAACAAGGACACTGCATTGTCTTAACTGTCTTTTAACAACTCCCCCACCCAGTGGGTGTTTAAGGGATGTCTTATCTCAAGTCATCTTCTTGCCTTCATGTTCCTTTCCAAGCAGCGCTGTTGGTTTAATTCAGAATAGTCATACAGTAAATATCCCAATAACTAGGTCAGGATGCAGTATTCATAAATTATTACAGGTAGCTCCAAGTCCCACACAGTGAACACCTCCCTGAGGAGGTCTAAAAATAGATGAATGCAGTTATGAGAGATAAACATAGTGGTGCATAACTTAGTTTTGCTGCCTTTTCAATGAGGAGCTACAATTTATGCTCCCATTTCCCCCACATGGCTGGCCTTTTCCTGCAGAGCCATACAATCGAGCCTCAGGATTTCCAAATCCAGCATTTGATTGGGGGATGAATTCAGACATGTCAGACAAATCCCTCTAATCTCCAAATCATTCCTGACAGCCATGCTTGCTACAAGGATGTAATCATAGAATTGTAGGACTGGAAGGGACCTCAAGAGGTCATCTAGTCCAGTCTCCTGCACTCATGGCAGGACATAGTATTATCTAGATCATCCCTGACAGCTATTTGTCTAACCTGCTCTTAAAAACCTCCAATGACAAAGATTCCACAATCTCCCTAGGCAACTTGTTCCAGTGCTTAACCACCCTGACAGGAAGTTTTTCCTAATGTCCCACCTAAACCTCCCTTGCTGCAATTTAAGCCCACTGCTTCTTGTCCTATCCTCAGAGGCTAAGAACAATTTTTCTCCCTCCTCCTTGTTACAACCTTTTATGTATTTGAAAACTGTTATCATGTCCCCTCTGAGTCTTCTCTTCTCCAGACTAAAGAAACCCAGTTTTTTCAATCTTCCCTCATAAGTCATGTTTTCTAGACCTTTAATCATTTTTGTCGCTCTTCTCTGGACTCCCTCCAATTTGTCCACATCTTTCCTGAAATGTGGCTCCCAGAACTGCACACAATAATTCAGCTGAGGCCTAATCAGCGTGGAGTAGAGTGATAGAATTACTTGTTGGGTCTTCCTTACAACACTCCTGCTAATACATCCCAGAATGATGTTTGCTTTTTTTGCAGCAGTGTTACACTATTGACTCATATTTTGCTTGTGATCCACTATGACTGCCAGATCCCTTTCCACAGTACTGGTCACGCAATCACAGACATGAGGGTCGCTATCTTAAAGCAAAAAAACTTCAAATCCAGACTCCAGCGAGAAACTGCTGAATTGGAATTCATTTGCAAATTGGATACTGTTAATTTGGGCTTGAATAGAGACTGGGAGTGGCTAAGTCATTATGAAAGGTAGCCTGTCTCCCCTTGTTTTTTTTCCTGCAAACCCCCCCCAAGACGTTCTGGTTAAACTTGGATTATTGCTGTGCACATTGTAAGATGAGCTGTTGCCAGCAGGAGAATGAGTTTGTGTGTGTGGTTTTTGGAAAAAAGGGGGGTGTGGGGGGGGGGTGTGTGTGAGAAAACCTGGATTAGTGCTGGAGGTGACCCACCTTGATTATCATGCGCATTATAAAGAGGGGTTTCAAAGGGAGATGGGCTGTTGCCAGCAGGAGAGTGAGTTTGTGTGTGTGTGTGTGGGGGGGGGGGGGGAAGGGTGAGAGAACCTGGATTTGTGCTGGAAATGGCTCTACTTGAGGATCACTTTAGATAAGCTGTTGCCAGCGGGGGAGTGAGGTGGGAGGAAGTTTTGTTTCATGGTCTCTGTGTGTGTATATAATGTCTTCTGCAATTTCCACGATATGCTATGCATCCGATGAAGTGAGCTGTAGCTCACGAAAGCTCATGCTCAGATAAACTGGTTAGTCTCTAAGGTGCCACAAGTACTCCTTTTCTTCCTAGGCAGTCATTTCCCATTTTGTAGATGTGCAGCTGAGTGTTCCTTCCTAAGTGGAGTACTGTGCATTTGTCCTTATTGAACTTCATCCTATTTACTTCAGGCCATTTCTGCAGTTTGTCCAAATCATCTTGAGTTTTAATCCTATCCTCCAAAGCACTTGCAACCCTGCCCAGCTTGATATCGTCTACAAACTTTATAAGTGTACTTCCTATTTCATTATCTAAATAATTAATGAAGATATTGAACAGAACCAGACCCAGAACTGATCCCTACAGCTCCCAACTCGATTTGCCCTTCCAGCTTGACTGTGAACCACTGATAAATACTCTCTGGGAATGGTTTTCCAATCAGGTATGCACAAACCTTATAGTAGCTCCATATAGGTTGTTTCCCTAGTCTGTTTATGAGAAGGTCATGCAAGACAGTACCATAAGCCTTACTAAAGTAAAGATATACCACATCTACCACTTCACCCCTAGCCACAAGGCTTCTTACCCTGTCAAAGAAAGCTATTAGGTTGATTTGGCACAATTTGTTCTTAACAAATCCATGCTGACTGTTACTTATCCCCTACTTATCTTCTAGTTGTTTGCAAATTGATTGCTTAATTGGCTTTCTGGGTACTGAAGTTAAGCTGATTGATCTGTAATTCCCTGTGTTGAACTTATTTCCCCTTTTAGAGAGAGGCTCAGATATATCCTCAGTCAACTTCTTGAGTATTCTAGGATGTATTTCCTCAGGCCCTGATGACTTGAAGACATCCAAATTTTCTAAATATTTTAACTTGTTCTTTCCCTATTTTAGTCTCTGTACTTCATTTTCATGGGCATTAACTATGTTAGACATCCAATTGCTACTAAACTTTTTGGTAAAAATAAAAACATGATCTGTGAGTTCCTATATGAGAGAATTTCTGATAGAGCGGGCTCTTTAATCTAGCAAACGAGTTACAAGATTCATGATTGGAAGATGAAGCTAGAAAAATTCATACTGGAAATACAGCAAACATTGTTAAAAATGAGGGGAATTAAAAATTAGAACAATTGATTTAAGGTTGTGGTGGATTTGGTCACTTCAAGTATTTAAATCAAGACTGGCTGTCTTTCTGAAAGCTGTGATCTGGCTCAAACAGAAGATATGGGCTTGATGCAGGAATTACTGGGTGAAATCCGGTGGCCTATGCTGTACAGGAGATCAGACTAGATCATAATAATCCCCATTAGCCTTAAATTCTGTGAATTTACAACTCCATACTCAAATCCCAATGTGACTGAAAGGTTGGGTCAGGAAGGAGCATGACTATAATATGCAAAGAGGAGTCACTCTACTGTAGATGGAATAGCATCCAGGTCGTACATGCCTCTGTTAACAGCATGGTCTAGTGAATTGGCCATTAGCTTAGGTGTTAGGACAATTGGTTCTAGGCAGAGTGATCAGATGTCCCAATTTTATAGGGACAGTCCAAATATTCGGGGCTTTCTCTTGTATAGGTGCCTATTATCCTGCACCCGCTGTCTTGATTTTTCATATTTACTATCTGGTCACCCTAGTTCTAGCCCTGGTTCTTCAGTGATGATCCTTCTTTCTCTTTCCACTCTTTTTCTATTTAAATTATAACCTCTTCAGGACAGGCACTGCCTCTCATTGTGTGTCAGTACAAGGACCTAGCATAATGGGGCCTTGATCTCAGTTGAGGTCTCCAGGCACTTTTGATGACAAGCAAGAGTCTCTAATGTTTTTTTTTATTAAAAAAGAAAAAAACAAAAGTGAGTTTTCTCTCTGCCTGCAGCATGTCAACAGATTTTTGTTTTACAAACGGTACCATTTTTGCCCTGGATTTCTGAAGTCTCCCATTTGTATATCAGACATATTTTTGACACGCTTTGAATTTGGAGACCACAGTTCATGTTGCTAAGAAACATGCAGTACAGGGCATTTATTTCTGGTTCTTTTCCCCACTTTAGCATGAATCACAGAATGAGTCTAAATTCCTATTGAAGGGAGCAGTCTGACCTACTGTAATACCAAGACACAAGGGAATCATGTTAGCTAGCCAAAGCTGATAACTAGACAGCCTCTTGGAGGAAAGGTCAAAGTTGAGCTGACTTCTTATTTATTCTGGAAATGAGCGATCATGCAGCCCCATCAAGTAAAATAACACTCTGTGCTCCTACTGCTAAAATACAGACAAGCAAAAGCGGTACATCACCCTAGCAGCAATTCTTCCGTTATAATGATGCATTGCATATCCTAATTTGCAAGGAGTTAACAGCTGGTCAAGCTGGAAACCGGTTGGTAGCAATTGAGGTTTTGGCAGAAGGGTAGTGCTTTGTTTCTTAACACATAGTTATACTTGAAGCAACAAGTATTAGGATCAGTTGGTAACAAAAGGATTGAACTGATGAGCAGTGAAGCACTCTGGCTTTATATACTTTGCTTCATTTTCAAATCTGCAGCAGCTTTCTCTTGTATGAGCTGGTTTGATGTGCATGATGCAATGAACTGGTGGCATATAACCAGTGAAGTTTCTATAAGAAGCATGAACTTTGTTTTGAGGGTCTGTCTTCATTGCACATTGACTGGCACCTGTGTCTGAGCACTTGGGCTAGCCTCGCCCATGATGGGCATCTCCACAACAAATCCCTGTGTTACTATGTCCTCACTAAGAAAAGGAGGACTTGTGGCACCTTAGAGAGTAACCAATTTATTTGAGCATAAGCTTTCATGAGCTACAGCTTACTTCATCAGATGGCTTATGCTCAAATAAATTGGTTAGTCTCTAAGGTGCCACAAGTACTCCTTTTCTTTTTGCGAATACAGACTAACACGGCTGTTACTCTGAAATATGTCCTCACTGTTTCTGCATTCATCTTTGTGTATCCGGGGACATGTCTCCATGGTTCTTTGTGCTGAGACACACAAGGATTCTTTCCGAGTTAATTCGGTCAGTTGCAGAAGAACATGTCTGTCCTTTGTGGGACAGGCATGGAAGGACAATCAGCACTTGAGTGACTTTTGCCTGCTTCCTAACTGCAAAGTGGATGGGTTCAAGCCCAGGTGAAAGCAGAGCCCAGGCTCTAACCCACACCCTCAGCCGGGTAAGTTAGCCCTCACTTAACATGCCTTAGGTCAGAGGTTTTCCTATGTGGCTGCTGGGGAAGTTGGAGAAGGTTTGGGATAAGAACCTGGATTATCTGTGCAGATGAGATATATCCTGAAAGTGTCATAGATTATAAAGCCAGAAGGAACCATTGTGATCTTCTACTCTGACCTTCTGTATATGTTAGGCCATAGAACTTCCCGCAAATAATTCCCAGAGCAGATCATTTTAGAAAGACATCCAATCTGGATTTCAAAATTACCAGCAATGGAGAATCCACCACGACCCTTGGTAAATTGTTCCAAAGATGAATTATACTTACTGTTGACAATTTCCTCATTTCCAGTGTGAATTTGTCTAGCTTTGACTTCCAGCCATTGGATCACGTTAGACCTTTCTCTGATAGACTGAAGATCCCATTATTAAATATTTGTTGTCCTGTAGGTACGTATAGAGTGTAATCAAGTCACCCCCTTAACCTTCTCTTTGTTAAACTAAATGGATTGAGCTCCTTGAGTCTATCACTATCAGGCATGTTTTGTAGTTATTTAATCATTCTCCTGGCTCTTTTCTGAAAACCTCTCATAATTGGTCAACATCCTTCCTGAATTGTGGGCACCAGAACTGGACACAGGATTCCAACTGCAGTCACACCAGTGCCAAATACAGAGGTAAGATAACCTCTCTGCTCCTACTCAGGATTCCTATGTTTATGCATCCCAGGATCGCATTCATCCTTTTGACCACAGCGTCACACTAGGACCTCATGTTCAGCTGATTATCCCCACACACCCCCCACACTCCAAAATCTTTTTCAGAGTCACTGATTCCCAGGACAGCATTCCCCATCCTGTAAGTATGGCCTCCATTCTTTGTTCCTTGATGTACAGATTTACATGTAGCTGTATTAAAACACGTAGTGTCTGCTTACACACAGTTTAACAAGTGATTCTGATCTCTATCAGTGACCTCTTCACTTCATTGTTTACCACACCCTCAATTTTTGTGTCATCTGCTGACTTTCTCAGTGATTTTGTTTTCTTCCTTTCTTATAAAAAAAAAATGTTAAGACGTAGGGTCCCCACTGGAAACACATCTGTTTGATTCCCTGTTTACAGTTAAATTTTTCAGACCTAGCACTTAGACCATTTTTAATCCATTTAATGTGTGCCATGTTAATTTTATACCATTCCAATTTTTAATCAAATTGTCTTGCAGTCAAACAAAGTCAAACGCCTTACAGAAGTCACTATTACATATATCAACCCAAAATTGTAATCTCCTCCAAAAATCATTTAACAGAATCTGTTTTCTATAAATCTATGTTGATTTCCATTACTTACATTACCCACATTTAGTTTTTTTAATCCAGTCCTGTATCAGTCACTCGATTATCTTGCCCAAGATTGATGTCAGACTGACAGGCCTATAATTAGCTGGGTCCTCATGTTTATCCTTTTTAAAATTTGGCACAAAATTAAATTTCTTCCAGCCTTCTGGAACTTCCCCAGTGCTCCAAGACTTATTGAAAGTCAACATTAATGGTCCAGTGAGTTCCTTGGCCTACTCTCTTAAAACTCTGGGATGCAAGTTATCTGGATTTTAAAATGTCTAACTTTAGTAGCTGCTGTTTAACATCCTCCTGAAATTCTAGTGGGATGGAAAAAGCATCATATGAGTGTTCTCTGTTCCAGCTGTTTCTAGCTATCTATATTTTTCCTAATTGGGTTAAAATTAGGCAACATATGAGATGTTAACATGGGAGCTAGAGGGTTTAGATAATAGGTTAGCATAAGGTTTGAGGTTTCAGAACAGGGCTAGTCTGACAGTTTTATGGTTTCTCAATGCCTAACATGCTAAGACACATTTCTGGTTCTAAACTTTAACAAATAACTAACTTTCCTTTCTGAAGAATTCCAGATCTGCCATGCCACCCAGAGCTATCAGCATTAGTTCGCTTAGGGCCATGTTGCTTTAGCTGAACCTTAACTTTTTGGATTAACAGAAAATATCTGCTTTCCCCAGGAACTGAAAATCCTGTGAGATTTTCTGCTTCTTTCCATAGCTTGCATCTGACTCATTAAGCCCCCAGTCCTATAAAAGCATGATCATCCTTGACTCCCATTGAAATTAGTGGGAGCAGAGGGCACTCAGCATCTTGCAGAATTGGCCCTTAAATGCCAATATGGGCTAAGATTCTTCCACCCTTACTCACACTACTTACCCCCACATATAGTCCCATTGCAACCAGTGGGGTTATTTGTGGAATAGTGTACTACACAGCATGAGGAACGATCACAGAATCCGACCCATGACACAGCACCAAATCTGCTCAGATGTTGCTTGTGCTACTGTATCTGGTATTACATTGCAATAGACACTCCAGTCCCCTCTGCTGAAGTATATTCAGCCCAGCACCTCAGTTAAGTCATTCAGTATTTTGGTGTCCTTGCAAATCCCAGTAGATGCCTATCTGCATCTTTAGCTGCCTAAATACATTTACAGATTGGGCCCTAGGATGTCAGAGGTAGATCAAAGACTTGAACCCCATTCTCCCAAGTCCCAGGCTAGCACCCACACCATTGCACAATTTCTTTCCTGGACCCTTGGCCAATGAAATTTGAGCCCCCTAAATCACAGAATCATAGAAGATCAGGGTTGGAGCTACCCTAGAGATGGCTAAACTTCAGTGATCAAAGGCATGAGCTCAGTTTTAGAGCATTGGGGGAGTGTTTGAAGTGCAACTGTGCTTCCATTCATCTGATGTTTGTATTAATTGTTCAGTTTACCGCAGCAAAAATTAAAGAGGAAATGAAAGTCAGCTCAGCTCAGCTGATGAGTACATTTTGCGCACATTCCACGGAACCTGGCACTGTCACACACACTTCCTGAGACAGTGCAATTTTATTTTCTGCATGAGCAGAGCTGTCAGATCCTCTTATTTATATTCTTTATATCTTAAGCTAAATGAAATGTGACCTACCAAGTCAAGTGCCAGTATGCTGGTTTATTTGTCAGTATTTTAGGTGTATGATCATAACACTTTATGGTATTTCTGCCAACTTGCAGCTAATCCTCTTTACAGCAGCTAAGGTATATGAAAAACTTCAAGAGCCTACAGTATGAATAATAACAAACATGACAGGTATATACAACTGAGCTGCATTTACCCGGCTTGATACCTATTGCCAATATTTAATTTGTACTTGAAAAAACTGATGGTTAAATGGTGGCTTATGCATTTAAATGCCTGGATCTTAATGGATTCATAATTGGGATCTTCCGTGTGTGTGTGTGCTCCTTGAATTTGGGGGTTTATGAATAATATGTACACAATTAGGAGAATTTGCTGACAGTTAAAATGAAATGTTTAAGTATCTTGCATTATTTATATTATAGTAGACCTTGCATGCCTGAAGTGAAATCAGGTCTCCATGTTCTATGAGCTGTACAAATACAAACTAAGAATTATTTCCTGCATTGAAGAACCCACGCACTGTAGCTGGGATTTTCAAAAACACCTACGTGACTTAGGAATAGGGCTGGCTGGAAAACGAGAATTCCATTTCACAAAATACATTGGGGTTTGGAGCAAGCCCCACTGCAGAAGAACCAGCAGCAAGGTGGTTAGAGGCCACACCTGGGAGACCTATGTTTGCGTCTTTGCTTTGCCTGATGTGGAGCAGGACTTGAAGCTGGTTCTCTCCCCTGCCAGCTGAGTGCCTTACCCACCCAGCCATTCTGGGGCGTGACCCGCTTTCTTTCACTGGTTTTGACCAGAAATTCTATTGAGACCTAAAACTTTCCTGATGAAAGTTTTGTTGAACTCAGCACATTTTTGACAAATCAGCATTTTCTGACACAACAGTCTCGTTAAATTCCCAAGCAGTCCTATTGAGGATCACAAGTCCGACTTGCTTTCACTTTTGAAAATCCCACCCTAAATAGACAAGATAGGCAAAGGAAGCAAGGAAATACTTTTCTCCCCATGTCACCAATGGGAAAACTGAGTCACGGAGAGAGGAAAGTGATTTGCCAGCATCCTAGAAGAAGCCTGTGGGAGAGCTGGGAACTGTACCTGACCATCCTTCTGCTCTCAGGACTTTTAGAATATTGCAGCAAAGTATTCAGCTAGGTTTGGAGATCAGTCCTAGATTGCTCAGGGCAAAGTCAGGACTGGGAGCCATGGTTCCCATTGATTAAAAACCCTTCCATCCTTATTTCCTAGTATATTGCTAGTGACACTGCACAGTATATGGTGGTGCTCCGTGGCCTTCTGGCTTTCACCACTTGTTATACAATTTAATGGATGCCTGCACTTTGACAAAAGTCTCCGCTGTACATGCATTTGCTATACAAGGGAGGCCGTAGATCACCAGACCCAGCAGTGACAGGAAAGGTTACCGAAAACTTCCTGTTCTTTATATCTAAGTAGGGAAAGAGGAAGATTTAAAAATTCAGTGGCTTATACTTCAGCACACCGTTCCTGTGATGCAGGCTCTGATTCTAACCCTACAATCCAACCTAGGAAGGGGAAGTCACAACCCAACAGAATGTTTAATGAGTGTGCACAAGTCCTGCTCAATTTCCTTTGCTGGAATGTCCCTCCAGTATATTTGAAATCTACAGTAAATTATCAGTTTACTCTCCTTATTGCAGAGAGATTGTGAGTGAGGGATGAGTTCCTCCTGGTTACAGGGCATTATTCATCTTGCCGGGTGCCTCTGACTACCTTTTGCATCTCCGAGTCCAGAGACCTATTTCAGTTCCCAGTTAAGGAACAATCGGCACTCCTGATCACCTGCAAGAGCTGCCAGAGAGCCTTCACTTCCCCCCGCTCCTGAAGCTGAGATGGAGAATGAATAAGATGAATTGGCCCCACTTCCACGGCTTTCGCACGCACACAAGATGATTGCATTAAATGAAGTGGCCCAGGAGCAACTCCAGGAAAACGTGGCCAAGCTATTTCTAAGCCCTATACGCTGCATAACGAACCCCTACAGATATGCTTCAAATGACTCTTAAAACGTTGTCTTTAAGCAGCGAGGAAGGAATATAAATGTGATTCACCGGGAGAGCCGTAAACCCAGGGTTCCTTTTTTCCCGAAGAAGAGTGGTGAATTTCACTAACCTCAGTGGTGGAAATGACGGAACTATTTTTGCTCAGACTTCCCGCTCCCCCCCCCGCCCCCCCAAAAAAAAAAAAAAAATCAGTCTGAGGCAGAAACCAAGCATGTGAAGTGGTAAGTACCTGAGAACAAAGGATTCTAATTCAAGCCAGTTGGCACATTTTTGGCTAAATGAAATTTTGCCAAAATATGCTGGATAGTTGTTTGAAACTTTCTGGCTTCAGCTCCAATGTTTGGATTGCAGCAGAGTGGTTGGGAAGGTTTTTGAGGTTCGTGGCTCTCTTGCCTCTTCTGACCTCAGAGAGAGATTTAGTCTCTCTGGCCTCCTTATGTTGCTGGCTGTTTTTTGTTTTACAGTTGAAATCCTCAACCAAGAACTATACCAGGTGTTGTGCAGAAAGACTAAAATGAGGCCAATTTATCCTAGTGCACTTATAAACCATGGGTAATTTTGTTTTCTGTCACCCTCACATTGGCTCATAAATGGATTGAGCCTTAAATGATGAGTGTGAGTAAAAGAAAATCAATACTTTTCTTTCTTTGTAGGCATTCATTTGTTGTAGCTGTGAACTGGCCAGAACCCAGCACAAACCCTTTGTATCCTTACAATTGCTTGCTGCATAGCAGCATCCAGGAAGGATGATGGTAATCAAGGTAGGTTTGTATTATTGCATTATTTTGTGTTGATAATCGGATACCACTGTTCCCTGTAAAACCAAATCGAAATATTAATTCAGTGCTGGGAATACAAATGAGACTGGAGAAAATTATCAGGGCAATCCAAAAATTGTACCAGAAAAATATATGTTGCTGTCTGTTACCAGTATTTGCTGCCAGCCGGTTTCTCTGTTTCCTGCCAATGTGCTGAAAACTGTTTCAAGTCTGTCTATTAGAATGTATTGCTTCACAGCCGGAGGCCTCTCCAATCCCAATTCTTGAGCCAGAGATCAAACCGTAGAGACTCTTTAATGTCTCCAAGTGTTTCCCTGGATTCTTGCCCCTAGTCCTCTTTCACTTCTCCTGGCCAGGTTGCCTTCCTGACATCTCTTATCTCCTGTTCTTGCAGCTTTGGCAGTTGGAAGAGCATGGAGGCAGACGTTTGCAGGGTTGCTGTAAGTTGCAATCCTCACCACTGTGGTTTTTACAGGCTAGAAGTACTTGGTTGCACTGCCTGCCAGGCCTGCTGTATTTTTAGCATGTCATCAGTATGTTCCTCAGTCCTGCAGCTGCTGATTTTGCTGCAGAACCAACCTTCTCCCCCCCCCCACCCCCATCCTTCCCACAGCTCTATGGCCTACGCTACAGTGCAGAGGATTTGCCGGTGTAGCTATACCAAGTACCCTTCCATAGCTCGCTCCTGTGGATGCTGACAGGGAGCGTTTTCCTGTCAGCAGAGTAACACCATCCCCCAAAACAACATTAGCTATGCTGTATTGGGGGTACTGTGGGCATAACTATGTCAGCTGTGGGTTTTTTAACACCCCTGACCAAAACAGCTGTGCTGACAACTCTTTGCAGCAGAGCCCTGCCCTCTCTTGCAATGTTTAAGCTTTGATTTTTAAAATGTTTCTAGCCCTTGTGGTTGTGAAAAGGCTGCAGATTGCTAAGCAGGTATAAACCAACGTGCTGTTGTCTTTGCAAGTCTTCAGACACCCTGATTTCTCTCCCCAGCACTTGCCCTTTTGAGTATAATCTCTTACTCTTCCTGAGTGGGTCCTGGATCAGTCTTTGACCTTGTCCACACCGGAGGCGGCGTGTAAGTTGTGTAGTTACACACCACAGAGAAAGGCAGGCTACGTCCACACTGTGTCCACATATGGCAATGAAAGGCTCTGGCAGAAGGAAAATCTCCAGCAGTGGGGAGATGCCAGAGTCTTTCCCCACTGCATCGCCCTTGCCAGAGCCTTTTCCCACTGCCAGAGTCTTTCACTGTATTGGGGAAAAAGAAAAGGAGTACTTGTGGCACCTTAGAGACTAACAAATTTATTAGAGCATAAGCTTTCATGGGCTACAGCTCACTTCATCGGATGCATAGAATGGAACATATAATAAGAATATATATATATATATATACACCCACAGAGAAGGTGGAAATTGCCATACAAACTGTAAGAGGCTAATTAAGATGAGCTATTGTCAGCAGGAGAAACTTTTGTAGTGTCTGCTGTAATAAATTTGTTAGTCTCTAAGGTGCCACAAGTCCTCCTGTTCTTTTTTTAAGGGGATGTGCAGTGATTCTGGCCCAGTCCTGTTTGTGCTGCAGCATGCACTCAAATACCCTGGGGAATAGATGTTCAGTAACCACAGACCGTGATAGTGACAGTGCAGGATTGTTTGCTGGTAATTCCTCTTCTCAGCTGGGTTTGATACTGTATGAAATGACTCACATACGGGGCTTCCACCTCTTGCCTCGGTACCATGGCCGTCCCCCACACTGGTAGATCTCAGCATCAGTCATTTGTTCATGGACATTCTGCCTATTCATTTCATCACCTCGTTCTTCGTTGTTGTTATTTAGAGCCCCAGTCATGGACCAGCACCCCACTGTGCTAAGTGTTGTACAAACACAGCGCAAAAAAGGTGGCCCCTGCCCTAAGGGGCATATCCTGTAAGTATAAGCCCACAGGTGGACACAGAGTAGTGTTCAAGGGAACAAGGAGATAAGATCAATCAGCATGACGGGCTGTGGTCTCAGCACACCAGCAGCCTAACCATCGTCAAGTGTTGTGCGGGAATCGTGGCAAATGAATGGTTTGAGGACAGGTTTTGAAAATGAATAATGATAGCGAAGCAGATATTTTGGGGAGCTACTTCAAAGCATGGGGGAGCAGCTTGGGGAAAAAAGCATAAAGGTGTTTGTTAGGGGGCTTATTCCTTCACCCACTTACTTCCCTGGTCCTTCTCGCATGAACAGAGCAACAATACCCGAAGTCCAAAAGTGCAAACAATTCGATGTTTGTTGGGGTGAACTTCCAGCAAGCATGATTCCAGTTTCCTTCCTTAGTATCCTCCTTCCCAGCTCTGACACCACAGAGCCTTACACCTGTGTCCCTGTTCCCATTTCCCCTCTTTAGCAAAACTTGATTCCAATTTCCTTACCCCATTCCCTGTTCCCATTTCCCCCCCACTCCCACTCCCACCCACCCACTCACTTCCTGATTGACTGCAGACTATATAGTAATATAGTCTGCTTAGCTATACCTTAACCAATCATTTTCCTGAAATTTAACTAACCAATCCTAACATATTGTAACATGATTATGTAACCAATTATATCCCACCACCTTAATTAGTTTACACCCAGCAAAATTAATGATACAGCAGACAGGAACAATCACAGAACCAGACAGAGATTATACAGACAAACAATAGCAAAGTGGGAACTATAATGACAAAACAATACAGAAGTGAGGATTTCACATCCCAGCTATTGATAAGTGAGTTCTTGCCAGACAGGATGCTATCAAACTAAGTTTCCTTTTACATCTTCTAGGCACTTCCCTTTCTCTAGAGGCGATAGGCATTATCAGGACAGGATTGTATCCTAACACCCCAAGAGCACCTTCTTTCAATGTGACTAGTTTGGGATGTGAGGATGTGACCGGTCGCTTCCCAGCTTATGGCTGCCTCTGTTGCTTAGCCAAAGGCCTTAGCCTAAGAACAGGGCCTCAGACTGTCACAGGGAGAGAAGGCCTTTGCACTGGCAGTGATTTTGATTCTTTCTTTTATACCTCTAGAACTAGCCAAGTGATAAGAATACACCTAAATTCTTAGAGTATAGGCCTCTACAGACAGACCTGAATATCTATATCCTAAAAGTGTTTGTTTGCAAATGTAACAAGTGCGTGATAAAGGCCGGCATCATGGGCCAGTCGTAGGTGGGAGTGGACAATTCGATAGTGAGAGAGATGCTAGGTCCAGTGGGGACAGATTGTGAAGGGCCTTGAAAGTGAAGGCAATTATTTTAAGAGAAGGGGGAGCAGGTGGAAGGGTTTAGAGAGGGGCGATGTGGTAAAAGCAATAGGTTGGGGAAATTATTTTTGCAGCAGTGTTCTGAACGCATTTGCAAAGGGCAAGGTTGTATCTGTGAAGGTCAGTGAGAAGTTAACGAGATGCGAGTTGATGATGGGTGCCTGGATGAGTTTTTGCTGTGCAGCTGGATTAAAAAGGCTGAATCTTAGAGATCTTAGGCAGAAAGAATCAGCGGGGTTTAGACATGGTCTGGATGTGAGGATCTAGACAGAAGCTATTTCCCCTTGTACCACTCACTAAGATTCCTTTCTGACCTTGAAATTCATCTTTTCAAATATCTCTAGCTAGTGTAGACACACCCAGGTCCACCTGCTTAATATCAACCAGATGTGAGGTAGCTGAACATGTGATTTTTCTTCTGCTGCTATTTGTGTTCTAGTCTCTAATCCCACCACTAGACCCCAAAGAGACAACTATTTTGAGAGAGCAATTTGCAAGTTAATGCAGAGATCTGCTTCAAGCATATTGTGATCCAGAGCAAATAGCCTTCAGCCAGCAAGCTGGTGAATTGATGTGCGATTCCAACCAGTGAAGAGATATCTTTGCCGTTGATTGTGAGGGATAGAGAAGAAAATCAGTCTTTTGTGTACTTGGAATTGCACATATAGATAGAAGGGTAGATTGGAGAAGGAAGTATCTAGCTATCTTGGGGTTTTATACTGCTATATACTATATGGTGCTGCTGATGTATTGCTAATCAAACGTAAGTGCTTTGTAACAGAAAAGGGAGCAATTGTATTTGTATGTATTTATTCCTACCTTTGTGAAGGCTGGTTATCAAAAAAGTAGTGTATTTTAACCCAGAGTGTATTAATAAATATAATATGTATTACAGTAACCCCTAGAAGCCAGAGCCCCGTTATGCTATACGCTACACAAACATATAACAAAGAAAGGAAATCTTTTCCCCACTCTAGCTGTCAGACTATAGACAACAGGTAGATACAAACAATTGGGGGGAAGCCCAAGGAAACCATGAAATAACACTGGTCGGTGTCAAAAGTGGTGATGTTCAAAGCAAACCATCTGTTTAACTGGTGTGGGTTTTTGTAGCCATCTCAGGCATCCGATGTAGAGTTCATGAATGGGCAACTGCATAGACAGTGTATTGAACGGCTTCAGAAGGGGGGATGGCTTAAGGCAAAGCAGCAGGGTGTTTCTGGAACATTTTGGAAGGGGAAATCAAACCATTCAGTCTAGGTCAGGTGTTCCTGCCTGCCTGAGTAGAGTTCAGGTAGGGAGTAGAGTAGTGGGAAAATGGGGCTTTTAGAAAGCTTGTTGTGGTCCCTTGATGCTCAGCCACCCATAAGTTCCCACCCTGATGTGCCACCTACTTCCCCTATGACTGGGGTTGAAGGGATGGCTGGTGCAGTGGCAGCTGTGTGCCACCGGAGAGGTTCCCCTACAGAGGGGGTATTCTCCACTGGCTACCACCAGCCATTTAAGTCAACTGTGTGCCAGCTACACAGTGCAACATGGACGTAGTGAACCAGAGAATGCGTGCCTAACCCTATGTGATTGATTAGAGAACATCATTGTAGTAACCTGCAACTTCTTTCAATGACAAGAGATTTCTGCCACATGAGGAGCACAGTAAAATACACTTAGGGCTCAGCTGTGATTTAAAGCTACCTCATTCTCTAGGGGGCAGTGCAGAGTGGCAGTACCCCAGCAGAACCTCTTTGTGGAGCTTGAGCACACATTCACTTTCCTCCTTACCCAGCAGGACTTCCTTCAGTGCCAGAATTTACTTACTTATGTTTCTGTGCCCTCTGCGCTAGGTGGAAGCCTGTGTGTGTGCACCGTGCAAAGGGTGGATGCTCAGTGTTGTTGCCAGGCCTTTTTGCATCTGTTCCGTAGCAGAATAGCGCATGCAGGATGAAAGCCTAAGTGAGAGAGATCTCTGACATTGCGCCAACATACCTGAGCAAAATCAGCAAGGTTAGCGTGTCCTAAACCCATCATCTGCAGCAATTGCATTAATTACAGATTCTCCACCGGTGTAAATCAGTGGCATTGGAACCACCCTGATTTACAGCAGCTGAGAATCTGGTTGGGCATCTTTATCGGGATATAAATTGCAGTAAGCTTTGTGTCTTTCCTAGTCCTTTACTAAAAGCTGATCTCGACTACTAGAATCCCCTGCAAGTGCAAGCCGGGGGCTGGGTTAGTAACTTGTGCACCGATATTTTGAACGTTTGTTATATAAGCATAGCAGACTGAAGCCCTGCTTTATGACAACGTTTATTTCTCAAGATTTCCCAAATAATTATTGTTAGGTATGTCCATAAGTTTCCCATAAAAGCCATAATTATTCCTCAAGGAAGCCAAATAGTATCAGAAGGTTCTTATAACGATCCTAAAATGAATACTGGTAGGTACTATATAAGGGACAAATCACCATTAAAATAACAGTACATCATGACACCACTACTGAGCCTGTCCTATCTCTGTTAGGAGAAAATAGTACCTACAACCTGAATTTCTCTTTAACAAAATTTACCTAAGTAAAACAGACAGCATGGTTAGTAAATGTTGTTAGCTAACCTTCACCCCCCCTCACATTAATGTGTTTTAATCAGCATGCTGTATTTCCCAGTCTGAAACAGCTCTGTAAATTCTTTCATTCTGCCTTTGCAGCACTATTGCAATGTCATAAACACATGTCGGACCATGATGTTTTCAACATATCCAACAGTGCGGGTTAAAAAAACAGAAGCATTTTCACTGTGAACCTCAGAATTGCTTAGACTTTCTCTCCCCCTGAAGTTCAGAAGGCTTCACAAGTAGTTCAGGGATCATGACCTAGACCAATCATGTATTATTAGAATCATAGAATAGCAGGGTTGGAAGGGACCTCAGGAGGTCATCTAGTCCAACCCTCTGCTCAAAGCAGGACCGATCCCCAATTTTTGCCCCAGATCCCTAAATGGCCCCCTCAATGAACTCACAACCCTGGGTTTAGCAGGCCAATGCTCAAACCACTGAGCTATCCCTCCCCCTGAAAAATTTCAGATGAGACTTTTCACCTACTTGTTTTTGGTTTTTGATCAAAAGACAATCTGAACAAACAAAATGTGATCCATTGCAACATTTTTGAAATTAAACATTTTGATTTTGCTGGTTTGAAACAGCTTTTCGTTTGGAATATTTCAATTTTTTTTTTTTTTTTTAAAGATTAGGAAACCTCAAATGAAAGGAAATGTTTCGTTTAACCCAGAATTTATTTTCCACTCTTTTGGTTAACTGAAACATTGAAAACTTGAAACATTTTCATTCTGGTTTGGCCCAAAAGAATCTTTTTTTTTTTTCCCCCTCGGTTCAGCCAGCGAACTGAAAAATCAGTTATCCACACAGCTCTAATTATATTGCCCTTTTAATGCAGGGCAACCCAGTTTGCAAATGACAGCATCTAAGTTACAGTACCCAACCCTTTACCTGGGGCAGGCATTTAAAATGAGTGAGTGCCCATTTGTCAAACTGGGTACTAATTTAGACAAACAAATTGAAAAGGTAGGTTCACAGTATATTTTATGTCATGTTTTTTTGGAAAGCATCAAATCTAACATCTTTATCCCCCAGCCTCAGTCGGGCTCAAGTGCAAAGGGTCACTGTCAAGGACATTTTTTTTAAAATGAACATTGCATTCTCTTTTACCTATGAAAATATGCAGCTCCAGTATTGTATGTTACCCGCATAGCTATGCAAAATCAGCACTGCTCACCTCTACCCCTTGAACAAAGGTGTTGTCAGGTGCAGAGTAGTTTCCCCTCTCATTTCAAGAGTTCATGCAAAGTTACTTTTCAAATTTATTTCCCAGAATGATTTATTTTTTCAAATATACGTTGTTTAAGAAAATATATATATTAAAAACCAGTTGTGCATTCTGCCATGTGAGCCGCACGTTCTGCTTCTTTGAGGTTCTGATTATAAATGAATTTGTGGTTGCGTAAACACCGTAGTGCTGGGCAATGTCTCGCTATCTGGTTGGTTTTTTGTTTTGTTTTTTAAATGCAAAGATCAACACATTTTGTATAAAGAAAGGACAAATAAAGGAGAGGTTTGTGAATAGGAAATCACCCGTACATAATTCAATGCGTTTGAAAACCGGGGCTGCCTGTTGTGGGGACGAAAAAGTCAAGAAACAATGCAGCTCTATTTTTAAAGTATAACAAGACAGCCAGAGAGAACGTGAGATTAAATGTATATGATCTTTATATTAAAGCAAAACAACTTGCCCAGACACCCAGCAAGGACACTGAAGGAAACACAAAAAGAAAAGGAGGACTTGTGGCACCTTAGAGACTAACCAATTTATTTGAGCATAAGCTGCTGTATATCATTTCGAGAGGAATCGTCATCGATGACGCTGCACTCTTAATTGCCCTGGCAAATTAAGGCACTAGTGCCTCAGCAGTTGTGTCAACATAATGTGTGGACATAATTTTACAGAGAAGAGAGGATCCATTGAATTCAAAAGGCAAGAGTCAAAATTTCCAAGACCAGAAAGAATAATGGTTACCATCTAGTCTGACCACCTGTGTAAAACAGGCCCTAGAATTTCCCCAAAATCATATGTTTCAAGTAGGGCATATCTTTTTAAAAAAAAATCTAGCCTTGATTTCAAAATTGGCAGTGATAGAGCCTTGTAAATTGTTTCAATGGTTAATTACGCACGCTGTTAAAAATGTACGCCTTTTCTGAATTTTTCTAGCTTTAACTTCCAGCCATTGGATCATGTTGTCAGCTAGACTGAAGAGCCCATTATCAAATATTTGTTCCGCATGTAGATACTTATAGACTGTGATCAAGTCACCCTTTAATCTTCTGTCTGTTAAATTAAATAGATTAAGCTTCTTGAGTCTATCACTATAAGGGATGGAATACTTGTGGCACCTTAGAGACTAACCAATTTATTTGAGCATGAGCTTTCGTGAGCTACAGCTCACTTCATCGGATGCATACTGTGGAAAATACAGAGACATTATATACACAGAGACCATGAAACAATACCTCCTCCCACCCCACTCTCCTGCTGGTAAGAGCTTATCTAAAGTGATCACTCTCCTTACAATGGGTATGATAATCAAGTTGGGCCATTTCCAGCACAAATCCAGGTTTTCTCACCCTCCGCCCCCCCTCACACAAACTCACTCTCCTGCTGTTAATAGCCCATCCAAAGTGACCACTCTCTTTACAATGTGTATGATAATCAAGTTGGGCCATTTCCAGCACAAATCCAGGTTTTCTCACCCGCCCTCCTTTTCCAAAAACCACACACACAAACTCACTCTCCTGCTGGTAATAGCTTATCCAAAGTGACCACTCTCCTTACAATGTGTATGATAATCAAGGTGGGCCATTTCCAGCACAAATCCAGGTTTTCTCACCCCCTCCTCCCACACACAAACTCACTCTCCTGCTGGTAATAGCTCATCCAAACTGACCACTCTCCCCACAATGTGCATGACAATCAAGGTGGGCCATTTCCAGTATAAATCCAAGTTTAACCAGAACGTCTGGGGGGGGGGGGGGTAGGAAAAAACAAGGGGAAATAGGCTACCTTGCATAATGACTTAGCCACTCCCAGTCTCTATTTAAGCCTAAATTGATAGTATCCAATTTGCAAATGAATTCCAATTCAGCAGTTTCTCGCTGGAGTCTGGATTTGAAGTTTTTTTGTTGTAAGATAGCGACCTTCATGTCTGTAATTGCGTGACCAGAGAGATTGAAGTGTTCTCCGACTGGTTTATGAGTTGGTGTGTGTGGGGGGGTGGGGGGTGAGAAAACCTGGATTTGTGCTGGAAATGGCCCACCTTGATTATCATGCACATTGTAGGGAGAGTGGTCACTTTGGATGAGCTATTACCAGCAGGAGAGTGAGTTTGTGTGTGTGTGTGTTTGGGGGCGGGGGGTGAGAAAACCTGGATTTGTGCTGGAAATGGCCCACCTTGATTTTCATACACATTGTAAGGAGAATGGTCACTTTAGATAAGCTCTTACCAGCAGGAGAGTGGGGTGGGAGGAGGTATTGTTTCATGGTCTCTGTGTATATAATGTCTTCTGCAGTTTCCACAGTATGCATCCGATGAAGTGAGCTGTAGCTCACGAAAGCTTATGCTCAAATAAATTGGTTGTCTCTAAGGTGCCACAAGTACTCCTTTTCTTTTTGCGAATACAGACTAACACGGCTGTTACTCTGAAAACTATAAGGGATGCTTTCTAATCATAGAATATCAGGGTTGGAAGGGACCTCAGGAGGTCATCTAGTCCAACCCCCTGCTCAAAGCAGGACTGATTTCCCGCTCCCCCCCCCATCTCTAAATGGCCCCCTCAAGGATTGAACTCACAACCCTGGGTTTGGGAGGCCAATGCTCAAACCACTGAGCTATCCCTCCCACCAGCAGTAATCTTTTAATCCTTCTTGTGTGGCTCTTCTCTCAACCCTCTCCAATTTATCAATATCCTTCTTGAATTGTGGGCACCAGAACTGGACACAGGATTCCAACTGCAGTCACACCAGTGCCAAATACAGAGGTAAGATAACCTCTCTGCTCCTACTCAGGATTCCTATGTTTATGCATCCCAGGATTGCATTAGCCCTTTTCGCCACAGCTTCAAACTAGGACCTCATATTCAACTGATTATCCACACATACATCCCACACTCCAAAACCTTTTTCAGAGTCACTGATTCCCAGGACAGCATCCCCCATCCTATAAGTATGACCTCCATTCTTTGATGTATAGATTTACATTTAGCTGTATTAAAACGTATATTGTTTGCTTAAACACAGTTTAACAAGTGATTCTGACCTCTATCAGTGACCTGTCCACTTCATTATTTACCAGACCCCCAATTTTTGTGTCATCTGCCAACTTTATCAGTGGTGATTTTATGTTTTCTTCCAAGTCACTGAAAACCTTTAAGACCAAATTTTCAGTCATCTACTTGAAATCAGTGGGAGCTAGGCACCTAAATACCTTTGAGGTTCTGGGCCTTAGACTCATATGTCTCACTTAAAGGCAAAGGGACTTTGGCACTTTGAAAATTATTTCCCTTAGTTACATTTTTGTGTACAAACTGCTTTCTTAATGAGAACAACATACAAGAAGCAAACCACAATCATCTCCTGCACTGGCGCCTGCGACCTGCTCCTCTTTGTTCTTCTGCATCACCTTGCTACCTTGCAATGTCCGAACTGCTGCTGCCCAAATCACCTTTCTCGTCCTTCATCTTGGCCCTGTCACTTCTCTGCCTTCAGATTGCTTCATTTCTTCCTCAGTGCACTACACATCCTGCTCCAGCTTTGAAGACCCTCAATTGACTTGTATCATCTCTGACCTCTTCTCTGATGCACATTGACTTTTCCCTTCTGCTCTTCCCAAGACATGAATGTAGATGGCCCCTCTGTCCTCCCCGTCCCTCCCAGGCTCTCTTCCATATGGTCCCAATGTCCTCCTTAAACAGAGGCATCAAGCCATCTCCCTGGCATCATTCAGATCCCTCCCATAAACTCACTTCTGCCATGCTGTCTAGGAGAAATTAGTTTATTGATAATAAACTAGGCAACTAATGTATGCCAACCACCAAGCTAGGTATGTACCAATGTTGTTGGTGATCATCATCATTTATATTATGGTAGCACTCAAAGGATCCAAGTAGATTGAGGCCCCATTGTGCTGGGCACTGTACAAGCACAGATGAAGAGATGGTCTCTACCCTCTTATACTCTACTCAATATAGTCCTGTTCTTGAAATCCATGTTCTACATCTCTTCTTCTCTTTCTTTTGTCCACTTATGCCCTTATTAATGGTCTTGTCTACATTTAGATCTCAGCATTTAAGTACATGCAAACCATTAACTTTACTCACATAAGCAGTCACATGAGTAAAGGAATGCACGTTTCATAGAATTATAGAAATGTTGGACTGGAAAGGACCTCAGGACCTCAGCTAGTCCAGCTCCCGGCATTGAGGCAGGATCCAGTAAACCTAGACCATCTGTGACAGGTGTCTTGTATAATCAGTTCTTAAAATCCTCCACTGACGGCGATTCCACAGCCTCCCTTGGAGATCTTAACTACCCTTATAGTTTAAAAGACTTTCCTAATATCTAACCTAAATCTCCCTTGCTACAGATTAAG
The DNA here is from genome assembly GCF_015237465.2 of Chelonia mydas. NCBI lineage: Eukaryota > Metazoa > Chordata > Testudines > Cheloniidae > Chelonia > Chelonia mydas. Next base: position 128,626,071 of record NC_051246.2, on the reverse strand, counting down.
CCCATTACGTCTTACTCTCTCTTCAGTGAACATGGAGAACAAATCAATCACCGTCCCCTTTCTACAAAAGGAACAGGAGGACTTGTGGCACCTTAGAGACTAACAAATGTAGTTGAGCATAAGCTTTCGTGGGCTACAGTGCATCCGATGCATCGGTACAGTACATCGGTGCATCCGATGAAGTGAGCTGTAGCTCATGAAAGTTTATGCTCAAATAAATTCGTTAGTCTCTAAGGTGCCACAAGTACTCCTTTTCTTTTTGCGGATACAGACTCACACGGCTGCTACTCTGAAACCTGTCCTCTTTCTAATGACCCGTAACAGATTTGAAAACTGCTCTCAGGTCCCCCTCAGGCTTCTTTTCTCAAGACTAAACATGCCCAGGGTTTTTTAACCTTTCCTCCTAAGTCAAGTTTTCTAAATCTCTGATCACTTTCCTTGCTCTCCTCTGGACTCTTTCCAGTTTGTTCAAATCTTCCCTAAAGTGTGGTCCCCAAACTGGACCCAGCACTCCATCTGAGGCCTCACCAGTGCCAGGTAGAGTGGAACAATTACCACTCTGTGTTACATATGACACTCCTGTTAATATACCCCAGAATAATATTAGCCTTTTTTGTAACTGCATCTCATTGTTGGCTGATATTGAGTTTGTGATCCGCTATAACTCCCAGATACTTTTCAGCAGTACTAATCCCTAGCCAGTTATTCCTCATTTTGTACTTCTGCATTTGATTTTTTTTCTTCCTAAGTGTCATATTTTGCCCTTGTCTATATTGAATTTCATCTAGTTGGTTTAAGACATATTCACCACTTTGTCAAGGATGTTTTGAATTCTAATCCTGTCCTCCAAAGTACTAGCAACCCCTCCCAGGTTGGTGCTGTGTGCAAATTTTATAAGCATCTTCTCCCCTCCATCATCCAACTCATTAATGAAAACTTTGAACAGTACCAGACCTAGGACAGACTCTTTGGTACCCCACTAGATATGTCCTCCCAGTTTGACAGTGAACCGTTGATATCTACTCTTTTGGAACAATCTTTCATCCAGTTGCGCACCCACCTTACAGTAATTTAAATGCCACATTTTCCTAGTTTGAGAAAGTCAAAATATATCATGTCTGCATCTTCCTCCCTATCCTCTAGGCCAGTAACCTTGTCAAAGAAGGAAATTAGGTTTGGCATGATTTGTTCTTGTTTCAGTGGTGCCAGGACAAACCACGGTGACTATGCACTCTTTAGGTCAGGAACTATATCTTTGTTCCAGGCAGTGTCTAGCATATCTTTGAATGTTCATGAATAATAAATAGTAATAATAAAAAATAATTTCACATCATGTTCCAGGCATTCATTGCTAGTTCTCCCAATATACAAATACACAGTTTTCTACCTTACCCAGACTTCTTCCTTTATGTATAGCTATAAAAAAAGATTTAATCATTTCTATGAAGTGCTTTAGAAACATACGTTGATATATTCCATTAAATGTTTCTTTTCAGATGTATTTCACTTATATTGTTCCGTCATTGATTCTAAAAAAATTAATTACTCTTGCTTTGTAATAAAGGCCGACTAAATCTCTTGCAATGCACCATAAATAAGACCTTTTCCACAGTGCCTGGTTACTTTATGACTGTACAGGTTTTCTGAAGAGATCTACATAAATATTTATGGAACCCTTATATTCCACTTTGTATCTTTCTTGTGTACCATTTTCTTCATGAATCAGAACTGCAGTCGTTGGCCTAAGTACTACACAATGTAATTACCTGGCGTATTAGCCTCCATGCATATTAATCTTCCTCTTTTTTTTTTTGTTTTTTGTTTGTTTTTTGCAGGGCCTAAACTCTGAGTGTTCATACATGAGTTATTGGGATTATTTATAAAATAGGATTAAGACACCAGGCAAGATTTATTTGGTAAATTAGTCATCAGTCTACCGAGAAAGAAGGTCAGGGACTTCATTAAACTAGATTAATGTAGAACAGCTATTATCTAATAAGACTGGAAGCCTGGAGGAGCTTCCTGCTTATTACAGAAATACCCTGCTAGCTCGTATTATTTGTGGGAACAACAAAAGCTACTTTAGAAACACTACAGCTGCAGTCTAGAACATGACAGGAAATATATTCTATTTAGCCACTCCAGCCATTGATAAATTAGTTCTTGTTTGAAATTGGCGTTCTGTCCGTGAACTGAAGGGGAGCGCTGCGCGTGCTGCAATGAGATCTCCCTGTGGAGATGAAGCAATGACAGCCGGCCTGCTTGTGAAGAGACTGAGAATTCCTGGCCTGGTTTATTATGCAGCCTTTACGGGCTTATCCACTCCCCTCCAGGCTCTTGGGAACCACACGGATGATAATTCTGCAACTTGACTACTTAACCTGTTTGCCTAGTTTGCAAAGCCAAATCTTCATAAAGAAGCGACTCGCTGGGAGTTCCTGTTAGAGACAGTCTGAGAACCATATGTTGAATGGTATGGACAGAATTCGTATGGTGATTATTTCGGTCTCTCCTTGCTTGTGAACCATTAGAGAGAGTATTGAAAACACAAACACCTGAAACTAATCAACTTAAAACAAAAATTAATTAATCTGATTCCTTAAAAAAACAAAAAGAAATTCTGCCTCAAGCAAAGCTTTTACTCCAAAAAGGGGGAAAGCCTGGTGCCTCCATGAAATCCACCAGGGGTTTCATTATGGCTATTGATTTTAGGTGGAAAGGGCACAGATACTATGGTAATGGGTGGTAGGATAAAACCCATAGATAGAGGCCTGATTCTCATTTACATTCTTTGTCACTCTGGCAGAGTAAAAGGGCCGTAAAGTAATATCATTTACACTCACCCTAAGGCCCTTTTACAGTGCCAGGATGGGATAAAGGGACCTCAGCCTAAATGAAAGTAGGGCCCAGGTATAGCTAAAATACCACATAACGGTACCTTCCAGCTGTCTGGAGTGGTCCATGAGTGTGAGTGTCAACTTCAGGGTGGATTGTTACAAACCAGGACACAAACTGGCGGTGAGTTCTATACTTAGATTTCACCAACCAAGTATCAACTGTGAACTCCTTAGGGGCTACAGCAGCGTGACCATGGAGTCCCAGGCAGTCCCCTGGGGCACTCCGGTCTCTCTTGTCACCTAGGCAACCTGCCTTCGTGATGGATAGTCCCTGACACCAAAAATCATGACAATATGTTACTGCCAGTTCCAAAGGACCAGTCAGTTACCCCAAGTCAACTGCATCCTAGATCTCTCACCAAAGACAATGCTTGTAGCCAATCCTATAACAAACTGTCTACAGATTTATTAATTAGGAACAGGAAATTAGAGAGTTATTTAAAGGTTTAAGCAGGTTAAACATAGTCACACCTATGAGTTACAGACTTAAGTTTCAAAGGGTAATAGAAGCTTCTAGAATAAGCACGCTGTATATGTCCCTTAGGGCTAACCCAGGGTAAACACCGGGGATCTCTTGGTGATGCCTAGAAAACCTTGTCCTCGAGACTCCAAGCAGCACAGAGATACAGTTCCTGCCTTTTAGTTTTTTTTTATTCTCCCCCGCCCCCCACTTCTTCAAGTTGCAGACTTAGCTGATGGGAGGAATTCACCTGCAGGTCTCCTCTTCATGGGGGCAGAGGGGAGAGAGAGCAATCAGCAAAAGCTTTTGTCCTCTGATGTTCCACACTAGTTCGTCTGGTGTTGATGGGCCTTGTCTGCTGGGCAGGACCTAACGCTTTCTGTTGGAAGCCAGCGTTTCACTCGATTCATGTCCCTTTCCCGTCTGGTGATTTACACAGTTACAAAGGATTAAATACTTAACTATATTAAACACTTAAATATTGACTTAAACATGGGATACAGATATTGTAAGTGAGATTAATGCAGGCAGCAACTTACAAACATTTCATAAAGTCTAAACACTAAACACCATCTTGTAATTCTAATACCTATTTTAACAATATTAACACACACGTCAGCCAGATTGGTGCCAGCTGTGGATATGTCAGTGTTGAGCCAAGACTTAGGGGCCTTGGCATAAACCCACGCCTGGTTTGCCAGTGTGACAAGTACCTATGTATATCTCTGTATATACAAGTTTGTGTATGTGTAACCCACACACCTTCCTTGTGTGGTGTTCTGTCCCATCTAGTGGCACTGACACCACTTAAGAGAGAGATAAAATGAGTCTGCTCTACAGCTTTAGGTAAGAGCAGTTTGGCTTTTAGCTCATGCGGTAGAGGCTCATGCCCTGAGCTCCAGAGGTCACTGGTTCAATCCTGCCTGCCGATGACGGGGGTCTGTCGGTGTTATATATGCACCCATATACATATATATTTGCAGTGCTTACAGGAATTTTTTCCCTCAGCGGGAGAGAGAGATAAAATGGTGATCCTATATGTGTATTTATTTGAGTGGCAGTCTGGAAAATGCCATTATTCTGCCAGGTAGGTGCAGTCCAGTAACTGCTACCACAAAACCATTTTTTTTCTCTCTAGTCCTCATTAGTATTTATGATGGGGTGCCCACATACAGGGCCTGAGTAGAGAGAAAGGGACAATTAACCCTGCTGTGACAGGCTGCATGTGGGGGGAGGGTCAGGGCTGAAAAGCTTTTAATTGAGATAAAGCCCAGCTGGGGAGAAGCTGGCTAAAGTTTAAAGCCAGGAAGTTTGCAGCAGAAAAGGCTGTAGTGCAGAAGGCCTGCAGTCACTCTCTGGGCTTGGAGAAGGACAGGAGAAATCCCAGGGGAGAATAGAAACCCTGGGATCCTGGCCCTGAGGGAAGGATGTACCCATCAGAGGGTTGAGAAGGGTCCTGGTAGAAGTGAAGCAGGAAGCAGCCCAGGAAACAGTAACAAGGTTTGGGACAGTGTAGGCTGTGGTTGCTGGACGGGAACCTGGAGTAGTAGGTGGGCCCAGGCTCCCCTGATGCCCAATGTGGAAATGGCACATTTTGGGCCATGAATGGGAAGACTGCCTGAGACAATTTATATGGAGAGGCTTTGATACCCCAGAAGGCGGAAATCACACGGCGACCTGGGAGGAGGGCCAAGCCATGAAGAGGGAGCAACCAAGTTATGAAGAAGTGGGTGGAGTCCCAGAGAGAGGGAGTGGGGCTGTGGCAAGAGTGGAGCGATGCAATGGGACATCAGACCTGGAAGGAGCTAATCCCTAGAGCAGCCAGGAGGAGGCGCCCTAATGGTGAGTGACCCCTGAGACAGTGATACTGTCCAATGACTGCTCAAAGATTTAGCACGATAGATGTTTCCACATCTATCCCACAATCCATGGGGGGGGGCGGGGTTGGCATTTTCTGTTGTCTTTCAAGGACTATGTGTTACAGGTTAAAAGGTCATAACTTGCACCAAGAAGTTTAATTTAACTGAAGATTTTGGTTGTAAAAAATTGTGGGTATTCTATAATTAAAAATGTTCAAGATAAGGCCCATAAATGCAGACCTGGACTCCAGTCCTGCATCAAATGAGGATTCCCTTTAGTTTGGGGAATCTTCAGCTGTTGCACTCATGAAGTTTAAAGTCTGTTTTGTGCCATTGCAGTGGTGCAAAAGGGCCAAGAATCTAGCTCTATAAATAGATGTCACTGTTGTAATATTTCCTACAATGCTTGGGCCCTCTGCACAACTAGTGCGGGGTGATCTCAAGTTAATGTTGAGTGCTGAGAGGGGATTACTTCATCTTTTAGATGCTTTGGGATGGCTTATGCAAGAGCCAGATTGCTTTAATGAGACATTCCCCTTCACCTGCAGTGACCTCATTTCGGACAGGTACCATGACCACAAATGACCTCCCTCCCCCCCGCCTCATACACACACACACACACACACACATTTATGCTCCTGAGTGCATCAGGTGTCAATCAAGGCAGAATTTGTGCCGAAGAATCCAACAGAGGTTACAGTGATATCTCGGACACATTGCAAGACCTGGAAAACATGTAAGATGCATCTTGCGACGCATTTAGACACATCTCTGACTTTGGGCCTCGTCTTGGAGAAGGAGAAAAATGTTAGTGCCGTGGTTAAAATGAAAATGTTGTTGGGTTTTATGATTAAAAATTAAATGTAAAAGCCATGAATATCAAGGAGCAGGCAAAGGGAACTGAGAAATCACGTCCATGGCTCCACTGAGTGTTAGCGAATTTGTCACCCTTCCTATGAAGCCCAGATGGATTACAAGTTTGTCAGACTCCTCTTGCTATCTCATATTTCCCGGTGTAATGGAAGGTTGTGTTCTGAGAGGCGTTTTGCTATGTTAGGGCCTGATCTGAAGAGGAACTGAACTCCCACTGGAGTTGATAGGAGCTGTGGGTACTCAGCCTTTCAGCTGGGTGGTATTTTTCAACCGAAACTTTCTTTTTGGTGAAGAATGCAGCTTGGGCAACACTGAAACATATTGCAAATTTGGGTCAATTTCATCGAATTCTTTTGGTTGAAAGAAAACGATAAATAAATAAAACGTTGTTTAGACATTTGTTGACATGAGACTTTTTGAGTTTTGCATCTGAAATTACTTACATTTAGGAATTCCCTTTAACTTTTTTTAAATAAAAAATTAAAAGCAAACATCGAAATCAAAAGGAAATCTTCCATTTGACCTGCAGTTTTTTTATTTTGTTTTTTACTTTTTGATATGCCAAAAATTTTTCGGGGGGGGGAATTGTTTTTAGGTTGACCTGGAGCTAACTTTTTAAAATTTATTTTCCTATTTTTCAAAATTACCAGCAAACCTAAAACTCCATTATTTGCCTTGCTGTACTCAGAACCTTTCTGCTGGAAACCCTCAGTGTCTTAGCCCAATCCTTTCCCATATGGGCCTGCACTCATGACCGCTTTCTGGCCAGCGGTGGGCACAACGGGCATGCAGGGGAACTGCTTTTACAAGCTCTGCTCACAAAATAAACTTTGCCTGTGTGAGTCCCCAAAATACGGCGCAGCACACAGATATTTCAGAGTGCTCAGCAATGATGGTGTGTCATTGGGCAGAGTCTTCAAATGTGTGATCTTGAGATAGGGAATCCACCAAAACCCGCACTCTGGATGCTAAAGCAAGGCTGAGCAGAGTGGCTGCTGGACCAGTGAATCATGCCGATGTTCGAAGCGTGATTGTGCAGCTTCGCTAGGTCCAGCTACTTCTTGGTTGGGGGTGTGGGAGAAGCCTAGATAGTGGTATCTCCCTGACACAGCCCACTTGTGGCACCAAAGCGAGACCTCGCTCAGAGTAAATTGTGCAGATCTGTCCCCTCCTGCTGCTTTCTTACATGAGGAATGAAATCATTAGCAATGTTGACATTTAAATGAACCTCACTGGGCCTCTGTATTACCCCCTCATGGAGATGAATGAGTCAGTTTACACCCCTGAGCTCTTATTCCAGACTCCCTGAAGACTCATCCTGACATCTCTGCAGCAGTTACCCTCAACTCCCAGTTTTGCGGGTTTCTTTGCAACCATAACTTACTTTTTGTAATGAAAGCTGCGATGCCGGGGAGCAAAGTAGCAGCCCCCGAGAGAGGTGCTAGTTCACATTACTGCTGCACCACGGCTCAGTCCCAAACCTGCTTCATGCTTCTGCGAGGGAGGTTTGGTTCCTCTCGCCCTTTTGTTCTTGCTGGGAGCAGGATTCTAATTTTTCTCTTTCAGGCGCTTTGCAGTTGAGAGGGGAGTTGCTGGAGGTTTCTGTTCCCTCTGCCCTCTTTATGCAGTTCTCTTTCGACACATTTGACTTCTGACACACTGTGTCCATAATAACTGAAGGTCACTCATCCTCCGTGCGTCATGTTATACCTTGATGTACTACCAGCTCGTTCCCCTGTCTGCCACCCACTATATCACCTTTTGCTTTTACCAGAGGACATGTTTCCCTTCTTACAGGATATCCTCTTGCATGGCTCCTAACTGGCTGCCTTCTCCTTCTGCTCTGTCTGATATGACAATTGTGAGGGCAGAGAGAAAGTCGTACTGCTCTGCTAATCAGACGACACTACAGAAATGACCGTCCACCAGTGGGATTGCTGTATGCTGCCATCTCTTGTTTGCTTAGCCACAGGAGCTTTACAACAGAAACACAGGTTAATGTGAAGTGCCAAACAACAAGTAAGTAAATAAAATGCCTGATGAAGACCCTTATTTAGTGAAAAGCAGACTGTGAACATGTATAAAGTAACTCACCTTAATGTAAGCAGGATAAACAATGAGGAACGGTTTATAAATCAGAGTGCTTAAAACACAGAGGGATTGCTTTCTAATCATATATTTCTATATTGTCAAAACTAATGCTTTTCCTATGTGGAATACCTACCTTCGTTCTATACGGATCTATTATTATGGTAATAGAAGTGCATTGAAGAGTAAACGTGCAATTTTCAAAAGTTCATAAAGGAAAGAGCCATTTTCTAGGAGAGCCGGTCAGGTGTCAGAATAAAATAATCATTGAACAAATAATTCAGTGACCAAACCTGTTATATATTAAATAATTTATTCAACAATAGTGTCTCAGGAGCTCTGGAGCAGGTTGGATACCAAAGAAAATTATTCATGGAATAAATTAGTTGATGAAAACCAGCAAAATTCAATAGCTGGATAGTGTTTGACTAGTTCTAATTTCAAGGGTCATTAGCCAACATACTCCCCGGCCTTTTCTCAAAGGTAAAGCTTTGTTCAACAAAGCAAAGTGACCAATCGCCAGAGACCAGCGTTCTCAACAGGTAAAAAGAGCCTGCTTAAAATCTCTGTCTAATACCAACGCTGGTCCGTGTACAAACAACTCGTGAAACAGAAATGCATGTACATTACTGAAACCAATGCCTTTGTTTCCATCACTGTGCTGAAAGGCATCAAGGAAGCAACACCAAACCTTTTCGTGAAATGGAACAGACATGAAGGGCAAATCCTCCCTATTCTAGTGGTTGCGAAGGGCCCCCCTCGACAGCAGAAGTGATGTGATTCCACTGTGCCAGGGGGCAGCGCACGGGGGCTATGCAAAGGTTACACATCCCCACGGTACGTTCCAGAGACCTTAGGCTAGCTTAGTAGTGGCACGGCACCTCTGCTCCTAAACTGTCACCTGGCAGGGGGGGATTCTTCCACTCCTTGCCTTTGCAGAGCTTCCTACTGTCCTTCCCAGTAATGTGGGCTGGGCGATGGGAACGGATTTGGCCTTAAATGAGAATAACTCCCTTGTTAGCCGCAGGAACCAGGGCCGCCTTCAGAGGGGAAACAAGAAGTTGTGAAGAAGGCACGATCCGTCCCTGAAAGAACTCAACCGGACTAGCATCTCTCGTTGGAGCAGGACAATGCTGCCTGGGGTGTAGGTACCATCAGTTGGTACAGCCTGTGTATATTACTGCAAAGGGTGATGAGCAGACACACTGTAGCCCCAGTGTGAACCAAGTGAGCCTTTACTGCTCTGTGTTCAGCTTTGCTACCTGCAATGTCCCATCACCAAACTCTTCACGGCGCCTTCTGCTGCTACAATCCTCACATCGGTTCCTTAGCCTGTAAAAAGCTTACCAAAGAACCCACGTAATTCCTCCCCGCCCCCTCCCAGGTCTCCAACCCGTTCTACAGAAAGCATTGAGAAGACATGAATCATTCCAGTCCATTCATGATTCTTGGTATGAGGTCCTATGAAGGAGTATGGAGGAGCCAGAAAGTGAATATTTATTATCTCTTCAATCTCCCTCTATCAGATCTTATGTTAAAGAGAAAGGGAAATACCTCTAACAGCTCCTTGTGCTTCTGATGTCTTACCATGGGTTCAGATAAAGGAACTCCCATTCTGATTCAGGAGATGGCTACCCTACAAAGTTTGGTCGATGCCAATTACATCAGCGTACAGCTGCCAATGTTTGTATCTCTCTTGGGCGTACGCATGCTTGGCTACTTGCACTGGTGCTGTGCGTACTCACCAGGAACCTCTGGGTTGATGGAACGTCACTGTAAAGTTCAGTGCCCCCCACGCAGGTGTTCCAATGTGACCCATGCTGCCGTCCAGTGCAATGCCTCCTGGGACACTCTCGCTGTGCTTTGTGGAGCAGTAGTGAGTTGCCCAGGGATTTCTGGGAACTAGGGGGCCAAATTCCCCCCATGCCACTTTCTACATCTCAATCTATTTTTCGCATCCCATAATTTTCACAACATTTTTTAAAACCAATAGTCCTGCCCAGTGCTTTTCGGTGTCTGCCCCTTCTCTGACAGGAGCATGGAGTCTGCCAAGCTCAGCCCAGTTCTCTGGTGTGTTGCTAATACAAGGCACACGGTTCTCCAGTATTTGCACAGTTTGAGGGAGTCCTGCTACGACCAGGGATTGCGGTTAGGATGATGCAGAGATGTTTGAGCACAATAACAGGATGCTGACAGAAATGGAGGAAAACGAAGTCCAAGTTACTGCTGGTTTTCACGGAGCAGCTGCACGTGGTGAAGTGCTTCATCTGGGCCCAAGCTACGAGCACTGGCTGGTGGGATCGCATTGTAATGCAGGCCTGGGATGACGAGCAATGGTGGCGGGACTTCCAGATGTGAAAGGCCATGTTCCTGAGCTGGTGTGCCAAGCTTGCCCCAGCCCTCCAGTGCCGGGACACCAAAATAAAAGCGGCACTGGCCGTGGGGAAGTGAGTGGTGACCACACTCTGGAAGCTGGCAATGCTGGATTGTTTCCAGTCAGGGGGAAAGCAATTTGGAGTTGGAAAATCCACAGTGGGGGCCATTGTCATCCAAGTGTGTAAGACCACTAAGAGTCTACACAGGACTTTGGCTCTGGGTAGTTGTCCTGGGGTACAATCACTCACTGGTGGCGCCTCCTCCTGGCTGTTCTGGGGATTAGCTCTCTCATCCAGATCTGACACCTCCCCTTGCCATCTCACAGCCCATTGTCCTCTCGTTCACCCTGTAATCCCTCCACAAGCTGAAGCTTTTTCTTCGTTTCTTGGCTCTCTGGCCAGGTCACTGTGTGGTTTCCCCTTCCCGGGTGGTTTCCCTTTCCCCTTCACTGGACCTGCTGTCCAGGCAATGCCACTCCATCAGTGGCGGGTAGGGGAACTTGGGCCCATCCACTACTCCAGGTTCCAGCCCAGGATCCCTACAACACGCAGCCAAGGTCTTCTCAGTCCCCAGCCTTGCTGCTCACTCCCCGAGCTGCTTCCTACTTGCCTCCCACAGGCTTTCTTCTCCACCCTTCTCTCTTCAGGGTACGCCCTTCCTCAGGGCCAGGCTCCCAGGGTCCTACTCTTTCCCTGCGTTACCACCTGCCCTCTCTAATGCACAGAGGGTGACTCCAGACTTCCTCACTGCTGCCATTTCTGTTGGCAACTTCCTGGCCCTATACCAGCCCAGCCCACACCTTCTCAGCTGAGCTTCATCCTCCAGTCCGAGGTTTAGTCACTAGCCTATGGCTACCAGTGAGAGGCTGTCACGCTAATTGGCCCTTTCTCAGGTTTCTTCACCCCACACCAGCCTTGTAAGGGTTAACACCCCTCACAGTAATGTAGAGGAAGTAGTGGATTGATTTGCAGCAGTGGGGTTCCCGAACTGCAATGGGGCAAACTGCATACGCACCTCTCTATGCTGGCACCAGCCCACCTCGCCAGTGAGTACATCCATGCTGGTGCATTATCACTGGGGACACTTCGCTGATATCAGTGTGGGCTGGTTAGGGAAGGTATGTGACACTAACATCTTTAAGAACACAAAAAACTGCAAACGGGGATAGTCTTTCCCGACTGCTGGATTACCACTGGCGATGTTGAAATGTCAGTAGTGATTCTGGGGGACCCAGCCTACTTCTTGCTCTCCTGACTTGTGAAGCTCTACACTGGTCACCTTGATGGCGCCAAGGAAAGATTCATCTACCAGCTTAACAGGTGCACAATGGCAGTAGAATGTGCTTTTGGTAGATTGAAGGGATGTTGGTGCTATTTACTCCTAGACTGGATCTGAGCAAGGCAAAGGTCCCCTTGCTTATAACTGCATGTTGTGTATTGCATAATGTCTGAAGCGAAGGGGGAAAGCTGAGGTTGATCAGCTGTGTGCTGAATGTGAACAGCCAAACACAAGGGCTATTAGAAGAGCCAACCATGGAGCGATGCAGCTGAGGGAGGCTTTAAAGGAGCATTTTACCAGTTGACAACAGTAGAGTTATTTGATTTCATGACATAGTGTCTGTCCAACGTGCCTTAGAATATACATTGCTATGAATTCTGTAATGCCTGGTGTACACTTACAAATATGGTTGGGTCTTTGCCTCCCGCTGTGTGCAAATGCATGCTTTGAACACATAAAGATCCTCTGACTTTCTAAAAATAGGATTTTGCTGTGTGCAAAAAAATTTAAGTGCAAGCAAACACATACAAGTTTTTCTAAAATTACCAATGCTTAAGAGGGTGCACCACAGTTCACAATCACAAGTGAAAATGGAAGTAAACAGTAAACTTTTATGTGCATGTATGTAAACGCTAGCTCAGTGCAGTCCATTGTGATTGCATACACACCCAGAAACCTGTGGTCTTCACAGCTGGGAATATGCCTAGCTATGGTTCTCCTTATTGTGACCCATCATGGAGTGGTAGGGGTAAGGATGTACAGAACAGTGCCATGTGGAATGCTATGGAAAGGAGCATAGGGAGCAGCGACCATTGTGTTCTTCATGGATTGCAAAAGAGTCTGGTATCTTTGGACCTGTAGGTCAGCAACATTTGAGTTTGCTGTCTGGGCAAACCTATTAAATCCTGGTGCATTTCCCGCTGCACCTACTGGTCCTCTTCCCACTGTGCCTCCCAGTCATTTTGCCTCTCCTGCAGCAATCGCTCTCTATATTCTCTGTCTTACTCCATGGTGGTGTTATAAGGGGCCCTCCAAGCCCTTTGCCCAGAGTCTGAGGCAGTTGGGGCCTGGAGGATATCACAAAACATATACTCCTAGATTGCCTGTTTCTCCTCCTATTCATGGTCAGACGTTTAGCAGGTGTGGAGTGGGGACACCTCAAGGCCACCATACTAGAAGCTGCCAATAAAAACAGACAAATACACCACCGATTTACAGTCACAACAGAAAGGGAAAGGTAAGTCTAAAAACTTTCTTATATTATTCCCACAAACACCCTTAATAAGAAATGCTTATTGACTTGTAGATTCTGAGGCCAGCAAGGACCATTGTGATGATCTAGTCTGACTTCCTGTATAACACAGACCACAGAACTTCTCCAAAATTCCTAGAGCAGATTTTTTTAGAAAAACAGCCAATCTTGATTTTTAAAAACTTTCAGTGATAGAGAATCCACCACGATCCTTGGCAAAGTTGTTCCTATGGTTAATTACCCTAACGGTGAAAGTACACCTTATTTCCAATCCAGCTTCACCTTCCAGACATTGGATCATGTTATACCTTTCTCTGCTAGATTGAAGAGCCCATTATTGAATATTTGTTCCCCGTGTAGGTACTTATAGACTTCTGTGATCAAGTCACCCCTTAACCTTCTCTTTGTTAAGCTAAATAGATAGTCTCAAGTAGCTCAATCACGATAAGGCTTGTTTTTTAGTCCTTTTTATCATTGTAATGGCTCTTCTCTGACCCCTCAACGTTCTTCTTGAATTGTGGACATCAGACCTGGACATAGGATTCCAGCAGTTGGTTGCACCAGTGCCAAAACCAGAGGTAAAATAACCTCTCCACTTCTACTTGATCCCCCTGTTTATGCATCCAAGGATCCCATTTGCCTTTTTGGCCACAGTGTTGCACTGGGAGTTCATGTTCAGGTGATTCCTTACCACAACCCCCAAATCTTCTTCAGAGTCTCTGCTTCTCAGACTAGAGTCCCCCATCATGTAAGTATGACCAATAATTTTTGTTCCTTGATGTATGCGTTTGCATTTAACCATATTAAAACCCATATTGTTTGCGTTGCACCCAGCTTACCAAGCAATCCAGATCACTCTGAATCAGTGACATGTCCTCTTCATTATTTATCACTCCCTCAATTTTTGTCTCATCTGCACACTTTATCATTGATGATTTTATTTTTTCTTCCAGGTCTTTCATAGAAATGTTAAATAGTGTAGGACTGAGAACTGATCCCTATGGGATCCCACTAGAAACACAATCATTTGACGATTCCCCCTTTACAATTATGTTTTGAGACCTATCAGTTAGCCATCTTTTAATCCACTTAATGTGTGCCGTGTTAATTTTATATCTTTCTAGATTTTTAATCAAAATGCCATGCAGTACCAAGTCAAATGCCTTACAGAGGCCTGTGTATTACATCAACAGCTACCTTTATCATCCAAACTTGTAATCTCATCAGAAAAGGATACCAAGTTTGACAGGATCTATTTTCCATAAACCCATGTTGATTGGCAATAATCATATTACCTTCTTTAATTCTTTAGTCTCATTTCACCTGCTCAGTAATCCTGCCCAGGATTGATATCAGACTGACAGGCCTATAATTACAAGAGTCATCCTGCTTCCCATTTTTAAATATTGCCACAACATTCAGTTTCTTCCAGTCTTTTTGAATTTCCCCAGTTTTCCAAGACTTATTGAAAGTCAACATTAATGGTCCAATGAGCTCCTTAGCCAGCTCTTCTAAAATTCTTGGATGCAAGTTATACAGACCTGCTGATTTAAAAATATCTTACTTTAGTAGCTGATGTTTAACTTCCTCCTGAGGACAAGTGGAATTGAAAGAGTGTTATCAGATGATATACGAAACATGGGAATGGTCATACTGGGTCAGGCCATTGGTCTATAAGAATGGCCATACTGGGTCAGGCCAAAGATCCATCTAGCGCAGTATCCTGTCTTCTGATAGTGGCCAATGCCAGGTGCTTCAGAGGGAATGAACAGAACAGGTCATCATCAAGTGATCCATCCCCTATTGCCCATTCCTAGTTTCTGGCAAACAGAGGCTAGGGACACCATCCCTGCCCATCCTGGCTAATAACCACTGATGGACCTATCCACCATGAACTTCTCTAGTTCTTTTTTGAACACTGTTATGGTCTTGACCCTCACAACATCTCTGGCAAAGAATTCCACAGGTTGACTGTGTGTTGTGTGAAAAAATACTTCCTTTTGTTTGTTTTAAACCTGCTGTCTATCTAGCCCAGTACCCTATCATCCGACAGTGAACAATACCAAATGCTTCAGAGGGGATGAACAGAACAGGGCAATTATTGAGTGATCCATTCCCTGTCATCCAGTTGCAGCATCTGGCAGTCAGAGGCTTAGCCATAGTGACGAATAGGCATTGATGGACCCATCCTTCATGAACTTATCTAATTCTTCTTTTGAACCCTGTTATACTTTTGGCTGTCACAACATCCTCTGGCCACAAGTTGACTGTGTTGTGTGAATGAGTGCTTCCTTATGTTTGAAACCTGCTGCCTATTAATTTCATTGGGTGACCCCTGGTTCTTGTGTTATGTGAAAGGGTAAATAACACGTCCCAGTTCACTGTCTCCTCCTGCCCAGTCATGATTGTATAGACCTGTGTCACATTCTCCCTCAGTCGTCTCTTTTCCAAGCTGAGCAGTCCCAGTCTTTTGAATCTCTCCTTACACGGAAGCTGTTCCACACCCCTGAACATTTTGTTCCCCTTCTCGGCGCCTTTTCCAGTTCTAATAGACCCTTTTTTTTTTCAAATGGGGCAACCAGAACTGCTCCCAGTATTCAAGGTATGGACATACCATGGATTTATATAGTGACATTATGATATTTACTGACTGATCTATACCTGTCCGAATGGTTACTAACATTTTTAGGATTTTTTTTTCTACTGCTGCTGAACACTGAATGGATGTTTCCACAGAACTATCCACAATGACTCCAAGATCATTCTTGAGTGGTAACAGCTAATATAGACCCCGTCATTTTATATGTGTCATTGGGATTTATGTTTTCCAATGTGCTTTACTTTGGATTTATCCACACTGAATTTCATCTGCCATTTTGTTGCCAAATCACCCAGTTTAGTGAGATCCCCTTGTAACACTTCACGGTCTGCATTGGACTTAACTATCTTGGGTAATTTTTATCATCTGCAAACTTGGCCATCATCTGTTTGTTTTTTTTTTTTTTCTCAAATACAGAACAGAAATATTTATTGAACATTTCTGCCTTTTTGGCAATGTTATTGATAGTTCTAATATTTCCATCTAGTAATGGACCAATACAATTGTTAGACTTCTTCGTTTTGTTCCTAACATACTTAAAAAAACTCCTTCTTATTGTCCTTAACTCTGCTGGCCATAGATTTCTCCTTGTGTCCCTTTGCTTCTCTTATTAATTTTCTGCAATTCCTATCTTCTGATTTATATTCATTACTATCAACTTCCCCTTTATTTAATTTGTTATATTATATGTATATATTTTTATAGATGTCTTCACTTCCCCTCTTAACCAGGTCAGATTTTAATAACCAATATGGCTTTCTTCCTCAATCATAGTGTTGTGGCTTTTTGGCCATCTTGTAATTTGTCCTTAAACAATCCCAATTATCTTTCACATTTTTTCTGATTAAATTCTTCCTCCCAAGTGACTTGGCTCATAATTGTTTTCAGCTTTGTGAAATTGGTCCCCTTAATCCACCAAGTATATATATCATTGGTCTGCACTTTATTCTGTTTGCACATTATAAATGTGATCAAGTCATGATCATTTGTACATAAGCTGCCATTAATTTTTAGTTCTCTGTTCAGTTCCTCTTTAGCAGGCAAGATGATGTCTAATATAGAATTTCCCCGTGTGGGTTGCCACACTTTTTGAGTTAGGAATGTGGTATATAATAAGAAATTCCGAGGATGTTTAGTACTGGGAACATTAGACCTCCAGCATGTGTCCCTCAAATTGAAGTCCCCCAGAATCACGCAGCTTTATTTCCGACACATGATAGATATGTGTACAAGGAGCTAGTGTGTTTTGGGGTCTGTAGCAGACACCACCTAATGCCCCATCTTGTGCTTCATCTGTTAGGACACTGATCAATAAGCATTCAAGATCATTTTCCTCTAAGTTATCCGTGACTCAGAAACAGATAATGCCATTTTTTACACCCCCCCCAACTCCCCCTCCCCTTTTGCCGACTTGAT
Organism: Chelonia mydas; assembly: GCF_015237465.2. Classification (NCBI taxonomy): domain Eukaryota; kingdom Metazoa; phylum Chordata; order Testudines; family Cheloniidae; genus Chelonia; species Chelonia mydas. The sequence continues at coordinate 128,608,973 of NC_051246.2, read as the reverse complement.
CCTTCCTAAATAGGTTATAACCATTGATTTTAACATTACAATCAGGGGAATCATCCCACCAGGTTTCAGTAACGCCAACTAGATCAAATTTATGCTCATAAATGAGCAATTCCAATTCCTCTTGTTTGTTACCTTGATACTTTAGGTTTGGAGAGTTTTGCTACAGCATCGCTCTCCAGCTCAAACCATGAGTGTGGCATGGCCAAGATGGCGGGGGGGGGGGGTGTCTGTTGCATGTGGCTATGGAGTTTGCCCCCACTCCCCGTGTATGGTTATTGGGAAATGGCAGTGAATACATCGGTACTGTTTTCACAGGCTGTGACGGTAGCTGATATCTCATCCCTGAGGGTGGTAAAGGGACAGAACACAGCTGCTACGGGCATCCTAAAACTCTCCGGGCCCAAAGCCACGAGCCTGTTGACTGCAGTGGAGCCAGCCGAACTCATCCCAAAGTGGTGTTGGAAAGTGTCTTATCACGGGTGAAAGAGACAAGGCTGCCATCCCTAGAAATCTTTGGGAGAGGACTGCAGAGTATCTCCTTGAATGTTTCATTTGAGATCTCTCAAGAGGATAAGAGACACCCTAATGCTGATAAACAAAGTACTGCCTACTCCGACAAGCCAAAGAAATGAAGAGCAGAAACTTTTATTTTCCAACATTGTGGAAGCAGGGTCTGAATGAGCTCTGCCCTTACATCAAGTGATGCACAGGGAGAAAAGAAGCCAGGGGGCAACCATATTTGCATACACACCTACTCTGCCTAGGTGTTCAACAGACAAATCAGCTTTGCCAAAGTGATCAACTGGGGGCGGTTACAGTTCACTTTAGTATTGAATGCAGGGGTAATGAAATGTTGTTATCCTTATTGTGTGAATAAAGGACAGAAGAACTGTACTTAGCCTGCCCTGATTGAGGGGGTCACCCTAAACTGAACCTCACTCACTAAGGAGTGGGTATGGATGCCAAAGCCCAGTGGAGATGAGGCTGAGTAGGGACAGGTGTTCTTGCTTGATGGGGGTGGAGACTCAGCCTAAAGAGTCCTGGACATCAGTTGACCTACCCTTCTCTCCCCTCCACAGTGTTTAAAGACAGGGTTGAATGGATTCACTTAAGTCCCTGTTTCTGTTCAGTGATTACTAGAGCTGATGACCTGGTGCGGGGACAGTGTTGCAGTGAAAGATGGCCGGCAGCAGCACAGAGGTTCCCTGCTCCTCAGTGAACTCACTAAGCACTGGGCTAATTGGGGCAACCTCCAAATGCGGCATCGCGGACGCGGCAGAGCTGAGCGGCAGCAGAAAGGGAAGCAGCCGCAGCAGTGAGCCAGTTGCGGAGATGGCGCCAGCTGTGGAGACGTCGCTCGTATTGTATTGTCTCCTTGTATTGTTAAGAGGAACCCCTGGACATTGAACCTGGCTCTCGTTGCTGCTGACTCCACCTGGCAGAAGGGTTACAACTGTATCGGTAAAGCAATGAAAAGTCAATGGGTGGGGGAGGAAGTAGGGTTGAAATTTGAGGGGCAGGGGGAAAAAATTGTAAGGGATAATGTATGAGATCCCTTACCTGAGATCCCTTCCCAGTCATGCATGGGCCCATCTGTGCTGACCTGGCGGGACAGGCTAGATTCTGGGGAGTTTCAAACAGTTCCTGGCTCATGGGGTGGTTGAAGCCCCCCCCATCTCTGTCCCACCCCCTTGGTGTTAATAGCAGGGGTCTACATCTCAGGCTCTTTAGAGGTATCCACAGTGGCAGCAGTGGATTTCTTATTGCCCTCCCTTGCTTTGAAGCATGCTGGCCTTTGCTGATCCCTGTCATGTCTTTTGGCCAGCATCCCTGTGCAATCTGCTTCTAGATGTTGATGTTTGTACGTCTGGCTCATAGCTGCGCTTGCAAAGCCTCTTCTCCCCACAGGCCGAGGAGATGCTATGGGTATGTGTGTGTGTGGGTAGGCAGGCCTGAACTGAAGCTGAAATCACCCCTTCTGGGACAGGTAGCAGAGCCCTCAGAGCAACCCAGGCAGCATTGATCTGCTAAGACTCCTTAGACGTCTCCAGGCCAGGTACCTAACCATGAGTGGGGAGATGGAGAAGAGGGAAGTGGCTAGAACACAGCAGTCACAGGAGGACTGAAGCTGGGACTTGGAGTCTCACCTGATAGAATTTAAGTTAATTTCTGGTTTTCCCAAATTCATGTTGTTGTTTTCTCTTCTGTCCCTACCCCAGTAAAATCCTCTTTGTTGTAACCCCAGGATCAGTGCTTTTAAGTGGGGAAGAATTGGCCATCGGGGCTCCCAGGGTGGGGAATATAGTTTCCCAGGTTTCTGGTTGGGGGCACAAGCCACTGTTGGTTAAGCCTTTAAGGAACCTGGCAGTCTGCCCCCGTGAGCCGGGGCTAGATGATGACTGGCAGTAGCCACTGAGGCAAGGTAGGTTTAGAGGGTTGGGGGTTCCCTGGGAGGGGAGACCCAGAGTGTGGGGACACTGCCAGGGGGCAGCACCCCAGGGTGAGGAGGTACCAGGGTCCGGGAGGGATACGGGGCCAGCAGCAGACAAGACACCGGCCTGCAGAGTGCGCTCCGAAGGCTGGAAAAGCTAATTCCCAGGATGACCAGCAGGAGGCGCTGTACCAGTGAGTCATCGCCCCGCTACCGTAGGCCATGTCTCAAATTTGTGGAGCCCTTTTTTATTTGAACATTTGGGGTCTACTTAGGATTCCTGAGTAATAGCTATCTAGTGACTACCTCTCAGAAAGCTGTGCTGGAGATCTCAGTTCAAACAGGGGATGATCATCCCATCAGGCACATGTGAACAATCCCAGCTCAGGAGTTACCTGCCAAAATCAGTGGCGGCTACTGATATATGAAAGTGGGTAGGCAAACCTGACACAACATTGCTGCTTTCTCTGGCACTGAGCCCTGTTCTTCTGTTAGTTTCCTCTTTATGTCTCAGTCTGAGTTTCATACGGAGCAAGCTTTGCCAGTCCCACCTGCTCTGGATCTGCTGTCCCTCTCCGGAATCAAAACAGCTAATTCTGTGCTTGAGAGACAGTGCCAGAATCTCAAAGAGATGATGTGTTGTGCCTATCATGACAAAACACGCATTGACTTCTATGGGAGCAGGACTTAACCTTTACGTCCTGATTCAGGAAAAGTACTTAAGCAGATCCTTAAGTAAGGGAGGGAGGGATTTTCCATCTCTTACTGTCTTCAGATCAAGTGTGGATGTCTTTCTGGAAGATATGCTTTAGTCCAGCACAAGTTATTAGGCTCACTACAGGGGTAAATCAGGTGAAATTTAAGGGGGTCTGATAGATATGCAGGAGTTCGGACTGGATGATCTTATGGTCCCTAAGTATGGAAGTAATGGAGGTACTTGTACAACTACCATTGCTCATAATTGGGAAGAGCCGAAACTATAACCTCCACTCAGTTTCCCTTTCCTAATGGCAGTGGACACATTAGGTGTTTCTTCTGATATATGTTTCTTTGCCCTTTTCTTTGTGAATAAGGAAGAGGTCCCTGAAGAACACTTAGCCCCTCATATCTCAGTCTGGCAAGGGGCAGCCTACTTACACAAATTGATCGGGGGCCAAGGTTTTGCAGTTTTGATGGTGCTTGATGAAGTCATGCAAGCACAACACACTTTTGAGACCTGCCCCACTGACACCCTTCGACGATCTGCCGCATTTATTACTGTGATTGTGCATTTGACTTTGAGCACTGGCATAATGCCAGCCCCATTAGATGTGTCCACCCTAACCCTAGTTCTTAAAACAACCCATTAGATTCTGATGGACTTTCCAGCATTGATTGATGCCTCATTTACCCTTTCTTGTAAAAGTGACTGGATGAGCTGTAGCCAAATAGTTCTTTTTCAGCATGTTTTCGTTCTGTGGTTTGATCACATTAGAGCCATTTGAACAACACCACTTCTCACTGTTCATGATAACAGGTAGGCCACCATCTCTTTACGACTGAATATTTTAGCCTCTTACACTGCAATGGATCTAGCATTTGCTCCAAATCATTTGGAATCTATCTAGCTTCGACAGCCATTGCACTCAGTTGGGTTAGATGATACGTACTGATCTTAGATGGTATGTTTCTTCTGGTGCCACAAAGGGTTCTCTGTTGGGCTAATTACAATTCAGCCTCTGCACGCTTTCTTTGAGCAAAATGATCTGAAGATATGGATAAGAGATCAGTTCTTATGCAGATGACATGCAGATTTATGTGAAGTTCATTCCTAATTATTCCTTCTCTTCTTCTGTTTTATCAGTTTGTCTTGAGGACACGGAGGCGTAGATGTCAATTCTTTTTGTATCTCTTTAATACTCCTAAAACTTAAATATTAATTATTGGTTCCAGGCGTCAAGTTAAATATGCCTCTGCTTTCTCAAAATCTGATGATCATGATGCAGCTGTCATGTCTTATAAGCCCGTATTCAGCAGTCCATCCTTATTCAGCACAGCACGTATGTACATGCTTAACTTAGCTGAGAGTCAAATTCAGCCCTGGTTTAAGAGTTACAGCTCTAATGATTGTGGCCCTGGAAGTTTAGATTCGTTAGTCTTGCTTTAGTTGACATACTTTCTTCAACAAAGAAGTTAATCTTCTGTTACTTAATAAACATGTGGATGTTCTCTTTTTCTTTCCTTTTCAGAGAGAGAGATCTTGATCCATACTTTTGTGGCTATCTAACTTAAGGATTGAAAGACTTCACTCATTGACATTCTAGCTTGTTCAGTCAGCAACCTGAAATCAGAGCAGCGTGCAATGGCTAGGATTCTAGCTAGTCATAATAAGTTTCAGCGCATGACCCTCAAACTTGGCCTACCTCCTTAAGGCCCAGATCCATAAAAGGACCTCAGTGGTCAGATGGAAGCTGAGAAAGGGCTTTGAGGATCTCACTTTACTCCTGGGGGAATTCTGCACCACTGCGCATGCACAGCATTTAAGTCCCCCACAGATTTCTTTGCTTCCCTGCAGAAAAATGACACTTTGACGGAGAAGCAAAGGGAAGCCACAAGAGCGGTCATGTGACCCTCCCCAGCAGTATGTTTTGGGTGCCCAGGGCAGCTGGCAGAGAGGTAAATCACGGTGGGGCAGAGGGTGGGACTGGGAAGGACCCGGTTGGTGGCTTCCGCCTTGCACCTGGGTCAGCTGCTAGTCCGGGCTGGGCTGGGGAGGACCCGACTTCCTCTTCCCCTGCAAAGGATCTGGGGCATGTGAGACTCACCCCTAGATTTCTTTCCCGACTGTAGGAAGCTCTGCAAACTCTTTCCCACCCTCCCACCCCCCATGCACTTCCTGTACCCATCACTCCTCAGCTGCAGGAGGAAGGATCACTGTACAGGGACCATCTGCCCAACCCCCGTACATCCAGACCCCCTCACACCCAGACCTTCCTTCTGAGCCTCACCCCCTCCCGCACTCAGAACCCCCCTAATGAGCTCCACTCCTCCTGCACCTGGACCACCCCGATGAGCCTCCTGCGCCTGGATCCCCACCCCACTGATCGCCAACCAGCCGCACCTGGATCCCCACCCCACTGAGCCCACTCCCCCAGCATCTGGACCCCCTGCTGAGCCCCCCAGACTCAGACCCCTCTGCCAAACTGTGGGAAATATGCAGGACATAGTGGATGGTTTTGCCATGATGGGGTTCCCAAATTGCGGTGGGGCAATAGATGGAATGCATATCCCCATCTTGGCACCAGACCACCTTGCCAAAGAGTACATAAACCAAAAGGGATACTTTTCAATGGTGTTGCAAGTGCTGGTTGATCACACAGGGCATTTCACCGACATCAACGTAAAATGGTCGGGAAAGGTTCATGACATGCATATCTATAGGAACTCAGGTCTGTTCAAAAAGCTGCAATCTGGGACTTTCTTTCCAGACCACAGAATTAACATTGACGATGTTGTGATGCCTATAGTTATACTGGGGGACCCAGCCTACGCCTTGTTCTCATGGCTCATGAAGCCATACGCCGGCCGTCTGGACAGCAGCAAGGAACAGTTCAACTATAGGCTCAGCAAGTGTGGTGGTTGAATGTGTTTTTGGTTGTTTGAAAGGGTGCTGGAGAAGTCTACTAACAAGGTTGGACCATAGTGAGGAGAACAACCCCCTTGGTTATAGCTGCCTGCTGTGTGCTCCATAATATCTGTGGGGGAAAAAAAAGGGGGAAATTTTTCACAGCGGTGGGCAGTTGAGACAGATCGCATGGTAGCCATTTTTGAGCAGCCAGACACCAGGACAATAAGAAGAGCACAGCAAGGGTGCTGCATATCCACGAGGCTTTGAAAAGCTGTTTCAATAATGAGTCACAGTAATGTGAGCTGCTTGTCTGAATTGTGCTTTCCCAAACCTTCACCTGGCTTGTATCACTGTCCCTGTAAAGCCAACCCCCAACCCAAGCCCACTGCTTGTACTCAATAAAGAACATTTATTTTTTAAATCCATTTACTTTAATTAAAAACATAAGTAAAGAGGGGAACAGGAAAAAAAGGTAACTCTGGGGAAAAGGGGTTGTAAAATTGGAACAGGAGAGACATTTTCAGCTGTGTAACATAACATCACATTCCAGACCATCAAATGTCTATGAATGGGCACCTTCTGTTCCTTGTACCCCCCACCCCCACCCCACAATCCCCTGATTTCAGTGAAAGGGATAATGGACTTTTTGCCCGCTCCTCCTGGAATGCTTGCAGGAGGGTGATTCTGCACCAGGTGATGCTGGCTGGCTGTCCACCAGGGTCTGCAGAGGGATGCTACCCTCCTGCTTCTGTTCCTGCAGTTCAACCAGACACCTCAACATGTCTGCTTGATCCCTCATAATCTGAAGCATCTCATTCTGTGCCGCATGCTCTCACTCATTAGAAGCTTTCCTGCTCTCCATGTCCACATCTAACTTCTCGGACAGTGAAATCCTCCACGCTCTCAGCTTGGTGTCAGCTATCCCGGAGGCGTTCATTATCTCGGTGAACATGTCCGCCCGTGTTCTCTTTCTCCTTCTAATCACCGAAAATCTGCTTTCAGGTGTTGATGACACGCTGAAGGACACATTTCCAGCTGTCAGTCAGGGAAAAAAATTAAGGAGCCATTGTACGTGAATAAAATGTGTCCATAGCAAGGCCGTTTTCATTTAAAAAAAAAAACTTATTACACTAGAGGCAAGCCATACCATAATCAAAATCTGTAACTGTTCACGGTGCCATTTTGCTGTTTCAGCCATGGTGAGTATTCCCCCCCCGCCCCCCACAGGTCATGGATGATCCCACTTTTAATGAAGTTTATAGCAGGCTCATGTTGGGAGCAGAGGTAGCTAGTTGAACAATGGCCCTTCCCCATAGCACCACGGGAAGTTGTTTACGAACGGGGCGGGGCGGGGAGGGGGAATGTTTTCACTCCCAAATTGCAGAATCTCTCATGTGGGGCCTCAGTCCCCTATCAGCCACTTTAAACAACTTGCTGACCCATGCCAAGCACAGTAAAGGCACATTAGTGGCTGTGTGGTTTTGCGATCCAGAATGTGTGTGTGTGTGTGAGGGGGTGTCTGCATGCCCTTTTTTTCTGTGTAAGAGCACTTTTAATGAGAACTTCCCCCGTTTTCCCTAGGCGACTCTATATGGTATCAGTCTCCTGAGGGTAACAGAGGTGGAAAGGAAGGATCTGGGTATAGACCCGGTCCTTATGCTGCTATGCTGTGTACCGCAATGATGCCAGCAGAATTAATTCAGGAGTTGCGTGGGAAAGTGTCCTACCATGGTGGAAGAAACCTTCTGCAGAGGATTGAAGAGTACCTCCATGAAAGTTTCCTAGAGCTATCCATGGAGGATTCCCGGGCTATCCCAGCTCAATAAAGTCTTTTCCGGGGGCCACCTTCTGCATAGCTGGAGCGGCCTCTTGTAAGCAGAGAACCACAGCACCTTGCTTTTTCTTCACAGTAAACATGCAATGCCACCGAATGTGTGTGCCCGCTAAAGATTAACTGGACTTTCATTGTAACTATATACTTACCAGGAGTGCCTTCCCTGGCATCATGGTTGGCCACCGTGATGTCCTGCGATCCACAGGGCTCCAGGGGAGAATGGATCCATCAATCGTCTGTCTCCCATTCTCCTCTTCCCCATCCACCATATTGTCCTCCTTGTTGTCCCTAGACTCACACACCTGTGAGGTGTCTACATTGCTTGTGGGGGTGCTGGTAGGGTCACCCCCGAGAATCGCATGCAGCTCATTGTAGAACCGGCACGTGTGGGGTTCAGCACCAGAACAACTGTTCGCCTCCTTTGCCTTCTGGTACACCTAGCAAAGTTCTTTGATTGTCACATGGCACTGCTGGGTGTTCCTCATGTAGCCCTTCTCCCCTATTCCACGAGTGATCTTGGCATAGATGTCAGCGTTTCTTCTGCTGGATCGGAGCTCTGCCTGCACAGACTCTTCTTCCCCGACAGCAGTGAGATCCCCCACCTCCTGTGCAGACCAGGCTGGAGCGCGTTTGAGGCGTGTCGTCTCCATGATCAGCTGTGCTCAAGCTGGCTTGCTCCCAGTGCTGATCAAACAGGAAACGGAAAATCAAAAGTTCCCGGGGCTTTAGCAGGGGAGGGTCCGTTTCCTGTGTACCTGGCTGCAGTGCAGCAGAGTTGAGACTGATCTTCACAGCGGTCGGAGATGAGTATTGTGGGACACCACCTGGAGGCCAATTAAGTTGAATTACACAATGCTGCATCTGCACGACCTCAGAGTCTGCCTATGAAAATTGAACTAAGTGCTACGCCTCTCGCAGAGGTGGATTACAGAAATCGACATCAGAGGTGACTTAGGTTGATGTAAAGGACCCAGTTGTGTAGACACATACATTAATACGTCGACTTAAGGCAGCTTCCTTCGACCTAACTTTTTAGCGTAGACCAGGCCTGAACCGACACCTGGATCCCCCCACACTAAGCCCGTCTGCACTTGGGTCGTGCCTTGCTGAGCCTGCCTGCCCACACCTGGTACACCTGGCATGGAGGGAAGGGTCCTGAGGTGTTTCTGGGGCAGGCCAGGTCCTTGTGCTGTGTCAGGGTTGGGTGCAGCCCCACTGCTAAATCCATGTCCCGGGGGGGAGCTGCACAGTGATCTCCCACCTCTGTGCAGCCAGTGGCCTGTGCTCCCCAGTGCCATGCTGGAGCCTCCACATTTATTTGACAAATAAAATTTGCAGAATTTTAAAATATTGTGCACATAATTATTTTTTGGTGCAGAATTTTTAATTTTTTGGCACAGAATGCCCTCAGGAGTAAAGTGTCACTTGTAACTAGCCCTTGAAGTTAGGCATCATTGCAATGCCTCACTCCCTTGGTGGATTTGGAGCCAAATTACCTTTCCAGTTTCTAATTACATCTAATGAGTTAGCCACACATTATTCCCAGTTACTGACTGTACAAGGGCTTATGATCATCAGTGACAAAGAGTGTCACTTTGGCGGGTCCCACTTTCTGCAACTATATTGTGAAGAATGGATTCGCTTTCAGCACGGTGTTTGCAAACAATCTGCAGAGCAAGAACTAGTGGCAGAAATTATTCAGTCAATAATGGTAAAAGGTTCCCTTCATTTTGCATCTGTTGATTTTCTAACATTGTGTTTGATTGTCACTGTAATGTTCTTGTAAGTAGTATGCATTTGGGCCTTAACTCCTGTCACAACCCCCTGGTAAAGCGCTCACGATATGCCACGATAGCCTTTTAAGAAGTCACTTATCCAAAGGAGGTATTGTTTCAGATTATTGTTGTGCCAGCTGTTGAACTGATCACTGAGTAGAAATCTACTGCCTGCCTATTCAAGGGCTGAACTCAGCACTGACATCATAATGCAGTATGAAAGCCGGCAGTCATATTTTTATGAAGCATAGGCCACAGAGCCAGGGGGACCACCGAGGTCCAGTATCCAAACCTGAGTGGCTCTGTGACCCCTGTGCACCATGTCACAATGCCACTCACTCATATTTGGAGGGGACGGGTATAGGAGGTCATTACCAGGGGTGGGGGGTCAGACTGCTGAGAGCGCAAGGTGGGGTGGGGGAAATCTATGCCCCCCTCACTTTAAATGGCTCTCTGCCAGAAGTGTCACCCTCCAAATGAGATGTCAAACTCTGTCCATTTTGGTATTTCACTTGTGTATAATATTAAGGATTCTATTACAAAGTGGAGATGTCTCCTGGCCAACTTTCCCTGTCTAAAATGCCAGTATCCAATAAATGACTCCTATGGAGACATTCATAAATGAATGAGATACCATGAATATCATGAGCAGCTATTGGACTGCTTTCAGGAATATGATTCATTCCATCAGAGAACTCGGTTATTAATGTACCTTCTCACTCTGGGAGGGACCATATGAAAATCAGACAGTGCCCAAACAAATGTCTCTTCTTTTACAAAAATCTATGACTTTATATTTATGACCTTCTGGCTGGCCACAGATCATAATAATTGTAACTTATGTACATAAAATACATGTGATATATAATAAGAACTTGCTGCAAAATATATAAAAAGGTACCACATATAAGTAAATTACATTTCAGGGCAAGTGGTAAATCATTCTTTTGCAACATTCATGAGCTGTATCTAATTTCTTCAGGATAGACAGTGTCACACTATTTCTGTATGAATGAATTAGTCTCTGAGCAAATTAACTGGAGAAATAGTATAATTAAATGTTATTTCTTCTCCATGACTAATGTGTTATTATAAGCCATGGAAGATTGGGCAGATGGATGGAGATTCACACTGACTGCTGTATTAGTCATTTGCCATTTTCAATCTCTCCCCATACCAGATTCTGGAGGATAAATATGAAGGGCCAGATCCTCAGCTTGTGTAAATCTTCATTGCTCCCTTCACTTCAGTTAGAGTTATTCTGCCTTACAGAAGCCTGACACGCTAAGCCACTGTGTTTCCCTTAAAAATTACCTTGAGACATAAGATAGGTTTTATTACATTTAATGTTGGTGATGATACTATTATTAAAGGAAATGGCAAAGTTTAGATAAATACACTTTACTAATCCCCATCCGGTTTTTATGTCTGGGACTGAGAGATGCAAGGTTAGGAACAATCCTGCAAAACCTTATTCACATGTGTAAATCTTGCTCACACCAGTAGTCTCATCAAGTCAATGTGACTCACTCACAGGTAAGTGTTTGCAGGATCAACCCCAGAAAGCATATTCCATCTAAGTGATAATCTTTGCTCATCTTGAGTGGAATCTTACTCCTTGAATAGTCACATTGAAATCAATAGCATAAATCACAGAGTAGGGTGCTACTCATTGTGATTAAGAATATAAGAACCTGGGCCATTGTGAAATAGAACTGATGGGGAAAAAAATGATGGAAGTTTCCCATTGGAAAATGCTATTTTGTTGAGATTGAAATGGTTTGCAGGAACATGTCAATTTCAACAAATTTTCCACCATTTTTTTCAAACAACTTGCATCAAAATAGGGTATTTCATTTTGACTTTCTCATTTCATTTTCACTTTTAATGTTTTTAAATCTGTAATTAATTTTAATATTAATGTGTATATATATATGTTCATACATTATTATTAATATGTTAATATTATAGATATAGATTATATTATGTTTTGATATTGTGTGAATGTTTCCAAAATAAAATATTTTGTCATTATCATCTGTAGTACGTTTTTAAATTTCCATTTTGTGTCCTGATTTGGGATGAAAGGAAATGTCAAAATGTTAGCATGTCCCACGGGGTGGAAGTTCCATTTTCTAAACAGCTCTTTTGTGAACACAACTGGGCAAATAATACAGAACATTTTCTGTAAACACTTGTTCAATGTTTTCAATAAATCCACTTTGTCTGTGTTTGCACCCCTTGTGTATTTTCTTTCTTTGAATTTTCAGTAAATGATTGCATTGGCAGGAGTATTCCTGGAAACAGCCAATTTTAGGAGAATATTCATGGAAAGCAAATTCTGATATCATAAATGTGAGTTTCCCACTAGACACCTGATGTTCAGATTTACACTCATCCAATCAGGGGACAGAAACACCCCATGTGATCTATAGTTTGTATGCAACAACACAGCTGAACTGTGAATACTGAATACTTTCAACACAGTGTTTGCAAACCATCTACAGAGCAAGAGCTATTCACTGAAATTGTTCAGCAAATAATGGTAAAGTTTCCCCTTAATTTTGCATTTGCTTGTTTTCTTAGCACAGATATGGCCAATGGCTGCCCCTGTGAGTCAGCAAGCCTTGTAAGGACAAGTGACTTGTTCATGTGAATCTTGTGGCAGTAATTTTCCACAAACTGTGCTGTGAGATTTGTTTGGGACAGTCAAATTCCAAGGCATGGCAGAGGGTATAAAAGACCCTTGAAACATCTCCATGTTGCCTCTTTCCTGCTCTAATTCTCTGGACAATGGATTTACAACTCAAAGGAGCATATTGACTAGAAACCAAGGATCTTCCAATCTTTTTGAAGTTACCAGAGACTTTACAAACATCACTGCTACAAACCTGATATAAAAACATTACAATTATTGTAAGTATATGATCTATTAACCATTTTAACTCTCTTCCTCTTTTCTTTATTAATACATTTTAGATTTTTAGTTACTAAAGGGTTGGCAGCAGCATGATTATTGGGTAAGATCTGAGTTATTTATTGACCCGGCTATGTGGCTGACCTCTTGAGATCAGGAGAACCATTTGTTTGATGAAACTGGTTTCCAGTAACCACTCATCATAAAGTCTGGTGTCTGGGTGCTGAAATAAGGACTGGAATACCTAAGGAGACTGCATTTTCTACTTGTTGTTAACCAGTGTGGTGAGACAGAAGTTTACTTTTGTTATTGGCTTGGTATCTTTAATGATAGAATAACTACCAGTTTAGGATGAGTCTGCCCTATTTCTCAGCAATTTGTCCTGAATCTGGTATTCTCAGCTGTCACGCACTGAGGCATGGGGATGCTAGGGTTTTCAGAACCCAAAACAGTAGTAACTTAACTGTAACTTAACAGGCAGTGTCAGGAATAAATCAGTGGGTACACAGCTCCTCCATCTGATAAATGATTGATACAAACCATAGTTTTTTTACCTAAAACTACTCTTTTATGAGGTCCCAGGCACACACATCTTTGTTATAGCAATAGGTTCAGAGCAACCCAAGACACAATTACAAAAGTCTGAGATAGTTTCGAGTGAGTAACAGCAGGTCGCTGATGGCCAGTTGCCTTCCCGCTGGGGAGTAGAGTGTCAGAGAGGAGACTCCCAGGATTGCTTCTAGGAACTGCTTTGGGGTATTTACTATTTCCTAATCTTTTGTAGCTAACTTAAACAAAGCACATCGCTCATAGTGGGTCACCATAGCAACCTAGTGGGTCACCAATTCTCCTAGTTTCAGCAAATTACTCATTATCTCTTATCAAAGCATTTCTAGTCATAACAACAATAAAACCTATATGTGAGGGGCACTTAAAACCAAGGTTGCCTGTCCAAACATTCCTTCCATTTTCATGGTACATTAACTCTCTGTCCCATCCTCCCATTCTGATTAGTAAAACTGCAAACCATGTAGCTGTTTGCCTCTCAAAGCCCTAAAGATTATTCCTAGCTTTGTGGCATTTGGTTTTCAGCTAACAGTGGCTGAACACACAAAATGGCTGACTGAAGTTTGATCAACTTCTTGGGTTAAGGTACCTCATCCCTAAAAGAATGTAAATGCAGCACACCCCACCTGTTTGCCACAATGTCACATTTCCTGTTTTCCTAGTATTTGCATTTGCATTTGAACATTTAACTAAACTCTTGCATTCAGAAAAGGTAAAATGACCATAAGGTAGTATTATGCCACTGCGATCTTAATAAAAAACACTGTCTAGCAAATTTATAGTGCATTCGACACCATGGTATCGAACACATACATTTTTCGTAATTTATTCATTATGATTTACCCACCCAGCTCTAATTCTGGGCAGACACTTTCAAAGTTGCCCTTCATGTGCCCATGGGAGTAGTGGCTGCTTCAGAGCAATGAAAGGCACAGTGGATCCCCTTTAAAATGTTTCCTTAGCTCTTTTTACCATTAGCTAATTGTCACAAAGGCATGCTGGTCCTTTAAGAGAGACAATGGGTCAAGCATGACTCCTGTCCTAGTTCCTTTTGGAATAAGAGCATTCTGGGAGATGTAGTTCTGTGAGGGATCCTGGGAATTGTAGGCTGCAGCAAAGCATTCTGGGAAGGAATGCCTGAAGACAGGTGATGATAGGGGAGAGCGCAGGAAATGATGATTGAGGAGGAAGCCTGTGAAAGGCCTGATAGAGGGAGGCTTGGAGAGACAGGAGATCTTGGGAGGGCCGTCAATTCCATGGAGTAACAGACCGTGATCTTGCACTGAACGGTGATGACTGACGTCTGGGATAAAAGCAGAGGCATGACCCGGAGCGGGCACCTTCTTTTATTTAGGGTGTCAAAGGCGGAGGTTTCTGGAGTGGGGGGAGGAAGTTCCCCTACATTGGGGTGGGAAAAGCAAGGGTGGACCCTGGGTAAAGGATTGTGTTGTTTCTTGTCACCCTGGAAGGGGAGGACTTTACAGTTCCACTGGAAAGCTAAAGTACATCCATTCACCCAACCAGCAGGAGAGGAAACTGAGGCAGAAACTCTCCTACCAGCCTGGGCAACCTGAGGGATAATGAGGCACGGGTGCATCTGATGATTGACCAGGTAAGCCAACCACCTACACTAAGACATTAATGGCACTTGTGGTATTCCCTATTCTAAACCAGAGCCTCAGCTGGTTATGATGACTGGGTGTTGTGTATATTGCCTCCCTGGTCCTGTTTGTTTTCTGGTTCCTGAACTCAGTGTTCCCACTGCTCTGTGTGTGTGCGTGTGTGTGTGTGTGTGCACGCCTGTGTGTGTAGTATTGGGTGCGTGCGGCCGGCTGCTACATACCCACCATTTGGACTGTTATGTTTTGTTCAGACTCTTGCTGACTTAACTGGTTCATGGTTATTACACGTTGTGATTGACCACTCCCTGCGTGTCTTGCTTTGATTTCTTTGTGTTTTTGGAATTGCTGTTGTAGGGCGCATCCGAACGTAACATTGGTGTAAACTGTTGTAGCTCCATTTACTTCAATGGCACTTTGCCAGCTCACACAAGCTGAGGATCTGGCCCTGTAAGACCAGGGAATGCCTGCTCACACCCGTAATCTTTACCTATAGGGGAAAAGGTGCTTGCTACATTACAATGAATGTATATAAGCAAAACTGTCAGGGTTTAATGGTGTCATGCTCTGAGAATGTTGGAATTTGTTAATAGGCAAAATTCAAAAGGTCTGAAGACTGATTTTGTTTTGGAGAAGCATCCAAAAAGTCGTATGTACATCTAGACCTTAAATCGGCAACGCTGGGCTGGAAATCTCATGAAAAGAGACTTTCTCATGAGATTTCCAGTACTTCCTGGTTTGAGTCACATGAGACGTTATGAGAATAGCCTCTAGTTATTATTATTTTTATGATTCTAGGACCTAGTAGCTCCATCCAATGTCAGGATCCCATTGTGATGGGCATTATACAAATACATAGCAAGAGTCCTAGTATTGACAAAAACATTGAGTCAGGCCCCCAAAATCAAAAGACTGGTTTAAAATCACGAGGGTTTTTTAACTAATAAATGCTGGGTTCTCTTTATTTGCCTTCTGAGTTGAGTTCCTTGAGAGTGCACTGGCTTTACATTTTGAAGTTTCTCTCCACAACCCTTTCTCTTTCTCTGAAAGCTGAGATTTGCCACACTGCAGTCCCAGCCCTAAGTAATTACAATCCTTTAAATATGGCATCGTATTTTGACACTTGTGTTTCTCCTTCTTGCTAGAACCTGAAAGAGCACAAAGATGAAGAATATCTATATTTAAAAGTTAACTCAATTTTTTACTAAAAAATTTTTTTAAAAAGTTTGGTGTGAATTCGCTTCAAATTCTGGGTAAATGTTTGTTTGCTTGTTGGTTTTAATCCAAACTGGCTCATCCATCCTTAGATACAAGTTTAATATTTAACTTAAAAGTCAGCTATTTGTCACCTACAGTGTCCTTGAAAGACTAACTCTCTGAGCAGGGAGAGAGAAACACAGAGGCCAGGAAACTCAAGTTCTATTTGGAGAAATGCTTCAGTGAGCAGGGTTGGACACAGAAAAACGATACTGTCTGATCACTGGGCAACAATCGGAGAGCCCGGCAAAAAATGTTAGATAGAGAAGGTGGGGGGGAAAATCAATTTCTTACAGCAATGTGCTGAATGGCTTGGTAGAGCTGCCAGTTAGCTCTGTATCGGAGGATGCCTCTGTGACTGGGTATACGGGAATTTTTTCACAATCCACTAATCACTAACAAGACAATGAGATGAGGAATAAGTTGCTTGAATGCTACAAATGCTATTTAAAAAAGAAGAAACGGATTTCCTTTTTAGAAAAGCAGATTTTCATATTTCTCAGGCTAACACTAA
This sequence comes from Chelonia mydas, assembly GCF_015237465.2. Taxonomy (NCBI): domain Eukaryota; kingdom Metazoa; phylum Chordata; order Testudines; family Cheloniidae; genus Chelonia; species Chelonia mydas. The sequence goes on along the minus strand of NC_051246.2, from coordinate 128,592,452 downwards.
TAGGAAGTAACATGAGTCCAGTAATAGGATGCTTCGTGTCATGACTTAATTAAGATAACCCAGCTAATTGGGGAAATGTATGTCAAATGAAATAACATCAAAGATTCTTGCTCATCGAAGAAACACTTGCAAATGTTGCCTATCTAAAAGACAGCTTATAATTTATGCAGGTCCCTGTGATTTTTTTTTTATCTCAACTGGCAGAGATGGAGCTCAGATGCTCAGGCAAACAGGCATACTAATTGCCAACAGTTTATATTGTGTAAGGCTTTGATGTCGCCTATTAAAACTTTTTATGGTGGTTTTCTCTTCCATTTGGCTTCTCATAAACCCCACCCTATTCTATTCACAGGGATAATAAGGGTCAATATCCGGCCACACAAAAGAATGAAAGGGTCAGTGAAATGTTCGTCTATCATCTTCCCACCTCAGCAGGTCACTTTGGTAATGAGCTTGGGCACTGCCAGCTCAAATTCAGGACAAGAGATGTGCAGTTATTCCCTGATGCAAGGCTCGTGCTGAAGCATGGGAGCCTCCGATAAATCGAGCCATTTCTGAAGCAGAAGCCAGGAGATGAAATTCAAATGAAGGCTGGCTGAGATGGCCTCCTCAGTCACTTCTAAATGAGACTTTAACTTCTTGCTCCAGCACCCCCCGATGTTCCCTGATCCGAGACTCGTGCTGTCCCCTGCTAATGTTAAAAGAGAAACTTTGCTTCTGTGAGATTGCAGAGAGTATCTGTATCTATCTGAGCCTATTGGAGAGCAGCCACACAGTCTGGGGAGGTGAACTTCCAACTCTCCATGGAACGGATTGTCACAGCCCTTGCTCTCTTCACACCGCGTAGCAAGAGGGTGTAAGAACCCTGGCGTCTGCCAGGGAGAGCAGGGATCGCGTAGCTGATACAGCCCAATTCAAGCAAGAAGGAATGAGGGAGAAGAGTCCCGGACCGGGCAGCAGTGATCCCTGGAGCACCAGAGAGCTGAAGTCCTTATAACCCACCTTATGGAAAAATTGGAGACCAAGCAGTGGGGAAAAGCAGGAGACTGAGAAGCTGGTGGGTCCCTGAGATGATCTGTCACTCACCTCTTTGAAGCTAGGCATGTGCTTAAATGCCCAGGTGTGCAGGGGCTACTGTGGTGAAAGACATTGTTACAGATCTGGCTGCGTTCCCGCTGCTGGACACTCCCGCTGAGTTAGTGTGCTCAAAATTGTACTGTGGCCAGGTTAGCACGGGCAGTGGTCAGCGGCCACACAGGCTCACCAACCCGGGTATAGATGTGGCCTGTGACGTACCCCTGGCAGCAAATGGCTGATTCAATACAGACTGAGGGGTAGTTATACAGAGAGTCCATAGCTCTGCAGTGAGCTATTCCCAAAACCATCACAGAAATCAAGGGGGAAATCCTGGCCCCATCGATGTCTTTGGAAGTCCTGCCATTGACTTCAGCGGAGGCAGGAGCTCGTGCAGAAAACGTAGCCCTGTATGTTTCAAATGTTGACAAGACACATGCGAAAGGGGAATTTTGGACACTTTACTTCTCCGGTGGTTTCAATCACGTAAAACTGATGAGGTGCGGATTTATTAATATGTTATTTAGATGATACGCTTTTGACTACAGCTTTGTAATCAAACTGCAGCTACCATTCCGCCATGTAATAACCAGACCCGGCACATCTGCCGTACCGTGCATATTTATCAAGAATAGAGGGCTAACACTTATTTACCTTTATTAGTTACATTCCCTGTGATTAACTGAGTCACTGTGAATAGGTTTCAATGCTTGGACTAACTGCAGTTATACTTACTTTAAGGCTCTCCAAAATTTCAGTGTTCTCTTGGAGGCAGGTGTGGATTTGTCAAGAGCATTAGAGCACAGCTAAAAATAATCTTAAAACTTTGTTACCAACTGATTGTTCAAGGGAATTCGCTGTGGGGGTAAGGGCCACTGGCTCTCCTGCTTATCTGCTAGTTCAACCCCCGGCAGGCTAATGAGCACAGCTGGGCCCCTGATTGGCTAAACTGCCTAATTGGACAAGGGATCAGCAGACCTGCTCTTACCCACAGCAGTAGCAAGGTGCTCAAATCTTTTGCCTGTGCTCCTGCATTGGACCCAGCCCTGGTCCTGCCCTCCAGGTAAGCTGGTTCTGACCTTCCTCTCTGATTCCTGGCTCTGATCCAGGCTTGACCCTTGGTTCTGGTATCTGCCCTCTGACTCTGATTCTGTTCCTCCTTCCACTTCCCTGCTCCAGAAGCCTGCTGTGACCACTAGGGAAGACTACCCATGTCCTGACCCCCAAACATTCACATTTAAATTGGCACCTCTGGGGGGGAGGGGTTGTGTTAAAGTAGTGTCTGGAGGCACCAATTTAGAGCCTCTTGTGGTCGGTGCTGCACTTCTGCTCTGAAGCGCTTACAGTCTAAATAAACAAGACCGCCAAAGAATGGCAGGCGATTGGAAACTGAGGCACAGAAATCAAGTGATTTGTCCACAGGCACACAGGGAGTCCATGGCTGAATTGGGAAATGGACACAAATTTTCTGAATAGAGCTGCGTGAAACTTTTTGTCTGAAGCTATTTTTTGGCAAAAAGTACAGCTTTGGGTCGGCTAAAATGTTTTACACATTGGTGTCTATTTTGGCCAATTGTTTTGGTTGGGGAGGAGAAATAGTTTTTAACAAGAATGTTTCATTTGGACATTTTTGCAATGAAATGTTTCAACTCTTGTTTTGAAATTACCTTTAATTTTATTTTTAAAGAAAAAAAGGGAAAAGCTCAAAACCAGACGGAAACATTTCATTTGGGGCAACACATGCTGTTTGACCCCGAATGAATTTGTTCTCAGGTTTTCAGAATTGCCAGTAAACCAAAAAATCCAATATTTGCAAGCCAAAATATCCTGAGTCCCAGTCCAGTGCCTGGATCACAAGCCCCCCACCCCTTGTTAAAGTGTCTGCGTGTCCTTAGTACAGTTGTATAAACCAGGCCCCAAATCTGACTTCTTTTCTCCTTTCCCCAGTCTAACATTTTACTTAATTCCTTACGAATTTTCTTCTCCAAACAAACACTCCAGCTTTCCCAGCAGCCCTCTGGCAACAAACCTGTGTGTGCAATGAAGGCAAAAGGAGGGGGAAACTGATTTAAAGAATGTACACAAATCTAAAGATTTAAAGAAACAGATTTAAAAATAGGTTTCAGAGTAACAGCCGTGTTAGTCTGTATTCGTAAAAAGAAAAGGAGTACTTGTGGCACCTTAGAGACTAACCAGTTTATTTGAGCATGAGCTTTCGTGAGCTACAGCTCACTTCATGCATCCGATGAAGTGAGCTGTAGCTCACGAAAGCTCACGCTCAAATAAACTGGTTAGTCTCTAAGGTGCCACAAGTACTCCTTAGATTTAAAAATGTACACAAATTAACTTTTTCTTTTCTTTTCTTTTAAACAACCACTGGACCTAACTCTCTGCCATTGTGCAGCCCACATCAGTCGTTTACACTGGTGCAAAGCAGAGCCGGTGGAAAGGTGTTATTCAAAACAGTGTTTTGACCAAGGGCCTTATTGTGGTACTGGTGCAATGGATTCAAATTGTCGGAGCCTCAAGAATTTTCTGCCTGAGGCAGCCGTTGCTGTGCTTAGCCTTATTTTGGCTGTTACTTGCTCTGTGGTGACTAGGAAACAGGTGGTCACCGCTCAGGGCCACTGCACCTGTATTTCCCCAGCCGCGTTCCTGCAAGGGAGTGCGCTCTCTGGCTTCCCAGGGATTGCCTCTCTGGGGTGGAGACTAGGGTGGCCACTGCTGCATCCCCAGAATAATGAACATTGCAGTACAGCCGGGGCTGGCATGACCTCACCCCCACAAACTTGTATGCATCCTGCTTTTTGGAGGATGCCATTTTTCAGAGTCCATCAAGGTCGTGCTGGCAGGAGCAGTGTGGAGGGCCCTGAAAAAATGGCATCCTCCGTGCGTCCACCAAGTCCGCCTGGAAATACTGCACAAAACCGTGTCTGGTTCTAAATCGCTGCCAGGCAGGATGATGATTTAGAAAACCAGGACAGTCCAGCTTCAATCTGGATGAATGGTCTCCCTAGCGGAGACCCGTGTCTCTCTTCCTCCTGGCCGGGGTATTCCAGGCTGAGCAGTTCCTTGCCTATGCTGTGTTATTCCCAGCAAAAGACAGCCTCCCTGATGGGGCCTGCTTCTCTTCTCCTCAGGGATGGACACCGTGTAATTGCCACAGGTATAAGTTACTACCCAGCTCTTTCTCAGCAAGGACGTTTTATTTGTCAGGCAGGAGCATTACAGAAAAAACATATATTCGACAGTAAAAGAATCTACATGCCGGCTAATCAGATCAGCAGCGGTCACCCCAACTACAATCTGAACTCTGGCAGCCACAGTCCTTCCAAATTCCCCGCTCCACCACCACACCCCAGACTTTTCCTGTCGTTTCAAGTGCATCACCCGCTTTGCTCCAAGCAACATCCCTCAGGGGTAAGACAGTCACTCACTTATCCAGTCTGGCTCTTTGAAGAGCCCGTGAACGGGTAGCCGGTGTGTTATATTTGGACCCAGCAGAGAAGAAGATAGACACAGGGGAAGCTGATTTAAAAACAGGATGTCACAGATTCGGTCTCTGCTCAAAGTGAAGCTTCAAAAGAATGGTTGGAGGGGGATCACGTGCGTTCTCCTCACCCCCAAATATTGCCGCGGTAATCCACTTCACATGCGCTGTCCCCGAAAGTCTTCTGCAGTTCCTAATATCGCCCACAGATTGCATTCATTGTGCCTTGCTCCTGAATGAATTCTATGCAACCCCCCAATATTACACACCCATTTGCATTTTCAATACAATGGACCACAGCAGTATTAAACTTAATTCAATAAAGTTTATCTTAATTCCATGAGGTTTGTCTGGGACATTGCCTTATCTGTCACTCACGCGCTGTGCATAAGGAAATAGTTATTCTTTATATTGCACTGGAAGGACAGCCAGCATTTTGCAATTGCAGAGTATGCTAACCACCAACTAAAAGCCCTGCTCTGAAGAGCCAGCAGTCTCTGGCCCCACTACAGTCAGTGGAATCTCTCACATTGTGCATAAGTGTGAGACCAATGTCAATCACGGCTGACCAAGACTGTCTCACTGTGCTCCCCTGTCTGTATCCATCTGTTGTCTCTTGTCTTGTATTTAGATTGGATTCTCTTTGGGGCAAGGACTGTCTTTTTGTTCTGTTTGTACAGCGCCTAGCGCAATGGGATCCTGGTCCACTCCCAGGCACCAGAGTAATACAAATCATAAAATAGTGCCTGCAGAAGCGGGATCTAAAAGGGGACCCTGGAGAGCCAGACCGCCCTCACCCTGGATCCCCCAGGCATGCCAGGGGAAGAATGCCTGCTGCAGCATCCTGCCTACCTTAGCCCCTTCTCAGGCTTTTACGGGTGCATGCTCCCAGTCCTGGAGCCTTTGCAGGGACTGTAGTTAGGACTCACCCATGCATCAGGTGTACAAGGGTGTGAGGCTGCTTACATTCTCCACTTCGTGTGCAGGAGCCCGTCACAGTCCGGCCCATGATGCTGATACGTTAACCATTTGCAGGCCGTAGAACACCCATGCGCACACGTCCTCCTAAGCAGCCATTTGGCTGGCAGTCTGGAAATGGCCCGTGTTAACGACATACCATTTTGGATTCAGCAGAGGGCTGAGCAATGCAGCATCTCGTCTTGTGGCTGCTCATGACTTATTGTCTGCAGGTAATAGGGGTGGAAAGGTGGACTCGCTGCGTTTACTTTACTTTTTTTTTTTTATGTGACAAAAACATTTGGTACGACTGACCCCACTCAATTTTGCTGTCAAAACTACAGGCATCATATTTCTCTTTAAAAGCCTCCATACATTTTGCCATGTCCAAGCAGAATACAGACCTTCCCTGGTTTTTGTTGCATGCCAAATGAGGAATCCCTGAGGGTTTCATTTTCATATGCTTATTGTTTTCTTTTTATGTTGTTGAAATCAGCAGTAATCTGATGGCACATTCATGCTGCTGATAACGGTCTTTGTTTCGGTGCTATCAATATGGATTTAATCAATGACAAATTTACAGTGAGATTGCCTTTCCATACTGAGGCTGGTTAAATTAATATGAACTTTCTACTGAATGCCTCAGAGACTGAGATCATAGTCAAGTATCAGAGTGGTAGCCTTGTTAGTCTGGATCTGTAAAAGTGGCAGAGAGTCCTGTTTCCGAGTAGCAGCCATGTTAGTCTGTATCCGCAAAAAGAAAAGGAGGACTTGTGGCACCTTAGAGACTAACCAATTTATTTGGACGTATTGGAGCGTAAGCTTTCGTGGATAAATACCCACTTCGTCAGATGCAAGTTGTAGTGTTTGGGAACAGAAGTAAAATGGCACCGTTGAAATTATCGTTAGTAATAGTATGCTGGGATAAGGAGGAACTATAGGACAGAACCAGGTGCCCACAATAAGGTAGCCCAGATCTTTCCCCAGAGCTCAAACACTAACACTGTTTGCAATGGCTTTGAGCTGGAAGTGCATTCTGGGTATTAGAAGCCATCAATGAGCATCTCACTGTGCTTCTGGCTTTCCAGGTCTGGTTCTAGGCACTGCGGCTGTGTGCGAAATGTCTTTCTAGTTATGGAAAAACACCTGTTCCGCTGTCCTGCCCATCGGGGCTCAGCTGCACGGGAGTGTCACCTGGCCCGGTGTAGATAAAACAACCTACATCTTAATCCCACTTGAACCAGTGGCCACGAACCTCGGGCCTAGCCAAACCCTGCTTGGCGCAGGATGTGATGTGGCCCCAAAGGATCGAGATGGAAGTTTCACATTCACTGTTGCAGCCTGGAGCGCACAGTAGCTGATGAAGAGCAGCTCTGAGACTTGAGGGGGAGTGCGGTCTTTGTTGTTTAGGTAGAAGATGGGGACTTGGAAGGCCTGTGTTCAAGTCCCAAGTCTGCCACGTTTGGACTTGACTTTAGACTTCATCTCTCTGGGCCTCAGTTCTCCATCTGTAAAACCGAGAGGAGACTCTGTTTCTGCTTTAGAGTGTAAGCTCTTTGGGGTTGTTTGTACAGCACTTCCCACAGTGGGGCCCACATTTTAACTGGACCTCCAGGCCCATCTTCAGTAATGACTAACACCACAACCTGATCACTCGGGCTTCAGGGTGAGGACGGCTTTGCCTTTGCAGGACTGCTCCATTCTCCTCCACAAACGGATTATCCTGAACTGCAATGATAAATGGATATCGCTCTTCAATGCTGAAAGCATTAATAGCTTAAAAAGAGAAGAAGCCGTATGTCACCAAGGGCTCAACTGCTTGACTATCTTAATTACATCTCCCAGAGACGGGACCCTTTGTATCACTTACACAATTTTAGTTAGTTTGTAAAGCGTCTTAGAAAATGTCTGTCGGGAAAAGGCCCTATCTCCTCCTCTTCCGCTGGCTAATTGCAGTCGTTTTACCTGAGGAACATCATTAAGAGTCTCTCTCTCAAATGTTGATCCTTGCAAGTGGCAACCAGAAATGCTATTGGTTTGGTCACTATACAGTAAACTATTAATTGTTGAGAGAGTTGCAATTTTGCTGTTTTAGTGAGATTATCTATAAAATTACACACGCACAATTAAGGTTGCCGAGTCAAGCACTCCACACTTAGGAAATGTCAGAATTAAGGTGAACTGTGCAACTTTAATTCAGCCCCTGAGTGCCTATGCATTCTGATACAATCTTTAATTAGATGATGACCTACACTCTTTCCCACAGGACCCCTGCTTCATTCAGTGCCTAAGATGGATGGTGCTCACTGAATAAGCAGCTATTCAATAGTTTGTTCAGTCAGTATGGGGTTTACATTAGTGCCAGGCCACCCTCCTCTGCTCGCTTCTCTCTGCCCCCTCCCCCCTGTGCAAGCGGTGTGTGGGGCCTCACGGAAGAGCCTGAGCTGGGGTGGGGTCTCGGGGCAGAGTGCAGGTGGGGCCTCGCTGGAGAAGCATGGAGGCTGAGCAGGGGCAGAGCCACGGTTCGGGCACCAGGGCCAACAAAACATTAATCCGGCCCTGTGTTACGTTTGTGGCTTCTGCTATATTTACTGCTCATTATTCAAACCTTGCTCTGAAGACCGAATTGTTCATTTGCTTGTGGATTTTTCCCAGGTGCTCGTCACTATAGTATCTGAGCATTCCATAAATATTAATGAAATTATGTTCACAACACCTCTGTGCGATGAGGGGGGCTCTTACAAATGGCAGCTGAGCACAGAGAGAGATGAAGGTTGACGCTCAACTGATGAGTTGGCAAGTAAGGAAGGTTCATCAAATGTCACAAGCTATAAGAACATCAGTTGATGGGAAAAGGTACAAAAAACCTCATTGAATTACTACAAAAAAAAAGGCCTCCTGATATAACTCAAGGACTGTTAAAAATCACGTTTGGTGAACAAGAAAAGTGTAGGACCGTAAATCAATGAACCAAAATTGGTGTGTCGGAAATTAGGTCAAATTAGTGGGCAAAACAATGGGCTATTTGCCCATTCTCCCCCCTTTGGGGGCCTTAAAAATAGACTTTGTGCGGAAAGCTGGCAAATATGACACTGGCTGACTGAAAGACAAGAGCAGGAGAAGGAGCGAGCTTCACCACCATGGGCAAGTCCCTTAGTGGCTCTGTGCCTCAGTTTCCCATCAGTAAAATAGGGATAATGGCATTTCACTCCTTCATGTGGGAGTTGGGGTTTGTAGCCTTATAGTTAGTTTGGGATGCAAAATGCATTTGTCACTAATGCCAGGTTTGTTCTTTGGTGGCTACATAGAGATGAATGAGTAAAATGAGGGGTGAGACCCACAGAGACTAGATGAGTTTTATTAATACCCTGATCAATGTAAGCAAACTCACAGAACTAGAAAAACAAGGTAAGAGTAACCGCCAAATCCTCCTTGTGTGTGCTCACAGATCCATGGGACTGGGGCTTCTCCTGACGGTGAGCTGAAGCATTAAGGTTGTCACCATCCTGCCATCCCAAGGTCCCGCGGAGGGTTGTGTTTGATTCCCTTTTATGTACCGATTTCTTACACCCACCTATTTCCGAGACCATATGTAATTAAGTCTCAACCCTTTGTCCATATTGAGTCATTCCTGCTACCCATCTTGGGGGTTCTGACAATTATCAGAAGCATTTGCGCAGGTAGAAGGGTCTCCATACAATGCAGTGAAAAGTCTGGCTAAATAAACTATCTAGACCGTAAAGGCTTTATCACAAGAGAGATATTGCTAAATCTTCTGACCCAAGGCTACTCACTAACACTAACTTTCATTAGGCCTAATGTGGCTTTATGCTAACTATAACTACTGCTAGGCCTCAAACTTTCAGACTAGGCTTCAGGCTGACGGCAAAGCCCATTCTAAAATCTTTAAGTGTCTCTGCTTATTCCTTCTTGCATTATAGCTTTGGTTTCACTTGCACTAATTTTGTAAGTATCTTGAGTCTTTCTGAGATATAAATGGCTATTTACCTGCAGACCTGAGCTCAGATCATGGGACAAAGTCAACAGGCTAATCTATTAAAGACTGTGAAGCACTCAGATTGTCCACTGATGGGGTCTGTACAAGTACATTAGATAGAAGCTCTGGGTGCGATTGTGCCTCAGAAAGGCTTTCATCCCCATGCAAGGAGCACGGACCCTCTCCACCATTCTTAGTGGGGTGCTGCATGCACGCGCCGGCCGGCTCTGCTGGCTGATGTGGACGACTGAAGAAATGTTGCTCTGCACCACTTGGGGTGGCTCACGTCCTGGGGGCGGGGGGAAGCATAACAGGGAGCAGTCCCTTGAAAAGTGACTGGGTGCTAAGGTGCCTTCTTGTGCAGCCATGCCGGAACCAGCCAAATGTGGCCCAATAACTTTATTTCCTCTGGTTAAAACCAACTTGATGCTAACCCTACTTATCTGGGGAACTCTGAGCCCATGCCTGTGTTTAGCGCAGGAAAAAAAAATATGTATTAAATGGAGTTTAGACAGCAAAACAGCCCAATGCACTTTTCTTTACCCTAATCATGGTTAGACATTAGTGTGGTGGTCTCATCCTGGCCCTGTCTTTCCAGTCTGCTCCAGAGACCCTCAGGGGTGGCTGTGATGGGATGTTCACACCACACTTGCCCTGAAAGGGTTAATGAAGACAAAGATGGTGCGTAATTGACCCAACAGGCCACCGCAGAGGGGAATCAGGTGGCCGAGTAATCCCCGGACTGAGTGAGGGATCCTAACTGAGGAGGAAGGAGCTGAGGATGGGACTACAAAGACAGGAAATTGGAAATAGAGGGAGAAAGTCTGCAGTCACTCCCTGGGAGAAGGGAGCTGTGTTTTGGGCTGCCAAACCCTGAGAGGAGGGAGATCAGGAAGGTAGTTGAGGGCTCAGGGAAAGGTAGTAAGGTCTAGAACAGGGATCAGCAACTTTTGGCACACAGCCCACTGGAGTAAGCCCCCTGGCGGGCCGGGCCAGTTTGCTTACCTGCCGCGTCCGCAGGTTCGGCCGATCGCTGCTCCCACTGGCCCCGGTTTGCCGCTCCAGGCCAATGGGGGCTGTGGGAAGTGACGCGGGCCGAGGGATGTGCTGGCCGCCTTCCCACAGCCCCCATCGGCCTGGAGCGGCAAAGCACGGCCAGTGGGAGCCGCGATCAGCCGAACCTGCGGACGCGGCAGGTAAACAAACTGGCCCGGCCTGCCGGGGGCTTACCCTCTCAGGCCACAGGCCAAAGGTTGCTGATCCCTGGTCTAGAAGGGAACAGACCTCGACTGCTGTCTAGAGGTCCCTGGGCTGGAGCCCAGAGTAGGAAGCAGGCCTTGGTTCCCCGGCCAGCCACTGAGAGAGTGGCACTCTGAGGCAGTGAATGGGAAGATGGCGTAGGACAGCTGAAGGAAGACTTTGGTACCCTGGTAGGGGAAATGCATCGAGCGAGCTGGCCAGAGGGCTGAGGCGTGAAGAGGCTGCTGTGGTTCCTGGACTGAGAGAGTGTCTGCAGGCCAGGGAGAGAGATGGAGTGACCGTGTGCAATCATGGGAAGGGGCATCGACTTGATGAGCCAATCCCCAGAGCGGCCAGGAGGAGGCGCCAGACTAGTGGTGAGTGGCACAGCCCCGGCTTGCAGGTCAGGAGTGAAGTTAATTGGCAGGGCTGTGCAAGACCCAGGCAGAAGTGTCCTAAGCTAAGACCAATGTGCATTGGCAGAGGGAGGTGGGACCTCTGTGCCGGAAAGGGAGGTCCGTTGTGGATCAGGATTGAAGAGTGCGAGCAGAGCAATGGGAATGAAATGTGCCCAGCTCCTGCCCCTTCTGTTCCTACTCCCTCACAGTCCACGAGCAGCAAGTTCCCTGTCAGAATTTGAAATCAGATGTAATTACTCCCAGATGCCAGCCAAAATTGTCCTCTGGAGCAGAAGTGTAAGTCTGGGCCAAAGATGGTCAAGGCATAGCATATCCATCCATGCACCTTGGTGAGGGGTTTCAAAAGCGCTCGTGACCATGGTATCTAAGTGCTGGCCAGGGATTTCACTGGCAGGACTCTCTGAGTGCAAGACTATGCACATGTTGGTTTGCTAATATAAGCACATGTAGGGTTCCTTCCTCGTAATGTCACACCCAGCATGTGAATTCGTGCTCTAGGTTTCGGGAACCAGGAACCATGACTTCTAGAAGAAAAAAAGAGGCAGAAATGACAGGGGAATGATCTTATGAGAGCAAGGGAGAGGATGCTTGTCTCCACGATAAGTGGCCTTATCGATCCAATACAGTGCAGCTTCAGTGCTTCTTGAGTACAATGAAACACGATAACCCTTTCTTTAAAAGGCACCAGCGCCACCCACAGGCGGGGAGGACTTTTCCAGGAACTAAAGAGGCAAGCAGTGGTTTATCGCTGCACATTTTATGTGCTCCAAAATGCAAGAATGTAGCTTGTGCTTCTGCCCCTCCGTATGGGATCCTGAGCGACCAGCTCCTCCCTCCAAATGCTGAGGAGTTTGAAAGGGACGGGGGAGGGGGGAATGGTTTGGTTTTTACACGTCTGGAAGGTACAGTCAATATTTCTGCCCCCGCAGTGCTCTGCCATTTGTCTCGGAGCTCGTGGGCAAGGGCAAGTCTCTATGGGACGCTGGAGATTGTAAATCATAGGTGCTCTCCTATCCATCACAGCATTGCACATCAGCGCTGTGTGACCTCCGTTTGCTGCCGCTGTTGTGTCAGTTAGTTGTCTCCCCACTAGAAAAATACACGGCCATCGTGCAGCCTTTGCTAGTTTACAGCAGCGTCTGTAATCTGTTTCTCGGTTTATGCTTGCAGGAGGGTGTCAGGCTGGGTAAATTCCTCAAGGGCAGTAGTTACACTTTTGTTCTGTGGTAAGAGGCATATTCACTGTATTATCCTGTAACAAAAAAAAAATCATTTTCTCTGTGCAGCAGGGGCTCCCCTCAGGAGGCATTGCTTTTGTGTGTAAGAGCACAAGCCGCACTAGCAGCGAGCAGCAAAAGTGGAATGTGGTGGAGTGGTGTGAAAGCACACAATGGTAGCTTTTTCTCAGGGACTCATGGCCCGGATCTAAAAATATTCCTTATACACCCCCGTACTGTACTTCCTAGTTAGAATCTCACACAGAGGCAGTTGAGCTCCAGAGTGCGCACGTTCGTAGAGGGCTTGTTATCTTGTGAATGAGCACACACTCTGGGCTCTCGTCTCTCCGTCTGTCTGATCACTTCCCATTGATAACTATGTCAGTTACACAAGTACACATGAAAGAGTTGAGCCAAAGCAGCTGGGACTTAATTGAGACCCTCTTCACCCTTACCCTGGAATCGTGTAAAAAATCATCTTGCAATGTTGTTTGGTACCATATTCTAGTCACCCACACAAGCGGCTCACAACCAACCCTGCAGGTAATTCATCCAAAGAGCACAAATCATAGAATATCAGGGTTGGAAGAGACCTCAGGAGGTCATCTAGTCCAACCCCCTGCTCAAAGCAGGACCAAGACCAACTAAATATATAACCATAGCAGAAGTGGGGGTGGGTGTTTAAGTGGTCAGACAGGCACCTGGTAAGGGCCAGGCTTGTAAGGTGCTAAATCCCCACAACAGATGTGCTGAGCTCTTCTGAAAATTTAGAAATCTTTGGTGAACCAGAACTTCTGTCCTTCACACAGATCTAGTTACAAACTTAATCTGTAAACGTGGTATTGAAAGAAGCTACTCAACAGAGTCACAGAAATGAGGTAAGCTGAGATTGTCTGAACAAACCATTGACCTGAGGCCTTTCAAGGCTTCAGGTGACGTTACAGAATTGGGTTAATACCAGACTCAGATGCTCTTACAGATAAGAGGAAGCTGGCAATTGGAATTGTTTTGATTGGTCAAGTTTGATGGGCTAAGTGGCCTCTCTTTTTGGACCCTTAAAAAAAGAAGAGATGAAGGAGGGAGCAAGGGGTGACTGGACAATGGTGGTGGATTATCCTTGCCATGGTGGAGGAGTTTGGGTCGTTTGTGAATGATCTAAAAAGGAGTGATCTGCTTCAGCAATAACATACTCTTATACAGCATCCTGAAGAATGCCAAATCACTTAGCAAACCTATGGCCAGCTCCTGAGCCTAATGTAAATCAGTGCAAGTCAATGGAGCTACACCATTTTGCACCAGCCGAGGATATGGCTCATATAGAATCATACAAGATTAGGGTTGGAAGAGACCTTAGGAGGTCATCTAGTCCAACCCCCTGCTTAAAGCAGGACCAACCGCAACTAAAACATCCCAGCCAGGGTTTTGTCAAGCCGGGCTTTAAAAACCTCTAAGGATGGAGATTCCACCACCTCCCTAGGTAACCCATTCCAGTGCTTCACCACCCTCCTAGTGAAATTGTTTTTCCTAATATCCAACCTAGACCTCCCCCACTGCAACTTGAGACCATTGCTCCTTGTTCTTTCATCGGCCACCACTGAGAACAGCCAAGCTCCTTCCTTAGGAACTCCTTCCTTAGGAACCCCCCTTCAGGTAGTTGAAGGCTGCTATCAAATCCCCCCTCAGTCTTCCCTTCTGCAGACTAAATAAATCCAGTTCCCTCAGCCTCTCCTCGTAAGTCATGTACTCCAGCCCCTAATAATTTTTGTTGCCCTTCGCTGGACTCTCTCCAATTTGTCCACATCCATTCAGTCGTGGGGGGTGTAACGATGCTGGTTCTGGCGTGACCAATTCAGGACAAATTGCTTCAAGCAGAGCAGTTACAGCCCAAGGCTGGGGTTTTTCAACCTCTAAGGCAAACCAAACCAGCGAAACAGAGCAGACTTTGGTCTCACCCTACTGACTAACCACAAGTCACACAAGCAATTCCCTTAGATGCTCCAGTTTCCCAGTATCTCCACCAGTGCCACTCATTATGGGGATGAATGATTATGAAAACCAATACCCCAGTAAAAGAAAAAAGGTTCTCTCCATCCCAAAGGACCAAGCCACAGACCCAGGTCAATATACAAATCAGATCTTACCCACAAATCACGCTGTTGCCAATCCTTTCGAATCGAAAATCTAAAGGTTTATTCATAAAAGGAAAAAAGGATACAGATGAGAGCTAGAATTGGTTAAATGGAATCAATGATATACAGTCATGGTAAAGTTCTTGGTTCAGGCTTGTAGCAGTGATTCTAATAAACTGCAGGTTCAAATCAAGTCTCTGGAGAACATCCACAGCTCGGGTGGGTCTTTCAGTCCTTGGTTCAAAACTTCAGTGTAGCAAAGTTCCTCCAGAGGTAGGAAGCAGGATTGAAGACAAGATGGAGGAGCTTCAGCAGCTTTTTATATTCTTTTGCCATGTGGTCTTTCTTTCTTTGTTTCAAAGACAAGCTGTCCATCACATGGCCTGGAAAAACCTCAGAGTTCTGTCCATAGGCATGTCCCTGCATACTTTGCTGAGTCACAAGGCATATCTGCCTTCTCTCAATGGGTCAGTTGTGTAGCTGATGGTCCTTAATGGGCCATCCAGCAGGCTAGGCAGAGCGGACACCAACTTGTCTGGGGTATCACTCAGAAGCATAGCATAAGTTTGAAATACAGACAGTACAGAGCCAATATTCATAACTTCAACTACAAAAATGGTACACACATATAGACAGCATAATCATAACCAGCAAACCATAACCTTGTCTTAGACACCTCATTTGACCCCCTTTATATAAGATTTGATGCCACTACAGGACCTTGGTTGCAACAATGATCTATACAGTCCCAGCTTATGTCAATAACATCACAGGGGGCCCCAAACTGGACACAATACTCCAGATGTGGCCTCACCAGTGCCGAATAGAGGGCAATAATCACTTCCCTCGATCTGCTGGCAGTGCTCCTACTAATGCAGCCCAATATAGACTCATAGACTTTAAGGTCAGAAGGGACCATTATGATCATCTAGTCTGACCTCCTGCACAACGCAGGCCACAGAATCTCACCCACCCACTCCTGTAACAAACCCCTGACCTATGTCCGAGCTATTGAAGTCCTCAACTCGTGGTTTAAAGACTTCAAGGTGCAGAGAATCCTCCAGCAAGTGACCCGTGCCCCATGCTGCAGAGGAAGGCGGAAAAGCCCCAGGGCCTCTGCCAATCTGCCCTGGAGAAAAATTCCTTTCCAACCCCAAATATGGTGATCAGCTAAACCCTGAGCATGTGGGCAAGATACCCAAGAAAGAATTCTCTGTAGTAACTCAGATCCACCCTATCTAGTGTCCCATCACAGGCCATTGGGCATATTTACCGCTAATAGTCAAAGATCAATTAATTGCCAAAATTAGGCTATCCCATCATACCACCCCTCCTTAAACTTATCAAGCTTAGTCTTGAAGCCAGATATGTCTTTTGCCTTGGCAACAAGGGCACATTGCTGATTCATATCCAGCTTCTCATCCACTGTAATCCCCAGGTCCTTTTCTGCAGAACTGCTGCTTAGCCAGTCGGTCCCCAGCCTGCAGCAGAGCCTGGGATTCTTCCGTCCTAAGTGCAGGACTCATACAGTCCAGCGCCACTGGAATCCAGCCACTTTTGCTACAGGGGGCTCCTGCCAATGGCTGCACAAGAGTTGGCTGGAAAATCTTGGCTTAGCGGTTTGCCCTGCTGCCCTACCCAGCTCTTAAGGGCAGGGAACATGTCGTCTCATGTATTCAACAAACTCCCCAACACATTTCTGATGGTGTAAAAATATCAGCTCGCAATCTCACAGAAGCCTTGTTGGGGTCATAAAGTCCACACAGAGCAGATAAGACCTTATGGGCTGATTGTGAGAAGTGTAGAGCACCCACAATTCCCAGTGAAGTCAATGGGTGCTACGGGTGCCCAGAACCTTGTAGAATATGGTCAAGTTAGTTTGGAATATCTCATCCCAGGTCCATAAAGCTATCATGGTGGAATTTGAATTGTTGGTTTGTCTCAAGAGGCATTCCTGTTAAGGAAGACCAGCCGCTATCTGGTACACTAGATCTCCGCTTTAGCATGGAGAAAGTCTAGCTACCTCGACACCCCAGTGACTGAGGCTTCAAAAGCCTGTGCTAGAAAACCATTTTCCAAGCTGATTAAACAATGTTTCCCCATTATTCTCTACTATTCAGCTAATGCTGAAGTAACTACAAAGGTGCATGTGATTGCAATCTTTCCCTGTACATTGGCAATGCTAAATTTAGATCTTGTGGTACCTTCCCTGGAACAAAAGCAGCTAGGTATTTTCAGGCTATGTCTGCAAATTTCATAGCAATGCATGTCTTGCTGGTGCCAGCCAGTTTAGTGCTTATTTGACACAGGCAAGACAATGGGGTTTTGTGAGTGTCAGGCATGGGTGCTAATGAAGAAATAGAAAGGAAATAACTGATAAATAAGCTTGTGCAGCTTCATATATAAAATCCTTCAATTTCATCCAGCAGAACAGCCTCACAAACTAATCAATGAGAGATTCTGATAATTAAGACATTCCTGTTTGGATCTAAATTAGAACATTCCTTTGTCCCCCTAATTAGACTTTCTTGTAACCCTGTTGTGAATTTCTTCTCAGCATTTCTCATTTTGGAACATCTGTAGCTTCATGGAGCAAATTCATTAGATGTTCTGCCATCTGAATCTTTTTTTAAAATAAGAACTGGTGCTTTTAAAGTCTTGCAAATCTTGTTGATCTGCATCAAGAAGCACAAGAATGAGACCAGTCTGGGTTTTTTGCCTGCGGGTGATCAAAAGTTTTGGAACAAGCAACCAGGGTTTTATTTTGTTTTTTTTTTTCCAGCTGACTAAAGTGTGAACAAAACTAAAACTGGTGACCCAAATCAACAGCCCTCGAGCTATGACATCCGGCAGCTTATTTTCACCTCCATCTATGCTCCTTGGGATAGAATGGACAGTAGCAAGCCTTTAATTAACAGCCCTGACTGTCATGTTGCCAAAACCATCGCATGTCAGACAGTCTTATTTAATTTCACTCTTTGCTCTCTCAGGCTTTAACTTAGCTTTTTTCAATACAAGAAATAAACATTGGATTGTTCATGCCAGAGCACATGCCGACTATCCACAGTAACCAGGAAAAATCAAATCATTCAGGAATTTGAGACTGTGTTACGTCAAATCTAGTGCACAGTTCATAACAAGGCAAATACAATGCCTTGCACAATGAGATATTTTGTAATATTATTGCCTCACCAGGGGTATTTGTCATTCATGACACTTTTCCCCCTGAGTGGTATATGCTATTGGCATGTCTGATTTGTCCACAAATGTGACTTCAAAAGCCACTGAACACATAGAATCACAGGACTGGAAATAGTTTGGTGTTCAGTTTGGGGACCAAGATACGAAACAGCCACAGAGACTATGAAGTGAGCTGTAGCTCACGAAAGCTTATGCTCAAATAAATTTGTTAGTCTCTAAGGTGCCACAAGTCCTCCTCTTCTTTTTGCGGATACAGACTAACACGGCTGCTACTCTAAAAGAAATCAAAATGAAACCGAAGATTCTCAGGTACTTCACACTATAGATCTTGATTAACTTACACCTTCCAATTTCTTCTTCTCACTCTCTCTCCTTTCTCCCAGTGCCACTTTCTGTAGTTAAATCATAGTTCACAACAGAGAAAGTATATATTTCACTTGTGTCGCTTTGCAGGAGAAACTCACAGAATGTGATTGTCACTGACCTATTCCCTGCTTGACCAATGAAGTCATCAGTTCCCCTTATGTTATTTGTGCTGTCTTTTAATCTTCCTACCTTTCCTCTTCTGGTGATGAAATTCTTTGATCCACTCACATGCCTCAAGGGAGAGTACCCAGCTAAGAAGAAGTGAAAAGGACAGTGTATCTTGATCTGTCTGGGCTTGGTCAAGCTTCAAGTATGACCACACAAATTTATGCACAAAAAGGGTTAAAGAAACAACCCTCAGAACATGAAGAATTCCAAACCTCATGAAAACTAGCCCTAGCTAGAGCTAGGGGGAAAAAATTGTGTGAACTTTTTTCACCAAAAAATGCAGATTTGAGTCAACAGAAACAGTTCACAAATCTGGGTCTTTTGGGCAAATGCTTTCAATTGGCGGGTGGTAGAGGGAATTGGAAATATCAAAACAGTCCATTTCAGCATCTCCAAAACAAAATCTTTCAACTTACTGTTTTGAAAAAACATTTCATTTTGTAATTTCTCTAAATTTTCTTTAAAAAAAAAAACACTTAAAATGTTTGCAAACCTTCATACTTGAACCAAAAGATTTTGATCAAATCAAAACCCTTCCGACATTTTCATTTCCCTGAAAATTCCAACATTTTTACCTTGGGCTGGCATGAAATCATTTCTTTTCCAGTTTTATCCAGGCCTGCCATTGAACTGAGTATTAAGTTACTTGCACAGCCTTAATCTTCGCTGTTTTGGGTAGCTCTAGAGGGGGCTAACTGCAGCGTAGCTAATAATATTAGAGCTGCTAGAAGAATGCAAGAATGATTCACACTATTTTCATGAGTAATAGTTACCTCCTACTAGTTGTAGGCCAAGTTGTATGGCGCCATTAGCAGGGCCTGAATCTTCCTCAACCCAGTGGGGCCTGATCCTCAGCTGGGGAGAATAAGTTAAGTAGTAGTATAGTGCCATTTTGTGGGTCTTCTAGGCTACTTCCATGTCTAGAGAGACACATGGAGGCAAAAGGACTTTAGGACTTCTCGGGTGTCCTCTGTCATGTTGTTTACATGACAGTTAAATAAAGCCTTTTACTAAAACCCCAGACATGCTGCTTCCTCAAGAACATTACAGAAGTCAATGGAGCTATTCCAGTTGACACCAGCTGTGGGATCTGGCCACTTGTTGGAGAAACACTGGCTGCATGGGGTGAAGAATCAGGAACAAAAACACTTTCATTCCCGCAACAGCATTAGAAATATCCCTGGTCAACTCCCGACATTAGAGTTGCAGTAGCCGCTCTCCTAACAGCAGACTGCAGGGCAGTCTTCCTCAGTCTTGACAAAAGAGAGGAGAAGGATAAGGCTGAGATGAACCCACAGTAGGCTAATGGCCCAACCTGTGATTGGGAGGCAAGCAATGAAAGGGAATCAGAAGAGAGAAGTGATTCTGATTCTCAAGGTTACATTGACCCAACAGCTGAGCAGTAAACTCCCTTCCCCAACCTCAGTTCCCCCATTCTGGGCCTTTGTCTTTATTCTCCAGTCTGCTGGTAGGCTATGGAAACAGATTCAGAGAGTTTAAGACTAGATGGGACCATTCTATTGGATCGGGGATTCTCAAACTTCATTGCACCGCGACCCCCTTCTGACAACAAAAATTACTTCATGACCCCAGGATGGGGGACCAAAGTCTGATCCAGCCTGAGCCCCACCGCACCTGGCAGGGGGGCCAAAGCTGAAGCTCAAGGGCTTTAGCCCCAGGCAGGGGGCCTGTAACCTGAGCCCTGCCACCCATGGCTGAAGCTTTGCCCTGGTGTCCCCATTCAAAGGGGGTTGTGACCCACTTTGGGGTCCCAACCCACAGTTTGAGAACCGCTGTATTAGATCATCTAGTCTGCCTTCCTGTCTTACACCCAGTTATGCCTGTATTGAGCCCAATAACATGTGTATGGCTAATGCATGTCTTCCAGAAAGGCATCCAGTTTTGATTTGAAGACATCGAGAGATGTGCCTTGGTAATACCACTTCCCTTGGTGGTTTGTTCCAATGAGTAAATCACCCATTATTTGTGGCTGAGTTCTAATTTGAATTTGTCTTGCTTCAGTTTCCAGCCACTGGTTCTTGTTCTTGCTTTCTCTGTTAGATTAAAGGGACCCTCATACCTTCTGATATTTTCTGCTCTCGGAGGGACGTATACAGACTAATCTAGTCATCTCTCACTCTTCATTTGGATAAGATAAACAGATTTAGCTCTTTAACTCTCTCACTTTCTCCAGCCCTTGAATCAGGTGTGTCTGCATCTTCTCCAGTTTTTAAAAATCCCTTTTAAAATGTGGACGCCAGAACTGGCTGCATTGCTTCATTACTGGTCATCCCAATGCCGTATACAGAGATCAAATCACCTCTTTGCTACTCCTACGTTTATGCATCCAAGGATTACATTAGGCCTTTTTTCCACAGCATTGCCTTGGTACCTCATAGACTCAAGATATTAAGGTCAGAAGGGACCATTATGATCATTTAGTCTGACCTCCTGCACAACGCAGGCCACAGAATCTCACCCACCCACTCCTGCAATAAACCTCCCACCTATGTCTGAGCTATTGAAGTCCTCAAATCGTGGTTTAAAGACTTCAAGGTGCAGAGAATCCTCCAGCAAGTGACCCGTGCCCCATGCTAAAGAGGAAGGCGAAAATGCCTCAGGGCCTCTTCCAATCTGCTCTGGAGGAAAATTCCTTCCCCACCCCAAATATGGCAATCAGCTGAACCCTGAGCATGTGGGCAAGATTCACCAGCCAGATACCCAGGAAAGAATTCTCTGTAGTAACTCAGATCCCACCCCATCTAACATCCCATCACAGGCCGTTGGGCCTATTTACCATGAATAGTTAAAGATCAATTAATTGCCAACTCATGCTGAGTTGCTTGTCTGCTATGGCCCCTAAATCCTTTCCAGCACCACTGCTTTCCAGGATGCAGTCCCCCATTCTGTATGGCCTGCGGTCTTTGTTCCTAAATGTATCATTTTGCATTTGGCTGTGTTACAATACATTTTATTTGAATGGGTCCAGCTCACCAAGTGATCCAGATCTCTCCGTACGACTACCCTGTCCTCCTCATTATTTAACC
This sequence comes from Chelonia mydas, assembly GCF_015237465.2. Taxonomy (NCBI): domain Eukaryota; kingdom Metazoa; phylum Chordata; order Testudines; family Cheloniidae; genus Chelonia; species Chelonia mydas. The sequence goes on along the minus strand of NC_051246.2, from coordinate 128,571,148 downwards.
ACTCCACCAATCTTTGTGCCAGCCACAGTGTATCAGCTGTGTTTTTAGAAAGGATTGAGGCTAGACCCTAATCTGAGACTAACACAGAAGATAATCTTTTCTGGATTAAGGTGTCTCTCTACCACTGCCTGTTTCAGCCTGACCTCAGACTTCAGATCTATGGTGAATAAATGACTTTATGCCTTGAGCCAAAATAGAATGTTTTATACTATATGTGGTAGGATGGAACTGGTAAAGTAAGAAAATTCTGTGATCTCTTTGCTGCTTTGTTTCACTTCCGTAACAACAGCATAAGCTTCCTTCTTGCCAATACATCTTCCTTCGACAGCAGCTGCTTAGTAACATGAGGATACCATAAGCACGATGCAGTTGTGATGATGGTTCTCCTTCTTAATATATTCCAGCCTTCCATTCCTTTCATTAAGCCAGTGAGGAGAATAATGTTGCATAGAAAGGTTCATCATTTTCACTTATGTTAAAGCAAAATTACCTACTTAAAATCTTCTCTTAACAAGTGAAAATATTACAACATCGTGTTCAACGGAAAACAGATAAGTCATAACGAAGAGAAACACAGTGCACGTTTTGCTGCTTATTTGAACTCCTTCCCTGTCTTATGAGTTGCTTGTTGTAGCACTTTGGATTTCCACTGCTACCTTTCCTTATGAAGGCAGGAACCCCGCTGCACTGGGATAAGGAGGGTGACACTGGTGTGATATTCCATGCCTTCTCCATCACTGGGTATTTAAATCCAGAGGGGATGTTGTTCGAAATGTTCTGCTCTAGGGATTATTTGGGGGAAGTTCTGTGGCCAGTGTTCTACAGAAGGTCAGACTCAATGATCACAATGGTGCCTTCTGGCCTTGGAATCTATGAAGCTGAGGGTACGTCTACACTACAAGCGAGAGGTGCGATACCCCGTTCATGTACACATACGTGCGTTAGTTCACATCGAGCTAGGGTGAGTATAAATAGCAGCATGGTGGTGGTAGCACTGGCAGAGTCGCACAGAGTGTGAACTCGCCTGAAATTGCACCGCTACAGACTAGGGACCGAATGGCTAGGCAGCAGTTCTGCGGAGAAGGACCTAGGGGTGACAGTGGACGAGAAGCTGGATATGAGTCAACAGTGTGCCCTTGTTGCCAAGAAGGCCAATGGCCTTTTGGGGTGTATAAGAAGGGGCATTGCCAGCAGATCGAGGGTCGTGATCGTTCCCCTCTATTCGACACTGGTGAGGCCTCATCTGGAGTACTGTGTCCAGTTTTGGGCCCCACACTACAAGAAGGATATGGAGAAATTGGAGAGAGTCCAGCGAAGGGCAACAAAAATTATTAGGGGCTGGAGTACATGACTTACGAGGAGAGGCTGAGGGAACTGGGATTGTTTAGTCTGCGGAAGAGAAGAATGAGGGGGGATTTGATAGCTGCTTTTAACTACCTGAAAGGTGGATCCAAAGAGGATGGATCTAGACTATTCTCAGTGATAGCAGATGACAGGACAAGGAGTAATGGTCTCAAGTTGCAGTGGGAGAGATTTAGGTTGGATATTAGGAAAAACTTTTTCACTAGGAGGGTGGTGAAACACTGGAATGTGTTACCTAGGGAGGTAGTGGAATCCCCTTCCTTAGAAGCTTTTAAGGTCAGGCTTGACAAAGCCCTGGCTGGGATGATTTAGTTGGGATTGGTCCTGCTCTGGGCAGGGGGTTGGACTAGATGGCCTCCAGAGGTCCCTTCCAACTCTGTTATTCTATGGTTCTATGATTCTATGAAACTGCAGGGTATCTACTTGACAGAGCTCATCCGTGCCTTCATGGCCACTCTCCATGCCACCACGGCTGTGCTGCTATTTATACTCCTGCTAGTTCGATTAGCAGGGGAATTACCCTGTCAAGGTTCCTTCCCCACTCTGAACTCTAGGGTACAGATGTGGGGACCTGCATGAAAACCTCCTAAGCTTACTTTTACCAGTTTAGGTTAAAACTTCCCCTAGGTACAAAATTATTTTACCCTTGGATTTCCACTGCCACCACCAAACTTTAACTGGGTTTACTGGGAAACGTGGTTTGGACACGTCTTTCCCCCCAAAATCCTCCCAACCCTTGCACCCCACTTCCTGGGGAAGGTTTGGTAAAAATCCTCACCAATTTGCATAGGTGACCACAGATCCAAACCCTTGGATCTTAGAACAATGAAAAAGCATTCAGTTTTCTTACAAGAAGACATTTAATAGAAGTAAAGGAATCACCTCAGTAAAATCAGGATAGTAGATACCTTACAGGGTAATTAGATTCAAAACATAGAGAATCCCTCTAGGCAAAACCTTAAGTTACAAAAAAGACACACAGACAGGAATAGTCATTCTGTTCAGCACAGCTCTTCTCTCAGCCATTTAAAGAAATCATAATCTAACACATAGCTAGCTAGATTACTTACTAAGTTCTAAGACTCCATTCCTGTTCTGTCCCCGGCAAAAGCATCATACAGACAGACACAGACACTTTGTATTTTCCCCCTCCTCCCAGCTTTTGAAAGTATCTTGTCTCCTCATTGGTTATTTTGGTCAGGTGCCAGCGAGGTTACCTTTAGCTTCTTAACCCTTTACAGGTGAGAGGATTTTTCCTCTGGCCAGGAGGGATTTTAAAGGGGTTTACCCTTCCCTTTATATTTATGACATACCCCCTAACCCATAGAGTACACCTAGCCTAATTGTGTCCACTGCCTCGATACTATGGTAACTGATGTGCTATAAACATGTAAGATACCAGTGAAGTGTTCCAGTACTCTGGCTATTTTCAACATTCATATTTGGTCATGAACAAAGTATCTAGAAATATAAGTATAAGTTGGTGTTGGTCCTGCTTTGAGCAGGGGGTTGGACTAGATGACCTCCTGAGGTCTCTTCCAACCCAAATATTTTATGATTCTATGATTCTATTCTATGACTCTATAATAAATAAACTTTATAGGCCAGATTCTCTGGCCGGCTTCAGTCTGTTTGTGCCTCAGGAATGGACAGCCACTAGCTCATCTTGATGGGTCTTCTATGTAGAGGACCTGCTGAAAGAGGACATACAGCTGCCATGGTAGTACATCGGCCATCCCCAGCTGGCAAATGGCCCCTTGTGGGCCACAACCAGCCATCGTGAATTAGAGCTGCCCCCAATGTGTATGATACGGCCAACGTAAAACCAGCCCCAGGAACTGGTAGCTGCAGCTGGCTTCATTTTAGCCCCTTATTTTTAACTCTGTACCATGTGTTTCAAAGATTAAGTCACAGATACCGCCAACTGTGTCACTGTCTAGGCTACAGTGAGTATAAAAGGCCCTTTGGTGTAATCTGAGGCATACTACGCAATGCTGTGTGGGTTATTCCCCTTTTTCTCACGCTGAACACAGTAACAATCCAACAGCAGGAGACAGTTGCTTTGTTCACAGTTCCAAGCCTCTTTCCAGGAAGTACTTTACCCCAAAGCTCTCCCTTAGTTTTCCTCCGGGCCACATTACAAGCCCTCCACTGACTGTCCTTGGCATTGTGCTGCCTTCTCTGTGGCTTTTTGTGGTGGTTTTTCTCTTTCGCACAGACACAGCGCTGCAATCCAATCAATCCCCCTCTCCCAGATTTATCAGTCCCTGGAAAACCCCTAAGGCTGCATGGCCCAATTTATACTCCAGCGTCATACGTGGCATGTGTTTTTTTGCAGAGGCCCCTACTGTTTCAACTCTCTCTTCCATACAGGAGCTCCATTGCATTTTACGTGTATCCTGAGCAAAGCTGCCTGTTACACCCACCAACTTCAACAAGGTTTAACCCAGCCCCCACCATAACCAGGGCCTTGCCTTCCCACCTAGGATGGACCAAAACACCTTCACTTGTTGACAGTGCTGAGTTTCTTAGATGCATAAATTCTCAGCAAAAGACCCTGAGGATACATTTACACTGCAGTAAAAGATCCGCGGGTGGCCCGGGCCAGCTGACTTGGGCTGCAGGGCTATACAATTGCAGTGTAATCATTTGGCTGTTAGACTTTCCCCTCTTGCTGGGTCTCAGAGCTCCGGCTCCAGCCTAAGTCTGAATATCTACACTGCAATTTTATAGCCTTTCAGCCTGAGTCCTAAGAGCCCAAGTCAGTTGACCTGGGCTCTGAGAGTCACAGTGTAGACGTACCTTGAGTTATAATGTTGTTGTTCGGACCCAGAATGAGCCCAATCCTCATCAGGCTGAGGGCACAAGCAAGACATGGAAAACCTAGTCACTGCGAGGGAGCAGACGGATACTCTGGAGTGCCCCGTGGAAGAGGAAAGCAAAAAGGAAAAAAAAAAAAAAAAAAGCAAGATCTGATGCCTCGACAGCACTGTGGTCAGCGCTTTACGGACAGAGTGGACGCACTGCAAATCTTGCCTCAGCCTTGCTCCGGCTAAATTCATTTGAGTGAAGCCGGGCTCGGCTCAGCACTTGGCTGATAGAATTATAGCCTTTCAAGTTATGCCTCTGCCCGAAAAGCATTGATCGCCATTGGAATGAAATCCGCCTCAGAACTGTTCTTTGCAGCCTCGAAATTGATTGAGCTGCACCTCAAAGTAGAGACTGCTGCGGCCTTATCAAAGGAAGCATAAATCAAGTTAATGCAGTACAAACACACACAGGCTGCAGGAAAGGGCCCTTTGAGTTATTATTGCTAAGAGAGAGCTGTGCTCCAGAAGCCCAGTCTGATATGAGCCCCATCCATGAGGATTTGTTGGCCAAAGCCAGCTGAACTCTGGGTGGCGTTGTAAAGCCCGGGGCGCTGGGAATTATGTACACCCCTAGGTGGAAGAATATTCCCCTGGTAAAGAGAGATCTGCTGTTTGTTCTACACGCCAAGGCCGTCGGTCCATGCATCCCTAGGCCTGCTCATCGGCAGCTGCCGGCAGCAATGGGCAGTGGTGGGTGAAATTCTGTGGCCTGTGTTGTGCAGGAGGTCAGACTAGATGATCATAATGGTCTCTTCTGACCTAAATATCTATGAATCTATGGTGCCTTCCTGCCTCTGAAAGCTGCCTGCATTGCCTCCCCTCAGCCGCTACAGAGCAGCAGCAGCAGTCCCTTTCCCCCACTCCTGCCAGCCTCCTTTCAGCTGCACAAGGAGTCTAGGAAACTTCTCCTCCTGAGGCAATCAGCCCTGGCCCAGTGACTCTTTGGGTCTGCCCGGGCCCTGCTGGATGGATTCCCAAGTCAGCTACGTGCAGACCTGGATTCTGGCGAACAAGGCAGGCCCTAGGCGATGGGAAGAAGGGGCAGAGGAGACCCGCATGGGCAGAGGAAAAGGCTGAGGAAGACTGGATGGACAAAGGAGGCCCACAAGGGAGAAATGGGGCAGGGGGAAACCTGAATGTGGAAGCAGGCAGCGGGAGCAATGGGGGAGAGAGGGCAAGCTACATCTTTTGGTTGCACAGGTGCATAGAAAGGGGGTGCCCTGCTCTCCCCCCGCCCCCAGCACATCCAGTGGCATAGCTAGACTGGCACACCAGGGAGCACGCGCAGCACCAAGGCCGAACTCCACACGATTTACTCTCTCTCTCCAGCACAGCATGAGAGTGGGAGAGAGACTGTGATCCCCGAAGGGGATGCCAGGCTTCAGCCCCACATTGTGGGTGCTGCACGGGCTCCATTTCCCCTTGATTCTTTCCAAGTCCTTTACAAAGCACGAGGTCTAACTCTGTTCTCTTCGAAGTGAACGGGGCCTTTCCATCAGCTTCAGTGTGTTGGATTAGCACTGCGCACTTTGGAAAAGCCCACACCCAAAGGTCATAGTGAGAGGAAAAACCCTAGCAAGGGGACTCGTTGTTATACCTGAGTGGACCCTGCCACATACAACTATGGCAGAATCCTCATTGTTGCATGGGACAGTCTCTGGGGTAAACTGAGTCACAGGGATGTGGCTCTAAGAAGGGCATTTTGTATTTGATGACATCACCGTGGAAATAGGAACTAGAAGGTGGCTTTTCAGTACCAACGTTGTAATTTAGTTTAATTAGTAGAACAAGGGAAAGTTCTGCTCCTCGGTGTATTCTCACCTTTCTATTAAGTGCGTCAGTTGAATTTGGGTAACACGCACAGAGCAAATCATCTGATGTGCTCGGATTGTACCACACCAGCTCACTGAGCCATTCAGGGGCTGGTCAGCACTAACGGCTGTGTGGAAACATGGACAGCAATACCCCGAATGGCCTTACCCCGAAACACGTGGGGAGTGAACAGGCTGACCAATGTTCTTTTGGCACCTGTTGGATGAAGTGCCCTGCCCTTAGAATCACAGCATGAGGTGCTACGTCTGCCTCTCTGAATAGCAACTTTCCTGTCCTCTGCAGTCTCCCACCAGCTCCCTTCTCTCTCCGTTCGCCTGCCCCTCTTCCTAGAGCTGCATTATTAGCAACCCCTCCTGCCCTCTCCTTCTATTTCTAGCCAACCCACTAAATTCTCCTCAGGTCTCTTCCATTTCATCTGCCCCTTACCTTGACCCTGCCCCTCTGACCGTTACCAGACCTCTAGCACAGAGAGGCGCCGTAGGAAACACCACTAGATGCCATGTCAGGGGTGAGGTGACTTTCTGAGGAAGCCAGCATGGTAGAGGGAGAAGAGGAGAAGCAAGAATTTATTTTACTTGCAAGCGCTTTGGGGCAGGGACTGTCTATTGCTGTATGTTTGTACAGTGCTTGGCATAATGCGGCCCCCATCTCCGTGGGGACCTCTAGGCCCTAAATATTGAAGGGTTAAAATCCATTGTGGGCCCCTTACTGAATGAGGGAGGCAACCTATTGACAGAGGATGTGGAAAAAGCTAATGTACTCCATGCTTTTTTTGCCTCTGTCTTCACGAACAAGGTCAGCTTCCAGACTGCTGCGCTGGGCAACACAGCATGGGGAGTAGGTGGCCAGCCCTCTGTGGAGAAAGAAGTGGTTAGGGACTATTTAGGAAAGCTGGACATGCACAAGTCCATGGGGCCGGATGCGTTGCATCCGAGAGTGCTAAAAGAGTTGGCGGCTGTGATTGCAGAGCCATTGGCCATTATCTTTGAAAACTCATGGCAAGCGGGGGAAGACCCGGACGACTGGAAAAAGGCTAATGTAGTCGCCATCTTTAAAAAAGGGAAGAAGGAGGATCCTGGGTACTACAGGCCAGTCAGCCTCACCTCAGTCCCCGGAAAAATCATGGACCAGGTCCTCAAGGAATCAATCCTGAAGCACTTAGAGGAGAGGAAAGTGATCAGGAACAGTCAGCATGTATTCACCAAGGGAAGGTCATGCCTGAGTAATCTAATCGCCTTCTATGATGAGATTACTGGTTCTGTGGATGAAGAGAAAGCAGTGGACATGTTGTTTCTTGACTTTAGCAAAGCTTTTGACACGGTCTCCCACAGTATTCTTGTCAGCAAGTTAAAGAAGTATGGGCTGGATGAATGCACTATAAGGTGGGTAGAAAGTTGGCTAGATTGTCGGGCTTAACGGGTAGTGATCAATGGCTCCATGTCTAGATGGCAGCCGGTATTAAGTGGAGTGCCCCAAGGGTCGGTCCTGGGGCCGGGTTTGTTCAATATCTTCATAAATGATCTGGAGGATGGTGTGGATTGCACTCTCAGCAAATTTGCGGGTGATACTAAACTAGGAGGAGTGGTAGATACGGTGGCAGGTAGGGATAGGATACAGAGGGACCTAGACAAATTGGAGGATTGGGCCAAAAGAAATCTGATGAGGTTCAATAAGGATAAGTGCAGGGTCCTGCACTTAGGACGGAAGAATCCAATGCACCGCTACAGACTAGGGACCGAATGGCTAGGCAGCAGTTCTGCGGAAAAGGACCTAGGGGTGACAGTGGACGAGAAGCTGGATATGAGTCAACAGTGTGCCCTTGTTGCCAAGAAGGCCAATGGCATTTTGGGATGTATAAGTAGGGGCATTGCCAGCAGATCGAGGGACATGATCGTTCCCCTCTATTCGACATTGGTGAGGCCTCATCTGGAGTACTGTGTCAAGTTTTGGGCCCCACACTACAAGAAGGATATGGAAAAATTGGAGAGAGTCCAGCGAAGGGCAACAAAAATGATTAGGGGTCTGGAACACATGAGTTATGAGGAGAGGCTGCGGGAACTGGGATTGTTTAGTCTGCAGAAGAGAAGAATGAGGGGGGATTTGATAGCTGCTTTCAACTACCTGAGAGGTCGTTCCAAAGAGGATGGTTCTAGACTATTCTCAGTGGTAGAAGATGACAGGACAAGGAGTAATGGTCTCAAGTTGCAGTGGGAGAGATTTAGGTTGGATATTAGGAAAAACTTTTTCACTAGGAGGGTGGCGAAACACTGGAATGCGTTACCTAGGGAGGTGGTAGAATCTCCTTCCTTAGAAGTTTTTAAGGTCAGGCTTGACAAAGCCCTGGCTGGGATGATTTAATTGGGGATTGGTCCTGCTTTGAGCAGGGGGTTGGACTAGATTACCTCCTGAGGTCCCTTCCAACCCTGATATTCTATCATTCTATGATTCATTGCTGATGTAATAACCTGGTGTATGGATTTGTGTACAGGCCCAAAGTCCAGAGTTTGGTCAAGCGGTCAGAGGCCTAGCAAATAGTGAATAGCTAAGAGAAAGCAGAATAACCCAAGATAACCTTGCTTTTCCTAAGATATGCCTGGTCAGCAAAATGCCAGATGTTGGGGGCAATAATTGTGTCTTATTCAAAGTTGCAAATAAAACAAAGAAGCCCTGTTTCTGTTGTGTTAGTTTCTTCTGTAGGGAGATGTTCTTCCCACACATCCAACCTTGAGTTTATTAAATGTTCAAGCGTGTCAGTATAAGATGTGGCCTCCTCCCACCTCCCTGTCCCAGGGACTAATGCCTGCCTTAAAACACAAATGAACAACTTGAAAGACAATCTTTATTGCCATATACTTTCACTCTTTCTTTGCTTTTACCCGTAGATATGTATCTGTTGGACAATCAAAGGAGCTACTTCATTCATATGGACCCCAAATCAGAATTCAACATATATATTTTATACTAATACATTTATTAAAGTACTAATTAAATGTTAAATGTTAATTTGTTAACTTGAGACCATGGGCGGAGACATTATGTAACCTTTGGCCATTGGCTACTGTGCTATCATGTCTTGCTGCTTGACCTATCCAGGGTTGTGGGACTGCCTACCCCATCACTTTCCCCCGCCCATGGAAAATCCATATATTCCACTGTAATCAATTGTTTGACAGTGTCTCTGAGCCTAATAAGCGAGGTGACACTCCATCAGTGCTCTATGTAATAAACTTCTGTGCTTGACTTCTACACGGTATGGATTTATGTCCTTCAATACAAATTACAAAAAAGTATAACACTGCTACATTGCGGTAGCTTTACCAGCTTTACTAAGGGTTTTACCTTCGAAGGCTTTTGGAAATGCATTAATTAGCTTCATGTACTGCTAAAATCCAAATTTGCTAATTAACACAAAACCCAGTAGCTGCTGTAGTTATGGGTTTCTGTAATAAATCCCTGTATGAACAAAATCCATGAAACCATCAAAACCTATGCTAAACTAACAGTCTGATTCCAACTCAACCCCCAGTGGGATTCACAAACAAGGCCAAAACTCTGAGGTGATGCACAATCCTTAATCAGTTATGCTCTTTAGTTTCTGCTTTAAAATAGGGTGAAATTAGGATAAAATTCACCCTATTTAGCATTTACTTTGAATTTGTTGGTGAGTTTACCCAAACCTTAAATGTATTTTGTCAATGTGTGTGCGCATATGATTATAGAATGGGTGACAAAATACACATAATTGTATCATTAGATGTAAGCAAATTGTGTAGTTTTTGCTAGTCCTCATCCTCATCACAAATGACTTTTAAATCAAATACCATTAGTTGCCAGTGGCAGAACTCCTGTGAGCGTCACACTAGGGATTTGAACTCAGGCAAATGAGCCCCAATAGGTTGTTATTTCTTTCCTAGTTAAAATACAGTTTGCCTGCTTGTTTTATTTTAGTGTGTGAATTCAGAATGGTGGGCAAAAGAAATATAATTGCAGCTGACAAATGTTTTGTATAAACAAACTTCAGCTTAAGCAGTGCACACCAAGATCTGACAGTATTTCTTTGAATATTTGGTATGATTTCTTTTCCTTAATTGGATGACCTGACTTTCATCAATTTCTTCTACATCGTAATTGGTCAGGAAATTAATTGTATTTGGGGCAGATTCTGACACTCTTAAGGATGAATCGTCCCTTACTCCATGAGTAGCTGTATTGACTGAATGTGGTTAAACAGATCTGGGCTATGGATCCAAAACTTGCTTTCCACAAATATTTGTACGAGCAAAATGTCACTTGTACCAATGTTATTGAAAGGGGAATGAACACAGCTGTGAACACGCTCAAAGAAAACTCCTAGTTAGAAGTTGTGGGAAAGTTTCTGTGGTAATTTTTCTCTGGAATAAATCCTGTTGATTAATGGCATAGAGTTAAATATTTAAAAGCGCCGAAGCATCAGACATAAGCTGCTTGTCTTCCCTATCAAGACCCTTCAGGACCTATCCCCGCCCAATCTATCATCTCTCTTTCAGTATTAAGACATCGACTTCTGCCTCTGATTGGCCCGTGATGCCAGCTTCCATCACCCTCTTGCTACGTTTTCAAACAAGCATCTCTGCTTTCTCCCACGCTGCCCCCCCCCACACACTTGGGAGGAGCTCCCCATGCATGTCTGTGACGCTCCCTCATTACCCACCTGCAAATCCCTCTTTAAAACTTGCTGTGATGCCTCCAAAAAATTAGCAAGGGCTGGGCTGCTGGTGTGCTGAGACCATCACCTGTCACGCTGACAACCATTGTCTGATTGTTCCATGTGCCCTGCAGTCTGTCTAGAAATACCTGTTGTCTCTTGTTTTAGACTTCAACTGTAATAGAGCTGGGCAAATAGCTGACATTTTGGTTTGCTGGCTGTTCCGAAAAATCGGGGAGGAAATAAGTCAGTTCAGGTCAAATCAAATCCAGACTTTTTTTGGAATTTGTGGCAATTCAGAACGGTTCATTTTGGGTCAAACCATGTGTTGTGCTCAACTCAAAAGGTTATTTTGGGGGGGTGTTTTGCTGCTGCAGCAGCTCCCCCTTCTTCCCCACTATAACCGTGACCCCAAGGTTAGGGCCCTCACCTGGGATGTGGGAGACATCGATTCAAATCCTCGCTGTGGAAGAGGGATCTGAATCCAGACATCCCCTCTCCCTCCTCACACTCCCTCCCTCCCTCTGGCCGCGTGACTAGTCATGTTTTTACACAAAGTGGAACGGCTTCAGCAGAAGAGAATGAACGACCCCCCCGAGAATAGCCTCTCGCCTGGTGGTTCACTCCACCTAGCCTCAACTCCCCCATGGATGCTCCAACCACTGGGCTGGAGGTTATAAGGGAGACGGGTGGGCACAGCTCCTCCCCCGGGCATTCTGTCAGCGTCGCCTAAATTCCCTGGTGAATTGAGCCCCACTTTTTCTTGGTCAAAGCTACTTGGTGAATTGGTGTCAAATTTGAGACTAGTCCTAGAGTTGTCAAAACTTCATTTTCCGGTGAATAAACTATTGTTCTGAAAAATGTCACCCGGCTCTGGTCAGCTCCCCGTCTTTTGGTTCTGTGTTTGTACCTCAGCGAGCACAGTGGGGTCTTGCTCCATGACTAGATCATACAGCCACAGAATACTAGTAAGCGACGTAGGTGCCTAAGTCACACGGCCTGTCAATGAGACTTAGGCTTCTAAATGACGTAAGTGTTCTTGAAAATGTCACCCCTGATTCCAACGCCAACACAGTGATCTTGAAACGCTCCACGGTCCCTCTGCTTTGGGCTGTTCTCTTCCTTCTGAGCCGGTTTTCAGAGGAGGCAGCAGCCTTCGCTAGGCCTGCGCTGCTCAGATGCTGGTTGAAAGTGACAGACGTTACTTTGTCCAAGCGATAGCAGAGTTTTTAAAAGACTCTCCTGTTTGAAGCGATGTTTCAACACAAGCCTTAGGCTGCCTGGGGAACGGGTAGGTTTCTTTTTGTTTTCAGGCAGAGAGAGAATTGTCAGGTTTGCAAAGGAAGGCGAGACTTTGCGAGCTGCGGTGTTTGCTACCGAGAAACAAAACACGGTTGCGCTGGGGAGAAAATCCTCCCATCCTTCCTCGTTGAAAACTCATTGCCAGTGATTGCAAATGGTCCTTTGGCCACAGACTGAAAAAGGAGCTGGATAATTGATGAGGGGCCTCCATTATTTCCTTCCCACTCATCTGCCCCACTCACCCTTTCACCTTTATACCTTTTTTACTCCTAAGAAGCCAACCGGGGAGCGTTAAAAGAGCTCCTAATTGCAGCTCCTTTGTGCTGGTCAGCAGCACTTCAAAGAATCGGCTGCCTGCCGCACTGCATAACAGCACTGGAGAACCAGCTGGGCTCCTTGTAAATTAAATTCTACTTTTCCAAGCAAGAAGCTGTTCTGGGGCTCCCCGATGCGTTTTTCAGGAAGGAGGGAAATCTTAAAGGGGAAAGAGAGGGGTGGGGAGGAGATAAGGGGAGAGGGGTGGAGGGAAAAGTTTGCATGTTCTACTCCTCATTAACTTCCCCCGGTGCCCCACACACCCCAGTCTACTATATTAAAAAGGTAGCTCAAATTCATCCCACATTAGCTCCATTGCAGTAACTGGAGTTCAAGCTCAGGGTGAGTTCAATTCAAAAGGGACAAGGAGTTGTGTCTTTGTCCTGGTGCCGAGGTCCCAGCTGTGTTCCTCGGAAAGCTGGTGCACAGCTGTGATCGCCAGAACCCGGCTTTAGAAAAATCACAGCCTAGTTCATTGTTGCCCAGCAACTTGTGCCATTTACCCCAGCACAAAGGGAGGGCAAAACTCTGCCCATCTAATGGGGTAGCACATTGCCCTGCAGTGATTTCCGTGAAATGGGCTCTCAGGGTTGAGGTGAGTGGTTTGCACAGGAAGGATCAAAATATTCCTTCCCTCTTTATTCATTCCCTCTGGGGCATCTGGCGTTGGGCCATGATGGAAGACAGGATACTGGGCTCGCTGGACCTTTGGTCTGACCCAGTATGGCCATTCTCATGTTCTTATGTTCCATTTGTATAAACAAGAAGAAGTTTCATATTTTAATCCTAGATGAGCAATATCTTGAGCATCTTGCCATCAGAGACAGCAAAGGTAGGAGCAGACATTTCCAAACAGGCATCTATCTGTTTCTATAACTTGTCTGAGAGCAGAGGCATGATAATGGAGCTAGTCTGACTATTTGCGAAACAATATTCATTATAAATTAGGACCTCACTCTTACACACACTTAAGCCCTTTTGTGACTGTCAAGTCAATGGAGACATCTCACATGCCTGCAGTTACAAACATGCCTAAGTGTTCTGAGCATAAAACCCTAGATTACTAACTTTACAAAAAGATAAACATAATTATTGAGAACATGAGTGATTTCCTGACATAAGTATTGAGCGGGAGGGTAACGGGGTAGTTACACTTAAGATTTCTTTTACCTGTTTATTGAGAGGTAAAAGATATTAACGAGTGTTATTTCCCATTTAAAGAAGAGGAAACACCAATAACATCTGTGCCTGAGAAACTTTTTAACTGCAACTGATTTATTAATGGTGGGGCTGGTAGTGCCACCTTTTATGAAGGTTGTGTAAGGGACGCAGGGGTAGTCTGGCCCAGCAGTCACAGCTGGGCTGGTATCCACAAGTCAAGGATGTCCACGAGGCGTCAGTCAGTGAGCAGGGATCGGAGCTATCATCAGAGCCAGGATCAATAAGCATAAGTCGGAATCAGGCTGGGGTCAGAGACTGGAGGTCAGAGACAGCTACTAGGCTGGAATCAGGAGATACAAGTCAGGGTCAGAGTCAGGCCGGGGTCAGAGACCGGAAATCAGCAAGCGAGGGGAGGTCCTGAGTCACAGCAGGGCAGAAGTCTGTGTGGTTGCCCAGACAGCCTCCTGGAGCACCCTCCAGGGTTAAATAGTGTGCTTAGCCAATCAGAGGGCCGCAGGGTGCTGTCACTCTAGATCCTTTGGGCGGTACTTCCTGCTGCACCTATCACCGCCGTTCTCCTCGGAGGTAGCTCTACATGGCTCCTTGGATGTGGTGATATTGGAATGACAGACATTCTAGGCGTTGCAGACCCGAAGTGTAGCCCCACAGATCCTTCCAGCTTGCATGTTACGTCTCTTTATAAAACCCTGGCTTCAGCTGCTTATTATTTATAACAATTTAACCATTTGGGCTGAAATTTTCCATGCCAGGTGTCTTCCTTGGGCCGAATTTTCTTTGAAAATTTCATCCAAACCAGTTCAGCTGTTTCCAAGGACAAGGCTAGAGACAAATGTTTTGCATACTTGTATGTTAAAAAATCATGGTGACTTTTTCTTTGGGAACCTCTAGCACCCCCTGTGCCTTGAAGCAGGGATTTGGGTGGCCTTTGTCTCAGGGGTATGACTTGCCATCCCCATGAAACACCAGCCAAATTTGACCAAGTTATAAGTCTTTGAAAAAACCACAATTTGTGTGCACACCTAGTAGAGATCTGGTAGAGCTTCTCGGGTCAATTCTCTGAAGATTTCATCCACACTCCATGTGCTTCACGCCAAGGCTGAGCAGGGCTTTCCCTGGAATTGCAAGTTTAGAGGGGCCACCACTGCAACCCCATCTCCACGCATGCGCTGCCACGCCCCGTCCCAGTCAAGGAGATTTATTCTATCATGACAAAGGTTAACAAACAAACAGAACACAGGCTTAAGTCAATACTTGGCCCCCAGGCTTCAGGGCCACGCCTCCCAGGGGTCTCCGGCTCCTGGCAGCTTCATTGCCTCCTCCAGCCTTGCTCCCTTCTTGGAGCAGCAGCCCTGAGGTTGTTTCCTTGAGCCCCCAGTTCCTGACCCCTTTGCTCCAGGGACCCACCACAGGAGTTAGCACCACTCCAGTGTGGCCTGTGCCGACCAGAGCTCAGCCTGTCTGTCCTTCCTCCCCAGTTGCCTGCTCGTGGCCCTTTATAGGCTCAGGTGTAGCCCCACCTCTTTAATTAGCTGGATGAGGCTCACCTGCTCCAGTCCAGGAGCGCTGGGCTCAGCCTAACCGAAGGGACCAGCTCTCCCGTGACAGAGCTGCTGTGGGCTGGGCACTGGCGTTCTACACAGGCACTGGGCCTGTCCTTCCTGTGCTCTGTGACCCTCCTCCTGAGCCCAGCGTGGAGAAGGAGGCAGCCGCCTGATGCTAATGTGGAAGGGAGAAGTGCTGGATCTTGTGGTGGGAGGACGAGATGAGGACAAAGAGTCTAGGAGGGAGTCGGGGACTGACTGGGCAAGGCTACTAGGCCTGGGGTGTGAGAGGGCAGTGGAGTTGAGGAATTGCTGGCGAGGGCTTGGGGCTGCAGTGAGGGCAGGGGGTTATGGAAAAAGGGGTAAATGGGGATGGGTAGTAGGGGGTGGAGAGCGGTTGGGGCTCAGGTGAGGGAAACGTGAGGGTTGGGGAAGAGAAGGGGAGGGACGCTGGGAATAGGATGTGTGGATGAGTTGGCGGGACACTGTGGGAGAATAGGGCAGGGGTGCCTACCAGCTCCCGATTCTTCTTGCTTCCCCCAACCAAGTTTCTGGGGGTCTGGAGTTTGGACCCCCTGTAACGATGCTGGTTCTGGTGGGACCACACGGAGAGTGCCGATTCAGGACAACTTGCTTCAAGCAGGGCAGTTACAGCCCAAGGCTGGGGTTTCTATGCATACCAAGGCAAACCAAACCAGCCAAACAGAGAAGACTTTGGTTTTACCCCACTGGCTAACCACAAGTCACACAAGCAATTCCCTTAGACACTCCAGTTTCCCAGTATCTCCACCAGTGCCACTCATTATGGGGACAGATGGTTATGAAAACCAATACCCCAGTAAAAGAAAAAAGGTTCTCTCCATCCCAAAGGACCAAGCCCTAGATCCAGGTCAATATACAAATCGGATCTTACCCACAAATCACGCTGTTGCCAATCCTTTCGAATCTAAAATCTAAAGGTTTATTTAGGAAAAGATACAGATGAGAGCTAGAATTGGTTAAATGGAATCAGTTACATACAGTTCTTGGTTCAGGCTTGCAGCAGTGACGGAATAAACGGCAGGTTCAAATCCAGTCTCTGGAGAACATCCCCAGCTGGGATGGGTCCTTCAGTCCTTGGTTCAAAGCTTCAGGTAGCAAAGTCCCTCCAGAGGTCAGAAGCAGGACTGAAGACAGCATGGAGGAGCTGCAGCAGCTTTTCATAGTCTCTGTTCCAAAGACAAACTGCCCCTCACACGGCCTGGAAACACCTCAGAGTTCTGTCCATAGGCAGGTCCCTGCATCCCTTGCTGAGTCCCAAGGTGTGTCTGCCTTCTCTCAATGGGTCACTTGTATGGCTGATGGTCCTTAATGGGCCACCAAGCAGGCTAGGCAGAACTGACACCAACTTGTCTGGGGTGTCCCCCAGAAGCATAGCACAAGTTTGAAATACAGACAGTACAGAGCCAATATTCATAACTTCAACTATAAAATGATACACACATACAGATAGCATAATCATAACCAGCAAACCATAACCGTGTCTTAGACACCTTATTCGACCCCCTTTATACAAGATTTGGTGTCACTACAGGACTTTGGTTGCAACAATGATCTATATGGTCCCAGTTCATGTCAATAACGTCACACCCCCATACCTAACCCCCATGTGAGCCAGGTTCTGGTGGGGCTTGCTGTTTTGGGGAGGCTCTGAGGCTCCCTTCCTGCTCCCCATGTAAGCCAGAATCTGGGGAAGTCCTGCCCCTTTGAGTGGTGGGGTGAGGATAAGAATACTTCATGCATATCCCAGGCTCTAAAGCACTCAGGAGGGAGATAGGAACACTCACTGAGGTGAATGGAGCAGTTCCTACGTCTCAGAGCTATCCTGTCAGGTTTCCTCATCTCCATGCCATGTTCTCATTCTGCTGAGAACATCCCATTGGACTAACTGGGGCACAACACAACCTTCAGAGCCTGCTGCACAGCAGATGGATGTGTGGAGATCCCATTCCCCCCAGCATCCCTTTAAACTTCCTGTTTTACACTTGCATCGGCGCAGCTGCATCGGCAGAGCTCTCCCATCAGCTTAATAACTCCACCACTGCGAGAGGCAGTAGCTGTGTGAGTGGGAGAAGCTCTCCTGCTGACATAGCGCTGTCTTCACAGGGAGTTAAGGTCAGTATAACTACGCCACTCAGGGGGGTGGATTTTTCACACCCCTGAGCAATGTAGTTCTACCGAAGTAAGTGGGTAGTATAGACCTGGCCTAAATACTCTAAAATCCTCATGCTTACATGGATTGTCTTGAAATTTGCTGTACCTTGTGAAAGTACAGAGAAGGGTTAATAACCCAAAACTGGGGTCATTTGAGCTAGGGGTTCCAGAGATACAAGTCCTCCTTCCCCCCTCCCCCAAAATAACCATTTTTTAAAAAAGTTTCTAGTTGGGGCTTTTTTTCTTATAACTACAGATCAAAGTATTGCTGTGATGTGGGTCAAAATGATCTCAGCGGGTCAGCTTTTAGCCAAGAGGGCAGGGAGGAGGAATGAGGGTTTCTATGCAGCCACTTGCTGCTTGCATGGGTATTTTGAGGGAATGTGTTGCTGTAATTGCCCCAATGAACACCCCTCCATTGATGTTTCTAGTCCAAACCTTTGTACACCTGTGCAATAAGGATTTAATAACTCACGTTGCTTGCAACAAGTTGTCTTTGTTGTAACATAATGTGTTTTCTTTTATGGAGGCATAGTGTGAATTCAGCAGAATAATCAGCAGCCGGTGTAACAAGTTTTTGTTATCTCCGGTCGGGAGGAGCCAGAGGACTTTGTACATGTGTGGTGGAGGGGGGGACAGTGGGAAGGCAGGAAGAGGGGTGGCAGCTGCAGAGGGGGAAAAAACGAGGACGGGTGGTAGCCAAGCCTTGGACTGGTTGTTTGAGAAAATCTGTAGCCAGTTTGAATGGGATGTTTCCAAAGATGCCGGTTTGGAACTCACAGCGCAGGTACCTTGATAGCTGCAGAAAGAGAAGCTCTCTTTCAGAGTTATCAGTGTGTGGATTCTGAGTGATTCCTGGATCACGAGGCTGCAGAAATTTGTAGGAGAACAAGGAGAACATCAAGACATGGGGACTTCTGACAACAGCCTGATTTGGGTGGAGAGAGGTAGCCTGCATTATACCATCTAACTGGTGACCTAAGAAGTTGAGATCTATCGGACTTGTGGTGATTCACTCAGGCCTTATTCCTAGTATACACCTCATTCAATGTATGAAAGCAGACTTGGACCAAAGCAGAGATTTGTGTCCTGGAGCTGTGAGAGTTTTCTCTGATTTGGCCAATTATTTCTCTGAATTCTGGCTACAGCAACAATATGAAAGCGATTAACAAGTGTTGGAAGAACATAAATTGGAGGGAATCATAGGATCATAGAACCAAAGGGTTGTTGACCTGAATTTGATGGGTTAGTTGTTGTGGCTCGCCACTGATCACATCTGACCAGAAGATTTATTGGTTCTTATCCAAGTCAGGCTACAGGGTCCGAGAACTCAGAGAGTTCTATATCGGGAGAGGACTCTCGGGGTGCTTGGCAAAAACATTTACATTGAGGGCAATACCAAATTGATAAAAACTTTATTGAGATTAACAAAAGAATAATAAATGCTATGAAACTTATAACTGAAAAACAGTAAAAGAATTCCAAAACTCCTGGTGGTAACATTTATATTATAAGTACCTTAACTTAACATACTCACAGACCCGTAATAGGAAGTGAAGGACCAGCCTCACTCCTGGCATGCTCGATAACACAATGGTGCTGGCTTCACCAATAGTTAAGAATTTTGCATAGTTATACTACACTGCACAAGCTGAGCTGATAGCGTGATAGATAGATAGCTAGATAGATAGATAGATAGATAGATAGATGAAAAGATAGTCTGTAGAATATAGGAGAACAAAGGAAAGAAAGAGCTACTGGAAAAAGCACTCAAAGGAAAAGAAGCTTCAGAAGTTAGAAGAGCCTCCTGACTCTTCCTTACAAGGTATTTTATAGGATCCTGAGACTATGTAATTCAGGCCCAACCTACCATACCCAAATCTTATTTCCGTACCCTAAGAAATGTATGGGTACCCTTTTCCTATAGGTTAGTGGATTATGACACTTACTTTCAATATATATTAATAAGGATTATCTCACTCCAAAACTGCCAACCTAGGCTCTCTTGGTGACCTCCAAATTGTGGTGTACCCTGCGTTGTAGATGCCGGATAACCCTGTACAATGATGTGGTTCCCCAAAGTTCAGGGACCATTCTTATCTGTGCCAAAGGTTACCAGCTTTTATGCTGACATATTCTTAGCTGATTATACTTTTTGCTATACAGCAGATTTTACCGGATTTTACAGGCCAGTAGGCTTCTTGCATTTCAGCAAAATTTATTATTAGGAAACACATGCCTCAACACATCCTAAATTCAAAGGAATTAATACTGATAAAATATAAGAATGAAATGGATTAATTCAGAAAGAGAAACATATTATTTGATACGGCTAGCTGGATTAGTAGGATATAATAGCTCGCCAAATAATCCTATAGGCTACAGGGTTAGAAGGGACCACCAGGGTCATTTAGTCTAACCCCCTGCCAAGATGCAGGATATGTTGTGCCGAAACCGTCCAAGACAGGAGGCTATCCAGTCTCTTTTTGAAAACCTCCAATGAAGAGATTCGACGACTTCCCCCAGCTGACCGGAAAATGTGTAGTGTGTGGCAGAGAAACATAGCAAGCTGTGACACGTCTCTGTTTTTTGGAGATGGGGTCCCTCTGTCAGAGAAGGGTCAGGACCTTTCTCTCAAACATACAACTGTTGGTGTTTTGGAACAGAAACCCTGTCTGTGATTTCTCTCACCAGCCCTGACACAAACTCCATCCTCCATCCATGGTGAAACATGACCAGGAACACCATTCCAGTGTAACCAATTGTCCTTCACTCCAGGCACCGCGTATGAATCGGGTTATTGGGTGGGGAGAGGAAGTAATAGCAATAGAAGCGTTTGTATGCTAGGAGTGAAGACTTCAAGGAGACGCGTTCCCTGCTTAAGGTAGGGGGCCATGGGTGCAGTAGTGATGAGGGGCCACGTTGGAGAGGGTATCACAGTGAATAGGTCAGAAGCATAGCCGGGGAGGTGTGCCAACACAGGTCTGGGGCCCAACTTGTGTGTGTGGGTAGGAAGGTGGCTGGTTTAGTATGTTAATCGTGGGCCGTGATATCTACAACTGCCTAAGTGACTACCAACTCCTGCCAACAACGTATTGAAAAGGAACTAGCAAATTCAGTGGCAAAAACCTATGTTAACACACAGTTAAGGTTGCTCGGTGGTGTGTCGTCCTCTAGCGGAATACTGAGTTGAGCAAAACTCAAACTTGTGAGAACTTCAGCTGTGCCCCATCGACACTCACACCTTTACTCTGCCAACCTCACGGCTCTTCACCTCCTTTTACAGCCCATTCACTCTCACAGACAAGATTCCCTCTAACACTATTAAAAGGCAAAAAGGGAGGACAAAAAGCTTGCCCATGCTGTATTTCCTCTGTGGGTATTTGCATACACGCCAGTGCAGCCAGTGTGTTAGGTGTACCTACACTGAATGATGGAGGCAGCTATTGGGCCTGCATGGTAAAGGCGTGTGTTTGAGCCAAGGACGTGTGCGAGTTACTTTGCAGTGTGCGGCAGAGCTGTGACTGTGATATGAGGAGATCGGTGTTTTGCGCAGTCCGACGTGTGTGAGCAAAGAGAAGGGTGGCATGTGTCCTGTCAGGAGCCCCTGTGCATTGTTTCATTGCAGAACTGTGTTTGTTATATAATTATCAGGGCACAGGGCGTTATAAAGAGTATTGTCAGTGGCAAGCTGGGATAGGAGAGCCATCTAAGCATTTTTTTATCTGCATGCACTACAGGTAAAGTGAGGGTGGTCCCTGTGAGGAGGAGCCTCACTGAATGGTGGAGGCAGTAGTTCCCTCTGCTTGGTAGAGGTGTTTTTGCAAGATCTGTGGATTACTTTGCAGTGTGTGACACGAGGAGATCGAAGTTTTGTACCCTCTGCTGCGGGTGAGCAAAGGAAGGAGCTACACGTGTACCGGCAGGACGCGGTATGCCTCGTTTCTACACAGAACTGTGCAGGTTACGTCAGGAGCAGGGCCTAGGCCTTTGACTGCAAAGGATATGGTCAGCTGTGAGGTGGAGTCTGAGAGGATGGGTAGCTGACAGTGTAGGTTGAGATGGTGGCCTGTCAGTAAGCGTAAGGGAGCTGTAAAGGGCTGTGAAGTGGTTCTTAAATTGTACCGCTGTGCGCTTCCTTCTGGGGAGCGCTAAGCATGCAAGTGTGTGCCCAGGATCTGCAACCTCCTGGATCATCTTGTGCCAAGACCAGCATGAGAATGTGCATACCGAGGTAACTTTTTTCTGTTAAAGGGATACAACAAGCTTCTCATCTGTTCAGATAAAGGATAGGCTGAAATTGATGGAACTTCTAGGGCTGGCACACGTTTCCACGAATACCCGAGAGTCATCCAGTCATCCATCCAGCCTCGGAGCGCTACCACATCACAGCAGGGGTCTCCTTGGGCTGGCCATGCTGAAGCCTAAAGAAAAGACAGTCTCTGCTCAAGAGCCCTTCCTAGCCACGTAATGCTTGTGAACAACATGACTTCACAAACCGTCGTGGCCTGAATGTGGCACATTGCATCCCTAAAAAAAATCCACAAATAATTGTCCTACTATCTAAATGGGCCCAGTATGTTAGACTGCAGTGCAATCTGACTCCTAAATAAGTGATAATTGTCTGCAGCGGGAGTGAACCATCCTCAGCACAAACAATAAGGGGTTGATTGGCCATGTACTTATTCAGAGGGAGGGTTGTGAGCAGCTGAAGCACTAAGAACACGTAAAGACAAAGATCACTTCCTGCACTGTCTTGAACCAGAAGCTAGCAGGAATCTCCTCAGAAGCAGAGGCAAATGTTTTACAAACCTTAGTCCTGCCATGGGATTCGCTCCAGTGGACTATGGCGCAGCAGTCTGAAGCAGACGTCGGCACGTCCGTCTCATTGATTCAGAGCTGACCAGAACCATCTGTGGTCTTAGCTACAATTGCCAATCATTTATGTGTTGACTCATATAGCCCCCTCAAAACTTTGAGGCACTGCCATCAGCCTTAAACTTGCAAGGATGGCTATAACAGAAAAAACCAACTTGCTGCTTACAAGGTAGAAAATGGGTCCAACAGGTGCAAATCCGCAGCGCACACTTCATATTAGAGCTAACAGCTATGTCCTCACAGGTGTGCTGGAAAATTTCAGCAGCCCTGTTTTATGTTCCCTTATTTGCAGCCTGGGACACAGATCCTGGATGAGGCTTAGCAGGCCGCTGCCTGGCATAGCCAGCATAGCTGCTGCACTGCAGAAATTTGCCATTGCCCCGTGTTCACGGTGTGGCTGCAGGGCAGCAATGCAGACAGTCAGACACATGCACAATTAGATGATTGGAGGGTGACTTGCAACATCTCGCTGCTGTCCATGCTCCGTCAGTCCGATGGCCAAACAATCCAGATATCGACGTGTGAGGCATATGGAAAAAGATGCTTGACCACCTGTATTAGTGAGAGACCCTGTGGACCTATCAGACTTGAACCTTAGAGTGAAACTGACCAAGTGACTCCCTTTCAAACCCTGGAGTCCTGAGCTTCTTGGGTCTGTTCCCAAACCCTACCACGGACCAAAAGCTAAAGACTTCTGTTTGCTCTGCTAACTGCTGCTTTCCGGCCCTCCTGGGTGCAGTGACGGCGGGGAGTGAGTATAGCCATTATCCACTCTCCACTCAACCCCCAGCAAGCTCAATTGGCACTGGGCTGCAATTGACCTGCTCCCAGCTTGCCTTCCTCAGTATGAGGCCTGCTTGACTATCTGCCTTCATTTATGTAGCAGGTTCACTCCCGCTCTAAAACTCTTTCTTTTAATTGGAACAGCTGCATAATTGGGATGCGAGACTGTCTACTGGGGCTTTCCTTATTAAGTAGATTCCACTGTGCCCGTGTAGCGTATCCCCGTACTATTTTAATAAGAGATTTAAGAAGGTATTTAATAGCTGGATTTGTTACCTGGCGTAGTTGCTTTCTCTGTGGGTCAGCAGTTGACTGCATCACTGTTATGCAGGTCAGAGTATCTCCACTGCAAATAGATTTTTTGTTAAAAGAGATTTTCTTTGGCTATTTCATGAAATCCAAACGATTCCCCCATCACAAACAAAATCACTGCATTGCATACTAACCCAAGCCTTCGACTCGGCCTTCCTTAAGTCTTCATTTGTAGCTTGGCATGTACATGTGTAATTTGAATGTATAATAGCTTCATCCAGGATCCATTGTATGTATTACAGTTCCATTTGGAGTCTTTTCAATAATATCAAAATAAACATTGGGCCATCCTCACAAGAAACTTCCAAATGAATGTCTCTGCCAAACTCTGACTGAATACAAATAGCTTCCTAGTACTGGAAATTATAAGACTTTTGTGTGTGTGTGTTTTTCCATGTAACAAATTTGGTTGGTTCCTGGTAGCAACAAACCGTACTTTGCTTGACATCCTTTTTCTTTTTATATGTATTTTTGTAACATCGACTATTCAATAAACCCCCTTTTGAACAGCGCTAAGGTGTGGTGGGGAAGAGACCCTCAACAGGCCATTTCCTTGCTTCCAAGGCTTTGGCGGGGGGGAGTGTCGGGGGGGTTGCCAATGAGCAAGCGCAACTGCCTTCTGTCAGTTCGTTTTGAGGTGTCACCTTCACATACAACTGGTTTGTCCTTATCAGAGGGCTTTCTGTGCTTTCTGCAAACTACACAAAACATATAGGGCCAGATCCTCAGCTCCACTGAACTACCTGACTGCAATGGAACTGTGCTGATTTTACATGAGCTGAAGATCTAGTGTTTAACCTTTCTGGCATGGAACACCTGGATATTTAGCTTTCCGTGAATTTTGGGAAGTTTGTCTGTATTTCTAGAATGCCTCAGCAAACTCTTCTGTTCCATATTTGCACTTATTTGGTCAAGGGCCTTGTCATAAATATAAAGGGAAGGGTAAACCCCTTTAAAATCCCTCCTGGCCAGAGGAAAAATCCTTTCACCTGTAAAGGGTTAAGAAGCTAGGATAACCTCGCTGGCACCTGACCAAAATGACCAATGAGGAGACAAGATACTTTCAAAAGCTGGGAGGAGGGAGAAAAACAAAGGGTCTGTGTCTGTCTGTGTGATGCTTTTGCCGGGGACAGAACAGGAATGGAGTCTTAGAACTTTTAATAAGTAATCTAGCTAGATATGCGTTAGATTATGTCAGGTTTTAGAGTAACAGCCGTGTTAGTCTGTATTCGCAAAAAGAAAAGGAGTACTTGTGGCACTTTAGAGACTAACCAATTTATTTGAGCATAAGCTTTCGTGAGCTACAGCTCACTTCATCGGATGCAAGTTAGATTATGATTTCTTTAAATGGCTGAGAAATTAAGCTGTGCTGAATAGAATGGATATTCCTGTCTGTGTGTCTTTTTGTAACTTAAGGTTTTGCCTAGAGGGATTCTCTATGTTTTGAAACTAATTACCCTGTAAGGTATTTACCATCCTGATTTTACAGGGGTGATTCTTTTACTTTTTACTTCTATTAAAATCCTTCTTTTCAAGAACTGAATGCTTTTTTTCATTGTTCTTAAGATCCAAGGGTTTGGGTCTGTGGTCACCTATGCAAATTGGTGAGGATTTTTACCAAACCTTCCCCAGGAAGTGGGGTGCAAGGGTTGGGAGGATTTGGGGGGGAAAGACGTTTCCAAACAACGCTTTCCTAATAAAAATAAACCCAGATAAAAGTTTGGTGGTGGCAGTGGAAGTCCAAGGGCAAAGGGTAAAATAGTTTGTGCCTTGGGGAAGTTTTAACCTAAGCTGGTAAAAGTAAGCTTAGGAGGTTTTCATGCACGTCCCCACATCTGTACCCTAGAGTTCAGAGTGGGGAAGGAACCTTGACAGGCCTACAGTTATACCCTCTGCTGTGTCAGAGTGATTGTTACAATTATTTTTTTCTTTCCAGAAATACCTAAGAGGGCAGTTTCAACTACAAACATTTTTATTTGTTTTTTTAAATCAAGCAGATCTGTGTGTAGATTGTTCATGGGCAAGTCAAGGATTGATTCTGGCCCTAAAAGCATCAGCAAAACATGCGGTTTGCAAGGCTTTGGCCATAATGGACCACGTGAGAAGGACCATCTTCCTCCTGAGATCAGAGGAGATCATTTTTTGCTGCACCAGCAATGAATCCAATTGTAGGAGTTTGCGGGCTTTTTTTAACTCCAAAAGGTGTGCTGGGTGGATTGATAAATTCAATGATCACTTACCTTTCTGGCCAAGGTAAGCGCTTTTCAATAACCTGACGGCCAATGAAAGGCCAAGCTCCAACCTTGCCCTTCTCCAGTAACCACAGGCACTAACAGATGAACCGGGGCTCAGCCTTGGGCATGCTCAGCAGTGTGTTCCTCCCTTGTCCCATCCTCTTCTCTCAAGGCAGCTGCCATTTGGCAGGCATCAAGTAGGCCCATTCCCCTCTGACTGGCAGCTCAGCTTCTCCCTTTCCCATGAGGTGGCTCAGTTCTCTTTGCTATGCTCTCATGCGGCCTCTCCGGCAACCAGCTTCGCTGACTGGCAGCTCGGTCCTGCTGCGTTTAATGTCACTCAACCCATCCTCAGCCTCCCTCATCCAGCAGGCAAGAAACATAACACACTACTAGGCCAGACAGCACTTGGCTTGTGCCTCTGTTAGCGTCATGGTTGTTATCCAGTATTGCCAACCCCAAGCACCAAAAAAAATCCTAAATCATGCCCCGAAAATCATGAGATTATTTTTAAAAATAATAAATGTGGGGTTTTTTATACGCTTCTAGGTTCTGAGCTGTTAAGGGTACACTAGGATGATGTTTTTCTCTGCAACCATGAGGACCAGATACTTTTTTTAAAAGAAGGAAAACTGAGATTTTGATATAATCCCTTGACTCCTGGAGCTGGGGCTTTATAATTTTTTTGTTGAGAGACTGATGGTAAAATTCTAAGAATTGGCAACACCAGGACCCCACTGTGCTAGCCTCTGTACACAGTTCCGAACAGCGGGATTTTTCCCATCCTCTCCCGTGCCCTCCATCAATTAACAAACCTTATTACTCTTTTCCAAGAGTACTTCTGTTGATCTGAGAGTGTTTATCCTCCATTTGGCAGGTAAAAATGCTCTTGTCACCTCACCCAATCAATCACTCACATTATTTGATTTTTGCCAGCACTTCAGAGACCATCACAATAATACCAAACTCATTAGTGGAAGCGAGGATTAAAAGATAAATCTTGAGTCTTCATAAGCAGATAAGACATCTGAAAAATGTGATCGGACCATACAAAGGTAGGGCGCAGGCTGGGAATGTCCCTACGCTGAACAGTCAGAATTCCAGGTAATATAGTTGTCATGCTTCTCAGATGCCAAATCTAAATTTAACAGTGAGATGGGGCTGCTTATTTTTTCATTTGCTATGCAAATCAGAGTGAAGTCATCCAAAGGAACAAAAGAAATGAGGGGAAATGCCGTTCAAAAGGCATCGTGGGATAATGAAATGTCATTCTTTGTTCAACATTTAGTTTTTAAAAAAACCCTCTGTCATCCTTGAACTGCATGAAAACACAAAGTTAGACAAGACGATTCCCCTCTGAGTCTGCAGGAACAGATGCAGCACTGTATATTATCTGCATACAAATGCCAACCAAGCCTCCATCCACGAGTGATGCCAGCAAGAGGCCTCTTATTCTGGAAGTGGCAAAAGGAATGAGGACTAAGAGCAGGAACCTGAGAGTCAAGAGGCTAATTCAGATGAAAGCCTGCTCTGTAAATCTCAGTGCTCCATTTTAAAAACAAACTCCTACAGTTAATGACACATTCTGCATTGTTTCATTGTGACCCCTTTATAGGGAAAGTTGCAGATAAACATTAGAACAACCAGCCTACTGCAGTGCTGACCTATATTGTGGTCCCCGGTTGCACAAACGAACCAAAAGACCTAACAAGTTCATTAGGGCCAGGCTGAGTCCAGAATTTTATTTGAAACGGTGCTGGTGATTCAAAGGGTAGTGGGCTCTGAGCCAGTACTGCCCCACAGTTCTGCTGAATGCATTGGGCCCAATTCTCCCCACCATTGAGGGGGTGATGCAACATCAAGAAATGCCCCATAGGCTTTACTGGGGCTGTGAAAATGTGCTCCTGACCATTTCTTCTATCCACAGCACTGTTTACAAAAGGAGGGGGTGCTACAGTCTGCTAAATTCTACCTACATTCCCCATGCCGTTTTAATTATTAGGGTTTTTCATGACTTCCTGTCCTAAACTGTTGCAGTGTGCCATTACACATGTAATGCAACAGCTGCAGGCGGCGTTGTCAGTAGGGCTAGCCAGCAAACTGGAACTCCAGTGCGCGAAACATTTTGAGGTTTCAAAATCTGTTTTCATTCTGCAGCGGAAAATGCAAACAAGAACCGGCAACTTCTGACAAAAAATATTTTGTCCGAAAGTTCACAACCAACTCTGGCAGCAGCAGGAATTGACCCTGGAACCTCTGCTTCTAAAAGTATGACCTTATCCTCCCTGAGCTAAAAGGGGTACCTTTGTTCCCCCTTTAGAGGTAACTGTATTAGGTGTGTTTAGTGTGGGTCTCCATTTAAGGCTCCCATCCCCCCGTTAGAGCGGACTCCTACTGTTATGAATTTATTAGGTTCCATATAACATTTATTTTCAGATCGTAGGAAGCCCTGAATGGAGTGTTCTCAACATGATGAAATAATCACAGGAAAACAGCTGTAAGTAGGTTGGATTAGAACTGGCTGTACTGGGAAAATAGCTTGCCAGGCTCATTAGGCTTTTTTAGCCTTCATAGACTGGGGTTATTTGAAGTGTTTGTTGAGGGGGAAAGGCTGTCGAGAGCTGGAGTGTTCAAGAAGAGGTCAGAGCAGATGGAGATCTGATGTCTCAGGGGCACTGAAAATTACTGAACTGAGAATGGGCTGTGGGAAGATGGGAGAGGCCTAGACTGCTTGTAGTGGGGAGAGAGCACCAACGTGACTTCTTTGGACGCATTCAGCTGCTGTGGTGATAAGCACCCTAGAAACATTTCCTCTGCTTCCGCCTCTGGGGGGAAACGGGCTGGGGCTGCCACCAAGGACTGCAGAGAGGCAGGAGAGGCCACACGGGCCCCTTCTCCTGACGTAGGGAGCGCCAGTGCACAGGTAGGAGTGTTGTCCTCCACTAACAGGAGGACCGGCCAGGGTGACCAGCAAAGGGGCCGTGACGCTCCCCAGGAGTGAGGCACCTCGCTCCCATCTGCCCTTAGCATGCGGAAGCCATGGGTCAAGCACTGCCTTCCTGCTCCGCAGCCCCACTCTCCCTTCACAGGTTAGCGACAGGCACACTCCAACCTCCAAGTGTCCCCCTGGGGCTCCCAGCCTCAGATCCACTGGACAATCGCAGAATTCCCACATTCTCTCTGCTCCCAAAGGACAGCACCCCCAGCTTGCCACTTACACCTTCGATCATAGCTCTGCATAACACCCACCATTTGGACACGTTTAGAGTAAAAGCCAGTATGAGTTTATTTATCAAAGAACAGAGATGCCAATGGAAACAAAGGGTTACATACAATTACATCATAACGCGCATACCAGAGCCTAAACTTAACTGACAAGACATTCCCCTTTCTCATAAAGGTTAACTCACTCAACGTTTCTCACCCAGCATCTAACAGCCAGACCAGCTGTGATCCTACGTTCATAAGACAAGCCAGCTGGCAGCTTGTCCCCTGGCTGAAGGATAGCACGGTTCCCCTTTGCAATCCCAGATATATCAAAACAGTCCTTTGATCATTAAACCGGACCCCTTCCTGCTGTGTGTT
Source organism: Chelonia mydas (assembly GCF_015237465.2). Lineage (NCBI taxonomy): Eukaryota > Metazoa > Chordata > Testudines > Cheloniidae > Chelonia > Chelonia mydas. The sequence goes on along the minus strand of NC_051246.2, from coordinate 128,542,074 downwards.
CCTCTCTGTAGATCTCTGTAGCAATCTCTTGTTTATTTCTTAATCTTGTTAAGCTGGTGGCTCAGAATGCAAAGAGGGCTTCATTGTGCACTACACAATACACAATTTGCATTTAACCAGACAGAGAGAGAAGCATCTCCTGCCTGTCTGAAACAACCGTGTTTGTCAGCCCCGGTGACCTGGTGTAACTTACAGACCTTCAGAACATAATTTCCAGTCTAGGCACATAACCCCTTCAATATCATCCTTACCTACCTTTTGCAATGGTTAGGACGACCATTGGGTCACTAGCTTCCTTTAGTGAATTATTATGCATATGACTGAGCTAGGGATCCCTGTAAACCTGTGTGCACCCACTCTGCGCTCCACCAATTGGCATCAGGAAGTGCCTGGGTCACAGAAGCTGGAGGGGAAGCTAGACATACTGAGTAGCTAGAATGGGTTGCTTCCATCTCCACTGGGCCTGAAGCCATCTCTGTGGGTTGGGCAGTGATAGGGCACATTGACCAAAGCGCCTGTTTATACTGTAAACTCATCAGGGCAGGGGCCTTCCCAAGTGTTTGCACAGCGCCTGGCACCCAACAGGGCCCTGATCATGACTGAGAGCTCTGGAATATCAGTGCATTGCTGTAACATAACAATAGAACAAATGAAATCAGAGAGTGACAAAGACTCGTAGCAGCATTCACTGAAAGGTCAAGGCAGGAAGGAAAGTAAAGGAAAAGGCAGGGGGTGGGAATAAGGTTAAGAAGAGTCTGATGGGAAGGAAATGAATTATTTATTCCGAAGCCCTTGCGCAAATGAACCGGCTGAATGACATCGGAAACACCACATTGTTTTCTAGCTTGCCAGTGGAGCAAACGTTCTGTGGCCTTCCTTGCAAACTCTTACACCCCTGTGTAAAGTGATTCCACCAGAGTCAATGGGTCTGCACTTCTGAATGCAGTTAAATGTTCATGTGAGTGGCTGTAGGTCCGAGCCCCTTGTTTGGACTGACTGTTACAGCAGGCAGCATGTCGATATCACATGGCAAAGTTGACACATCTGGAGAAAATGAAAGGTTGGGGGGTTTTGTTGTGTTTTGTTTGTTTGTTTTTTTAACACAACAACACCTTCCTGGGGTTTAAAAAGCAATTGTGAGATGACAAGTGTATTATGGCTTGGGAGGAAAGTATCTTTAATGAGTATATCAGTAGGGAGACTTGCACTAAATCTCCTCTTCTTGATGTACTATTGAGTAGGTATCTTGAAGTCCCACTTCCTCCCTCATGTTCAAATCAGTAAATACCTATTCCACTTGGGCTTTCAGTTTAAAATGGAATTTCTCCCATAGCTCTCCGTTCTGTGTCACTGATGCGATATTAGGGAAGGAATCTGTCTCAAACTGCAGCAGAAGAAACAGCCAATTCTTATTAAAAGTTTAAGCTTTAAAGAAAGAAAAGAACTTCATGTGGATTTTATGTAATCCACATGATTACATAATGCATTCTGTTAGATGACACCTGGTACTGTGTAAGTGAGTGGTAGCAACGTGTAACTGCATTTCACAGGACCAAGTAAATACAATACCATGAAACTGCACAGGAATTGCATCTTTCCTGCAGCTCCTTTGGTAATTGCATTTAGTGACGATCATAAGAACATAACAACGGCCGTACTGGGTCAGACCAAAGGTCCATCTAGCCCAGTATCCTGTCTACCGACAGTGGCCAATGCCAGCTGCTTCAGAGGGAATGAACAGAACAGGTCATCATCAAGTGATTCATTCTGTCGCCCATTCCCAGCTTCTGGCAGACAAAGGTGAGGGACACCATCCCTGCCCATCTTGGTTAATAGCCATTGATGGACCTCTCCTCCATGAATATATCCAGATCCTTTTTGAACCCTGTTATAGTCTTGGTCTTTGTGCAATCATGTGATGGCAACATTATTTAGGAAACAGAAATAGCTCTATGTTTTTCCTAGGATTTTTCCCTTCTCCTGCTTTGGAATCTCTTAGCAGGGACACCTGGATCCATCCAGAATCCCAATCCAGGATCAGGGCTTTTGTTTGTTTCATTAGCTGTTGAAATGTCATGTTTGGAAAGACGCCAGATGCTGTCAAAGATGAAGTCCTTTAACCCCGGAACAGAAGCAGCATCGGCAGCGGTTAGTATAAGCCTCCCCATTCCCCGCACAACCTTGCTGATACTCCTGAACCCCGGTGGCCGCCTCTGGAGTCTGAGAAGGCCCGTAGCTCAGGTTCCATGCCCCTTCAGTCTTCTGCCTCTCTGCCCCTGCTGCCTTTATGGGTGCTAAATCCTGCCAGCCGGGGTGGTGGTTTTGTGACTGGGGAGGTGAGGGAAGCAGTTCTCCTAGGAATAGAACTAAAAGCTGGAGTCAATTTCTCAGAGGCACCTGAGCAGCCGTCCAGTGGAATCTATGAGTCACATGTTAATAACCTTTGGTCACTGCTGACCTGGGCTGAATTAAAGCCTCCCATGGAGGGGATAGAATCCAGGGACCCTTCTCAACCACAAGAGCCACCTTGGTTCTTGCATGTGAATTTCCTACCACTACTTGGGACCGACTGATATAATCAAATAATTTCACATGACGCTAATGTAGCTTCTTCCCATGGCCAGCCAAATGAGCGTAAGTGGGGAGATTCCAGGAGTGAATTCCAGAGTGGCCAAGCATTTAGTTATGTGATTCCCTTTAGAGTTATTGACAGGTTTCAAAGTAGCAGCCGTGTTAGTCTGTATCCGTAAAAAGAAAAGGAGTACTCGTGGCACCTTAGAGACTAACAAATTTATTTGAGCATAAGCTTTTGTGAGCTTCCGATGAAGTGAGCTGTAGCTCATGAAAGCTTACTCTCAAATAAATTTGTTAGTCTCTAAGGTGCCACGAGTCCTCCTTTCCTTTAGAGTTATTGGAGCTTTATCATTATACAGTGCCAGTAAAATGTGGCCTCTGCAAGAGACCATAGGCAATGTGAGCACTAAATGCCCCCAAGTCATGACCCTTTTACCTTCTGATACAATTGTCACAATACCCCTGATCAGGTCATCGGTAGGAAATGAACCTCAGAGACAGAAGCGTGACTCTTTATTGCTGGAGCAGTAAACCGGTCCAGTGGCAGAGGGTCTCATGTTGTGATCATATAGTCGTTAGTACACTGTGTGGTCACCTTGGCTTGAATTGGAGTCAAGGTAACCTTTTCATCAGCTCCAGACTTGGCACTTGTTTCTTTCCAGCCATTAGCCACAAAAAGGGCTCTTTTTTTAACAAACACTCGGGGCAGTTCTCTGACATGTGTTACACAGGAGGTCAGACAAGATGATCACAACAGTCCCTTCTGTCCTTGGAATCTATGACTCTAAAGGACGGCCTCCATAGCAAGGGGGTGAGCAGTGAACTCATAAACTTCTTTACATGATCAAGACACTAGAGGGGGACAAAGACACACCTGGCCAGTAGGTTACTACAATACTTCTGTTGCTGGGTTTCTCTAGTAATATATTTACGCAAGGCTTCAGTGTAAAATGGGTCTTTAAGCACCCCTTTCCCTATCACACCCATCAAGGTTGGTAGTATATGGCACGTTTTGCTATTTGCTTACATTCTCTATTTTTAATGGTACTTGTTGAAGACAGACCTTTGATGGGATGTTGTCAGGTTTGACCATTGTGCCAATTGACGTCCTCACGGTGCCAAAGCCCGGGAACAAATCCTCCCCTGACAGGAACGCTCAAGTGAATTTTTCCCTCAGTGCCAACAAGAGAGGCCAGGAGGATGTGACAATGCCAGCGCTGTTGACTCCTCACACACAGCAGCATTTGGAGCTGGTTGCTCACGGGGAAAGGAGGCTTTCTGATGCCTTGGCTGCCTTCCTATCATTTCTGTGGCTCCGTGCCTTCCCCTTCTGGAGCTCTGCACACGTTTTCATGCTTGAATGGGGCTGCACAAAGCTTTATCATTGTGACATTGGCACCACATGGCGCCTTTTGAATTTTCAAAGTGAATCGTTAACAGCCATTGGGCTTGCTGTAGGCAGCAGCTTTAAACTGCGGTGATTTGGGGATAATCGGGGGGTGCAGGAGGGGCACTTTCCTCTCTTGAATTTCTGAACATGGCTGAAAACCCCTTGTATGGAGGGGGGAGGGGGTTGGCTTAAAACCAACAAAATGCTTATGTGCTGTGGTCATTTCTACTGCCCCTTTGCTCTCACATGTTGATAGTTGATGCCCTTTTTCCTATAAACACATTTTGGGGCGGGGGGGGGGAGTTATTGTGATAATCAGTCTCTTTGCCATCTCCTGGCTGCCCCTCCCAGTCTTCTGTGTTCAGGAGGGTAGCAAGGAGCGTCACTGGCACGTCCCACCCATCTCCTTTCGGACTCAACAAGGATCTTCTTGTTGTCTTGATCTGCTTGTCCAGCAGGATTGTGATGGGGTGGGGAGGGAGACAAAGTTTCCCTCCACCCCCAAGAACCGTTATCCTGTTTAGTGCATATGCCACTAGCTAGGGGGAGACAGCAGCAGCAGCCCGGTACAGCTCCAGGCCCTAAAGAATGTGAACCACAAAAGGTTCAAGCGTTTGTTCTTCACCTCAGACATTTCTATTGTGTAATAAATTATCCCCTTCACTAATTATTCTTGGTGACCAGTAAATTATTCTAGCAGCATTTACTATCCTACCTGTAACAACCTCCTGCCTCAGCCGTTGGTAGGGTGCAAACCTGAATCTTCCGATCCACACTACAGGCCTTTTACCACCTGAGTGAAAGGAGTAACTCCGTTAGCTGGTAGGAATAGTGAAGTGGGCCAGCCACTAGAGGGGGACATGGCACACGCTCTTACATATTCCTTTTCCATGCTTAGGACTGAATAGCTGATAAAGAGGCTTCTCCAGATGCAAATATCCAGCTGCTCTCTGTTTGACCACAGACGTAGTGATTGTCCTTACGTCTTCCTTCATCCCTCAGACATAAAAATTAACAATCCCAAGATCTGTCATGGCCTCTCTGGATCTGCATATCGGCCTGGTAACCTCCAGTCCATCATGTCATCTCATTTACACCACTGTTCTTTGCTGTTCTTTTCTCTGGGTGCTGTCTTTCACTACACACCAGGGGCAATCATAGAATCATAGAATATCAGGGTTGGAAGGGACCTCAGGAGGTCATCTAGTCCAACCCCCTGCTCAAAGCAGGACCGATCCCCAACTAAATCATCCCAGCCAGGGCTTGGTCAAGCCTGACCTTAAAAACTTCTAGGGAAGGAGATTCCACCACCTCCCGAGGTAACGCATTCCAGTGTTTCACCACCCTCCTAGTGAAAAAGTTTTTCCTAATATCCAAACTAAATCTCCCCCACTGCAACTTGAGACCATTACTCCTTGTTCTGTCATCTGCTACCACTGAGAACAGTCGAGAGCCATCCTCTTTGGAACCCCCTTTCAGGTAGTTGAAAGCAGCTATCAAATCCCCCCTCATTCTTCTCTTCTGAAGACTAAACATCCCCAGTTCCCTCTCCTCATAAGTCATGTGTTCCAGTCCCCTAATCATTTTTGTTGCCCTCCGCTGGACTCTTTCCAATTTCTCCACATCCTTCCTGTAGTGTGGGGCCCAAAACTGGACACAGTACTCCAGATGAGGCCTCACCAATGTTGAATAGAGGGAAACGATCACGTCCCTCGATCTGCTGGCAATGCCCCTACTTATACATCCCAAAATGCCATTGGCCTTCTTGGCAACAAGGGCACACTGTTGACTCATATCCAACTTCTCGTCCACTGTCACCCCTAGGTCCTTTTCTGCAGAACTGCTGCCGAGCCATTCGGTCCCTAGTCTGTAGCGGTGCATGGGGTTCTTCCGTCCTAAGTGCAGGACTCTGCACTTGTCCTTGTTGAACCTCATCAGATTTCTTTTGGCCCAATCCTCCAATTTGTCTAGGTCCCTCTGTATCATATCCCTACCCTCCAGCGTATCTACCTCTCCTCCCAGATTAGTGTCATCTGCAAACTTGCTGAGGGTGCAATCCACACCATCCTCCAGATCATTTATGAAGACATTGAACAAAACCGGCCGCAGGACCGACCCCTGGGGCACTCCACTTGATACTGGCTGCCAACTGGACATGGAGCCATTGATCACTACCCATTGAGCCCGACAGTCTAGCCAGCTTTCTATCCACCGTATCGTCCATTCATCCAGCCCATACTTCTTTAACTTGCTGGCAAGAATACTGTGGGAGACCGTGTCAAAAGCTTTGCTAAAGTCAAGGAACAACACGTCCACTGCTTTCTCTTCATCCACAGAGCCAGTTATCTCGTCATAGAAGGCAATTAGATTAGTCAGGCATGACCTGCCCTTGGTGAATCCATGCTGACTGTTCCTGATCACTTTCCTCTCCTCTAAGTGTTTCAGAATTGATTCCTTGAGGACCTGCTCAATCATGGAGCACGTCCTCAAGGAATCAATCCTGAAGCACTTACATGAGAGGAAAGTGATCAGGAACAGTCAGCATGGATTCACCAAGGGTAGGTCATGCCTGACTAATCTAATAGCCTTCTATGATGAGATTACTGATTCTGTGGATGAAGGGAAAGCAGTGGATGTATTGTTTCTTGACTTTAGCAAAGCTTTTGACACGGTCTCCCACAGTATTCTTGTCAGCAAGTTAAAGAAGTATGGGCTGGATGAATGCACTATAAGGTGGTAGAAAGTTGGCTAGATTGTCGGGCTCAACGGGTAGTGATCAATGGCTCCATGTCTAGTTGGCAGCCGGTGTCAAGTGGAGTGCCCCAGGGGTCGGTCCTGGGGCCGGTTTTGTTCAATATCTTCATAAATGATCTGGAGGATGGTGTGGATTGCACTCTCAGCAAATTTGCGGATGATACTAAACTGGGAGGAGTGGTAGATACACTGGAGGGCAGGGATAGGATACAGAGGGACCTAGGCAAATTGGAGGATTGGGCCAAAAGAAACCTGATGCGGTTCAATAAGGATAAGTGCAGGGTCCTGCACTTAGGACGGAAGAACCCCATGCACCGCTACAGACTAGGGACCGAATGGCTCGGCAGCAGTTCTGCGGAAAAGGACCTAGGGGTTACAGTGGACAAGAAGCTGGATATGAGTCAGCAGTGTGCCCTTGTTGCCAAGAAGGCCAATGGCATTTTGGGATGTATAAGTAGGGGCATAGCGAGCAGATCGAGGGACGTGATCATTCCCCTCTATTCGACATTGGTGAGGCCTCATCTGGAGTACTGTGTCCAGTTTTGGGCCCCACACTACAAGAAGGACATGGATAAATTGGAGAGAGTCCAGCGAAGGGCAACAAAAATGATTAGGGGACTGGAACACATGACTTATGAGGAGAGGCTGAGGGAACTGGGATTGTTTAGTCTGCAGAAGAGAAGAATGAGGGGGGATTTGATAGCTGCTTTCAGCTACCTGAGAGGTGGTTCCAGAGAGGATGGTTCTAGTCTATTCTCAGTGGTAGAAGAGGACAGGACAAGGAGTAATGGTCTCAAGTTGCAGTGGGGGAGGTTTAGGTTGGATATTAGGAAAAACTTTTTCACTAGGAGGGTGGTGAAACGCTGGAACGCGTTACCTAGGGAGGTGGTAGAATCTCCTTCCTTGGAAGTTTTTAAGGTCAGGCTTGACAAAGCCTTGGCTGGGATGATTTGATTGGGGATTGGTCCTGCTTTGAGCAGGGGGTTGGACTAGATGACCTCCTGAGGTCCCTTCCAACCCTGATATTCTATGATTCTATGATTCTATGATTTTTCCAGGGACTGAGGTGAGGCTGACTGGCCTGTAGTTCCCAGGATCCTCCTTCTTCCCTTTTTTAAAGATGGCGACTACATTAGCCTTTTTCCAGTCATCTGGGACCTCCCCCGATCGCCATGAGTTTTCAAAGATAATAGCCAATGGCTCTGCAATCACATCCGCCAACTCCTTTAGCACTCTCGGATGCAATGCATCCGGCCCCATGGACTTGTGCTCGTCCAGCTTTTCTAAATAGTCCCAAACCACTTCTTTCTCCACAGAGGGCTGGTCACCTTCTCCCCATGCTGTGCTGCCCAGTGCAGTAGTCTGGGAGCTGACCTTGTTCGCGAAGACAGAGGCAAAAAAAAACATTGAGTACATTAGCTTTTTCCACATCCAATGTTTTGTTACAGACCCTTCTGCCATTTGCGTTATTATTTGAGCAGTGAGTGTTTTAGCAGAACTGTAGGAAGCAATCCAGTGTGCACAATATTACCTAATAATTTGATATATTTACCAACCAGTGCTAAAAAAAAATTCACCTAAAGCAAAACCAACCACCCTTCTTTTCTACATTATCCTGATTGTTTTATATAGCACCCTTGACCTTTAACCAGCACCACTTCAAACAGATCTGTTGCCCATTTTGATTGACCTAATCTGCCTCCAAGACCCAAGATACAGTGTGATCTTTTCCCCCACCACCTATAAAACCTGACCCAAAAACCTATGCCATGACAGCAGACACTGCAGTGCTGAGGACCATAGGAGACCTTACATGGAGGGTTCAGTCCGATGGAGAAAACGGAGAATGGTTTAATGTCTCCAGAGCTGGTATGTGTTTATGGAAGGGTTAAGGGGAAGGGTGTCTCTAGCCCCTGTTTACCAGAAGCTGGGAACGAGCGACAGGGGATGGATCACTTGATGATTCCCTGTTCTGTTCATTCCCTCTGGGGCACCTGGCATTGGCCACTGTCGGAAGAGAGGAGACTGGGCTAGATGGACCCTTGGTCTGATCCAGTCTGGCCGTTCTTATGTTAAGAGTGTTCCTGTGAACTTGGAGGGGGGATTCTGTGATGTCCTCCAGGTCAGGTCAAGTTCCCCCATGGGTGCAGCTTATTATGACCTAGAGTGGGTTGGAAAAATGAGGAGTTTGTTTCCCACTGAAAAATTTCACAAAAAGGAGAAAAAAATCTTTTTGTTTAAATTCTCTCTGTAAAACATTGACTTTCACACACACACATGCCACCTCCACATTTTCAACAGCTGAAATTTAAAAAAAAAAATGCAACTGAAAACTGCCAAAAATTGGGCGGGAAAAGGGCTGAAAAGTATCTGGTTTAGGTGTTCCAATGAAAAATCAGAACATGTCAAAGAAAACAGACACTTTCCATGAATCTGGGTTTAATCGAAGTCCCAATTTTCCATCTGAAAAAAAGTTTTGATGGGAAATTTTCAACCAGCACTACTACGGCCACCGAGACATTCACACCTCTCAACACACCTTGTCCCAACATGGGGTGGGTGCCACACCAATGGTGAATTGACAGTGTGGGGTGGTACAGGAGAGCTCTGCATGGGAGACAGGGCGCTGTGAAATGGCGAGGAAGAGCAAAGATGGACGTGCAGCCCTGCTCTGAACAAGGTAGGACGGTTTAAGGATATTTCTGTGGTAACAAGCATACCCAATATATGTATAATAGGACTATAAAAAAAAAAGAGGTTCTGGAAGGGATATAAATCCCGATGTTGCAGGGCTGAGCAGCCTATACCTGGTGAGACTAGGAGGAAGCATCCCTTGTGGGCAGGTAATTCTATACCTGCCAATGCACTGTTTGGGAGCTGGAGGGCTGCAACCACTGATCGTCATGCTGTGCATAATCATGCAATAACTACCTTGTGATTCCCTCACACCTGGCCTGCTGCATCCAGCCATTGTCTCCCATCTTATACTTAGCTTGTAAACTCTTCAGGGACTGGCTCTTTGGGTGTGTGCAGAACCCAGCCCAATAGGGCCTTGATCCATGACTGGATCAGACACTGCCATCATATAAATAATAAATATTAATAATAATAATAATAATAAAAGTTTCTTCATGCCTTCTTCTAAGCCATCCGCTTGGGGATTGGTCCTGGTTTGAGCAGGGGGTTGGACTAGATGACCTCCTGAGGTCTCTTCCAACCCTGATATTCTATGATTCTATGATTTCTATGCTGCTGGGCAGGACACTGGGCCAGCTGGGACATTGGTCTCATCCACCACAGTGATTTGTACATCCTGTAATCATGCCATGGGCTTGGAATTCAGAAGATGTGGGTTCCATTCCCAGCTCTGCAGCAGCTCCACTTGAGGAAGTCACTTAGGCCCAGATCGTGAAAGGTATAGAGGTGCCTAATTCCCATGGGCATTCAGAAAACTCCCATGGGAGTTAGGCACCTAAGTTGTTTTTTAGGGGTTGACCTAACTTGCAGAATTGTATTCCTGTTGTTGAACATTTAGTGGCTGAAACCTCAGCAGGTTTAAAAACCAACAAAAGGAAGTATTTCTTCACACAACACCCAGTCAGTGGAACTCCTTGCCAGAGGATGTTGTGAAGGCCAAGACTATAACAGGGTTCAAAAAAGAACTAGATATATTCATGGAGGATAGGTCCATCAAAGGCTATTAGCCAGGATGGGCAGGGATGGTGTCCCTAGCCTCTATTTGCCAGAATCTGGGAATGGGCGATGGGATGAATAACTTGATGCTTACCTGTACTGTTCTTTCCCTCTGAAACAGCTGGCATTGGCCATTGGTGGAAGACAGGATACTGGGTTAGATGGACCATTGGTCTGACCCAGTATGGCCGTTCTTATGTTCATGTTGGACCACATTGTGCGAAGCATTGTACCAACATCTAACAAATGACAATAGCTGTTGAGTCTCTGCTCCCCAGCAATACTCCAGCGGCTGATTCTTTGAGCTTCCACTATTAGGACAAGTTCAGCCCATCCAGAAGAAAACAGATTTTTTTATTATTATTTTTTTTTTAACAGCAGTAGGGGATTGAGGGAGTGAGCTGGGGCTGCCCTCTTTCCTCCAGGAGCTCAGATTTTTCCCCCTGCAGCCTAATGCTGGCTGGGGAACCCTCCTGGGAATTAGAGCCAGGACCCCTGGGAGGAAAGCAACTCCCTCCAGAAGCAAACAAGGACAGATCCAGGCCCCTCCCCTTTGACATCAGAGATGAAGGATGATGCAGTGGTTAGGGTGCTAGCCGAAGACTTGGGGATACATTTACACTGCAAAACATACCCCACAGCAGTAAGTCTGAGCCTGGGTCTATAGGCCCACTGGCCGAGAGGAGTGGGTCTCAGAGCCCAAGGAGGAACAGCTACAGTGTTATTTTTAGTGCTATCATGTGAGCCTGCATCAGTAGGCCGGGGCTCTGAGACTCACTGCCACAAGGTTTTTTTTTGTTTTTACACAGTGTAGATGTACCCTTGGAGACATGGGTTCAATTCCATACTCCACAAACCCCTTGGGTGACCTTGGGCAACCGACTTAACTGCTCTGTGCCTCAGTTTCCCATCTGTAAAATGGCAATAATACCACCTTAGGAGGGATTGTGAGGACAAATCCATTAAAGATTGTGAGGTACTCGGTTAGTGTGGTGATGGCGCCACATAGGTACAGGTAGATAGATAGAAATCAGAGGCTAGAGCTGGACGAAACCAAGTAACACAGCAGTGAAGAAATGGTTGTAGGCTTAAAAAAAATGCCATTTTGATTTACAAATCTCAGCTGGATATCACCCCTGTATCTTTTAGTGCTGTTGCTCGCCTATCAGCCATTACCTGCAGATGGCTTAGACAGAGAGACAACTGCACAAAAGGTTGTTACTTGCGTCTCGGTTTTTTGGCACTTAAAATAGTCGATGAAAATTATTATTTTCTTTCTGCAGCACCTGACTGCTGCTCCATGGTGGCTGTGCTGCTCGGATACTTTTGTTTCAAAGATAATGAACTGTCGATAGTCTGTGGAATGGTTTCATATGTTATCTTCAAAGTGAACTCCTTCTACATTCCAGTCTCTCGCCAGCTTGGGACTATTATGTCCTGCTAAGCTGAATACATTACATGAAAACCTCTCCTGTTTCACGGCTGTGCAAAGGTGAAATCAGATACAAAACCATTAGATTGTTTCATCTCTGTTTAAGAGATGGAACAAGACCCTAGCTCCGCACCTTGAGGAGTTGGCTTCTCTCAGTGGCCGTTTCTAGGTGTATTTGTAACTAGGTTCATGCTTGAAAACAGGCTTCTCTTTTGTGCTCTGAGAGTGTATAACACCATATACCTACCTGGTTAACAGAGAGATCTCCCAGAGAAAGAGCGACAGGTTGATTATTGAGGTTTTAATTGGATTTTCAAGGTCATTTAGAATTTAGTTAATTAGGCGGCTGATGAGAATAGAGAACCCTACAGCAGACTTGGCGCTCGGAAATACTTCTAGGCTGGAATTCAGTCCCTGCAGCAGCCCAGCTAAAGGCCTAGACACCACCGAAATCCTCAAAATAGGTCTTAAATTATGCCCATCCTTTGGAGTGGCCGAGCTTCTGACTTGGGTCTGCGGCTTGAGCTACGTCCACTCGGCAAAACGCCAGCATTTGGACTTGAGTCGCCTAGGGCCTCAGGCTCTGACCTGCTCCCCACAGTGGGGTCTAGGACCTGGGTCCTGAGCGCTTGCTAACCAGAGTCAGACTGATTTGTGTGTGAACAGAAGGGGGACTTGGGCTCAAACCCGAAACAGAGCCTGGGCTTAGTGTGCCGTGTAAACATACCTCCCGAGGCCTAGTGTGCCTGTCTTACACAACCCTCCTTTTTATTTCACATCATTAGCGGCTGAGACGCAATGCAGAGACGCGTGGCGTCGGGGTGAGGAATAAGGCGGAGGAAGTTTAACCCTTCTAGATGTATTTTAGCAGAATGGTTAATCCCTTATAATGTAGCCTATTGTTAGCACCGATTAATTCATTAGAACTACTCATCTAAATTTCAACCTGTGACTTATACAGGGGGAAAACACCACTTTAAAATATCTGTTAAAAAAAAACCCCAAGTTCCCTTATGTCCCTTAGCTTTGTGCCATTGTTTAACAAGTGCATATATTTAATCAATGAAATCATCCACTTATAATTAACTACTAGGAAACGTCATCCTTGTCAACTGACCTTTCTGTTTGATGGGACAAATATAATTACATTGTCCCTTCCGTTTGGTTTAGCAAACAGCCAGAAAATGTTCTTCAATAAACTGCTACATTGAGATGGCAGTTTATGGTGGTTTAAAAGAATGTTTAATCTTAGTTAATTAATACTGTCTAATCTACCAGAACTAATGAACTTTCCACTACAATAGTAAGTCACAGCCATTGTCTTCAATGACACACAAACATTACAAGTTACAAATCCGTCAGAACATAAATGACACAGGATAGAAGTCAATGTTGACCTTTACTAAGTATATTTTTTTAAATGTTTGTTCGTTTCCCTGTAATTACATAGTAGGTATAAGAAACATGCTGACCATGCTGGTATTATGTAGCTCCACAGGAAATCACTGGTGTGGGACCTATGCCAGCGTACGGGAATAACGCACTGAGATGGTTGATCTGTAACACAGTGAAATCATCAATCATGAGTATTTACTATTTGTATTATAGTTATGCCCCAAGTGACACCAGGGTCCCCACTGTGCTAGGCACTGTACAAACACATCATAAGACAGCTTTCAACACCAAAGAGCTGCCAGTCTAAACAGACAAGACAGATGGGAGGGGAAACCAAGCCATGGAGCGATGGTGAGACTTGCTCAAGGTCACACAGCAAATCAGTGATAGATCTGGAATTTGAACCTATTTCTCTTGATTCCTAGTGTAGACTAATCAACAGTCCACTAGACCACCCTGCCACCCCACTAGCTGTTATCTGTAATTGTAGCCTATATGTTTCGTCATCTTTAATAACAGAGACTAAAACCCTGATCCTGCAGCTGGCTCCATGGGGGACAAAAATCCAACACCACAGATCCATTTGCTAGACTAGGGCCTGATAATGCTACCCACTACTCTGTCTCCTACAAAATTCAGCATTCTTATTTATTGAGAGAATTATTACAGAGTTCTGTAACTGGAAAGGAGCAGGATGATGTCCTTGTAGCATATGAGGATGAGGAAGTACCTTCTTGTCCATTAGGAACTAAGGAGGATGTTAAACATCTAGTAGGCATAAACATCTATAAATCAGCAGGCCTGGATAATTTGTAGCTAAGAGTTCTAAAAGAGCTGCCTGAGGAGATCTAGCCCAATGGTGTTAATTTTTAAATAAATAATGGAATACCAGGGAAATTTCAGAAGACTGGAAGTATGCTAATATTTTGCTGATATTCAGTTGGGTTAACCCAGGTAACTACATGCCGGTTAGCCAGACATCAATCCCATGCATAGTAATGAAAGTTAATATGGGATTCAATTAATAAAGAATAAGGAATACAATGGCTGTTAGCATGGTTTTGTGAAAAACTGGTCTTGTCAAACAAACCAGTTTTCATTCTTTGAGGAGATAACCAGTTTGGTTGATAAAGATAACTATGTAGATGTAATGTAGTTGGACTTTTGTAAGCATTTGACTAGGTACCGCATGATAGTCTAATTAAAAAAACAACACTCTATCAATAAAGCACATTACATTGAAGTAAGCACTGGACAGCTGACAAATCTCAGAGTAGTTGTCAATGGGAATCACTATCCAGTGGGGATGTGTAGCATGGCAGGCACTCACTGCCGCAGCGGCTCCTGCCGGTCGTCTGGGAATGAACTCAGTTTCAGCCTCTTAGTGCCTCCTGCTGGCCAGTGTCTTCCTACCAATGCCTGCTTCCTCCTTGATCTCCATCACTTATAGCACTTCCGGCCCCATGTCCCTCCCAGACCCTGGTGCCCCTTACCTTGAGGTGCTGCCCCATAGCAGTGCTCCCACACTCTGGGTCTCCCCTCCCCTGGGGAACCCCAATCCCCTAAGCCCATCTCACCTCAGTGACCCACTGCCAGTCCTCATCTATCCCCTTCCCTCAGGGGCAAACTGCAGTGGCCACTCATAATCGGCAAGGGGGTTTGCACCTGATGCCTTTCTAGGACCTCCCCTGGCCTTTAGCAAGGCCTCAATCTGGGGACTCAGCAGGCCAGAGCTCCTCAGATCTGCCTCAGGTACCCTGCTTGCTCTCCCAGGCAGCCTAGTCCTCTCTGCTCCTCAGCTGGAGCAAGAGTCTCTTCTCTCACTCTCCCAGCCTGCCCTTTTATCAGGGCCAGCTGGGCCTAATTGGGTGCAACCACACCTGTGGCTGACTCCCCAACCAGCCTCCCTTGGCTGCTTTTAACCCCTTTCTAACTGGAGCGGGGTAACCAACCTGCTACAGGATGCTTCTAGTGGGGTTCTGAATTGATCGGTACTATGCCCAATGCTCGTCAACATTTTCATTAATGATCAGGAAATATAAAAATCCTGGCTGATTAAATTTGTGGCTGTGTGCCGGGGTGTAGAAACCCCACACCAGAAGTGAAGGGGTTAAAGAGCAATGCTGGGCCCAGGTGGCCCCGCCCAGCCCCACCTGCAGAGCATGCTCCAGCTGAAGGTGGATCTTAAAAGGGAGCCAGACGGATGCGGGGGGTGGGGGGGAAGGTAGGGTAAGACAAGACAAGACGCGACACGACGCTGAAAGCTGCTGAAGGAGGATGTTATAGAAACCTTTTCCTGGCAGCAAGAGCTGGCCTGCTCAGCCCAGAGGGGCTGAAGATTTAGTTATTCTCCTTTTCTTTGCAACAGTGACAGACTGTAGGACTTTGAGGGGGCAGTAGCTGGGAGAAAAGGCCCCAAGGAGGTACCCATAAGGCACTCCCAGATGTTGGACATTTTTGCTTCTCACACAGCCCTGAGCTGGGGCCCACTGGAGTGAGAGAGCCAGGGTTCCACTATCAGTCACCCTTGTTAAGGAGGGCACAAAACCCCTCTCTTCCAGTCTCCCCCTGGGGGAAACCCAGAGAGGATAAAGGCTTTGCAAACTCTGCGGCTAGGACTGGACGCCTAAACAGACTGAAGGTCCTCCTTTCCCCCCTTGGGGAAGGCATGGCACCCGATATATTCCTTGGGATACCATTACCCTGGAGAGGGATATGGCTAATCGGTGAACTGAGCGGAGAGTTGAGTCAACACCACAGGATGTGACAGGGGCCAGTGAGAGTCATTAGAGGAAGGATGGTAGAGTCAGAGAACCCTAACCACTGGGACACACTGCCAGTGAGTGCTGCCCATCCCCAGCTGACACAAAGATTGGTGGAGCGGCAAATAATGAGGGTGGACAGGGCCGCCAGATGGAGCGATGTTGATCACTTGGAAAGCTGGGCCCATTCAAACCAAATGTGTTTTCACACAGCCAAATGCAAAGTTATACTTTTAGGAACAAGGACTGCAGGCCACACCTACAGAATGGCGGACTGTATCCCAGAAAGCCGTGACTCAGAAAAGGAGTTAGGGGTCATAGGGACCAAGCAACCGAACCAGAGCTCCCAGGCAATGCTAGGGCAAGAGGGGATAATGTGATCCTAGGAGGTATAAACAGGATAGAAGTAAGCCGGAGAAAGGAGATGATTTTACTTCTAATTGCAGTGTAGACATACCCTTCACCCACTTCCCAGGCCAGGGTGAGACTGACCATGAATGCTTCTAGGGGCACAAAGCTCTAAAGATATAGAGCAGGTTGCACAGAGGAGCCAAGAGGCCAGTGAAGAAGCTTGGCAACATGTGACCTCCAGAGGAAGAAAGCGGAATGTCCGGGTTCCAGTAACACAGACACAGGTAACTAACCGCTTTCATGTTCTCTCCACAGGTACCATTGTGGAGAGTGGACCAGATGATATGTCTGGGGGGAGAAAGCAGAAAGAGACTCCGCTGGTTGGAAGGCATGAGATGCGATGTCCTGAGGTTGGGGGTTCCACGACCACCACTCCCAAGAGGAGGAGGCGGGTGGTGGTGGTCGGGGACTCTCTCCTCCGGGGGACTGAGTCATCTATCTGCCGCCCTGACCGGGAAAACCGAGAAGTCTGCTGCTTGCCAGGGGCTAAGATTCGCGATGTGACGGAGAGACTGCCGAGACTCATCAAGCCCTCGGATCACTACCCCTTCCTGCTTCTCCACATGGGCACCAATGATACTGCCAAGAATGACCTTGAGCGGATCACTGCGGACTACGTGGCTCTGGGAAGAAGGATAAAGGAGTTGGAGGCGCAAGTGGTGTTCTCGTCCATCCTCCCCGTGGAAGGAAAAGGCCTGGGTAGGGACCGTCGAATCGTGGAAGTCAACGAATGGCTACGCAGGTGGTGTCGGAGAGAAGGCTTTGGATTCTTTGGCCATGGGATAGTGTTCCATGAAGGAGGAGTGCTGGGCAGAGACGGGCTCCATCTTACGAAGAGAGGGAAGGGCATCTTTGCCAGCAGGCTGGGTAACCTAGTGAGGAGGGCTTTAAACTAGGTTCACCGGGGGAAGGAGACCAAAGCCCTGAGGTAAGTGGGAAAGCGGGATACCGGGAGGAAGCACAGGCAGGAATGTCTGTGAGGGGAGGGCTCCTGCCTCATACTGGGAATGAGGGGCGATCAATAGGTTATCTCAAGTGCTTATATACGAATGCACAAAGACTTGGAAACAAGCAGGGAGAACTGGAGGTCCTGGTGATGTCAAGGAACTATGACGTGATCGGAATAACAGAGACTTGGTGGGATAACTCACATGACTGGAGTACTGTCATGGATGGTTATAAACTGTTCAGGAAGGACAGGCAGGGCAGAAAAGGTGGTGGAGTAGCACTGTATGTCAGGGAGCAGTATGACTGCTCAGAGCTCCGGTACGAAACTGTAGAAAAACCTGAGTGTCTCTGGATTAAGTTTAGAAGTGTGTGCAACAAGAGTGATGTAGTGGTGGGAGTCTGCTATAGACCACCGGACCAGGGGGATGAGGTAGATGAGGCTTTCTTCCGGCAGCTCACGGAAGCTACTAGATCGCACGCCCTGATTCTCATGGGTGCCTTTAATTTTCCTGATATCTGCTGGGAGAGCAATACAGCGGTGCATAGACAATCCAGGAAGTTTTTGGAAAGCGTAGGGGACAATTTCCTGGCGCAAGTGCTAGAGGAGCCAACTAGGGGGGGCGCTTTTCTTGACCTGCTGCTCACAAACCGGGTAGAATTAGTAGGGGAAGCAAAAGTGGATGGGAATCTGGGAGGCAGTGACCATGAGTTGGTTGAGTTCAGGATCCTGACTCAGGGAAGAAAGGTAAGCAGCAGGATACGGACCCTGGACTTCAGGAAAGCAGACTTCGACTCCCTCAGGGAACGGATGGGTAGGATCCCCTGGGGGACTAACATGAAGGGGAAAGGAGTCCAGGAGAGCTGGCTGTATTTCAAGGAATCCCTGTTGAGGTTACAGGGACAAACCATCCCGATGAGTCGAAAGAATAGTGAGTATGGCAGGTGACCAGCTTGGCTTAACGATGAAATCCTAGCGGATCTTAAACATAAAAAAGAAGCTTACAAGAAGTGGAAGGTTGGACATATGACCAGGGAAGAGTATAAAAATATTGCTCGGGCATGTAGGAATGATATCAGGAGGGCCAAATCGCACCTGGAGCTGCAGCTAGCAAGAGATGTCAAGAGTAACAAGAAGGGTTTCTTCAGGTATGTTGGCAACAAGAAGAAAGCCAAGGAAAGTGTGGGCCCCTTAATGAATGAGGGAGGCAACCTAGTGACAGAGGATGTGGAAAAAGCTAATGTACTCAATGCTTTTTTTGCCTCTGTCTTCATGAACAAGGTCAGCTCCCAGACTGCTGCGCTGGGCATCACAAAATAGGGAAGAGATGGCCAGCCCTCTGTGGAGATAGAGGTGGTTAGGGACTATTTAGAAAAGCTGGACGTGCACAAGTCCAAAGGGCCGGACGAGTTGCATCCGAGAGTGCTGAAGGAATTGGCGGCTGTGATTGCAGAGCCATTGGCCATTATCTTTGAAAACTCGTGGCGAACGGGGGAAGTCCCAGATGACTGGAAAAAGGCTAATGTAGTGCCAATCTTTAAAAAAGGGAAGAAGGAGGATCCTGGGAACTACAGGCCAGTCAGCCTCACCTCAGTCCCTGGAAAAATCATGGAGCAGGTCCTCAAAGAATCAATCCTGAAGCACTTGCATGAGAGGAAAGTGATCAGGAACAGCCAGCATGGATTCACCAAGGGAAGGTCATGCCTGACTAATCTAATCGCCTTTTATGATGAGATTACTGGTTCTGTGGATGAAGGGAAAGCAGTGGATGTATTGTTTCTTGACTTTAGCAAAGCTTTTGACACGGTCTCCCACAGTATTCTTGTCAGCAAATTAAGGAAGTATGGGCTGGATGAATGCACTATAAGGTGGGTAGAAAGTTGGCTAGATTGTCGGGCTCAACGGGTAGTGATCAATGGCTCCATGTCTAGTTGGCAGCCGGTGTCAAGTGGAGTGCCCCAGGGGTCGGTCCTGGGGCCGGTTTTGTTCAATATCTTCATAAATGATCTGGAGGATGGTGTGGATTGCACTCTCAGCAAATTTGCGGATGATACTAAACTGGGAGGAGTGGTAGATACGCTGGAGGGGAGGGATAGGATACAGAAGGACCTAGACAAATTGGAGGATTGGGCCAAAAGAAATCTGATGAGGTTTAATAAGGATAAGTGCAGGGTCCTGCACTTAGGACGGAAGAATCCAATGCACCGCTACAGACTAGGGACCGAATGACTGGGCAGCAGTTCTGCGGAAAAGGACCTAGGGGTGACAGTGGACGACAAGCTGGATATGAGTCAGCAGTGTGCCCTTGTTGCCAAAAAGGCCAATGGCATTTTGGGATGTATAAGTAGGGGCATAGCGAGCAGATCGAGGGACGTGATCGTTCCCCTCTCTTCGACATTGGTGAGGCCTCATCTGGAGTACTGTGTCCAGTTTTGGGCCCCACACTACAAGAAGGATGTGGATAAATTGGAGAGAGTCCAGCGAAGGGCAACAAAAATGATTAGGGGTCTAGAACACATGACTTATGAGGAGAGGCTGAGGGAGCTGGGATTGTTTAGTCTACAGAAGAGAAGAATGAGGGGGGATTTGATAGCTGCTTTCAACTACCTGAAAGGGGGTTCCAAAGAGGATGGCTCTAGACTGTTCTCAATGGTAGCAGATGACAGAACGAGGAGTAATGGTCTCAAGTTGCAGTGGGGGAGGTTTAGATTGGATATTAGGAAAAACTTTTTCACTAAGAGGGTGGTGAAACACTGGAATGCGTTACCTAGGGAGGTGGTAGAATCTCCTTCCTTAGAGGTTTTTAAGGTCAGGCTTGACAAAGCCCTGGCTGGGATGATTTAACTGGGACTTGGTCCTGCTTCGAGCAGGGGGTTGGACTAGATGACCTTCTGAGGTCCCTTCCAACCCTGATATTCTATGATTCTATGATTCTATGAAATACTGCAAACCCTTCTGGTGTCCTTTATTTTTACAATGATGTTGGAAAATTGGAATGGGTGCAGGTAAGAGACACAAAAACAATTTGAGGGCTGAAGAAAATGCCTTACAGTGAGAGACTTAAAAAGCTAAATCTGTTTAGCCTAGCCAGAAATACAACTAAGGGGTGACTTCATTTTAGTGCATCGGTACCTCCACAGGAGGAAAATACCAGCTTTGGGAGGGCTCTTCAATTTACTAGAGACAGGCAGAATAAGAAGTAGTTGGAAGCTGAAGCCAGACAATTTAAAATTAGAATTTAGGCACAGATTTTTAACAATGAGGATGATTAAGCATTGGAACAAACTACCGAGGGGAACAATGGAGTCTCCATCTCTTAATGGCTTCAAATCTGATCCCTTTCTGGAAGATGCTTTGGTCAAACACAAATCAATACAGAGGGAAGTGGGTGAAACTTAGGGTATGTCTACACTGCAATTAGGTACTCGCAGCTGGCCCATGCCAGCTGACTCAGGCTCACAGGGCTCAGGCTGTTTAATGGTGGTGTAGACATTTGGGCTCAGGCTGCAGCCCGAGCTCTGGGATCCTACCACCTTGTGGGGTCCTAGATCCTGGGCTACAGACCAAGCCCAAACATCAGCACCACAGTTAAACAGCCCCTCACCACGAGCCCAAGTCAGCTGGCCTGTGGTACGCAGGAGGCCAGACTAGATGATCTAATGGTCCCTTCTGCCCTGAAATTCTAGGTATCTATGAGTGTGTAATGCATGTGCTTAAGTTCTATTGAAGTCAATGGGCCAGAGTCATGATTAAGTGCTTTCCAGAGCTGAACCCTTGATGACCATCGATATGCTCTAGAAGTAGCTGAGGTACTTGCTGTTCAGCTATCATTGCCCATATGAATCCATGAAATACGATTATTTATCACTTGTATTACCATCACCCCCCATTGTGCGAGGTGCTGTACAAACACAGAAAATGAAGACCATACTTGTCATTCCACTTTTTGGACCCTTTATGTATCTGAAGACTTTTTTATAGGGAGGAATTTAAAAATGGACCATCTGGCTTTGCTGAAGTAAGCACCTTTTACATATTCTGCAAACAGAAATTATGAGCTTAATCTACGTATTACTGGATTAAATTCGCTGGCCTGTGTTATACAGGAGGTTATACTAGATGACCACAATGGACCTTTCTGGCCCTAACACATATGAATCTCTGAAAAACAAATGTCACCTGTATTGAACTGGTGGGCTAAAGAAAAAAAATCTCTTCTTGCAAGATTTCCAGCCAAGTTTTGTAGACCTACAATAAATAAACACCCAAATACTTTCAGCCAAGTGCTTTTCTTCACTCAAAGCTGTGAACCTTAAAACTTTGCCTATCTCTTGTTGATGTTCATCTGCTTAAACACCTTTCCAATTACTAGACACAAATATATAGCAGATGCAAACTCAATGAAATTAGGTTCTGGACGAGTTTGTGAGAAATGTGAATATTTGGAACCTTTCAGCCAGTTGGTTTTATGATTCTTTTTCCCATTAAAACTCTTTTCCTGGCAAACAGAAAGAATATTCTCTACTGGATTTGGCTTGTGCAATAAAATAACTCTTTAGCGGAATTACATAAGTGCCCGTGGCTATTTGCTTGCAGTCATGAATATAAGGTAGGATCAGAAGCTAAAATAGGGAAAGAGCAAGTTAAAAATGACTTAGACAAGTTAGAAGTCTTCAGGTCACCAGGGAGTGATAAAATACATCCTAGAATACTCAAGGAGCCGACTGAGGAGATATCTGAGCCATTAGCGATTATCTTTGAAAAGTCATAGAAGACGGGAGAGATTCCAGAAGACTGGAAAAGGGCAAATAAGGTGCCAATCTATAAAAAAGGGGAGTAAGGATAAGCTGGAGAATTACAGATCTGGGGGCTTAACTTCAGTACCTGGAAAGATAATGGAGCAAATAATTAAGCAATCAATTTGCAAACACCTAGAAGATAATAAGATGTCTGAGCCCCAGTTCTTTGTCCCTTCCAGCCTTCTACGCTCGCTTCTGCAAAAGCCTGGGGAAATGGATGCAGATCTGCAGTTTGTCCTAAACGATTGGAAAACATACCTTATAGTGATAGATTCAAGGAGCTCAGCCTATTCAGCTAAGAAAGGGAAGGTTGAGGGGTGATTTAATTATAGTCTATAAGAACCCACCCACTTAAATATTTATATCTAGATTGGATGTTTTCCCAAGAGATCTGCTCTAGTGCAGACAGAAATTAGATCAGGGAACTCCTATGGCCTGTATTATGCAGGAGGTCAGACTAGATGATCACGATGGTTCCTCCTGGCACATCTGGCCTTGTGGGGAGCAGGAAACCAAGCCCCTTAAGGAAACATCAAAATCCACTTGGGACTCAGTTGTCAGTCCGTGCCCGGCACCGAGCGCAGGAGCCATCCACTCTTGGGGTGGGACACGGCATAGCAAGTGGACAGCCGCTTTCTGCACTAGCTGCATTGGCCCAAATGCTGTGCAGGAGCAGCACCAGACACCCAATCCGTGTCTGAGATGACAGAGGCCAGGAGAAGGTGTGGGGAAGTCTGCATGCTGAGAAAAGGTCCCGCCGCCCACCTCCCAGATGGAAATGAGCAGAAGTAAGCTGCGCAGTCAGAAGTAGCGAGGGGAAAAGAGGACAAACTAAACCGCCCAACCCATCTCTCAGTCCAGGGAGATGGCTGGTTTTCATTGCAGCAGCACCTAGAGGACCCTGTCAAGCCCAAGGTCCCTCGAGGCTAGGCTCTGTTCACATGCTTAATAAGAAACAATTTCTGGCCCAATGACTTTACAATCTCAATAGACAAAGACTAGATTAATATCCCCATTTTAGAGAGAGACAAAGTGACCTGTCTGAGGTCACCCAAGGACTCTGTGGAAGAGTTGGGAATTAAATCTAGATGTCCCACACAAGACCATCCTCCAGGAGTTATTAATACAATATTTACCAATTCTATTTGCTTCCCCCCGGCCTATAAGCTTTTAACAAGAGGACTAGGAAGAAGAGGGGTTTGCTCACTAGGCTCTCTTGATCTCTCACTTCTTTTGGTTTTTTTGTTTTTGTTTTTGCATTCTTAAAGTTCAGTCTAATATAAAGTTTTAAATCTAACCGGTGTGATCAGCTCTGGTTATTTTCATTTGATTTCCTCACCACATCTTTTCCTCTCCATTTCCCTTGCTCATTGTGTTCATTACGTCCTTAAAAGGTATTTTAAATTAATTTACAGCACTGTATGAACGCTAGTAAAAATATTAGCTTTCAAAGAGTTATGTCAATGTGGGAAGCATGCTCATTCTTCCTTGAAGAAAGTATATTATAAAAACTATAACCCATAAAACAAAAGCTAACTTGCATTTTCCTGCTCTTTAAATCCATTCCTGAGCTAATGCAATGGATTTTAGCACTTAATTTATAATAAATATGCATGGAAAAGCCAGAACACCTAACCAAACATGCTTATTTACAGTGTTACCCACGAGGAAATTATTAGTATATCAAAGGAAATAGTCACACTCTGCAGCAAATACAAAAGGGGCTCATACAAATTCCTGTCGAAATAATTTTTCTGCTTCTGAGTTACTGGAGAAAGCCAGGCTGCTGGAGCTGACCATGCCAGTGCAGCGATCGTTCTGATGCAACAACAGGTGATTGCCAATGGAGTTTGGTTTCAAGGTTGTAAACATCTTTCTGCAGCACAATTTAAGAGCTCAGAGGTCCTGCAGCCACCTCACCTCTGTAGTGTGTTAAGGATGCCGAAGGAATTACTGGGTGCGCTTGTCACATAGTGGTGCTACGCAGAGGGAACAAAGGGTCATCTTTCTTGTCCACTGCTTGCCTTTTGCACAGCCTGTGTATTCAACAGGGCAAGGGACTGCTGCCAAATCACTCCTCCGCCATACCTGGAGGAACTAACCAGAAAGGGGGAGGGAGAATAGGTGGCGCCATGGCCATTTTGCGGGGAGCATGCTGCACCCACGGAAGAGATGTCTCAGACTGGGCTCCCACCAGTGCAACTGCCCAGGTGGATTTCCCCCCCCCCAATGCTCTGTACCATGGGCTGTGTCTTAAAACCACCCTCGAGCCCTACCCGGGGGCAGCTTGCCACACGCTGCAGTAAAAGCACCTGTTGAGTGGCCAGTTACAGCAGCTCAATAAAGAAGCAAAGAGTCTTTTGTAGGAAACACCTAAGCAGACAGGAGAGCTCTAAGTAAAAAGCAGGTGGAGGTTGGCTCCTGGAGAGTGGTAGAGATTCTGCATGAGGAAGAAGTTTCTGGGGAGGTCGGGGGGCGGGAGGTGATAGTTAAGATCCCCTAATTTTAAAGAGCAGCAGAGTGAAAAGCCAGAAGGTGAGAATGTTTTGGTGTGAAGGATCTTTGGCTGATGGCAAAGTTGTTGGGTTTTTTTAATTCGTGTGGGTGTGTCGGGGGGTTGTTTTTGTTTTTGTCGCAAAGCACCAGGTGACACAAGATGAGTCTTGCGGGAGATGTCCTTCTTCGTCCAAAGTGTAGGAGCTCAAGACATTTCCCAGTGATCCGAACTGCTTCCAGGAGCCACGCCCACCGTTTTCTCGGCCCTCGCTCTCAGCATTGCTGCCACTCTCTCCCTGGATCCTCCCCACCTTGTAGAGCCACCAGGGCCCAGGTCCACAAAGTAGTCTGGGTGTTGTGATGTTGAGGGTTGCAGCCCCTAACATTGAGGCACACGCTCAACCCTGTAACCCACAATGCCCGAGTTAGGCGTCTAGGCTGCCTGTACAAGCGATGGGGAGAAAGAGACATCTGAGCATACAATTGACAAAGCCAGCATGCTAGGCGGGGAGCCGCCTGCACTAGCCAATGGCTGATGCCAACCAGAGGGATGAGTCAGAAGCCCTGCCCCCTCACAGAGATAAGCCCGAAGTCTGCCTTGCCGGGAGATGCCTGTCTCTGCTTGCAATCCGCAGATAGGCGGAAGATTGGCATTCGGCCAGCCAGGTTCTGTGGGGCCTGAAACAAAATGGCTGAAAGAAGGAGGCCCTCCCTCATAACTTTTAGCCCAGTGGCTAGGGTACGCCCTCAGAATGTCGGAGACCCCCAACTCAAATCCCACCCCACCCCACCCCACCCCCCAAGGAGAAGGGATTTGAAACATGAATCTGCCACCTCTCCAGTGAGAACCCTACCATCTGGGCGATAATGTTTTTCCAACTCTTTTTTTCTGATCCAATTAATATATAATTCTTCAATGATATAATTAAAGAGCTGATCCCCTGCAAACAGTAACAAGACCGGAGAAGCCCCAGAACCTCTAAAAGGTGAGGAACAAAACCAGCACAACTTGCTCACAGGTGGCTTGCCATTGCTCAGGCTCTGCGGCTAGTTTAAGGGGTCGAGTGTGGGTGAAGGCAGGGAACACAACCCCTGTGGCATGCTCTTGTTTAACTCCAGTGAATACACAGCAGAAGTGAAGGCTTCTCCTTGAAATCAGTGGGGTTACAGCAGCTCAAATAGGAGTAATGCATTGGTAAATCAGCCCTCCAGTGTGCATCATGTGCTGTGTTAATTGCTAAGTAATTTATAATGATCTACAGAAAGACCATGGTTCAGATACATAAGGAGAAGGGGCAGAGTTAAGGTTACCTTTGTGCTTTCTGCCTCGGTCCTCCATTTCCTGGCTTTTGAGGCTTTCTTGAATTTGACTTTGCAGTGACGCTAGCTTTTTGCATGGAGCAGTATTTTATGCAGGTAGCAAACCACTGATCTAAAGTGGAGTGAAAGCTAAAGTTACCTTCAGCATATCTGTAAACTAATGGATATTGTGACTGACTCTGGGAATTGCTTTCAGCAGGTTCCACTCATAAAATATCTTAAAACCTATCAATATAATAAATCCACTCTCAAGTTCCTATTCATAGACTAATAAAGCTGTCAGAGTAAAATGTTTGCAGAAGAAATTTCCATTGAAAGGTGTCTTCTGCCAGAAGTTAAAAAGTACAATTGTTTTATCTGAGTCTATGGTAACCTATGAAGTGAATCCAAATTGGTTTGGAGGGAAAATCTGCCAAGATTGTAATTCCCCCTTTTCAAGTGGACAGACTTCCTTTGAAGAGGAGGGCATTTTTATTATAATTAATTAAGACATTGCAATCAAGAAAGGAGTCGATTCTTTGATCTCTGGATCAGCTGCAATGCACTAGACATGGCAGAAATGGCTAGAGGCTTCTGCAAGTCTCTTTGAAACGCGTCATCGTGATTTTCTTTTGTAACAAAATAGGTGTTATATATGCTGAAATGAACAACCTTAACCAAGCTAAGGAACCTCTTCCCGACCTCCCTTTACACGTTGTGTTCTTTCCATAAGTACAAATGAAAACCCAAGTGGTAACAGAGAAATGTGCAGAAACAAAACAGACACTCTTCTTTGTTGAGCTTAAAAGGAACGTTGCGGAACTTGTGTTTCTAAGAATACAATTGGGGCACTGGATGTAAAACATCGAGTCTACCCGGTCGTTATTATTTAGATCAACATGGTGACAGTGCTTTCCCAGTACTGACCAACCTGAAAATAAGAGCCTGGCCAAAGTTATTTTAACGGAGTAAATCAGAGGCTGGCTCAGAAATAGATCTCGTCTCAGTCGAATACCTTGGTGTTCACCTGCAGACAATGAGAGGGTGAGAAAAATAAGCACTATAGCAAGTGTAGCTAAAAACTAACCTGTTGTTCAATTATTGGCTCTTCGGAACACGAGCTATCTTTTTTTTTGTTCTGTGTTTGTTTAGCACGTAAAACAATGGGGGCGTGGTCCAGGAATGTGACTTCTAGGCACTACAATAATACAAATAATTAATAGTAACAATTGAAATTAGAATTCAACAATATAATATTCAGGACTATTCCAATTATTTCTGATTGAATTACCTATTTGAGTTAGTGTTACCAGTTCTCTTGATTTTATTGTGATAAATTGGGATAGGACCTTAAAGCTTTAGCTCCTGGAGTCTTGTGGTTATGGTAGAATCTCAGCTTTTCTGTACAAATCAAAGTAAGTTTCTTGCCCTTGTGGTTATGGAGAAAAGTTGGGAAATGTGAATCCTACAGGCTGAAAAACCAAAGGGAAATAATAAGAACCTACAAAGTATTGTTTTTAAAATCTCATTATTTTTAAGCCAATCTGCTGATTTTGGGGGCCTGACTCTCAATTTTTGAATGCTGCTGAGTTGAGGATTCCTACTTGATCTTTTCCCTGTTGGCTACCTGCTTTCGAGATCTAGATGTGGTCTGGTCTTCCATTCTTCCTATGTTTTAGGTATGAGATATGCAGATATGGCCAATCCAGGTGACCTGAAAATTGACTGAACTGAAAGTAAAACTATGCATCCACTCAGGGTGCATACATTTTTTTCAAAACTATGCACATGCGTGGTGGCCAGCAATTTACTGAAAGATGGATTAGGCCACCTGTTAACTGCTAACCCCAGGAGCAAGGTGGAAGCAGGGAAGAAATTATGTCTCTGGATTGTCTCTGCCTCCTAGTGGGTCACCCTGCTCCAGTTCAGAAAGAGTTAAAAGCCAGCCCTGGGAAAGGGAGGCGGCCGAAAGCAGCTGAGGGAGGCTGATTGGGTAGGCAGCAGCTGCAGTTGTGGCCACACCCAATTAGGGTCCAGCTGGCCCTGATAAAAGGGCTGGGAGCTAGGCAGGGGCAGAGTCTCACTCTAGCCCGGGAGTGAGAAGGGCCTAGCTGCCTGGGAGCACAGGGTACCTCGAGCAGAGCAGTGCTGGGGAAGGGCAGGCAGAGCTGGGGAGCTTGGGCCAGGTGAGTCCCCAGGCTGAGGCCTGGCTAAAGGCCAGGGGAGGTACTGGGGCTGCTGGGAAAGGTAGCAGGTCCAACCCCTTTGCCAATAATGAGTGGCCATTATAGACTGCAGTTTGCCCCAGAGAACAGGGGCTAGATGAGGGCTGGCAATAGCCACTGACACAAGGTGGGTATAGGGGGTTGGGGTTCCCCTGGGAGGGGAGACCCAGAGTGTGGGGATACTGCTGTGGGCAGAACCCCCAAAGCAAAGGGCACCAGGTCTGGGAAGGACATTGGGCCTGAGGAAGGAGAGACATTGGCTGGCAGGAGAGACACTGGCCAGCAGGAGGCGCTCCAAGGGCTGGAATGGAGCTAATTCCTGGACAACCAGCAGGAGGTGCCGTGCTGGTGAGTCAGCGATCTGCTACACCTGGGTTCATGATCGCCCCTTGCACTCGGCTTCACCTGTAATTGCTGTCTAACCATGTATATATGTCGCTCTTATTGTCCTGCACAACCATGCGTATGCTGACGTGTCATTCATCTGCGTGCAATTTGAATGCATTTAAAAACTTTTTTGCAAACCACATTAAAAAATATTGCAAGAGCAACCCCTGAATTCTCCCATGAGACCTGCATTTCGACTTCTTTAGCATTCCGCTCCTGTGCACGGTATTCAGCTGCTCTCGTTCATGCTGAGCGGCACCTGACTCCACGACAAATCAATTACTCAGAGACTCTCAGGGCTGGAAGGGACCTCAGGAGGTCACCTAGTGCAACCCCCTGCTCAAAGCAGGACCGATCCCCAATTAAATCATCCCAGCCAGGGCTTTGTCAAGCCTGACCTTAAAAACCTCTAAGGAAGGAGATTCCACCACCTCCCTAGGTAACGCATTCCAGTGCTTCACCACCCTCCTCATGAAAAAGTTTTTCCTAATATCCAATCTAAACCTCCCCCACTGCAACTTGAGACCATTACTCCTTGTTCTGTCATCTGCTACCACTGAGAACAGCCGAGCTCCATCCTCTGGAACCCCCTTTCAGGTAGTTGAAGGCTGCTATCAAATCCCAACTCATTCTTCTCTTTTGCAGACTAAACAATCCCAGTTCCCTCAGCCTCTCCTCATAAATCATGTGTTCCAGTCCCCTAATCATTTTTGTTGCCCTCCACTGGACTCTTTCCAATTTTTCCACATCCTTCTTGTAGTGTGGGGCCCAAAACTGGACACAGTACTCCAGATGAGGCCTCACCAATGTTGAATAGAGGGGAAATATCACGTCCCTCGATCTGCTGGCAATGCCCCTACTTATACATCCTAAAATGCCAGTGGCCTTCTTGGCAACAAGGGCACACTGTTGACTCATATCCAACTTCTCGTCCACTGTCACCTTACTAGGTCCTTTTCTGCAGAACTGCTGCCGAGCCATTCGATCCCTAGTCTGTAGCGGAGCATGGGATTCTTCCTTCCTAAGTGCAGGACTCTGCACTTGTCCTTGCTGAACCTCATCAGATTTCTTTTGGCCCAATCCTCTAATTTGTCTAGGGCCCTCTGTATCCTATCCCTACCCTCCAACATATCTACCGCTACAGACTAGGGACCGAATGGCTAGGCAGCAGTTCTGCGGAAAAGGACCTAGGGGTGACAGTGGACGAGAAGCTGGATATGAGTCAGCAGTGTGCCCTTGTTGCCAAGAAGGCCAATGGCATTTTGGGATGTATAAGTAGGGGCATAGCGAGCAGATCGAGGGACGTGATCGTTCCCCTCTATTCGACACTGGTGAGGCCTCATCTGGAGTACTGTGTCCAGTTTTGGGCCCCACACTACAAGAAGGATGTGGATAAATTGGAAAGAGTCCAGCGAAGGGCAACAAAAATGATTAGGGGTCTAGAGCACATGACTTATGAGGAGAGGCTGAGGGAGCTGGGATTGTTTAGTCTGCAGAAGAGAAGAATGAGGGGGGATTTGATAGCTGCTTTCAACTACCTGAAAGGGGGTTCCAAAGAGGATGGCTCTAGACTGTTCTCAATGGTAGCAGATGACAGAACGAGGAGTAATGGTCTCAAGTTGCAATGGGGGAGGTTTAGATTGGATATTAGGAAAAACTTTTTCACTAAGAGGGTGGTGAAACACTGGAATGCGTTACCTAGGGAGGTGGTAGAATCTCCTTCCTTAGAGGTTTTTAAGGTCAGGCTTGACAAAGCCCTGGCTGGGATGATTTAACTGGGACTTGGTCCTGCTTTGCGCAGGGGGTTGGACTAGATGACCTTCTGGGGTCCCTTCCAACCCTGATATTCTATGATTCTATGATTCTATGATACCTCTCCTCCCAGTTTAGTGTCATCTGCAAACTTGCTGAGGGTGCAATCCACGCCATCCTCCAGATCATTAATGAAGATATTGAACAAAACCGGCCCCAGGACTGACCCTTGGAGTACTCCGCGTGATACCGGCTGCCAACTAGACATCAAGCCATTGATCACTACCCATTGAACCCGACAATCTAGCCAGCTTTCTATCCACCGTATCATCCATTCATCCAGCCCATACTTCTTTAACTTGCTGGCAAGAATACTGTGGGAGACCGTCTCAAAAGCTTTGCTAAAGTCAAGGAACAACACGTCCACTGCTTTCCCCTCATCCACAGAGCCAGTTATCTCGTCATAGAAGGCAATTAGATTAGTCAGGCATGACTTGCCCTTGGTGAATCCATGCTGACTGTTCCTGATCACTTTCCTCTCCTCTAAGTGTTTCAGAATTGATTCCTTGAGGACCTGCTCCATGATTTTTCCAGGGACTGAGGTGAGGCTGACTGGCCTGTAGTTCCCAGGATCCTCCTTCTTCCCTTTTTTAAAGATGGGCACTACATTAGCCTTTTTCCAGTCGTCCGGGACCTTCCCCGATCACCATGAGTTTTCAAAGATAATGGCCAATGGCTCTGCAATCACATCCGCCAACTCTTTTAGCACTCTCGGATGCAGCGCATCCAGCCCCATGGATTTGTGCTCGTCCAGCTTTTCTAAATAGTCCCAAACCACTTCTTTCTCTACAGAGGGCTGGTCACCTCCTTCCCATGCTGTGCTGCCCACTGCAGCAGTCTGGGAGCTGACCTTGTTCATGAAGACAGAGGCAAAAAAAGCACTGAGTACATTAGCTTTTTCCACATCCTCTGTCACTAGGTTGCCTCCCTCATTCAGTAAGGGGCCCACACTTTCCGTGACTTTCTTCTTCTTGCTAACATACCTGAAGAAACTCTTCTTGTTTCTCTTATCATCTCTTGCTAGCTGCAACTCCAGGTGTTATTTGCCCTTCCTGATTTCACTCCTGCATTCCTGAGCAATATTTTTATACTCTTCCCTGGTCATTTGTCCAATCTTCCACTTCTTGTAAGCTTCTTTTTTGTGTTTAAGATCAGCAAGGATTTCACTGTTAAGCCAAGCTGGTCGCCTGCCATATTTACTATTCTTTCTACACATCGGGATGGTTTGTCCCTGTAACCTCAATAAGGATTCTTTAAAATACAGCCAGCTCTCCTGGACTACTTTCCCCCTCATGTTATTCTCCCAGGGGATTCTGCCTGTCAGTTCCCTGAGGGAGTCAAAGTCTGTTTTTCTGAAGTCCAGGATCCATATTTTGCTGCTCTCCTTTCTTCCCTGTGTCAGGATACTGAACTCGACCATCTCATGGTCACTGCCTCCCAGTTTCCCATCCACTTTTGCTTCCCCTACTAATTCTTCCTGGTTTGTGAGCAGCAGGTCAAGAAGAGCTCTGCCCCTAGTTGGTTCCTCCAGCACTTGCACCAGGAAATTGTCCCCTACACCTTCCAAAAACTTCCTGGATTGTGTGTGCACCACTGTATTGCTCTCCCAGCAGATATCAGGGTGACTGAAGTCTCCCAGGAGAACCAGGGCATGCAATCTAGTAACTTCTGTTACTTGCAAGAAGAAAGCCTCATCCACCTCATCCCCCTGGTCCGGTGATCTATAGCAGACTCCCACCACGACATCATCCTTGTTGCTCACACTTCTAAACTTAATCCAGAGACTCTCAGGTTTTTCTGCAGTTTCTGATCAGAGCTCTGAGCAGTCATACTGCTCCCTTACATACAATGCAACTCCCCCACCTTTTCTGCCCTGCCTGTCCTTCCTGAACAGTTTATATCCATCCATGACAGTACTCCAGTTATGTGAGTTATCCTGTATGGGGAGACTTTGGCAAACCAGTAAAGTGCCTGAAACTACTATGGCTTATTGCTAAAAGCAGCCAACTCAGCAGGCTGTAAATTAGCCAATTCAGCAGGCTGTAAATTGGCCATTCAGCACTCTCAGTTTGACCAAGGCAGGAGTGGGGTGGGGTGGGGGAGTTTTGGGTGCCACAGAAAGGGCAGCTTGACCCCTTGTCCTTCCTGATAAGAATTGTGTTGAAGTGGCTGATACATGCATTTTCGAAGAGCCGGATGTGCCCCAGGAATGTCTATTGGGGCCTCAAGGCTGCAAACTCTGGAAAAACCCACACCTGGTTAATCGATAATCCGAAGGAACCTCTTGCTTGACTATTGAAACTGCTTACTTAACAAGTTTTCTTTAAGGGACATGTCATTCTATTACTAATGTATAAATAAGGGGGAAAAGTTTGAGGTAGTTGGACTTTTTTTGGACTCTCCCTCTGGATACATCTTGCAGTCCCCAATGGCAGTGGGGAAGATTTGGCCACTGGAAGCCTGCCACTGTGCCACTCGAGAGCCACACTCAGCTTTGGTAATTATCAAGGGTTGGGGGTGTTTTACTAACCTCTTGCGGACATGTGTATAAATGCTTGAGACTAAGTAAAGTTTAGCTTTAAGTGAAAGCACTCTTGTGTTGTCCTGTTTGTGCCAGCCATCCATCGGTTGGACGGCCGTGTCTCCCCTGATTTATTTCCTGACACCACCTCGCACAGAGTAAAAGTTACCAAGAGCTTTGGGTTGAAAGAACCCCGGGTAACAATCCCACCAAGTCTCTGTTATTCCAATCACATCATAATTCCTTGACTGTGCCAGGACTTCCAGTTCTCCCTGCTTGTTTCCCAGGCTTCTTGCATATGTGTATAGGCACTTGAGATAACTTGCTGATCGTCCCTCTTTCTCAGTATGAGGCAGGAGCTCTCCCCTCTCACACTCTCCTGCTCATGCTTCCTCCCAGTATCCCAAGTCCCCACTTACCTCAGGGCTTTCATCTCCTTCCCCCAGTGAACCTAGTTTAAAGCCCTAGGTTAGCCAGCCTGCTCGCCAAGATGCTCTTCCCTCTCTTCATTAGGTGGAGCCCGTCTCTGCCTAGCACTCCTCCTTCTTGGAACACCATCCCATGGTCAAAGAATCCAAAGCCTTCTCTCCGACACCACCTGCATAGCCATTTGTTGATTTCCACGATTCGACGGTCTCTACCCCAGGCCTTTTCCTTCCACGGGGAGCATGGATGAGAACACCACTGGTGCCTCAAACTCCTTTATCCTTCTTCCCAGAGCCACGTAGTCTGCAGTGATCTGCTCAAGGTCATTCTTGACAGTATCATTGGTGCCCATGTGGAGAAGCAGGAAGGGGCAGTGATCCGAGGGCTTGATGAGTCTCGGCAGTCTCTTCATCACATTGTGAATCCTAGCTCCTGGCAAGCAGCAGACTTCTCGGTTTTCCTGGTCGGGGCGGCAGATAGATGACTCAGTCTCCCTGAGGAGAGAGTCTCCGACCACCACCACCACCCGCCTCCTTCTCTTGGGAGCGGTGGTCGTGGAACCCCCAACCCTAGGACAGTGCATCTCATGCCTTCCAATCGGCGGAGTCTCCTTCTGTTCCCTTCCCTCAGATGTATCATCTAGTCCACTCTCTGCATTAGTACCTGTGAAGAGAACCTGAAAACAGTTGCTTACCTGTATCTGCATTGCTCGTACATGGACGCTCCCCTTTCTTCTTCTGGAGGTCACATGCTGCCAAATTTCTTCACCGTCCTCCTGTCCCCTGTCCTGTCTTCAGAATGTTGTGCCCGTAGAAGCATATCCTGACGTCTATCCAGGAAATCTTCAGTTTCTCTTATGCAACGCAGGGTCGATACCTGTTGCTCCAGACCTTGAACCTTCTCTTCCAATATGGAGACCAGCTTGCACTTTGAACAGACAAAGTCGCTTCTGTCCTGTGGAAGAAAGACGAACATGGCACATCCAGTGCAGGATCACAACAGCTGAAAGTTCCCCATCCATATTACAGTCCTTCTATGAGCTTCCTCAGGAGTTGTAGTAACTACTCAGAGAAGCCGGCAAGATGTAAGCCTCAGTGGGCTCTCCCCAGGCAAACTCCCTCTGTTCACCGCTCAGCTGGTTCACAGCTGTCTGGCTTTTTATAACAGTCAGGCCCGCTCAAGGCTCACCTGGAACCAAGCACTGCCAATTCACACATTTTAAACAATCAATCAAGCACATGGTCAAACTGTCCCTGCAACAGACACCCCTCAGCATGGGGGTGAGGTGTTATTCACCATGAGTAAGATGATTGTTTTCAGAAAGCAAGTGAATATTAAGCATTTTAAATCCAAATAATAGATGCAATCGGCCATATTGTTCCCTGGTGCTCGGCACTGTGACATCAGGGAAAAATTTGTCCCTATAGCCCAAAACCAGAATATTTCCTATAGCTAAGTATTCTATCCAGACACAAACAGCCTCTGTGGCTGCAGGCAGGCTCTGGGAAGCTCTCTGTGTTTCTGTGGATCATCATCCAGGAGGGTAGCTTCCAATTCCAATAAATTATTTCACCTCCATGGCTGCCCCTGGCTCTCAGGCTCAAATATGCCAGGTTGGTTAGTATTTAAGCAGCTTCCAGATCAGTGTTCTCTTTGAATCTGTCCTTTGCCTCCCCAGAAGTGCTGGTGGGAGAACATCACAGCATTAGGTTACGCTGGTTGACTCAGCCTCTGCTGTTTAGCATAGTGCACAAAGCTGAAATGGACGAGCCGCTCAGCATTGGCCTGTCATTTGCAGAGCACCCACCATTCCACCTGAAATCCGTGGGATCTGAGGGTACCTTGCACCTCTGAGAAACAGGCCCAGCATGTTTATTGCCAAGTAAGGCTTTTGGTCCTGTCTCGCATGACCTCCTCCTAAACCAACTAGGGAACACAACCTAGATGGAGCTACTATAAGGTGGGTGCAGAATCGGTTGGAAAACCATTCCCTGAGAGTAGTGATCAGTGGTTCACAGTCATGCTGGAAGGGCATAATGAGTGGGGTCCTGCAGGGATCAGTTCTGGGTCCGGTTCTGTTCAATATCTTCATCAGTAATTTAGATAATGGCATAGAGAGTACACTGATAAAGTTTGTGGACGATACCAAGTTGGGAGGGGTTGCAAGTGCTTTGGAGGACAGGATTAAAATTCAAAATTATCTGGACAAACTGGAAAAATGGTCTGAAGTAAATAGGATGAAATTCAATATGGACAAATGCAAAGTAAGAAGAACAGGAGTACTTGTTTCAGAGTAACAGCCGCGTTAGTCTGTATTTGCAAAAAGAAAAGGAGTACTTGTGGCACCTTAGAGACTAACCAATTTATTTGAGCATAAGCTTTCGTGAGCTATAGCTCACTTCATCGGATACATAGAATGGAACATATAGTAAGATAGATATATATACAGAGAGAGAGAGAGAAGTTGGAAGTTACCATACAAACTCTGAGAGGCTAATTAGTTAAGGTGAGCTATTATCAGCAGGAGAAAAAAACTTTTGTAGCGATAATCAAGATGGCCCATTTAGACAGTTGACAAGAAGGTGTGAGGATACTTAACTTAAGGAAATAGATTCAATATGTGTAATGACTAATTAGCCTCTCACAGTTTGTACGGTAACTTCCAACTTATCTGTATGTATATATATGTATATATATCTTACTATATGTTCCATTCTATGCATCCGATGAAGTGGGCTGTAGTTCATGAAAGCTTATGCTCTAATAAATTTGTTAGTCTCTAAGGAGCCACAAGTCCTCCTGTTCTTTTTGCGGATACAGACTAACACGGCTGCTACTCTGAAACCTATCAAATGCAAAGTACTTCATTTAGGAAGGAACAATCAGTTGCACACATACAAAATGGGAAATGATTGCCTAGGAAGGAGTACTGCGGAAAGGGATCTGGGGGTCATAGTGGATAACAGACTAAATATGAGTCTACAGTGTGACGCTTTTGCAAAAAAAGCAAACATCATTCTGGGATGTATTAGCAGGAGTGTTGTAAGCAAGACATGAGAAGTAATTCTTCCGCTCTACTCCACGTTTATATGACCTCAACTCAAGTATTGTGTCCAATTCTGGGCGCCACATTTCAGGAAGGATGTGGACAAATTGGAGAGAGTCCAGAGAAGAACAACAAAAATGATTAAAGGTCTAGTCAACATGACCTATGAGGGAAGACTGAAAAAAATTGGGTTTATTTAGTCTGGAAAAGGGAAGACTGAGAGGGGACATGATAACAGTTTTCAAGTACATAAAAAGTTGTTACAAGGAGGAGGGAGAACAATTGTTCTTCTTAACATCTGAGGATAGGACAAGAAGCAATGGGCTTAAATTGCAGCCAGGGCAGGTTAGGTTGGACATTAGGAAAAACTTCCTAATTGTCAGAATGGTTAAGCGCTGGAATAAATTGCCTAGGGAGGTTGTGGAATCTCCATCATTGGAGATTTTTAAGAGCAGGTTAGACAAACACCTGTCAGGGATGGTCTAGATAATACTTAGTCCTACCATGAGTGCAGGGGACTGGACTAGATGATCATCCCAACAACCCTAAATGTGTTACAGCTGCAGGTGGGCTCCTGGCCTGCATGGCAGGAAATTACTTATTTCATACACAGATCCCAACATAGTGTTGAGAGCGTAGACCATTTTGCTTCTCTAGTGCTGCCTTTTTCATTCCACGTTCTCCTTCAGCTTTTGGTCGGTTTGTGGGAGATGGCCAAGCTATGCCAACCCAAGCTGGAACTGAACTTGCAAGCTAAGCAGGGTGGAGCCTTTTCAGGACTTGAAAAGACCCAGGTGCGACAGGAACTAGTGCTGACAACTAAGCAGATGTCTCGCTTCTGATTTGCTATTTTTCCAATGCTCCAGCAAAATGGTTATCTGTTAATAAGGTACTCAGTTGAAAACACCAGAAGAATTGACAGGGGCAGATTATATTTAGCCCAGTGTCATGACCAAAATTCCAAAAATGTAGGTAATTATTTTCGGCTTTCCTAAATTCCTCTATGATTAACAATCTGTAGCTATTGTATAAAAGTTGCATAAGATGTTCCCAGGCTTAATGCTTCCCCTCCCCGTCCTCCCCCCGTCCCCCCCCCCCCCGCCGTCCCCCGCACTGCTAAGCTAAGTTTAACACTAGAGGTAGTTGTGTGTTTAATTGTGGATAAAATGGTCTCTGTACATAGCATTTGCAAAGCGCTGTAGGACCCTCTGAATGGAAGGTGCTGGGTAAGTGTGAGTCATTCTCCTGAGGTAGAGGCATCGTACTCTGAATCTTTGCGTTGTACCTTCAGAATCTCGGCAATTTCCTTCCTGTAGCAATATGATTGCTGCCTCTCTAGGGCTACGTTCTTCATCTCCCGTTACTGTGTGGGGCACCCACTGAAACATTTATAATGAAAACATTAAAGCAAAAATAAAAATGAATTCTTGCTCTTTCTAGCTCCCTTTTATTTCCAGCAAAATGCTCCTTCCCTTGATTTCCATTCTGGAATAACCTAAGAAACACTCTTGATAATTATTGCTGGGGTGGGGGGTGGAGGAGGAAATTTCAAGAATTTATCATGAATAATTTAGGTTAATATTCAGAAAAGTGGGAAATAAGGCCCAGATCTTCAAAGGTATTTAGGATCCTAACTGTCCATTGATGTTTGGAGGGTACTTTGGAGGATCTGGTCCCAAAGCCCAAAATCATCTTGAACTATTGGCCTTCCAGTAGACTGTCACAGGGTGGCAGGCCCCTCTAAATGGAGTAGGTGTAGTGTCCCTAATAAGCAAGCAGGGGAAGCCAGTTGGTGGCCTGATGGGGGCAGGGTGACACCTGGCTTTGAGAGTCAGCAGGGACTTGCAGAGAGGAAAAGGAAGTTCCAGGTTGGCAGCCCCGAGCGGGCTGGAAAGGGAGCCTGGAGAAAGGCTTTGGGCTGAAAAGCTGTCTGAGAGGCCTTCAGGGTGAAGGTAGGCCTGGGGAGGGCACTGACATGAACCTGAACCAGCTGAGAGTCCCTCGTGGGGGTGGGTAAAGTGCAGCAGGAGAGAAGGTGGCCCAGGAAAGACAGTGGTATGAACTCTGAAATACTATGATTATCCCCAAATGGGAGGACATTAATTTGGGCTGACCATGGGGGGAACCTGGGGATTGCTCCCCCAGGAAAAGATAATCAGAGCCCTGAAGAGCCTGGTGCAGTGGAATGGGACTGATTTAAAAAAAAAATCATACTGGCAATGGAGTTGCTTAAAATGCTAAAAGGGGTCTGTGAAGTAATTATTAAGAGACCAGCAAAGGGCATAATCCTGGCAAGAGCTGTGGGTCCAGACCTGGGCTAGCAGAAGATGCATTTGGACGAGCCAGTTGTAGACCCAGTGCCACGAAGGGTGCGTGTACACTGCAATAAGACACCTGCGGCTGGGCCGTGCCCGCTGACTCGGCTCAAGCTAAGGGGTTGGTCAACTGCAGTGTAGACATTTGGGTTCGGGCTGGACCCTGCAATGTCGGTGGGTCCCAGAGCTCAGACTCCAGCCTGAGCATTGACACTGCAATTAAACAGCCCTCTAGCTGCAGGCAAAGTCAGCGGGCACTGGCCAGTCGTGGGTGTCTCGTTGCAGTGTAGACCTACCTAACTGACCAAGGCAGTAGGCTGGACTCTGATCTAAAGTCCAGTGAAGTCAAAGGAAAGTCTCCCATTGATTCCACTGGGCTCTGGACTGAGCCCCTCTAGAAAGCAAATAAGAGCAACAGTTCAAGTTTTGCTCTCTTTTCCCCTTCTCCCTCTGAAAACCCCATCCTGTCTTTCTCTATTTTGAGAGACATTCTGCTTCAAGTTGCAATTATTTTGTTTATACATGTAAGTATTTTCCAGGTTTCTGGCCAGTTGAGCAAAAAGATTAGATTTAATTGGCACGGTCATGCATGAAATTATTTCTTTTCAGGCAAGTAATGTTACCAATTGACATCAAGTGAAGAAATGATTAAGATTAAGATTAAGAAGCTTAATGCTAGTGAAATGTCTGACGTTAAAACCTTTTGACTCAATATAACTACGGAAGTTCTTTGACATACTTCTGGAACTTTAATTTTCTGCGTGTGGGTTGCAAGAGCAGGCTACCGTTCCTAAGAAAGCAAGGGAAGCGAAAGCATATTCTGCTCTGAGAGGGGGAAAAAGCACTGCCCAAAGATTTGTTTTCCTGTTGGAGCATTTGGTAATACTTATGTAGCTTACACTCTCCATCAGCTCCAAGACTTGGTCAGAAAAATAGGGGAAGGGAGGGATGAGGTTCTTGTGATTATGGAATTCAAGAATAATGAGTCTTCCCCACCTGCAGTAGCTGGGTACAGGTGGATGTGGATTGAGAAACACTGTCCACTCCGCTGCCTAACCACGTGTTCTTTCTTGGGGGCTGGTACCAGCTGTGAGAAGCTTCAGAAGAGGCAGGTGCTGCAATGTGAGGACTTTGGCTTCCTGGAGGTTGGAGGTTAGACACTCTCGCCTCATACCCTTAATGTTACATCATTCCATTACTCTGGTAAATCAGCTTGTGCCAACCATTCATAGCAGGAGATTTTGGGAGGAGCAGACCTCTGCCCGATTTCCCCAGGGGATTTTCCCCAAATCAGACGTTCTGGAAGGTTCACCCCCAAAGAATGGGCAGCAGTTCTACCCACCTTCCCTGCCCCCTGCAGATGCCCCAGAATCTTAAGGAAGCCAGGAGAAGCCACGCAGACACCCTAGGGCCCTCCACCACTTCCCCAGATGCCTGGCAGGGTTTCTTCATTGTCACCGTGCTGCTGGGGCGGTTACTCAGCTGCAGCTGCCTCAAGGCATACCACCGTACTTCCCTCTCCGCAAATGGGGTTCCCCAGGGAGCTGTGGAATAGTCCACACAGCTATAGGCTGCATTAACTTCCCACCCACTTTTCCTTTGGTCACCGGCGGGATTGATGTATACCTCTTCCTGAGCTAAATATCCCTGACCTCTGCTGGCTCTGGGGTGGGGTGGTCCTACAGAGGAAGCTGAGTCTGGGAGGGATGATGAAGATCCACATGAAGAGTCTCTTCCCCATTGGATATAGTGAGGAGGAGACTAGGCCCTCAGAGTTCTAGCTTCACCACACCGCCCTATGAGAATGAGCGTGCCGAACGCTGGGGAGAGAGAACTATGCCTGCTGTCACCAGATGCACCTGCTGCGGGAGGAATGGAGCCCAGTGGTTTATGCGTGGATCTGCCAAAGTGTTAAGTACATTTTCAAGGGACAATTCTGCAAATCAAGGCAGAGATCTGGGGCTCCTGGCCTCCCTTCACCAGAGGGCTACAGGTGCATTCTGATAAATTTTAGGATAATTTTTCTTGGTCCTCTTCATCCAATTGCTTCTCTGTAGGATCCGGAGGGGGCTCAAAATAACCATTCCATCCACTTGTCTCCCCACCCCCAGCTTGCATCAAATTAACAGCAGATCCAGGACTTGTACTCAGGAATGCGGACTCCCACTCCTCTGTTCTACCCACTCTACAGACACAGTTTGCAGTTCCCAGCAAAGGTCCAGAGGCTGCATCCATGGGGTTCTGGCTTTGACTTTCTACAGGCAACAGTTCAGCTAATAAAAGCGGCAGATCTCAAAACTAATTGGTGAAATTGATTCATAAATTACACTAATTGAATGGATAATATGATCTGATTCAAAACGTTAGAGATAATGCAATCTGTCTAGGCATGCATCAAACAAGTCTGAGTGGCCAGGGGCTGTCCTATGGTGATCCAAAGTTGGAGCAGGGGTGGGAAAACTATGGCCTATGGGCCGGATCCAGCCCGCCAGCCATTTTAAGCCAGGTCTGGGCTTGTCCCCCTCCAGCGCTCCAGAAGTGTAGCTGTGTGTTGTGATGGCAGCTGAGGGACCAGAATGGAAATCTCCCAAGGGACCTGTTTTCTGGAGGGACCTATTTTACTTCCTGATTATTATTTTTTTCTGTGTTAACTGCCTTGTTTTGTTCATATTCTGTGTGCGAGGGGTGAATACAGGGGTAGAGACTGTCACAACACCACACAATGATTTTCGGGAGCAGCGTGTTTCCAGTTTGTATATGATGCCTTACGTCACCTTATCTTGTAGATACAGCTTACGAGAAGTGTATGTTAGGTGTAGCGAGTATGTCAGGCCTGACAAGAGTTGCTGACCCAGAGTAGTAAACCACCAATGGGCCTCTGTGTCACTCCTGCCTTGTTTTTTATGGATGCAACTGAAAGTTGGAGGCATGAATCTCCACATTCACCCTTCTGACTCCCTGCCTGCATGCATGTCTTGTGTGTGTAAAGCTTGAGTTAGAAAGAGGGTGGGGAACACACACATTTGTGTTCAATACCCTAAGTAGGTAAAGAAGCCTTAATAGCCAGTTCAGATTTTGCTATACCATCCACACTGTGATATTTTTTAATCAAAATTATTGGAAAACGTCATCACCAATTACTCATTCTGATCTGTTTGGAAAACTCCAGCCAGGTTTTGGAACATATCACTGCTGAGAAACAGCATTATTGATGGTATCTAATGATTTATTTGTGGCCAGAGAGGGAGGATCTTGGCCACTTTTAGTGGCATGTGTTCTTTCAGCTGCATTTGATGTGGTAGGTCATGGTTAAGCTGGGTGATTGGTTAGAATAAATTATACAATCATTATAATGTGGTCTTGGAGGAGGAAGAAGACAGAAGTCACAAATGTGGAAGAAAAATAATGTCCAAAGTCAGAGATGGCATTATTTTATTCAAAAGATTCTTCATTCTGCAGCTAAAAATGAGTTAGGAGTTCTACATATTTAAAAAAAGAGAATCATAGGCTGGGGTTAACATAATAAACAACCTGAATAAGCGAGCATTAATATTCAGCTGAAATAGAGACATGCCAGGGATACAAAAATATACAGTCCAAATGGCAAGAGTTGGAATAATTTTGGGAAAAAAAAAACAAATAGGAAAGGGGGTTACATTGATGATGTTGCTTAGCACAGCAATGCCTCACTCATCCCCTATAATCAACATTTTCTGACTATCAAAACAAGACAAAAAACCCCACAATAAAATAGAAACTTTTTTGCAAGCCTTGTAGAAAAAAGATTAAACAAGCCGCAAATCAACTGCTACCTTATCGATCTACGTGTCTTGAAGAACTTGCAATAATTGAAAAAGTTAAAGTTAGAGTGGAGGTGCGTGTCCTTTGGGTTTGTCATGACAGTCAGACCTATATTTAGATATATTCCGATTAAAGGTAAAGCTGTGAGTTTAGTATTTTCCAGGAAATCTGCACTGATTAGCCGGTTGGAAGACCTTAGCTAAAGCCAAGGGCTCCACAGATGTATGAGACGGTAGAAAGCCTGAATATAATTCTGCCACACTAATTAACTGCCTTGTTTTGTTCATATTCAGAGTCTCAGGATTGCTGTGTCACTTCATTTCCCAAGCTCTTTCTTGTCTATGGTCTCTGCCACCAAACTGCCGTGTATTTGTGATGTGTTTTCAGGGGTGAAAGTAACTTAAAAGTCTTACCGATATGGAGGCCCGGCCTCGGGTGGAAGGGGTGGGGCTGGAGGCTCAGCCTCCCCAGCCAGCTCTTCAGCACTGCCCGGCCCGCACCGCCCAGGGCACCGGCGGCGATTTAAAGGGCCTGGGGCTCCGGCCGCTGCTGCAGTAGTGGCCGCCAGGAGCCCCGGGCCCTTTTAAATCGCCAGGCCTCAAGGCAGCTGCTCCTTTTGCCCCCATGCCCCTCCCATCGGCAGCCCCGGGGTGGGGGCAAAGGGGCAGCATTGGCATCGCTTTAACGTGGGCTGTGTACGGGCCTGTACGGGCTGTCACTTCTTACCACTATGCCGTGCTGGCCTGTACCGGCCCACTTTCACCTCTGTGTGTTTTCCTTCAAAGCGTGTTTGGAGGACATAGTTTGGAGGCTGATTTACTGTACAATGATATAATTCCCTGCAGTGCTGAGTTCTAGCTTCAATGACAACACAGTAGAGCAGTTGGATATAAACTCAGTTTCACAGGTTAATGTGAGTTAGGAGGGTCGGGGAATTCCATGAGTGACAAACACGGGTAATGCAGCAGATACGAGCTACGGCAATTTAATCCCAAAACCATCTCTCAGGAGAACGTGTCCATCGTTTGCACCTCTGGTGCAACATCAGAAACAAACTCAACCAAATCTGCAGAGGAATCCCACTGGCAACAATTAATGCAACCATGGTACTTGCAATGCAGTCATTAACTGTGATTATTTGTATTCCAGTAGTAACTTCAGGTAGGCCCCACTCCAGATCAGGGCCTATTGTACTAGGGGCTGCTGATAGTAAGAGACAGACCCTGCCCTGAATTGCTTGTGATCTAAATAGACATTTTCTATATGGGGAACTCAGGTGCAGAGAGATTGACTTGCCTGAGGCTACACGGCACTGGGAATTGAATCCTGGTGTCATGAGTCCAGTCTAGTGTCTTAAGTGAAAATCTATCCTTCCTTTCTATTGCTGCTTCCTTTATAAACTCTATTTTTCACTGGGTTGTCGCTCAGACAAAACTATTCCCTTTGACTTGAAACCTGCATTTGAGGTCTCAGCTAGGGACATTTCTAGGAAAATCTAAAACACTAGATAAAAATATTGCATAGGTTTTCGTATGCATTTTTATATTGTTTTCCGTATTAATTAAGCTGTTACTTTATGTGTTTGGTCACGTTGCAATAGCAATGTGTGTCATGTCTGCTTCACACACAAAATTCTACTTGCTTGTGCCAAAATGTGACTAACAGAAAGGTCTCTATGCATAGCCCTTAGAATATAGACATCATCCCTCTGTTTTTAGAACAGCAAACCACACGTGGCAAGGCAGGAACAAATTTTCTTTCTACCATTTGGGGAAAGAGAAGGAAGAAAGTGGAGCAGAAATCAAAATCTACATAAATGGGCAAAATTAAAAAGCAAGAAACTAACCTTGAAGTATGAAGCCATTGCAATGTATTTCTTTCTCTGCCTAAGTTCTTACAGCACCAGCCCGATCGCAATTCTTTGCTCCCTAAAGCTTGGCACAATTAATCAATGTTGTTATAACAGAATTACATTAACTTTTTACAAATCTTCCTGCTGAACCATTTAACTCAATAACCCTGCAAAATGTCAAGCAGAATAGACAAAGCAGCTGACTTGTGCAATAATTAGCAACATTTTGTAGACTACCATCTCCTATAGAATGCAAGTAATTGGATCAGCAGCTACAAATTGGTATAGTCTTTGTTATTTTGATGGAGCTTTGCTGATTTACACCTGCTGAGGGTGGATCCAGTTTCTTGACCTGAGGAAAACTGTCTGCAATTAGTACAATAGGTTTGATCCAGTATGGCAATTCCTATGGTCCAGCGGCCAACACCAAATGCTTCAAAGGGAGGTGCAAGAAATGCCACAGTAAGCAGATGCGGGTTAATCTGTCCTCACACACACACACACCATGAAGGTCTCACACTAATCCCCAATAGTTAGAGATTGGTTTACACGCTGAAATATGAGATGTAGTAAGATGAGGCCCTGAAACATTAACCTTTGGTATCAGAGGCC
Organism: Chelonia mydas; assembly: GCF_015237465.2. NCBI lineage: Eukaryota > Metazoa > Chordata > Testudines > Cheloniidae > Chelonia > Chelonia mydas. The sequence continues at coordinate 128,497,126 of NC_051246.2, read as the reverse complement.
CGGTATGAGACCTAAGGCCTGAGCTAAAGTAATGGTCAAGACTTTGTTAACATAAATCAAAGTTAAGCTGTGATTTAGAGGCAGGCCCTGCTCACAGAAGCTGGCAAGGAAAGGGCTGATGTTGCATAAACATATACTGTTGCATAAATATATATCTAAAGTATATTGGATACCAGAGCTGTACACAAATGGTACGAGAACATTCTTACACTGTCCACAGAGATAACAAGGACAGGGGCAAAAGGCTAGGATGATGGATAGAGTTGTTTTGTTCAAATCAACATGGACAAGGTGAGAGGCGGCACCTTACTGCTTAGAAGGGTGGTACATTGTTACGTAGAGGGGTTGCACCTCAATACGTCAAGAGTGTTATATAACTTGTTTGCACCTGTGTATCAGAATGCATCCCTGAGTGGATGTCTCTGTCCAGCCTAGGGGGCAGTGGAAAGTCCCGCCACTGACTGAGCTGAGTCCATTGTCAGGGAGCACACAGGCACTAGCAACACACCATATATAAGTTATATGAATCGGGAGCTAGAGATTGTGTTTCTCTTCGACAATAAACCTGGCCGACGTGCCTTCGTACCTTACTAGAGTTTGTGCTCATTGGGGGTTCTCTCGGGGTCTGCTGTGTCAGCGATCTGCGCAGAGCTGGGGCGGCACATAGAGGGAACACGCACGCAGCCAACTGTTATCGTCATCGAACAAGAGCAGAGCACCACACTGGTAGCTACTGACAACATGAGATATCTCCCTCCCAGTGCTTTTTATTATCTTTAGCTATTATTCATATAAATGTCCAATACCTCTTTGACCATTGTAAATTTGTGGCCTCTGTGACATAATGTGGCAATGAGTTTCATAGTCTGTCTATATGCATTGTGTGGGGGCAAAAAGCAGTATTGAATTTCTCCACACTGTCCGCTTGTCCTTGGGTCTCCTTCTCATAGCACTGGGACTAGGGGTCACAAAATGAAATTAATAGGCAGCAGGTTTAAAACAAACAAAAGGAAGTATTTTTTCACACAACACGCAATCAACCTGTGGAACTCCTTGCCTGAGGATTCTGTGAAGGCAAAGACTGTTACAGGGTTCAAAAAAGAATTAGATAAGTTCATGCAAGATAGGTCCATCAATGGCTATTAGCCAGGATGGATAGGGATGGTGTCCCTAGCCTCTGTTTGCCAGTAGCTGGGAATGGGCGACAGGGGATGGATCATTTGATGATTACTTGTTCTGTTCATTCCCTCTGGGGCACCTGGCATTGGCCACTGTCAAAAGACAGGATACTGGGCTAGATGGACCTTTAGTGTGGCCGTTTTTATGTTCTTATGTTATGAGACAGGGAGACCAGAAGTTCCTCTTCCCCAATCTCTAGATCATTCGTTATTTTAGAGACTTTTATCATGTCTCCTCTTGTTTATCTGCTTTCCAGGATAAACAATCCCAGTCTTTTCACTCTCATAGTTTTTCCAAGCCCTGATTGTTCTTGTTACCGTTTTCTGTATCCCCTTTTTGAGTGGGTGGGTACAGAAAAGTGTTCCATGTGGGGTCCCCGATGAGGCCACACCATTGATTTAAATAAAGGCATTAGGATATCCTCCATATTATTCTCCATTCCATTTCTTAGGCATCCTACCATCTTGTTTGCTTTTCTGACCACACTGAATGAAGGTATCCGTTGTATTGTCTACAGTCACACGCAGGTCCCTTTCCTGAGTTAATACAGGTAACTTAGGGCCTTGTAGGGAGTTCATAGAATCATAGAATCATAGAATATCAGGGTTGGAAGGGACCCCAGAAGGTCATCTAGTCCAACCCCCTGCTCAAAGCAGGACCAAGTCCCAGTTAAATCATCCCAGCCAGGGCTTTGTCAAGCCTGACCTTAAAAACCTCTAAGGAAGGAGATTCTACCACCTCCCTAGGTAACGCATTCCAGTGTTTCACCACCCTCTTAGTGAAAAAGTTTTTGCTAATATCCAATCTAAACCTCCCCCATTGCAACTTGAGACCATTACTCCTCGTTCTGTCATCTGCTACCATTGAGAACAGTCTAGAGCCATCCTCTTTGGAACCCCCTTTCAGGTAGTTGAAAGCAGCTATCAAATCCCCCCTCATTCTTCTCTTCTGCAGACTAAACAATCCCAGCTCCCTCAGCCTCTCCTCATAAGTCATGTGCTCTAGACCCCTAATCATTTTTGTTGCCCTTCGCTGGACTCTTTCCAATTTATCCACATCCTTCTTGTAGTGTGGGGCCCAAAACTGGACACAGTACTCCAGATGAGGCCTCACCAGTGTCGAATAGAGGGGAACGATCACGTCCCTCGATCTGCTCGCTATGCCCCTACTTATACATCCCAAAATGCCATTGGCCTTCTTGGCAACAAGGGCACACTGCTGACTCATATCCAGCTTCTCGTCTGTCACCCCTAGGTCCTTTTCCGCAGAACTGCTGCCTAGCCATTCGGTCCCTAGTCTGTAGCGGTGCATTGGATTCTTCCATCCTAAGTGCAGGACCCTGCACTTATCCTTATTGAACCTCATCAGATTTCTTTTGGCCCAATCCTCCAATTTGTCTAGGTCCTTCTGTATCCTATCCCTCCCCTCCAGTGTATCTACCACTCCTCCCAGTTTAGTATCATCCGCAAATTTGCTGAGAGTGCAATCCACACCATCCTCCAGATCATTTATGAAGATATTGAACAAAACCGGGCCCAGGACCGACCCCTGGGGCACTCCACTTGACACCGGCTGCCAACTAGACATGGAGCCATTGATCACTACCCGTTGAGCCCGACAATCTAGCCAGCTTTCTACCCACCTTATAGTGCATTCATCCAGCCCATACTTCCTTAACTTGCTGACAAGAATGCTGTGGGAGACCGTGTCAAAAGCTTTGCTAAAGTCAAGAAACAATACATCCACTGCTTTCCCTTCATCCACAGAACCAGTAATCTCATCATAAAAGGCGATTAGATTAGTCAGGCATGACCTTCCCTTGGTGAATCCATGCTGGCTGTTCCTGATCACTTTCCTCTCATGCAAGTGCTTCAGGATTGATTCTTTGAGGACCTGCTCCATGATTTTTCCAGGGACTGAGGTGAGGCTGACTGGCCTGTAGTTCCCAGGATCCTCCTTCTTCCCTTTTTTAAAGATGGGCACTACATTAGCCTTTTTCCAGTCATCCGGGACTTCCCCCGTTCGCCACGAGTTTTCAAAGATAATGGCCAAGGGCTCTGCAATCACAGCCGCCAATTCCTTCAGCACTCTCGGATGCAATTCGTCCGGCCCCATGGACTTGTGCACGTCCAGCTTTTCTAAATAGTCCCTAACCACCTCTATCTCTACAGAGGGCTGGCCATCTCTTCCCCATTTTGTGATGCCCAGCGCAGCAGTCTGGGAGCTGACCTTGTTAGTGAAAACAGAGGCAAAAAAAGCATTGAGTACATTAGCTTTTTCCACATCCTCTGTCACTAGGTTGCCTCCCTCATTCAGTAAGGGGCCCACACTTTCCTTGGCTTTCTTCTTGTTGCCAACATACCTGAAGAAACCCTTCTTGTTACTCTTGACATCTCTTGCTAGCTGCAGCTCCAGGTGCGATTTGGCCCTCCTGATATCTTTCCTACATGCCCGAGCAATATTTTTATACTCTTCCCTGGTCATATGTCCAACCTTCCACTTCTTGTAAGCTTCTTTTTTATGTTTAAGATCCGCTAGGATTTCACCATTAAGCCAAGCTGGTCGCCTGCCATATTTACTATTCTTTCGACTCATCGGGATGGTTTGTCCCTGTAACCTCAACAGGGATTCCTTGAAATACAGCCAGCTCTCCTGGACTCCCTTCCCCTTCATGTTAGTCCCCCAGGGGATCCTGGCCATCTGTTCCCTGAGGGAGTCAAAGTCTGCTTTCCTGAAGTCCAGGGTCCGTATCCTGCTGCTTACCTTTCTTCCCTGCGTCAGGATCCTGAACTCAACCAACTCATGGTCACTGCCTGCCAGATTCCCATCCACTTTTGCTTCCCCCACTAATTCTACCTGGTTTGTGAGCAGCAGGTCAAGAAAAGCGCCCCCCCTAGTTGGCTCCCTAGTTCCAGTTGTTCAGCAATTTCCCTCCGATCTGCATTACTTTGAACATAAGAACGGCCATACGGGGTCAGACCAATGGTCCATCTAGCCCAGTATCCTGTCTTCCGACAGTGGCCAGTGCCAGGTACCCCAGAGGGAATGAACAGAACAGGTAATCATCAAGTGATCTATCCCCTGTTGTCCACTCCCAGCTTCTGGCAAACACAGGCTAGGGACGCCATCCCTGCCCATCCTGGCTAATAGCCATTGATGGATTTATCCTCGATGAATGTCTCCAGTTTGTTTTTGAACCCTGTTATAGTCTTGGCCTTCACAACACTCTCTTGCAAAGAGGCCCACAGGTTAACTGTGCGTTGTGTGAAGAAATACTTCCTTTTGTTTGTTTTAAACCTGAAGCCTATTAAACATTGCATTTATTGACAATGAACTTAATCGGCCATCATATTGACAAGTCACCTAGCTTGGTTTGACCCCTCTGAAGTTCCTTACAGTCTTCTCTTGACTCGACTAACCTGAATAACTTGTGTCACGTGCGCATTTAACCGCTTCATTGATCACCCTTCTATTACCTATAAACATATTTAGAAAAACCCACAGGGCCTAGTACAGAATCCTGAGGCCCCCCTGTTAATCTTTTGCCATGATAGACCATGTATTCCCACTCTTCTTGCCCTGTGGCCAATGGTTCTATGTCGGTGTGGATCCACCACCCCATTCTGTTTCTAGTCTCCTCCGAATCCTCCTCCCTGGCAGAAGAAGGGCTCCTTGTGGAGCTGTGGAGTCTGAACCCCACACACAGATTTCCCATGTCGTGGCCCCCTCTTTTGCTGCATGGCTTCTGTTGCCTTCCCCATGCTGGGGAAGAGGTTGGGTTTTGTCCCGCAAGCTAATAGTGTGGTGTTGCTCAGTGCCCTGATTAAGGAGTGATGCACAGCAGAACTGCCTCAGGGAGGAATTATTACTCAGTCACAATTTGCTACAGCCCTTTCCTGGGTCTAGTATATCCCCCTCTTTGTGCTGGCTCAGTTCTGCTGAAGGCCCCCTCTCAACCCACTCCATCTCCTTCCAGCCCACCTGCTCAGGGGAGAGTGTCAGGTACACAGCTGCTGACCTCCCCTTCCCTGTGCCTGGACCCAAGGTCTGGACAGCTATACCTGAACTGCAGAAGAGGCTGGGGACAGGGTCTGCCTTTCTCCCCTGGGTGGTACAGTCTGACTCTACATGGTTCCCAGCATTGCCCACTGAAGGCCTGCTCTTTGACTCTGGGAGTCTGATGAGAGACACCATAGCTGACTTTCTCCAGTGCGGTTGCCCTGAAACAAAATCGCTTTTCCTGTTGATCTGGAGGACACTCCATTATTTTTCCTGTCGGCAACCAATCTGAAGCCAGGTTGGCTGCTAATTTTGAAAAATGAGGAAAGAACCCAAACCCTGGCATTAGGTGCAATTAAAACTGTCCCTTTCTGGTGTCGATGGTAAAATATTGGTTTCTTAATAGCAAATTCAGCCCCTTCTAAGCCAATAAAGTGCTACGCGGATCAGTGCACTTTTTTCTGCAGACCTCATGGAAAGAGGTACAAGAGAAAGAGACGTTATGTGGTAAAAACATCAGAATGTTTGAAATATGAGAATATTATAATTGTCGTTTAATATGCTAATGGGAACGGAGAAGAATTAAAGTAATTTGCCCATATATTACTAAATCCTCAGTGACAGGTAATCTGGGAGTCTGGACATCATTATTAATTGGAAACTTGGCCTAGAATTTATTGGACATCGTTACTGAATGGAAACATTGCTTGGAATTGAGGGCAATAAACTCCCCCAACTACAGTTTATGTTTTCCAGTTGTTTCTTAAAGCCATTTCGAGCACATGGCACGTGTTGTTTCTGCAAGCAGAGTTAATTGAAACCAACGGGTTTTCATTTTATGTCTTGAATCCTTTGAGGTTCAGGAGTTGGAAATTAGAGTCAAGGAGTAATTGCTGACTGCTGAGATTCGGTGCATGCTTGGGCACGCACATTGAAACTTGCGGCTCTACAGCCAGGAGATCATGCCACAGTAAATTTCGCTACTGGGGGCTTCATCTAGCCTGACTCTGTCCTATTAAGGTTCTTGTACCGAGCTCTTCACCATGGTATCTGGCGCCCAAATCCTCAAAGGGATTTAGGTGCCTAACTCCCATAGATTTTAATAGGAGTTAGGTGCCTAAACACCTTTGAGGATCTGGGCAAGTGTCTAATCCCTCTAGCTAACAAAGTCCAGGACTTCTCTACATCCAGAATTCCACCAGTTTAATTTAGGGTTTGGGTCTGTGTTCACCTATGCAAATTGGTGAGGATTTTTATCAAGCCTTCCCCAGGAAAGGGGGTGTAGGGTTTGGGGAGGATTTTGGGGGGAAAGACGTTTCCAAGCGGGCTCTTTCCTGGTTATATATCTGTTAGACGCTTGGTGGTGCAGCAATAAAGTCCAAGGGAAAAAGGAAAATAGTTTGTACCTTGGGAAGTTTTAACCTAAGCTGGTAAAAATAAGCTTAGGGGGTTTTCATGCAGGTCCCTGCATCTGTACCCTAGAGTTCAGAGTGGGGAAGGAAACTTGACACCCCCACCATGCAGCGGGGCATTGGCCATGCTGCTGTCCAGCCTCTGGTGTTTTGAATAGAGCTGATGAGGATGGAATCTTTCAATGGAAATCTTGTCTCCCTGAAAACGCTGATTCCCAAAACCCAAAACTTTGCAGAAAAGGGTCGATTTTGATGAATCTCCTGATTAAAATAAAAATGGGGCGAGCAGAAGGGGGGGGAATTGTCAAAACGTCCCATTTCAACATTTTCCAAACGAAAAGTTTCCTTTTTTGGTTTTAAACAACTTTTTGGTTTGAAACTGTAGTTAATTTGTACTTCAAGTTGGTGGTGGTGTTGGGGTAGGGGAGAATGAAAAGGTCAAAACCAAAATAAAACATTTAGAAATGATCAAAATGAAATGTTCTGATTGACTCAATCTGATTGTTTTCCCAGCCTCTCAGTTCATGACAGCTTTTGTGATTTTGACTTTTTGTCCCAGTTTCGGGAGGGGGAATTTTTTTCAAAATCCTGAGAATTCTCAGAGGATGGAAAAATTGTTTCCCATTTGACACCTAAATTCATGTGGCCTTTCAGAAGCCATGGCCATGTGAGGGGGCTGAATTTGAGACAGTCCCTGGACATGATCTTCATAAAGGAACTGAACACGTTTGGGGAGTTAAAGTTGCCAGAATCCCACAACCTTCCTGCAGTGACCCCAGCTCTTGAAGATGAGCATCTATCCTCCCTCAAATCAATCATAGCAACCACTCAGCTGGTTCTGTGAGATGCTGAACACCTAATGTTCCTGTTGGCTCCTATGGGAATTGTCAGGGCTCTGCACACCTGAAAATCAAACCATCAGAGCATGCTGTAAATATACAGAAACAGGTGAAGAAAGAATATCCTGAGTCTATCCCAACAAAGAAATAACCCAGTCCTGGTGTCAAAGTCCTTCCTGACCCCCCAAAGTGGTGGCAATTCGGTGGGTTGTTTGGTGTCTAGGTAGAATGTTGGCAGTGTTGGAGAAAGGACAAACTCTGAATGAACAAGGAACATACACCTCCAGAAACACTGATGTGCTGCTTTCTAGCCTGCAGTTTCGATTAGTGGCCAACTCCTGGGTCATTAGGGGAAAGGGAATGGCTCAGAGCATAGTTCAGATTTATATTCTGGGCAAGAGCCCACACTCTTAAAATTGATCAAAGTAGGTAGGTATATGATTCAGAGGAAAGCTAATACACAGATTTGTACACTAATTTGCTAAGAACTTAAAGAGTGGCAAGAGGCATGGTCTGCTTTAGTGATTTTGTAGCTAGAACTGCTTTAGCTTTGCCTTCTACTGTCTTGTTTCTAAGTGACAAGAGCTATGTAACATCAGTCTAATTGCATATAGGTGCTCCCCATGGTTTATGGGTACCATGATAAATCTCTTCTCCATTCTCCATGACTGCACATGAGTTAAAGATACTTCCCAAAGCCCATAAGGGCTGAGGAACACTAGTTCCAAGCATCTCCCAGGCAGCTCTTCTCACACGGATGCCCAAGGTAAGGAGAACATCTCCATAGCCCAAATATGCAACATATAGCAGCAGATAAGAAACACAGTGGATGAGATCCATGAATGTACTGGGAAATGGGTCTTGTAGGCTATGACCATGAAATCCTAAAAGAGTACCCTTACTCAGTGCTCTGTTTATGCAGGGGATGATAAGATGACATTGCCTACAATGGCATGTGGCCCATTGGCGAATGTCAGTAGCAAAAATCGCCAATGGCAGGAGATGGGACACTAGATGGGGAGGGCTCTGAGTGACTACCTAGAATTCTTTCCCAGGTATCTGCCTGGCGGGTCTTGTCCACAAGCTCAGGATCTAACTAGTCACCATATTTGGGGTTAGAAGGAATTTTCCCCCAAGTGAGATTGACAGAGACCCTGGGGATTTTTCACCTTCCTCTTCAGCTTGGGGCATGGGTAACTTGGAGGTTTAAACTAGTGTAAATGGTGAATAATCTGTAATTTGAAGTCTTTAAACCATGATTTGAGGACTTTGATAACTCAGCCAGAGGTTAGGAGTCTATCACAGGAGTGGGTGAGGTTATGTGGCCTGCAATATGCAGGAGGTCAGACTAGATGATCATGATGGTCCCTTCTGACCTTCAAGCTATGAATCTATGAGCGCTCTGGTGGTCAGGAGGAGACCAAAATTCAGCAAAGTCTCTATCTGGTACCAAGAATTGTCACAGTGAAACATCTGACATAACCCAAGATCTCATTAGTGCCCAGGCTAATAGTCAAGTATCAGAGGGGTAGCCGTGTTAGTCTGTATCCACAAAAACAATGAGGAGTTTGGAGGCACCTTAAAGACTAACACATTTATTTGGGCATAAGCTTTCATAGGTAAAAAACCCCTTCTTCAGATGCATGGAGTGAAAATCACAGATACAAGCATAAATATACCGGCACACGAAGAGAAGGGAGTCACCTTACAAGTAGAGAACCAGGGCTGACAGGGCCAATTCAGTCAGGGTGGATGTGGTCCGCTCCCAATAACTGGTGAGGAGGTGTCAATACCAAGAGAGGGAAAATTGCTTTTGTAGTGAGCCAGCCACTCCCAGTCCCTCTTCAAGCCCAAATTAATGGTGTTAAATTTGCAAATCAATTGTAGCTCTGCAGTTTCTCTTTGAAGTCTGTTTTTGAAGTTTTTTTGTTGCAGGCTGGCTACTTTTAGATCTGTTATTGAATGTCCAGGGAGATTATAGTGTTCTCCTACTGGCTTTTGTATGTTACCATTCCTGATGTCTGATTTGTGTCCATTTATTCTTTTACGTATAGACTGTCTGGTTTGGCCAATGTACATGGCAGAGGGGCATTGCTGGCACATGATGGCATATATCACATTAGTAGATGTGCAGGTGAATGAGCCCCTAATGGTGTGGCTGATGTGGTTGGATCTTCTAATAGTGTTGCTAGAGTAGATATGGGGACAGAGGAGGCAACGGGATTTGTTGCAAGGATAGGTTCCTGGGTTAGTGTTTCTGTGGTGTGGTGTGTAGTTGCTGGTGAGTATTTTCTTCAGTTGGAGGGGCCCTCTGTAAGTGAGGCTAATAGTGTATATTTTTCTTCAGTCCAAATCTGGATTTCTTTGACTCTGGTTAGACACTAATTAATATTCTACTAAGGAAAAAACAAAAGCCTTGGCATGTATTGTGTTTTTCTTTTTTTAATTCTTGGAGTGTCTGTATTTTTTTTTCAGTGCTTCCTCATGCAAAGAAATCCAGATCCTTCCCCAATCTGGGACACTTTGTTAGGGGACATCAGATCCCTGAAGTGTTTCGGAAAATGTCAGTGAAATATGGAGGACAAAATCGAGCAAAATCCTTCAGAGATATTTTCCCACTGTTCGGCCAGCTCTGTTGGTCATACACAAATTCTCTACAGCAGGCTCATGTGCAGGCCTCCACTACTATTTTCAGTATTGGATGTCTGAGGCATATGTTGCCACTAGAAATGGGTAGCTTCCTGGGAGCCTGATCAACAATGTGCTAAGCACCTTCCGTTCCTATTGACTTCAAAGGGAGCTAAAAACGCTTAGCAGCCCTCAGGATCAGATTTTGGTACCCAGTGCATCATATACAGTAACCAGTTCAGCAACCATCAGGAAATGCATGGGGTTGATCCAGCCTATCATTCCCTATATTATCATTCTCCCACGTTTTCCCCTATGCTGCCTTTTACTTGTGGAAAAACTTCCCATCAAAACCTGGAAAGCCAACACCTTCAAATCCCTCTTAAGACTCAACTTTTCCATGTTTCCTACACCATCTCACCTGCTCACCCTGGCTAGGTGGCTGTGACTACACCCTATTGTCACAGAACATGCTCATTTTACTGTTACCTTGTCCTTACTCCCCATCCATCCCATGCAGCCCTCATTCATCTGCCTGCTGTGTCCTGTCAACAAAACTAAAATGTGAGCGAGGGTGTCAGAATAGGGGTGACCAGCGGGGCATGCTCCTCCCATAAGGGCGAGCGACGGGAGGAGGGGGCAGAAAGGAGCAAGTGGGGGGCAGGGTATGGGGGAGAAGAGGCAGCGTGGGAGCGGGGCCTCAGAGAACAAGGAGGTTGCGGGGGAAGAGCGTTGGGGGGAAGGGATGGCCCGAGGCAGGGGCCTCGGGGAAAAGGGGTGGGGCAGGGGTGCGGCTTCAGGGAGCAGCACAGTGCAGGGTGGGGCCACAATTTGGTCGCCTCTGGCCCTCCCACTTTTAGGGCACTTCCACCACTCCTGAGGTGAGCTCTCTTGGTCAAGGACTGTATTTTTCATTCGTTGTTTGTACGGCCCCTCAGCACCATGGGACCCTGATCCTGGAAGGGATCTCTCGGCTCTATTGTAATCCAGATTAAAAAATGCCATATGCAGTAAGTACCTAGCCCCTCGTTGATAATCCCCTTCCTGAAGCATCATCATCTGTGAAAGGTCTAAAAGCTCTTTTTTGTGGTGACGGTTTCATGAAAATGTCTCTAGGCCTAGTCAACAAGATGGCATAAGAATAAGTGCTGGTGACCTGGCTTGCTTTCAACCACCCATGGACTCAGATTCATCCCTGGTGTAAATCTGTAGTGTTACAGCAGGGATCAGTTTGGCCCGTGTTTGTTTAAAGTACAAGGGTGGTAACTGTTTTGCAAAAGGAGAAGGAGGTAATTATGAATTGCCCATCACGGTCTCCTGACAACCGGATCCTAAATGGACGAAAAGCCTGTTTCATTAAAAGCTGTTTCTCGGGAAAGTGAATAAAAGATTGTCACTAGCAATAAAAAAACCAAACAGGTGTTTTTATAAACTTTGTTGCTCTCAAGCCACATGATTAAAATGTACTGTGTATAAAACTGTAGAAAAAGACAAGAAGACGAATCTCAGCCTGTGGCCTGGCATTCTGCCCAGCACACAGAAAAACAGTAGGAAATTCATGTTTCCCTAGTGATGAGAATCTGAGCCGAACCAACAAGTCTGGAGTTGACGTATGAAAGAGGAACAGGACAAGCCACTGCTCTCCAGAGGCCGGGGGCCATCGGTGGCTCTGCGTTTGGGTTAGGAATGTTTTCTCCTGCCTCCCTCTTCAGATACCCGCTCTGCTGTCAGAGAGCGGAGCTGGAGGGCCAAGGCTCGCAGCACTGAGCCTTATATGTAGTGTGCATTCGCACAAACAGAAAATGGAGGAAATACCTGGCCCTCCCTGTAAAGAAATGCCGTGCCCAAAGCTCTTGCAGGGAGGAGACATTACAGTAGAATGGGGGAGGAGTCGCAGGTGTATTTAATGGGTTTGCAATGCCCGAGGGGATCATGGCCACCTGCCCTTCCCATATTGTTAAATGGGACCTGGCTGCATCCTGGTTAGATGGGAGAGGAATCCCGGGGGGCATTTCTAATATGGGAAAGTCTGAGACCCCCCTGGTTTATGTAAGATCTCCAATTCATTTGCAGAACAGAGATTTCAGCTTCTTTGTTTTAAAATGTGTTGCAGGGGATTAATGTGGGTGGGGAAGAGGGCTGGATAAAGTGTGTGTGCGTGTGTATATATACTGGATGTAGACTTGCTCTGTCATTTTCTCTCCATTTGCTTTAAAGCATCCTGACACCGGCTGGGGTACCGGGGATATAACTAGCAGTAGTGTCAGTCGGTATATGCCATCACTAAGGTACAGTAGTAACCCAAGCGTAAGGTAAGTGTAACAGGGTGGCTTGTCTCTTAAGGGCTGGAGGCCTGGGATCAGCCAACCCTGATTACTAAAGAGGCATACCTGAGCAAGGTCAAGTGATCCCCCTATAAGAGCAGTAGAAGGCAACTGTGAAGGGAACTAAAGGAGACCAGAGACTGTTTCTGCCGGAGCCTGCTCACTCCTGAGTCCTGGAGCTGGGACTGACGCTCCAGCCAGGTAGGGCCTGGGAGTGGCCTGCCAAAGCAGGAAAACCCCAGGTAGGAAGAGAAACTTGGGCTTCAGGTGGATTTTTGTTGGACTTGACTTTGGGGCTTGTGGTTTTATTTAGATTTTACGTTTATGTTCCTAAGCCTAGACCCCTGGGAGGGGTATTTTTGGCCACAGAAAGAAGTGTGGAGTTTATTGAGCAGTCCAAGAGGGGAAACTGAGGTAACAGACTGCTTGCAGGACTATGTGGAGGCTACCAGGGCTTGCCCAGCAGTGGCCACTCATTCACAATAAGTAGAGCCCTACCTAATTCACGGCCATGAAAAATGCATCATGGAGCCTGAAATCTGGTCTCCTGCCGTGAAATCTGGTCTTTGGTGTGCTTTTACCCTATGCTATACAGATTTCATGGGGGACACCAGCATTTCTCAAATTGGGGGTCCTGACCCACAAGGCAGATGAAGAAGGGTCGCAGGGTTATTTTAGGGAGGTCGCAGTATTGCCACCCTTACTTCTTATGCTGCCTTCAGAGCTGGGTGGCCCGAGAACGGCGGCTGCTGACTGAAGGCCCCGCTCTGCAGGCAGCAGGGCAGAAGTAAGGGTGACGATTTCACACCAGGCCATCCTTCCTTCTGCCCTGCGGCTGGCGGCGGCGCTGCCTTCAGGGCTGGGCTCCCGGGGCCAGCAGCCACCGCTCTCCAGCTGCCCAGCTCTGAAGGCAGCGCTGATGCCAGCAGCAGTGCAGAAGTAAGGGTAGCAGTATCGCAACCCCCCCTGCAATAACCTTGCAATTGCCCCCCACCCCACTGCCCCACTACTTCTTTTTGGGCCAGGACCCCTACAGTTACAACACTGTGAAACTTCAGATTTAAATAGCTGAAATCGTGAAATTTATGATTTTTGAAATGCTATGACTGTGCAGTTGACCAAAATGGACCGTGAATTTGGTCGGGCCCTAACAGTAAGTCATTCCAAGGAAAGGTACTAGTTGCTCATTCTTGGTCACTTTTCCAACTTAGTTCAGCCTGGGGTTGGCTGGCATAAAACATAGTCGCCTCCAAGAGCAAAAATGCTGCTCCCATGTCCATTAGAACAACAGCCAGGCTGCACCCTGTTCCAGCTCCACTCTGTGCTCACCAAGGAGGCCACGTACTGCCTGGGCATCCCGCCATCTCCATTCTGAGCAGCGAGAGCCAGCCCTTAGCGCTAGTCTCTCTTATGGCAGCTCCCACCCAACAAGCCATTGGAACAGTCCATTACTTGTGCTCTCGAACAAAAATGTCTTGGCTTCAGTTCCTGGGAGCCTCGCCCCCAATTCCACTCTTACAAGGGGCTCCCTCCACACAATATTGTGTGAGGATATTCAATATTGAAGGCAACTTTTCTCTCTACTGGTGCTACAAAAGTTATGTCTCAGGCCAAAGGTCTGACTTTCTAAATATATTCCACTCCAGTTAGTAACCTTTCATAGCAAATAAAGCAAGAGAGGGTTCAATTGTCAGTCATGTCAGCTGTTGTTAGAAGATGTGTCAATACAGGGGAACGAACCAGCAGGTAAAACTGTTGTACTACTGTGCTCAAGACAGAAAATGTCAAGGGATTGGAAAGACACATAGGAATCGACCAGTGACCGTAATGTTCTACTCCAACAAAGACATTGTGTTATTTTCAGGTAAACTTTCTAAACTGCAAAGCAACGATACTTGGCCAGATCCTCAGGATCTGTGTAAATCACTTCAGGAGAGTGATGGCAATTTAAACCAGTGTAACCTCTGGTACCTCAGAAATACCAGCTATGTAGGGATCCAGATGTAGGGCAGATCTCAACTGGTGTGGCTTAGCTGGTAGCTCCTCCGAACCTGCATTTCACCAGCTTACCTATCAGAACGCCATATAGGACTGTGTCAAAAGCCTTGCTAAAGTCCAGGTACATTATGTCCATCACATTCCCCCTATCCACCCAACCAGTTGCCTTGTCAAAAAAGGAAATCAAGCTGGTTTGACATGATTTATTCTTAGTAAATCCATGGTGGCTGCTCGTGATCACCCCTTTGTCCTCCAGGTATTCACAAATGGAATGTTTTATTCGTTGATCTAGTAGCTTTGCAGGTATCGAGTCAGGCTGATTGGTCTGTAGTTTCCCAGCTCCTCCTTTTTCCCCTTTTTAAAGATGGGCACCATGTTAGCCCTTCTGCAGTCTTCTGGGGCCTCTCCTGTTATCCATGAGCTTGTAAATACTATTGCCAGTGGCTCCGAGATTTCTTCAGCTAATTCCTTCAGTACTCTTGGGTGAATAGCATCCAGCACCATTGATTTGAATTCATTCAAATTGGTCAGAAGATCTCTGACATATCCTTTACTTATCCCAGTCTGCACCCCTTCCCCTTCATTGTCTGTGGTAACTTTGCTAGTCATCCGGTCACATATTATTTTTTGTGTGAAGACTGAAGCAAAGTAGGCATCGAGCAGCTCTGCCTTCCTGTGATTTTTCCATTACCAGGTCACCTTCTCCATGGAGCAGCAAGCCCACCCCATCCTTGATCTTTCTCGCTCTATTCCCATGTATACTTCCTTAGTGACATGCCCCTCCTTCCATTTCCTGTATAGAGCCCTTGGGGGTTTTAGATCACTAAAAAGCCCCAGGTGCAGCCACACTGGCCTCCTGTGGCTCTTCTTATCTCTCCTCTGCATTAGAATAGATGTTGAGCCTCTACTATTACATCTTTTAGGAACTGCCAGCCCCCTTTGACTCCTTTTCTTCCGAATTGCCTATTTGTCTGAGTGGACAGAAATCTGCCTTTCTGAAGTCCAGTGTCCTTGTTTTGCTGTTCTTATGTTCTCCTTGCCTTAGGATCTTGAATTCTACCAGATGATGATCACTTCCTTCCAAGTTCCCGGCCACCTTTGTTGTCAAGGTTCCTCCCCCACTCTGAACTCTAGGGTACAGATGTGGGGACCTGCATGAAAACCTCCTAAGCTTACTTTTACCAGCTTAGGTTAAAACTTCCCCAAGGTACAAATTAATTTTATCCTTTGTCCTTGGAATATCCACTGCCACCACCAAACTCTAACTGGGTTTACTGGGAAACATAGTTTGGACACGTCTTTCCCCCCAAAATCCTCCCAACCCTTGCACCCCACTTCCTGGGAAAGGTTTGGTAAAAATCCTCACCAATTTGCATAGGTGACCACAGACCCAAACCCTTGGATCTGAGAACAAGGAAAAAGCAGTCAGTTTTCTTACAAGAAGACTTTTAATAGAAATAGAAGTAAATAGAAGTAAAGGAATCACCTCTGTAAAATCAGGATGGTAGATACCTTACAGGGTAATTAGATTCAAAACATAGAGAATCCCTCTAGGCAAAACCTTAAGTTACAAAAAAGACACACAGACAGAAATAGTCATTCTATTCAGCACAATTCTTTTCTCAGCCATTTAAAGAAATCATAATCTAACGCATACCTAGCTAGATTACTTAATAAAAGTTCTAAGACTCCATTCCTGTTCTGTCCCTGGCAAAAGCAGCATACAGACAGACAGACACAGACCCTTTGTTTCTCTCATTCCTCCCAGCTTTTGAAAGTATCTTGTCTCCTCATTGGTCATTTTGGTCAGGTGCCAGCGGGGTTACCTTTAGCTTCTTAACCCTTTACAGGTGAGAGGATTTTTCCTCTGGCCAGGAGGGATTTTAAAGGGGTTTACCCTTCCCTTTATATTTATGACATTTGTGTTCGCAACTAATTCATCCCTATTGGTCAATATCAGATCCAAAATGGATGACTCCCTAGTTGTTTCCTCAACTTTCTGAATGAGACATTTGTCTCCTACACATGCCGGGGGTTGGGCCTTCAGTCCCACCAGCGGTGCACCAGGGCTTGGAACTTTAGACCCACCTGGAATGCTGGGGCTTGTGGCTTCAGCTCCCCTCTCCCCCCCCAGGCGATCCAGGGCTGAGGATTTCAGCCCCTCCCAGGTGCGCTGGGCTTGGGGCTTCAGCTTGGGTTTCAGCTGAGGCCCCGAGCCCGATGCCTCCGGGAGGGCTGAAGCTCCAAGCCCTCGTGTACCCCAGCAGTCCCTGTGGGGCTCCATTTAGGGAGGGCCTCTGCCACCCTGAGTTGTGTGTGATCCCAGGCACCTACTCCCCAAAGCCTGCCAGGACGCGGCCAGTCACTCCTCTACCCACACTAGCCCCACCGCACGAACTGCCCACAGCCCCTTAGATTTTCGTGGTCAGGTCAAAAGCTTCTGGAAGTCTGGATTTGGCCTGTGGTCCACATATTGATTGTCCCTGCAATAGGCCCTGGGTATATTAGACAGCTTTGTATGTGTTCGTTGAACAGGGACACTTGTGGTGTGAAAAATGTTTCTCTGGAGTCAGGATCTTGACAAAAAAAAATTGACCATCCCTGGGGTAGAGAGTCTGTCTTGCCCAACATAACACAGGAAGTTTATGGTGGCTCAAGGAATTGAACTCTGGTCTTGTAAGAACAAAGCTAGGGAACCTAATCACTGGACCATCCTTCTTCTCTACATTATCTGCCTACAACCACAATGTTGAAACTAACACATTCATTTCCTTTTACCTGACAGACTTTTATATTGATGAGCTTTTCTGACTGAGCTTGAGCTCAATAATGCTTCAAATGGCACAGAAGTACAGAATGGATTACAAATTATGGGTGGCTTCTTTCTGTGTGCCGGGGAAGAAGTTTTCATGTCATACATCACTTACAGCTAGCTGCAGCTCCTACAATTAGCCCGGCATCCTTAAGACAAAGTTAAGGAAGTTATAGACACCGTGGTTTGTTGGTTTCAGTGAGGATCTACTGTACCTCAAAAATGTAATGGAGGCAGGGGGAAGTTCACACTACTGTTGTATTCCATGCATTCGTGAAATCTCATGGCTCCAGCCCACAATTTAATAGCCCGTTTAAAAACATTCAGTATGAAAAAAATACCAAACCAAGAGAAATCCTTGAACAGAAAGTTGGCCAAAGATATTCCTGTGCAACGCATACACATTCTGTAGAAACTTCTGGTTAATCAACCAATTTTAATATAGAAGGACATGTTACCACCTGTTCTGCTGCCCCTTCCCTGTCCAGAGTCACAAGGGTCCCATCGATCAGAAGGAAGCCCCTTCAAGAACAGTATAGGTTAGTGCTGGCTGACAACCACATAGACTTTAAGGTCAGAAGGGACTATCATGATCATCTAGTCTGATAACCTGCACATCACAGGCCACAGAACCTCACCCACCCACTCCTCTGATTATTAAACACCCTCAAGGGCCTACTGTCCTTCCCTCCCATCCTTCTCCACTGTCAAAAGACCAAGACCAACAACGGTTACAGAACACATGCAGATGGCAGTACCATCTGTGTCAGCCTAGTGCCAGCTCAGGCAGTCTGCTGCTTAGTTGAGGGGAAACACAGGGAGCTCAAGAGTGACTTGAGGTTAGGTGGGGCTCAGCCAGTGAATGTATTATTGTGAAGAAGGATCGTTCTGTTTGTCACAGCTCAGAGCCAAGTCAGTTGCACAAGCTGCATCTGAGGTAAAGAAAAGGTCAGAGTCGCTGAATTATTTCAACAACAATTGGGTCCCCCATGTTGGATAGCTGCTAGGGGGTGGGGGGTGTTTCACCAGGGTCTGAGGGCCCACAAGTTGCTGATGTCTCACTCACTACACACCAGATCATATCATATAGCTTCCCTTAGGCTCCCGAGTCCTGCTTTTTCTCTGCTCTAGCAGAAGCCTCCTGGGGACAGACTTCTCCACCAGCCGGAGAACAACTGAAGGCTGACAGATGGCGACGCCCTTATATGGGAGAGTATGGCACCATCAGAAGCATTCCTGTTCTGTCTCCATCTTCTGAGTGGAAGAAGATAAAACCCCAAGTGTTTAGGTTGGAATAGACCATCAAAAAGGGATATTCCAATTATTTTCAGATAAGAAATGGGTGCACATCACCCTAAAGAGGAGTATGTCACAAAACAAAATTATGTGAATATTCTTTCAAATGTATGAACCCAGACATTGTCAGACTGGATCAGACCTATGGTCCAATATTCTCTCACCAACAGTGGTCAGATGCTTCAGAGGAAGGTGCAGGAAAGCCCACAAAAGGCCAGTGTGGGGTAATCTTCCCGCCATGAAGTTCTCATCCCAATCCCTACTAGTTAAAGATTGGTTTAAGGCCTGAAGCACCAGATTTACACTCCTTCCCATATTCTTTGTTAGTGTTAACTGTGTGATAAATCTGGATGTTCTTGTTATCCATACAAATGTCCCATTCCTCTTTAAATCTTTGCAAACTTCCT
The DNA here is from genome assembly GCF_015237465.2 of Chelonia mydas. NCBI lineage: Eukaryota > Metazoa > Chordata > Testudines > Cheloniidae > Chelonia > Chelonia mydas. The sequence continues at coordinate 128,478,232 of NC_051246.2, read as the reverse complement.
GGCTTCAACGATATCCAGTGAAGCCAATTTGCTCTGACTGTGTTTGCCTTCGTTTAGGAATATTTTGCTAACAGGTTTGCTGTTGGTAATGTTCACAATCACAGCACATTTTAAGCAAGTCTTGCAGAACATTCACAGACAGCAACATTTTCAACTAGTAAGCTCTGTTTGCATGGGAGACCTATTTCTCAGCACAATGCCCATCCAATGAAAGTCATGGAACAGAAACATACAGTGTGCCCACAATGTGCAATCTCAAAGCCTGAAAGTGGATTAACAAATACTTGCAATGATCAAAAGTTCCCCATGGAAATTATATGATGGAAAAACTGTGGATAATAAATAAATTCAAGAAAACCATGATTTGGACAATTTGTGAAAATAAAGTTTTCGTCAAACCAATTATTTGTTAAGGGTTATTTGCCCATCTTTAGATGGTGCTGTGATGCAGAGCTCGCTGGTCAGTGTTGGGTTTTACTCCTTGTTTCCAGCTAAAAACATTAAATTATTTCCTAATATTTATTTTTTCATGAAAAAATCTGCGTTAGGGTAGAATATTCAAAAGCACTCAGTGTTGGCCTAACTCAGGTCCAATCAAGTTAACGGGACTATTGCCTTTGACTAGGTCTTGTGCTTTACAAGGGTGAATTCCACCCTGTGTGATGAGTCACTTACATCATCTGGCATTGATTGTGCTTCCTCAACCTTCTAAACTACTGCTCCTGCCCACAATAAATTTTATTTTGTCCACTCTAATGGGCCAAAGTTCATTTTCTGAGAACATTCATATGAAAACTTGCATTCCACAAGCATTCACATGACCTGACTACACTTCAGCTCATCTGTCTCCTTAGGCTTGCTGGCGCCTCCCTTGAAGTGTTGCCCCCTGTAGCCATCTAGAACACACCTCGCTGGAAGAAAACTGTGCCACATACCCTTGGACTGAGACCGAAGCGGTATCTTTGATCTCATAAAGTACACTCTCCTTCAAAGCTGAAGTGTCCTTTTCCCCTTGCGGTGATCTGCTTGGAACTCCCACACAACTGTAGAATATCCCTTAAAACAAGATTTTTTAAAAAACGGAGGGAAATGGGTTTAAAAGAAAAGAAACGGCTTGCTGAGCATTCTAGGTTTACACTTCCCATAAGCTGAATCGATAATGCCTCCTCTGCCGAGTCACAGAAAACAAAAGTAAGTCTTGGAGGTTCTGGCTCTGACCTCTCTTGTGGGAGTTCCACCGCCCCCTCACTCAACCTGGTGTCCAAGCCTCGGGTGTTAGATGATTTAATCTAATATGGTAATGGACTCTTTCCCCAAAAACAGATTTTTTTTTTCAAACCCTCCTTCCTCTCTTCTCAGCCAAGCTACTTCCACCCCATGGGAATTTCTCTAGTTCCAAGAATAGGTATGTCACTCCCCAGCGTGTTCTGTGAGTATCTGCCTAACCCATCCAGTTGACTGGTTTCTGGTTCTTGAGGAAAGTAGTTCCATCAGGCTGGGTGGAATTTTTTTCTAAATTTAAAACTCTCCTCCCTTGGATATGAAATATTTCCTGATAGACCAACGTCAGTCTCTTGCAGTTCAGAAAAGCAAATAGAAGGATCTGCTAACGTACAGTCAAAGCAAACTCCTATTTAGAAGCCACAAAACTGCTCACAATTAGTTTTTTCCAGACTATTCACTCAGTTCTGCTCTGGGACCTCTTTTAGAATAAGTTGCCATCCAAAGTTCAACCCCTGTGTAATGTCTAACCACACTTGCTTTAAACCACTGTTGATCGTTTTTCTTCCCCATCCCTGGAATTTAATTAATAATTAAATTTTAACGAATGCAAAATCCTGCAGCTTCAAAGGGCATGGTGATGTGTGCAAGCATTTGCAGGTCATTTGAATTGCAATTCAAGTGTATTCTGCTCATTGGGCAAGGAGGGTTAGGGCTGCATGCATGCCTAGATGCGGAATAGGGCGTTGATTAGCTCTCTCACATCACGGTAATCGGCCTCAGTGGTCTCTTCAAAGGTCTCATCCAGAACTTGGGCAATGCGCTTGTGCAGGTTTCTCGGGAGAGCCACTGTGGCCCTTGTCCCAGTCAGGCTAACTTGTCCGCGCCACTGTGCCGTGAGGGGCGGGGGGGCCATTGCTGCACACAGATAAGCTGCATATAGATACTAAGGTCAGAAGGGACCATTATGATCATCTAGTCCGACCTCCTGCACAACGCAGGCCATAGAATCTCACCCACCCACTCCTGCGGAAAACCTCTCACCTACACATGGGCCAGGGCAGAAGCCACATTGCAGTAGAAGACCTTCCCTTGCTTCCCAGGTCACCCTCAGCAGCGAGATATCTTCCAGGACGAACTCCTGTGGAAAATGTGGGGACAGTGTTCAGTATAGGGGCCCCTTGCCGCTGTTGGCTCTCCCCAAGGCACAGAAACCCAGAGGACAGTACAGCCGTGAAACAATCAGTCATGCTTGACCCTGTGCTTACTCACCATTTTGGGGCTCCCGTGGGTTGTGCGCGCTCACTTTCAGACAGGTAAATTACGCTATGGTGTAGACTGTGCTTGCCCTTAAGTACGGGGGAATCCTTGCTCTGTCTGGTGTGAACAATGCTGCCTCTGTTAAGTGTTGCATTTTGCCTTTACAGATGCAACCTTGAGATCTCAGCCGTCCGTGTTATCACCGGCCGAAAGACTCCAAAGCATCAGAAAGAGGCCACGTAGAAGCAAGGAAGATATGTTGCATGAAGTAATGCAGCATTCAAGTAATGAAAATCAAAAAGTGCAGGAGTGGCGGGACCGTGAAAGGAGGGTCTGCCCGCAGAATGCGGATCGCCGGCACCCAAGCGCGGAGCGGCTGCTAAGCATCATGGAGCACCAAGCAGACTTGATCATAGCAATGCAAGCGGAGCCATACCGCGCCCACCGCCTCCTGCAGCCCTTGTCCCAAAACTCTTTCCCTTGTGCCCCCATATCACATCCAACCCACTCTCCCCCACATCCAGGTTCTTACTGCCACCAGCTGCCTCCAACACCTGTAGCTTCACCACCCAGCCATGAAAACTACGACCCCGGCCCACTGCACTCAGCCCCCATCACCATGCAGTACAGCCATCCTGAGGTGCAGCACTCATTGCACAGCACTCCAGCCAGGACATACGCAAATCTGTGATCGTACCGTTCCCCATCCCACCCCCTTGCCCTTTCTGTTTCCCAAGCAATTGTGTCTCTTTTCAATAAATGAATTTTCTTTTCAATAAATGGATTTTTTGGCTTTGAAAACATTCTTTATTATTGCATAAAGTAAAAGATACCTTAGCTCAGGAAAGAAACAGGCACTGCAAGTCAGTGTAGCAAACACAGGTTTCTACTAACACTGGAAACACTGCACTTCACTCCCATGCAGGGCACCAGACATACTGGTGGCTTTCAGCCTCAGATTGCTCCCTCGAGGCATCCCTAATCCTTGCAGCCCTGCTCTCTGGCTGTTCAAATTCATCCTCCAAGTGTTGAACCTCTGAGTTCCATGCCTGAGTGAATCTTTCACCCTTCCCTTCACAAATGTTATGGAGATACAGCACGCAGATATAACCGCGGGGATGCTGTCGTAGGCCAGGTCCAGCTTCCCGTACAGAGAGCGCCTGGAGCCCTTTAAACGTCCGGAAGCACACTCCACAGTCATTCTGCACCGGGTCAGCCTATTGTTGAATGGCGTCTTGCTGCTGTCAAGGCTCCCTGTGTAGGGTTTCATGAGCCACGGCAATGGTAAATGGGGTCTCCAAAGATCACAATGGGCATTTTGACTTCCCCTACTGTGATCTTCTGGTCTGGGAAAAAAGTCCCGGCTTGCAGCTTCCTGGACAGGCCAGTGTTCCGAAAGATGCGTCCGTCATGCACCTTTCTGGGCCAGCCTGCGTTAATGTCAATGAAATGCCCACAGTGATCCACAAGCGCCTGGAGAACCATCACTAAATACCCCTTCCGATTAACATACTCGGAGGCTAAGTGGGCTGGTGCCAGAATTGGAATATGCGTCCCATCTATCGCCCCTCCGCAGTTAGGGAAACCCATTTGTGCAAAGCCAGCCACAATGTCATGCACGTTACCCGGAGTCACGGTTCTTCTGAGCAGGATGCGATTAATGGCCCTGCAAACTTGCATCAACACAATTCCAACGGTCGACTTCCCCACTCCAAACTGGTTAGCAACCGATCGGTAGCTGTCTGGAGTTGCCAGCTTCCAGATTGCAATAGCCACCCGCTTCTCCACCATCAGGGCAGCTCTCAATCTCATGTCCTTGTGCTGCAGGGTGGGGGCGAGCTCCTCACACAGTCCCATGAAAGTGGCTTTTCTCATCCGACAGTTCTGCAGCCACTGCTCGTCATCCCAGACTTGCCTGACGATGTGATCCCACCACTCAGGGCTTGTTTCCCGAGCCCAAAAGTAGCATTCCACGGTGGTGAGCATGTCCGTGATTGCCACAAGAAAACTCGTGTCATATGTGTTACTTGAGTCAATATCATTGTCGGAGCCCTCACTGTCACTTTGGATCATAAGGAATAACGCGACTGCCAAACATGATGTGCTGGCGAGACTTGTCAGCAGACTTCTCAGCAGTTCGGGCTCCATTCCTGCAGACCGAAAGGGAAGACAGAGCGCGCAGTACAGAAAACGTTGAAAGATGGCGCCAAATGTGGACGGAAGCAAAGAGAATGCTGGGATGCTAAGCGATGCATCACAGGGCTTTGGGACAGGACCCAGAATGCCCCCCGCCCCCTTCCCACAAGCCACAGCGCCAGAATGGGAAGAGATGCTCTGTGGGATAGCAGCCCATAATGCACCGCTCCCAGTGCCGCGGCAAGTGCCACAAATGTGGCCACGCCAGTGCGCTTGCAGCTGTCAGTGTGGACAGACTGCAGCGCTTTCCCTACTGCGCTCTGCGATGGCGGGTTTAACTCACAGCGCTCTACATCTGCAACTGTAGCCAGGCCCACACGCACAATAGGTTTAGGACATCCCAGATATAGTTACCCACAGTCTGAGATGGTTTTGAGTGATCACCAACCAGATTTCTAGGGGCTTTCTTTCCATCCTGCTGATGGCGAGTTTAGATCTCAGCTCCTTGCCCAAAGGAAAGCTCCCTCGGCCTGCTCTGAGGTATTATAGCTAATCTTTTATAACTAACTTTAACAACACCCATAACCTATAGTGACTCCTAGTGGGTCAGTATAACAACCTCTACTGGGTCACCAATTCTCCTAATTTAAACAAACTTCTCATTATCTCGAAGCGCTCCTAATATTTCTAGCCATAACAACAATATGTCAGGGGCTCCTAAAACCAAGGTCACTGTTCACTCATTCTTTTCCATAACTTTCTGTCCCATCCTCCCATTCTGATTAACAGACGGCAAGTATGCAGCTCTCTGAGCTTGTCTTACAAAGGCCCAAGATTATTCCGAGCTATGTGATGACGTTTTGTTTTCAGCTGGCTGGGGTGGAACATACCAAATGGCTGACCGCAGTATTGTCAGGTTCTGGGGTACAGGAGGAATGTCAAATTCATGGGCAACGGAACCACTTTGGGGATATCTTTTCCCATCATTCCACCCGCTGTAATTCTCAGGGACCCTGTAGGATGGGTACCACATCACCCTGCATCTGGAGGTTCCCAAACTGTGTGGTCGATTTTTAGTTTTCTTGTTTATTCCAGATTTCAGTAAAGTTTTACAGCTTACAGAGAACAAGGAAAGTTGTCCAGGCAGCCTTTTAATAAGTGAGAACTGTAATTGGATGATGGAAGGAAGAAGACAAGTTTAATAAATGTTAGGCCATTTTCCAGGCCCGGTGCACTAATATACCTTAGGATTCCATTTATTTGGTGTATTCATATCACACTTTTGGCTGTCCTGACATGTTTCATTTGTCTAGCTGTTGTTTTTTGTATCATGTGTCAGTTTATCATCCAGCCACAAATTTATTACCAATTCAAATCTCTTTAAGGAATTGGAGCAGAATCCTGATAATGAATTTGCTGCTAACTGGTGCCTGATAGAATATCTCCTGGTAGTGATTAAGCATGTTAGCCTGGCTGCAAGCTACCTACCAGTATTACTGCTCCCCTGACAAAGCTGCCTGTGGAATCACAGGTGGCTGGAACTTTTTTCTCCATCTGGGAGACAAAGCCCTGTCCTGTTGGGATCCTGGAAGTGGGCAGGCAAAAGCCCACCTACTGCTAAAGAACCTCCCCCAGGCTAAGGGGAGGATCCACAAAGTCCGGGATCTCAATTAATTACGGGGGACAACTAAAGATATAGCTGGGACAGGAGTGAGATCACAGGGCTAAATGAAGGGAACCTGACGGGGACACCGAGCAGAGAACCCCGGACAGCTCCCACTGCTCCGCGAAGGTGTCAAGGGAGCCAGCAGACACCGCCCAGAGGAACTCCGCCCGGATGCATGAGCGGACGGAGGATCGGAAATAGGCCCCGCAGCTGCAGGAAACCCCGTCAGCCAACCTCCTCTCCCTGGTCTTGTAGATAGCCATTTTGGCCAGTGCTAGGAGGAGGTTGACAAGGAGGTCCCGCAACAAGGGGCCACGGATAGGGAGTGCATAGATAAGGAGGTAAGGGGAAAAGTGCAGCCAAAAACATAACAGGATATCTAAGAGTAGCCGGAATAGGGGCTGCAACCCAGCGCACTCCAGATACACGTGCACCAGGGTCTCCCTCATGCTGTAGAAGGGGCAGGTGTCTGGGACGGGCGTGAACCACACCAAGAACATGCCTGTGCTCACGGCTCCATGAAGGAGCCGCCAACTAATATCCCCAGCGGGCTTTGGGACCAGAGTGGAATATAGGCTGGCCCACCACCGGGGTTCCTCACCCTCCAAAGGTGGTGGGAGGTCCCGCCACTTCGTGCCGGGGCAGGACGCGAGGGTGAGGACGTGAAAACAATACAAATGGATGTATCAGTTCACTGCAATCAGAGAATCGACCATGCAAAACCAGAAGAAGGGTTGTGCGCTTGGGTTTCAGAGCACTGGTATAGAAGTAGGTGAGCTTGTCCCTATTCACTTTGTATGATCACAAAGTACACAGCACTTCTCTGCAAGAGCAATATACAGATACGTTGGTTCAACCCACTCTCGTGGTCAAAGATTGTGCGCGAGCCATTTTAGGGAGAAAGAGCAACACCAATCTCTCATTTCATCAGGAACGAAAGGGTGAAGAAGTATAAGGCTGGCCTCAATTTACAAAATATAGGCCACCAGTCAATGATAATGGAATGGTTAGTTGATTTCTATCAATTGGCCAGTGCATTTCACTTTCGGAGAGTGTCCGGTAGCCAGTGTAATCTATTCCGCCTGGAGGCATTGTGTCAAATCCATGAAAGAGCTTGTGAAGCATCAAGAGGGATTCTTATTAAATTGTCAGGGTTCTTTGTGCTGGAATCAGACTTTCAATATTTCATGGTTGAAGTTCCCTCTTTTACATGCAGTGCACCATAAACCAAAGCAGCCAGGAAGAAAAGATGGATCTCTGTTGCGACAGCTATTAGTCTTCAAGTTAAGAGTGGTTTGTTTTGTTTTTCCCCACAGTGCCTCAATACGTAAAGATGCAGCTGAAGATGAGAAACTGCATGAATCTGGGCTTTCCTTTTGGAAAATGGGCCAACTTTTGTATATACTCAGGTAACACCTACTGTGTGTATCCAATGCAGGGACTGGCAACCATATGTCACTGAGGGGGGTGGGGGGTGGGGTGTCCATGCAACCTTTACTGGTGCACACAAATCAGGTATTTTGATCACACAGATTGAATACACCCTTTCTCCCCTCAAATAAAAAACATGCAAACATTTAAGTGTCAGACCTATTCTTTCTTTCTCTATAACAGATGCTTGTGCGTCAACTTTAATCTAGAAGACAGGTGCATAATAACTTTTAATGGCTGGAAGTTGAAGCCAGCAAAGTTCATACTGGAAATAAGATGTACATTTTTAATGCCAGAGTAATTAACCACTGGAACAGCTTATAAAGGGAACTGGTAAATTCTCCATCAATTGGAGTCTTTTAGAAAGACATCCAGTCTTGATACAAATATATGCTCTAGTTCAACCAAAAGTTATTGGGCTCAGTGCAGGAATCACCGGGGATAAAATTAAACGGCTTGTGTAATTCAGGAAGTCAGGCCAGATGATCTAAATAATTAAAATCTAAGTTACTTGAGTCCCTGTTCCAGGTTTGGGACTACAGAGGGTTTGTTTTTCGAAAAAGGCCTCTCTGCAAAAATCAATTCTTCCTAGACAACGAAGTCCATTTTGGATTTTTTTCACCTTGTTAAAAGCTGTGGAGGTTTTACACTTAAGCCGATGGAGCTTGTCAGTTTCACTTCAAGACAAGAATGATTCAAGGTTTGGAAAACATGCCTCATAGAGAGAGACTTTAGAAGCTCAGTGAATTTCATTTACTCAAAAGAAGGTTAAGAGGTAACTCGGTAATGGTCTACAGGTATCTACATGGGGAAGAGATTTCTGGTAGTAAACCAGGGGCGTAACCACGGATGGGCTCACCCACTTAGCATCCAGGCCCACGCAAATCACGCTTCAACCCTGCTGCCTGGCAGGAGCGCTGGGCGGAGCGGGGTCAGACCCTGCTCCCTGGCAGGAGTGCCGGGCGGAGCGGGGCATGCTCCCGCACTTGGACCCCACTCCCCGGTAGAAGCGTTGTATGGGGCAAGCCACCGCACCCCCATATGTATTTCCATAGCAGGAGCGTGGGGGAGACTGCAGGTGGAAAGGGTGTGGAGGGACCCCCACTTGTCCTGGCTCAGGGCCCTACAAAACTGTAATCCCCTCTGTGTGGGGAGGTGGCCCCCCTGTCATTGCCTGCACACCTGAAAGCTGGGGCCCACCCAGTTTTCCTATCCTAGCTATGCCACTACAGCAGGGGTGGCCAACCTGTGTCCCCGGAGCCCCATGCGGCTCTTTGGAAGTTAATAGGCAGCTCCTTCCATGGGCGCCGACTCCGAGGCTGGAGCACAGATGCTGACTTTCCAATGTGCTGTGGGGCGCTCACTGCTCAACCCCCTGCTCTGCCCCAGGTCCTGCCCCCACTCCATCCCTTCCCCCAAGGCCCTGCCCCTTCCACTGAGCCTGCCAAGCCCCTCCCTACCAGAGCCTACTGTGCCCTGCAAAACAGCGGGGAGGGGAGCTGATGGGGGGCTGCTGACGTGTTACTGGGGCTCTTTGGCCGTGCACATTGGTAAATTCTGGCTCCTTCTCAGGCTCAGGTTGGCCACCCCTGCACTATAGTAAACAGCTCTCTAATCTAGCATAAAAAGGCATAAGGAAATCTAATGGCTGGAAGCTGAAGTAATAAGGTGCAAAATGTAAGTGTGGGAAACTAATCACTTGGAGCCTTTCCATCAAGACTGGATGCCTTTCTAAAAGAGAAGTTCTAGCTCAACCACAAGATATGGGCTTGATGCAGAAGTTACTGGGTGAGGATCTATGCTCTGGGCTATTAAAAGATCAGACTAGATTATCACAATCAGCCCTTCTGGCCCTGGCAGCCTCTCTGCTCTGGCAGGACCCAGGAAGAGAGTGCACCAATGATGAAAATAGTATCCATACATTTATTGCTACAGTGTCTTGAAATAACAATTGTAGAAACGTTGATCCTGGAGTCAACACCGGAGCAAGCAGAAATATTAATGGTACTGGCCTGAGAGATGAAAAAAATAACAAGGGGGCAAAAGACAAAAGGGCAGTGAACTCTGCAGGAAGTGGTATATACAGAGATAGAGAAGAGAGGGGAGCAAACTGCATAGAGTGGTTCTAGAACAAACCTCCCTGAGTTTTGGGGTATTTAGATGTAGCTATTTGGTTTGCCCCATTATAAAAAACAGGCGATATTCAGATCTGGATTTGGACTTCCAGCATTTCCCTAATTCAGTGGGGTTGAGTGTGTGTGTGTGTGTGTGTGTGTGCACGGCGGGGTTCAGACCTTTTCCAGTATGACATTAGTTAAATGTTATGCACCAATATCTCTCCTCCTCCTCTCCTATCCTCCCACAGTATTAATCGTCGAGGTGAGCCACATTAAAGTTGTACCTGGAATGAGATGCAAATCTGGACTTTCACAGCTTGGGCTTATCTCTAAATAAACGCGTCTGTTCATTTTAACAGGAATTCAGTGCATGTGCCCTCTGCGGGTACCACACCAGATCTGCACTTTCTTTTCAGAAGAACTAGTGGATTTTCTATGGGGAAAAAAATCTCTCCTGGAGGAAATAGTAACTATTTTCAGCCTGAACTGAAAAGAAATTGCCACCTGGTAGCATCAATCATGGTTCCTACCATCATAGCCTATTATTGGCTCCAATTATGGACATTAAAGGTGTGATCCCACTCCCATTAGAGTCAATGAACAGACTCTTAGTGACCTCAGTGGTAATTGAATCAGGCCCTAAATGATGTAGACCCAGCCTAGCAGTGGGGCTCTTGTAAAAATCATTCTGCTGGCTATTGTCATCCTCTCCTAAGTAGTTGATCTAATGTCAATAGGGAAAAATCCTTTTCTGGTGTCCTGGGCATGACAACAGACTTCACAATTCAGGAATTAGGTGATGGACCATTGCTAGGGCAATGTGTGTGTAAAAATAAAGCACAATATAGGAGGTCTCCAAATCATACCTCAGACCACCCCTAATAATAATAACTAAGAAATACAGAGCTTGTATTTGGCACTGATGCGAACGCTGCTAAAAAGCTGTGCTCAGTTCTGGTGTCTACAAGTTCAAGAAGGACGTTAAGCGGTTCAGAGAAGAGCCATTAGAATGATTAAAGGTTTGGAAACGATGCCTGATAGTCAGAGACTCCAGGAGCTCCACCTGTTTAGCTTAACAAAGAGAAGGTTACGGGGTGACTTGATCACAGTCTGGAAGTACCAACATGGAGAACAGAAAATTGATGATAAAGGGCTCATCACTCTAGCGGAGAAAGGTCTAAGAAGATCCAATCACTGGAAGTTGCTGCTGGACAAATCCAGACTAAAAATAGGGCACAAATATTTAACAGTGTGGATAATTAACCTCTGGGACAATTTACCAAGGATTGTGGTGGATTTTCCATCACTAGAAATATTTAAATCAAGATTGGATGTTTTTCTACAAGTTCTATGCTCTAATTCAAACAGGAATTAATTCAGGGAAGTTCTCTGGCCTCTGTATATAGACTAGAAGATCCCAATGGTCCCTTCTGGCTTTATATTGATTAATCTATTTTTTAAAAATAAAATCTATCTTCCTAATTTCTTAAGGAATGTGTCCCTTTGTTTAGCTTTATTTCTTCATTTCAAACATTAACAAAATACTTAGGACTTCTTTTGCTGCAGTTCACAAAAAAAGCAGCTGTCAATTATTGACCGTCTAATGAACTTGATGAAGGAGAAATGAACTGCTGGTGAATCACTTGCTATTACTCGCTGTCTACAGCTGGGAAGGAACGCTGATCTGTTTATAGGGCTTGTGTTTCTTTATGCACAGTGTGGTGTAATTTAGAGACTTTGTTCTTACTCTTTGCTTTTCCTCTAACTGATATATGCTGCGGGTTGTGTATTATTTCAGCAGCAAGCCCTCTTAAATATCTCACCGGCAGCCATTTTGTCATGTAGGCTTGTTACAGGAGCTTCGCACGCTTAACAATAACCATGCAGCAGCACGTGGGAGCCAAAGCTTCCCAGAAGCTGGGGATGAGCGACAGGGGATGGGTCACTTGATGATGACCTGTTCTGTTCATTCCCTCTGGGGCACCTGGCACTGGCCACTGTCGGAAGACAGGATACTGGGCTAGATGGACCCTTGGTCTGACCCAGTACGGCCGTTCTTATGCTCTTAAGGGAAAGTCGGGGTGTCTGCATGTCTGAGCAGGTGGGAAAGCGTCTCTTTGTTCAGTGTGGGGTCTCTCTCTTTAACGCATCCATGCATACTTAATGCAATGGAAGAAGTGGAAGGAGTGATAGTTCAAAGAGATAGGCCCAAAGCCTCCCACCCAGTACAAAGCCCCAGTATGGGAGGGGCATTGGGTACCTCCAGGGAGAGAGGGAGCCGGGGGGGGAGAAGAAACCCTCCCCGAAGGCTGTGGAGTAGGAGCACTTCCACGCCAAAGCTGCCATGGTCCTATGCATCAGTACAGGGGGAGTGCGAGCGCAGGCTGAGGCAGGACGGATCTCCCCACTCCTGCACAGGTGCGGGGCTCAGCCACTTCCAGACCCCTGTCCCTCTTCCCCCAAGGCCCATCAGAAGGCGCTCCCCAGGGCTGAGGAGCTGTATGGGGGCAGAGAGAAGGCAGGTGTGAGTGCAGGGAAGAGGTGAGATACGTACATCATCCCACTTCTGGCTTGGCAGAGACCAGACAACCAAGCTTGGAGGGTGCTGAGGATTTCCATTACAGAAGGTCCCCTGAAGAAAGTCCTTGGGAGCTGCCAGGTACCTGAGAGTGTGTGTCGGGGTTACGTAGGTCTGAGCTGCACCAGAGGAACATGGTTGTAACCTCCAGGGTTTCCCAGGACCCTGCGGATACCCCCACATGGGGCAAGCCCCCCTCTGAAGGAACAATACGTGGGATCTCTGCAAAGGGACTTGGACAGTTTTCCCCTCTCTAAACCACCTCCCCTGGGTTTTGCCAGGGAACCATTTGGACTATCATCCAGGTATCCTCTAGCTATCATACTTACATAGCCCTCGTTACCATAGTATGAGAACGCATGATCTTCAATGTATTTAACATGCACATGCTTATTGTGCATTTTCATCTCAGTTTATTGGACGCTGAGCCTAAGCCTGCTGAAACCTTTGGTAAACTCTCCTAGATTTGAATAGGGAAAGGACAGGGCCCACTTTCTGGGTTGGATTTTGAATTGGAGCTAAGTGAGAAGCAGAGCGTCATGTTAGAAACCTGCTCTGACATAAACTGCAGGCAGAAACTGAGCAGAAGAGAAAAGGTAATTTGCCGCTAACTGTAACATTGCGAAATCATCTTAGGAGAATGACCCTTTGTCTCGGCAGGTTATTGTACTTGTCAAACGGAGCCAGGAAAGTCCTGCCCGAAAAAAGAAAATGAATCAAATACATGACAGATACATTGTCCAAGGGAGAATTACATTTTCTAGGAATGATTAATTCTCATAGAACCAGCGTGTGGAGAAACCAGGGGTGAGTCCACCCTTGCCCCTGCCATTGTTCGCCTGCCGAGCTGCAGGGTTGCAACTTGGTCCAGGTTCTCCTCTGACATTGACCAGTTCAAATGCATGGACCGCAATGAGTGCAAGCTTCCTAACTCTGCAGAGGACACTGGCACAGACTATGCCCAGATGGCTGTCGAATGCACAAAGAAAACAAAGTGAAACAATAGAGACAAAGTAATATAATTTATTTTATGGAGAGTAATATTCCGAGTTATTTGTACCATCAACAGGTACAAGTTTTCCAGACAGAATCTTGATTGCCCAGCTGGTGCTGTCCCTTTAAAGTAAACCCGCTCTGTCGGCGTCAAAACAGAAATCACACTCAGCAGCCTCCTAACGGCACTCGACTCAACAGACCGTTTCTTAGACGCCAGGATAATAAAGCTTGTATTCATCACATCCCAAAACCGCACTCGGACGCACATCGAGTCCCGTCAGGATTGAAGCGGGGGAAAACCAGCTCGATAATTCTCTTGGCAAATAGAGACACTATGGTATTGAGTTTCGTTAGGAGACGTCCAAGCTGTATATGCTTTGGGGATACGAGCACAGGGCCGGATCCTCCCCTATAGCCACATGCACAGAACTTGCGACAGGAGCAGCCGGGCAAAGGCAGCCTCAGCCTCACTTTCACACTGATTCTGGGGCTGCACAGGGCAGGGCCTCTGACTCCTTTCCCCTCCCTTTGCTGTAGGTTAGTGGTTGTGTCCGATATGGCAGCATCCGGCACTATCTGTGGGAGACCTTCCCGTATTGAGTTTATGTATCATTGTGGGCCCGGGATCGTCTGTAAGTCCATGGCGGGACGGGGAGGGGAGATCACATCTCTTTAGGAACAGTGGGGGGTGATTAGGCACCTTCTCCCGGGTGGTAACACCTCCAGAGAAGTACCGCTACCTGCAGAGGCTCAAACTGGAGTATCCACAGACCAACAGCCAAAGAAAGGACTTTTGGATAACTAGCCCGAGTCGAAGCTGGCTCAGGGCAGATCTAGTGTGATGTCCCAGGCCTGCGAGTTCCTAGACAGCCACCACATCCTGGCCTCCCCCGCCCCCCCAATGTCCACTGAAACCTGGTGGGCTGAGAAGCTAGTGGGCTGAGAAGTGGACTGTCGGCTCAGCCAAGGCACCACCCACCGGAGCCCTGATTGGAGGATCACTTCCTTAGAGGTTTTTCTTCCTAAGAGGTTTTTAAGGTCAGGCTTGACAGAGCCCTGGCTGGGATGATTTAGTTGGGGATTGGTCCTGCTTTGAGCAGGGGGTTGGACTAGATGACCTCCTGAGGTCCCTTCCAACCCTGATATTCTATGATTCTATGATTCAGCTCTGCTGATTGGTCCAACCAGGCTATTTAAAGCCAGGAGGAGGCACTGGAAGTTGTCTGAGCAACTAGGGGATTTCCTGTGGTGCCTGTGTTGGACCCTGCTTGTGCCTGCCTCCTGCACCGACCCCTGTTCCTGATTCCTGCTCCCCTCCTGCCTCACCCCTGCCTTTGCTCTTGTTCCCACCATGCTTCTGCTCCAGGCCTGATCCTTCCTCTCCTCCACTTCCTGCCCTTCAAACTTCCTCGCCTTCAAACACCAGTTACCAGCCCTGGCTCCAACCTTGGCCTGTGACTTCTGACTCTGGCTTGACCCCTGGAACTGGCAGTTGACTCTGGTGTTGATGCTTGGCTCTGTTCCGCAAACGAGATGCCTGTTCCACCCACTCGACCTGACTCCTGCTCTGACTACTAGTCCAGACTGCCTATGTCCCAGGCCATGATATCCAGCAAACAGACAGGACCGTCTGTCCGAGGGGCCTCCTATCCTTCCTGGGAAGGGTGGGAAAGACTTTAGTCTACTGAGACCCCAAAAGAATGATGATGGTAAGCTTTTAGCATGTGCATGGGAATTTTAATGGGTTTCAATATGTTTTCTTTGTAATGCTTTCACTTTAAGAATCAACGTGCTTGCTTATGTACCCCACACACCTCCTGGGTGTGGTGTTCTGTCCCATCGAGTGGCACCGAGGCCACTTAGAGAAAAAGGGATTAATGAGTCTGCTCTACAGCCTTGGCTAACAGCCAGTTGGCTTTTAGCTCATGCGGTAGAGGCTCATGCCCGAAGCTCCAGAAGTCCCAGGCTCGATCCCGACGACCGGCATCTGTCGGTGTTACACTTAGGAAGAGGCGCGCAGTAACTTGTGCCTGCTAGTAAGTGCACTGTTCAGAGCCTTTGGTAGGAAGGCAGAGCGCAGATGCTGGCCTTGTTAGGCAGTCTGGCTTGCTGGGGATATCACAGTGTAGGCAGGGAACTGTGGAGCCTGGAAAAAGCCCAGTCAGGAGGGAGAGAGATGCGGGTCTGGGCCCAAGGGAGGTGATGGCTCAGCAGCTGGGAGACTAGAGCAAGTGCCTTCAAGGGAGGGGGAATGCAGGTGTAGTTGCCCATGACAATGATACTGGAAGAAACCCTGGCATTTCACTCTGCTGATATTAATAATAGAGCTGGGCTTGTTTTTTCTGTGAGTGCTGGTGTATTTAGTACAGTTCAATCCGAGAAGAAGCTGCAACGCTGCCCAGCTGTCGGAAACGGGGATGGGAAAGAGATTTTACAGTAGCACAGCTAATTTTACTCCAGGAATTAGGTAGCTTAAAATATAAGGAACTGTTGCGGCATGTAAAGCTATTGAAAGATACCAATTCCTCTCCCTGACCCTATTTCATTTTAGTTCATTGCATGCTTAACTGTGCGGAAATTAGCACATATTACTCCATTTTGTCCACTGCGTGTGATCCTGCCTGGCTCCTGCTCTCAGCCAAGCTGCAAGGAGTCAGGGATTCGGAGCTGTATCCTACAAGCTGGATTCTTCTCAGCCAAAAGCTGAACAGCCGTGCATCACTTAAGCCACAAAACTTCCACAGCTGAAGTTAAATCAAAGGATGGGTTCACCTGAAATGTGTTGCCATTTCATAGCCTTGCCGTAGCAGATGTGTACATGAAAGCAAGTCCCGTGGAGTAGCTAGGTAATAAACAAACAGGATACAGCGTATAAAAGATGTGTTCAGGCATTAAGGCTCCTTGCAACTCAACAATGGAAACAGTTCCTCTCCTCATCTTCCATCTCTAACTTTTAGTTCATTTGCCACTGT
The DNA here is from genome assembly GCF_015237465.2 of Chelonia mydas. Classification (NCBI taxonomy): domain Eukaryota; kingdom Metazoa; phylum Chordata; order Testudines; family Cheloniidae; genus Chelonia; species Chelonia mydas. The sequence goes on along the minus strand of NC_051246.2, from coordinate 128,461,855 downwards.
AACAAGAAACACAGTAGGACGTATTGAAAGCTGAAGACAACAGAAATGATGAGGGGTATGGAACAGCTTTAAAAGACTGGGGCTGTTTGGCTTAGAAAAGAGATGACTGAGGAGGGATGAGAGGTCTATAAAATCATGCATGGTGTGGAGAAAGTAAATAAGGAAGTGTTATTTACCCCTTCACATAACACACAAACCAGGGGTCACCCAATGAAATTAACAGGTAGCAGGTTTAAAACAAACATAAAGAAGTACTCACACAGCAACCTTCGGAACTCATTGCCAAGGGATATTGTGAAGGCCAAAAGTATAACTTGATTCAAAAAAGAGCTAGATAAATTAATGGAGGGTAGGTCCATCAATGGCTATTAGCCAAGATGGTCAGGGATGCAACCCTGTGCTCTGGGTGTCCCTAAACCTCTGACTGCCAGAAGCTGGGACTTGACAACAGGGGATGGGTCACTTGATAAGTTGCCCACTTCTGCTCATTCCCTCTGAAGCATCTAGCACCACTGTTGGAAGACAGGATACTAGGCTTTCTGGACCATTGGTCTAACCCAGTCTGGGTGTTCGTGTTATTAAGACAAGCAAACTGAAGTTTGTTTTCAGAAGTGGCTGCTCAGGTTCTGAAGAATTAGAAATAAAACCTTGAGGTCTAGAATTTTTTCAGGTTTTGTTTTTAGCTAATGAGTCTCTCTAGTGGACTTTAATGCAGATAGGTTTTGAATGATTTAGTCAGAGCTTTTCACCTCCAGCTAAGTGGTAGTTGTCAGGCCACCAGCAAAGTACAGTATTTGTAAATATTTTCACACCTCGTACAATGAATAAAATATATCTCCATTACAAAATAAGTCAATATTCAAACAGCTGGGAGTTGCCGTATCGCCCATCTGAACTATGAAAGAAGTTATTTCGAATCACACATCACCATTGTTTGGAAAATATATTAATATCACATGGAAAACGATTTCTCACTCCCATCTCCCCGGTCACATAAGAGTTTATTTACGTAGAATATGCCGGAGTACATGTTGAGGCATGTAGCCAAATGTAATGAAAAATTATGGTCAGAGGCCGATTACCGCATGGGTCAATATGGGGCCACAGAAAAATCTCCCCCTCAGGGCCTTAGCGGGCGGGGGCTGGAAAGGAGAGAGGGGGGAGCAAGGCCACAGGGGAAGGGGTGGCATGGGGAGGGGCCGTAGGCACAACGGGGGCAGGGCCGCAGGGAAAGGGGCAGAATGGGGAGAGACCATGGGTGGAATTGGAGCAGGGCCGCAGGGAAGGGATGGAACGGGATGGGGCTGTGGGCAGGGCCGCAGGCAGTAGGGTCAGAACAGAGGCAGGCCCGCGGTTCTGGCGCCGGGGTCCCCCCATTTGCTCTGGCCCAGGACCCCTGGAGACCTTAATCCGGCTCTGATTACAGTAGCTTTGGTCTGAAAATTGTAGTCTTCTTAAATGGGTAGTTTTGAAAACAGAATGAGTCTTGTCTCTGAGTAGCCTCATGACCAAGGATGTCAAGCAAGGGCCAGCACGTTGTTAAGTGCTCGCGCTGGATGAAGGAGTTGATATGAATATTACTTGTTACTAGCACTGGTTGAGAAATCCTGAAAATCATTCCTGGGAAATTATTATTATTATTATTATTATTTTATTGTTTGTACGGGAGCCTTCGTCATGGACCAGGAGCCCATTGTGTTAAGTGCTGTACAAACAGAAGACAGCCCCTGCCCCAAATTGCTGATCCTCTAAAACTAGAGACAGATACAGACAGGCCATCCGGGAGGCACAAGGAAACAACGTGACCACAGGGGGCAGCATGTCAGGCTTGCACTCAGCACTCAGGGAGACTTACCCATGTGTAGGCATCCTGGCAAAGGAGAGTTTTAAAGAGGGTTTTAAAGGAGGCAATGAATTAGTCTTGCAGATGTTTACAGGGAGGTCCTCCCAAGCATGAGAGGCAGCAGCAGAGAAAGCTCAAAGGGGCTTGCTTAGAAATCTTGTGCTGTCCAAACAAAGGACACACAAGACCGTCCCTGCTCCAATGAGCACTGACAATCAAACTATAAGACAAGAGACAACAGCTAAATACGGAGAGATAGGGGGGAGTACTAGGAACCAATGAGACAACACTGGTCAGCATGACAGGTAGGGGGTCAGCGCACCAAAAGTGTTCCTTGTTTCTTTCCTTTGTGTTTCTTTTCTTTAACAAACTATAGAATGAAAATATTATTGAGATGGATTTTGAAAAAAAGGGTTTGCCAAAAATCCATTTTATAACCTCCCCCCCTCACCCCCCGCCAAAAAGCCAAAAAGTTCAGCAAACAACTACTGAGAAAAGCTGGGGAAAACGCAGATTTCAATGCACTCGATTTGTTTTTGGACTGATTGTGATACTTTTACCCATGTCGGGTAGTTGTGTAACCCACTGGTGATCATGTCACAGGCCTGTTCTGTGCTGACCTACAGAAGAGATGAGTTGTTGCAGCCCCTACTTATGGAGGTTTGCCCCTTTTAACTCAGATTGTGGGTCTGGAGGTCCCCAGGTCAATCCCCCAAGCGCTGGCAAAAAAGGCAGCTGTCGCACTTGCTTTAAAAGTAAGGCCACTCCTGGAGAAAGTGCTATTCAGTATGAATGAGAATCACGGTCTAGTCCTCTGCATGCTCCCCCCTTCTAAGGATAGCAAAGAATTCACTGACTGATCCTGATGCCCTTTGAATGAATTCATCATTTGAAAGCATTTGCCGAATAGTTTGGACGAATAATTTTCATCCCATGGGTTGTTCCCAAACTGTTCGCTTGATCTGTTCTCTACGCATTGTTTGTGATGTATAAGTGGCCACCAACTCACATGGTTTTGTTTCTGCTCCTTGATTGTATCACTTGAACTTTTTAAACAGGAGAATAATGAATCTCAAATAGCGATTAGTGAACAATACAGAACAGTTTTAAAGAAATAATCTTTTATGTTAAAATGTAAGGATTCACGAGCATGAGTGTGAATCGCCGGCGACTGTCAGAACACCCACAAATAACAGATAATAAGAATAGCAAACCTGAATGCAGGGTTTTTATTCATGAAAATATTTAATCCATCCATTTGTACATTATTCACACAGCTCTGCTAAGTACAATGGCAGCTTGAAGTAGTTGGTGCAATCCAACAATATTACACGAACTAAGACATTGAAGAACCAGCCCTTCTCTTTTCTCCTATTTCCTTGCTTTAAAATTTCAGGGACACGATGCTTTCACATGCTGCTGCAAGGCTAGCTGGGAGGTCCTGAGCCTCCTCCCCACCGCATGAAATCAGTGGGAGGAGAGATCGCTCAGCACCTTGCTGGATTGGGCCCAGAGCTGCGGGTGTGAACAGTAAATTGTCCTATTTGTTAGCCTTGATGAAAAAATATCTTAATAGCCCTTTCAGTTATAACTGGAGCATGGTTACGAGTGAATAGCTATTAAGCCCACTTAAAAAGAATCTGAATTTTTATTGTGAATTAAGATAAATAATAATCCCTGTAGTTTAGCTCACTCAGGGCATGTCTACACTTAAAACACTACAATGGCACAGCTGCAGTGCTTCAATGTAGACTCTACCTAGGCTAATCCACCTCCCCAAGAGGCGGTAACTACATCTTCAGAATTTTTCTGTTGACCTACCGCTATCTACACAAGGCTTAGCTTGACTTAACTACGCCACGCAAGGGTGTGGATTTGTCACACCCCTGAGCAATGTAGTTATGCATTTAATGTTCTAGTGTAGACCAGGCGTCAGACACCCCTCCCTTTCTTTTAGCCTTCCGAAAAAGATAGAATCCTTTCACACACTGTAGCGTCGTCTCTCTCTGTGCCTACAAACAATAGACTATTTTCCTTGGTGGCGGCTGTTCTGCCATTACCCTTGAGTGCCTATCTCCCTTAACTGGTAGGCCAGGTCCAAGCTTTTGTACCATCTAGGCCAACAGCAGGACATGGACCAGGGATCACCAGAGCAGAAACCATGAGCATCTTGAGCCAAAGACCAGCCTCTCAAGCTGGGAGCTGTAACAGACTCCTCATATCCTCTGTGGCTCTAGCATGGGAAAGCATGACACACGCTGACCAGTGGGTTACACACTCCTTTCACATACAGACAGACATCCTTCGGCCATCTTCCCTGTTGAAGGAAAAGGCTTGGGCAGGGACCCTCAAATCATGGAAGTAAAATGCATGGGTCAGCAGGTGGTGTTGGCAAGAGGGCTTTGGCTTATTCGACAATGAGCTGATGTTCCAGGAAAGAGGATTAATGTGCTGGGATGGGCTCCCTTTATCAAATACTGGGGAAATCATCCTTGATCATTGTCTGGCTAACCTGCTAAGGACAGCTTTAAACTAGGTCCTGTGGGGGAAGGTGACAAAAATCCGGCGAATGCGCTTCTAGGCTCAAGTAATGAAGACAAGTGGAAGGGCTTAATTTCTGGAGAAGGGATTAGAAATCACAAGTGCTTTCTTCTCCTTCGTGTGGCTGATGTAAATGTAGAGCAACAACTGTAATTTCACACTGAGGGGCTAAGCCAGATAATTGTGTGTGAAGTAGCAAACGTGTATTGCTGTGATGCATCCTTCATATTTGTAGAATGGGCGTTGAACTGTTGTATGGTATCCATGGTCTGTTCTGGGTGACCACAGTCACACACTGGAGAGTCTTCACTTTTCCATTTGCGCAGCAAATATCTGCGTCTTCCTTGATTTGTGCAGGATGCGGTTTTGGGCTGCCCAGGAGCTTTGTGGGTGATCGAAGCCAGGGATCTTCTGTGTCGGGTCTTTCATTAAGTGTTTCTTTGTGACTTCTTGTGAACAAGTGCAAACAAAGAGCAACTATTAATGGAATGATGTCAGACTGGAGGGAGGTCTCAAGTAGGGTTCCACAGGGATCTGTTCTGGCTCCAGTGTTGTTTAACATTTTTATTAATGACATGGATGTAGGAATAGAGAGCATACCAATTTGCAGATCTCACAAAGCTATACTTGCAAACACTTTGGAGGGTAGAGTTAAAATTCAGACAAATCTTGATAAATTGAAGAACTGGGCTATAGGCAACAAAATGAAATTCAGCAAAGACAAATGTGAGGTGCTAAACTTAGGGAAGAAAAACCAAATGCACAAATACAGAATGGGGGATAGCTGGCTTGGCAGCAGCACTGCTGAGAAGGATCCGGGAGTTGTGCATAACCGCAACATGAGTCAGCAATGTGATGCTGTTGCAAAAAGAGCAAATGCAATTTTAGGTTGCATTAACAGAGGCATAGCATAAAGAAAAGGAGTACTTGTGGCACCTTAGAGACTAACCAATTTGTTTGAGCATAAGCTTTCGTGAGCTACAGCTCACAAATACAGACTAACACGGCTGTTTCTCTAAAAGAGGCATAGCCTGGAAGTCATGGGAGGTGATAGTAGCCCTCGACTTGGAGCTGGTTAGGCTTCAGCTGGAGTACTGTGTCCAGTTTTGGTCACCAACGTACTGAAAGGATGTAGAGAAACTGGAAAGGATCCAGAGACGAGTGACAAAGATGATGAAAGGGATGGAATGCAAGCCGTATGAGCAAAGGCTGAAGGAACTGGGTATGCTTAGTTAGGAAAAGGGGACGTGATAGCAGTCTCCATGTACTTGAAAGGCTGCCATAAAAAAGATGGAGAAAAGTTGTTCTCTCTTGCCACAGAGTGCAGGAAAAGAGGCGATGGGGTCAAACTACAGCATAGCAGATTTAGATTAAATCTCAGGAAAATCTTTTCCTAACTGTAAGAACAGCAGGACAACGGCAGAGACACCTCGGGGGGTTGTGGAAGCTCCTGTATTATAGGTTTTCAAGAGGAGGCTGGATACCCACCAGTCTTGGATGGTTTAGACACAACAAATCCTGCCTCTTGGCAGGGGGTTAGACTAGCTGACCCTTGTGGTCCCTTCTAACCCTGTGGTTCTATGATTCTATACTTGCACCCAGATTGTGCCCCATCACATGTACCCACAGGTGAAAGCAGAAGGGGTATTGTAGATAGCATGAAACCTTTGCTACATCATGTCCCCTAGATCCCTGCACGCACAGGCCTCACCGTGGGGATCCCAAACACTGCTCCCCACAGAAGAGATGTACCCCTGCTGCACTGCTCAACCCTTTACAGGTACCCTGTACACAGCTCCCTGCAGCAGAAGGGGGCCAAAGAATGGCTGAGCCAAAGCCAGGGCAGTGGGCTGCATTGTTTCACGCACTAATTCCAAGTGGACTATGTGGAAAAGGCCTAAGTTGGGAATGGAATAGCAGTTCACTCCTCCCCTACCCCACATGCACTGTGGGTAAGCTTCTAATACCCTTATCCACAGTAAATAGTACCTTACTCACATGGAAATGAACAGGGCTCCTCAAGGAGTAAGGCTTCATGGGTGTAAGGGTATCTGAATCGAGCCCGGACTATCTTGGATTTCCTTCTCCAACGGACCCTCTCCAGGAGATAGGAGCAGGTGGCCATTTCTCTGTCAGCCAGGTCCGGAGTCTGCCATTAAACCTACTGAACCCACCACCTCTCTCTGGTGAACTTTTCCAGCATGCCGGCTTAGAGACGGACTGTATTTTTCTTCAGTGAAAGTGACAGAAATGAATGTGCCTGCTGCGGAGGGTCAATAATTATAGCAATCTTGCAAGGCTGACTGTATACTAGGGAGTAAACGGCTGCTGCTCCTCGGACTTGATTGCAGGTTGGATTTGTTTATGTAAAAGCCTTCTGGCCTCCCCAGTCACGCATGACTGCAGCTTCAGTTGTTTAGGCCTCAATTTTTGTTGTTGTTGCTAAATGACACTCTGGATTGACAGTGGTTATTAGTTACAGCGTGAAGGCCAATGCATGCCTGGCTCTTCCAAAGGGCTCCGCACCCCCAGCGGGGTCCAGCTTTTCTGAGGTGCACCACACCCGCGAGCACCCATTGTTCTCGTTACTCCCACTGGAAGATGAAAATCAAGCTGCTTCCTTTGGGTGCCTAAACAGGACGTGTGGATGCTGTATATTTTGAAAATCCGGCCAATAAACTCCAGTGTTGCTTCGTAAAGTGGGAAGGAATCTGGACATTTCTACATTGTTTTGTTGGGAAAAGAGCCATTCCAGAAAGGGAAGTAAATAGCCAGCTTTTCCTGCCTTCTCTCCAAGAATCGTGGTTTTCGGACAATGTTGGTTTTGACGACTTGGCATTCTCCACCCAAAAAAAGTTTCATCGAAAAATTCCCAAGCAGCTCAACCGGTAACCCAAAGATTGCTCCACTCCAGCTGATGAGATGGCACATGAGGGAATAATAATAAATGTTCTAAAATTGGAAATTCACTCATTATCATTTTTAGTCTACATACTTGACACTGGTAGCATGAACTGGCTAAGAAAATGAAAACAACACATAGGACTGACTCTTCTGGCTGCAGTGAAGAGAGATCTTTGTGATAAATGCTTTCTGACCCCCCAAATGAGCTTCCCCTAATGTAAACTAATGAACGGTTTTAGCCAACAAAGACGCAAATCTGCTGCTTTCCTTTGATCTGAAATTCATTACTAAAAATGTAAGGAAATACATTCATCTCTTCGTAGTTCAATCCTTTGGGAGGCATAAAACTGTCATAAAGCCTGTGTGGGTTTTAAATGACACTTTAATGACTATGGGAGAAGATCAGAATTGGTCCACTTGAAAAGGCTTCCAACATTAAAAGAAAGATGGGACTGAATTATTCAGCCTGCCTGCAGTGTTATTGGATAACTGATTGCCAGTTATTGAGCTTAAAAATGCAGGTGTTGCAATAATCATAATATATTGTTGTATATAACTCTTCAGTTTCAGCTCCAAAGGGTATTAAATCAGCTTATTACAAGGCATGAATAATTTTTTTGTTTTGTTTGGCAGCTGTTTCTTTTTAAGCTAATACGAACACCATTGTAGATTTTAGCAGGCTGCCAAAAATGACTTGACTTTGCCTTTGCATGGTGGAGTATTTGGTAATGTGCTCCTGTATTTTCAACTCCTGTTGCTCCCACCAGACAAATAAATGAAAGTAAAGATGCTGTAACTAGTGTTTTAATCGTCAAAAGGGTGAGTTTCCTGGGAGCCTAACTAGAAAGCCAGTTTTATTTTGAAAAGCATTTACTGTTTAAGATAAAACCATTATCAGGCAATGCAATGAAACGGAGGTACAAGTCTGTGACGGGGGGCATGCCAACACCCCTGCAACATAGCCATGATGGGGTGACACAGCAAAGGCCTCCCCACACAGTGCTCACCATTGGTGGGGGAGCAGGACGGGGGATGGCTAGTGTGTTTCTCCTCATTCCAGCATGGAAAGCTGGTGTTTAACAACTATTGTTTTTATTTAAGCATTCTATAGCTCTGATGCAGTGGCAACCAGTGCGTGGTGTGGGCTGCCCTCCCTGCCTTCCAGAAGAAATCTTTGCTCTCTACAGCCACGCCCTTACACAACAATGACACCAGCTAGGGCTCTCAATTGCCTTAACCTTGCCCCTGTGCCAGATCTCTAGATCCCTGCAAATCTGCCACCCAATAAGTGGGGACCTTTCCATTTTAATCTTTTGACCAGGCTGTGGCAAAGACAGTCCTGGCTTCGAAAGAAACAGCTCTGTTCTGCTAGTCAGCTGCTTGTGCACACATCCTGCTCAGGGGCTTTGCATTCCCTGATATCTTTTCGCTGGTCACATCTGGAGATGTCTGCAAGGTATCCACCTCCTCAGCTATGGTTGCTCTATCCTGGGCAGCAATTGTTGGACAGCACCTCCCTTTGGAGCAAACACCAGGGATGGTTTTTGAAGGCTGACTTTGGGCATCGTCAGGGCATCAGCTTCTGTAACATGCGTCGTTATTCCCTGCTGTCCTTTAATCCAATTGGCAGGGGAGGAAGTGAAAGGGGAGATCATGTGAAACCTCACTGCTTTGCATTCTGAGACTGGTTTGTTTTGCACAAAACGCTTCTCTTGAACCTCTCGACAGGAAGATGTCAGGCCTTCAAATGGTGCAATTAATGCCAGTGTCTACTGCAGACAAAATACCTTGGGTATAATTGACTTTCCAAGAAGAGAGATTACATTATTTTATATCCCACTTCACAGGCATTGTTCTTAACAGTAAAAGAGGAGATATGAATTTGCACAGATTGTTTGTGACTCTGTAGCTTGGTCTGGATCCCTCAACAAATTAGCACTTAAATCTGGACTATTTATTTCAAATTTTTCAATCCACTCTCAAAAATGTTTTCCCTACAACTCCTAATTATTGACCTCCACGTTGTAAAAGCTTCTTCTTCCTTCCAGGACATCTCAGGCTGGCTCCTGGATAGGCTCTTCCATGGTGAATTCCAGAAAGAGTGCATCTTCATTTTTATCTGCTGCTCTGTGTCATGTGGGAGCAGTGCTCGGGACAGTCATTTTGAAGCTGTAGGAGTGGTGAAGGTGTAGCCCATTGGTGAGCATGTATTACAGATCCCCCTCACTGCTGGCCCACAGAGAATGAGTTGTCATAGCCCCCAGCTAGCCAGCCTTGGCTCCTCATGCTATTAGTTTGGGAGGTCCCTGGTTCAATCCCTCATGTGTTGGTCATCACAGAAGGGGATGTCTTTAAAGGGACAAAAAGTGATTCAGTCTGGGTAGAGTATAGGACAAGGATAAACTAGATTAAAACACTCCTAGGGCAAACTAATCTATAGTTTTGTATAGTGCCTACATTCTTCCATGTAGTGAGCTTGATTCTCAGCTGTTGTAAATTAATTGACTTCGAGGGAGCTTCCCCAAGTGACACAGGTTGAGGAGCAGAGCCCATTGGATGGTCCTACTCTATGGTGGGACTGTGCTGATCTCCAAATCAATTCCATTTAGATCAACTATTTTCCAACGCGAGATTGGCAAAATAAGATTTATTTAATGATTCGAGTCAAATGACACGGCTGGGTCTTTATTTAGCTTGTTTATACTGAACATCCATGGAACACGGTAGCTCTGGTTGCTGCAAATGTCAATCACCAGGCTTAGTCACTTTAGGAGTGTGTTAGCTCGTAAGCCAGCTAAACAGTAGTGATGGCAGTAACTAAGAGGCTTAACATGCTAGACCATGCTCTTTTATTACTGCTAGCTATCGCTGGTGAAAGTTTGTTGTGCTGGAAGAGTTACACTCAGGGTAACTATGCCGTTCACATGCCATTGTTCATGCTGCTACAGCTCTCTTTGATTTATCTTCCTATGGAGATAAATATTTCTAAAGAAAATATTGACTTCATTAGTATCCAAGGAGCTGGGCTAGTTTACACCTGCTGAGTAACCCACCTAAGACACTAATAGCGGGCAGCAAAACTACCCCAGTTACCCACATACACGTCTGAATATCCCTGTGTTTGCCCCAACCCGTTACGGGCCTAGAATCTAACGTAGCAGGAAACTTCAGCTCTGTCTGTCTAGGAATCTGCTTGCCGGGGCCAACTCTAAAAACTGTTCCCTTGCTTTACCGCACTAATATTATCTCAGTGTTTGCAGTATTCCCCATATGCCAAATACTGAGACAGCATTAAGCGGTAATCTGGAAAGGTTTTAAAGGTGACTCTCTCTCTCTCTCCATATATGTATATATACGGAGAGAGAGAGAGAGAATCTACTGAATTTAGGCTTAAGGATCAGGCATGAAATTCAGGCCGCATTGGACAAATTGGGAGTTTTCCCCTTGGCCTCAGCTGAGCCAAGATTTCACCCCAAGAAGTTGGTGGGTTTGCGTTGTTTTTGTTTTAAGCCCACCAAAATTGCAACTTCATATCTTCGGAGCAGGAGAATTTGTGAATTCCAGTTATAGGGCTCGAGTCTTTGCTTGCCCAGCCTGGTGTGACTTGATGAACTTGCTCCTGGTGTAATTCCATTGAGCAAGGGGGAAGAGTCGGGTCTAGGATGTAAAAGCTAGTCACACAGCTCGACTGAGCATGAATTACACAGTAACGTGAAACGCATTTTACATGTCTTTACAAAAGCAATAAGAGTTCCCATCACAGCGGGAGATCTCACCTTTCTTCTCTCCAGCTAAGCATCTTCATAAAAATAGTAACAGCAAGGATTTCAGCAAATCTTCACTTCCTTTTCAGTGATGGCCCATTTCTTTCCTTTTTCTCCTCTGGACTTTATGCTTTTAGAGCTTCGTATTCATTCTGTGACTTTCATCAGCATGGGCCAAACCTCCAAACAGCTTTCATTTTGGTGCATGTAAAGCTGCACTGGCATAGAACTATTTGCACTCAATCCATATGTGCAAGTGTGTTTTCTGCATGTTAATTCTATCAGGTGTTCATTCAAGCGAACAACGCAACACATGAAAATGACTTGCATGGTAACTTTCCATTGTCTGTGATAGGCATAGGTTGAGGGCCACAGAGATGCCATCTTATTTGTCCCAGTCCAGTTGGAGATAAGCATAGGAATGCCCAGGTTCCAGGTATCAGCTTGCCATCAAAATATCTAAGCAAGTAACTCCTCTTAGTAAAAACCATATAGGAAAGGGCTAATATCACATCTATTGTGGAGGCATCGGCTGGGTGATGGTATGTGTATTGATATTAAGCATCCCGCGGTTATCTACCACACTTATTCTGGATACATTCAGATAGTGAAATAATCATTGAAACGTTGGGTATATGCATGTGGTGGAATCCATATTCACTCTGACCCTGATACAGCAAAGCACATGCCTAACTTTAAGCAGGTGAGTTTTTGCTTGCTGGCTTGTTTTCAGTTTGCAAAGGCTATGTGGGAAGTGTTTTGTGAGAGGAGCATAGCCTTTGATCTCAGTGGAGCTCATATTAAGGGGTGGGGCTTATAAAGGCAGCCAAGTGGCACAGAAGCAAGCAAATAGAGCTGAAAGCAGAGGCGTTTGAGTGGAAATTTGTAAGAGGAGTTTGGAGGAAGGAGTGGGTGGTGGTGGTGGTGTGTATGTGTGTGTGTTTCTTGACAGGAGCTTAGGAGGGAAGGCTATGATCGCTACAGAGACAGCAGTGGTAGTGACCCATGGAGACAATGAAGACCCAAGAAGAGACAATGAAGATGACAGATGTGGAAGCTGCAGGATGTACATGATCCTGGAGCGGGCACCTGAAAGGTGCTTCATTTATATCAAGTGCCACCAGATAGATCTGATGGAAGAGAAGATCCACGTTTTGGAGATGCAAGTGAAAACAATGGTTGAGTTTTGAAGGAGATTCAAGCAGATGGTGGAGGGAAGGTGAGAGGAGGCTGAAGGGAAAACTTGAGACTTGCAGATGCAAGCTGGACTGGAGAACTGTAAGGGTAGATTGCTGGATGAGGAAAGTGGCCAGTGGAAGCATGTGACTATGAGAACCAGGCAGAGGAAAAGACGGGCTAGTGAAGCAGAAATAGAACTGAGGAACTGGTTTGCTGAGTTGGAAAATAAAGAAGGGGCACAGCGGGCAGTAACAGAAAATGGGAGAACAAGGAAGAAGAGTAGAGCGACTAGTCCTACAAGAAGAGGGAAAAGTCAATGGAAATAGCCAGAGTTCGCAGCTCCAGGAGGACCAAGGATGACTCACAGAAGATTGCAAATTGGAACAAAAGACAAAAGGACTTGCAGTCCGAAAGAACAGAAGGAGGAATGCTGGGGAATTGCACCAATGCCAGGAAGAGGCAGGTCTACACGACTGGGGGCATCCTACTAAGAACGGACAGGCCTGCCACCAGAGCTGATCTGGAAAACAGAAGGGTGTGCTGTCCTCTGGGAGCTAAGATATGGGATGTGGACCTAAGGCAGAAGAGGATCTAATGGGAGCAAGAAAGAATCCACTGAATATCCTTCATGTGGGAATAAATGACACTGCTAGATTCTCATTAGAATGCATCAAGGGGGAGACTATGCCAGGCTTGGGAAGATGCTTAAAGAAATGGAGGCTGTGATGTGATGTGGCTGTGAAAATGGCTAATGCAATCCTAGGATGCATCAGGCGAGTTTTTTCCAGTAGAGACAGAGAATGTTAGTACCATTACACAAGGCGCTGGTGAGACCTCATCTGGAATACTGTGTGCAATTCTGGTCTTCCATGTCTACGATGAACTCAGACTGAATCAGGTGCAGAGTAGGGCTTCTAGGATGCGTAGAGGAATGGGGAACCTATCTTATGTGAGGAGACTTAAGGAGCTTGGGTTGCTTAGCCTACCCAAACAAAGGCTGAGGGGGGATATGATTGCTCTCTATAAATACATCAGACAGATAAACACCAGGGAGGGAGAGAAATTATTTAAGTTAAGAGTCAAAGTTGGCTCAAGAACAAATGAATATAAACTGGCCATCAACAATCTTAGGCTTGAAATTAGAGAAAGGTTTCTAACCAGTAGAGGAGTGAAGTTCTGGAATAGCTCCCCAAGCAGAGCAGTGGGGGCAAAAAACAGACCTGGTTTCAAGACTGAGCTTGATACATTTATGGAGGGGGTGTTATGATGAGATTGCCTCGAAAGGCATGTGGCCCATCTGCAACTGCTAGTAGCAGATATCTCCAGCGGCCAAAGATGGAACACTAGATGGGGAGGGACTACAGAGAAATCTTTCCCAAGTGTCTGGCTGGTGGATTTTTCTGATGTGCTCAGGGTTGGGAAGGAATTTTCCCACAGGTCATATTGGCAGAGACCCTTGGAAGTTTTCGCCTTCCTCTGCAGCATGGGGACGGGGTTACTTGCTGGTTTAAAGTAGAGTAAATGGTGGATTCTCCATAGCTTGAAGTCTTTAAATCATGATTTGAGGACTTCAGTAACTCAGCCAGAGGTTCTGGATCTATTACAGGAGTGGATGGGCAAGGTACTGTGGCCTGTGAAGTGCAGGAGGTCAGACTAGATGATCACAATGGTCCCTTCTGGCCTTAAAATCTGTGATTCTATGAGTAGTCCCATCAAAGTCATATGATTAAAGTTAGGAAAGTTAAAGGTATTTAAGCGCCCATATCTCATTTTCAAAAAGGGATTTAGGCTCTTAGGAGTAACAGTCCCATTGACAGTTCATGGAAATTAGAATCCTAAGTGCCTAAATCACTGTTGAAAATGAGATCTAGGCTCCTGAATCAGTTAGGCACTGCAATGCTGATCAAAGCAATGCCTACAGGCCTACAAATGGAAATGCTTTTCTAGATCAGGGCTTATGCATACAAGGCTCCAAGCCCCACACAGCTGATAATTCACCATACTGGCGTAGATCCTAATTCATTCAGGTGCTTAACCACAAAGGTTAACACATAGGCCTAACTTAAGTACAGGAGTAGTCCTTTTGGAATCGGAGCCTTAGGTGTTTTCTAACCATCACAATATCAAATTTTTTTTACCATAAAGTTTCAAATATTGTGGCTGTGTCATGGAATTAGATATAGTCCCCTGGAATCTTTTATGTGTATTTGTTTCTGTCTCTGCCTTTCCCGTAGCCAAGGAGACAGTGTGGTACCAACCGTGGGTTTAACAAATATAAAGGTGCTGATGTAAGGCAAACTGCAACAGGGCTCATTCTTTCTTCCCATCACTGGATGGATTAATACTTCCATCAGATTTTGACAGCGTTAGAAACAGCAAAGCCATCACTCTTTTGTGAATGCATCTCAGAGGCAGATCCTGAGAGGCCGCGAAAAGGCTGTACCTTTACTTTGGAACCAGGTGTTGTGGCTGAAATTAATGGCAGTGGAATCCAGGCAGTGTCTATGAGATGAAGTCATTAATCACCAATGGACAAGTCTTCTGGGATTTCATAGAATGGCACAACCGTAATTCATTCAGTTCTCTGACCCACGTGGGTCCAGAGTGAAAGAAATTTGAAGTTTCTAATAGTCCAATTTCCAGTGGAATTTCTCCCGAGTCTGAAGGTAAAGTCCCTTCTTTGACATGTGTCCTATTTTTTATGGGCATGAATAATGCTTGCTGACTCTGTTTCTCGTACTCTGAACAAGTTTAACAGTGCTGCTGAATGAGAAATAAAAGATGTATATGTTCAGAAAGCATTTTACCAAATGGTTTCTTTTATTGAGCAGTAAGGTGAGGGAACATGATTCTTTGGAGTGAAACAAGATACTAAAAACAGCGTGGGCAAGTGATGAGGTAACTGAGGCAAATTGGGGGCATTGCTTCCAGCAAATGTCCTGACGTTCCCACTCTGATCCAGGTCTTCTTCTGAGCCCCTTGGAGACTGGACCCAAATTCATGTGAGATCTAACTTTCCCAAGAGATTTCCGGTGCTTCCAGATCTCTGCCCAACTAGAAATAAGCCAAGAAGAGCCGTGCAAGTGCCAGTTGAAGTCAAACCCAGGTTGTGCTGAAAATTAAACCTCTAATGGAGTCTGGGTTTGGTTCAAGTTCTGGGTGAAGATATAGGGTGGTGCTCCTTCTGGACTAGACTGCAGGTTAACACTTCCCCAGCAGGAGCATTGGAAGGTATCCCTTGGGACTATGGGTCGACCAATAGCATGTGGCTGCACCTTGCTGTGTGTGCATGGGAGCTGTCACAAATTAGAGCAGTGTTTGGCTTCTGCCATTTACATCAGTGGTCATTTGTCCCCCAGGGCACCCACAGAATCCCAGGAGTGGAAAGGGGACTTGAGGTCCCCTTTGCCTACCCTCCTCCTGGAGGTCTCTACCATGACATTTAAGAAAGCTAGTGCTTATACGAACATGTATGTGCTCTGAACCTCTGCAGAAGGCACACACCCGCTGTGCCACCCCATCAGAGGGCAGCGGGTCCATGGCACATCTACCTCTCTACCCTTCCCTGCCACCAGGGGGCAGTTCCAGTGCTTGGGGAAGTGCAGCCACTTAAATGTGAGTAGCTTCTGCCGCAGCTAAATTCTGGCCCTTCACTCAACCATTTCATCTCTCCCTCATGTCAGAGCAGAGTCGTCCTTTTTATCGTCAGGACCAGGGTGCAGTGCAGGGCCGTGCAGGCTGTTGGTCCCACAGGGTCAGGAATCGGGTTGTCATGCATTCGTACATCTCCCTGCTGGAGGCTTTAGGGATTGCGGCAAACAGTGAATAACAATAACACCGTGAGAATGTCCATGGCCACCCAGGATGAACCCGGAATCCGCTTTGAGGAATAACCTGTAAAATACAGTTCAGGTCTCTCTTTCTCCCTCTTCCAAAGTAGCAGAGTTTATGAGCTTTCTGCAGTTCCCACTGTGGGGCAATCCTGGAACCCATTAGCAGTTATGGTTTGAGGTCTGGAACCCGCACGGGAATGGACTATGTTATGAGAGTCTGGAAAGACTGTGAGGATTACTTCCAGGAACTGTTTGTCTGGATGGGGACGCCAGCACGGACTAAGGAATCTCCTGCCTCAGATATGCAAATTAGTGAAATTACAAATGGATCCCAAAGTTCCCAAAAGAGAAGTACTCTGCTAAAGGAGAGGATTCTGCCATCCTCACTACTGCCCAAAATAGTCACATGTGCCTAGCTCGTGTAGCCAGCATAGATCCATCGAAGTCAACAGAGCTAGGGTGATTTACACCAGCTGTGTACCTGGCTTGTGACATACAGGACTATAACCCAATATAACTGTACTGTGCAGGACACTTCCGCCAAACTGTATTGCAGCTGCCTGCACAGAACGATAGAATACAAGTAGAGGTTCAAAGGGAGGGAGTGAAAGGAGATTGGAGTGCAGAGGTAGCATCAAGGGAGGAATGATGCATTTGCAGCTGAGATGTGAAATTTGCCATGACAGAGGCCCCCGGGCACTGTGTGCCAAGTGATGGGAGCTGTGAAGAAGACGCTGTGGAAGGATTATGGGACGGGGCAGTGGGCAAGCCTGGGGCGGATGAGCAAACCGAGCAGGGAGGGGGGCAGAGGAAGACAAGGTCTGTGGGGTAGGCCCAAGCGAGTCTAAGGGGCAACATGTAGCAGAAGGTCCAGAGGTTGGCTGCTGAAACATTTCTTTTCCTAGCACTCTCTGAGGATAGCAGGGCTGCTCTGGGTCACTTCCGGCTGACAGAGAGGTGCCGTCTGTTGTGTATAAACTGCAGGACAGGAATAGAAGAACGCAGGGTCAGGCAACGGCATCCGATCTCTTTTCGTAATGCAACTTGGGTCCTTGAGACAAAGACAAAGCAAGAGCAAGTTCTGTTCTCGTAACGTTATTGTCCTCCCTGAATTTAGACCTGTCACAGTCTTCAACACCTCAGCTGGGTAAGCCTGGGCGCTTTATTCCAAGGACTGTAGCCGTCTCTCCTTCAGTCATTTGCTAAGCCCAAGGAGCCTGCAGTTAAATATGCCACTTGCGATTAGAGGACTAGATGGAGCTTTTTCCCGGTGACACTCCCGCAGCTCATTGTTTTTCCTTTCCTGTCAGTGAGGCGCTGGTTCCCCTCCAGAGGCAGAAGCAACAGAAACATGAATCCCTGAAATACCTTGTCTGGGGAGGCTGCCCTAACTAGGGCAGACTGACCATACAAAGCCTTTGGGCAAAGCGTGGGCCTGCTCCAACTGATTAGCTTTCCTAGCGTGATGATCTGCATAATATGCCCCACAATGCTTTGCAGTAGCCTTTTGCTTCCAATGCCTTTTTTCCTCAAGTGAGTATGCTTCTGAATCTGACATTTCAAGCTTCTTTCATTTACAACATCTACCTTGCAGAAAGAATCCCCTCAGAGTTGGCAGTGAAGTTGCTAGAAACTCACTAAATCTGTTTAGCTCGGAAGTACCTAGTGCTTAAGAATCCATTTCTCCTTGTGCCAGGAAAAACTAAGCAACACCAAGCATGTAATAGGTTCAAGAGGGCCCTGTGGACTTTCAGCGTGCTTTTGAAAGAGCTTTGGTTTTGTTGGTTAATTATTTTTGCTTTATCACTGGGAAAAAACCCTCTATATTTTTAAAAGTTGTGCGAACAGTTCTTACAAAAGAAATACCCTAGTGGTTGAAGTCTTGATGACAGAGCAATAAAAATGCAGAACAGCTGCAGATATAGATTTCAACATTCAGGAGGAAAACATGCATCAACACAGCCTGCAGAGACTAATTGTACTGCTCCTGCTGGGTTCAAAGCCTGCACAGTGGCTACCTCCCCATCTTCCAGTGCTGACGACCTGCACAACCAGACTTGTAGCTATTTGTCTCGGTTCTTGTATGGCGTCCATCACCGTAGTATCTGAGCATCTCCTAAGAAATAGCAATGACACTGTCTCCATCTCTTCCTTCTGAGCCAGTAGGAGCGGTGGGGCACATGGGGCTGGATTGCCACGGCCCTTACTGGGCAGAGCAGGATGATAAGAGGGAGTAACCACCTTTCCTACACCATTTACTCCTCTGCTCATCCCTGGTCAGATTATGACTCTAGCTGAGGGGGGCGGGCAGGAGACATAGGACCATTACTCCCCACTGCAAGCAAGTGGTAGAGGTGAGTTGAGGGACAGGGAAGATCCCTGGCTCTGCCCCTTACTCACCAGCCTGAGTAGGTGGATGGGAACCCAACAGGGAGCCAGCTGCTGCATGAAAAGGGGATGGAGCGCAAGTAGGGAGCAGAGGAGGAATCGCCACTGAGTCACTGTAGGATCTCCAGCTCCGGGCAGACTGTGGCATTACATTCTAGTTCCTCGTTACTGGCTGGGAGTTTTCCTTGGTTTTGTGGTGGGAGGATGCTTCTTCTGGAGCTGAAGAGATGAATGGGGCAAGGTTAGAGATCTTTCCAATCTCTTCTACCCATTTCGGCATATAAACTCCATAACAGCCTGGACATCTTGTGTATCTTGAGTGCTAGGGATCAGAAGGCAGCATATACCAACACTTGACACATTATAGTATCCAAAATATCCAATTTCCCCCCATACATACAGCAGGAAACATCTCAGATAGCTCATGTGCATAGACTGCAGCCTATCAAGCTAAGCTGACCAATGTTGTCTCATTCTTTCCTTGCAGTCCCCCTCAATCTGTCTGTGTCCATCTGTTGTCGCTCGTCTTTCACTTAGATTATAGGATTCTTGGGGCATGGGCCATCTTTTAGTTCTGTTCGTACAGTGCCTAGCACAACGGGGTCATGGCCTGTGACTGGGGCTCCTAGCTGCTGTGGAAATACTACGACTAATGATTATTATTATCAGCGTTAGAGTGGAGACCACCATAAGCAATTCTGAATTTGTTTGCTGCCTTGTTTCCTATTGAGATATCTAACGTTAGGTGGGCTCTTTAATGGCTCAGTCCAGGAAAACCATTAAGCATGTGCGTAACTATAAGCATGCAAGTAGTTGTGAAGATTTCTCAGGGTGCCCAGAATGGTAAGTCACCATGTTACCCACCTGCCTAGTGAGAGAGATTTGCTGGTGTTATATTGCATGATGGCTTCTACCACCCCATCCATGGGGTCCTTGTTGTGTGGCTGCAGTCTCAGAGTCTAGAGTCCTCTAGCCAGCCCAGCAAATGCCACAGGACTCTGCCAGTCCAAACTTTGCCTTGCAGATTAACCCTTGGTGCTCTTCAGATCCCAACCCGCCTGGAAGAGAGGTCCTATGCAGCACCCAGCCCATCACTGGATGCCCACAGCAATACCAAGTCCGCTGGCTCCATATAGATGGAATCCACACCAGCCTGATGGCTTAGCTGAGGATGCCCACCTCCCTTTAGTATAACAGCACAGAGATGAATTTATAAGAAAACAAGACTGTTGATTAAGAAAGAACAGCGATTTAAGTGCTACTCGGCGGAAAGAATAGAAACAGAAAATGGTTACAAGGAAAACAAAAAGAAAAGGAGGACTTGTGGCACCTTAGAGACTAACCAATTTATTTGAGCATAAGCTTTCGTGAGCTACAGCTCACTTCATCGGATGCATGAAAACAAAAGAATATCATGCTTGTGAGAGTCTACATGCCTCCTTTGCAGGCTCCAAGCTTTGTCTACGGCAGTTTTCACACCTACAGCTACTTTTCAACGTCACCTACCCACATAGTTGGGGGTCCAGCATTCCTGGGTGCAAAGAGCGCTGGGCTCTCTCTTTCTTCAGTGATGTAAAATGCCCTTTTGCTTCTCTTTCAAATTCCCCAAAGTTCCTTGCCTTTGGCTGAAGAGTCAGGATGCCCCCCTGTGGGTCAGACTGTGGTGTCCTCCAGCGTGCCGAAGCCAAGCTGTTTCATCAACTTCCTGATAACTTGTCTCTGGCATTCCCATGCCCTCATTCCCATTAGAAACACAGGAAGATCACTCCTTTGTCTAGGACAAACTTGTTTATCAAGTCTGCGCCCAAAACATATTTTGGGAACATATTTCCAGTGCACGTACATAACTCTTTGCACACCATCCATCCATCAGGCAGTGATATTCACTGGTGTGTCACACAGGACTCTATTTACAGAATAATATGATGACTGTCATGTGTCAGATGTAGCGAGTGTGTCGGGCCCAGTAGGAGTTCAGAGAACACTGGGCTATCTGCAAGTTGACACTGAGCGGCTTCTGTTGTCACATTGATTCCAAAGGCACCATTCATATGGTTAACGTTAGAATTATGCTTAAGTGCTTTGCTTGATGGGGTCAGAGGGCTCAGCACCTTGCGTGGCCGTGCCCTAAGCCAGCAGACAAGGGCATAACCAGATCCAAAGGCTGGAAACTGAAATTAGAAATATTTAAATTGGAAATAAAACATAACTTTTTTTAACAGAGAGGGTAATTTAACCACTGGAACAGCTCCCCAAGGGGAAGCATGAATCCATCATCGCTTGGACTTGATAAATCTAGAGCAGCTGCCTTTCTAAAAGAGCACTCCAGTTCAACCACAAGTTACTGGAGTAGATGATGAATCACCAGGAGAAATTATCCAGCCTGTGTCACACAGGAGGCCACACTAGATTATCACAAGGGTCCCTTCTTACCTTGAAAGCCCTGACTCTATAGTAATAGCAATGTGTTATTATTGTCAGCCGCGAACGCCTTGTCACGGTTCTCTACACTGCAAATGTGATGGGGTACTGGTTCCTGCCACGTTTTGCATCCTGGGGCCCTTGACGTCCCATACACATTCCCCAACAGCTGCCATCTTAACCTTGCTCCTTAGCCAAAGGGCATGCTTCCCATATGGTCTGGAGGGGTTTAAAGCTTCCTTTGATTCCTGAAAATGTTCCCATAGAGGCTAGGAGGGAAAAACAGAAAAGAAAAAAGTGAATAATTAGAAGAAAACACATTTGAAAAATCCCTGCATGAAAGTCCCAACAGAGGACGTTAAAGGAAACAAAAAGGTGGAAACTTACAGCCAAGTGAGCAAAGACGTTGAGATTGTGATTAAGTAGGAGACTGGGAGTTTGGAAGACCTAGTTTTCTTCCCATTTTAGGTATGTACTTGTTTTGCAACTTCATGCAATTCACTTAGTTTCTTGGTTCCTCAATTTCCTTGTCTGTACGTGAGATATAATCAAACCTAACCTCGCCTGAGTGTTGTGAGGCTGAATGTATCTGAGATCCTGACGTGGAAGGTGTAGTTCTGAACAGCTACAAACTATCATCATGGATTATAGTTTGCCAATAAAGACAACTATCTCTAACCAGATCATGCTAAAGAGGTCATCTCCCCTCCAGAGCTACTAAATTGAACTCTTTAGATCTATGTGTGCGATTGTAATGGGAAGACTTATGTGTTCCAATGACCCTGCGAGCTATGCTGGCAGGAGCTTTAGCTGCTCCAAGGGCTGGTCAAAGGGTAGCGACCAGACCAAAAGCAGTCCAGTGGGCTTCCAGGATGGGGGTTTAGCATTGAGTTACAGAACCACAAGGGAGCCATGCAGGCAAGCAGCCTGACAGATAGTGCTGGTGAAGCCTTGTTCGAGTCTTCAGCAAAGTCTGATGCTGTGGGAGGGATTCAGAGTAAATGAGTGAGTTGGTGAGAGGAGGAAAATACATATTCCAGGCCAGGGCTTTATGACCTCTGAAAACATCACCCCGTTGGGTGAAGTCTTTGCTGTAGTTGTGTCATATCGCTATCGTGACTGTCTTCAGTTTTTCAAACTGCAAGTGAATAGTGATTTCTGACTCTTCCGTCGCATGGAAAGACATAGCAGACGGCACATGCCCTGCAATGGTATTTGTGACTGCGTTTATTCCATTTCTGTGAATGTTCATAGGAGTGGATTTTTCTTTGCATTCATGTTTACTGAGGGTTTGGTCCTGACCCCACTTGACTTGAATCATGCAGAATCAAGCCCTGAAAGAGGAAGTGTTGTCAACAGATGTGTAATTTTCAGTGAATAGAGTCCAGCTTGTAAGAGTATTTGCTCTTGTATCCGTGCCAGAAATATCCACATGGCTACTGTGGAAGCAGAAAGAGAGAAAAAGGAGGATCTGGGGGTAGATGTCTTAGTCAATTTAAGAACAGGGTGAAAGGAAACCCTAACCCTAAGCCTTACCCTAACAACGCGAGAGTTGTAAGAGATGCTGTTTTCCACTTGCTTTTAGTTTTTAAGGATGGAATGCTGACTTAAGCAGAAACCTTGAGATAAGGTAGCATCTGGAGGGAATTTGCATAAACAAAGGATAACCGTTAGCTGTTGATGTATGTAACAGGAAAGTATAAATACTCGTCTTACACTGCTTGTAGGGGGAAGATCTGCCTCAGGTCAGGGGACCCCCTGTCCAACCGCAGTCTTCCCTTGCAATTGCTCATAATAAACTGTCTCTGACTTGTTGCTAACAAACGCAGAGTGAGGACTTGTTTTCTTCCACGCTACCTTGAAAGCTCTTTCTGGGTAGAGTCGTTCACACAGGGAGCAGAGACAAGTGCCATGTGCTTTAGCTGATCAATCACAACTAGAATTACAGATAGCAAGTACCTGAAGCGGTAGTGGCTGTGAACAATTTAAGACACAAAGAATCCTTAGGATGAAATCACTCACGGAGTAACTTTCAGCAACAAAATATTCTTACAAGCTGGACTCTATTCATGGAAAATTTGCAAACAGAAAATGGAGAACTGTTGCAATATTTGTTCGACGCAGATAGTGCATTCTGTGCTAATTTACAATAAGGACATGTCATTCTTATACTCCGCTTTACTGCAATCTGTTGTAAATGCTGGGGAGGAAGGGGATTAATTAATCCCCAAGCATTGTCAGAATGCTGAGTTACAAGTTAAACGGTTGTTGTGACTTGCCAAGTGTTCTGATAGAGTTGTTCAGATGGCATGTGTGTGATGGGGTCTACAGGGCTGGGAGTGGAGCGATACTGGGCTAGAGACACCCCACCACCACCCCCTTCCACAGCTGCAGGGTATGTTCCCAAGGGAGGAGGCGTTTCAAAGGACACTGGTAGCCCAGGAGATGGGGGAATGAGCGGCTCATGGTGCCTGGAAATAAGGCTGATGATGAGAACTGAGCAAGGAGTAGCAGCAGCTGTGTGAAGGCTACTCGAGCTTTGTATCTCCACTCCCACTTTGGGAATTGAAAGCACTTAGAGAGAATGATTCAACAGGACATTAAGAGACTGATATATATATAGAGAGAGAGAGCGTGCTAAGCCAATGACCAGGCCCCAAACTGAGGCGCTTCCAAACTGATAAGTAATCCAGGGAGAACATAATTTGAGGTGGCTCAGTAACTGGGCTGGACGCTTTGATAAGCCCCTAGGGCCCTGGGTCAGGAGCTGGTGGAGTAGGTGGGCCTGTGCCCCCTACCTTGCCCTTTCCCACTCTTCTGTAGTCACCGAACCTCTGGGGAAGCAATTGGAGCATGTGGGGAGTGTCTGAGCCAGGGCCTCCTCTGGATGACCTCAGAAACCAAGTCTGCACCCTAACCATTAGACAACTGGTCATTGGCCCTTCCTGCTGCAGTCAGCTAACAAGGAGCATCTGAGATCATCCTGCGTAATGTGTATATTTTTATACCCATGTCTAGGAGTACACATGGAGCCATATTTCTACTTGTAGTGGACTAAGACAGAATCATTATTCACAGGACTATGAGGAAGCTTTTAAATATGTTTTTCCTTTTAAATGTCACTAGATGCTGCTGTTTGTTCAAAGCATCCGGAGAATACCCAGCTGCTGTGGAAAGGAGGCAATAACAACATCCAGCCACCTCATTCCTTACCATGAAACCAGTCCAGCGCCTGTTGAAGTCAGTGCCCAAACTCCCCTTGACTTCAGTGCATGGTGCACGACAAGATGTCACATTTCCCAGCGCGCTGGAACTCAGACCTGTCAACAGACACACCAAAAAAGTGTGAAAAAATTCCACCATAGACGCGTGTATTTGTCCTCCACAACGGCACGTTCCTTTTGAGCTGCGCTTCTTGGTGGGGTTTTAGGCTGTTTTTCTTATCTGCGTCTCTCACGCTTGGTTCAAGATTCAATCCGTTTGAAATAGAAAATATCATTTCCTGGGGCTGGGGGAGACTTTTTTTTTTTGCACGTTCTGGCCTCTCGATCAATGACACGTACAAACAGGAAAGAACAAGGGAAATACACTACCGGGGTCTAATCTCTTTGCCCGGGTGATTAACATTCTCATTCACTTTCAAAGCCATAATAAAGCTGTACACGAGCAGCCCATTTAGGAAAAAAAAAAAAAGAAAGAAAGACTAATGTGACCAGATGGTTTTTCGGGAGCTTTTAAACATGAGTCAGGCTGCATATTGTGTAGGGACAAATAGAGCAGCAGAGTTATGCCTACTGGAGCATACATTTGTGCACGTAACTCAAAGACGGGCCCTTTGAAGCTGTTCGCATGGGAAATTCTCTGCAGAGTGACCCCTTCAGGCACTGATCAGGAGAGTACGCACAAATATATGAAAGGGAGTGGGATTCAGGTGGGGCAACGTGAGGTATCATCAACGCCCTTCCTAATTCTGATCCAGCCTATCACCGGCTTCTGGCTCTTATAGCACAGTCTCCTCTGCTCTGCCAATGCTAACTGCTTTGGTTGCTGTGCCTTGGCGCCGCCCAGTCCCTGCCTTTACGACCCACCTGGGTTTTTGCCAGGTGGGGGGTGGGAGGAGGAAAGAAGCAGCCGCTATGCGGAGCCTGCTTCCCTTCCCACCCTGAGACCCATGGTATGGGTACTCCCCCCCACCAGAGTCCCCCTTACTCCCTTGCAAGGCCAGTGACAGTCCGGGCCACTCTTTGTAAGTGATCTGGTTCAGAACCAGAACAAATGATCCATGGAGAAGAAACCTCTGACTGCAAGACCTTTCATGTCGGTTTGAGCATTGGCCTGCTAAACCCAGGGTTGTGAGTTCAATCCTTGAGGGGGCCATTTAGGGATCTGGGGGAAAAAATGGGGATTGGTCCTGCTTTGAGCAGGGCGTTGGACTAGATGACCTCCTGAGGTCCCTTCCAACCCTGATATTCTATGATTCTATGTCTTTGCAAAGCAGCCTAATTACTCAGCACCATCACCAATAATAGCGGTAATTAATAACGGCTCAGGATTAGGGATGGGAAAAAGAAAGGTTCTGCCCTTGAGCCTAGGAATTGTAGTATTAGTCCTGTGAAGAGACAGCGAGTAGTGAGATGAATTCTGATGCATCTAAGAGAAGACCACAGTAACTGAAAGCTACGACTCAAACAGACTCACCAGACTATGATTTCATTTCTGAAAATTCAGAAAATAATTCCTGTCAACACTGCTACTGCCTTGAATATATGCTGTCAACTGGTCTACAGGCACAGTGGGTCATTTGTGACATGCAGTGCTGGATTTCTGATGCAGTTTGATGCATGGAATACACACCATGCAGCAGTGTCAAGAAATAGATTTCTATCTGAAAAGGGAAGGAGGAAGACCCAATAACTTTGGGGAAAGCAGATAATTTGCTGCTTCCTGCAAGTTGGAATAAGAAAGAATCTTTCTTCCCTAGTCTTTACTAGTCCACTTTCAGTGCACCACACTGATACGATACGTTGTTGATTGGTCTTGCTGCGGCATCTAGGAGCCCTAGTCCTAGATCAGGGCCCCATTGTGCTAGGTGCTGTATAAAAGACGGTCCCTTCCCCAGAGAGCTGCCAATCTTAGTATAGGATGGGAGATAACAGATGGGTACAGGCAGAGGGGGGGCCACAGGGAAACAGTATTGGTCAGCATGGTAGGCTGTGGTCTGAACACACCAGGAGCCTAAATGTGATCAAGCTTTCTGTAGGCTTCACCGTGCAGGGGAGTTCTAGGGAAGCAGCTTTGCGGATGTTCACAGGGAACTCTTCCCCGGCACGAAGGGCATCCTGGGAGAAAAACATAAAGGTGCTTGTTTGAAAATGTAACAAATGGCTGATGGGGGTTGGAATCCTGGGCCGCACAAAGGTGGGGGTCAACCTTGAAATAGTGTAAGGTGGGACCCAGTCCTGAAGGGCCTTGGAACATGAAGGCAAATAACTTATGTTTGCTATTTGCGTCCGTGTTGGCTTAACTTCACATTTCATAAGGATGTAACTAAAATATATATTTATGGTCAGATTTCCTGCTTCTAACGTGTCATTGGCTGGATCGGCACAACGTTTACATGGTTATACAGCCCAATCTGGGTATACCATTATGCACTGGCAGCCAGAGAAGTAGATTTATAGGTATGGGGTAGTTTTGAAAATGTGGCCCTAAAAGTCCATATTTAAACAAATAACTTCATCTGTGCCCAAAGTAATCATACATTTCAAGCCTTTCATGAGACTCTTAAGCTGGTTCTTTAAGCAAAGCACTCAAGCATGTGCTTCAGTGGGAATTAAAAATGTTCTTACAAAGCCCATGTTTAAGAGTTGTACTGAATCTGGGGCTTAATTCACGTTGAACCCCACCTACCCTACAGCATAAAGAAGAGAACCCACATAAGGAAATATCCTGGTGATTTTTAATTGCTGTACACAACTATAAACCCTGATTTCTGCATCTCCTCAGGACCACAGGCTACTGGGTACACATCAGACCTGTCCTCCGTTCTCTACACTGGTGTCCCGTAGAATGTTGAGTCAAGTTGACTTTATCTTCTAGGTGCTCAATGGCCTACACCCAGGATATGTAAAAGACTGTCTAAACCTCCAGGATGTAGCCCCTTAGGCCCAATGGAACTCTCAACAAGACGAGTAAAACTCATCTGTGTGGAAGACAGAGCTGTTTTGAAGGCCGATCTGAGCCCATGGAATGAACTCCTCCAGGAACTAAGAACCGCCACAGACCTCACCACTTCCCACTACAAGTTCAAGGTGCATTTCTTTGACCTTCTCTTGTCTAACAAAGGAACACATGTATTTAAAAAACCCCACCACCACCTGGCAAAACAAGATACTCCACTCCACAGGCTGCTCCTCACTGGGGAGAGGATGAGAGAACACACGACAGATGTTAATCGCATTGCTTAATGCACAACTGGAAGGTGCTTAGGTCCTGCAGTGATGAGCTTAATATAAGAAGGCTCTAGAATGGGATAGAAGGAGAGTAGTTTTCACAAGCCATTTGTCAACGTCTCCATTTCCAGCCAGCATTGCAGGGCTTTTGCATGGCATATTTTAAACTGAGCTGCTAAGTAATCATAATAAAAGCAAAGAAAAACCAGTCCTCCCCCATCCTTTTCAGCTGTAACCAGAGATTGCTCCTGTTCTTCTGTTTATTGCCAAGACAAAATTAGAAAAATATCTTCGCAACTTTTTTTGAAAAATTGAATAGAGACCTCCCCAGTAATTAAGTCTAGCTGGTACATGCATTTTAAAGTGATTGATACAGGCCAGCCAGGAAAAAAACAACTAATCTCCAGTGATCCAAATCCTTAATTATAAATTGACAGTTTTTAAGTACAACCACTGTGTGTGAGAATCCCCTGATAGTGGCTCCGAAAAGAACTCCCCTGCATAAGATTTACCATTTTTTCACAGTCAATAATCTTGTAACTAAAGTGCCCAGATCTTTTACTTCTGTCTAAGGAGAAGAAAGATGGGCTCCTACTTGAACCACTGGGCCTGGGATTGAAGAGATCTGGGTCCAGCTCCTGGCCGTGTGTGTGTGTGCGCACGAGAAAGAGAGAGAGAGACTCAGGGTTGTGTGTTTGAGACTCAGGGTTGTGTGTTTGAGTCCCTCTCTGTGCCTGATCCACAGAGACTAGGTGGCTGTTTCCATTCTCCAGCTAAGAGCCTGGCTCTTTGAGTTCAAGCTGTTCCCCAGTTCAGTCCCTGATTGTGGCTATCGCATAGGTACAGTCCTAGCATCCTGGGGCCCTGATCTTCGCTGGGACCTGTTAGTGCTACTGTATTACAAATAATAATAATAACAATTCAGCCCCCTTAGCACAATCTTGTAGAATGGCTTAACAGACCCTTACCTGGGCTAGTAGCAGTGTCTCTGAGAATGACACCCTGGCTGCTTGTATTATCTTTTCCATTACAAGATAACCTGTTCCCTAGCTGCTTGTTGGTTCCTAAGTGACTGTTCGTCATGACTACCATTGCTGATTATACTTTGCCCAGAGCACTGAGCAGCCCCTTTGCAGGCTCTTCTGCTAAGTGCGTATGCTGATGAGACAAGAAATAGTCACAAACTGTTCCTGGGCCTACTCACAACACGTGGCTCCCTGTTGCAACATGCCATCGCAAGACCCAGTCACAGCACGCAGCTGCACACCCCTCCTCCGATCAACACAGTCATCTCACCGCAACAGCAGCAGCCGCGGCTCAGCCATTCAAACACCGGGCCTCTCTTCAGTCACCAGGAAACGGGCCAGATCCTGAAAGTCCTTACTCAGGCTTCTTATGCGCCCACACGGAGGGCTGGAATAATGGCAGTCATTTCATTTAACAGCATGCAAAGCCCAGTGGCATACGGGTCACTCGGCACCCAGGCAGGAGTGCGGAGGAGGTGAAACCAGGGCAAGCCGCAGAAGGGAGTAAACCCTGAAAGTCACAACAGAGCCCAGTGTAAGGACCGCAGGATCTGGCCCGTTTAATCAATGTACTGCGTTGAATGAATGTTCTGATCAGGGGCCTGATCAGTCAATGGGAGATTCCTTGGACAGGCGTGCGGGGCTGGACATCAGTGTAAATAAACATGTTCTTCCCCAACACCCGGAGGGAAGAGTATGTGCGTGCACGCGCGCACACACACACACACACACACACACGCACACTCACACAGAGCCTCTGCTTTTTATCTGAGGCCCAGATCTTGCCGTCAGATCCACACAGGTTCGCCCATGCAAATCGAACTGCAGGATCCGGGGCCTTGAACACATGGCGAATTGTAGACAACTCAGAGGTCCCACTATAAAGTGCCTCGCAGCCTCAGCTGACAGTATATTAGAGCATGCATTCTTGCTTTGGCCGTGTATGGACAGGCAAAGTGACTCATATTCGACATTGGTGAGGCCTCATCTGGAGTACTGTGTCCAGTTTTGGGCCCCACACTACAAGAAGGACGTGGATAAATTGGAGAGAGTCCAGCGAAGGGCAACAAAAATGATTAGGGGTCTGGAACACATGACTTATGAGGAGAGGCTGAGGGAACTGGGATTGTTTAGTCTGCAGAAGAGAAGAATGAGGGGGGATTTGATAGCTACTTTCAACTACCTGAGAGGTGGTTCCAGAGAGGATGGTTCTAGACTATTCTCAGTGGTAGAAGAAGAAAGGACAAGGAGTAATGGTCTCAAGTTGCAGTGGGGGAGGTTTAGGTTGGATATTAGGAAAAACTTTTTCCTAGGAGGGTGGTGAAACACTGGAATGTGTTACCTAGGGAGGTGGTAGAATCTCCTTCCTTAGAAGTTTTTAAGGTCAGGCTTGACAAAGCCCTGGCTGGGATGATTTAACTGGGGACTGGTCCTGCTTTGAGCAGGGGGTTGGACTAGATGACCTCCTGAGGTCCCTTCCAACCCTGATATTCTATGATTCTATGATTCTATGATATATAGCCTAGAGTCTCTCCCCTTTCTCAGGCATCATATAAGAGAATATTTCTGGGAGCTGTTCCAGAGCTGCCTCCCAAGTGTGTGATCTGAATCTCTTCTATGTGGGCACATGTTGGGATATGCCTTAGGAAACTGGCTGCTCCGTATGAAGTGGGTGATTTTAGTATCTGTGTGCGAGCCTGAGGTCCAGCCCAAGTTCTCCTCCACCCTCTGCTGCCCAGAGACAAGGCTGGTTGGATTTAGTGTAGGAGCAGCTGTGTTTGAGTTTGCTTTGGGTCAGGACAGCAGAGGAGACACGTTAGGGCATTTTCTTTTTGTTCCTGATACATTCGTCCTCTTGTGAAAGCTCAGAGGAGCCTTGCAAAGCCGCAGTTAATGATTTTCATTTTAATCACAAAGGTTAACCAGAAAGGAGCTTTAATCATCACAAATAATCTCATACAGAGACTCCTGCTTTGAAAGGCACTGCACCATTAGGCAATCGCATAAACACAAAGTATGGGCTTGCTTCTGCAACCCATATGCTTGGATACTACAGCAATTTATCTATGTATTTGAAATCCACAGAAAGCTAGCCAGCCCTGGAGGAAGAAGGCATTAGTTGGAATCATATGGCTAAGCAAGGGATGTAGCTACCAGCTGCAGAAAAACAATCTAAGATTCTAAGACCAGAAGGAGCCATTATAACTAGACTGACTTCTTGCATAACACGCTGGCCATAGAGTTTCACCCATTGATTCCTGCATCAAGCCCAATAACTGTGGTTATGAAACCCATGGTAAAATTACAAGCTATCACTTTAAATTATAAGGAGTTTCCTGGACCTGCTGGTGGGCTCGGGGTGCCGAGGGAAGCTGCCATATAGGTCTTGTTGGGCACCCTGCAAAATAGCCTAGCCTGGAGCCAGCTGGGTTGAGCACTGGTCTTTTGCCTTAGGGAGCAGCCTGCTTTTGTCTCCCTCTGAATTCGGCTGTTGTGTGTCAGATTTCTGGATTCTAAGATATAAGGTTGTGTTATGTGGCAACCTTCCAGGAAGAGTATTTCTGTATGGTTTGTTTCTAATTCTGTGTATGCCATGAGCATAGCAATAATGTGTGGCTCAGCCTGGGCTCATCTTGTGGAAAGACAGCCAGCTCTGATTTCAGAACTCCAAGTGATGGCCAATGTACCATATCCCTGGGGAAGCTCTTCCATGGCAGGTTACCCACCATGTTAAACATTGGCATCATTTTCCAGCTTGAACATGGCTGACTTCAGCTGCCATCTCCTGGAACTTGTTAGGCCTTTGTCTGCAAGTTTAAAGAGCCCTCTAGTAGCAGATAGCTTTTCCTGTGTTAGTAATTGTAGACCAAGAGCAAATCATCTCTTTATCTTCTCTTCAATACACTGAATACATGTTGCATCTGATGAAGTGAGCTGTAGCTCACGAAAGCTTATGCTCAAATAAATGTGTTAGTCTCTAAGGGGCCACAAGTCCTCCTTTTCTTTTTGCGAATACATGGAGTTCCTTTAATCTCTCTCTCACCTTAAGGCATGTTCACCAGATCGCATATCATTCTTCTAGCTCTTTTTTGAACCCCTACACATTTTTCGACATCCTTTTTGAAGTGTGGACCCCAGAACTGCACACGGCATTCCAGAAGTGCTCTCACGGATGTTGTATACAGAAGTAACATCACCTTCCTATTTCTGCCCAAATATTTCTCGGCTAATACATGCAAAGATACAAAAAAAAATACGTTAGCCCTTTTCGCCACAGCATCCCACTGGGAGCTCATATCCAATTGGTTAGCCAGCATAATGACGAGGTCCTTTGCAGCGACACTGCATTCCAAGATACAGTCCCCCATCTTGTAAATGTGACCTACAGTCTTTGGTCCCAGATGCACAACCTTGCATTTGGCTGTATTAAAACACATGTTGTTTGAATGTGGTAGCTTATTAAAAGACCCAGATCGCTCTTTATCAGTGACCTGGCCTTAGTGTTATTTACTACTTACCCCAACTTTGTGTCAGCTGCAACATTTATCACTAAAGACACATTTTCTTCCAGGTCATTGATAATTTTTTCCAGTTGAAAAATGGGGTTTTGTCAAAAGTGAAACTTTTTCTGGAAAAAATGACATTTTGAATGAAATGTATTAATCGTTTTGTCAGATTTCAAAACAAATTAAATTAAATCTTTTTGTTTCATTTCTCAGGGTATATTTTGTTTCAGTTGGAGTTGTTTCATTTATTTGATGTGTCCCCCTCCCACCATCACTCACTCTTTTCCCCCACTGGCAAAAAAGGGGGAAAGGTTTACAAAAATTAAGAAAAAATGGAGAGAAATCCACTTTTCCTCACTTGTTTCCCCCTGGAAAAACTTGAAGGAAATAAGGTTTAAAATGTGAAAAAATGGGATTAAAAAAATAAAACTTCTCACGCTTTTAACCTTTTTCCCAAATGGAAAAATGTGGAAAAGCTGGAAAACAGAGAATCACTTTGTCAGTAAAAACGACAAGGAGTCCGGCGGCACCTTAGAGACTAACAGATTTATTTGAGCATAAGCTTTCATGGGTAAAAACCCCACTTCTTCAGATGCAACAGATGTTTTTGTGGATACAGACTAACACAGCTCTCCCCTGATTCTAGTTTGTCAGTGAATTTCCAAGCAAACACCTTTGGCTTCATCCCTCCGAGCTCCACCTTCCAGGGTGTATTATTCAGACACTGCCACAAATCTAACCCTACAGCGCCCATACGGCTTTGTTTACCGTTCGGTGTTTTAACTATATTCCTTCCCGAATCACTGCGTGCCATCATCCTGCATCACACCCGTGGTAGATCAATGGGAGTGCTTTTTCTGGGGTCAGCATTAGAGCCCATGACACTGGGCAGAGTGATGGATGTCGTGATTGCGCGGCCAGAGGGACAACCCTTAAACAGAGTTCTCCAGGGGGAGACGTGATTGGCCTACACACCCCACTGCGTTCAGACCAGTACAACAAAACTCCAGAGCAACGGGAAATCTTAACCTCCAAAGCAGGGTCACACTGTGAGAACTGGACAGGGAATCGCTGCAGTGAAATCACCTGACCAAAGGCTGATGCGGCTGCAGCTCACATGTAAAGAGTCCATCAGTGATATTGATCTACTGGTTTATGTTCTTGTGCAATGGAATAACCCCAGTTCTTAATCCCTGCAAGGCTTTCGAGGCTTCATGACAGCTGGGTGAAACTCCAGGGCTCAGGGTGCTGTTGCAGAGCCACTGGCAAACATCGGTTGGGATGTCTATTTGCGCATCTCAGCCATTCTGATTTTCACTGTGGGTTTGGACTCAACTAAAATGCTCACCCCAGGACTCGGCTGCACCCATAAATCACTGGGGCACGCTCACAACTCGTCCGACTGTCACCCAAACCTGGGCCTGATTCTGGGGTTTTAACAACACCCTTAAACAAGTGAATTTGGCCTGGCTTTAAATTTCATTTTGAAAATTTTCCCCATGAAATATTGCATCGTAATGCTTGACAGGGGCTATGTCATCGTTGGCTGAGATCCTTCGCTCTTGTCAATCGGCACAGTTGCATTGGAATCAAGGGAACCACACCGCTAGACACCATTACTGATTATGGCTGCCACTGTGATAATACCTACAGACCCCAAGCAGGAGTCAGAGCTCATCTTTGCGAGGCACAGTACAAATTGCACGGAGGCCCGCAGGTGATCTGTGGTTTCTGAAATGCACAACAGGTGACTAGACAGACAAAGGACAGGGTGTGAGGATGGAAGGACAAGGTAATAGTGGAAATAGATGAGCTGGCATTAGTAAGCAGGATTTGTGGACTCATGAGTTGCAGATGGTTCCAGACGTAGCCAAT
This sequence comes from Chelonia mydas, assembly GCF_015237465.2. NCBI lineage: Eukaryota > Metazoa > Chordata > Testudines > Cheloniidae > Chelonia > Chelonia mydas. Next base: position 128,428,124 of record NC_051246.2, on the reverse strand, counting down.
GGCAGGCAGTAACGGTTTGTAGGCATCATGGCAGAGGGAGACCTCAAGATGGGATATCAAAGAAGCTAAGGTTTTTGACAGGGAGCCTGGTTGGGCCACACAGGGAGGAGTTTCTTAGCCTGGGGGCTGCCCCAGCCATACAGCCCCTGACCACCCAGCAGAAGAGAGCAGGTGCGTGTCTACCGCCCGTGCCCGCAGGAAGGGGGGACCTAGGGCTAGCCTGCTGGCTCTGTAGGGGTGACCAGGAGCTCCCCCCATGGGTTCGCCTGCCCTCACCCCCACTCGGCAGCCCAGGCCCGTCAGCTTGCAGCATTCGGATGCTGCTCTTCTGACCACAGGGCTCTGGGCGATCACCCACATTGCCCACCTGTTAGGCCAGCCCTGTGCATGGGGGAAGACATGAGAGAAAGTGCAGAGTTGCCTGTGGGTAAAGCAGGCAATCAAGGCCAGCCTCCTTCATTTTCATACTAATTAATGAGCGATCACACGTCAAAGGGAGGGCGGGACTAAATGATGGCTTGACAAAGCCCTGGCTGGGATGATTTAGTTGGGAATTGGTCCTGCTTTGAGCAGGGGGTTGGACTAGATGACCCCCTGAGGTCCCTTCCAACCCTGATATTTTATGATTTTATGATGGCGTTTTCTTAAAGAAACTTGTGCTTGCCATTGTGCAGAAGAGGACGCCAATGGTGGGGACCAGAATGGCAGGCTGGTCAGATGAGCCGAGGGGCAGCCTTTGGAACTGATGTGAGGGGAACAAGGTTGGCGGGATTAGTCTATTTCTCTGGGGAGATATAATCAAAAGCACCTCATCTGGGCATGCCCATAGACCAATACAGCTACACGAGTTAGGGCTGAAACTTATAAGCTACGGGTATAGCTAAGCTGGGTCTGGGCTGTTTGCATGCACCTCTCATCTGCTAGAAGTGCTTGCAAATCACGTCACCGGTTGTGCCCACAATGAACCGCCGCTGCAGTTATTTAGGGGTGAAAAATTGCCCCCACTGATTCAGAGGCCACTCTGGGAAATCAGGCCTTTAATGTGCACCGCCATGGAACTGCTACGGAACCGTCCACCTACCAACTTCTCCAAGGACTCGCTGCAGCCAGAAATCTCACTGAAGTGATGTGGGTGGAGTTCCTCCTGATTTTCGCCAGTGGGAATCAGGCCTGGGCTCGGGGTGTTTATAACTGAGCTCCACCCTCCTGAATGCATCTGTAAACTCAGCACTATTGATCAGTCCCTAAAAATAGCAGCTTCTTCAGCTCACCATGCCCTCCTGCTCGGGGTTATCGTCAGGATGTGGCTGGTACAATGTCTAGAGGTAGTCAACTACTTGAAAATGCCCTGGCTTCTTCTATGTCCTCATGATGGGGTGTCCACCCCACATAGGACTGGAAGGGGCTAAGGTGCTCAGGCTGGCCAATTAACTCCCCAGGCTGCACCTGGTGGAGAAGCCAGGGAGCAGAGAATTAATTGATTGCACACAGGCTGACCTGTGCAGGAACAGGAGGGCCCTATAAAGCCAGGAAGCTGGCTCCAGATAGGGGGCTGCAGCCACTCCGTGAGTGGAGGAAGTTGGGGGGCTGGCAAACCCAGAGAGGGGGGATGCCGGATAAGTAGGAAGAAAGTAGGAAGAAGCCCAGGGAAACAGCAACCAGGGCTAGGACTGTGCGGAGACCTTGGCTGCTTGTTATAGGGTCCCCGGGCTTGAACCCAGTGTACAGAGTGGGCCTGGGTTCCCCTACCAGCCACTGGGTAGCACTGCAGGGTGTTGGAGACACCAGCCAGACAGCTGGTTTGGAAAGACTTTGAATTCCCTGGAAGGGGAGGACTTTAGTGACCTGGCCGGAGTGCCAAGCCACGCAGAGGAGACTGCAGTCCCTGGAGTGAGAGGGGCCACCAGGCCAGACAGCACAGGGGGAGGATGACACTGGAGGGAGAGCGCAAAGCCTGGCAGAGCTCATTCCCAGGATGGCCATCAGGAGGCACTGCTAGCAGTGAGTGACAGTCCTGTTTTTGTGTTTATTACGCCTCCGTCTTCTCGGCAGCAGTTCTGCAGAAAAGGACCTAGGGGTTACAGTGGACGAGAAGCTGGATATGAGTCAACAGTGTGCCCTTGTTGCCAAGACGGCCAATGGCATTTTGGGATGTATACGTAGGGGCATTGCCAGCAAATCGAGGGACGTGATCGTTCCCCTCTATTCGACATTGGTGAGGACTCATCTGGAGTACTGTGTCCAGTTTTGGGCCCCACACTACAAGAAGGATGTGGAAAAATTGGAAAACGTCCAGCGGAGGGCAACAAAAATGATTAGGGGACTGGAACACATGACTTATGAGGAGAGGCTGAGGGAACTGGGATTGTTTAGTCTGCGGAAGAGAAGAATGAGGGGGGATTTGATAGCTGCTTTCAACTACCTGAAAGGGGGTTCCAAAGAGGATGGCTCTAGACTGTTCTCAGTGGTAGCAGATGACAGAACGAGGAGTAATGGTCTCAAGTTGCAGTGCGGGAGATTTAGGTTGGATATTAGAAAAACTTTTTCACTAGGAGGGTGGTGAAACACTGGAATGCGTTCCCTAGGGAGGTGGTGGAATCTCCTTCCTTAGATATTTTTAAGGTCAGGCTTGACAAAGCCCTGGCTGGGATGATTTAGTTGGGGATTGGTCCTGCTTTGAGCAGGGGGTTGGACTAGATGACCTCCTGAGGTCCTTTCCAACCCTGTGATTCTATGATTCTCTTGCTGGCAGTTCCACAGTGGCATGCAGGGTCCGAATGTTAACAGTGTGCCACTTTCTCCGCCATCTGCGACTGACAGGTCCAGCCAGCGCTTTACTTCAGCCTTCACCTGCCCCTTGGCTGAGTGTGGTGAGTGGCTCTGCTGGAGTTGCAACATGTCGACCCTGATTCTGTTTGCAGTTTGCCTGACAGCTCTGGGTGAATCATTTCATTTGCAAGGCTGATCGCAAATGAGTTCATCTTCGTTTAGCTCACACATTCGTAATACTCTCTCAGCTCCAGTAAGTTGTTGTCCAGAATTCCTGTTTTGCAGATATTATTTCACGTTGCATGCATGTCTGATGACAGCAGCATTCCTACGTCTGCACAACGTCGTCTGGCACAAAAGGATGTACACCAATCCAGCTCCCTGCTTTCCCTCTTTCTAGCTCGCTGCCCTCGCTAGTCAAAGCCAAAGATAATAATCGCCCCCCACGAGCACATGCAGGTCGTGTTGTGATTGCAGCCTTACCGGCCACGCTGCTCAGACTGGGGAAATCTGTGAAATCTTCCTTTCTGACCTGACGCAAGAATGGTTGATTAAAATCCATTGAAGATTCTCCATAGGGTTAAGTCCTGGCATGCTGCCTAAATTCAGTAATGTGCTCAAACCCGGAGACTTTTCTTCTTTCCTGACATATCATACCACTGAGCATAGACATCTCCCGGCTTGTTATTTCGGAAGGGCTGGGACTGAAACATCTATCCTGCTCGGTGCCCAGGAGTACCCAATAAATTAAATATCAGACTCGCCTGCTTGTACACTGAACACTGGGGAACCATCCTCATTTTATATCGCTTCTTGAAGTATTGCTTTTCTTCACTTGTAGAAGTAATAGCACAGCGTCCAACGACTATATTAGAGGCAGGACGGTTACTTCAAAGAGAGACTGCAGCACGAGCAGATCACGGTGTGGAAGCAAACACTTGTGATTGCAGGCGGGTAGGACCACAGGCTGAGTAATGCCCTGCGTGTGCCCACGGGACGGCACGTCTGAACGCCCTTACATTCTAGCCGTGCAATGTTATACCACTAGGGCTGGGCAAATGGGGCATTCTGACCAGTTCCCAAAAGATCAGACAGGTCATGTTTTCTGCTAGAAGCCAGAAAATGCAGATCCAAGCCCTCCGGCAGGCCCAACCAATATTCCCCTGAACAGTTTATTCTGCTGTGACTGGAGGGTGATCGTCCTTTACCAGCCTCAGGAGCCCATGTTAGTCATGGTGCATGACAACAGCGTATTGATGTCAAAGTGCATCAGCACCTGCTCCCCATGAGCCTTCATAGATGGAGTCCCACGAAACCCGTTCCTATCGCTGCCTCTCCTCCCCAGACAGCGTGGGGGAGCTGTGCAGACACCCAGCTCTACACCCCTGCCGTGGCAGACTCTGTCAAGACAATCACCAGGGTGCCCCATTGCCTGAGAGAGAGAAGCAGAAGGATGGAGAGTTGATGGTTTGGGCTTAATCTATCTAAGACAGAAGAGATGGTGGTTGGATGAGATAATTCTTCAAGAAGTAGGTAGAAAACACCCCTGGAGTGACGGAATCAGCCCTCTGATTGTCGCATAGCCTCAGGGTCTCTTCTCTCACACATTGCTGGTCCTGGTCAAACAGACAGCAAGGACAGCAAGAAAGGCCTTCTCCCTCTGGCCACCGTCCAGGAGATGGTCCCTGTTCCTTAGTACTGGGATCTATCACCTCAGGAACAGGTGATTGCAACCTACTGCACCTGGGTCTGAAAGCGAAGGCCGTGCAGAAACTCCAACATGAGCAGCACGCAGTAGTTCACCTGTTTCAGAGTAACAGCCGTGTTAGTCTGTATTCGTAAAAAGAAAAGGAGTACTTGTGGCACCTTAGAGACTAACCAGTTTATTTGAGTTCACCTGTAAAGCACCGATGTTCTGCCCACTTCACTTGCTCCTCACTTCATTTCAGGTACAGCTCCAGGTCCTGCCCCTAGTGAATAAGATGCTTATTGGGTTAGGGTGTGTCTATCTTAGGGACTGCCTCTCCTTCCATGACCCTGCAAGACAGCTGAGCTGAGCAGGGATGCTCTGCTTGGCAGACCCCATGACCAAAAGCTTTGGGTGCTGGGACCTGAGCACTCTCACTGGAGGACCTTCCTCTGTGGAACTCTCCACCACAGGAGATCGGAGTGAATGCAACGGAGACAGTTATCAGCTTGCAGCGCAAACCCTATTCTTTCACCTACGCTTACAGAGGTCGACAACAGCCCAACTTTGCTCCACAAAGGGGACAGGTGAGGTCATCGTGAAAACAAAGAAAACCTTATGAGCTAAGGTACTGGTAATAATAATGGTGCTATCAAGTGCCGCTCGCTTCAGGTGTCCCACCCCACAATGCCGCGCTGCTCCTGTTCTCTGCCTTGGAGCCCCTGGCCAGATGCTCCCGGGAGCCTCCTGCTTGCGGTGCAGAGTGTGTGTGTGTGGGGGGAGGCGCTGACGTCAGGCTGTCCTCCTCCCCCCACCCCTGTACCCCCTCTCCACAGAGCGGGGGTGGAGGGGACATGACAGGGCTACAGGGCTCAGGACAGGGCTCAGGACGGATGGAGCTTGCTGCCAGCTGTTGCTGTGTCTGAACAAACAGGCTTCAGACTGCGGAGTGCTGATCTACTTAAAAGGGCAGCGAACTTAAAGGGGCAGCGCATGTCTCTCTCTGTCACACACACACTGTCTTTCACACTCACCTCCCAGCACATACTTGTATTATTGTTGTTACTTGATACTTCTTTCAAGGTGTGTTGGTTTAGTGTTTCGACTGGTCTATGCATTTCATAATTTTTATTTCTCTCTGACACTTAAATTTAATCCGTTGAGTAGTGAGTTCTGAAATGCCTACCCTGTCCTGGCTGGAGTAATTATCCCTATGGTAACTTTTAAAAATATATATTATATCTAGGTTTTTGGTTTCTACTGGTGGCACAGTTCCACACATTACCTCGATATGGTGCACGTAACAAAATTCATTCCATACACGGATGGAAAAAATTAGAGGGAACACTGTCCTGCACGTTTGTGGATCCATGGCTACCTACTCCCCACTCCCAGAGAGCTCAGGGAAACACCTTCACCCCACCGCCCAGTGCGGCCCCTCGTGGTTTGGACTGGGTGGGCTAGGGAGCAGCATGCAGGACCTCAGTGGCTGTCCATGCCTGAGTTAATGCCTCTCTTGTCCAGGGTTTGCTCCTGCTCCTCCCAGTGGCTGGGCAGAGGAGTAGTAGAACCATAGAATCATAGAATCTCAGGGTTGGAAGGGACCTCAGGAGGTCATCTAGTCCAACCCCCTGCTCAAAGCAGGACCAACCCCAACTAAATCATCCCAGCCAGGGCTTTGTCAAGCCGGGCCTAAAAAACCTCTAAGGAAGGAGATTCCACCACCTCCCTAGGCTCCTAGTCAATGGAAGCATGGCTCCTAAATCAGCCGTGCTGCTAGGAGGAGGCAGAGGTCAGGTGACGTGCTGGGGAAGCTGCTCCTCTGTGGAGATAGCGGCTGTCTTTTCTCACGGAGCTGGGGAGCCCAGACTGTGCTCCTGGCCTTCTCTGCAGCTGCATGGCCCTCCAGCCCTTCCTCTCTGCCGGAGCATGAGTAGTGACTCCTGCAAGCTGAACCTCACTGCGTTTCTTTGGCCATCTGGGCCCATTCACTTGGCTTTGCTTCAGGCGCTCGACTGGCTCCTGGGTTAAAGGCGGGAGCGGAGCAAATATTCTGAAGTTTGGATCTGCTGTAAGCCCTTTCGCAAAGAGAAGATGCAAAAAAGACCCTGGCACCCTGAGCAGGGCACAGTCCTGGGACTCAGACTTCTGCCACTGACCTGCTGTGTGACCTGGGGCAAGTCACATGCCTGCTCTGTGCCTCAGTTTCCCCTCCCATCCTTGTCTGTCTTGTCTGTCCACCTAGGGAGGTGGTGGAATCTCCTTCCTTAGAAGTTTTTAAGGTCAGGCTTGACAAAGCCCTGGCTGGGATGATTTAGTTGGGGCTTGGTCCTGCTTTGAGCAGGGGGTTGGACTAGATGACCTCCTGAGGTCCCTTCCAATCCTGATATTCTATGATTCTATGATTCTCTTGAGGCTGGAAGTTTTTGGGGGAAGGGATCGTCTTGTACTATGTGTCTGAGCAGCCTCCAGGACAAAGGGGCCCCAGTTTCAATTAGGGGCGCTAGACACAATAGACCTACAAATTATCAGAAGTAACCGTGGTGAGGTTGCTCCACAGAAGGGACCCTATTTTGACTCTTCCTTTACATTTTAAAGAACTCCCAAGAACGTGGCTCATTTGGTCTATTGGAAATGTTATCCCTGTGCCTTTCAAATTATGTTAACAGCCCCTAGAGCTTTGCGTTCTTCTCTTTGTGTTATAAATCTGTTTATTGAGATTATTTTTGATTACTTATCAATAATTTCATATATTGCGAATGCATACATATAAAAATAGACCATGTAACATGTGTGTGGCCAGTTTTGTTTATTTTGGAAACAGTTATTTGTTCGGTTTTGCATTTTTTCCATCAATCCCTTTCAATCGATAATCTCAATAATCTCATCCTTTGAAAGCTCACAGAGGCAGCAAATCTCCCGCATTTCTTCATTAGAGACACATCAGAGCTCCCGGCAGGGTCAGTCATTTGGCCTCTGAAATTGGCTTTTCTATTCAGCCACCCTCAGCGGGATGTGGGAAACGTTTCCTGTGTCAATGGAAAGCGATTCCATTTAAAGCCCACATCCACGCCCTCCAGATTCATTATTGTTCTTGTTGCGATGAATAGCAAATGAATTAGTAATCACTGGCCTCTTGTTTTAAAGTCTTGTCCGTATTTCTTTCTTCTTCTTTGCTCCTCTGGAAAACTGCTTACAAGTAAAAAAAATATATATAGTATTTAATGAGGCTTCTTCTGTTGCAGCATCCATCACAGACAGTTATTAAAAGGGATTGGATAGCTCACAGGATTGCGAATGAAATACGGGAGGTGGCTCCAGTCGGCAGCCAATGAAACTCATTAGCATCCGAGGTCTGGCCAAAGCAAGAGAGGGTGGGGGGTGCGAACTGAAATCCATCTGTGGTGCAGGGCAGCACGTACTGCCAATGCCCACACATTACCTGATGAAATGCGAGACACTGGCAGCCATTGATGTCAGCCCGGACTCTTTCACAAGCACTAAAAAGCCACTTTATAAAACACAAATCACAGACAGAGTCCAGACTGAAATCAAGGTTGTATTTTTTGGAGGTGAAAAACAGTCAGCTTGGGAATGGAATAAAAACAGGGCTCTCAACCTTTCCAGAGTACTGTATCCCTTTCAGGAGTCTGATTTGACTCGTGTACCTCCAAAATAAATCTGCAGCTAGGGTTTTTGATTTCAAAAGGGCTGACTTTAAAAAATTAAGGAAATTAGTTAGGGAAGTGGACTGAAGAATTTATGGATCTAAAGATAGAGGAGGCCTGGGATTATTTTAAATCAAAGCTGCAGAAGCTATCGGAAGCCTGCATCCCAAGAAAGGGGAAAAAATTCATAGGCAGGAGTTGTAGACCAAGCTAGATGAGCAAGCATCTTAGAGAGGTGATTAAGAAAAAGCAGAAAGCATATAGGGAGTGGAAGAAGGGAGGGATCAGCAAGGAAAGCTACCTTATTGAGGTCCGAACATGTAGGGATAAAGTGAGACAGGCTAAAAGTCAAGTAGAGTTGGACCTTGCAAAGGGAATTAAAACCAATCGTAAAAGGTTCTATAGTAATATAAATAAGAAGAAAACAAAGAAAGAAGAAGTGGGACCGCTAAACACTGAGGATGGAGTGGAGGTCAAGGATAATCTAGGCATGGCCCAATATCTAAACAAATACTTTGCCTCAGTCTTTAATAAGACTAAAGAGGATCTTAGGGATAATGACAAATGGGAATGAGGATATGGAGGTAGACATTACCATATTTGAGGTAGAAGCGAAACTCAAACAGCCTAATGGGACTAAATCGGGGGGCCCAGATAATCTTCATCCAAGAATATTAAAGGAATTGGCACAAGAAATAGCAAGTCCATTAGCAAGAATTTTTAATGAATCTGTAAACTCAGGGGTTGTACCGTATGATTGGAGAATTGCTAACATAGTTCCTATTTTTAAGAAAGGAAAAAAAAGTGATCCGGGTAATTATAGGCCTGTTAGTTTGACATCTGTAATATGCAAGGTCTTGGAAAAAATTTTGAAGGAGAAGGTAGTTAAGGACATTGAAGTCAATGGTAAATGGGACAAAATACAACATGGTTTTACAAAAGGTAGATCGTGCCAAACCAACCTGATCTCCTTCTTTGAGAAAGTAACAGATTTTTTAGACAAAGGAAACACAGTGGATCTAATTTACCTAGATTTTAGTAAGGCGTTTGATACCGTGCCACATGGGGAATTATTAGTTAAATTGGATAAGATGGGGATCAATAGGAAAATTGAAAGGTGGATAAGAAATTGGTTAAAGGGAAGACTACAACGGGTCCTACTGAAAGGTGAACTGTCAGGCTGGAGGGAGGTTATCAGTGGAGTTCCTCAAGGATCGGTTTTGGGACCAAAATCATTTAATCTTTTTATTACTGACCTGGGCACAAAAAGTGGAAGTGTGCTAATAAAGTTTGCGGATGATACAAAGCTGGGAGGTATTGCTAATTTAGAGAAGGACAGGGATACCCTACAGGAGGGTCTGGATGACCTTGTAAACTGGAGTAATAGTAATAGGATGAAATTTAATAGTGAGAAGTGTAAGGTCATGCATTTAGGGATTAATAACAAGAATTTTAGTTATAAGCTAGGGATGCATCAATTAGAAGTAACGGAGGAGGAAAAGGACCTTGGAGTATTGGTTGATCATAGGATGACTATGAGCTGCCAATGTGATATGGCTGTGAAAAAAGCTAATGCGGTCTTGGGATGCATCAGGAGAGGTATTTCCAGTAGGGATAAGGAGGTTTTAGTACCGTTATTCAAGGCACTGGTGAGACCTCACCTGGAGTACTGTGTGCAGTTCTGGTCTCCCATGTTTAAGAAGGATGAATTCAAACTGGAACAGGTACAGAGAAGGGCTACTAGGAGATCCGAGGAATGGAAAACTTGTCTTATGAAAGCAGACTCAGGGAGCTCGGCTTGTTTAGCCTAACTAAAAGAAGGTTGAGGGGAGATATGATTGCTCTCTATAAATATATTAGAGGGATAAATACCGGAGAGGTAGAGGAATTATTTAAGCTCAGTACCAATGTGGACACAAGAACAAATGGATATAAACTGGCCACTAGGAAATTTAGACTAGAAATTAGACGAAGGTTTTTAACCATCAGAGGAGTGAAGTTTTGGAATAGCCTTCCAAGGGAAGCAGTGGGGGCAAAAGATCTATCTGGCTTTAAGATTAAACTGGATAAGTTTATGGAGGAGATGGTATTATCGGATAACATGGTTTTGGTAATTAAATATTCATGGTAAATAGGCCCAGTGGCCTGTGATGGGCTATTAGATGGGGTAAGATCCGAGCTACCCGGGAAAGAATTTTCTGTAGTATCTGGCTGATGAATCTTGCCCATATGCTCAGGGTTTAGCTGATCGTCATATTTGGGGTCGGGAAGGAATTTTCCTCCAGGGCAGATTGGAAGAGGCCCTGGAGGTTTTTCGCCTTCCTCTGTAGCACAGGGCACGGGTCACTTGTTGGAGGATTCTCTGCTCCTTGAAGTCTTTAAACTACGATTTGAGGACTTCAATAGCACAGATATAGGTGTGAGGTTTTTTTGTAGGAGTGGGTGGGTGAAATTCTGTGGCCTGCGTTGTGCAGGAGGTCAGACTAGATGATCATAATGGTCCCTTCTGACCTAAATATCTATGAATCTAAGTTTCACCTCACTTTAAAACGACTTGCTTACAAAATGAGACGTAAGAATACAAAAGTGTCTCAGCCACGCTATTACTGAAAAATGGCAGACTTTCTCTTTTCACCATATAATTATAAAATAAATCAATTGGGATATAAATATTGTACCTACATGTCAGTGTATGGAATATAGAGCAGTATAAATAAGTCATTGTAGGATATTTTAGTTGTGCACTGACTTCTCTAGCGCTTTTTATGTCGCCTGCTGTAAAACTAGGCAAATCTCTAGATGAGTTGACGTACCCCTTAGAAGAAGTATCCCCGGGAGTCCGTGTGCCCCTGGTTGAGAACCACTGAATAAACCACCTTGCTGTGCAATGACCGCACAATTTCCCACGGAGCAGAACTGGGATGTGATCACAATATGCTGATGCTCATTTTTAAGACGGCTTGGAATGCGGGGGCAATTCCCGAGGACCGGGCGAGTGTCAGTATTCAAGAAGGGGAAGTGGGACGACCCAGAGAAACATAGGATGAAAAACCAATATGAGCTTCAACCAACAAAGAATTAAGAGATGGGAATGTAGTTAATGCCAGGTAACACGGTTTTACTGAAAATAGATCTTATGAAACAAACCTGATTACAGTTTTTGAGTTCGTTAACCGGGTTTGGTTGTTAAAGGCAACTGCGTAAGCCCTGTGGTCTGAAGACCTGGAGAGTTGAGAGCTGGCTAGCGATACCTGTTGACGAACAGGGAGGTGTGATGGGTTGTACAAACCCCACACTGGGCAACAAAGGGTTAAGGAGTTATTTGCTGGAGGAATTAATAGGCAGGGAATTAGCTCATTTGGGTGGCAGAGCTGGAGGTGAGCAGACCTTCAGCCCACAGCTCCAGCAGCAGAAAGCCTAAAGGGGCCCTCCCTGAGGGAGGGAGGAAGGAAGGACCGACCCACCCCAGAGATAACCAGAGAGGGAAGTATCCTGTGGACGCTGGTAACCTTCTCTCTCTTATTGTGGTTTGGATTTCCCCACCAGGGGAAACTTTGGACTAAGCTGACCCTGGAGGTGAGGGGGGACAAGAGGAAGAGGCCCAGGGAGGAAAGCCTTAAGCAGCCTTGGTTGCCAGACCACTGGTAGCCCAAAGGGCCCTGAGTCAAAGCCTGGTGGAGTGGGAGGGCCCAGGCTCCCCTCCCCACAACCCCATTGGCAGTCAAGTGTTGGGGCCATGGCCACGTGCCCAATCAGACCCCAGGTGAGGACCATTACGGGAGGAGAGTGGCCTGGAGCAGCTTGAGAACTCCAGCTGGACAGACGCCCCATGGAGGAGGGAATTCTTTGCCACCATCTGTTGGTGAGCAAGGGGAAAATGACTGAATGGACCAGGCCTCATTTGCATTTCTTGTTGGTGACCATTTTGGGTATTTTGGCCCAAATTCAATTAAGCTGTAAGTTTGGGAGTAATAAAATGTCACTATCCCCGCTGGGTAATGGAAGGACAAGAGATGGGCACCCATTATGTCTGGCCGTCGCCCTCATCGAAACTGCAGTTTGGCATGGTTGGGTAGTGGAGCCTGGCTGAGGCCTAATGGAGAAGGAAAAAGAGGTGCTTTTGGGACTTGGTGGGAGTGCAAAGTCAGAGTTCAGCACAACAGTGATTCCTCTCTGAGGATTTTGGGTAGATACAACAATAGTACAGAGGTGGTTTTTGCCTAAGCTGCGAAGGGTAGCAGCAGAGATGATGCTCACCAGAGCTCTTCCCCCTACCCAGCAACCAAATCAGTGGTGCAATTGCTAATCCTGGGTTAGAGGAGCAAGCCTGGCAGCTTCCCACAGGGCTAGAGATGGATCTGCCCAAGTTCTGAACTCCACCAACCCTGGACCGCAAACCCTGAGTGAGGGCTGCAGTGGAGGAGGGGGATGAGAAAAGAAGCTATTGCAGGAATGCATTGATTGGTTGGGTACTCACACTGAGTGGAGGATAGTTTCAGACAATTGCCAAGACACCCAAGGGAGGGGCAAGTCTTACTAGATACATACAGATATTATTTTGTTATTACTGGTTTTTCCAAGTGTATTCTGTGTCTCCTTCCCTTTTCCTTCCCTTCCCTGCACCCCATAAAGTTTACTTTGTTTTGTAAAATGGATTCATTGTTGCATGGGGGAAGTTGTACCTTTCAAGGAAACCCATAGGCTATATAGCTTTCCAATATTTCTGCATGGGGTCGTGTAGCAAGGCGAGACTCACCTCCGTGGCACCTCCCGCCGGTCATCCAGGGAATTAGATCACCAGCCTCTGGAGCGCCCCCTGCCTGCCGGTGTCTTGCCTGTTGCTGGACACCGGCCGGTCCCTCCAGGACCCCGGTGCCCCTTTCCCTGGGATGCTGCCCCTTGGCAGTACCCCCCCAGTCTCTGGGTCTCCCCTCCCCAGGGAACCCACAAACCCTCTAATCCCAGGTTGCCTCAGCCTATGGGCTATTGCCAGTCACCATCTAGCCCCCTTTCACTGGGGCCAACTGCAGCCTGTATAAGCCAGTCATCATAGGGAAGGGGGGTAGGACCTACTGCCTCTACCCAGCCCCAGGCTGCCCCTTTGAAGCCCCAGAACCTGTTTAGGCCCCGCACAAGGTCCTGCAGCCTGCAGGGTTTCCAGCTGGGAGCTTCCCAGCTCCTCTTGCCTTCCCCCAGCGCTGCCCCACTTCAGGTTCCTGTTTAGCTCCCAGGCAGCCAGGTCCTTCCCTCTCTGCGGTCAGAAAGAGACTGCCTACTCCTGGCCCACTGCCCTCTTATAAGGGCCAGCTGGGCCCTGATTGAGCTGGCCACAGCTGCAGCTGCTCCCTTAATCAGTCTGGGCTTTTCTCCTAGCCCGCGCCCAGGGCTGGCTTTAACCCTGTCAGGGCTGGAGCAGGTGATCACAGGTCATTTCTTACCCTTTCAATCTCTTTACTTTTTCAAAAAGAAGACTAGAAAGTTATCAGGGTGGTTTCTAGCATCCTTACATGAGCCTGTCTTGGTTTTCCAGCGTTTGAGTTTGGGGTTTGACAGTCACACATGCCAGAAGGGAGGAGAGAGCAGCACTCAAGTCCACCCTAACTGGTGTGTTCCCGTTTACTCGAATGGACACCGAACAGCTTCCTGTCGTACATTCTGAATGTCACGTTCTCTAACTCCGTATAGAAAGCATCAGGCCAGGGAGTGTGCTATATAGGTTTGATCCCATGCAGGGCCTACTTTCTTCAGAGCCGTATTTCCTCTATAAAAGCCTGGCTTTTTTTTCATTCCACCAATGCTATTCAAATCTAACTCACGTTGTGCTGAAGGCCACAGGGTGCTCCAGGGATTGCCTCTCCTGAGACATTAAGGCCTCAATTGGAGGATTGTGTCCAGTTCTGGGGCCCACATTTCAGAAAAGAAGGGGACAAACTGGAGAAAGCCCAGAGGAGGGCAACAAAAATTGTTAGGTCTAGAAAGCATGATCTTCAAGGAAAGCTTGAAAAAACTGGGTCTTTTTAGTCTGGAGAAGACTGAGAGGGGACATAAAAGTTATGACAAGGAGGAGAGTGAAAAATTGTTCTCCTTAACCTCTGAGTAGAGGACAAGAAGCAATGGACTTAAATTGCAGCAAGGGAGGTTTAGGTTGGACATTAGGAAAAACTTAACTATCAGGGTAGTTAAGCACTGGAACTAATTGCCTAGGGAGGTTGTGGAGTCTCTGTCCTTGGAAGTTTTTACGAACAGGTTAAATACACACCTGTCAGGAATGGTCTAGTTATTACTTAGCCCTCCCTTGAGTGCAGGGGACAGGACTAGAGGACCTATTGAGGTCCCTTCCAATCCTACATGTCTATGATTCTGTGATTCTATGATTATGTAGCAAGGTGTGACCTGACACGATACGTCACAGAGCAATGCATCTGCCAAAAGCACAACGTTCCAGTTGCAATAGTAACAACATTAAGATTTATATACTAAATGTGGTATGCCGTCCTCCATTTTCACAACATTTTAGGAGGTGCCTCGCTGTATGTAAGACCCTTACCTTGAGTCTGGTTTACGGCTTATACCCCCATATACTGCCAATGGGTGTGAGACAAAGAATAGATATATGGTGCAACATACCCCCCGCAGTTTAAATGAGAAGTCATTGCCATCTGGAGTAATTACTTCCTTTGGTGAGCTTGTCTAGATTTTGTACATCTTTTTAAATAGTAAATTCATAGGTCTGTTTTTGTATAACCATTGTGCAAAATCCACATCTCGTTCCCAATCCAGCATTACTCCTTTCAAGTTAGTGGGGTCATTCTGGATTGACACTGGTGTAAATGTGGGCAGAATTCAGCTCCAACTCTTTGCGATGCAGTATTGATGCAATAGTGTGTTAGGGTACAATGCAGAGTAGTGGATTTGAATTCCACTTACGCTACTGTAAATCAGACATACTACCACTGAAGTCTGTGGAGTTACATTGATGGAAAGCTGGTACGGGGAGAGGAGAATCCGTTCCAAGAAGAGGCAGGTGTGGAGAAGTGACAATGATACTGTAGTGTCTTTGTCTGTCAAGCATGCTGCTCTGTTAACAGCATGATGCATTTACTGATTGAAAGACAGCTTTCTGCTGACAGTACCAAGCAAAACTGGTTTATTTTCAGCAAGCAGCTGCTGCTTTTTCAGAGAGCAAATTTCCAGCTGAAATAATGCAGCAGGCTGACACTGCAATGAACAACCTCACGTCTGAAGTTTGTGGACTGGCTAACACAGACCTAGTCTGCTATTATTTTGCATCCCCAATAAACCAAATGGTCCATCTCCAGCTTTACGAGAATTGAAAATTATGTCGGCCTGGGAAAGAGTTGGAGAAATGGGTTTTTCTCCATTTTCTCACACTTTCATTTCAATGAAAGATCACCCGAAGATGTTAGATTGAACTATCAATCTAATCTAATCCAGTCCTTCGGTTCCAAGCTTTCTTTCAAAAGAGAGAGATGCATGGCTTGTCTGGAATCAATGTGAAGAACACTATATGAACCAACCTGCACTAGAAATGGAAACCAAAGATTGTAGACAATACTTAAGGCCAGATCCTTTGCTGGGACAAATTGACAAAGCTCCATTGAATTCTCCATCTGCCACATTTCATTTTAGGAGAATTTGATTTGTATTTTTTTTTAATAATTTCAATGGACAATACTGATTGTTTTGAAGCACTTTTTCAATTGTCAATTTAAATTTTCACAGTTGTTGGAAGTGATGCGGGGTCAGGTAATAATTATTTAATGACAGTAGATGTTGACATGCATAAAGTTAAAGCTTTAATGAGTGCTGCATAATTACCTGCAGCTCCAGTTGCGCAAACACCAGAGCTGGCTGCATTGGCAAAGCTGTAAATACAGACTTTATAGAACATTCATTACAACACATTTTATATACGTTAAGGTGAGAGTCTAATACATTCAGCAAGCAACATTTTTCTTTCTTTGCCTACCTGTAAATTTTGATTATCATCAATGGAAATTGTGTGTGTGTGTGTGTGTGTACGGTGACATTGACGTATACCAACAATTGCCGATTAAAAAGCTAATTATTCCAAGCCTACCCATATTGCATTGACTTCAATTTTAGTAAACCTTCTGAGGATTCTGGGATTTCGGCCCTCAGTTTACACCCAAGCAGGCCCATCACCACATGGTTTTTGTTCTTGTTGACGAGGTTAATCAAGAAGCACAAGAGATCCAATATCTAAGATGTCTGTAAAATCCGATTTGCTGTGCTTGATAAATACACCAATCTGCTCCATACCTCTCCAGAGAAACAAAATAACATGATAAAGACACATAAAAAACAATCTTCTCTAAATCCCAGATACAAGACACCAAATAAAGCATAGACGTAGCATTCTAGCAGACAAGAGAAAACAAAGAACAGAAAAACACACAGATAAGAGAGAAGTAGAAGAAGAACTGGAAATGCTGTTCTCAGTATTACCGCATTTATGGATCCGAAACACTCATTAAATGTTTTCCCCCTAAAATGGGAATGTGGTAAACCTTCAGTTATACACGTCCATCACGCACCATTGCAGGCTATATCATCTAAACCCATCATTACAGTATTTCCCAAATCCGATTGCTTCATGGTTTTTCATGGGCCCCTGTGGGTTTGTTTACAGCAGGTGGCAGATGGCAATCTCTATTAATGCATTCCCTGTGTGGCTGGCAAGACTTTCCTAACTCCCCCAGGCACCTTTTATAGAGGAAGTTTGAAATGTGGGAGTTTTAATATTGTCCCCTAATGTGTCCTGAACCCAGATGCTGAAGGTTGAAAGGATCAAGCTCCCCTGCAGACCCAGGAGCCAGAGTAGCTGGTTCTTTGACAAAAACCCAGCTTACCCTGGAGCTTGTTGGACCATGAATGTTGGGGGGGTGGGAGTGGTTTTTTTTTTTTTTGTTTCTTTGTTTGTTTTTCTTCTTCTATGCGTTAAGGACCACTGGGGGAACGCCAGGAGGCTGGAAGAAAGTGAATGTTGTGCCACTATTTCAAAAGAGTAATCAGGATGACCCAAGCAATTACAGACTTGTCAGCCTGACACTGATCCCAAGTAAAATAATGGAACGGCTGATATGGATCTTGATTAATTACATTACCCTCCTTTCGTTCTTTTTGAGGCCAATGAACATGGGTTGATGGAAAATTGATCCTGTAAAACTAACTTGGTATATATTTTTTTTGGATAACTTTAGAAGTTTGGTTGATGAAGTTAATAGTGTTGATGTGATGGACTTGGACTTCTGTAAGGCATTTTACTTGGTACTGTGATGCCTCTAAGCCTGAGCCTGTGTAAGCCTGATGGGTCCCCTCTGATCCAGAGAGTGTGATGACTATCAGACGCAATTACCTACAAGTCTTGTGTTAGGCCCCACACCATTCAGTCAGCATGCAGCCAATCCACAGACATGCAATAGATTAGGAAATTGACTTGAAGGGAAGCTAGATGTGGTGTTTAGTGTCTATTTCTCTGTCCCAGGAATTTAGTTGCTAGAGTTTGAATCAAGCAAACAATTCATTGAAGTTCAATCATATGTCAAGCCTTGCATGACAAAATGCACCCAAGACTTTGGGGACTGGCTATCTTTGATATTATACTTTGATATCTGTCTTGATGCAACATATAATGCAACTTTATGGCGTGTTTTTAAGATGTATTTTGCTAAGCAGTTACCTGATAGGAATGCCATTACCTGAGATCATCACTGTAACCTTTTTTGGACAAATCGGACAAATGTTGAGACTATTTTGTTCTGCTTCTCAGTTTCTGATTAAGCAGCTCAGGAAATAATGGAAGACAATAGTATTTAATTTTTTTTTATTTTAAAATTTACAAGTAATTAGTACATTTGGCCTGTATCTTTTAAAGACTTATGCATGTTACTAGTTGCATTGAATTCAGTAAGGCTACTCACGTGCATAAAGTTACTCATGTGCATAACTCTCTGCAACTCATTCTTCCTTCTCTATAACCTGGGAAATAATGAGAAAAACATCGGGCAAAGAATTGATTTGCAAAACATCATGAAATTTGTTGAATAAATTATCAGATGAATACTATTTAAGCCACTTTAAGAGTGATTTAATCCATTTATGTACCACACTTGAGGAGCTTACTGAAGAAATTAGCTGTAGACTCAGGAAAATTCAGATAGTACAAATCCATAAAGGCTTGTTCCATAAAGGATTTCAAGTCTCTTTGCTGTTTTATGAAAAAATAAGAGTGTTGGGCTGGATTTATTTATTCTAGAAGATTTGGAAAGTTGTTTTAATACCTTACCAGGAACTAAGCATCAGAAATAAAAAAGACAAATGAAATACTCTAGTAGGGTTGCTTCCTCCGGGTGCTATCTCAAATCAAGCATTTACCCTGAATGCTGCAGGTGATTTGCATGTAATTTAAGTTGAAATATTAGTGCTTCAAAATGAAACTAAGAAGATTTTAAACCTCACTGTCTTGCTATATGAAGTTTAAACCCAAACCTGCAAAGAAATGCCAAGAAGGAGACTTCTCTGCCCCATGGAACCCCGTTAACTTCAGCGAGGCTCTGGCAGAGCATTCATCTCTTTACCAGATCAGGACCTTAACGTTCACAGCAAATCATCAAAACCAATCCCAGCCCACCTGCTCCAATGACCCAGAAAGGAGAATTGTTTGGGGTATGGAGCCTACACAGATATGCTCTAGTGAAGTTACAAAGTGCTTTAATCTCTGGAAAAATAAACGAACATATTTTTAAAAATATTTGGATTAGGCCAAAGAGAATAAAAATGGTGAACTTTACCAGCCTGAACCAGTGTTCTCTGACAAGTCTCCTTCCAAGGAATCCTGGTATTTTCCGTCACATTTTGAGGCACACGAAGCAATTTCTGCCAAGAGTTCTCTGACGAGGAAGTAGTGACCCCATACATCACAAATGAAATCCAAATGCTGTGATGCTAAAAATGCTATCACTCTCTGTGACATTCTATACCTTGGGGGAGTGTGCTGTAACCCACCCCACATATTCCTCATTTTCAAATAATCATGATCTTACGTATAAAGCATGCCTTGTAAAGTATCAGGGGAAAGGTTATGATCTGCTGCAAGTCATTTCTCTATCCATAGATGTGTATCATTAATGCATATGAAGTTATGAGAATTGTGTTGTATGGTTGTCACTAAAACCTGCTGTAAGTTGAAGGAATCTGCCAGATATTCGCTCCCCAGAGGCAACAGCAAGGAAAGTCACCAATGCCCGGGCGGGGTGTCAATCAACCCATCAACAGCCACTGTCCAGCAAGGGAGCTATGATGCGGTGACTCACCTGCATGAGGCCACACCAGGGGAACTGCTCAAGCTTGCTTGGAGAGACTCAGTAATGTCCCCCAGACATGCCTGGACTTGTGCTCCCCAAGCACATGGACTGAGAGTATAAAACAGACCGAGCTGACACATACTGGGCCCTTCTTCTGCCCCCAACTATGCTGCTAGCAACCAAGACACTGAGAAGAAGACAAGACTCCAACGTAGCAGATTGGCCCTGGTTTAAAGGGCAAACCTGTATATTAAGGACTGCAATATCCAGTGGGGTGAGAAACTGCTTAATCTATTTGCTCTACAGTCTCCTAGGGTTGAGAGTTTAGACTGCATGCTTGTAATTTTATTTTATTTTGGTAACCACTCTGACTTGTTATGCTTTGACTTATCACTTAAAATCTATCTTTATAGTTAATAAATTTGTTTTGTTCTACCTGAAGCAGTGTGTTTGGTTTGAAGTGTGTCAGAGGCTCCCCTTGGGATAAAAAGCCTGGTACAATTCCATATCTTTGTTAAATTGATGAACTCCTATAAGCTTGCAGTGTCCAGCGGGCATAACTGGACACTGCAAGATGGAGGTTCCCAGGGTTGTTTCTGGGACCGGAGATATTGGCTAGTGTCATTCGGCTGCAAGTAGCTGGGAGCAGCTTACATGCCAAAGGCTGTGCGTGAACAGCCCGGGAGTTGGGGTTCTCACAGCAGAGCAGGGTAAGGCTGGCTCCCAGAGTCAAGGGATTGGAGTGGCCTAGCAGATCACCGGTCCAGATAACACCAGAGGGGAACGTCACACTCTCCTGATGGATCTCAATAGTGACAGGCATGAGTTCTAGATGTGGAAGCAACTAAGCCATAATAGGAGGCACAGATTCCATTCCACAAGATGGTAGCAGCAGAAGATATTGCAGTTGAGGTGAGATATCCAGTCTCCAATATGAATAAGTTTAGGGTGAATTAATGCAGAACATGCATCTCGTTCAAACCTCCAAGCTGTGGTGTGAACTAACAGGAAGGGGGTAAGAATTTACTGTGGGAGGAGAAATGGGAAGCTAAAATAACTAAAAATGTAGAATCCCGTTTATTATATGTATCACTGCCTTCTAGATCTAAGAACTCCTTTGGCCCCCATGCTTAGGCAGAAATGGGTAAGAATAGGGCATGTCCAGTGTTTGGATGTTGGGAGGCCCTCGCACACTGTGTAGGAAATTATTTTTAAATAGAAGATGGAAAATATGGGAATTAAATGTCTTAACCAAGAGATTTTGATGGCCCCCTTCCTTCTGCTCTGCTGGCTGTGCTGCTCTGATACAACAGAACCACAATGAATTCATGTTAGACTGTGAATGGCACAAATACAGTTCTTTAAAATGCCATATGAAAATGACCACACTTGTAGGTTTTGACAGGTATAAATGGCTAGTCCAATCTGTTAACCTTTCAGTGAAACATTAGGCCCTACTTTCCTTTGGCGCTTTACCCAATATCTCTATAGTTCTTTACATGACCTAACACAGATTTAATTTGATAATCATCTTGACATGCTCTGCAGTTAATACCAAACAGGCCAATATCTACCTGGAGCCTCTGGGTGGGCGGAGGGGAGTGCTACCCTAACACAATAATGGCTACTAGAGCCCTCTGACACCATTTCCCAGCATGCTTGGAGTCAGGAGTGGGAACAGAATGGACTAGAAACTCCTGCTGAGGCCATTACAGAGGGAGCTGGGGGTTGGGAAGAAAGTGTTTGGGGGTGAGGAATTTGTTGAGGTGTTAAGTGTTTGTTGGTTACCCTAACCCTTTCCTGCCCCAGATCCCATGTTCCTGCTCCCAGTAAAAGTCCCCCTTTGTTATGCTGTTTTGGGTCGGTCATTTACTTGCTGGGGTTTGTGCTGATGTCCTGTATGTTTCTTGTGTACCAGGGTTTATACTCGTGGTAGCATTAGCTACTTTCCCAAAGGATAGGACTCCATGTGGCCCAGGGACAGTGAGGAGTCACCTGATGTGGAGGCTCCAGACATCACAAAAAATAACCCAGGACCCAGTCCTCGTGAGGAATGGGGAGAAGCTGCTTCAAGTAGCAAGCTCAAGGGAGGGGCTTTGGCCACCCCTTGGAGGAGGGTCTACAGTTTCCTATAATATTCCATCTGTGAAAGACACCAGGAAATACGGGTTACACAAGTGAAAGAAAGAAAACAAACTGTTACATAGTTATTTAAAATGGGTCCATTACTATTGTCCCTCAAACCCTAGAAAAAGGTCCAAGTGCAGCTTAGTTTCAGGTCGGGGTGATGAGTCCAGATGATTCTTATCTTAACCACATTTCCCGTCACCAGGACATCATCATTTTAATACAGGCAAGGGTTGTGCGACAAAAAATCCAGTTTCGCTCTGGATGGCTAGACGGCCTTACCTTAGCCCCTGCAGCACTTCTTCCACGACCTGACGTTTTGTACAAGGAATGCCTGTGGAATACGACAAGAGTGAGGCCACATTATTTAGTTATCAAAGGCAAGTGAGAACTTAAGAGCAGCATTCTGCATTATGAGTAGTTAGACTTCATGCAATTCTAATGAAAACAGTAGCGACTCATAGAAGGTGCACGTGGACGTCTTTCATAAAGTACAACACAGAAACCGTCAAACCCAGAAAGCTTTGTATCGTGATTAGCATATCTGCGAATAGCACCAGAACAACTGCTTGACATACAAAAAGAGCCTTTGTTTTATGATTCCTCTTCTCATTCAAATGCATCATTTTAGACTGACTTAGACTTGCCACCCTCTCTGAGAGGCCAGCATGCAAACGTATCTACACAGCACCTCTCAGAGATACTTTAGCCGGAGCTGCAGCCTCACTCGTCGTTATACTGGAATTTAGCCCCCACCTCATATTAAGAATTACTTCTAAAATGGATACACTACAGCCAATTACTTTTCCCTGGGTCACCAGCGATTGCTTAAGTCATCCATCAATCTCTCTCTCCTCCCACCTCTCTCCTGCAGATTGAATGCATCACCTCTGCAATGCACCAGCACCCCACGAGCCCGAGCAGGAAGCAAGCACCATTTCCTTGGAAGCGAGCTCAGATCTGGCGCATGCTAGCACGCTGCCTCAGAACTCAGCTTCCAGTTTCCCAGCCAGTGATTTGCCTTGCAGATTTTGTGCCGGATTCAGAGCTGGTGAGAGTTACAGAGACCTCCAAATGAATGTTTGACTGCTCGTGAGCAGCTGATGCCTTGCATATATGTATAAGGCAATTATTTTACTAGCCTCAGGATTAGTGGCACCCAAAACAGCTTCTGGAGTAATGTCAGGAGTCTTTCCCCACCATAGCCACATTTCCACAAATGCCTTCCAACGCTGGGGGTTTGCAGATGGGCCATTTAAGGAGCTAGCCATTGGCAGAATACATTTTTCTACACCTAGCTAACAAGTTGGTGCCAAAATACTCCCTGCTAAGACTTAATCCTTTCTGGGTCAAATTGAAGGCAAGGATGCATGCAGAAAGGTACTACTTAACTCAGTAGTAACTAAATGGTTAATGCGTTAGGTGCCTCACTCCCAGTGGTGTTCAGGGAGAGTTGGACATCTAATTGCCCTATGCGCCTTTTGAATATTTCTGAACAAGGGCAGAATATCGTGTGGCTGTACATTTTTTAAAAGCAATATATTTACAAGTATTTCTGCGTTCATACCACCCGCCAGAAACCAGGGTAACTACTAAGCAAAAACCAAGAGAAACAGAATTGTATTTTTATCTGAATTTTTGCTTTTGTTTATTAGGCATATCAGCCCATCATGACTGTTGGAGCGTTATGAACAATTAAGTTGCAGCTGCACAGTAAATAAATAAAATAGGAATGTTTTGGCTTGTCTACAACAGCTCATTCTTTCTCAACCTCATGATCACACCAAGAAACATCTTTTGTTCATTCGTTGTGCCGTCTTCCAGCAAAGAATAGTCAACACATTTGCTTGTGATTGATTAATATCTAAGATTTTTTAAAAAAATCTATCAGACAAATATTGGTGAGGACAATATTTAAAACAATATCAGGGCTTTATCAATATCATCAAATAGCTTTCTCACCATCTGTCTCCTCTACAAATATTTTTAGTCTTTTTTCTTTTTATTGTTAGGTGAATCCCTGATTGAATTCTACGATCTTGTGCATCTATTAGCATATTTTGAATATAAATGCAGGCTCTGTTATGGGATTCAATTTCTCCCTGAATTTTAATTCCGAAGCTGTTCCTTTCTGCATTGTTCATATAAGTAATCAGAATTTTAATCATTTTCTTGCAACCATGGATGGATTGTGAGGTGGGAAGGCAGCAAGTAAAGCCAAAGGAAGTGAAATGCTATTAAAATCCAAGCCTTATTCTAGGACCATGTTAATTCCATAGTGCACATGTTGTACATATGTTTCTACTATAAAGCAAACTGATTTTCTAATGACTACAGGGCAGAATACAATGCAATGAGATTCATAAACAAACTTTGAATAATGCTGGTGATTAAGCCTGATTCTTCCCAGTTTACAAACAGTTATTCAGCATGAAATGTAACTAATTAACTCCCCCCCAAAATAAAACCCCATTAGCACTGGAAGCTGTAGCTCTTGACTTAAATGATCCATACTGTCATCAATGGACTGATCACAGTGTAGTTACTGAGGCAGAGAAGTGTCTCATCAGTTCAGTGGGGATAGAAATAACTCTGAGACACACAACAGGGATCCAGAGTGGAGATTAAAGCTGTCGACTCTGTGCAGGCCAGGCAGTAAAGAAACTACCACCCACATTGCCTCCTGCCACCTTCTTCCATCGCCTCTGTGAAAGGAAGGATGATGGATGGGATCAGAAGAGGGTGATTGTGGCAGAAGGACAGGAGTCCAAATATGGATGACATCAGTTGGGGGGACCGAGGTGTGGGGGCAAAAAGGAGTTAAGACAAAAGGAGGGGACAAAAATGATTGGTGAGGACAAGAGAAGTCCAGGAGAGAATGAACATGGCACTGAGGAAGGAGAATAGGGATGGAAGGGGTTCTGGGGAGAGCGAGAGGGTAATGGGGCAGAGGAGAATTACTAAGTAATGGGTCAGGAGCAAATGGATGTTGTGGAAAATTGGTGGGGGGAGTGAAAGAGTAATTGTTGTTATGTTTAGGGTAGCAAGGCAGTCTGCCCCTTTAAGGCCCGGCAAAGCCAGGGAACAAGCAAGCCCTGGCCTAAAGAAATGCCCAGTAGGCAGGTGTTGGGAACCAGCTGATCCAGCTAAGCAGCAGCTGTTGATCGTCTTTACTTCTGTCTTCCAGCTGGGAATAAAAGACCCAGTCCTGTAATGGTGGGGGAGACAATCATTTTCCTAAGCAGCAGTGGGCAGCTCCCAATGTCGCCCTGAGGTGAAAGGAGCCCCATGATCCTTGAGCCACTGGGGGGTTGAGGACCCTGCAGTACCAGGCCCGGTGGGGCCTATCACTTTTGTTCCTTTTCAGTATTCTTTGGGTTTGTGTGATGGAGCAATAGAAGAGCCTGCACTACAGGCTGGCACAGAGTTGGGTGTGGCTGACTGTTTGTTTGTCCCCAAGCTGGGGACAGGGCCTACCAGACCACACCTGCACAGAATCTGCGGGGTTGCTCTCCAAAAAGGACCTGATCCAAAGCCTATTCCATTGACTTCAGTAGGCATTGGATGGGGCGCTATGTTCTCAGGCTGGTATTTCCAAAGGAGTAAGGTATTCCAATCCAGCTTGAAATCCATGAGAGTCGGGCAACTAACTTCTTCAGGTTCTTTTGGAAATCACAGCCCCTGTCTCTTGGAGGAGAAACAATTGCCTAGTGTGACCCTGCCATTTCTTAGCAGCAGCCAAACCCATTGTACCAGAGTGGAAAAAGAGGAGGACAAAGTCCTTTAGTTGTCCTCTGCTGGCTAGCATCTGCTGACTTGCCATGAGCCAGGCTTTCCATCTGGTTACACAGTATTTTGCCAAGAATAAAATGCTTTCTAAGGAAGGCCCTGGCGCTTCTCTGTCCTCACTGGAATTTGGCCACTTCAAAACCGTAATTTTCAACATCTCCACAGAACCCTACTGACATATTAGACTTCAAGGACAGGGAACCCTTGTGTCCAATCTCTACCATTCTTTGCAACACTAAGGCCTCGTCCACACGACAAAGTTTTGACGTCAAAAGCTGCTTTTTTTCCCCTACAAAACCGGGGAGGTGTCCACACAACAAAGCTACTTTGGGCGGCAACACGCTGCTGTTTTGCCACCAATATAAAACCACCTCGCCGAGAGGCATAGAGATTATTGCGGGGAAGTTAAAGCGCTAAAGCGTCAGTGTAGATGCTGCTCTTTGTTCTGTCGACAGACCTGGCTTCCGCCAGTATCCCACAATGCCTGCCGTGACCGCTCTGCTCTCGGTTTTCCACCCGGCTGCCCTGCAGGCACGCGCCCCCTCCCCTTTCAAAGCTCCGGGGAAGTAGCTGACAGCTAAGCGGGCCGCTCCCTTGGGGAACAAAGAGCAAACCCTTAGCGGGGAATGGTCCAGTTCTGCCCAGGCAGCCTGCTCCTGCAGGGAATGGGGGGGACTGCAGGGCTGCATTGACGTTCCTCAGCACGGAGAGCTCACAGCGCGGCTCGGGCCGCTGCGGTTGTGGGAGAACTCGGAGGGAATCTCATCACCATAGGCAGGCAGGGCAGGCTGCTCCGGGAGAGCGCTGTGCAGAGCAGAGCTGGGGGCTGATGTGGGGGAGTGGTGACCCGCTCCCCCTACCTCAGGAGAAGTTAGTCAGCCTGCTGTCTCCCCTGTCCCACACACACCACTCTCTTCTCCCTCCCCCACACAGTTCAGTTGAAAAGCAGCTGACAATCTACTAGGATGCCCCTGGAACGATGGGATTGAGAAACCTGCATCACGTGACGCTGTCCCTGCCCCATGAGGCATCGCAAACCTTTCCCAAAGCACCCTGCGGCCAGTTGCACAGTGAGAGATCTACCCCCAGTGCACTGCTCTCTGTGGCAATGCAAGAGCTGCTCGTGTGGATGCGCTCTGCCAACACAAGGAGCATCGTGTGGACACACAACTTTGGTTTAATTAAAGCGCTTTAATTAAAGCAGCGTAACTTTTGCTGACAAAACTTTGTGGTGTAGGCAAGGCCTTTGAAGGAGATGAAGATCCTTCCCAGGGCCTTTGCACATTCTGGACGTCCCAGTGCAGCAGCTGAGCAGGGTTTTAACTGATGGGCACCTTAAGGTATTGGTTGGATCCGTGTCCAAGATCATTACACAGTTTGTGACAAGACTGCAAGATTTTAAGATATAAGAATCAACAGTTAAATTAAGTTTTGACCCTACCTGGATCTCATGCCCCAACTTGGAATGCTAAGCGGCCGTTTGCTCAGTGGTAAGGCTCAGGTGCTAGGCTGTACAGCTCAGGGGCGGGGGCGCAAATCAGGTGCTGACATGCCTTTACATCCCTCCCCCTTCAACCCTGAAACTGACCGTTCACAGGGCCATCCCTCAATATAAATTAGAGCAGCCCCAGGGCTGCTATACTTTGTGTTCATTGCCAACTGCATCTAATGGAGACACCATACTTCCTTGTCATGCTACATATGCCTGTGAACTGGAGCTGTTCACATTGAAAGGATTCCCTATGCAGGAGGGGTCATCACATGGCTGGATCACAGCCAGAGAAGTGCACCACGGTGGGAGTGGGCGTAAGCCTAATTCAGCAAACGTATTATTACTGTCTTCTATTGCATTCACACCCAAGGACTCCCATGAGGGACCAGAGCGCTATTATAACAGACAGCAAAGGAGTAACCCAAAGACCATCCTGCTCCAGAGATCTCACAATCTAGGATTTAGATGAATAAACAGACCAAGAAGAGGCAGAAATGGGAGGCCATTACAAGGTAATAGGAAAGACAAGTGTATTTGCATAAGCACAAGAATGGAGAATGTCAGAACTAGATGCAACATTTGTGTGGCCATATAGATTACATAAAGTGCTGAAGTAGGTTAATCTGTCTGCCACGTGTGCATCCAACTTCCAAAAATGTAGACTCTGTTTTGGGAGGCCGTCCATGTCTGGCTCCACAGAGCGGCTTGAACAGGTGTCCGCATAAAAAACTAATATTATTCACAGCTCCGTAACGTCTCACTGGGTGTTTGCACACAGCAGAAACGGATGGGATGGGAGCCCAGCATAAAAATCAAAAACAAACAGAGACAAAAAGTGTTACCAATTGGAGAACACCCGGCTCTGCTGAAACACAGCCTTGCCAGGATGAAGTGTTGGACCAACTTTTCTCTCCACCATCTGCCCCACCAATGTCATTTTGTACTGGAGATCAATGGATGGAAATCCAAGAGAAGAAAAAAAATAATATCCTGAAGAGAAATTTCTCCGGGCTACAAGGTATCATGAGTATCAGACGCTGAGTAGTGCAGATGGATCTGGGTCTTATTTTTCTCTCCAGGAAACTGGCTAGGAACTGGAAATTGTTTTTGCTGGCACCAAATGGGCTCAAGGGAAGCAGTAATTGTCCGCACCTCAGACTGTTACAGCTGGTTCAAGTTCTTAAAATGTGTTAGCCTTAAAATTGCTTCTAGGCCTGGAATAGTTCAGTGAGAGAAGGAGGTGACTAGGGAAGCAGATGCTCAGTGGTGGTCAACACGCACTGCCTGGCAATCAGCATTGACTCTAAGCTGTACAGTGGGCCATAAGGGCTGCTCTTCTAAAACTAGCATCACCAGCAATGCAAGGTCCTAATTGGACGTGGGCTGATATGATAGAAACGTATATGGCCTATAAGAATGAAAGATGGCCCTAAACCAAAACCAGATCAGAACATGCCTGAACTTTGGATCCAGGTTTTGCAACCTGCATCCACTTCTAATAGGAACCGGATCTATAATACACTTACACTCTCTGGCTTTTATCAATTCCCTAATACTTGATGTGTGAGACTGAGCTTTGTTCTGGAGTAGTAGGTTACAGCGGGGAACTGGAAAGATGACACTTCAGTGTCATGTGTGGAGCTGGGCAAAGAATCGTGTGGGGTTTTTTCGGTTCATTGGTATTTCTGAAAAACAAAATCATTTGGGTCAAACTGAATCCGAATGTTCTGAAGAATGTTGACAAAGAGAAAAAGTCCGTTTTTGGGTTGAATGGAACATATAATTAGTGTTAGGATATAGATAGTCAGGTCTGTCTGCAAAGGCCTATGCTTTAAGAATTTAGGTGTATTCTTATCACTTAGCTAGTGTGACAAAGTTCCTGCTCTACCTTGGTGGGTCTTGCGCTTATTGGCGGATTTGCTCGCCTTGGAGCTTCACGGCAGCCTTCAGCTTGGCCGTTTTTCTGAACCGACAGTCCAAGTCGATTCCTCCTGTGTCTGACCAGCAGTTGGGAGGATTTGGGTGGAACCCGGGCCCACCCTCTACTCCGGGTTCCAGCCCAGCGCCCTGTGGAGTGCAGCTGTCTAGAGTGCCTCCTGGTACAGCTGTGCGACAGCTACAACTCCCTGGGCTAATTCCCAGTGGCCTCCTCCCAACACCTTCTTTATCCTCACCATAGGACCTTGCTCCTGGTGTCTGATAACGCTTGTACACCTCAGTCCTCCAACAGTCCGAGTTCTTACTCTCAGCTCCTAGCGCCTCTTCCTCCCAGCTCCTCACACACACACACCACAAACTGAAGTGAGCTCCTTTTTAAAACGCAGATGCTCTGATTAGCCTGCCTTAATTGATTCTAGCAGCTTCTTGATTGGCTGCAGGTGTTCTAATCAGCCTGCCTTAATTGTCTCCAGAAGGTTCCTGATTGTTCTGGAACCTTCCCCGTTACCTTACCCAGGGAAAAGGGACCTACTGAGCCTGGGGCTAATATATCTGCCTTCTATTACTCTCCTGTAGCCATCTGGCCTGACCCTGTCACACTAGTTATAGAGGTATAAAAGAAAGAATCAAAATCACTGTCTGCCTGTGTAAGGGCCTTCTCTTACTGTGACAGGCTCAGGCCCTGTTCTTAGGCTAAGGCCTTTGGCTAAGCAGCAGAGGCAGCAATAAGCTGGGAAGCGACCGGTCACATCCTCACATCCCAAACCAGCCACATTGAAAGAAGGTGCTATTGGGCTGTTAGGAATACAATCCTGTCCTGATAATGCCTATCACCTCCAGAGACAGGGAAGAGCCTAGAAAAAGTAAAAGGAAACTTAGTTTGATAGCATCCTGTCTTGCAAGAACTCACTTATCAATAGCTGGGATGTGAAATCCTCATGTCTGTGTTGTTCTATCACTGTGGTCCCCACTTCCCTATTGTTTGTCTGTATAATCTCTGTCTGGTTCTGTGATTGTTTCTGTCTGCTGTATCATTAATTTTGCTGCGTATAAACTAATTAAGGTGGTGGGATATAATTGGTTAGATAATCATGTTACAATACGTTAGGATTGGTTAGTTAAATTTCAGTAAAATGATTGGTTAAGATATAGATAAGCAGAACTCAAGTTTTACTATATAGTCTGCAGTCAATCAGGAAGTAAAGGGGTGGAATGGGAACAGGGAATGGGAACAGGGACACAAGCAAGGGTCTGTGGTGTCAGAACTGTGGAGGGGGACACTGAGAAAGGAAATTGAAATCATTGCTTGCTGGAAGTTCATCCCAATAAACAGCAAATTGTTTGCACCTTCGGACTTCAGGTATTGTTGCTCTCTGTTCATGCGAGAAGGACCAGGGAAGTAACCGGGTGAAGGAATAAGCCCCCTAACAATTAGTCCTGAAATGTTTTTGTTTCCAGGATTTTTCAAAGAGCTAGTAACAAAACAGACAGTGGAAAAAGTGCTAACTCCCCCTCCTGTTCCCCTCAACCAACTTTTAACCCAGTGGTTCAGGCACATACCTGGGACGTGGGAGACCCGGGTTTGGATTCCCACCCTGCAGCAGGGAAGAACCTTCAGGGCTGCTGGAGGACAGGGAGGTGCAAGTTTCTTGTCTCTCAGATCTTTTGGCTGATACAACACAACTGCAGTGAATGATATGGAGCGGCAAGAAACATTACTGATGGCATGAGTCAGAAGCATCACATTGTTCCTTCCCACATGCCTATTAATGGCAAAAATAAGACTAAATAAAAGTATCCTCCTTTTCTATTGCACATACCCTAGCCACTCATTATGTGACTTTCAGAATTTGCTCCCTGCTGCTGCAGCATACTGCTCTGTCCTTCTGGCATGGGATGGGCAGATTTCATTGGTTGTTTCCCCTCCGTGCCTTTGCTTTAACTTTGACCCTGGTGCCTGAATGCCACGGTGGTGTGCAGAAGTAGTATACTTGAGGCCAAGAAATGTCCCCTGTCCTCAGCCATGAACCCACAATGGACCATCAGCTCAATACTTTTGAGTCTTCCTCTAGTCCAGGGGTGCTCAATCTTTATCTTTCTGAGCCCCCCTCCCACCCATATGCTATAAAAACTCCATGGCCCACCTGTGCCACAAGAACTGGTTTTCTGCATATAAAAGCCAGGGCCAGCGGTAGGGGGTAGCAGGCAGGGCAATTTCCCGGGGCCTCATGCCACAGGGAGCCCCCGCGAAGCTACATTGCTCAGGCTTCAGCTGCAGCCCCAGGGGTTTCAGCCCCATACAGTGGGGCTTCAGCGTTCTGCCCTGGACCCCAGTGAGTCTAACACTGGCCCTGCTTGGCGGCCCTCCTAAAACCTGCTCACGCCCCACCGACCCCTGGTTAAGAACCGCTGCTCTAGTCTGTCTATCCATACAAGTAGCTTCTTGAGTCCTTTGCAGTTGACACCACTTTCAGCTCCATGCCATGTAATCCTTCAGGAAGCAAGCCTGGCTCACACAGCGCTGAAAGCAGTCTTCTCAGCTGGTAGACTGTGCACGCTAGGGCTCCTAGTCCTGATATTGCTAAAAGTGGGTTAGCTGAATTCATTTTACCATGTGTGGGCTATATTGCCAAGATGTCCTGAGAGCATAGGAGAAGTCACCCAGCATCATGGTGCACCATAATTAAGGTTGTGTTAGATGGTTCAGTTTCATGAGGGGCTTTAAGCCTTTATTTTGTGTGTGTTTAAAAAAATATTGAATATTTTTTAATTGAATATAAATATTCATTGAATATCTTCACCATTGAATATAAACTCTGACCACTCTTTAAATGTTTCCTTTTTTATTTCTGTTTTTTTCAGGTTTGGGGAGGAGGATGGCGTGTGTCCGGCAGAAACCTTATCTGCCGCTAAACATAGTTTTTGTTTGCTAATAACAATTACACATCATGCATTTTCCTTTGTCCGTCATTAACAGGAGTTGGGGAGAGCACGAATGGGCCACACGTGACTCATTTTGTATTTCAGAAACCCAATTGTTTGATGGAACATTAGCCCCTCAAGTTCAACCAATCAGCCTTCTGCAGGGCTGCTCTGCCGACGCAAAAGTGTGCATATGGCAGCTAGACATCGCCCGCTTGGAAAGGGGTCAATTCCAGTCTCAGCTGTGTGTGGCTGCAGTTTAATTCTGAGACATGGGGCGACACATGTGGTACCTCTGAAATTAGAATCTGAGACCATAACAGTTGCTAGAATATCAAAAAGAACTCGAGCAACAAAGGAAGTGGTTTTTTTAGCAAGCCAACTCATTTAGTGCAGAAGAGACTCCCACTTTGTGATATGTCTTCCATGGCTGCTAGAGACTAATAACTAGGGCTATCGCACAATGCTGGAGTTCCAGGAGAGGCTTCAGGGTCACTTTCATTATAATTTGCTTGGAATCAGGTGTGCAGATGCCCTTCATAATGGAGGAATCATGTGTTTAATTTCCTGCCGATTGAGTTAAAAGCTGTCTCCTGATTTTATAGGATGATATCTTAGAAGGCTTTATTTCGTTTAAAAACATTCTCCTTCACTGCTATGTATTTTCACTGCAGTCGCTATTAATTTTCTCCAAACTTCTGCATTAACATCATGTTTGCCAGATGGAATTTAAGCAATAATTAAATCTGGCTTGGATTCCAGCAAGGATTTATGGTCTGTGGGTGGGGGTCTTCTGAGTCCTGAGAAATTGATTTCTTTGCTAGCAATAGGCATTAAACGCTCTAGATACGCCACTGAACAATTTTGCATAAGATATGAATGGCTCGTATCTCAGCAGGCGCAATCTGTCTGATAGAGCTGAACAGTATGGACATTTGGACAGGAATCAACAAGTCAGGTGATTGATAGATTTTCCGAGCTAGGCCTGTGTAGCCTTAATGAATGGTCAGAATGCATTTCAATAGTTTTCTTGTATGCAGAGTGCAGAAAACACCCAGCCTATGGGATGAGTCTACCATATGGATGTTGCAGAATTGCTGCCTTACCTGTTGGCATGCAGATCCCCAGTGTTTTAAAGGTACTCAGACTTTTCCAAATGGAGTTCAGGCCATCTTTAAAGTGGAGTTTGCCTTTGAATATTTTGACTGTAAATATATGAAGACAGTTGCGTTTCATGGATTAATGTCCTGAGCTGCTAGATAAACTGACAGTAATGTTTACTGGGCTAAGCTTGAATGATGTTGTAACGATGCTGCCTTTGGTGGGACACTTCTGAGAGTATCAATTCAGGACAAATTGTTTAGAGCAGGGCAGTTACAGCCCAAGGCTGGGGTTCCTTTGCACACCAAGGCAAACCAAACCAGCCAAACAGAGAAGACTTCGGTTTTACCCCACTGGCTATCCAGAAGTCATACAAGCAACTCCCTTAGGCACTCCAGTTTCCCAGTATCACCACCAGTGCCACTCATTATGGGGACAAGTGGTTAGGCAAACCAATACCCCAGTAAAAGAAAAAGGTTCTCCTGATCCCAAAGGACCAAGCCCCAGACCCAGGTCAACATACAAATCAGATCTTACCCACAAATCACACTGTTGCCAATCCTTTAGAATCTAAAATCTAAAGGTTTATTCATAAAAAGTAAGAAATATATATGAGAGCTAAAATTGATTAAATGGAATCAATTACATACAGTCATGGCAAAGGTCTTGGTTCAGGCTTGCAGCAGTGATGGAATAAACTGAAGGTTCAAATCAAGTCTCTGGAGAACATCCACAGCTGGGATGGGTCATTCAGTCCTTTGTTCAGAGCTTAACACGGCTGTTACTCTGAAACCAGTTTGTAGCAAGGTTCCTCCAGAGGTAAGAAGCAGGACTGAAGACAAAATGGAAGAGATGCAGCAGCCTTTTATATCCTCTGTTGTGTGGAACACATCCCTCTGTTCTTTCTGTGGAAATTACAGCAGCAAGATGGAGCCTGGAGTCACATGGGCAAGTTCTTTACAGGCCGACACCATTGTTTACATGTTAGTTTGAACGTTCCCAGGAAAGCTCCATTGTCAGTTAAGTGTTTCTTGTTTGGGCACTTCCTGAGAATAGTCCTTTCTCAAAAAGCTGGCCAAATGCTTCACTGAGGCTACTTAGAATCAAAACACATGGAGATACAAGTACATAGCCAATATTCATAACTTCAACTACAAAATGATACACACATACAGACAGCATAATCTCACCCAGTAAATTATAACCTTTCCATAGACATCTTACATGACAGCCTTTATACAATATTTGCTGCAAATATATAACAGTGATTGCAACAATGATCTATACGGTCGCAGGTTGTTAGTAACGTCACAGATGTATTTACCATTACCCAGGTCTTCAGGACATTAAAAATGTTCTTATTACAACAAAGCCAGTTTGTGCCACTAGGTCTGAGTTTGTGTCATTATTTCCAAGAGAAACCCATTTTAAGCAATTTATAAATCAGCTATAAACATTCACTCCAGACAACCATGGTGTTCAGGGTCTGAGCTTCAGAGATACTGTTAAATTTTGAACATGTAAAATCAAATTATCAGTTTACTCACCACATCTGAGACATCACAGAAAAGTTGCCAAGGCTGATCCTTCCCTTTGACCACTATCCCATGCTGGGTGCTAATGATGCTACCAGATATTGTTACCTGGGGTTCCCCTGGAACCCAAAGCTCTTGGTTACTCTTGTTGCCTGAGGTTCCACCAAACCCCAAGCTTGCAGTATCTTTACTCTTTGTGAGTCGGTATCAGGACAGACCAAGGGAGATGCAGCACCTCAGTCTGCTATATGGCTGGCACAAACCAATCAAAACCACCTGCTTTCACTTAAAGCCAGTACTTTATTAGTCTCCAGTATTCCCATTAGACCACCCGTACCTGAAGTCACTGCTTTGTTTAGTCTCAAGCACACACAAACGCAATAGGTTATAGAGCATCCCAAACTGCAAAATACCCCTCAGGATTACCCCTCAGGAGTGGAGTTTGGGTGATTTCAGCCATAGAGTTCCCGTGGCCAGCTGTCCGTCTGCGGCTGTAGATCTTCTTGATGTGTCCATGAAGCAATCCGTCGACCCAGTCCCACAATTCCCCTTTACAAAGACATGTCAATCAATAGTATTACATAGCTGATCAAATGGAGCAAAAGCAAAGGTTACAAGGTATGCCAAAAACAGGATGCGGTTTTGTGGTTTTGGGGTCACTAGTGTGGCAGCTGTACATATTCCCAGACTGCCTGTTTTTCACAGACTTTCACCCACGCACTCCAAGAAAAAGGGCAAAGAGAGACAGGTTCACCCCGCCTCCCTTCCATTGAGGGTAAGGGCCCAGGCAGGGACACATGCATCTTGGTGCTGAATGTATGACTGCATATATGGTGTCAATGGGAGGCCTTTGCCTTCTTCGACCCAGGGATGCTGTTCCGGGAACACAGTCTGATGAGAAGAGATGGGGTCTGCCTGACCAAGAAGGGGAAGAGCAAATTCATTCACCAACTCATCAGCCTACTGAGGAGGGCTTAAAACTAGGTTCAAAAGGGGCAGGTGACAAAAGCCACAGGTAAGCATTAAAAAAGTTGAACTTAACAGAGAGCTAGATATTGGGAGGGACATGGAAAATTACAATATGATCATCAGAGCAACATGAGAGAAATCAGTGAGGAAATCTGTTCAACATCTTAAATGTCTACACACAAAGCAAGGAATATGGGGAACAAACAACAAGAAGAAGAATGGCTGACATGAGCTAAACTATGACTTAATTGGTATTACTGAGACTTGGTGAGATAAGTCTCATGACTGGAATATTAGTAGAGGGGTTTAGCTTGTTCAGGAAGTACAGGCAGAGGGAAAAGGGAGGAGGTGTTGCATTATACATCAAGGATATATAGATTCTTGTTCTGAGGGTCAGAAGGAGGTGAAAGACAGACCAGTTGAAAGTCTCTGGATCAAGATACCAGGGGGGAAATAGGAGGTAGTGTCACGGTAGACCACCAGGTCAGGAGGAGGAGATGAACGAGGTATTTCTAGGACAAGTAACAGAAATATCCAAAACACAAGCTCTGGTAGTAATAGGGGACTTTAACTACCGAGACATCTGTTGGAAAAGTCATATGGCAGCACAGGGAATGTTCAATAGTTCTTCTAATGTATTGGGGACAACTGTTTGTTTCACCACATGGAGGAAGTAGTCAGGGGGAAGCCATTTTAAACTAGATTCTGACCAACAGGGAGGAATTGGTTGAGAATCTGAACAAGAGAAAGATGAAGGAAACTGTAGGTTCTCTACTTAGTGGGGAAGGAGAGCTTTTTTACATGGCAGTTAGACATACATTTCATAACCATATTAATGACCAGTGTGATCCTGGCTTTCATTTAAGAGCGTACATGATGCGCTTTATGGATAAATACTATGAAAGCAGTGTGTTAGGTGTAGTGAGTTTGTCAGGCCCGCCAGGAGTTACTGTTACAAAATAGTGAATCCTTTGCCAGTTGGGTAACACCTGTTCTCTTGCAATGATGCAGTACGGTCAGCGACTGTATGATCCACAGGCACTGGGTCATAACTCTTATGCATAGACGGGGTGTCTCCTCCAATATTTGATCTTTCCTTAATATGCACAATTTCCATGTCATATTCTTGGAGAGTGATACTGCAGTGTAGCAGTTTGGAACGCTTAGCTTTGTTTCAATATACCCACATCAAAGGAGAATGGTCTGTCAGGACCCTAAATTGTCTGTTAAATAGATAGGGCCATAACTGTTTGACTGCATGTACAATTGCATAACATGCTTTTTCTATAACAGAATAATTGTGTTCGGTGGGTGTCAGTTTCTTAAGAAAGCAATGGGATGCTTTTTGTTACATTCCCCTGTTTGAATCAGAACTGCATCTAAACACATGCTTGAGGCATCAGTACCCAGGTCAAACATATTGTCCAAAACTTTAGCAGCTCCTATTTTACGTTTTGACACCTTTATAGTAGACCTGCATCTCTGAGTTTTGTTAACACAATTCCCAAGTGTGTTTTACAATCTGACCAAGAACTGCTAAATATTGCAGTGTCATCAATATAAGCCCATGCAAAATCTTGTAGACCACGTAACATTTGATTAATGAGCCTCTGAAAGGTGGCTCCTGCATTAATTAACCCAAAAGGTAACATTGTAAACTCGTAAACTCTCATATCCATATCAGCTCCCTCTTGTGGGGTGACAGGGTTTTATCCCAAACAGCTGCTCTGTGCAAAGGAATGTTATTTATTCCTTCTCTCAATAACAAAAGTGATACCTAGTCCACCTCCTAACTGAGTGGACCCTGCATCTCAGACCACTCAAGGATGAATGAAAATGGCTGACAGAAATGTATAACCTATTCCTTTTGTTTAGGCTCTGTTGTAATCCAGCTTCTTGGATTTTCTGTTTTAAGCTAGTTTGCTTTGCTAGGGTGTATTATGATAATACCATTGTTGAATCTGTGAGAATAAATCTGAAATCAGCTAAAACCTTTTCACACAATCACACAGAATAATTTACTGCCACTGGTTTGTATCTCACAAGCCCAACCAGTGTGTAAATCAGGCACAGTATAGCGATCTCAGGATACTATTTACCTTTTCTATGTTAGGTGTCTTGTATCTGAGCACCTCCCGATCTTTAATGTAGTTATCCTCACAAACCTCCGGTGAGATATGGAAGTGTTGTGATTCCGAATTTACTGATAGGGAATAGAGTTAAAGAGAGGCAAAGTGACTTGCCTGATATCTCACTAAATCAGTAGCAATATCAGGAATTGAACATAGATCTCCTAATTTTCAGGTTAGCACCTAACCACTGGACAATCCCTATGTTGGAGCAGCACTCAACACATCTGGGGAGTGAAGGGTTTGTGCCACCTTTATGTTCTCCTTCATTGCCATGACCCTGGGGGCATCAGGCGAGGTATTTCCAGTAGAGATAAGGAGGTGTTAGTACCGTTATACAAGGCACTGGTGAGACCTCACCTGGAATACTGTGTGCAGTTCTGGTCTCCCATGTTTAAGAAGGATGAATTCAAACTGGAACAGGTACAGAGAAGGGCTACTAGGAGATCCGAGGAATGGAAAACTTGTCTTATGAAAGGAGACTCAGGGAGCTTGGCTTGTTTAGCCTAACTAAAAGAAGGCTGAGGGGAGATATGATTGCTCTCTATAAATATATCAGAAGGATAAATACCAGGGAGTGAGAGGAATTATTTAAGCTCACTACCAATGTGGACACAAGAACAAATGGATATAAACTGGCCATCAGGAAGATTAGACTTGAAATTAGACAAAGGTTTCTAAACATCAGAGGAGTGAAGTTCTGGAACAGCCTTCCAAGGGAAGCAGTGGAGGCAAAAGACCTATCTGGCTTCAAGATTAAACTCGATAAGTTTATGGAGGAGATGGTATGATAGAATAACATGATTTTGGCAATTAATTGATCTTTGACTATTAGTGGTAAATAGGCCCAATGGCCTGTGATGGGATGTTAGATGGGGTGGGATCTGAGTTACTACAGAGAATTCTTTCCTGGGTATCTGGCTGGTGAGTCTTGCCCACATGCTCAGGGTTCAGCTGATCGCCATATTTGGGGTCAAGAAGGAATTTTCCTCCAGAGCAGATTGGCAGAGTCCCTGGGGGTTTTTTGCCTTTCTCTGCAGCGTGGGGCACGGGTCACTTGCTGGAGGATTCTCTGTAGCTTGAAGACTTTAAACCATGACTTGAGGACTTCAATAGCTCAGACATAGGTGGGAGGTTTATTGCAGGAGTGGGTGGGTGAGATTCTGTGGCCTGCGTTGTGCAGGAGGTCAGACTAAATGATCATAATGGTCCCTTCTGACCTTAAAGTCTATGAGTCTATGAAGACATATGAACAAGTTTGAAGATTCAAAACCTGAGCACATACCATATCTATAAGAAAGCTTTTAGCAGGTACTATAAGTTGATTGCACTTGCAATATTTTAAACATATCTACATGCATTTTCATTTAAGAAACTAGCTCTCGCCTAAAGCAGAAGGGTGACCTGAAGCATTTCATATGAGCTGAGGTTCTGGAGACAACAGTTGCTAATACATTTTATTAAGGAAAAAAAAGCAGCAGCCATTTATATGTTTGTGACAGTTACACAGACATCTCCGTTAGCTTCTAAATCAACAACTGCAAAAGAGATTTGGACTGATGGATCAAACCTGATATGAATTTGAGAGTGCTTCATGGGGACTGGGCCAGAAAGGCAACCATGTGAAAGATTTAAATAACCTGCTTTGATTTCAGCTCCTTTTATGAAAGCAGGTTAGTGAGAGTTTCTCTCTCTAAAACACAGCTGACAATGGAATGATTTAACTTGCTAATGAAATTACTCCTGTGGATTGATTTTTTTTTTATCATGTACATTTTTGGTTGCATAACTAATAACTAATTTAGATGTGCACAGACAAGATTTGCTTGAATGATGTGCATATGGACAATATTAAGAGTGAAGTCATGCTTCACACTTGTGCAGGACATGTGCAGAATAAAGGATAAACTTTTACGGAGAACGATCCAGTATAAATAAACCTCCATGATGAGAAATGGACGAAATCCAGAGCCCTCTTGAGAGTCAGAGCTTCAGGTCACGTAAGACCTTACAGCACCAAAACTTGACTGATGAGGTTTGGCAAAATTAAAACCATTTCTTCTCTTGTACATTTCTACCCATATCACACAATCACTGATACACACAACCAAAAACCTGTTCTCACTACATCCAGTTAGGCATTTCCAAATCCTGTATTATGGATAAACAATAAACATTAGAAAATGAGGGGCACACTTTATATTAAAGACAATAAGGCTACGTTTATGAATAGTCTATACAATATTAATATACAAAGAATAGACGTTTTAATCAATGGTTCAGCAGTTGTTATACATTGAGTGGTAATAGGTGTCACAGTCAGGGCGACTGCACCTGTGTTCCCCATCTACAGTCCAACAAAGGTACCCACTCTGCCATCATGTCTCTTGGGCAGAGACCTGCGTCTCTCTCCCTCCTGAACAGCGTATTTCCAGGCTGCACAGCTCCCTACCTATACAGCGAATAGGATTACAACCTGAGTGTATTTTCCAAATCATCCCCCACTGTTCTTAGTTCCTGGAGGAGCCGGGGTTACCTTCCCCCATGGAATTATA
The DNA here is from genome assembly GCF_015237465.2 of Chelonia mydas. Lineage (NCBI taxonomy): Eukaryota > Metazoa > Chordata > Testudines > Cheloniidae > Chelonia > Chelonia mydas. The sequence continues at coordinate 128,388,095 of NC_051246.2, read as the reverse complement.
TACCATCCCTGGACCACAATGATACATAGACTTAACATAGTGAGACCTCCCAGAGATATTGCAGGAAATTGCTGCAACATTATCTAATAAGTATTTTTTTTAAATGTACAGACCCTATTGTGACAGATATGGCAATCTATCAATGACTAAACAGATTTCTGTGCTAATCTTCTTGCCAGTAAAACTCACTTATTCCCTTTGCAAACTCCATAATATGCTTAGTCACAAACATTCAGATAAGAACATTTGCAGAAACCAAAAGCATTGCAAATACCAGCCTGAATCCATGCTTGGGAGAGTATCTGTGCTGGAAGCTCTACCCGGGCCACTTTTGAAAATCTATGTTTATTATTCACACTGTAGTTTTGTTGGGCAGTTATGTATGTTCACTGATAGTTCACAATTAGTTAGTCCAGGGATCAGAAACTGTCCCATATGAACTATAAATGGACACAAATCTAACATCAGGAATCATAACATTCAAAAACCAGTAGGAGAACACTTCAACCTCTCTGGCCACTCAGTAACACATTTAAAGGTGGCAATTTTGCAACAGAAAAGCTTCAAAAACAGACTCCAACGAGAAACTGCTGAGCTTGAATTAATATGCAAACTAGATACCATTAACTTGGGTTTGAATAGAGACTGGGCGTTGCTGGGTCATTACACATATTGAATCTATTTCCCCATGTTAAGTATCCTCACACCTTCTTGTCAACTGCCTAAATGGACCATCTTGATTATCATGACAAAAGTTTTTTTCTCCTGCTGGTAATAGCTCATCTTAATTAATTAGTCTCTTACTCCACCTTTTCATGTTCTCTGTATGTATGTTGTGATGGGGCAAGGCCAGATGGCTATAGAAAAGTAGTGGGAGATAGATATATTAGCTCCAGGCTAAACAAATCCCTGGTAAGTGAAATGGAAGCTGCTCCAATTAAGACACCTGGGGCCAATTAAGAACTTTCCAGAAGGCAGGGAGAATGCTAGGTTGATTGGGACACCTGAAGCCAATCAGGGGCTGGCTGAAACTAGTTAAAAGCCTCCCAGTCAGTCAGGTGGGTGTGCATGTCAGGAGCTGTGGGAGGAAGTTGCGCTGTTGGAGAGGCTGAGTAGTACACACCATATCAGGCACAAGGAAGGAGGCCCTGAGGTAAGGGTGAAGTGGAGCTTGAGGAAGTGAGGGCTGCTGTGGGGGAAGTAGCCCAGGGAATTGTACATGTCATGTTTCTAAAAGGTCAGCTACCATAGCTGATACTATTAGGGTCCCTGGGCTGGAGCCTGGAGTAGAGAGTGGGCCTGGGTTCCCCCACACACACACACACCTTTGCCCCCTGATTAATCACTGAAACTGGGAGACAACAGAGACTGTGCAAGGAAGGATAAGTTCTCCTCACCTCCCTCGCTGGCTTATGATGAAAATGTCTCAGTAGACTGTGACCCTTGTCTCTAGAGAGAGAAGGGTTACGTGGAGGGTCACAGTGAGCCTCTGAGGCTAGCGAAATCTGCCAGGAAATGCGGGACCCATGGAGGCAAGGACAGAGCTTTGTCACAATGTGTATGTATATATCTTCTTACTATATGTTCCATTCTATGCATCCAATGAAGTGGGCTGTAGCCCACGAAAGCTTATGCTCAGATAAATTTGTTCCTCTATAAAGTGCCACAAGTCCTCCTGTTCTTTTTCCATATGAACTAGGTGATCCATAAATAGTGAATATTAACACTATCCATTTTGCAAGCAAACCGTAGGTTAGATAGTGTTTACTCATTAAAAAATTGAAAATTCATAAAAACACCTGACTGTTCCTGGATAATTCAAAACAGGAAAAAAAAAGCCAAATTCACTGAATAAATTGTTCAGTGCAAGCACGCCGCTCAGGTTCAACCCAGTCTCCAAAAAGGCATCTTCAAACCCATGCAATGAGCTTTGACAGTTTATGTGACCCTACAATATGTGTATGTAACACAAATAGATGTTCATGATTATTTTTTATTTGTGTACTGTAGCTCCCACCGTGGGCTGGGCCCTTGAATGCATCAAAGTAGTCCCTGCCCAAGAGGGAACATCAAATGGGGACTTTTATACAAATCAGCACGATTCACTGGAGACAGCATAGCAGACGTGGGTTTCATTTATGTTTATTTATTTATAGGCTGCTAAAAATTCACCCATCATTATTATCTCTGGGTCCATGCACAATGTGCCACCAAAATAACTCACTGTCAAGTGTAATCTCCAATTAACAGTTCAAATATTAATGTAAGTCCATAATGCATGCACATATCATTTGAAACTTGGGGAAAGAGGCATGTATAATTGAACATCATCTTAAGTAATTTTCCAAAGAATCCAATATCTGCACATTATGGGACCTCTCTTTTTGGGAAGTGCAACCAATCGGATGAGTAAGTGGTAAGAACTATAACAGTTTAGTGGGTCATTTTTTGAAGTTGTAACTGACTTGCCTGAGGGTGCAAGAAATGCAGAGAATCAGAGGTTGGACCTTTGATCCTGAGCCAGTTGCAGAACAGAGAGCAGTGCTGCAGACTACGGGAAAGACCAAAGGGATAATTAAGTGATGGTGACATTCCTGCACAGCTCTTGAAGTTTAAAGCTGAGGCATGTACCTTTCCATTGTCCATCAGCAGGGAGGGGGGATCCTTTATTTTGGATCTGAATGTTATTCTTTCCCAAAGAGACTTGCTGTTAAACCATGTTTTTTCACTCTGACAAGTAATCCCAGCCCCTGGCTTCCGCATACAAGGCCCCGGATTCAAGGAACCTCAGCATAGTGCGGGGCAGGACAGGGGATTCTCAAAAGGTGTGGATACCTTCTGTATGCCCCACTGGGTATTGCTGACATTCTCATGAAGGATGGCTTGGGAAGATGGCGGTGGATCCCTTCCAATGCAGGTCCACCAGCCATGCCTCTCTGCCAAGGATGGGAGAAGGAGTGTGGATGCTACTGCAGCATCAATACCATGGTAGTAGCCGCACATTGGTGCCATTGCCATTCAAAGTGCTGGGGAACAATTCCTTCCTCTACCCACCATGCAGATTTGGATCCCGATCCAATGGCCATTGAAGTCAATGGAAGGACTCGTAATGAATTTCTTGAATGGCATTGAATCAGGGCTTTGAGGAAGTTTTTGCCCTTAGGTGAATAAATAGTAAGAAGATCCAGGTAATATTAGAGAAAAATGTAAAACACAATATTCTTGTAGTCCCAGAGGACCCAATCAGAATCAGGCCCCATTGAGTGAGGTGCTGTACAAAGAAACAGTCTCAGATTAACAATCTAATTCCTGGTATTATTTATTTTGCCTCTTTATTCCCCATTTGAAACTATTCTGGGCTATTATTAATGCGTAATGCAGCTGCGATTATTAATGCATCAGTCACTTTGCATCCTTCTTGCAAACACATTTAGGTCAGCGTTTCCTACCTAATTATTTTCACAGCTGGCAGGTTTCATGCAAACAGCCAGCTCTAGGCAAGAGTCTATAAGTGGCCAATATTAAAAGGACAGTACCTGCAATTCTACCAAACTTTTTGGCACATCCTCACTTTAACACTTCATGCTGTCCATCCACAGCACCTGAGAAATCACTTTGGTTTCAATCATGCATCTTTAATTAGGAAAAAAATCTATGACACTTTCAAGTTCGTAACAACTCTGGACACTGTCAAATTAACATCTGCCATTAGGAGCAGGCTAAGGGATCCTATAGCTTCAAACCCAAATTCTTTCTGCAAGACTAGTACAATTCACAATCCCTCCTTTTTAAATGTTATTGATTAGGCATTGGTATTTCCATGCTGATTTAAAGCAGATACAAAGAGGCCCGTGCCTGTTCCATCCTCAGGATATGGCCCACCTTGATTATCATACACATTGTAAGGAGAGTGATCACTTTAGATAAGCTATTACCAGCAGGAGAGTGGGGTGGGGGGAGAGAAAACCTTTTGTAGTGATAAACACCCATTTTTTCATGGTCTGTGTGTATAAAAACATCTTCTGTATTTTCCACAGTATGCATCCGATGAAGTGAGCTGTAGCTCACGAAAGCTTATGCTCAAATAAATTCGTTAGTCTTTAACGTGCCACAAGTACCCCTTTTCTTTTTGCAAATACAGACTAACACGGATGTTACTCTGAAACCATCCTCAGGATGACATTCTTCCATTTCAATTGAAATGGCTACTTTTAATGGATTAAACCATTTAAATGCATATTAAAACTGCTAGCCCTCAAAATGTGGCAGTTAATTACATTTTCGGTGCTGTCTTTTAATGCAATATGGACTAAACACTGCATTAAATTAAGCAAATAAAAGAGTGATTAGGCTGTCCTCCCTTCACAGTGAACACAGATTTTTTTCTCCATCTTGACTAATTGGTCGTTACGAAGGCCATTTCTTACTTACAGATGCTTTTAAAGGTTGCAGGAGGGCTCCAGGTTCTATAGTTGCTGCAGTAATTTATTGCACTGGGAATTTGATCAGTTCCCTAGAATTATCGTTACAGTATAGCCATGGAAAGCTGAAGAGGAGGTAGCTGACAGAAGCTGACTGAAGGGGAAAACTGAAGAAATCTAGGAGGTCTTCAAAGAATTGAATATCACAGCCCTTTCTTGACTCCATAATAAAAACAAAAACAACAATAATGCGTGAAATTCCTCTCTCTACAGCTGAGTGCTTAAATATTGAAACTCGCCCTCTGCAGAGTGGTGGAGTCCTTTCTCATGTTCAAAATGCCATACACACATCGGGGGAAAAATTGACTCAAAGCAGTGTAACTCCATTGCCCAGGATTAAACTAGCCCTCACAGCAACACTTTGAAGTAGGTGTTTATCATCCCCAATTTAAAAAAAAGAAGGGAAGCCAGGGCCCTCATTTTCCAAGGTGCTGAGTGTGATGGATGGATCTTTGTCTGTGTGTCTATCAAATTGTGTCCTTCATTTGATAATGACTTTGTAACCACCATTTTGAAGACTGAGCTGATTTATGAGTATGTGTCTATAACTGACCACAAATGAAGCTTACTGTAATGCTTGACACCTCCCTGAAGGGACTAACACGAAGTCATCAAAGGTGACTGTTTTCCAATCAAAGGATCCATCCTAGGACAACGGTTCTGCTACAGCAAGTGTGACGAGAGGGGCCTGGCAGTCAGGCTTAATGATCAGGGCCAATGCCAGAGTCCAGAGGCCTAGGACGGGGGTCAGAACCAGGATCAGAGTCTAAGAGCAGTAGCCTAAGTTCGGGATGGGGGGGGCAGGGTCTTCATACCAATGCCAGGAGTAGGAACAGAGTCGGGGCTCAAGGGGCAAACCCAGGATCTGTAGCCACGGTCAGAGTTCAACCACCAAAGCCAAGGGTCAAAGTCAGGCCCACTGAAGCCAGGGGTCAGGATTGGAGTGAGAGATCAAAGGCAGAAGCCAAGGGTCCAAGCTGGAGTCAGGAGTCCAAGAGTGAGCCGGGAAGCAGGTCCATCTCTACAGTTGGTAAGAGAGTCCACCTCATTTCACAGACACTTCCTGGAATTCCTCCTGTGCTTAAATGGGGCTCCTGGACCAATCAGGGGCCACAAGGGAATCTGTCAGTTCAGTCTTTTGAGGTGGGACTGCCTGTGGTATTTACCTCCACAGAGTCTTTGTGGCCCGGCATGTGGCCCTACCATGGCTGCCAGGTAGTGGCCTGGAGGCACTGGGCACCCAGGAGAACCAGGTCCTAATCATGTTCCCACTGAACCTTGCTGGGTTGAAGGAAACTGGTCTCCCTAGTTTGGGCTCCTGACGTCTTCTGCACTAACCACCTTACTGGCTTTCTGCAGCTGGACAGTACTCACATGACAGAGGGGACGGAAACCTTCAGACTCCCCCTCTCACAGCAGCTGACAGAAGGCAGGAGGGGCTACCCACCTGACATATGGACTGGGCTCATGGATTCACAATAAGTGGTGAGCACACAGACTCAAGGGGGGGCTGGGAGTGGTTCTGCCTAAAGATCCGTAACTTACGTGAGCTTTGACAGTAAACGTTACTGTGGCTTTCGAAACCCCTGTGCAGAGCCTGTGGCCCAGACAACAAAGAGACTTTCAGGCCCCTTAAATTCACTGGAATTCACAAAGCTTAGGGTGCCTAGGTACCCTATTCTATAAATGGGGAGAGACAAGTGCCTCAGAACTAATAATTATGGGCTGCTTCGGTACAAATGATCATGACCTGCTCACAGTTATAATGTGCAGACAGAATAAAGTCCAGAGCAATGACATATGTGTTTGGTGCTTTAAAAAGGCCAAGTTTATAAGCTGAAAACTATTATGAGCCAAATCACCTGTGAGGAAGAATTTAATTAGAAAATATGAATTATGATTGGTAAGTGTTTAAGAACACTTTACTGGATGCCCAAAAGCCACTATTGAGGAAGAAGTCCATATTGGTCCAAAAAGAAATGGTTTAGAGGGGAAGTGAAGGCATCTATAAAATCTATAAAATAAAAAATAGTATATAACAAATGGAAGTGAAGGGAAGTTGATAGTAATTATTATAACTAGTTAGTCATTGTAGAAAATTGATAAGGGAAGCAAAGGGACACAAGGCGAAATCTGTGGCCCACAAAATTAAGGACAAAAAGAAGCAGTATTTTAATTATATTAGGAACAAAAAGAATCCTGAAAATGCTATTGGTCCATTACTAGTGATTTGACTTGATACCACACAATGTTTTGATTAATAACTAGAATGATATAACATTAACACGGCACACATTAAATGGATTAAAAACTGGCTAACTGATAGGTCTCAAAATGTAACTGTAAATGGGGAATCATCACTGATGGGGGTGTTTCTCGTAGGGTCTGTCTTGGCTCTATGCTATTTCCTATTTTTATCAATGACCTGGAAGAAATCATAAAATCATCACAGATAAAGTTTGTAGGAGAGGTAAGTAACAAAGTGGACAGGTCACTGATACACAGCAATCTGGATAGCTTCAGGAACTAGGTGCAAGCAAAGATGATGCATTTTAATATGGCTAAATATAAAGATGTACATCTAGAAACAAAGAGTGTAGGCTATACATATGTCATGGGGGACCCTAGTCAGGAAAGCAGTGACTTTGAAAGCAATTTGGGGGTAGTGAGGGATAATCAGCTGAACATGAGCTCCCGGTAGCCAAAAGAGCTCATGTGATCCGTGGATTCATAAAGAGGGGAAACTTGAGTAGGTGTAGCGAGGTTATTTGACATCTGTATTTGGCACTGGTGTGACGACTGCTGGAATACTGTGTCCAGGTCTGGTGTGCACAATTCAAGAAAATTGTTAAAAAATTGGAGAGGGTTCAGAGAAGAGCCATGAGAAAGAATAAAAGATTACAAAAACATGCCTGATAGTGATAGACTCAAGGAACCCAATCTATTTAGCTTACAAAGAGACGGTTAAAGGATTACTTGATTACAGTCCATAAGTACCTACATGGGGAACAAATACTTAATAATGGGCTCTTCAAGCTAGCAGAGAAGAGTGGTGATCCTATGGCTGGAAGTTGAAGCTAGACAAATACAGACTGGAAATAAGGTGTAAATGTTTAATGGTGAGATGAATTAACCATTGGAACAATTTACCAAGGATCGTGGTGGGTTCTCCATCACCAACATTAACTAAATCCAAGTTGGATGCTTTTCTAAAAGATCTGCTTTAGGAAATTACTTCGGCGATGTTCTCTGGCCTATATTAGCCAGGTGGTCAGTTTAGATGATCACAATGGTCCCTTCTGGCCTTGGAATCTATGGGAATGGGATTCACAATAACCTCTACACTAAGTGGGGAGCTGCATAAACTAGCCAACAGGAGATGCCAAGAAGAGGGGTGTGTCCTAAGTCCCCCCCTCCCCGATTTCAGCGCATCTGAAATCTTGTCCTCATCTGAGCGATGCGTTAAGTCACTTTGTGGATCTGGGCCTGTGTTTCTTACTTTACTTGCCATATGTCCCCAAAGAGAGTGGGGGGAGTGTGCATAAGCAACTGGGAGAGGGGGCTGAGAACTGGTTCCTCAGTCTAAGGTGGCTGGAACGCATGGTCCCGCTGCCCAAGAAGGATGCAGCCAAGAGGTCAGCACCTGAGAATGTGCCTCAGTGATCCAAAGCTAGGAACACTGTCCACACTAAGGGGGACACAGCAGCACATGGACCCAGGAGTTGGGTCCAAATTCAACAGACAGGTAACTGTTGTGATGGACACCAAGCCAGATCTGTAACACTGAGCACATCTGCAAATCAGCACCTAAGGGCTTTGCCCAAGGTGACAGAGAGGATCCTTGTCAGTGCTTGGGAGCCAGGGGGCCCCCAGATTTTTTCTCCCCATGTCAGTCCCTGTGGAGCCGTCCCGCTGTGGCCACTGGCCCCAGCACCTTGCCTGCCTACTCCATGCCATCTTCCAGCACAGCCCTCCTAGATGGAGTGTCAGACCCCATCCCTGAGAGGGGACGCAAGCTGCTGTGGGGAGCCCTGGTGCAGGAGCCAACCCCCCATGGCAGCAGCAAAGGAGGAGCAGGTTTGGCCCTGTCCATGAGTGGCCCATGAGTCCTGCAGGGGGGGTGGGGGCGGGTGCAACACCAATCAGGAGGAGCCATGGGGGCCGAACCTGAGTGGGAAGTGGGATGGCCAGCATCGCTTCTCCTGTGTAACATGTCTAACCTGCATAGGGCTGTGCAAGCACCACTGCTCAGGGGGCCCAGAGTCCTGATTTCACACCATTAGACCATGGCCTCTCCCTTAAATAAAGTCTTTCCAAGTCTGAGGCCACCTTCTGCCGTCAGCTTGCCTAGTGCCTTACTGGACTAGCAGATCCATTGAAATCAATGGGTCTAATCTCAGAGTAAGGTACGTTGTAACAGGCACAAAGAGGCAGAATCCAGTAGTGTTATCGTGAACACACATTTCAATGAACATACTTCTCAGGATGCGTTGAGTGGAAGCCTGCCGCCTGAGGGAAGCGGGGGTTGTGAACCCACCCAGGAGTTCGGATGGAGTAGGCAAAGGGGTTTTGCTGAGGAATGTGTGTGTCAGTGTGTTAAGGAAGGCAGAACACATGGAAACAGAACAGACAAGAACAGAGAGAGAGGCAGAGGAAAAAACCAAGAAAGCCCAGGAGCAGTCTCTGAGGAGCACAGTTTGACCCTGTAAACAGCTGCAGAGTGAGCTTTTGGGTCTGTTGCCTAACGAGGTTTGGGGCTGTACGCTAACACACTGCTTTTTTGGTTTTGGTTTCTCCTGAGTTCAGAGAAGCAGGACTCTGTACATGCCTTGTAATAAACAAGATTGCATCAAAGAAAATACCAGAATCCATCAATTTCTACTTCCAACTGGAACTCTTCCAGGGCCCGAACTATGACTAGTTGGTCGGGTCAAAAGGGGGCAAGAGTATTATATTAGTAATGGCCTGATCTATTCTAATTCCATCCTAAGCTATCTTTAGTCTTAGTGATACTACAAGCCTATACATCTCCGCATTTATTGTGCCCTGTGAATTCCTTGAAATCTTTACATCTAGAGAAAACTGTGATAAATGGCCTAGAAGTCAAGAGATTCATTCTTGTCAATGCACCACTTTGCAGTAACACATCTGTTTCAACATAAATGTATCCAAGTCAGACAACAAACAGTGTCTGTTTGGAAATTTCTTACCTACCTTTTCCACGATAAGCCAATAAAAATATTTTTAAAAATATACCCAGTGGGATTAAACTCTGTCTTTACTATCACTTCATTTTCTCAATATAAAGAGACAACACAAGGAAAAGACTTTAATGCCTCATTTTGTTGATTTCAAACAAAATTATTTATGTTGAACTACCTTGGGGTTGATGGCATAATGTCCTTGATGCTTTTCACTGCCCTCCCCCAGCTTGATAGCACAGAATATCACCTCTGTCACAATGCGATTGTATCAACAGATGTGCAACTGTTATGCTTGAGAACAATCACTATCTGAAGAACCCATGCTTCCCAAGGAAATCAATATTTTTAATCTGAGTAAAGGAAGAATGGAAGAAAATTGTTTCATAGAAACAACATGGCACTTCCTAAAGCAAATGGTGTTGACAGAACAATAATCACCTCCTCTAAACCAGTTCCCAGAAGTGTATTAACTATCTAGCATATGACAGAGAATCCATTATGCCATGTTTCCTGCCTAGTGCTAAGAGAAATATGTGATAAATAGCTAGTCCATTCAAGTGTGCTAGGCAACAATTATTCTCTTGTGTATTTCTTTGTACCTATTTGTCTTTTGCTAAGGGGCCAGATGAGCACCTACAACGAAGACACTGGGCCTGAGCTTCTGGTGTAACTCCTTTGTACCACACCAGAAGTGGATTGTGGATCAAAAACTGGCATAAGTCAGCCATGGGGAGACTACCCCAGGTAGCGGAATCTTCCCGTGTTACAGAGCTGGCACTGCAGCCTATAAAAGGGGTGTGACCCTGGATAGAGAGCATGGCCAGGGTGGATCTATGCCTTGCTGATCTCTGGCTGCCATATCGGCCTCATGGAGCTGTCTACAGCCACCTGCACTTACTCTGGAACTGGACCAACACAGAGCAAGCTCAGGATTTGGTGAGGAAAAGGCCAATTTTGCATGCAGAGTCCAGCTTATTTGGCTGTAATTAAAGATCTGGACCTCAGCTTAACAACTTGCGTAATGCTGCATACCGCTCCAATAAAACATACACTTCCCTTAGCTTTTCAGAACTTCAGCTGGTAGCAGCAATGGCTTCTGCCTGGAGTGTTGAAAGAAGCTTATGAGAGCAGTAAGGGCTATTTCTAGCAAGCGGAGCATTGGGGAACATGGCTATTGACATCAGTTCACTGGGCAGCCCACCAAATGAGTGACAGCTGTCCTCAAAACAGCTAGTTGTTGCTTCATTACTCAAGGTCTGAGGGGGCCTGAATATTTCTGCTAACGTTAGATCTCTTCACTTTTTTTCTCTTTAGCTTTCATGTACCTCCAGCTACTTTATAGCTGTGAGAAATAGCCAGGCAAAGTTGTAAATCATGAAAGTTATGGGCCTATCAAAATCTGGTTAATGTTCATGTGAAGATGGGAGCAGAGATGATTAAAACAAACATTCCCCAGGGAGGTTCAGCCAAGATGATGAAGTTTGCGGAAGACATTGGATCTCACCATCAATTCTCCAATCCAATACAGTAATAACACACTGATGCACAAACAAGCTGTCAGTTACAAATCATTATAGCTCAATGTTTTCTTGTGTGTAATGCTGATGACCAAACCCAGATTACACATCTCCTCTGTTACATATTGATATCCACCCCGGTTGCTTTGGAGACTTTGGGAGTCCATTTAGAAAACTGCATTTATTTTGTTGCTGTGGGTTCTAACCATCTATATTTAGAATAATTTAAATCTTTAGGGCTCACTTTGCTATCACAATAGAAAAAGCATTTTTTCAGATCTCCCACCTTTCATAATAATCCATGTTAGTTCCAATCAAGGGATACAGTTGTGAAACAGACATTTTCATTTGGTTTAGAAAAAAGGGTTATCATAATTTGAGTTTAAGGGTGACAGGTATATTGATAAGACATATTCTGATCATAGTGTACATTAATACAATATAATTGGAGGGATCTAAGCTATATTGCTTTGAAAAATATCCAATAGGGAAGTGAAAAATGTTTTTTAGTTATAAAATTCATATCTTTAGCAAAGTTTCTTTGGGAGAACCCATTTTGGTTTCCAGTGACTCTACATTAATTTGCTTACATCAACCTTATTAATATGCTTATGAACTTCTTTATATGTTTGTTTGCTGTCAGCACAGCCACTTAAATCCCAGGCCTTTTGCTGAAATGGATTGAGTTGTAGATAAACAAAACTCCACATTATGAGATTGGGGAAATAATGAAAAATGAGTTTTATGGGTTGGAAGCCATGTATACATCCTCAGATTCGTTTTATTTTTGAAATGCTGCAGAAAAGCGGGGATTGAAGCTGTTAACATAAATGCAATTTTTAATTTAAGGACTGTTTTATAGAGGCTCCTGTTACTCTTCTAAAATGGTCTGCAGAGGATAAAAATACGAACAGTACAGAGGAGTCTTTATAGTATCAGCAATAAAACATTCTTATGTGAGTTTTGCAGATATTGTTCCATTGGAATTTAGTATATCCTGGTTCTTATAATTAGAGTAAATGTGACTATTATGTAGTAAACTAGAAAATATTCAGTAGAACAAACAAAGAAGTCATTCCATCAATCGAAGCCCTGGGGAAAACCAATGTTTTCATCTCACAGACAACACTAAAGTCCCTATTGGCACCGTATGTCAAGTTTTCAAAAGTAGCTTCCTAAACTATCCGCATAGCCCTATGTTTGCACTTACATGCAGTTCCTTGCGTATGTGTAAGCAGGCACTTCAGTGCAAAACATTTGCACCTGAAAAGGTACATGTATGCACTCGCATGCACAAATGTGGAATTTTCATTTGCAGTTTATAGAGCGGTGTTGGAATTTTGATCCTCCATGTTCAATCCCATCATCCCTTTTCCACGAGTTCTTCACCCTGAAAGTGATAGCAATGAAAAGTCTGAAAAATCAGTGGCATAGGAATTTCAAAGCTGCAGGAGGCAAAATAGATACTTTTCTTTTTTATTTAAATACGTTTGCTTTGCTTGATCTTCCTTTATCCTGTTGTATATTAGCAATTATGAACTTGGCTTTGGAGTAGACTCACAACAAACAACTTCTGTGGTTATGTCTCAGCTTTCCCAGACGTTTAAGGCCCCACAAAAGTCATTTATTGCATTGCATGAACATTCTCTCTTAAATAACTTCAGGGATCTGACTTAATCCACAAAACCAAGTAGATTCAGAGTAAAGGTGGAACTTCATCCTTACCTTATGCCATGGTCTTAACTGGTATTAGAGAGGTTTCAGAAAGATGAGGTGTTCCAATCATCTTCCATGTCTTATTTTGAGGGCTACTGAGTGTAAAATCAAATTTCAGACTCTACTGTGAATTCTAATGCTTATGAGGGTGAAAGACACCTAAGGATATTAGCTGGACAAAAGAAAGACCAGGCCAAACAAAAAGGAAGGGAGGGCATCTTCCATCAATGTAGTACAAGTGTTATAAATGCATTCCTCTAGTTCCAAGCTTCTATAAAGGCATGCTGCTTGGCTTTTACTTGGAAACGCATTGAACAAGCACGAAGAAATTTCCTTCCCAGACTTCAATGATTTTTAGAATGTTCTTTTATGGGTATAATAGGCAATATAAAAGAAAACTTTAAAGAGCTTTCATCTTTTCTTTCCATCTACCAACAAATGCTTCTACACACCAAAGGTGGGAATAGTGGCTTTGACCGTAAAGTTTCTCTTTCCTGCCACCGGGAGCTAGCCCTGCTGCAAACTGTTCCATGCTTTCGCACCAATGACACCCACTATTATTGACATCAACTGACTTCCGTTATGAAGGTGCTTCACGGCTATCTCACAGCCACCTGCAGGTACCAAATGAGAGAATGAAGAATTAAATGAGCACATGAGGGATTTTGCAGAGTAACCAAAGCCATCTATGGATTTAGACTCCACTCTGCACCTAAAGAAAGATTCTCCCACCCTCACTCACTCTGAGTAGTCCCTTGCTCCACGCATAGCACCATTGACTGATGGGACTGTTCAGGAAGTCAGATACTGAGAAAGTTTAATAGAATTTGGTCCCTTGCTATTTACACCTTACAAAGGGCCAGATTCTGCCACCATTCGTGAGCTTGAGTAACATGTTACCGGGCCAGTGGTCCTGTTGGTTTCAATGGGAGTATTCATGGAGTCAGGACTCCATGAGAGTAAGGGTGGCAGAATCTGGACCATGGAGCTTGAGACTGCCAGTCTTACTCTGGAGGGGCCAGATTCTCAGCTGCTACAAATCACGGTGGCTCCATTGACTTCAGTTGGGCTAGGCTGATTTACACCTGCTCGGAATCTGAGGCAGAGCTCACAGCCAGATTCTGATACCCTCACTCACACCTAGTTGTTCCTCGCTCCTTGCGGAGTCTACGAGAGTGCCGTGGGTTGGCTGGAGGAGTAAGGTATTCACTCAATGTGAGTGAGGGTGGCAGAATTGGCCCCCAAGCGAGCTCTGGGTCACACGGACAGCTTCAGAGGGAAAGTTTCAAGAGCTCCAGGGAATTCCTCAGAACCAATACTCCCACTTGAGGGCTCATTCACCCTTGTCTTCTCTCTGGGGTGGGAAGGGGTGCCCTGTATTGGGTGAGGGTTGCTCATTAGTTTAACTCATTGCCTGTTGGGGTGTATTATAGCACTGGGCACAAGGGTTAAGTTGGCTCAAAAAGAGCCTGTAATACAGCCGTGATAGAAAGATAGTGCAGGAGGATGGCTGCTGTGTGGGTTGGTTTGACCCAGGATTGTTCCACTATAGAATTGTAATGGGTGTGTGGCAATTAATTATTTTTATTATTATTAATTTGAGTGACGGTAGCACCTAGAGACCCCAGTTGAGCTCAGGGCCCATGGAGCTGAGCCTGTACATACACATAGTAGGAGACATAATCCCTGCCTCCAAAAACAATCTAAACAGACAAAGGGGTGGGTGGAGAAATAGAAGCACAGAGAAGGGGAAGTAACTTGGTCATGTTCTCTCAAACAGAAGCCAGTGAAGCTATGTCAAATTATACCAACTGAGGATGTGACCCTGCCTCTTTACAACTCTTCACAGCAAGGGGAGTAGTACCTCAGACATTCCTCTAAATGGCTGGGAAGTCAACAGAGACCTGCCTCTGATAATTCCCAGACATACAATGCTACGAATACAGGCCTACCTTTCCTCAGGCCTTGCCAAACCAAAAGGAGACAGGATGGAATAGCCAAAATGACTACACGCCCATCACAAGCATGTGTGCTTGATGTATCGCACTTAGCCAGGGGGGAAATAAGGAAAGAGTTAATCTGACTCAAATGTGTAATTGAATTATGTACTATTATCCAGAGCTCTGTCAACTCTTCTCCTGAATCATCAGCATTCTGCCGCTGCTTGGAGAGAGTCGGGAATTAGAACAATTTGTGAATCATAATTATGGGCACAGTCTCTGGAATGAAAAATCTCGGGAATTGTAACAACAGTGAGTCTTTCCACCAATTCAGTGGAAACAAAATGCAACAATGGAAGGAAATTTCAGAGACAAACATTTACGCTGTGTAGACAACACGCCACCTCTGAATCAAATCTTTCTGTCCAGCTCACTTCAAACAGCAACTCACTGGCAAACTGCCAAGACACAGTAGTTCTTAAAGGTACAGCAGACAGTAAGGTTGCCAGGAAACAGAAATAGCCTGTGTAGCTGTTAAATTAGTCACAGTCCAATTTCAGCCAGCAAACACTTTTCTCTCCATTGAAAGCAGCAAATTAAAGCCGCAGTGAACTCCTGTGGGTCTAAACCTAGGCTGTTGGTCTTAGACTGAGTTTTGCGGGTACAGGAACCTCAGGCTTACGGCTGAAGAACTCGGCAAACAGAGACCAAGTTGGAGATGATTTTGTTGGCCGAACTAAAATAAAAATATATGGGACTCTGTTTACAAACATTACATTACAGTGGCTGCATATCAAGCGTTTCTTCCATTTTGAAAGTTTCTATCTGCCGGAGGTATTCCCTGTACCTAAAATAGGAGATGCCATTGGACCACTAATCTCTCTTAAAGGGATAGAAAGTTGGTAAATGCACCACCTGTAAGTGTAAATGCGGCATTGTGTATTGCGAATGGATCATCACACATACAGACATAGTAACTGAGTGCTGTTGTAATCTATGTATTGTTTTCACCAGGCCAAATTCTGCTCTTGAGGAGACCAATCTACCTCTAATCAACTCACGCGCAGTTATAACTGGTATAGAATTTGATCTCTTTGCTAAATAAAAGTGTGTGTGTGAGTCCCTGCCACAGAGAGCTCACAATCAAAGTATACAACAGGAGACAACAGATGGATCCAGACAGAAAGGGGAGTGCAAGGCAACAAGGAGGGCAGATCTACACTTAAAATGCTATTTATGTGAAGATGCTCCTGCGCCGACGGGAGAGTTCCTCCCATCGACATAGTTGATCCACCTCTGTGAGAGGATGTAGCTTTGTCAACAGAAGACAGTCTACCACCGACATAGCGCTGTCTACACTGGGGGTTAGGTCAGTAAAGCTACGTAGCTCCAGGGCATGGATTTTTCACACCCTAGGTGACTTACCACTATAAGTCCATAGCGTAGACCTGGCCTGAGACAATGTTGGTCAGCGCAACTGGTAGTGTTTGCAGCATGCCAGCTCCCTAACTGCTGTCAAGTTTTCTTAGAAACCACAACAAAAGAGCTTTAAGGAAGGATTTGAAGGATGACAAGAGTTGTAGGAGAGGAAGTGGGAAGGGAAGGTGACCCGGGGAAAGTCATTTGTTGGTTTTCTCCTTGGAGAAATCAGCGAGATCCTGGGCAGGGAGTGAGGTGGAAGCTGGAGAGGGGAAAGGTTTGAGAAGGACGTCCAAGGTGATGCTTGCCGTCATGGTATGATCTGCTAGGGAGACTATGCTCTGATGAGGCAATGTGTTTAAAATGCATTTGTTTGGGCCAGCCCATTGTCAATTGGTGCCCTGGCGAAGAGTTTCTTGGTGGAGCAAGGAATTTTCTCTCCAGTTCGTGCTGTTCAGTTAAGCTCTTATGAATTCAGTTGCTGGGTTTTTTCTAACTCCCCTATGAACTCCTACCTACTATTATTCCAAGCACAACCCTGGTAAGATGGTAGCTATAGACCAATGGCCAGATACTCAGCTGACGTATATCAGTGAAGCACCAATGAATGCAGCATCTGGCCCTGATTACTGACCTAAGGGTCAGATGACTAGTTCAACTTCTTTGCAAAACATCTCTCTGTCTCAAACTTTAGCTGGCTAAACAGAAAAAAGAGACTCTGGAAAGAATGAAGACGAGAAGATGGTTTAAGTGGAAGAAGGCTGTTTTGCTAATGTCTGCACTAAAAGCTCATGTTTTCTGTGGAAGGGGAAGTCCCAGGCTGGACTTGCTCAGGAACATTCAGAAGCTAGTTAGCAAAAATAGGGGGGCTGCTAGAATTCCTTTGTATGGTTAGGTGTAGAGATGGGGCAAGATTCCCTGAGATATCAGTCCATTCTGTGATAGCTTCACAATTATATGCAGCCAAAACACCTAAAAAGGAACCAGTGTGAAAGAAATGACCTGACCTGACCAGAAATGTCCTATCCTCCAGTCACACCAAACAAATCAAAAGTTGTGTCTCCTGAGCTGGAACAGTTACTTTCTAAGAGCAAAGCAGCCTCTCTTGAATTCCAGACAGTCCTTGGCAACCACCCAAAGCTGTTGAGTAAGATAGAGTAGCTATAGATGACACTGGAGTAAAAGAATGAGTGAGCTGCAAGGGGGATCTGAGGGCTGAGACAAGAAGAGAAAGAGATAACGGGAAATCATTTTCTCAGAGTCAGAGAAATCTGGGAACCCACACAAAAGAGGGGTTTGAATCCAGAGACAGATTGATATGTTCCCACAAGCAGCACAGGAGGAGTTAAAGAACAACTCTGAGGCTCTCAGGCACGCCATTCGTTTTTTAAGTTGAAATATTCCATGCAACAAATTCAGCCGTAAAATGTGACTGACTCTCAAAGGACATAAGTTAAATTTAAAAAGTGAAAAGCCTTTTTTACCTGCTGTTCCCAACCTTCTATCCAGGTTTAATGGATGTCATTGAAACTGCAGTGCAATTCAGCCAGTCTGCATCAAGTGAATAACTTTTACAAGTAGCAGAATTTCTGTTTTGTGCCGGGGCAGGAGATATCGCTCTGCAGATGTGTCACCCTTACATATTTGTATTGTTCCTATTTAAAGCAACAGACAGGATGATACTCTGTGAACCTGAGGGAAATGCTGTATTTGACTTAAGGATGCATTCCTCATGCTAGACCTTGTCCCTCTTCATGTTTAATGCCATTGTAGATCTGGCCGTTCCTTTCCTCGGTGGCTGTGCTGTTTGACTTTGGATGGCAATCTTGCAAGGAGTCAAAGTCTCTTTTAGTTTTACACAAATGCATAAACTATAGAAACACTGTCAATCGTAACGTGAATCCTCTCCGGCATTTCTATTAGACGTTAAGGGCCAAATTTTCCAAAGGGCTTGAGAAAATACACTAACAATATTTATGGGGGCATGCATTTACCAGTGCAAGACTCCACCTAGAGCAGGGGTGGCCAACCTGTGTCTCCGGAGTCCCATGAGGCTCTTCAGAAGTTACTAGGCGGCTCCTTGTCTAGGCACCGACTCCGGGGCTGGAGCTACAGGCGCCAACTTCCCAATGTGCCAGGGGGCGCTCACTGCTCAACCCCTGGCTCTGCCCCCACTGCACCCCTTCCCGCCCCCTCCCCTGAGCCTGCCATGCCCTCCCTCTTCTCTCCCCTACCCCGAGCCTCCTGCACGCCACGAAACAGCTGATTGGGAGGTGCAGGGAGGAAGGAGGAGGCGCTGATCGGCGGGGCTGCTGGTGGGCAGGAGATGCTGGGAGTGGGGCGGGGGAGCTGATGGGGGGCTGCTGACGTATTACTGTGGCTCTTTGGCAATGTACATTGGTAAATTCTGGCTCCTTCTCAGGCTCAGGTTGGCCATCCCTGAGCTAGAGGGTGCAAATTCCTATTCCCATGTGCAGGTGTAGCTTTCTGCATCTGCATTTTCATTGACCTCCTTACAATGTGGCTCATAAATTTCCTTCTTATATAAATCCTATTGAGGCTGCTCTGTGGAATCCCAGCTGTGGTATTCTTACCCCAGCCATGCATACTCCCCATTCGAGGGTGCTAGCTACAATCAAGTGAGCCTTTAGGCACTTCAGAAGATGAGAGATGATCATATGCACATTGTAAAAGCAATCCATGCTCAATGTCCTTTCTGCACTGAAATATTTTGAATTCAATTACTCCTTAGTCTTCATTTTTTACTTTAATTAAACATAACTAGGCCTTATTCTCACTTAATATCATTTCTAAAGAGAGAGGTTTTCTGTAAAAGAAGCTATTAGCAATTGGAATCACCCAAATCCCCAATTATATTACTCTGCACCTGGGTAAATTTGAACTTGATTAAAGTCTGTAAACTCAGGATAATCATTTTCTTCCTGTGTTTACCTTTGGCTTCATGGGATTGGTGATATTTTTTTCTCCTGAACGCATCCTGAATTTCAGCAAATAGAATTCTGAAACTAAAGAGCACTTTGAATTTCAATCTAGATTTTGCCTTTCAGTGTTTTTCAATCACACTAGTGTCTTGATGCTGTAATCATTTCAACCAGCCCTGTACTTTCATTCCACTTACTGATGCAAAATTCTCCTTCAGTCATTTCACTGTGTAAAATGCCCTGTTAGCCAGAAGATTTTTTTAAATAAAAGCAAGCCAGAGGCGCTGACTAGCAGGATTGAAGATGATGGCTTCAGAAAATCCTGGCATATGAAAGCATCTAAGAGGG
This sequence comes from Chelonia mydas, assembly GCF_015237465.2. Taxonomy (NCBI): domain Eukaryota; kingdom Metazoa; phylum Chordata; order Testudines; family Cheloniidae; genus Chelonia; species Chelonia mydas. Next base: position 128,368,528 of record NC_051246.2, on the reverse strand, counting down.
TTAATTATCCATTATAAAATGAACTAGTGCACTGATCCCTGAAAATTAAACTAATCACTAATTTTTGACCCCTCACAACTGATACCGGTAATCAAGAAACAAATAGATGTCAGGACAGGATCTTTCAGTACGTCACTCTCTTCTTATTTTCTTTGGTATTAGCTCAGAGATTATTATTACAGTGGAACCCCGCTTATCCAACTCAATTAGGTCCAGGGCCAGATTGGATAATCAAAAATTCACATAAGCAGGAGAACGAGCAAAGAGCTTTCTATCCATTATTTTAACATGCAAAGTTGCTTTTAAACTAGCTGACCCGCTCCCGGAAAAGCATTAAAACATACCCCCCTTCTTATCTGCTCAACAAAATATACAAACCGTTTGGTCTCGCAAACCGTATTTTATTCATTGATTAACAGGAACACCCACATGAGTTTTTTTATAGTTGGCTTGATCATTTTTACACTCTTTACTCTTTAACTGTGAACATTACAGGGACTGGTAGAGGGCTTTCCCTTCACCCCCACGCGTGCAGTTCTTGTCATGCAGAGAGAAAGCAGAAGACCAGAAGTCCGAAGTGCAGGCAATGTGATGTTTATTGGGGTTAGTTTCCAGCAAGCGTGCCCATAACTCTGACGCCGCAGAGTCTTGTTTCCCAGTGTCCCATTCCCCCCTCCTTAGCAGGCATAATTATATCTGAAATGCACACCCACAGTCCCTCCCCTTACAACTTTTGGTCATGTTCTGTTTTGGGGGGTCGTGAGTCTGGGGTCTTTGTCCCAACTCTTTTGTATCCCATAGGAGGGGTAAGGAGCAAGGTTTTGCTACGGTCAGGGACAGGCATTTTTTTGCCATTTTAGCATTTTATACTTTCCCCCCAATTCCTCCTTGCCCCTCTCGACTGGTTGCTTGACCTTGCCTTGAGATAGGAGTAGAGGCAGTCTTCAAGTGTGCGCCCATACTCCCACCATGCCCAATAACACTAACTGCTCTTATCTGTTCCCATTATACTAACAAACCCATCTGGCTGTGCAGAAGCAACATACACAGTGTCTTTGTCCTTTGTTCACACATATCAGTAAGACTATAAGTGTATCAAGAATCAAACGGGCAAACAAGACCCAAAATTCTATCTCAGGCAAAAATACAGACCTGAATCCTCCCCTGTCTCTAGCACTCCTAACAGGGACCTTCTACAAAGTCTGTTTAGTGTTACACAAGGCACCAGCTCTATTTAGCTGCTTTTCACATAACATCACAAACAGAACAATTTCTACAAAAATGCAAAAATGATCATCATTACAAAGCATGAATGCTGGAATTCGTGATCATTTTACAAGGCTGAAAAGATGCAATGGTTACCGTATTGTTGCCATGGAGGTGATGTCAGTTTCCCACATTCATGTGTGTGCGCTGGTTGTTTGGTTGATATGGAGGGCTGGATGATGGAGGCTCAGATAAATGGGGTTCTACTGTATTTTCATTTGTTATTTGTATTTCAGTAGTGCCTACAGGTCATAGTCAAGATCAGGGATCTATTGTGCTAGACACCTGTCAGGGATGGTCTAGGTTTACATGGTCCTGCCACAGTGCTGGGGGCTGGACTTAATGACTCTTCAAGGTCCATTCCAGCCCCACACTTCTACACTGAAGTACAGAGAATGAGACTATCCTGGACTCAAACCCATGGCACCCTGAATAGGCTAGACAGACACAGGAATGATTATCATCCCATTTTACAGATGTTCAGAGGTCCCATTAAGGCACACATAACATGCTGATTTGGTAGTTTAGGGTTTTGTGGAATTTCAGTACAGATCAGGTCCTCTTAGGTCTAGATTGTGCACCCATTATGTATGTTGGCCAGCACTCATTCCTACGAACAGTCCAAAGAAGGCAGTATCACTCCTTTGCATAAGAACATAAGAATGTCCATACTGGGTCAGACCAAAGGTCCATCTAGCCCAGTATCCTGTCTTCTGACAGTGGCCAGTGCCAGGTGCCCCAGAGGGAATGAACAGAACAGGTCATCATCAAGTGATCTCTCCCCTGTCGCCCATTCCCAGCTTCTGGCAAACAGGGGCTAGAGACACCATCCCTGTCCATCCTGGCTAATAGCCATTGATGGACCCGTCCTCCATGAACTTACCTAGTTCTTTTTTGAACCCCGTTGTAGTCTTGGCCTTCACAACATCCTCTGGCAAAGAGTTCCACAGGTTGACTGTGTGTCGTGCGAAGAAATATTTCCTTTTGTTTGTATTAAACCTGCTGCCTATTAATTTCATTTGGTGACCCCTAGTTTTTGTGTTATGAGAAGGAGTAAATAACACTTCCCTATTTACTTTCTCCAGTCATGATTTTATAGACCTCTATCATATCCCCCCTTAGACGTCTCTTTTCCAAGCTGAAAAGTCCCAGTCTTATTAATCTCTCCTCATACGGAAGCTGTTTTATACCCCTAATAGTTTTTGTTGCCCTTTTCTGAATCCACATTCAAGCTGTGGGCGTACCATGGATTTATATAGAGGCAATATGATATTTTCTGTCGTTATTATCTGTCCCTTTCTTAATGTTTCCCAACATGAGTCGGGGCTCACCTACTGTCAGGGGTCAGGCCCTGCAGCTGCGATTGCTCAGTCTCCCAACATCCTAAGGAGCCAGCAAGGCTGCCTGATGGACCACCCTGCATGATCCCGTTCCAGCCTTGCTCCTGCTTCAGAACAAACCCTACTCCTGCCTTCTGGTAATCTGGGTCTGACCCTCAGCTCTGACCAGACAGCCGGCACAGCAGACCTCAAGCGAACCACACAGTGGGGAGGAGAGAATATTCTTTACAAAAACATCTTGTTCTCTTGATTGAAATTGTCCATGAAAATTCTGTGAGACTCAGAATAGTTCCACAAGCTGGTAGGTTTTAAAAATAGTGCCGGGGTATCAGAAAGATGATTTGAAAGTGCACTTTGATGTGGTGGGTTAATATTCCTTGTGGCTGAGGAGAGTTTCTGCATCCTGACTGCAGACACATTTTAATGTCTGTCAAGCTTGCCTTCAAAGCTTGATGATCCAGAGGCCTGTGAAAGAAAATTGGAAGAAAGGAGACAGAAATGTCACTCTGAATTCAAAAGGTCTGATCCAGGGTTGAACACAGGGCGGGGAAGGGCAATCCTCTCACATCCTGGTAAAAGGTTTGAGAAGCTGGCTGAAAGCAGACTGGGCATGAAGACAACAAGAGCAGCACCAGAAAGTAAGGTTACCAGCAGACAGTGTTTGTCTGAGCATATTTAGCAATTAAAACTCAAAGGCTTAGAGGCCATTACAGCATTACTTTAAATTGCTTCTAACCACGTATTAGCATTTACATACTCATTTGAAATATCATCTGTGCCTTTTGTAAGGATTGAAGACATTATCAGCGTCAGCCTGGCTTGGCTCTGAAAGCCTCTTCAGCTTGTCTGACTCTTCAATTTTTTTCTTGTTTCTACCCTTTTTAATCTCCTCCTCCTATTTCTAGGGACCACTGCGACCACCAGCTGGAGTTCTCTGAGGACTCTGCATGCATACTGAGTACCAGGGCCTGAGATTCAAACCCCACTAAAGTCACGGGATGCACTCTCATTGACTTCAACGCATTTTGGATCAGGCCTCGGATGAGCTAGTGTTGACATGTACGTACCAAGGGCCAGATTTTAAGAGGTACTTAAAAGGCCTATCTGCATCTTTAGGCACCTGAACTCTGTAACGATCTGTGCAGACAGTATGTCTGGCAATAGGTGGTCCTGTGTCTTTATCTTAACATTAAGTCATCTTGTTTTGGTATGATGTTATTTATTTAGTTGGGGAAGGTAGGAAGGATTTAAATTCTGCATGGATATGCTGGAGTTGTTACTTGGTAATGCACCAATAAATCCTTCTAAATTTCTAAAAGTGAGTATTACAATACAACTGAATTGGTTTTAGGAGAGAGCTTGACAAATTTATGAGTGGGATCGTATGCCAGGGTTGCTTGTGGGTTAGCAGCCCAAAGGATCCCTTTCGTTTTCTCTTTCTAAAATATCATGCTTCAGGGCTTGAGCTGGTCACCAGCAGGGGTGAGGAATGGACTTTTTCCCCCAGTGTATTTCTCTGTAGCGTTAGAGATGGCCACAGCTGGAGATGGGACACTGGACAGGAGGGGCCGATACTCTGAGCTGGTACAAAGAATTCTTGCTCCCAGATGCCTGACTGGCTGGTTCTTGCTTACACTCTCAGTGTCTAACTGTTCGCCATACAGACTCATTGACTTTAAGGCCAGCAGGGACCATCGTGATCACCTAGTTTGCCCTGCTGCACATTGCAAGCCACAGAACCTCACCCACCCCCTCCTGAAATAGACCCTTAACCTCTGGCCGAGTTACTGAAATCCTCACATCATGGCTTAAAGACTTCAAGTTACAGAAAATCCACCGTTTACTCCACTTTAAACCAGCAAGTGACCCGTACTCCATGCAAAAAGGAAGACAAACCAACCAACCCAGGATCTCTGCCAATCTGACCCGGGTGAAAATGCCTTCCCAGATATGGTGATCAGTTAAACCCTGAGCATATGAGCAAGACCTTCCAGCCAGACACCTGGGAAAGAATTCTCTATAGTAACTCAGAGCCCTTCCCCCTCTGGTGGTCCCTTCTGGCCTTATGCCCCTAAGATTTTATGGATATTTTTGAAAACCTGGCCCAAAGACAATACCATGCTTTCCTAAAGGATGGAAGGTGGAAGACCCACCTGGAACTCTCTCGGCCCCGGCCGTCAAAGGTATTTGGGTGCCCAGCTTCCATTAAAATCAATGGGAGTTAGGTGTCTCACTAGCTTGGAGACTCTGGGCCAAGATGTCTAGGCAAGACTCTCTGAAATGACCCTGAGTTAACCAAGAAAGTGGTCAATTTGATTTCCTTCACAGTAAAATATATGTGCTAGTTTTACAGGTCTCCCTGACATACAGCTACAGACTGACTGTGCCTCCATAGGTGAAAGACTAAAATGTTCGTGATTTGAAATCAAGGTTTCTTGTGAATTCTGAAGCCCTTGCCAGCAGCGGGGGAGGCATCGTATACATTCATCCTCTTGCGCAGAGAGAGCCTATTCATCAGGCAGTCTAGGCTTAATCAGATTTAGGCCTCTACCTTTTGATATTCTAAGAAATCAGGCCTAGGATATTTCCCCTGGGACATTCCAAACCTGTAATTACTTTCTTTGCACTACTACTTGCAAACATAGCCGAAGGAGCTATTAGGTATTCCAAAAGGGGGGTTTGACGGAGCCAGAAGGATTATTACCATTTTCGCAGGTTTATTACACGGTGCACGTGGATGGCATGTGCCACCAGGTTCTACTGCAGCAGAGGGCTCCGGGGGGGCACTGCTGGTGAGCAATGCTCCTGTTTATTGAGCCCTCAAGAACCCTCACCACAAAGAACAGCTCCTGACCAGCGTTGAGACATGGAGCCTCTTTTGCAGACCCCAAGCTCCCCCAAAGGGTATCTACTCTGGCCACATGATGCAATTGCTTTTAAAGAAGCATGCATCTCTCCACCTGCCCCCAGCTCCACTGACAAAGAATCGGCAAACTCTCCCTTGCCTCCCTCCCCTTCCCCTAGCAAGGAATTAATTTGACATTAACTAGTTTACACATAAGGCAAAAGTATGCATTGTCTGTGAGTTCAAAAGCAATTTGGATTCTGTTTTCTGGTGACTCACTGAGGAAGAAATACCCTGCCTTTTGGCGCATTTCATTTTTGGGCTGGGGGGCTTGTTTGTTTAGGTTTAAGGAAGGCAATATTCATAAGGTGGAAGAAGAACGTCAAGAAAAAAGACAGTGTTCCATTTCCCAGGATGCAAATACTGAGCTTGTCACAATACAGCTCTTCCGCTACCACTCATCAAAGTCAGACTCCCCGCTCTCTTTGCTGGGCTTTGGATCAGGTCCACAGGGTAGGTCTAAAAATGAAACCATGGGGTTAAAATGTCCTCATAACAGTCCAGGCTGCCTCTGTCTAGAAGTTCAGGTCACAGAGCTCTGATTTGCTGGCTGCAGCTTTAAAAGGGGTTCTTGCTGTGCAGTAAAAAGTAGAAATCATCATATTCACTAGCCAGTGGAAGGAAGGAAATCTAACCCTTCGGTCTAAGACCTGTAACGAGGTAAGTTGATCTAAGTTACGCTAGTTAAGTTACGTAAGATGCGCAACTTACGTCGATGTAGCTTAGCTTGAGGTGCAGCGGTGTCTACAGCTGCTCTCCCATTCACGTCGCTTCCGTCTCTCAGGGAGGTGGCGTACAGACGTCGACAGGAGAACGCTCTCCCATCGACTTATCGCATCTTCACCAGACCCACTAAAGTGATGCCTGCTGCATCAATCACAGCGTGCCAATTTAGCCCTTTCCTAATATAACCTTTCCTAACCTTTCAAACAGGGTTTTCGACACTGGCACCTTCATAGCTGTGAATGGTCATTTTCAAGTCCCATTGTACACTCAGAAAGAAACGTCTATCATAATTTGCCTTGGTGGGTCTCAGACGGTTTCAGCCACTGGTGATGATTTCCCCTGACTGCACTGTAATGACTCTATGGGAAGCCATCGCTGCAAGTCAGCAGCGGAGGATGGGACACAGAGCAAACTGCTCTCCAAACCCACTGTTTTCCCCGAGTGTCATTGCTTGTCCAGTACAAATTATGTAGCTCTGGGGAAGTGTGACTGAAATTGTTGACTAAGCTACAGAACAACATGCATGATGTCTCCATAAAAATTGGTACAGCCACTCCATTATCCTCCTTCAAATCCCTCTTTAGGATGCACTTCTGCCTTGATGCCCACAAAACACTTGGCAACTTGGTGTGCTGAAACTGAGACTTAACTTGATCGTTACAGTGGGTTGAAACTGTTCCTCTGAAGTGTGTTTTCAACCCAAAATGGCTTTTTTATGGGAAGCTTTCCATTTTTGCCAAAAATGTTCAGGTTTTCAGGGTGAACAGGACAACCAAAAAGTTTGGATTTTGGCTTTTTGACAAGCAAGCCAAGAAATTTGTGAAAAAATGAAAAGAAAAAAGAAAAAGTTGTCACCAAATTTTTTTCACAGTAAATAAAGCCCTCTCCCAACACAATGTATCATCCCCACCTCTTGGGTCTCTGTTACAGCTACCTTGTCTCTTATCATATACTGAAACAATGAACCCTTTAAAGCAAGACCCTGTCCATTTACTATGTGGCCATACAGCAGCCAGCGTAACCGGGCCTTTGATTCCCAGTTGGAGCCTTTGGGTGCTCCGATAATATATATAAATAACAAAGAAAAAAAGGATTATAAGCTTCCTGGGGGAAGGACCACCTTTTTGTTCTGTGTTTGTACTGCGCCGAGCACAGTGGGGGCCTGATCTCTGACTGGGGCTCCTGGGCCTCAACACCAGCAATAAATAACAAGAGTAACCAACGGGACCTCCTTATGGTCCCCACAAAAAGGCTTTAGAAGAGCAGGGGGTGTTGAAGGTCAATGCAGAGAGCAAGGGTTCTCTGAGGAGGATCTTGTGTTGGCAAGAGAAGCCAAACCCCTGTGGAGAGGAGGGGAGAAAGCCTGGAGGCTGGAGAGATGTGAAGCTTTAGCTGGGATTTTCAAGTGTGTGGCAACTTGAAATGTCAAGTAAGCCCTTCCTAAGGGACAAAATCTGCTGTTAACTTTAATAGACAGGTTACAATATATTAATAGATTTGCTACAACTGAAACAGACAGGTCATAGCATAATAGTCTCCCCTGACAGCTAGAGATGCACAGTTATTCTGATCGTATCTAACAATGGTTAATCTGTAACAAAATTTTCTCAATATTTTACCTTCCATACATGTGTATAAATACATTTGTTTGAACTGATCGTTATCTGGCTCTGCTCTGCAGGACAGAGTACTCCATAAGCAGTGTAGTAACTGCCCTACAAAACACATCCCGAACCTTGTTTGCTTAGATACTCGAGCAAATGCGTAATCACCTTTGATTTGAAGCACCTAAACCCCATCTCATCAGCTGTCAGTTTAACTAGTGATGTACGTGCTTGTTAAGAAAGGATTAAATATGTTCTTTGGCTGAGAATGGCCACTGCATATCAACAAGGGTTTGCAAAGGCAGCCTCTATCCTGGAATTAAAATAGTAAAATACTTTATGGGTGGAAAAAAAGCGAGCTAGTCTTTTGCTTCATCTTTTTCCTACCAAGCGGCTAGCAAGTCTCTATTTAGTATTTTTCTTTTGGGGATTCAAAATAAGAATAATAGTTTTTAAAATGACAAAATAGCTTCTGGCTGGGTCTTGGAGACAACATGACATACAAAAACCGGAAGCATTGTATAATATCGCTTCCCTTTCTGGAATACCAGAGAAGATTTTCCCATTCGCCTCACATTAGAGAGCTTCAGGCTATAGCTCTATGAAAGATTTCAGACATATACCATAGTGAAGTTAGCACAGTCTGCCCTTTTGCCCCCTGTCAATCCATTGCATGGAGTTGTTGCAGTGGTAATATATAATCTGGAATCATTATGATGAAATGTTGTAAGAATGTCACCATATATCAGCTAATTTCCTGTGGGTGTCCTGATTTATAAAGAAAACCTGCCTTAGGTTGCATCAGGACCCAAGCCTTGAAATAAGTTACGGGAAAAGTCTCATGCATTCCTTGATATATTCATATTGGCTCCAACACTCCTTAAGGCTTTCACTTCCATCACCAGCAGATACCAAAGGCCAGCAAGGACCCCTCCTCCCCCAACTTCATCAAGCTTACATTCTCGTGCAAAACCTTAACAGTAAACTGAGCAAGGTTAGGGAAGAATAAATTCCCATATGTACATACTGTGTGACGTGCAGATGTGCTCGTTTCAATACAAATTCTTATGTAGTTGCCGTTAATGTTAAGGCTTTGTGTTAATTGAAAATTGGATGAAGTTAAAGTTATCCATTGGTGTTTTGGAATATTTAGGAAATGGAAGTGAAAGTTGTCTGGAGTGTGGGCACCATAAAGGTGACAGAAAATGGGGCTGACTTTTCACTTAATTTCTTATATCTAGAGCTAGCTGTGGGGGTGGGGGAGAAGATAGTGGGGATAAAACAAAGTTTCTCATCCTTTTTACTTCTTCCCACTTGAGGTTTAAAGAGAGAGTAGCACTTCCTTTTGCTTTTTAAAACTTTGTATTTATACTTTTGAAGTGGAAAGAAGTAAAGCGAGATGAAGCGGGGGACTTATTTTTTAAACTTTCTTCTGATTTTTGCACTGAAAACAGTGGAAAAACTAAAAATGGGAGAGAAAGCAGCAAACCGTAGTCCTTTTTTTACTTTTTCCATCTTTGGAAAAATCACTTGTTTTAGGGTCCCCCCTACCCCCAACCCACACACACACTTTCTTTTTCATTTTCCCTACCTTTCAGAAAAGTAAAAAAAAAAGTGAGAGAAAGCAGGAACCCCACCCTCGCCCCCCTCAGTCCTGGTTTTCCCACTGGCTTTGTTTTACTTTTTCCTCTCCCCTCCCCCCAACCCTTTTCCAGTGAAAAGGGGGCAGATGGGGAGTAAATAAGTGAGACAGGGAGGACAGTCCAGCAGTTAGGGCACTAGCCTAGGACTTTGGAAACTAGGGGTCAGTTCTTCTTCAAGCCATGTCCCTGCGGGTGTTCCACTTTAGGTGATTATGTGCCCTGCACCTCTAATCGGAAAATTTCGACAGCAGTGCCCGGTCAGGCCCTGCGCGCGCTCTCCCCGTCTCGCACCTGTGTCAGCAGCTGATTAGCACTGTGCGGCCACCTCCCTTCTCAATTCCTTCTCTCCCGCCCTTGGTCTGAGTCGGAGCTCCCGCAGCGTGTTCGCTCGCTGACCTCAGAATTAGTTTTGTTAGATTAGTCACATCATTTAGAGTAGTTCGGTTAGTTGATTAAGACCCCTTTACTTCTTTTTCTCCCCATTAAAAAAAAAATCCTCCTTTAGTTCATCCCCTGAAGGGATGGTTGTTTTTCCCTCAGAATGCCAGGGTCTCCTGGCTTTAAATGCTGCATTTCCTGCCGTGAGGCAATTCCGATTTCTGACGGACACTCGCAATGTGTCCAGTGCCTGGGGGGGAATGCATTAGCCCCAAAATGCACATATTTTTACAGTCTTCCAGCCAGGACAAGGAAAGCGAGGGACTTTAGGCTGAAACTCATCTTAATGGAGAAGTCCCTCCGTCCCGCCTCAGACCCGGGCTCGCAAACTTCTCTGGCTACCCTATCACCACATGTGGCTTCTGATAGACCTGCCCCTTCTCCATCCCGCAGGGAAGGGACCTGTCTTCTAAAGGATGCAGAAAGAGGAGAGCTAACATTCCTCCTCCCAAGACCGGTCCAAAGAGGAAGGATTCCCTGTCTCCATCTACCACTTTGGTACTGATTGCACCATGGCGTAGTACCTTTGAGTTGCAGGGACCTACAGTACCAATGGTGCCGTTCAAGCCACAGCCCCAACGTGGGCAGGCTCTAAGGAGGAGGGCAGGGGGAAGACCACCTCCTCTACCTTGGCACCAACACCACAGAAAAAGACTCTGTACAACAGGCAACAATGCCACCTCCTGGCCTTGTGGTGCATTGCACAGAGGCCACACTGCAGATCTCCACGCCGTCCTTGGCATGATCATAGAATCATAGAATCATAGAATATCAGGGTTGGAAGGGACCTTAGGAGGTCATCTAGTCCAACCCCCTGCTCAAAGCAGGACCAATCCCAACTAAATCATCCCAGCCAGGGCTTTGTCAAGCCTGACCTTAAAAACATCTAAGGAAGGAGATTCCACCACCTCCCTAGGTAACACATTCCAGTGTTTCACCACCCTCCTAGTGAAAAAGTTTTTCCTAATATCCAACCTAAACCTCCCCCACTGCAACTTGAGACCATTACTCCTTGTTCTGTCATCAGCTACCACTGAGAACAGCCGAGCTCCATCCTCTTTGGAACCCCCTTTCAGGTAGTTGAAAGCAGCTATCAAATCCCCCCTCATTGATCAATGCTGGCTCCATTCCTACCAGCGCGGCAAGGTCCCACACGCCACAAGATCTGCAACCACATCAGTTGCCTTCTTGTACAACGTGCCTATTCCTGACGTATGCAACGTGGCTATTTGGACATCGCCCCCACCCTGGCCAATAAACATTGTATCCGACACGTCTGATAAAATACAGTAATGAAATAGTGTGTATATGATGCCCAGAAAGCAGATCTTTTCATTAAATATGGCTGGTTCCCTTAAATATATTGTTTTAAGAGATTTTTGCAATATTTGTATTGTTTTTTTAAGTCAGTAAGAAATACTACACATTTTCACTGCGCTCTCAGAAAATAAATTGATTATTATTTGTTCTTCTCTTAAATGAAACATAATTAAAGAGTTGTAATGTTCCTAGGCAACAAAAAAAACATTTTAATTAAAACACAATCTACTTTATTAAGTTAAAATTCAATTTCAAGTTTTCATTACACGCAGCTGCATTAAAGCACAGTGCAGATAAGTCACATCCGCTTTGAGATATTTGGGTGAGTATTTTGCTTTAAGACAGGTTTCAGAGTAGCAGCCATGTTAGTCTGTATCTGCAAAGAGAAAAGGAGTACTTGTGGCACCTTAGAGACTAACAATTTTATTTGAGCATAAGCTTTCGTGAGCTACATCCGTTGAAGTAAATTTGTTAGTCTCTAAGGTGCCACAAGTACTCCTATTCTATTTCGCTTTAGTAAATGTAAATTCCACAGTCTTCAGAGGAAAGGAAGGGTAGACTTTGAAAATGCAATTTTATCACCTAATCCCCTCTGCATTGTAACCTCTTTCAGCAATTAATGACCTGAAACATAAAAGCAGACGGCTGAACATACAATCAATTATACTTTATAATGACACTTTCATTATGGTGAACATCACATATATTTACGGCAGACTTTTATGTTGTCGCTAGACGGTATTTCATTAAATTAGATCTAAATTGTACACGGGGCGGTACAGTACATTACCTTCTTTGTTTTAACCTCATTACTTGTCTCTGTGTGCATCTACGGGACAAGTGCAGAATGTGTTGTGATGCCTCTCATTCTAGCAGAGTGTGGAAGCTAGATCACAAGTCATGTCTGTGAACAATGCCATTCCAGGTGGAGATTTTTCACCTAAAGAGACTGGGCTGCATGGAACGTGTTCTGTTGATGCTTGGGGGTAGATGCAAACTTAATTCTTTTAAGCTCGTGAGTTCATGTGTCCAATATAGATCCAGTTAATGCCATCCCAGCGTTGAGAATTTGTATATCTAGTCTCTATCAGAAACCAGGAACATATTAAGCCAGATCCTCAGCAGGTGTAAATCACCATAATCCATTGAAGTCAGTAGAGCTACAGTGGTTTGCGCCAGTTGCAATCAGACCCATAGGGTATGTGTACAATAAAACATCTGCGGCTGTCCCATTTCAGCTGATGTGGGGCTCAGGCTGTGGGGCTATAAAATTGCACGGTAGAGACTGGATGTTCTTCTAAAAGATCTGCTCTAGGAATTATTTTGGGGCAGTTCTCTGGCCTGTGTCATGCACAAGGTCACACTAGATGAGCACAATGATCCCTTCTGGCCTTGGAATCTATGAATTTCTGAGAGCATTCAAGCATTGAGCTTTATATTAGCGTCGTAACAGCAAAATAAGGTGAAGAACATTGCAAAGAAGCTAATTGAAGTTACTTCGCATTGGTCTAAACCCCAAAGGATGTTGGGAGACACCTGCCTTTTCTGGTAGTAAAGTTGAGGAATTGCCATGAACTGAGCAATAAAGACGGGCGGTGCTGTAACAAATTGACATATTAACCAGCAACATACAACCAGGGATAAATGCAGGAGAAGAGCTGGCCTAAAGAGTTGATAAATTTACAACCCTTCAACTTCAAGGCCAAGGCAATTTCTAAATATTGGGAGTTACGCAGAAGCTTCCACAAGAGCAGATTATCCAAGATCTGTCTACTGCAGGGCTTTCCTTGCCTCTTCCTCTGAAGCATCCAGAGCCAGATATTGACATTATACTGGATGAGATGCGACTCTGGTCTGATCCAGTTTGGCAGTTCCTATGTATGTAGGTTCCATTTCACAAATCCCAAAAACAGAACACCACATGGGGCCGCATAGGTGTAACTGAAGGCAGAGTCCGGACTTTGCTTTCTTTATTGACATTACTGCAGGGCCTGCAAAGAAAACTTTCTACCCAGGAGCTTCCCAAGAAATGGGGCTGCTTCTCTGAAGTTGCATATTCTTTCCTCATTCATTCAAAATGAGACCTTTACAGTCTGATTCAAGGCCCATTGCAGGCAGACCCCCCCATTGATGTCAGTGGGCTTTAGATCCAGCCCTTACAGACCACAAGATATAAGTGGATTACAGCGAAGGTTAAAAAGTACAGAATGCACATGAGTCAGGGAGGAACGTGTGCAGAGAATAGCTATGAAAGGGGCTGCAGGGATCAATCAGTGAGGAAAGAATTAATACATTAAACATCTAGAGTTTGGCTCAGGAATCGCTAACGGTGGCTCTTGAGATTGAGAGGAGACCCGATAGCTGTCTACACATATTTCAAGGGTAGGCATTATTCTGAGTGACACAAGGAAGAACAGGTACTCCATGTGGTATGAAATGAAGCAATGGAGAGTTTAGGCTGAATATAAGAAAAAATCTTCTGGATAGTGAGATTTATCAGCTTAAGGAATAGGATCCCAAAGGAAGTGGTCGCAGCACCGTGGTTTGGGATATTTAAAGCTGTACTGGGGAAATAAAAGCCCTAGAAAAATGCAAAGCTGATAAAAAAAATATATGCAGGAAACAATCTCTTTGATTAATCCAGTCTCGCTTTCTGCAGCGCGCTGTTTTCTCAGAATGATTCATTATTCCAATGCAGTCAGGGAACATACCTTTCAGATCCGTCGGCGTTCGGATTGATCATGAATATTCTAAATGGAAGCTGCAGTGGCCTGGATTTTCAGTCTGGTCCCTGCCATGACACAGAGAGTCTTCAGGGCTGCTTTATTTTGTGCTGCCCTTAGGGGCTGTCCCAGCAACTGGAGCAGAGAGATAGCCTAACCCAGACACTGGGGTGCTGGGGAAAGTGTGCCGTAGCAGCTGCTTGATGACTTCCCCCAAGCAATAGACCTCCCCAAAGGGTGGAACCTCTGTGTTTCCAGCTGATTTATGCTGCTAGGGTGGCACAAAGCACCTGCAACAAGTTCAAGATCTAGCTTGTATTTTCTGTTCACTCCCTGGGTGAGTGTGCAAGAACTTCCTTTCACAAAACCTCAGCGTGCATCACAGCTTCTTGTGCAGGGCCCTTTGAGCCAATAAACTGGATTGCTTGAATGTCCATGCAAAGCAAGGACCGAAGGGGGCACTCATGGGATTAAAGTGACTTTATTTCAAAAGCCAATAAACTGGATTGCTTGAATGTCCATGCAAAGCAAGGACCGAAGGGGGCACTCATGGGATTAAAGTGACTTTATTTCAAAAGCTGAGTGAATATCTGTGGGAAATGTTGGGTACTATTCCATTTGTGAGCAAACATGCAGTCTGGATCAGTCCCAGTCCTCCCAAGGAAGTTGTAGATCGCGCCTGGGCCTCTCCCATCTTTAACTTCTGTTGTGGGAATGGCACCATTTGAACCATGTTCATTTACGGGTTTTGCCTTCCCTTCCTTTTAATAGGTCAGTGGAATCAGTGGATTTGAAAACGCACAAGAAATAGCTGCCCCAGGAAATGATCGAAATTGTCTTTCTAATTTTAACAAAAATGGAGGGGGGAAATGAAGACCCGATTTTCTTCATCAAGCTTGCTAACTGCATTCTCCGTCAGCCACTGGAAGACTTCACCAAACCAGAGTGATCCTCCCCACATGCCAGAAGTGGGCTTTGCTTTTCTGAGGTATGTTTTGGCATGTCTCTCTTTGTCAGGATTGTTAAAGGACAAATTTAGAAGAGAAGCATGTGGAGTAAGTTAGACCCTTCCTCTTTACCCTCACTTAGGGAACATCTACGGAGCAATGAGGGGGTGCAGCTGCAGCTCATGTAGACATGCCTGAGCTAGCTTTGATTGAGCTAGCCTGATAAAAATAGCATCGCAGCCATGGCAGCATGGGCAGCAGAATGGGTTGGGGCTTTGAGTACGTACCCTGGGTCCCCGGGGAGCTCAGTCTGAGCCCAGCAACCTGCCAGTCCTGCCACAGCTTTGCTGTTTTTAGTGGTCTAGCATGATAACAGCCAGCGCAGCTGTATCTACATATGCTGCAGTCAGGCCTCCCAACTGCAGTGTAGACCCTCTTGACTGATGTGTAACGAAGTCTAGGAGCCAGAAGATGGTGTATTAAGGGATAGATTAAAACAAGGTGAGGGCTACTTTCAGTTAACAGGTTCTTGCCACTCTTAGTCCCTGATCCTGCAAACTGCTCTGCACCGCCAGACCCCACATTTTACAGCCCCGCTGACTTAGATGGGGTTGCGCACAGAGGCAGGGATCTGTCTCTGTGCACTGTGAGCAATTCCCAGCAAGCTAACCCATCCCTCGCTGGTCTCACCCCATGAACTGGGACTTGGAGGGGTACCTAACCCAAAGGAATTCTCCCCCAGATATTTGCAAATTGCTTACGGTCCCTGTCCACTGCTGTGGCATATATGGTCTGGAGCGTGTGTGGAAATCTCACCCTGGAAATCGAACTTACACCACTTTATGAGAAGATGGTCCTGAATTCTGTACTGTGTTCTTGTGGGCTATTATGCATAATGCAGTTGAACCCTGATCTGGAAGAAACACCCATAGTAGGCTCTCTGCACTAGCTTCATCAGTTACCAGCAATGATCCCTAACTTTGTTTGGAGAGGGCTGTTTTCACTCAGGATGTAACTAACATCACTAGCTGCATTGCATTTCTGACACCGGCCGTATAAGGCATTCATTTGCATTTCTTTCTGTGCTTATTAGGGTGAGA
This sequence comes from Chelonia mydas, assembly GCF_015237465.2. Taxonomy (NCBI): domain Eukaryota; kingdom Metazoa; phylum Chordata; order Testudines; family Cheloniidae; genus Chelonia; species Chelonia mydas. The sequence continues at coordinate 128,352,516 of NC_051246.2, read as the reverse complement.
GAATTCTGCTGTAAATTGAATTAAGGCGAGGTTAGCCTTTTAAATAGTAATCCCAAATAAATCATTTAGGCCACACAGGAGTAGGGAAAGATAATGATAAGAAATTGAAGTCAGTTTTAATGTGTGTTATGCAAAGGGACGATGGCTTTAGCATCCCTAACCGGGAAAATGTTTTGTGGACTTAATTCCAAGGAAATTAAACCTTTGGTTCACAGTAAACGTTGTGCTAAAGATATAAAAGTTTTTTGCTGTTGATGCAATGTACCATTTAGCCTTCAGTAACAGCGCTGGGAAGACAGGAATATTGCTGTGCAGTGGACTGGAGAGAACTTGAATTAGTTCAGTCAATTAAGTCATGATTAATTTATGTTAGATCTTGTTCTCTTGAGTCTATAAAAACAAAAAGACTTTAGTTAACTGGCAGTGTTTGGTTTAATAAAAGGAAAGTCTTAAAAAGATGACTTAAGGAGGTAAAGAAAACCCACCACTGACAAAATCAATAGACAGCAAGATTCCTGTTTAATTTGTGTCAATGCAAGTTAAAATAACTTTAGAGCCTAACACAAAAGGGATGTTCCCTTCAGATGGATAACAGGATGCTCAAGATCTTGATTAGAACAGCTAATCTGGCATCCCTACCTGTACGTGTGACAAATCTCAACTACAGAAACCTCCACCACCTGCTTTCTTTTTTGACGTGAGGTTTTTTTCCCCTCTGTTGGATTGTCTATGTCCTGATTTAGGCGCACAAAGAAGTATCCCATTGCCAACAGAGTCACGTTAAAGCAGCATTACACCTGTGAACAGGTTTTGATTACCCAAATGATCCCTCTATGATAAATGTAAATGTGTTCCGTGACTTTAAGTGCCTAGAACAAGAGAGAGAATTAGGTGAGCCCGATTACAGATACTCTCTGCTGCCTGATGGAATCATGCAGATACAGCCAAGGAACACCTGGAGTGTGCAGCCCTCCTCTCGCAAGGATTTGAAGTCAAACTGAGTTGTCAGAGAGAGCCACACCTCTATATGCCATGGACACATGAATGGATTGTGTTTAAATGGGGAGGTTTGCCTGGGTAAAACCACTAAACTTGTCATCTGCTCACTAAGGTGAGACATTGCGAGAGTTGCTTTCCTACACAATTTAGGCTGTGAACATGGCCAGAATTGAAACAGGCACCTTGAACTGACTTCCAAAAGTCTCTCCAAAACTCTACATGTCTCAGTGTGGCTCTGGCATTCATTGATTTCAAGGCCAGAAGGGACCACTGAGGCAGACCTTTAAAGGTGCCCCATTCCCATTGAAATCAATAGGAGTTAGGAGCCCGGGTGCTTTTGAAAGCCCTGTTAGGTGCCTATCTGCATCTTTAGACACCTGAACACCTTTAAAAATTTGGCCCCGTGTGCTCACCTGGTCTGATCAACATAGCACAAGCCATACAACTCTACCCCGGGATTCCTGTCTCAGGCCCTTGGCCTCAGGCTGACCTAGAGCATAGCTTTTAGAATTGGAGGCCACTGCCATGAGACCTGGCATCATTCCCACCCATATAGCTACCCAGTGTGATACTTAGACGGTTTCGGTTTTGCATCTTCAACACCACACTGCAGTATATGACCAAATAGATGGAAATTTAGGGCCATGACTTAATGGGGAAGGAGTGTAAATCACGGATTACACAGAGACGGCTGACATGTTTAATGCTTTTTTTGCCTCAGTGTTCACTAAAAACGTTAACTATCACCAGATGTTTAACATAAGGAATATTAACAAGCGGGAAGGAACACAGTCCAGAACAGGGTCAAGCATATTTAGGTAATTTAATTGTGTTCAAGTTGGCAGGGCCTGATGAAATTCACCCTACAGTACTTAAGGAACTAGCTGAAGTAATCTCAGAATCATTAGCGATTATCTTTGAGAGCTCATGGAGGATGGGTGAGGTCTCAGGGGACTGGAAAAGGGCAAACATAGTACCTAACTTTAAAAATAGGAATAAAGAATACCCAGGGAATTATAGATCAATCAGCCTAACTTCAATATCTGGAAAGACAGTGGAACAAATTGTTTAAAAGTCAACTTATAAGCACCTCAAGGATAACAGAGAAATAAATAATAGCCCACGTGGATTCATCAAGAACAAATCTTGCCAAACCAAGCTAATCTTCTTTGACAGGGTAACCAAGTTAGTGAATAGAGGAGAAGCAGCAGATGTGATATATCTGATCTTTAGTAAGGCTTTTGACATAGGCCCACATCACATTCTCATCAGTAAATTAAGGCAATATGGTCTCAATGAAATCCCTATCAAGTGGTAACAAATGGTTGGAAGAATGCACTCAAAGAGTAGTTATCAATGGTTCGCTGTCAAGCTGGAAGGACATGTCAAGTGCAGTCCCTGAGAGGTCTGTCCTGGACTCGGTACAATTCAGCATTTTCATTAACAAATTGGATGGTGGAATGTTTATAACATTTGTGGATGACACCAAGCTGGGAGGGGTTGCAAGCACTTTGGAGGACAGGTGCTATTGTGACAAAGGCAAACGTCATTCTGGGATGTTTTAACAGGAGAGTCATATGTAAGGCTTAGGAGGTAATTGTTCCACTCCTCACTGGTGAGGCACCAGCTGGAGTATTGTGTCCAGGTTTGGGCACCACACTAAAAAAAGATGTGGACAAACTGGAGAGAACCCAGAGGAGAGCAACATAAATATGAGGTTTAGAAAACATGACCTACGAGGAAAGCTTGAAAGAACTGGACATATTTAGTCTTGGGAAGCAAAAACTGAGGAGGGACATGAAAGCAGTCTTCAAATATGTTAAGGGCTGTTATTAAGAGGATGGTGATCAATTGTTCTCCATGTCCAACAAGTATAGAAGAAGAAGTAATCAGTTTAAGCTGCAGCAAGGGAGATTTAGGTTAGATATGAGAAAAAATATTTCTAACTATAAGGACAGTTACGCACAGAAACAGGTTACCCAAGGAGGTTGAGGTATCCCTGTCACTGGAGGTTTTCAAGAACAGGTTAGACGAACGCCAGTCAGGGATGGTCTAGGGATATTTAATCCTGCCTCCGTGCAGGGGAATAAACTAGCTGACTGCTTGAAATCTCTTCCAGCCCTACCTTTCTATGATTCTGTTATGCTATAATTTCAGATCATCACTTGCCCCTGAAGTAACCCAGAATTCAGGGGAATGCTAAGGCTGCTTTTTAAACCTAGTAGTGCTCTGTTCTGTGTAAGAGTTCAACATCCCTGCTGAGGGCCGCGGTTCCAGATACAAAGAGGTTGTTCAAAGGGTATTAAAGCAAGAGCAACACATTCTCCGTGATTGTTAATGCTTAAGTGCTTGCATTATCCTGCACGCTTCCAGTGGCAACTAAGCACTGTCATCCCGCGTACTCTCAGGCAAAGCAGCATGAAGAGAGTGGCGCTCCATCTTTGTGACACGTCTCGTTTCAGCGGCTGGCATGACAGATTTCCTTCCTGAGATTCAGCCAGCAGAAAATTATACCGCAGCTGAAAATATGTTATTTTTCAGCAGTAACTACTGTAGTTTCAGTTGGCAGGGCCTGATGAGATTCACCCTACAGTACTTAAGGGACGAGCTGAAGTAATCTCAGAACCATTAGCGATTGCACCTGAAATAACCCAGGACTGCTCTTGTAATTTACACCCGTGTTTCATCTCCAGAACAGTCTTTGCCATCAGATTAGCACACGCTCTGTGTTTGGAGAGAGAGAGAGAGAACCTGGATTTTCACCTTGTGTCTCTGTTGTTTATGAACTCCATTGCGATCTCACTCTGCCATCAGGGCAGTCTAATTTCCCTCTATCTTGTTGCTCCTTTCTTCCATCCTACCTGGACTTTCAGATTCTGCTTCAGAAATTCAACAACGCTTCTTCACAGTGCATTCAAGAGTTAGGCAAATTGTATGGGGACATTGAGCACGTTTTTTAATTGCACTAGAGCTGATGGGATGAGTTCTGTTCTTGGGGCAAATTTTAAGGTGGGGTCATACAGTGGGGCCTGAGGGACAGAGCTTCGTGAAAGGAGCTTTGACTGGGCCAGAAGAATCTGAAAGTCCAGGTAGGATGGAAGAAAGGAGCAACAAGATAGGGGGAAATCAGACTGCCCTGATGGCAGAGTGAGATCGCAATGGAGTTCATAAACAACAGAGACACACGGTGAAAATCCAGATACTCTCTCTCTCTCCAAACACAGAGCATGTGCTAATCTGATGGCAAAGACTGTTCTGGAAATGAAACGTGGGTGTAAATTAGAAGAACAGTCCTGCAGTTAAGGTGGTGATGAGCTCAGATTTTGGCTCTGCTGAGGAAAACCCTCTGAAGTGTCAGATTTTCTTGACTAACTCCTCTTCTCTCTCTGCACATTCAGGGTTAAACGTCGCCCTGTTCTGCAAAGGGGGCTTAAGGAACCTTTCCCCTTTATGCAACAAGTAGGACAGGAATTTACTAGGCGGACCCACACACCAGGTCCCTAAGAAAGTGTGGCTGCAATTTGTTGGGGATGGGGGCGAGACCATTCACCCCCAAGTCTCTTAGTTGGCTCAGCAGCACAGATATTGTGTCAGCAGCCAGCTCCAGCTGGATTCTCACCCGGCTCCTTCTCAAAGGCGTGGCAATAAGTCTGCTGCAGGGGACATTCCTTATGCCTGCCTTGAAAATCCCTGCCCTGCTTGTTGGAAATCCCGACGCGGAAGGCTGGAGCGCATCTCTGCTTCCCCTCCTTGTACCAGCGAAGGCAAGATTGGGCTGTCAGTAGTAACGATATTTGCAAATGGCGTCTCTAAGCAACCATCCATCTTTCACTGAAATTCTGCCCTTACCCTCTTCACCTAGGGCTTGCTCTAAAGGAACATTTTCCTGAGCAACAACAGACTCTTTCTGGGTTTCACTTAAATCCAGAATCACCTGTGGCACATTAAGAGAATTTTCACACAATTTCCCTTTATGCAAGCTGCTAGACTCCCGAGTCAAAAAGTTAGAGGCATTCTCCTTCCCTTTGCAACTTTCCTCACCGTTAGCGGGTAGCACAGTTAAATCAACCTTGTGCCCTGGTCATGATATCAACCTGGTCAAACAGAGTTGTTATATCTTTACTCAGCAACACACTAGCAACAGGCAAAATAGAAGCACCAGAATTGCCTGATCTCTGGGATTTAGTAGCATAAACTGAGAAGCACTGTCTGTCTGCTCCACAGACAAAGAACTGGAGAAAAACTTTACCTCCGCAGGCACGCTGCTTTCCTCAACAGATAAACAACCGGAGACATCCTTTCTTTTGTCCCAGCATCCATGGCTGATTTCAGACACATAGCTGGAAAGTGGGACAGCTTCCTTAACAAGCAAGTTGTCACTCCCAAGTTGTCCTTAACAAGCAAGTTGTCAGATAAACTGCCATTTTCCAGATTATACTGAGCTACTTTAAGCAAATCACTTCTACCTTGTTTAGGCTCACTTTCACAAATTTCACTAGCCAACAGTCCATCACCCACAAAAAAATCTACCCTTTTCTTCCTCAGTTAGTGCTTCAACCTTAATCTGCTCTAGAGAAACCTTTTCCTGATCCGTGAGTTCTCTCTGTGCTTTATCTAATTCCAGATTCACTTCTGAGATATTAGACAGACATTCAGAAATTTCATTCACATATAAACTGCTTTTTTGCTCAGACAGACAGCCGTCTTCCTGAGACAGACATTTGGAGAAATCCTCCATAGGCAAGTCTTTTCACCTAATAGACACAGGCTCAGGATCATTTATTTCCTGTGACTGGTTTATGATATTAACTTGACTGCACAAAGCTTTGAAATCATTCCCTATTAAAAGAGCTGAAGGAATTGTGGTGGTTGCTCCCACAATCATGATAACATCAAATCCCTTCCATTTAAGGTGGATTTTAGCCAAAGGCACTCTTACAGAATAATCAGATAAGGCTACAACAGTTACACTTTCACCTGGCAAATAATCTTCCTTCCTGACAAGACTTGCTTTAACCAAAGTAATATCTGCTGTGGTGTCTCTCCATGCCATACACCTTATTCTATTAACTTCTGCACTGCTAATAAACTCTGCATTATTGTTCCCATATTTACTTTTAATATGAGTTTTAAGGTCAAGTCCTTCAGAGACAACAGAAGGAGCATTTGCACACACGGCAGCAGCGCTGGGCTCTATTTGGTTTGCCTGTGTGTTTAGAATAACTGGATTAGCATTTACTGGGTTTGATGGTTTTTTACATTGGGACACTCTGGTTTGACGTGTCCAGGTGTACCACACAAATGACATACCACTTGTCTTCCCTTAGAGTATGAGTTCTTCTGTTCTGTGCTTCCATGAGCTTCTTTATCAGAGTTGGGGTTAAGTTTATTTTTAAACCCTTCCTTCCTTTTAAACTGGGGTGAATAGTGATTATTCTTTCCATGGGGTTTACACCCTTCTCAAACCCTATTTTGGGTATACGCACCCGCAATTTCTGCAGCTCGAAGGACTGAATCAGGTTCTCTGTCACAGATAGCTGCTCTAATATTTTCAGGAACAGTGTCTAAAAATTGTTCCAAGGTAATTAAATCCAGAAATTTTTCAAAACTCCTATGCGCCTTTGCTCCCCCAACCCACTTTTTAACAAAACCCTTATGAGCACATTCGGCAAAAGTACAATCATTAGACATTTTAAACTTTCTAAACTTAACTCCGTAAGATTCAGGAGTGACCTTGAATCGCCTTAACACAGAATCTTTAAACAGCACATCATCTTAGGCTTCTTGTTCCCTTAATTCATTAAATACGTCCCTGGCTTTCCCAGTCAATCTGGTTAGCAGGACAGGCATTCGCTGCTCATCCGGGACCTCATGCAGGATGCACAGGTGTTCAAAGGTGGACAGAAATTCCTCTGTGTCTTCAGTATTTTTTAGAATGGGGCAAATCCTTTCCCAGTGTTTACTGTTGTAGAGGGGAAGTGGAGTTCCATGTAGTGGTGACTTTCTCTGCTTTTCCAACACTTGGAGCTGAAGTCTAGCAGATTCCTGTTGCAGCCGGTGAGCCCTCTCCTCAGCAGCGAGCAGTTCCATATGCTTGGCATGGGCTTCTTTCTTTTTTTTTTCAGCCATTTTCCATTCATGTTCAGGTTGCTGCTCGTTTGCTGCCTTCTAATTGCTTCTGCCATATCCGGTGAAGGCAGTGCCTCTGCCTTCTGATCACTGGCCATTAACAGATTTTTCCGTTCTTGCTCTGGGGCTTTTTTCTTAAAAGACAACCCCCTCTGTAAGCACAGTTCTTCAAGGGTTTTTCTATCAAGATCTTCATTGCAACTGGTCTTTAACCACCAAAATGCTCAATATCAAAATTCAAATTTTGAATAGTGTGATCCAAAGCCTAATTGACCTGGTTCTGTGGATCCTAGCCAGACGACGCCACTGTAACCGTGCCTCTGTGGGTCACAACTTAGAATACCCAAATTCAGGACAAACTGCTGAGAAATAGGGTGGACACACCCCAAAACTGGAGGTTATTCTCCCATGAGATATACCAAACCAGCAACAAAAGTACACTTCTGTTTCACCACACTGGCTAACAAGAAGTCATAAAAGCAGTTTCCTTAGGGATTCCAGTCCTTGTATCACTACCACAAACACTAGACTTGGAGATGAGTGGTTCTTTAAAACCAATCTCCTAAATAAAATGTTTGTCTGATCCCAAAGGACCAGTCACATACTCAGGTCAATATTACAACTCAGATCTTACCCAAAAATCACGCTATTGCCAATCCTTTAGTATCTAAACTCTAAAGGTTTATTCATAAAAAGAAAGAAAGAAAGATGAGAGTTAAAAATTGGTTAAAGGAATCAAATACATACAGTAATTGCAAGTTCTTGGATCAGGCTTGTAGCAGTGATGGAATAAACTACTCGCTTGTTAAGTCTCTGGTTGCTTCCAAATCATTGGCATTACCCCAGGAGCCAACATTTGAAATCCAGGTATAGAGCCAATACTCATAACTTCAAATACAAAAATGATACATGCATACAGATAGCAAAATCATATTCAGCAAATCATAACCTTTCCATAGACATCTTACATGCCACATTTTGTACAAGATTTGTCGCAAATATATAACAGTGGTTGCAACAATGATCTGTGTGGTCATATTTTAATCAGATAACGCCACACCCCTTATCGGCAGTTTGGCTGTGGGAATCCGAGGGAGAGCTCCGCCATTGCCAGTACTGGTAAATGGTATAGATAATGTTGTCCGTGACCACCAAACTGGCGGGAGAGTCATAAGCAAAAGCACTGACAGCTTCAATGGAAAAATCAAGTCCTGGGAGATGCTCTGACTTGCTGATTTAACCAACTTGCAGGGTTCATTAGAAGAAAGTGGCAACCACAGGAAACTGTTAAGATCACATGCAGGTGGCAAATCACAGCACTCCTTGGCTTTCCAAGACTTCTTTCCTCAACAGTGAGCGACAAGAGCTGGGGACAGAAACCTTGTTACTCTCAGCCACAAGCTAAGCAAAGAAGCTCTGCGGGAATCAACAAGTAAGGCTTTGATAGCTAACGGCTTTCACTGTATTAAGGGCTTTATTTGCTAACGCCCGGCTTTGATGCCGGTTTATTTCCCTCCCTCCCAACGCTTAATGAAAAGAATCTTTTACTAAAACATCAGACTGCCCCATCAGAATGTCCTTCCCAGGATTTCAGTGTTAAAAACATAAATACATTTGTTGACACTCCAATTCAAGCTGGCGCTTAAGCACATGCTTGACTTCAGCAGCACTTACAGTTAAGGGCGTTCCTGCACTGTGCCCTGAGACAGCCAAAGGGCCTTGAACCTCTTCTCCTGTATCACCAGGTCCCATCATTCCCTCTCCATCCCCATGGCTGGAAACCCTTGTCAAGGGCTGGGACACCGTGTCTTTGATTACCTCGCCATGCTCCTCTCTCTCCAAAACACCACTGCTAAAGTAACCGGCCCCTCGCACCATGGCTCCAGCCCCCTCCTTGAGCATCTTCACTGGCTTCTGTCAGGGGCCAGCTGAGCTCCTCTCACCTCACCCTCCCATTACGGCTCTGCACTTCCTCACTCCAGCCAGCATCGCTGCACTTCCCATTCTGCCCCAGACTTCCCACCCTGTCCGGTCCTCTTTCCCATCAGCTCCTTCTCCGACACCCCTGCCCTGGCACCATCCTCCTTGCTTGCAGCACTCTCCTATTTCTCCTCCACCAAGTCCCCTCTCTTGTTTCCTTCAGACATCTCCTTAAATCCCCATGCCTGCCCCTTGCACCGAATGACAAGCTGGCCACGCGTCTCTCAGGCTTCTTTCCCCAGAAGGGCTCCCTTCCAGAGGTGTCTGCACAGCCACCCCCCTGAGCTGGGACTCGCATAGGTGCTGCTGGTATTTGATTGTAAGCTCTTCAAGTCAGGCAATCTCTCCCTCCCAATAAGAAGAGAAGAGCTGTATATAGAGGCCACTGCCAGGTCAAAGAGCATATGGGCGTGATCATCTGGACTGCATCTTCTGAGCCCGGCATCACATGCCCCACAATGCTGCCCCTTGGACCTCTGCCATGATCCCCTTGCAGAACAAGCTCTCTGTGGTGTCTTGGATAGGGGCTGCCCTCCTGTTGTTTACTATGGGTTTTCTGGTGTACACGGAGGGTTGCCAACTTTCTACTCTCACACCCTTGCCCCACCCCCTGCCACACCCCTTCTCTGAGACCCCCACCCCACTCTCACTCATTCCCTCCCACCCCCTGTCACTCGCTCTCCCTAACCTCATTCACTCACTCATTTTCACCGTGCTGGGGAAGGGGGTATGGGCACGGGGAGGGGATGAGGGCTCCGGCTGGGGGTGCGGGCTCTGGGGTGGGGCTGGGAATGAGGGGTTTGGGGTGCAGAAGGGTTCTCCAGGCTGGGACTGAGGGGTTCAGAAGGTGGGAGGTGTGGGAGGGGGTTCAGGGCTGGGGCAGGGGCGCAGGATGGGGTCAGGGGTGCAGGCTTTCGGTGGCACTTACCTCAAGCAGCTCCCAGAAGCAGTGGCATGTCCCCACTTCAGCTCCTAGGCGGAGGGATCAGGCAGCTCTGCGCGCTACTCTGTCCACAGGCACCGCCCCTGCAGTTCCCATCGGCTGTGGTTCCCGGCCAATGGGAGCTAGAGAGCTTGCAGCAGTGGCAGCATGTGGAGCCCCCTGGCTGCCCCTATGCATAGGAGCCGGTGGGAGGGACATGTCGCTGCTTCCAGGAGCCGCAGGGAGCAGTACTGACCGGAGCCACCAGGGTTCCCTTTCGACCGGGCATTCCAGTAAAAAACCAGACACCTGGCAACCCTACCTACATGTCACACCAGCCAGAAGCTGGTCCTCTCTCAGTGATGAAGCTGGGCTCTCTACCTCCAGTAAGAAGTGTGTGAAGAGTAATGTATAGCTAACAGCATTAGGCTGTGGGACACTGTCAGTGCCACTGTATATGAGAGGCACATTCTGTGCTGCCCTACGCACTGTGTTACCCCGTGGTTGAAGGCCCCGATTCTGCAGACACATACATACTTAAGTAACTTGTGCACTTGCATATGCAGTTACAAGATCAAGGGCTAAGCGTTTCTGTGTTACAGTGATGATAATCAATTGACTATTTCATCTCTGTTTATGACTGAGTTAGGCCCTAAGTGATGCGGAGCAAAGAATTACATCTGCAAATTCAACCCAAATGTCTAATACAATTCTTTGTTCTTTTGTTTCTGTTTCCTTTTTTTCACTTCAGATTCACAGGGCAATTAGGAAAACTGATCCTAGAACAGAGGAAGGTAATGTTATAATGACAGTCAGCCCTTCAGTTACATGTTCAGATGACTGGTGTCTTTATTTTGGAAATAGATTTTTAATTAGATTAATATGTCTCAAAAAGGCCAACAGGAGATCTGATGTGTTCACTGCTTTACTCTAATAAGAATGCAAAAGCCAAACATATATGTGCTTTGCTATGTACTTTAGAGTAATTTAACTCCTGCATCAAGACAAGATAATCTCATTGACCTGGGAAACTGATTAATGGAATAGGCATTATGCAAAACAGAAGTATGCAAGCACTTAAACAAAAGGATTCTTCTGAAATAGGATTATTTCAGCTTCAAAGTGCTGACTTGTTTTTTCCTTCATCCTTACTTAGTATCAAGGTCTTTAAGAGGCAAGGAGCTGTGCATTTTCTGGCCCTAAATATCATTTGTGCCAGGGTTTATTTGTGAGTAAAATAATTGTAAAGGTACTTTGATTATCTTTGCTCTAGAAATTATCCATCCAGGGGTATTAATGCAAAGTTGACTTCCAGACTTTAGCCACCAAATAGTTAAAAGCAGGAAGACGATTCCAAAAAAGGATGCAGACAGCCTAAAGATATGAAAATATAGCATAAGACTAAACAAAGAGCCAAGCCTGGGCCCTCTGATATCAACTGGAATTTTATCATTGAGCATAGGAATTGCCAGACTTAATCAGACCCCTTGTCTATCTACTCCAGTATCCTGTCTGTGACAGTGGCCGGCACTGGATGCTTCAAAGGAAGGTATAAGGTCCTTGCAGCAGCAGATGTGGGCTATTCTTCCCCCTGTGTAGGTATCATCCTGGTCTCTTAAAAGTAGGAGCCTGCCTACAAGAGATATGATAAACTAGGTAAAAATAAATTTATTCTGAGCTTTAAATTTTCACTGGGGACTCCTCGAAATAATGTGTATTGCAAGGATGAAATCTAGGGCACATCCATGATACACTAACCTGGAAATAGCACTAAATAATAGGCTGCATGTGTTCGGGTTTTAAATAATTCTTAGGAAGCAAAAAAAGAAAAGTTACTATAAACTTTAACAATGGATTCAATCATTCCCATTCCTGATATTTTCCTACCTCCCTGTTATTTCTTAAATCACCTAATAGACCCGATTTTCTGGGTACTTTGCAAAAATATTTGCTCGATATTAGTTGCAAAGCCCTGAAGTTCTCAGCGAAACCTTTCTATGGCTTAAGACTGTCTACGATATTGTTGATACAGAACATGTCACCGTCATTCTCTGTAACGATTAATGTTTTGTATCATTACAGTAAGTCACACTATAAACTACAAGGCTGCAAATGCCTGTAATTTATAATGATAGAACCGGTGCTTGCCTATAATAGAAATATTTGTGTTTTGACAGATGATATACAAGGGACCATGATAGAGTGCATCCAAGCATGCAGTTATGGCAATAGCCGTGATAAAGAAAACAAATCCTTCACAATACAGCACGTACTTACGCTGATGTCAGCTGCAGTTACATCACTGAAGGCAACGGTTCTGCTTCTCTCCTTCTGTTCCAGTTGCTTTGCACCGCTCAGGCAGCAAAAAGTGGTGGAATCTGGCCCTAAATGGCCAGTTGAAAACGTCTCCAGCACAGAGCAGGGCTCTCAGCTGGCATAGTTGTCTCCTGTGCCTCCCACACTCCACCACAAGAGGCAGGAAAGGGCATGAGATAATGAGTCTGTGCTACTCCAATTCACAGCCAGCATGAGATTCCCTTAGGGACGTTAGCCAGTTGACATAAGTAAGAGCAGCCCCAAAGCTGCTCTAATTTATGACAATGAGCCAGGGCTGGCCAAATGCACCTTGAGAATCAGGAAGTGGATCTTGGTAGAGGAAAGAATCTGGGCCAATGGAATTACTTGGGCTTTACACTGGTGACAATGACAATAGAACTGGATCCATCTTACCGGCGTGTGACTGAGCCATTTCTTTGTGCATCTGAAATATGTGGAATGGGATAGAACATTGTCTTACTACTCTTCTATAACATATAAATAAAACAATCCACACAGTAAGTGTTCTCATGGGGGAAAGCTATTTCATGAAAGGAATGGACTTCATAGATCTTGAAAATGACGCCTACACTCTAAGTTCTAGAGTTAACCGACTGTAACTAGCGGTCTGAGATTGGTGTCCACTGCTGCAGTAACTGAGCACAGAGCATGTACAGCCCATCCTGCGGCTCACGGTGCAAAGTGTTCATGGCCCTGAAAGAGGCACACGATCCCTCCCTGAGCTCCCCGACGTGAAGGCTGCACCATCCTTCCAGCCGGCTCTGCAGACCAGGAAGGAGGGAGGGTGAAGCAATAGCTCCATCTACGCCCTGCTCATCAAACCTTTTGGGGAGGGTTGTACATGGGAAGGACAATCCCTGAGCTTCTCCTAGAGCATCCAGTGTAGTGCCATTCTCCTGTCCTGGGGGGCACTGACCTCTCTCCCACCCTCATCCACATCAGAGACAGGGACAACTTGGGTCATTGTGCACCAGTGCTGAGAATTAGAAGGAAAAACAATAAGGGGAAATGGCAGAGATGAAAGACAAAAGGCTAGGAATGCCTAAGAGTGGAGATCCTTCACTCTCTTGCTCCCAGCTAACCAACCCATCACCCTCTGTGACACTTTCTCAGGGGGCCCAGAACTGTGAGTCACCTTGTTCCCCACCACCACCTCCTCCAGAAAGGAAGATTTGCTTGTGTTTAACCAGCCTGTTACCCACCCAAACAATCTCCTCAGTGCTCTGCCAGCCCTCATTTTGTGTAGCAGCTTAACAACAGATGCACCCCAATCCCCTAGCCCCCTTGAAGCATTCCCCTGCAGTGTCCAGCCCTTAACTATGGGGCACTGTGATGCTCTGTACCTCAGGGGAACACCCTGCACCCCCATGTTCATCCTTATAATATTATTATGTGGTATCCAATGCAAAGTCGGTCATGTCAGGTGCCTTCGGAAGGCTCGTGATGCACTCAGCATTGTTGTTATAGTAATGTTATAGGTTGTAATTTCATCTATATAGTTATGATGCTGAAAATGTGTCCTCGTGACTTAAAACAAGCCCAGGCAAAACTCTCCAGGAGCAGAGGGGCAGTTCACACCTCATCAGGGCATGTATGGGACAAACCCAGCCCAGCCTCACAGGAACAAAGGACACTGGCCTAGGCAGCAACAAAGGATCTGTTGGACTCTCGAGTGAGTCACCCCACTTCCCTTGGTCAGTCAGGGACTATGATGAGGTAATGCTCACCTGACTCTGAAGCAGGAGGACCAAAGCCAAGAGGGAAGAAAGAACATGATAAAAAGGGAGAGACGTTTGCCATGCTCTTCCTCTCTCGTCCACCTCCATCTACAGACATCACCACCAAGCAACTGAAGCCCTGATCAAAGGGGAGAGCCTGGCTGAAGGGCAACCAGCCAGCCTATGGTGAAAAGCATCTAAGTTTGTAAGGGCACTGAAAGTGTTAAGATCAGCTTAGAATGCGTTTTGCTTTTATTTCATTTGATTAAATCTGACTTCTTGTGCTTTGACTTATAATCACTTAAAATCTATCTTTTGTAGTTAATAAATTTGTTTGTTTATTCTATCTGCAGCAGTGTGTTTGGTTTGAAGCATGTCAGAGACTCCCCTTGGGATAACAAGCCTGGTACATATCCATTTCTTTGTTAAATTGACAAACTCATAAAAGCTTGCAGTGTCCACCAGGCATAACTGGACACTGCAAGATGGAGGTTCCTAGGGTTGTGTCTGGGACCAGAGATATTGGCTAGTGTCATTCAGTTGCACAATCCAAGCAGCGGCTGTCCAAAAGGGCTACTCACGTAGCTGGGAGCAGCTTACATGCCAGAGGCTGTGCATGAACAGCCCGGGAGTGGGGGTTCTCACAGCAGAGCAGGGTAAGGCTGCCTTCCAGAGTTGAGGATTGGAGTGACCAAGCAGATCACCGGTCCAGATAACACCAGGGGGACATCACAGACACTCACAGAAATTACCAGATAAGCTGTCCCCAAAGGAACAGTGCACACACCAGCTTGTTTGATTCAACCCAGGTTAAGCTCCAAAAAACATCACAACACCGAGATATCCTTATAGATAATGATGAAACCAGAAATGGTTACATATCAAACAAACATTCTCATATTGACATCATACGTGAACAGGCTTCCATTGGGCTAGCTTACAATGCTTGTTTGTCATGTGAACCGAGGCAGACAGGTGAATATACATATTTTGTCTGGCAAAAACCTGTTTGTCAGCCCTGATTTGGACCCAGACTTTAGAACACATTTCCACCGTATATACACAGCTTCATAAATATCATTCGTACATGTATTGCAAAATGATTATGAAAATCAGATGACATAAGCTTTTATTGGAGACCTTATTTGACCTTCTTTGGATAAATATTATGAAAGTGATGTGTTGGGTGTAGTGAGTTTGTCGGGCCTGTCTGGCATTACTGTTATAGAGCAGTGACCCCTTTGCCAGTTGGCACTGAAGGATTCTTAGGGTAACACCTTCCCCCACGCATCCACTGCCCACTTCACCAGGGCAGACATCCAGTTTTTCACTTTGCAAATCTGGTGAGCATGTGCACATGGACCATCTGCCTCATCAAGGCCAATGGCCCCCTGAAGGGTTGGGACTTCAGTACAAGATGGCAAAGGAATTCAAGGTCATTCCCGCTCCCACTTCTTTTGTTACAATGGTTTGGCGCTTGCCCCTCCTCTAGTCAAATCATCTCAGCCTTGTTGTACAGATTATGATGTGCACTGTCTAGTTCATAATAAAAAATCTCTGTGCTCAGGCACAAAGTAGTGAAAATTAGACTCAGAGCTGTATGTTCTAGTTTCCTTCTTGAGCAAAAAGGTTTCCATTAGAAATTATTGTTTTCGGTGGAGCTAGCCTCTCCTGTAGAGCTAATAAATCAATGCAACGATAATTTGACAAAGATGCGAGATAGCTGGGAAGACTTCCTAGAAATTAAAATCTATTCAGCTGGAGGAGAAAATTAAGTTAGTGACCCTCACTCCAAAAAGGGAGGGAGGATTTCAGATATTCATTCTTTTCTATACTTTCTAATTTTCTTTTCTTTTTGTTTCTTTCCCTATTGTTCCTCATTCGCTTTCATTTACTCTTGAACCTGACTGTTAGGAGTTGACTTTTACACACACACACACACACACACGTATATATGTATGTGTGTGTGTGCGCGCGTGCGCGTAAGGGGGTGTACACACACATACATGTTTAACAACCATGGAAATTTGAGGGATTTTTTAAAATAACTCATTTTAAAATTACTAGGAATACATAATATAAAAGTAAATATGCATCCGACGAAGTGAGCTGTAGCTCACGAAAGCTCATGCTCAAATAAATTGGTTAGTCTCTAAGGTGCCACAAGTACTCCTTTTCTTTTTATGAAATCTATGGAATTCAGGAAAAGCCTGGTCCCTAGAACATATCAAGATGCTGTGGAAATACTCAATGCAAATCAGATCTAATGTACTGTATGGTTTTGCTTCTTCAATAAAAAGTTTAAAAGAAAACATGATTGTTTCTCCATTGGGGCTATGAACTGGGCACCTGCTATGGTGATTTGTTGCATGTGATAGTTGACTGTTTCCATGCAGACAAAACTAAGGGATGAATCCAGCTGAAAAGGATACAGGCTAAGAACAAGTAAAGGAGGACATTGGGAAAATTATCTGTCAGGGGGGGTCAAGACTGTGCCTGGGTGCTGAAGCAATGGTCTTGAAAGGCACAGGAGGACGAGGGGGGAATCCGGTGCGAAAGAATGGATAGCTCTGCAAAGCCATGAATGGCAAACGCTCCCAGGCTGAGCCGCAAGGTTTACAAGGTTCTTTTCCTTCAGTGTTCTGCCAAGACTCCAGAGCAAATGCTATTGGGTCTGCATAGTACCAGAACCTCCCACGCCGGGTTCCGCCACCTGTTTCTGTTCTGCAGTCATGAAAGGGGATAATCCATGCAGAGGAGATTAGGCAGCTCCTGCTTCCATCTCCCTAGCTTTGGGTAACATCTATCACCAAGTGATGTAAACAGAGAGAAGATATTTTAGAACTTCAGTATTATCCATGGTGGATTAAACAACAATGGGCTCTGCTCTTTGCCTCACCCAGGTTCCAGGGGCTCTTGTCTGTTACTGTAATGTTCTTTTCTACGGTAGTTTCCTTGTCTTCTGCTAATATCTGGAAGGCTTTCATAGATTCCAAGGCCAGAAGGAACCCTTGTGATTGTGATACGTGGCCAGAAAGGGTTAAGCAGATAGAAGGCTAACTGACCAAAATTCAACCTTTAGAGATATGTTAGAAAAGTATGCTGGTATCAAGTGGAGTGCCCCAAGGGTCGGTCCTGGGGCCGGTTTTGTTCAATATCTTCATAAATGATCTGGAGGATGGTGTGGATTGCACTCTCAGCAAGTTTGCAGATGACACTAAACTGGGAGGAGAGGTAGGTATGCTGGAGGGTAGAGATAGGATACAGAGGGACCTAGACAAATTGGAGGATTGGGCCAAAAGAAGTGTGATGAGGTTCAACAAGGACAAGTGCAGAGTCCTGCACTTAGGACGGAAGAATCCCATGCACCGCTACAGACTAGGGACTGAATGGCTTGGCAGCAGTTCTGCAGAAAAGGACCTAGGGGTTACAGTGGACGAGAAGCTGGATATGAGTCAACAGTGTGCCCTTGTTGCCAAGAAGGCCAATGGCATTTTGGGATGTATAAGTAGGGGCATTGCCAGCAGATCAAGGGACGTGATCGTTCCCTTCTATTTGACACTGGTGAGGCCTCATCTGGAGTACTGTGTCCAGTTTTGGGCCCCACCTACAAGAAGGATGTGGAAAAATTGGAAAGAGTCCAGCGGAGGGCAACAAAAATGATTAGGGGACTGGAACACATGAGTTATGAGGAGAGGCTGAGGGAACTGGAGATGTTTAGTCTATGGAAGAGAAGAACGAGGGGGGATTTGATAGCTGCTTTCAACTACCTGAAAGGGGGTTCCAAAGAGGATGGCTCTAGACTGTTCTCAGTGGTAGCAGATGACAGAACGAGGAGTAATGGTCTCAAGTTGCAGTGCGGGAGATTTAGGTTGGATATTAGGAAAAACTTTTTCCTAGGAGGGTGGTGAAACACTGGAATGCGTTACCTAGGGAGGTGGTGGAATCTCCTTCCTTAGAAGTTTTTATGGTCAGGCTTGACAAAGCCCTGGCTGGGATGATTTAGTTGGGGATCAGTCCTGCTTTGAGCAGGGGGTTGCACTAGATGACCTCCTGAGATCCCTTCCAACCCTGATATTCTATGATTCTATGCAAATAGCAATTAGGGCTATTCCTTAGGAATACTTAACACAGCCATGTTAAATAGGCTAGAACTTTGAAATGTAAACTGGTATTGTTAAAGAATAGGAAGAAGATAGTGTTTGTATAGTCTATGTTTACCTATATCTTGTAAGAGGTTAACCATGTAACCGAATGATTCCTGTCTATGCTGTATTCTGTTAATTCAGAGATCAAAAGGAGATCTTAACATTTAAATGAACTGTAAATATAGTGGTATCACTGTATTGATTTCTCTTTGAAGTATACAGCAGATCACCTGCATATGGTGGAAGATAGGCAATTGCTTTATGTTAATCCATGTAGCTAATTACCGGTGATGCTTAGGAAATAGGTCTACTTCAAAGCCAGGAGGATTGCCTATTGTTCAGCTGAGGACTCTGTGCTGGCAAGAGGAGGCCTAGAACTCTATAAAGGATTCTTGGGTACTGATCCTTTTCATCTCAGATCTGCTTATGTTTTATCAGGGAAGCATAAAGCTGCAAGATTGAGGTCTCCAAATTTATTTGGATCACCCTGGTATGGACATTGGATTGAATTTATGGACTAATTCTAAGAACTCTTTGCAACTTCAAAACACACCATCTCTGCTATCAGAGTGGTAGCCATGTTAGTCTGTACCAGCAAAAACAATAAGGAGTCCTTGTGGCACCTTAGAGACTAATCTCTGCTATGAAACTGATCTCAGAACTATACTCATGTTTGTATGTATAGCCATCTTTTAACCAATACTCTCTCTTTTCTTTTTTTAATAAATTTTAATTTAGTTAATAAGAATTTGCTGTAAGTGTGTATTTGGGTAAGATCTGAAATATTAACCTGGGATGTTAATCCTTTGGGATTGGTAGAACTTTCATATTTGACTTGGGTGTCTGGGAGGGAGCCCAAAGGCTGGGTTGCTTTGAGGGACCTGTGTTTTGGCTTCTGTGTAACCAGTAAGCTATTGTGGAAGCTGTTTTGTTGCTAGCTTGATGGATCTAATTTTTGGAAAAAACACCAGCTTTGGGGTTTTTCTGCCCCATTCTTTGCAGTTTGCCCTGATTGAGTAACCTCAGTGTGGCCCCCCTGTGACTGCAGTCACAGTGATCATCTAGTCTGACCTTGTGTATAACACAAGCCAAAGAACTTCCCCCAAATTTCCCGTATTTGTTTTAGGAGATCGGTGGGTCCTGTAAAATGTTGTGAATCTGACCACACTTATGCTTAGTATCATCTTCTCTGGTAGCTCGTGTCAAAGTCAAGCACCCTTGACAGAGAAAATTATTTCTGTGGCTCTTTGTGCTAGGGCTTGTTAGCTGCACTGGCCTGGAAGAGCCCAGCTGTGTCATAAGGTCATGGATGGAGAGGCAGTTAATCTTCCCTGCTAGCAGCATGGACCAGGAGGAACACAGGGAAAATGTTCTTCGTAATTACCTTGGTTTACAGCCTGTCTCTTCTGTGGAGGGATAGGGGAGAACTTCAACCCAATACACCTGAGCTTCAGCACTTGGTGTTACTGACTGTCTTACTGTGCTTAATATATTCAGTTACTCACTACCCATCAAGAATCACTCGGTATGTGGGCACTATACAAAGGTTAAAAATAGCAATATTAAATTATAGCTGAGCCCAATGACTCAGAGCAAAGTAGCCACTCTGTCTTAGCAGGTCAATAGCCCATCAAATTTGGTCCAGCATAGATAATGACAGCTCTGTTCTCTACTTTGTCTCTCGCTCTCACCACTTTCAGTACATCTACCTGGGTATTTATAAGGCCTTGATCTCTGTAGCATCTGAGCACCGCACAATCATGAATGGATTTTTATTCTCAAATAGACAAACTCACCGACTTTTCATGTAGAAATGTATTGCAATCCCCTAGAGCTGTACGTGTTCAGAGCCACAGATGTCTGTCAGATGAAAGCATGCTAGGATATTGCCATTTCTGACTAGCCTAAATTGGTCCATTTGAGTTCTGAAGGTTCACGGACTTACAGGGAAGGGACGGTTTCCAGCATGAACAGGATTCCCATCGTTAGGTTGAGGGCCAGATTTCCTAAAGCATGCAGCACCAGAGATGGTTGAAATTTAGACTTTCCATCCTGCAGGAAATACCGAGATTTCAAAATGTGGGTTTGTCCCAAATCAGGGCCTGAATTCAAAATCTCAGAACTTTTTGTGAAATGAAACATTCTGAAAATATTTCAAATATGACATTATGGTAAAGTTTTATTTCAATAATAATTAATTTTGATAAGATTGAAACACTTTGTTTTGACTTTATTATTTTGACTTTGATAGGATGTAACGTATAATAATAGAACAGAACATAAAACAAAATGTTTCAATAATCTCCCGTGGAAATGTTGACAATATCAATATGCTCCCACACAGAGAGAGATTAGGGATTTGTGGGGTCCTGGGCCAGAGCAAGTGGAGGGTCCCTCCCCACCCCTTCCGCCTGCAGTCCCTCCCCCAGGTGCTCCTGCTGGGGAAATGAGGTTGAGGCATGGGGGCTTTCCCCACCCCACCACCCGCCTGGCACTCCTGCTGGAGAAATGGGGCAGGGCACAGAGACAGGCAGAGTGGGACAGGGTATGGGGGGCACCCACTTTTTGGGGCCCCCAATTGGCCAGGGCCCTTGGCCACAGGCCCCGTTGGCCCAGTGGCTAATCCACCAATGCTCCCTGTAACAGGGCTGGGACTCACAATCACAGCGCCTCCCGCTGACACATCTGGGAACTAGCTCTGTCCTCTGCAGGGCGCCCTCTTCCAGTTGTGTCCCATTCGTTGTCTGCTCCCCTGTTGGTATCCGGACCCGTGTTGCTCCCTGCTCAGCAACATCCACTTCTGGTCACTGCCCTCCAACAGTGCCCCTTAGCCCATCCTCACCCCCTTCCAGGGGGGTGTTAAACAGCAGTCTTTGGGACTCACACCTGCCTCAGTGGCCAGCCACAACCCAAAGTCTATCCCCTTAGCTCAGGGGCAAGCTTCAGTCAGTATTGGCCACCATCTTCCATAGCCAGGTGCAGTGTAAGAAGGAAAGGGGGGACCCAGGCCTGTCCACTGCTCTGGGTCCCCACCCAGGGACCCTCTAGTGGCAGCCTCTTCACCCTCCTTCTCTGGCCGCCCTCCCTGGGTCACTTCCCCTCTGACCCCTTGAACCCTCTAGGCCCTTCTGATCAGGGCCCACAGTCTGACAGGTATTGGGCTGGAGCTTTCCTTTGCTCCCCCGAACCTGCCCAGCACTGTGCTGTCCAAGGTGCATGTCTCCTTGGCTCAGGAGACAGGCCTTCCCCCTCTGAAGGCCTGAGAGAGACTCACTGCTCCTCTCCAGCGCAGCCTTTTTATAGGGCTGAGCCTGACCCTGATTGGTCGCCTCCTGCTCAGCCCTGATTGGCTCCCCACAGGCCCTTGGTGATTGGCTGCCAGCCTGCGCAGCCTCTCTAGCCTGTTCTAGCCTACTTCCACCTGGGGTGGGGCAGCCGCCTCACCACACTCCCATACAGTGTTTTAATTTGATCAAACCCATTCCATCAGACAGCTTGCGACCAGCACTCCTCATTGAGCCAATGGAAACTACTGTGTTCTGAGCCCTTCTGAATCCCTGGCCATTTCCCTGAGGTTCCTGAATGAACGCTGAGCTCTTTGAAAAACTGGCCTTAAACACACAACACTGAGCCACAACGTAACAAGTACAAGTTATTTTTATGTCAGGCATGTCTAAACAAAAGCAATCAATTACTTCCTCTTGTACTTAGCGGCTGAGATGTCACAGAAGTACTAACAACCTCTTAGAACAGGAAAAAAAATACACACAATTTTACTTCAGCAGTTCAAAATGCAGCCACAACCCAAGTTATGAATAATAATACCTTGGGCTTTTCATCAGTAGGCCTCAAGGCACTTTACTAAGCAGGTCAGTACCATTATCCCCATTTTACAGATGGGTAAACCAAGGCACAGAGAGGTGAAGTGTTTTGCATAAAGTAATTTCCAAAGCCAGGAGCTGAAGCCAGATCTCCGGAGTGTTGGGCCAGCACTCTATCCACTAAGCCCCATTGTCTCTCTGGCTAAAAAGGGGGATGCCTATAAACAAATATCAAAGAATTTATTAACAACGGAAGTGGATATCTTAAGAAAAATAAACAAACAATGAAATTAGAGAGCCGGTTTTGGCCATTGGCACAAGAACTACAGGGTCTGCACAATATTCAACTTGCATATTCCTATAACATACTATCAAAGATCACGAAAAACTCTGGATGAAGACAGTGATCAAAGACTCCACTGCTCTGTCACAAGGGAACTCTCTACAATAAGGAGAAAGCTCATTTGTGCAGGACACAGATTTTTGCGGGGCCAGGTCCCAGAATACGAAGCAAACTCGCATAGGAACCGAGAACCATCACAAACCTCACCACCTTCTGCACCCAGGATCAGGTGCTTTTCTTCAAGCTGCCTTCTCTGACATAAACACAGAGCAGCACGGACAATTAAAAAACCCCTACCAAAACAAAGCCCTACGCTGCACACACAGCTCTCCCCCGGGGAGCGTATGAGAGAAGGAACAATCCACATGTGGCAGATCTTGGTCCTGTTGCTTAATGCACTGCTTGAAGGCACGTGGGGTGTTTAGCTGACTAACTCGCATTCATTTCAATGGAAGCTAGGCACCTACATATCTTTGGGGATTTGGGCCTTAGATACAATAGTGATGAGCACAGGATAAGAAGCTGTACCGAATAGACAGTGCCCAGAATTATGTGCTCCCTCTTCATAATGCCCATAACAAAAGGGTCATCTCATCTCCCTTGTTGGAAATCCAGCAGGCACATACATCCATGCTCGGCGCCTATCCAGCCTGGCTGTCGATCTATCTAGCTAGGTGTTTAGACTGCATGGTATCTGGGCACCTGGCTGCTTGGCATATTTGCACTGCTATTTTTAAAGGAGATTTTTGGTGGGTCCTTTTTTTAACCTTTCCAAAGAATATTACTGTATTTAAGAATGCTGATTAATTAAAGTTATAAATAAGTGTGTGACATTATCTGATAAAATATGACCATATAGATCATTGTTGCTACCACTGTTATTTTTATACATATAAATTGCAACAAACCATGTAGAAAATGTGGCATGTAAGCTGTCTATAGAAAGGTTATGATTTGTTGAATATGATTATGCTATTTATATTCAGGTATCATTTTTGTAGTTAAAGTTAGGAGTACAGGTAAAGTGGGGTACAGGTAATGATTTCCTGCTATGACTAAGCAGAATCAGGCATGGACATGTGACTTGCCCATGTGACTCCAAACTCCATCTTTTACCTGTAATTTTCCACTAGTTGTACTGAGGGCTTTGTTTGAAACAATAGATTTCCCTCCACATGGCAGAAGCTATAGAAGGCCCTGGAAACATCTCCATTTGGCCTCTTCCCTGCTCAAACCTCTGGACTGTGGATTTACACTAATGGGAGCATTCTCACCAAGGGCCTGAGGTTCTTCCAATGATTTGGAAGCAACCGGAGACTTAACAAAGCAGCAGTTTATTCCATCAATGCTACAAGCCTGATCCAAGAACCTTGTAATTATTGTATGTATTTGATTCCTTTAACCAATTTTTAATTCTCACCTTTCTTTCTTTCTATAAATAAACCTTTAGATTTTAGATACTAAATGATCGATAACAGCGTGATTTTTCAGTAAGACCTGAGCTGTATATTGACCTGGGTGTGTGGCTGGTCCTTTGGGATCAGAAGGACCTTTTATTTGATGAAATTGGTTTTAAATAACCACTCATCTGTAAGTCTAGTGTTTTTGGTGGTGATACAAGGACTGGAATGCCTAAGGAAACTGCTGATCTGACTTCTTGTTAGCCAGTGTGGTGAAACAGAAGTGTACTTTTGTTGCTGGTTTGGAATCTCTCATGGGAGAATAACCTCCAGTTTTGAGGTGTGTCATAAATATAAAGGGAAGGGTAAACCCCTTTAAAATCCCTCCTGGCCAGAGGCAAAACCCTTTCACCTGTAAAGGGTTAAGAAGCTAGGATAACCTCGCTGGCACCTGACCAAAATGACCAATGAGGAGACAAGATACTTTCAAAAGCTGGGAGGAGGGAGAGAAACAAAGGGTCTGTGTGTCTGTCTATATGTTTTTTCTGCCGCGGATAGACCAGGAATGGAGTCTTAGAACTTTTAGTAAGTAATCTAGCTAGGTAGGTGTTAGATTATGATTTCTTTAAATGGCTGAGAAAAGAATTGTGCTGAATAGAATAACTATTTCTGTCTGTGTATCTTTTTGTAACTTAAGGTTTTGCCTAGAGGGGTTCTCCATGCTTTGAATCTAATTACCCTGTAAGGTATCTACCATCCTGATTTTACAGAGGTGATTTCTTTACTTCTATTTACTTCTATTTCTATTAAAAGTCTTCTTGTAAGAAAACTGTATGCTTTTTCATAGTTCTCAGATCCAAGGGTTTGGGTCTGTGGTCACCTATGCAAATTGGTGAGGCTTTTTATCCAACATTTCCCTGGAAAGGGGGGGGTGCAAGTGTTGGGAGGATTGTTCATTGTTCTTAAGATCCAAGGGTCTGGGTCTGTAGTCACCTAGGCAAATTGGTGAGGCTTTTTACCAAACCTTGTCCAGGAAGTGGGGTGCAAGGTTTTGGGAAGTATTTTGGGGGGAAAGACGTTTCCAAACAGCACTTCCCCAGTAACCAGTATTTGTTTGGTGGTGGTAGCGGCCAATCCAAGGACAAAGGGTGGAATATTTTGTACCTTGGGGAAGTTTTGACCTAAGCTGGTAAAGATAAGCTTAGGAGGTTTTTCATGCAGGTCCCCACATCTGTACCCTAGCGTTCAGAGTGGGGAAGGAAACTTGACAAGATGTATCTGCCCTATTTCTCAGCACTTTGTCCTGAATTTGGTATTTTCAGTTGTGACCCACAAAAGCACAGTTACAAAGTGTATTTTACAGACTGCACCCTGAATAAGAAGGGCATTTTTAATGCATTTTATTATTATTCAGCGAGCTCTAGAAGTGTAAAAGTGAGCTCCTCACATAGAATTAAGCAGAACATAACTCATATTTGGGAATGAGCCAGGACCGTGGTGACAAGTGTGAGACTTTGGTTTAGAACCAGGATTGAAATCAAAGCCTGAGGGCAGTTTAGGTCTGGTATAATGGGAAGGGACTGCAGCCTTTTGGACAGATATAGTGCCATTAATATCCATTCCACTGGCTGCCACTTCTCCAACCTTTTAGGTTTTATGCTAATGGGCACCAGTAAAATCAAGGGGAAGGAGATAAGTAAAAACAAAGATCTGTCAGAAACTGCCTGCAGGACTGAGAGGCATTTGCAAATTAAAAATGGCTTGACATGCAAACAAGATTAAATTCCTGATGCAAGGAATCAAAAAATAGTTGAAACAAGATAGGTAATGGACAGTTGGGATTATGTATAGCTGGGATTATGTTTTCCAATGTGCATTACTGTGCACTTATCAACATTGAATTTCATCGGCCATGTCGTTGCCCATTTGTGAGATCCCTTTGTAACTCTTTGCAGTCAGCTTTGGATTTAGTATCGTCTGCAAGTTTTGCCAGCTCGCTGTTTAACCTTTTCTCCAGATCAATTATGAATATATGAAATATCACTCGTCCCAGTACAGATCCTTGGGGGACACCACTATTTACCTCTTTCCATACCTCTGACCATTTATTCTTACCTTCATTTCCTGTCTTTTAACCAATTACTGATTTATGAGAGGATCTTGGGACCTTGTCAAAGGCTTTCTGAAAATCCGAGTACTCTATATCAACTGGATCACCCTTGTTCACATGCTTGATGAGACCCTCACAAATTCTAGTAGATTGATGAGGCATGATTTCCCTTTACAAAAGCCCTGTTGACTCTTTCCCAACATACTGTGTTCATCTATGTATCTGCTAATTCTGTCCTCTGTAGTTTCAGCCAATTTGCCTGGTACTGAAGTTAGTCTCATCAGCCTGTAATTGCTGGATCCCTTTTAAAAATTCTGGATCCCGTTTAAAAATTCAGTGTCACATTAGCTATCCTCCAGTCATTTGGTTCAGAGGCTAATTTAAGCAATAGGTTACATACCACAGTTACAGGTTTCAGAGTAACAGCCGTGTTAACCTGTATTCCCAAAAAGAACAGGAGTACTTGTGGCACCTTAGAGACTAGCAAATTTATTTGAGCATAAGCTTTCCTGAGCTACAGCTCACTTCATCGGATGCATTCAGTGGAAAATATTTGTTAGTCTCTAAGGTGCCACAAGTCCTCCTTTTCTTTATACTACAGTTAGTAGCCCTGCAATTTCATATTTGAATCCTTCAGAACTCTTGGGTGAATACCATCTGGTCCTGGTTACTTATTACTTTTTAATTTATCAGTTTGTTCCAAAACCTTCTCTAATGACACCTCAATCTGGGACAGTTCCTCAGATTTGTCACCTAAAAAGAATATGAGGTGTGGCAATCTCCCTCACATCCTCTGCAGTGAAACTCAATGCAAAGAATTCATTTAGTTTCTCCGCAATGGCCTTGCATTTACTGAGTGCTACTTAAGTACCGCAGTTGTCCAGTGGCCCCACTGATTGTTTGGCATGCTTCCAGCTTCTGCTGTCCTTGGAATTTTTATTTTATTTTATTTTTTTGGTTGTTAGTTTTTGTGGCTTTTGTTAGTTGCTCTTCAAATTCTTTTTGGCTTGCATCATTATACTTTTACACTTGACTTCCCAGAGTTTATGTTCCTTTATATTCTCTTCAGTGAGATGTGACTTCCAATTATTAAAAGATGTCTTGTTGTCCCTAACTGCCTCCTTTAGCCTCTTGTTTAGCCATGGTGGCATTTTTGTTATTTTGGGGGGTATTTTGGTCCTCTTACTGTTTTTGTGGGGTTTTTTTAAAAAAAATTTGGATTATACATTTAGTTTGAGCCTCTATTATGTAGTTCTTTAAAAGTTTCCATGAAGTTTGCAGGTATTTCACTCTTCTGACTGCTCCTTTTAATTTCCATTTAACAAGCGTCCTCATTTTTTAAGTTAAATGCTACTGTGGTGGGTTTCTTTGGTATTTTCCCCGCTACAAGGATGCTAGCTGTTACCAAGCAAGATTAGCTGTGACCACTCAAGAAAGAGATCTTGGAATCTTCATGGATAGTTCTCTGAAAGCATCTGCTCAACGTGCAGTGGCAGTCAAAAAAACGAACACAATGTTAGAAACAATTAGGAAATTAGATAGCAAGACAGAAAATATCATAATGCCACTCTATACATGCCAGGTAAGCCCACACCTTGAATAGTGCCTGCAGTTCCGATCGCCCCATCTCAAAAAAGAGATATGAAAATTAGAAAAGGTACAGCAAAGGCCAACAAAATAATTAGGGGCCTGGAACAGATTCCAGATGAGGGGAAATTAAAAACACTGGGACAGTGAGCATAGAAAAGAGACAACGAAGAGGGGATATGACAGAGGTCTACGAAATCATGACTGGTGTGGAGAAAATGCACAAGCACGTGTTATTTATCCCATCACATAACACAAGAACCAGGGGTCACCCAATGAAATGAATAAGCAGTAAGTTTAAAAGAAACATAAGGAAGTACTTCACACAATGCAGTCAACCTGTGGAACTCGTTCCGAGGGGGTGTTGTGAAGGCCAAAACTATCACTGGTTTAAAAAAAGAATTAAACAAACTCATGGAGGACAGCTCCATCAGTGGCTATTAGCCAAAATGGTCAGGGAAGCAACCCCATGTTCTGGATGTCCCTAAATCTCCAACTGCCGGAAGCTGAGACTGGGCTACAGGGGATGGATCACTCGATAAATTGCCCTCTTCTGTTCATTCCCTCTGAAGCACTTGGCACTGGCCACTGTCAGAAGACAGGATACTGGGCTAGATGGACCCTTGGTCTGACCCAGTACAGCCGTTCTTATGTTAAATTGTAGAGAATTGGGACTTAACCTATGAGGGGCTCAGCACCTCTGACAAGGTGTCCATTCCCATGAGGCAGTGCATTGCAGATTTTGGCAAATCCCATCAGAGTTTATCATCCTCTCCAGCATAAAAGCCTACGAAAGATGGCAAGTTCTTCCTTACACGAGAGCCAGGATGATAATGGGGTGCACTGAAGATCATCCGGCTGCCTGACGGTCTCCACAAGGCGCTGCAAAGAGTCTGCTGCATGCCTGCTTACACATTATCTATTTCTGTATTACTCGTTTAGCCCTAAAAATGTGACCAGTCCAGTACAAAGCACTCAAAGACGGTGGGCCGAATTCTCTGTTGGTGTCTATGGCAGAACTCTATGGAAACCAATGGAGATGCACCTAGTTTTGTCACTAGAGAATTCGGCTCAGTCTCTGACCCAAAGTGTTTACAGCCGGACTTTCAAAAAGTTCAGCGCCCACAACATGGGCCAGAGTTCAGCTCCTCTTTAGGCACCCAAGTAAGGGCCAGATTTGCAAAAGACCTTAGTCTGGCCCCAACTGTTGATGTTGAATCCTTGGGAATCTGGCCTTTACCTCCTAAAACAACGAGAGGTCCGGTGGCACCTTAAAGACTAACAGATTTATTTGGGCATAAGCTTTTGTGGGTAAAAAACCCACTTCTTCCTGTCTGTATCCACCAAAACAATGAGGAGTCCGGTGGCACCTTAAAGACTAACAGATTTATTTGGGCATAAGCTTTTTACCCACAAAGCTTATGCCCCAATAAATCTGTTAGTCTTTAAGGTGCCCCCAGACTGCTCGTTGTTTTTGTGGATGCAGACTAACATGGCTACCCCTCTGATACTTTACCTCCTAAAAGACACATTTTAGATGCCTTTCAATTTCCACTGAACATTTCTGCTTCCTTTGTCTGTGCTTTACGGTAAACAGCGTGAATATCTGAAACGCTATAGTGCCACAGGAGGAATGTTTAAAAAAATACATAATTGTGAATCTGATTTCCAACAGCTCTTTCTTTTGCTGGGCCATGTCCAGCCATTAGTCTTCATTACTCTTGATTTTGTGCTCATAATGCCAAGAGTTTCCTCAGTGGAGCAAAATTAAGTAGCCAGTCTCCTTTCAGAATGAAGTTGGGACTGCATAAATTGGGGCATTCCATTATGCAAGTAATATCAAAAGCACAACCCATTTATTGGCTTCAGACTTTATTTTTAAAGGAGACCAAGCTATTTATTTCTGTCCTGTGGGCAAACTCTGGAGACAACAAACAAAATGTCAGAGCGAATGAAGAAAAATGGTGACATTCCCCAACAGAATAAATACATTTAAACAAAAAAGAAAAGTTATCGGTGACACTCTGGGCTTCACACTAGCAGGACTGTGAGAACAGGAATGAGCTGAGGGAGACATGCAAACATACCTTCCATAAATGGGGAAAGACACAGAAACAAACAGCTTTGGGGAAGGAAAATCTTTCTGATGCGGCCTAATCTTGCAGGTCCACATTGTGATAGTCCCCATGCCTGGGAAGTGTGTGGGCAGTGGGGGCAGGAGAGGTATTTAAAAGAGCCTTCCCTCACCCCGTTAGCCCACCTGCTCTCAAGGAAATTGCAGCCTGGGCCACAAAATGTCCCAAAGCAGGCAGGGGAAGTTGGTAAGAGCAGGACATTATCATAAAAACGTAGGGCTGGAGGGAACCTCGATATGTCATCAAGCCCAGTCCTGCTGAGACAGGATCAGGTATACCTAGACCCCCCAAAACAGATGCTTGTCCAACCTGTTCTTAATAACCAGTGATGGGGATTCCACAGCCTCCTGGGGAAGCCTGTTCCAGAGCTTGACCACCCTTATAGGAAGAACGTTTTTCCTAATATCTAACCTAATTGTTCCTTGCTGCAGATTGACCCCATTACTACTTCTCCTGCCTTCAGTGGACAAGGAGAACAATTAATCACTGTCCACTTTATAACAACCCTTAACATATTGGAAGACTGTTATCAGGTCCCACTCCGTCTTCTTTTCTCAAGACTAAACATGCCAGGTTTTTTAACCTTTCCTTCTCGGTCAGGTTTTCTAAACCTTTGATTGTTTTTGTTGCTCTCCTCTGGACTCTCTCCAATTTGTCCACATGTTTCCTCAAGTGTGGCACCCAGAATTGGACACAGTGATCCAGCTGAGGCCTCACCAATGCCAAGGAGAGCAGGACAGTCTCCTCCCATGTCTTACATGCAACGCTCCTGTTCACACACACCCAGAATGAGATTAGCCTCTTTCGTAGCTGCATCACATTAACTCATATTCCATTTGTGATCCACTACAACTCCTAGCTCCTTTTCAGCCATACAACCGCCTAGCCCCTTATTCCTTATTTTGTAGTTGAGCATTTGAGTTTTTTCTTCCTAAGGGAAGTACTTTTAATTGTCTTTATTGAATTTCATCTTGTTGAATTCAGACCAATTCTCCAAATTGTCAAGGTCATTTTGAATTCTAATCCTGCCCTCCCAAGTGCATGCAACACCTCCCAGCTTGGGGTCATCTGAAAATTTTATAAGCATGTTCTCCACTCCATCATCCAAGTCACTAATGAAAATATTGAATAGTACAGGACCCTGGACAGATCCCTATGGGACCCCACTAAACAAGTCCTCCTATTCTGACAGCAAACCATAACTACTCTTTGAGTCCAGTCTTCCAACCAGTTGGGCATCCACCTCATAGTAATTTCATCAAGACCGCATATCCCTAGTTTGCTTATGACAATGTTATGTGGGACTGTGTCAAAAGCCTTACTAAAATCAAGATATATCATGTCTACTGCTTCCCCACATCCATTAGGCCAGTAACCCTGTCAAAGAAGGAAATTAGGTTGGTCTGGCATTGTTTGTTCTTGACAAATCCATGCTGGATATTCCTCATAGCCTTAAAAACAACAAGTCCGGTGGCACCTTAAAGACTAACAGATTTATTTCAGCATAAGCTTTTGTGGGTAAAAAACCACTTCTTCAGATGCATGGAGTGAAAGTTCAGTAACAGTGACCATGAAATATATTTAGCAGAAGGAGACTCCCTTAAGTCTGTCCCTTGGTGTCAAAAAGACAGATTTTTAAGCTGTCAGGAAAATGGTTAGCAGCAGAAAGAAGAAACAAAACAAAGAATTCATGAACCACAAAACCAGTCGAGACTATTCAAGACTTTCATATTAGAGAGTTTGTGCACTTACTGTAGCTGCAAAACAATATCCCCGTGGACCTCTCAGATGAAGACACTCTATAAGAGCAAAATCCTCCTATTGTTTATTACTAGGAAGCCTGCACAGATTTGAAGCTCCACCCACTATCCCACTAATTTACAGTGTCAGATCTAATCACTCGATGCTGCATGTCTAGATTTTCATTCCCTTTGAAATTTTGTTCCATGTGTAAACCCTTGCACAACTTTTTGAAAATAGACTTGCGAGACTGACAGCTGATTTATAAACCCAAATTGACAATACTTTGAATCTTTATCGATGATCTGTGACCATGGGCTAGAATTTGCACTTGAAGTTATTGCTGACCATTAGTATCTGAAACTGAAATTTGAAATTGATTCACTCCTTAGCTAGGTGGCATTGAAGAAAGTCCTCTAAAATGCAAATAGTTTAACCATTTACATGTATTGGCCTCAGTAATCTTGTCCCTAGCTTAACCGGACTTAACTATTTTTATTTCACAGATCATCTAATATTTTCTTTAACATTGAGTTGCACTTTGAAAATCGTCACAAGGAATCTTATTTTCCTCCTTTATGTCAAAAGTTAAACTTAAGAAAAGCAACAGATGTATGACAAAAAGATTCACTTCTTGCATGGCTATAAAGGCTAACTTGAAACCTCTACCTTTTAGTTCTGTGATGTACTAAGGATCATAATTCTGTACAAGCGCAGCTATAGATGAGGATTAAAAGGAGGATCGGGGTGCATAAGGTTAATTAAAACACTCAGAGAAGAATAGGAAGGACAATTAGAATGCAACTCCAAACATCAGGGCAACCTTGAGCTTTATGGGATATTTTACAGCTGGTCTTTGCTAAATGGAAAACGATTTTTATGTCACCATAAACTACATTTGTCATTTTCGCTGCAGAAGTTAGTTCATTCTTTTCTTTACATGTCAAATTTTGCTCCACTTGTCCCAAATTTCTAGCCTATTCTGGACTTGTTTCCTCCTCTTCACAAGATTTTTTGGAGTCACATCACTACAGAGACCTACCCAGCGGCTCACTTTGTGTCTGTGGCTGTGTGCCTCCTGCTAGGGACACTCAGCAACTTCGGAGCTCTTTCAGTCAAAGTCCTAAGCAGTGGTCATCTCTACATCTCATTTTCCCTGTTGTTTTCCTTCTCTCACTCCACACTGATGTGTTTTTCAGATAGTCTGCAAGTTCTCTTGTTATAATACTGCTGGTAGCTCCCATCCCTAAGGTAACACAGAGCAGGGGTTTAAAGGCATCTTCTAGGAGGTGTTAACTAGTGTGGGTCTTATTTCATGCTCTCTTTTTCAGGGCCTGATCCTCGTCCCATTAAAGAACCTAAATCAGAGGATTGCCTGTGACTTCCATAGCAGTAGAATCGGCCCCTACTGCCACAACTGCTGAGTAACGTTAGCAATAGCGGGTCATTCTTCTTATATGCAGAGAGCACATAATGAAATAACTTATGGGCTGGAAACGGTGCTCTGAATCAGAAAGGGCTTCATCACCTCCCACTCTTCACGGCCAGCAAGTGCTTCTTTTCTTTGGGTGCTTCTTCTCATTCCTATTTAGTGTGTGGTTTTACTTTTGAACTTACGCACCCTGTAGATTACCCCATCAGAGACGACAGCTATGCATTTTGCCTAAAGGAAAGCGGAGTTCAAATCAAGAGGGATTTTTTAAGCCAAAGACAGCAAATCAGCTGCACTTCCCTCCCCGAGCGAGCATGGCAGAGCTCTGCAACAGGGTGAAAAGAGGCACATTTGAAAGTGGTGGGTGACATGTCAAAGGTCACGCAGCAAGTCTGTGGAAGAACCAGCCCTACAACCCTGTCCTGTGCCCTGACCAAAAGACCATTCTAACCACAGCAATAGACTCTTCCATAGGAGAACAGACACCAGGAAAGGGTCTCTCAGCAACAACAACAACAATAAAAAGCAAATAAAGGAGTGAGTGGTTCACTGGGTATGTTTAAAAGCTGGAGGTCCTCGTTATGGGCTTTGAAACCTCCACTTAGAATCATAGAATCATAGAATATCAGGGTTGGAAGGGACCCCAGAAGGTCATCTAGTCCAACCCCCTGCTCGAAGCAGGACCAATTCCCAGTTAAATCATCCCAGCCAGGGCTTTGTCAAGCCTGACCTTAAAAACCTCTAAGGAAGGAGATTCTACCACCTCCCTAGGTAACGCATTCCAGTGTTTCACCACCCTCTTAGTGAAAAAGTTTTTCCTAATATCCAATCTAAACCTCCCCCATTGCAACTTGAGACCATTACTCCTCGTTCTGTCATCTGCTACCATTGAGAACAGTCTAGAGCCATCCTCTTTGGAACCCCCTTTCAGGTAGTTGAAAGCAGCTATCAAATCCCCCCTCATTCTTCTCTTCTGCAGACTAAACAATCCCGGCTCCCTTAGCCTCTCCTCATAAGTCATGTGCTCTAGACCCCTAATCATTTTTGTTGCCCTTCGCTGGACTCTCTCCAATTTATCCACATCCTTCTTGTAGTGTGGGGCCCAAAACTGGACACAGTACTCCAGATGAGGCCTCACCAGTGTCGAATAGAGGGGAACGATCACGTCCCTCGATCTGCTCGCTATGCCCCTACTTATACATCCCAAAATGCCATTGGCCTTCTTGGCAACAAGGGCACACTGCTGACTCATATCCAGCTTCTCGTCCACTGTCACCCCTAGGTCCTTTTCCGCAGAACTGCTGCCTAGCCATTCGGTCCCTAGTCTGTAGCGGTGCATTGGATTCTTCCATCCTAAGTGTAGGACCCTGCACTTATCCTTATTGAACCTCATCAGATTTCTTTTGGCCCAATCCTCCAATTTGTCTAGGTCCTTCTGTATCCTATCCCTCCCCTCCAGCGTATCTACCACTCCTCCCAGTTTAGTATCATCCGCAAACTTGCTGAGGGTGCAATCCACACCATCCTCCAGATCATTTATGAAGATATTGAACAAAACCGGCCCCAGGACCGACCCCTGGGGCACTCCACTTGACACCGGCTGCCAACTAGACATGGAGCCATTGATCACTACCCGTTGAGCCCGACAATCTAGCCAGCTTTCTACCCACCTTATAGTGCATTCATCCAGCCCATACTTCCTTAACTTGCTGACAAGAATACTGTGGGAGACCGTCTCAAAAGCTTTGCTAAAGTCAAGAAACAATACATCCACTGCTTTCCCTTCATCCACAGAACCAGTAATCTCATCATAAAAGGCGATTAGATTAGTCAGGCATGACCTTCCCTTGGTGAATCCACGCTGACTGTTCCTGATCACTTTCCTCTCATGTAAGTGCTTCAGGATTGATTCTTTGAGGACCTGCTCCATGATTTTTCCAGGGACTGAGGTGAGGCTGACTGGCCTGTAGTTCCCAGGATCCTCCTTCTTCCCTTTTTTAAAGATGGGCACTACATTAGCCTTTTTCCAGTCATCCGGCACTTCCCCCGTTCGCCACGAGTTTTCAAAGATAATGGCCAAGGGCTCTGCAATCACAGCCGCCAATTCCTTCAGCACTCTCGGATGCAACTCGTCCGGCCCCATGGACTTGTGCACGTCCAGCTTTTCTAAATAGTCCCTAACCACCTCTATCTCCCCAGAGGGCTGGCCATCTCTTCCCCATTTTGTGATGCCCAGCGCAGCAGTCTGGGAGCTGACCTTGTTAGTGAAAACAGAGGCAAAAAAAGCATTGAGTACATTAGCTTTTTCCACATCCTCTGTCACTAGGTTGCCACCCTCATTCAGTAAGGGGCCCACACTTTCCTTGGCTTCTTCTTGTTGCCAACATACCTGAAGAAACCCTTCTTGTTACTCTTGACATCTCTTGCTAGCTGCAGCTCCAGGTGCAATTTGGCCCTCCTGATATCTTTCCTACATGCCCGAGCAATATTTTTATACTCTTCCCTGGTCATATGTCCAACCTTCCACTTCTTGTAAGCTTCTTTTTTATGTTTAAGATCCGCTAGGATTTCACCATTAAGCCAAGCTGGTCGCCTGCCATATTTACTATTCTTTCGACTCATCGGGATGGTTTGTCCCTGTAACCTCAACAGGGATTCCTTGAAATACAGCCAGCTCTCCTGGACTCCCTTCCCCTTCATGTTAGTCCCCCAGGGGATCCTGGCCATCTGTTCCCTGAGGGAGTTGAAGTCTGCTTTCCTGAAGTCCAGGGTCCGTATCCTGCTGCTTACCTTTCTTCCCTGCGTCAGGATCCTGAACTCAACCAACTCATGGTCACTGCCTCCCAGATTCCCATCCACTTTTGCTTCCCCCACTAATTCTACCCGGTTTGTGAGCAGCAGGTCAAGAAAAGCGCCCCCCCTAGTTGGCTCCCCTAGCACTTGCACCAGGAAATTGTCCCCTACGCTTTCCAAAAACTTCCTGGATTGTCTATGCACCGCTGTATTGCTCTCCCAGCAGATATCAGGAAAATTAAAGTCACCCATGAGAATCAGGGCATGCGATCTAGTAGCTTCCGTGAGTTGCCGGAAGAAAGCCTCATCCACCTCATCCCCCTGGTCCGGTGGTCTATAGCAGACTCCCACCACTACATCACTCTTGTTGCACACACTTCTAAACTTAATCCAGAGACACTCAGGTTTTTCCACAGTTTCGTACCGGAGCTCTGAGCAGTCATACTGCTCCCTTACATACAGTGCTACTCCCCCACCTTTTCTGCCCTGCCTGTCCTTCCTGAACAGTTTATAACCATCCATGACTGTACTCCAGTCATGTGAGTTATCCCACCAAGTCTCTGTTATTCCAATCACGTCATAGTTCCTTGACATCACCAGGACCTCCAGTTCTCCCTGGACACTTCTCCCCATGAGGCCATTGCATGCGAGGTCACTTGTTGTAGAATGCTAGAACTGGGACTTCCCCTGGTTATTTGCCCTTTTTGATAAAAGAGAGAGAGAGAGAGAGAGAGAGAGAACTATACCCAGATTAAGAAGAAACTGAAAAATCTTAATATGAAGTCATTTTTGCTTTATCCAGCATGGCGTAGAGTAAACTGGCCTGGTCAGAGAAAAGGTTTTGCTATTTCGGAGGAAGCAAATGTCTTTATAGATGGAGGGGAACGTTTGCTAGTGGCTAAAGACCAGGAGTGCAAACCGGTAGTCTTGGGTTCACTTTCTATCCTATCAGTGACTCAGGACTCAATCCAAATCCCATTGAAGTCAATGGAACGAATCTCATTGACTTCAGCGGACTTTGGCGCAGGCCCCCCTAACTGCGTGGCTTGAGGCAAATGACCGAAGCCAACATTTTCATAAGTGTCCACGAATTTCATGTGCCTCCACGTTCAGGTACTAAACTAGAGACATGTTGGGTCTGATGTTCAGAGCTGCTGAGCAACCCCCTCTCCCAAATGACATCACTGGCAGCTGCAGAGAACTTCTGGAAAAGCAAACCCCAAAGCTTTTAAGCTGGACACACCAAAACCAGGGCGCCCAACTGGCCACCATTGAAAACTCTGTGCCTCATTTTCCTTATCAGGATAATGGGACAGTAGTGTGTGTCTCACAAGGGATTTGCATCATTAGCATTTAGGAAGTATGTTAAGATCATCTGATCAAAGGTGCTGTATAAAGCACCATAAATATATATATAACGATGGGGTCTAAATTGGCTGTTACCACTCAAAGAGATCTTGGAGTCATTGTGGATACTTCTCTGAAAACATCCACTCAATGTGCAGCGGCAGTCAAAAAAGTGAACAGAATGTTGGGAATCATTAGGAAAGATAAGACCAAAAATATCATATTGCCTCTATATAAATCCACGGCACGCCCGCTTATTGAATACTGTGTGCAGATCTGGTCGCCCCATCTCAAAAAAGATATATTGGAATTGGAAAAGGTTCTGAAAAGGGCAACAAAAATGATTAGGGGTATGGAACAGCTTCTGTATGAGGAGAGATTAATAAGACTGGGACTTTTCAGTTTGGAAAGGAGACGACAAAAGGAGGATATGAGAGAAGTCTATTAATTCACGACTGGTAGGGAGAAAGTAAATAAGGAAGTGTTATTTACCCTTTCTCGTAACACAAGAACTAGGGGTCATCAAATGAAATTAATAGGCAGCAGGTTTTAAACAAACAAAAGGAAGTATTTCTTCACACAACTCACAGTCAACCTGTGGAACTCCTTACCAGAGGATGTTGTGAAGGCCAAAACTATAAGAGGGTTCAAAAAGGAACTAGATAAGTTCATGGAGGATAGGTCCTGTGACGTGTTCCTCCTGAGGTGCCATCTGGAACTGGGGTACCACTGAGCCCTCTGACCCACCACCCTGGGTTCCCTCTCACACTGTTGAGAAAGCAAGTTGCAACACCCTCCAAGCTTTGTCTTTCACCAGCATCCACACAGGTAGGGACACACCCATCTGCAGTTACATGCAGGCTGTCTAATCACCAGCCTCCCAGCCTAGGACCCCAGAGCAGTACCGTCCTGCCCTGGTCAAATCTGACCAGTATATGGGTTTAACACTCGGTCCGCCTCTCCCTCAATGTGAAGAGGACCATGCACACTTGTGGTAACCAAGCTGATCTTTTCCTTAGTCAAACGCACACTGGTTTGGATTAAAACATAAAGTACGTTTAACAACTACAAAAGGATAGATTTTAAGTGATTATAAGTGATAGCAAACAGATCAAATCAGATTCCCTAGTAAATAAACAAAAACACAAAATAATCTTTACATACTAGATAGGTTGGATATGAATTAGCAAATTCTCATCCTGAGTGATAAACGTACTGGCAGATTTTAAGGCACAAGCTGCCTTTGCTTTGCAGCTTGGGTTTCCCAGGTTTACATACACAGGCTAGAAATCCCTTTAGCCTGGGATCACCGCATCCCCCAGTTCAGTCTCTGTTCCTCAGGTGTTTCCAGGTGTGGTGTTGTAGGGAGAGTGAGGTACCATCATGATGTCATTTCCCCCTTTTATATCGTCTTCCCACTTGTTGGAAAGCTCTTTTGCTGTGACCTGGGTCAGACAGTTCCCAAGGTGTAGTGCTGTCTCGGAGAGGTTTCTATTGCACACGGTTCCTGGGGTAATCCTGGTGCTTGTGGCATTTCCTCAAAAAGCCATTCACAGCGCTTGGCCTTTTTGCTGTTGTACCTGAAAGGCTGCGTGTGGGTGTTTCCAACCTCACAACATGTTTCAGTAACACACAGAGCCCAACTTCATAACTTCACATACGATGGTAGCACACACAATCCAACGAGATATTAATGTCAGGCATATTTTGTGCAAAACATATCCGAATTATACGACAGTGGTGAATAAGCCGTGCCAGGATGTCACAGGTCCATCAATGGCTATTAGCCAGGAGTGCCAGGGAGCGGGGTCTGGGGCTTGCCCCACTCCGGAACTCCAGCTGGAGAGTGGGGACGGGGGCTTGCCCTGCTCCACATGTGCCATGGCTCCATGCGGCTCCCGGAAGCAACAGCATGTCCCCCCTCCAGCTCCTATGCGTATGGGCAACCAAGGGGCTCCACACGCTGCCCCAGCCTCAAGTGTCGGCTCTGCAGCTCCCATTGGCTGGGAACTGCGGA
The DNA here is from genome assembly GCF_015237465.2 of Chelonia mydas. Classification (NCBI taxonomy): domain Eukaryota; kingdom Metazoa; phylum Chordata; order Testudines; family Cheloniidae; genus Chelonia; species Chelonia mydas. Next base: position 128,313,558 of record NC_051246.2, on the reverse strand, counting down.
CAATCAGAGCTGCAGGGGTGGCGCCTGTGGACAGCGCGGCGCACAGAGCCGCCTGGCTGGTGCCATGCCTCCATGTAGGAGCCAGAGGGAGGACATGCTGCTGCTTCCAGGAGCTGCTTGAGGTAAGCGCTGCCTGAAGCCTGCACCCCTGACCTCTTCCTGCGCCCCTGCCCCAGCTCTGATCCCCCTCCCACCCTCTGAACCCCTCTGTTTCACCCCCAGCCCTCTCCTGCACCCCAAACCCCTCACCCTGGTGCCAATCCCTTGCCCCAGCCTGGAGCCCCCTCCCGCAACCCAACCCCTTGCCCCAGGCCGGAGCCCCCTCCCGCAACCTTAACTCCTCATTTCTGGCCCCACCCCAGACCCCGCACCCCCAGCCAGAGCTCTCACCTGCTCCAGCACTCCAGCCCCCACATTTTGTGAGCATTCATGGCCCGCCATACAATTTCCTCAGGCCAAAAAAATTGCCCACCCCTGCCCTAGCCTCTGTTTGCTAGAAGCTGGGAATGGGCGACAGGGGATGGATCACTTGATGATTCCCTGTTCTGTTCATTCCCTCTGAAGCACCTGGCATTGGCCATTGTCAGAAGACAGCCATACTGGGCTAGATGGACCTTTGGTCTGATCCACTATGGCCATTTCTATGTTCTTATCTATTATTACTGTTTAGTCATTAAATGAAGTGAGGTTCAAAAACAAAACAAAAGCCCAACAACTCAGAGAGCAGCAATGCATCTCCCTGAAACTGTTACCTCGATTCGGTGTGAGTAATATAAAGAGACGTGGGAAAATACCTTGAAGGGTTCAGCGCTATCAAGGTTGGTTCTCTGTGCAGCATACTTCCTACTTTTGCACTAGTGGGACATTTGCTACCCACGTGAGATTGTAAATGGTTTCACTTATTTAGAAATGGGCTGTACTCCAGACAGGTGTCCAACACCACATACGCCATTATCGGTTCCCTGCTGGAGTCTGACTCATGCAGGATTGTGATTAATTATAGTATTGCTCCTATGGTATCACATTCAGTGTTATTTGTCTTGACACAAGATAAATCTGACAGCCCAGCAGGTTGGCGTCTTTAGAACACAATCGAGCCAGTTTGATTTCTATTGCACCATTTTCTCCCATCCACGTTGCAGCAGAACTCCCCCCGTGAAATCAATGGAAAGGGAGGCTAAAAAATGGCTTGTGCAACACAGTCCATCGGTTGGTGCACCCGCCTTTTCACACAGTGGGGCGAATTCATACCATACCTGGAAAGAGCTGCCTCTATGCCCAAGGAACTAGAATGGGAATCGAGGGCCAGAGCCTCAGAAGGTTTTTAAGGCCCGGCTTGACAAAGCCCTGGCTGGGATGATTTCGTTGGGGCTTGGTCCTGCTTTGAGCAGGGGGCTGGACTAGATGACCTCCTGAGGTCCCTTCCAACCCTGATACTCTATGATTCTAAGGTGAAAATCAGTGTAGCTCCATTGACAGCAATGGAAACTGATTTACACCAGATGAAGATTTGGCCCAGAAGGTAGATTTCTGTGAAGGAGATGAAAACCTCTTCTTCCTTTCTTGGACCCTTCCATCCTGCCTTCAACTACCGTTAGTTTAAAAAGCATCCCTGCTCATGACAAAGCTTGCCCAATGTCCACGCAGCACATGAAATGACTGGCCCACCTACTAGTCTCTAGTTTTCCATTACAAAAGCTAGCATAGATAGCATGAGAACTAAAACCTTTTGGCTTTCGTTAATAAACAGTGCACAGTAGAAGTGATGTGACCACAAATGAAACACTAAAGAACAGAGGCAAAAGCTGAGGAGCATCAAAAAAAAGACCATGAAACATAAGCACATACAAATTTTCTGGCTTCAAGATACTGCAATGTCTTAAACTAGGAAGAGCTTGCCATGAAGCTATGCAGATAACACCTGCTGAAAATCTGGCTCAGCATGTACAGTGCTCATGCCACATCACAGAATCATCAGCAGGTCTTCACTTTAATTTAATCTTGCAATCTCTGCGTATTGAGGAACAAAACAATTTGCTTTTCTCTGCCTGTCGGTTTTGGTTGTGTTCCTGTACTTGGCAGTGACTTTAATTATTTTGTTTTCAGTTGTGGAGAATGTGTTCACAACTAGCTGCAAAAAAAGTACCTTCCCACCCCCACTCTTCTTTCTGATATTTTCTGAATCCTTCAATAGTCAAATCCTTCAATAGTTACTTCTTCATTTTCTGTGCCCCCTAGTTTCCAGGTGGGGAAACTACATTTCAGAGAGATTAAGTAACTCATCTGAGATCATCTAGAAAATCCATGTAAAAACTGGCATTAGGACTCAGACGTCTTGACTCCAAGATTAATCCACTAGTGGGTTTCAAACTGTCTGAGGTCCCCAGCATACTTGCTAGGCTGGCGGTCAGTGAAGGGCTGGCTAATAAACACATGATGCTGACCCTCCTCCTCAGATCTAGATGCTATTTTGCACTGAAGGCCAGTGAAGATACGTTTCATACTTAAGTTAATGTTTCTCATGTAAAAGTCACTGGAGTCGACACTAAGGTACGACATGGTGATTGGAAAGAGGAGGGAAAATGCCCCCCTTGTCCATGGAGAGAATCGGAAAGGAGCTTGTCCCTGAGACTATCTTGTATTATGGTGAGGTCCACACTATAGCAAGACCACAGTGCTCACCTCTCTAAATCACCTAAGCCAACATCTTCAGAAGTGCCCATCAATCAGTTTTTGGGTTTCCAATTTGAGACACTCCGGGCCTGATTTCCAGAGGCGCTGAGCCCCTGCATCTTTCCCTGAGGTCAGCTGCAGTTGTTCTGAGCATCTACATTTAAGGAAGTCAGGCCCTAGATATCTTAAACTGGGCTTCCCAAAACTGGAGAACCCAACATCAATGGACACAGCCAACAATAGAAACCAGGTCTCCAAACTCAGTCCATTGCTTTAACCGAAAGAATATCCTTCAACTCAGAGAGAAGCTGGTGGTGGTTCTGCCTCAAAAGGAGAGAGTTTTGAAGGTTACTCTCCAGTGTAACTGGCAGTGGCTGGATGATATCGAGTAAACATGATGGTGTTGAGTTCATTCCAATGTCAAGAATATAGAGCATACTAGTGAGAATGTGATATCACTGCCAAATATGGAGGCCCTCAGATGTCTCGTGCTTTTGCCCAAAATGTGCTAGGCACTTTCTAAATATATAGAAAGTCACAGTCCCTGCCCCAAAGAGCTTACAGTGGAATAGTGGACATAATGAAAGAAGTGAGAAGAACAGCAACAACAGGTGGGGGAAACAAGAGGTGAAGATGAAGGTTACACACATAAAATCAATAAACTCGTACAGATACAGACAGACATCATCTTCCTTTCCAAATGCAAACAGATGGACATCATACCAAAAGGACTGAAGGTAAAAAATCCATTACAATCTACATACCACACAGACTATGCTGACAGCTTGTGCCACACAGAAGGTGCTCTAAGAAATTTAGTCCCATTCTCCCCCTCCCCTCCCCCCCCCCCCCCACTGTTCCTCACATGTTCTTGTCAACTGCTGGAAATGGCCCATCTTGATTATCACTACAAAAGGTTTTTTTTTTTCTTTCCTGCTGGTAATAGCTCACCTTACCTGATCACTCTCGTTACAGTGTGTATGGTAACACCCATTATTTCATGTTCTCTGTGTATATAAATCTCCCCACTGAATGCATCCGATGAAGTGAGCTGTAGCTCACGAAAGCTTATGCTCAAATAAATTTGTTAGACTCTAAGGGGCCACAAGTCCTCCTTTTCTTTTTATAAAATCAATTGGTTACTTAGTCAGTTACATATTTAACTCTGGCATAATGATGTTCATTTGCTCAGGAATATTATTTCCGTCTATCCATAGTGGCAAAATCCCTTTTCTCTGCATACCGAGCCCCATCCTACAAGATGCTGAGCACCTTCTGAGTGGTGCAACATGCTCTCAGATCTCACTGAGGTTAATGGGAACTGAAGCTTCTTACCAACTTGCAGGATCATATCACACTTCTACTTTACTATACTAATCTGATGTGCAGTGAGAAAGTATGGCCTTGTGCTTAATAATTATTATTTGTATGACCATAGCACCTAGGAGCCCAGGACTAGGCACTGTACAAACACAGACCAAAAAGACAGTCCTTGTTCCAGGGGTTTATAGTGTAAGGGTCTGTCTAATGGCCCATGACCATGCTGCAAGTCAGAGCGTGAATCTACAGTGCAGCAGCCTGCTTCTCAGTAAAATCCCGTGTGGACACTGCTAGAGCACAGGAAGAGTCTCCAAGTGTGGTGTGGTTTACTACACTTTCAAGTTAAGGCACTGGACTGAGATCCGGCTTCAATCCACTGCTCAACCACAGACTTCCTGTGTTACACAGGACAAGAGATGGAACTTCAACGTTCCTGAGTTCCCAACCCTAAAATGGACTCCTTTCTCCTATGCTTGGTTTGTCTTGTCTCTTGAAATTGTAATCTTTTCAGGGTAAATGCTGTCTCTTACTAAGAGTACGCTTAGCACCGTGGGGTCTAATCTTGACTGAGTTTTCTAGGCCCTACTATAATAATAAAAAAAACTTATAAACTTCATATTACTTTCATGTTTTTACTTTCTATTTCCCAGGTATTTTTCTCCTTCTTAAAAATGATGGTGGCATTTTGCAAACTAACCTCAGAGGTCATCATGAACAATACGACCACACCTGTGGAGTATCCAAACACACTCCTTGCTACTTTGTCAGTTTAGTTTTGCTTGTTTCATTTGCACAAAAATGTTCATAATTAGCAACATTTCCATAAATTAGGTGGTATCATGCTAACAAAATGTTATGGCTCTAGCACAAATCAAAGGGTTTATGTCTACAAAGTCTCAATTCATCTTGAAATTTAATTATCAAAATTTATTGTTAACTTTCTATTTGTGATTATTTTTCTCTCTCAGTAGATGCCCCGAGACAAGAAATAATTGCCATAAAATGCAAACATGGCTCCCTAAGGTAACCAGCAACAGGGTTATTTATCGGCTAATAGGGTATCTCACTGTTTGATATCATTCAAATTCCTCATCATTATGGAGATTTAATTTATACCTTTCATTTCTTTTTTGCTTTCCTCAAACCTACTGCAGTTGCTGAGAGTTATCCTTTATCTCAATAATTGTAATTTTGATTTATCCCTTTTTGGACATGCAGCATTGCCTTGAAAATACCTGCCACTTAATGCTATGAAGGACCTAATGCTGTGCAAAGTCTTCCTGCCATTCAAAAGCAATATAAAGTAATTGAGTTTCAATAGCAGTTGTAATATTGTGCAAACACTTTAGCTTGCTCCTCAGTGTGTGAGCCAGCAACAGGGATAAATGAGCACAAGTTCTGACACCCCATTCTAAGAGTCTGAAGATTGTTTTTTCCAGTGGGTTGCTAACCTCCCATCCTGTGGAGAAGTTGTCCAATGAAGGGCCCCCTCTCACTGGTGGTATTAAAGATCCTAAGCAAAGTTTTCCCAACAGTAGGCTTGTTAGACTCGATATCCTAAGCAAATTCCAGTGTGGATAACTACATTATAACTTAATGTCTCGGCTTTATTTACTGACTGAGGCCACAATCCTGAAAGCCATCACAGAAGTCAGCCCCCATCCCCTGGGGCCAATGAATGAATTATTCTATGTTTGTGCCAGCTGATGACATTTGCACTATTTGTTCCTGGTGAATAAGAATCAGATAAAGCTACAGGATTGGATTTTCACTTTGAAAAGAAAGGGGGACTGTCTCCTAAGGCTTCGGTCTGCTGCTCCTGCAATCACTTGACTTGCATCTGTACAAATGATCCCCCGGGATGCAGTGGAATGACTCGTATGAGTAGGCGCTGTTCATTGTGACTAAGGGTGAAGAATCGGAATCTGTGCCCTTCTGATTCAGGTTCTAATGTGTCTCAGTTTGGGATAATCTTAGTTCGTACAATCCAACTCACAGCTCATACTCTGGTTTAAAAGGCACCTGCTGGGAAGGGAATCTCACTGGGGAAATGAAGGGATCTCTGCCTTAGAATTAAGATAGCTTTGTCTCAATCCCTCTCCCAGATGTCCTCACCCACACTACTATCCCCCCCGGCTGGAATGTCCCTGGGCCTGATATCTCAATACAGTATTGGCGGGTCTATTAGACAAACATCCACAGGTGTCACACACTGTGGAGAACAATGGGCTGGGTGTTGCATTAATATTCTTTTAACATGAGGTATGTGGGAGGTAAGATATGTGGACCTGAGATAGTGGTTTGAAACCTGGGGACTCTGGGAGGATCCCTGGGATTGGTATGAGCCCCCTCCCAGGACTTCCCAGAATGTGTGTTGGAAAGTCAGAGGTGCACCATTGGGGGGTGGAACATGGAGATCAGCTGGGAGGTGGTTTGGTGGTGGTTTGGTGGTTTGGGCCGGGATTGCAGAAGTTGCTAAAAAAAGGTCTCTTCAGCCCCCAGAGACTGGTCCATCAGGGATGGCAGTGGGCCAGGGTGGGGGTAAGACTAGACAGGGAGAACATCAGTCTCCATGGCTTATGAAAAGGAAGCTTGAATTGGGATATGAAATAAGACTTTCCAAGGCTTGTAGAGGCAAGGGGGCACTGCCAGTGATGCCAGTCTGGAGTAGAGCTGTGGTGAATGGGGATTTCTGCAGCAGCCTTCAAAGAACACCTCCCGTACCTCTCAGGGTACCCTGAGACTGTGGGCAGGGTCACTGTAACAAGGGAGCAGAGGGAGGGCTGGCCCGAGGTAAAATTTCCATGGGAGAAACTTGGTGGCAACAGCAAGTAGCCAAGACCGGATTGTAGATGACACACATCTAGGGAAGGGTCTGAGAGTTGCTATTACCTGTTACCCCTTTCCACCAGTAAAAGCTGCCAGAGTGGTTTATAAAATTATTTCCAGACACGGACCAGAAGGAGCTGCTGACACAAACTGCACATGCCCGTCGTCAGCCATTTTCTAGCTGCTGCACAGATGCTCAGACCATATTGTTCCTGGTTCAGTTTGCCATTCTGATATTGTATCCTAATGAAGCATATAATGTGCCAATTTACAATGTAAGTGTGTTGACATCTTCATAAAGAGAGGTGCAGTGATTTCTGAGACACACACAGTTGTGTGATTCTTGCGCCGACTCTCTTCAAAGAGACTAGTTTCTTTTCCAGCAACCAGTTGCGCCTGCGGTGACCCTTCTTCGGCACAAGAGGAAGGACAATGGCTGTGTTACCCACAGGATGAGAACGTATATACTGGGCTCCAGTCATGCTGAAGGAGAAAGGCCCTCCGCGGTGATTCAGCTGACCAAAACACATTCTCAGCAGGGCTTGGAGGGGCCGCCCTGTTTATCTCATGTGCTGGACTGTCCTCTCCTAAACCTCTATGGGCCTCATTCTTCTCTCATTTACACCAGCTGTACAGAGTGACTCCTAAGGGTGATTATACTGGGTTTGCTCCAGGGTATGTGGAGGTGAATCACACCTGAAGAGTTGTATCTAGTCCGTTCCATTGATGGCACGTCAATGGTCTTTTTTAGCAAATTGTCCCAGTTATTAACAGAATTCATTATTTTTACAGTTTTCCTACGAACTAGATTAAGTTTGTCTTTCTTTGCCTGAAGGTCATTCTACTGCTGACAGTGAGAGGAAAATGGTCTATTTGTTCACATAAAGAACTGGAGGTCAGGACTCCTGGGTTCTATTTCCAGCTCTGGCAGAAATGTACCGTGACTTGCCCTGAACAAGTCGTTTAGACCTGATGTTCTGAAAACCCACATCTCCCATGGATCTCAGAGGGAGTAGCAGGTGTTCAACACTTCTGATAAACATAACCTTGCTCTGTGACTCAACTAATCCATCTGAAAAAGGAGCCACCCCAACAAGAATCCTGGCTTTTTTATGCCTTGTAAAGTTGCAATCTCCTTGCAAAAAAGGTGGCACAAAAGTGCAAAGCTTTGGTCACAATTCTATTCTTACGTGTTATATAAGCTTCGTTATACAGCCTTGTTATGGGTCTTTCATTTACCTGACTATAACTAGCAGACCCTGGCATAGCCATTTACACACAATGGAAAGAGAGACCGCAGCTGAACTTCTCTCTCACACAGGTTAGTAAGTGTTTTCTAATCTTGATTGAATATTCATGTTCCCCGTGGGTGAATACATCAGATTCAGGTGTACAACTCCTCTGAGATGGCAAAGACAATGCAAGGATGATGATTCATTTTAACATGACTGTAAGTATTCTACAGGTCTCTCTCAAGCTTGGCTGTTTCCTAATGCAAAAATGATTCATACTTTTGACATTGCTAGCAGATAAGGGGAAATAAACACGTGCTGTGTGAGAATAAACAGCACAAGTCCTCTTCTTTTTTCTTTTAGAGACATTTGTTCCATGCTTTTAACCTAATTGTACCTGTATTTCCACATGGAGAAATCAGAATCAAGTTGGAAGAGTTAGATTCTCTCAGGCCTTACAACGCTGCTTGCAACTCATCCTGTTGTGAACTGAAAATGGCACAAGAGTGAGACTCAAATATTAGATGTTTGTCCGGTTCCTGTGTGTCCGACCACTGTTCACTATTGCTGTCAGAATCTCAGTGATACTTGGAAACAGTTTCACAGACTGAGCATTACTTTTCTACGGTGGTGGGCAAAGCTCTTCTGAAGTCACAGGGATTTCCATACCAGATACCACCTAATTATCTAGTCCAGTATCTTGTTTCCAGCAGTGGCCAATTCCAGATGCTTCCAGAGGACGGTGAAAGAAAGGCCATAATGGACAATTATAGAGTAATCTGGGCATAGAAGAAGTTTCTTCCTAACTCCAGGCCATTGATGGTTTGTTGAAGCTCGGGGTCTCAAGAAAGTCCCCAGAGGGCGACCCTGAGCTATTATTTATGTGAAAAGCTAAAATGCATCTCAAGGAGCAGAATGATAAGAAATATTATGTGCATGGGAGATCCTTGGAGCTACCCTGCTCCATTTTACAGTTACCTAATGAATCTGCACATTGCACAGTTGATTCAATGCCCACTGGAGTCAATGGAAGGATTCCCATTCATTCCAATAGACCTTTGACTGGGCCCTGAGGAAATATTCTGATGTGTATATACCATCTTGTTGTGGATATTTAAACCTAACTTCCCCATTATTATTTCAAATTCCATAAGTATTTATTCATAGGAACTAATCGCTTGCAAAGTTGATCTGACTGTCTGAGGCACAAAAAGTCTTCAATAAAGAAAGCTTTTTTTTTTTAATTTGAAAAATTCAAAACTAGCTCAATGATTTCTTTTAAAATAAAACGTTTTCTTAAGGTCTCAAATGTCCGTGAACCCAGCTAATATAAGCCTGTGCCAGCACTTCCATTAACAATGGTATCGTAAAAAAATTTCTGTTTGAGGAAGTTTTCTTTTCGACACTCAGAAGCCGAGCCCTTTAGTCAGCATTTTGTATAATGTTAACACTAGTCACATCCTGCTCTCCACCTTCAAAGTACATTAATTCTCAGACTATCCCAGTGATGCAAGTCATTAGAGCCTCGTTTTATCGATGAGGAAAAGGAGGCAGGGAGGTTAAGTGTCCTGGCCAAAGCCACAGATATATAGGGCTGGTCTACACTGAAAAGTTAGGTCAACTCAGCTACATCATTCAGGGGCGTGAAAAGTCCACACCCGACTGACAGGGAAGCTGGCCTACCCAACGTAGCAGTGCTAGTTTGACGGAGGAATTCTTCCGTCGACCTAGCTACCACCTCCCAAGGAGATGGCTCAGCTCCAGCAATGAGAGAACCCTGCTTGTCTCTGTAGCGAGTGTCTACAGAGATACAGCAGAGCAGCGGACGCCCTGCAGCTGGGCCACGGCAGCATTTTAAGTGTAGACCTAGCCCTAGGTAGCTAACTCTGTCGAGATCTAGAGAGGGGTGTTTTCCATTTGTTAGTTTGAACATCTTCTCAGCCCTGCGTGGCTGGGCCAGGATCATTATGGTTTTAGGGGCAATGGGATGCAAGATAGGGAAGCCAGACAATTTTAAAAACTGCTGCAAAACACTCCTAAAATCGTTTTCCTCTGACATTTGTCCTAGGCACAGAATACAAGATGGGGCCCCATCAGGACCACCCGTCTCCCCCAGAACCTCCTGGATCCAGCGCTGGGCAGGGTAGACTCCTGCATGCTAATCTGGGGGCATTAAGATAAAAGTTGTCCCCCCACACACACAGGCCCTTCACCTCACACCTGCCCTCATACCCTTTCCCGCTCCTTCCCACCCTCCTTTCCTTTCCATTTGACTGATCCCCTCCAGACCAAACCCACAAAAAAAGAAAAGAAAACGTGTGAAACTAACACGACAATGGCTGCCAGCATATGTTTACTGTGCGTGTGCGTTCTGCCCTTTCCATCAGCCTGCACCCGTCTTATCCATGTAGACAACATTGACGCATTGTCTCCTTCTACTCTCCCATGCCCCATCCCTCTGTATCCGCCGGTCGTCTCTTGTCTGACAGTTTGATTGTAAGCTCTTGGAGGCAGGGAGGGCTGGATTCACAAAGAAACTGACGAGTCACAGCGTCACTGCAGCGAGCTGTCGGTACCTAGGATTCACAAAGCCTGGGTTAGAGGCTGAGGTTCCCTGTACAATAAATGGGGAGAGAGAGATGCCTTAGAATGGGATTCACAAAGCGAGGATGCTATAAGGGGAACAGCGGACACTGGCCGATGGGAGAGAGGAGCATGCTAAGCCCTGCCCCTCAGGAGGTTCGCGCCTAAGGCCGGGCTACGGGGAGGCACCTCCCTCTGCTTGGGATTCTCACCTGCAAACCCTCTCTTGAGATTAGGTGCCTATGCGTTTTAGCAAGGGCGGGTGGAGGAGGAGGATGACCTCCCTCATAACTTTTAGCCCAGTGGCTAGGGAACTCACCTTGGAGACAGGAGACCCCCCAGTTCAAGCCCTCCCTCTGACTGAGGGGGAGAAGAGACTGGAAACAGGGATCTGCCACCTCCCGGGTGAGTACCCTAACCACTGGGCTAAAAGATATAAGGGAAGTCCTTCCCCCAGCCTACACCTATAGGGGCCTGATCCATTGAGTGGACTGCAAGCTCACTTCCTCTGCCCATTCACCTGCAGGACCCAATCTGGGAACGCCGATCTTCCCCTGGTTCATGCACCGCTCGGGGAGTCAGGTGTCCGGATGCCTGTCCTGGGGCTGCATGTGCAGAGGTAAAAACATGGGCCCTAGGGAACTCTTACTGCAAAAATTTAGGCACCAAGTGAATTTAGGCACCTGCAGGGTTTGGTGGCAGTTGAGCGGGGGATTTTGTGAATCCTGATTCTGGGATTTAGGTGCCTACAGTGGTCGTTAGGTGCCAAGTCCTTTTGGGACTCTTGCCTGAATGGTCTTTTTGTGTGTGTCTTTACAGCACCTAACACAGTGGGGTCCTGCTCTGTGCGTAGGGCTCCTAGGCAGTATGGGAAGACAAAAAAACAAACCAACCAACCAAACAAACAAACAACTAGCCACACTCATTGGGAAACGCCTGCATAGCACACCCTTGGCTTTGCCACTCGCAAGGAACGGCCCCAGAGATTCCAAAGCCAGAAGGGACCCACTGTGATCATCTAGTCTGACCTCCTGTATAGGTAGAGCCCTACCAAATTCACAGTCCATTTTGGTCAATTTCATGGTCATAGGATTTTAAAAATCGTCATTTTCATGATTTCAGCTACTGAAATCTGAAATTGCACGGTTGTGTAATTGTCGGGGTCCTGACCCACAAAGGAGTTGTTGGAGGGTCACAAGGTTATTGTAGGGGGGGTTGCAGCTGGAGAGCAGAGGCTGGCTGAGTGACCCAGCAGCTGGCCCCGGGGACCACTCGAGCGGCTGGCTGTGAGGCCACTCCAGCAGCTGTCTTATTAAATATCAGACAGCAATAGGGCGGCCCTGGGGTCAGCCACACTGACCACTGCAGAAGTGACAGAGGTCACGGAAGTCACAGAATCCGTGACTTCCGCCAGAGACACGCAGCCTCGCCCATTATTAAATGTTCACTCCTCATGGAGGTACTTAGAGATGGCGATCAAGTCACCCCTTAAACATCTCTTTCTTAAGCTAAATTGCCTCACGCTCTCGTGTCAATAAACCTTAGAGGAAGGATTGGCTTGCAGTTAAGGCACTGGCCTAGGGCTCAGGAGATCTGGATTCATGCCCTGCAGCATCCCTGTGTAATGCTGGGGAAGTCACTTGGGCCTTGTCTACACTACGTCAGCTTTTGTCAACAAAACAGTGGAGGAGCGCACCCTGAAATGCTCCTCCCGCTGACGTAACTCCCCTGCTATGCCGACATAATAAGACCACCTCGAGAGGCATCGGGCTTATGTCAGAGTAGTTAGTGTTCTTAAAGGGCCCTCAAGAGGGGAAAAACAGATGCAGGGTGCTGTAGCATGACCTCAGGCCATAGGGGGCACTCCAGAGGTGGCTGCCCATGTTACAAGTCCCTTCTTGAGGTGTACTGTTCACTGCATGAACCTCGTTATGGCAAAATAAAGATTTTCCTTTATAATTTAGTATGTGTATGTGTAACCCAGGCCTGCTTGGTATGGCGCTCTGTCCCCTTCTTGTGGCACCTAGCCCGGCTACAGATTGAGGAGTCTGCTATAGCCTTGGCGAAGAAGGCTGTGGCTTTTAGCTCAAGCAGCAGAGGCGCAGACACTAAGCTTCAGTGGTCCCAGGTTCGATCCTACCCATCACCCACTGGGGTCTGTTGGCGTTACATATGCAGTACTCTGAACTGATGAGGAAAAAATAAAATCTTTCTATCAGGCAATTATGAAGCGATTTCTGCCTTACTATCAAGAGAACCCGGTAGGCCTGTGGTAAACACAAAATGTCAAACAAAGTCAAGCTACTAATAAACTAAAATCAAGCTCCCTCTATGGTTAATTTTCTCCAGCTGCACCCATCTAAGTGAGATCTACCAAAGGAAGATTACCCGTTCGCTGATAATTCACAAAACAATCCATAAACTTCTAATTAGGCCTTTGAGATCCTTGTAATCTCTGGCAAGTAGTTGAGAAGTGTCTCATTAAATATCAGACAGTAATAGGGCATCATCAATCCAGGCCTTGAGTAGAAAGTCAGAGAATGCACTATGGAGTGAGAGAGGCTCTGCAGTGCCGTCTACACCCCAAGCTCTGCAACGAGTGGTACGGCTCAACACCTTACCTCCTCTTACTCCCTTGCACCAGGACACAGAAATGGCCAAGATCTGTCCCTTAGAAGGCACTGAAACACTGAGAAGCAAATCTCTGGCTGGAATACAGTGAAATAAATAGCAAATCTGATTGTCCCATAGGCTGCACAGTGACAGCCAGCCGTCACCCAGAAACAACACGTGAGTGAAAAAAAAATAGACAGTCAATGTGAAGGAGGTGGAAATATGAGGAATTAAACTCTGGTCCCATAATCCTGTTGATTTTGGGTCCCTCAAAAAGGACATATTAAATTCTCAGGATCTAGCTTGAAAAGAACTCATCTGGATGGGGGGTTGGGGGAAACACAGACACCAAAACTTTTTTTCCGTTTTGCTGAACTGTTTCAGTAGTGGGAAAAAATTCTGAAAACAATCACAATGAAATGATTTGACATGTTCTAAACAAAGTGTTTCAGCTTTTTGGTTCCAAAGGACTCATTAAAGAAAATTTTGAAATTATGAAAAAACCCTAAAGATTTAAAAACGGCTGAAAAATGAAACAAAATGTCCTGTTTGACCGACAGTGAGATTTTTTTTAAACCTCTTACATCATTTTAAAAATCTATTTTTCAGGTTGCCCCAAACTGCTTTTAAAGAAAAAATGGAATTGCCTCCAAACCAAAAAAATACATTAGCCGCCCAGCTCTAAGAGAGGTGTTCTTGTGCCCTCCTGTGATAGCTGGGAATGATCCAATTGGCACATCTAAGTTTAATCACCCACAAAAATCTTTCCTGAAGAGCTAAGGTTGCAAGTGTTGCTTAAGGAGTCCAGCCAACAGCCCGACAAAAATGTACGCTTTCTCCACAAAATAACCAACCGGCTCCTGCCGTGCTTGCTTTGCAAACACATGTACTCTAGCTCAGGTTATTTCTTGAACCCTCGCTAGTTATTCCTGCATGAGCAGCATTTGTCAGCCTTGGGTAACCCTGCATAACAAGGATACAGGTTGGAAGTAGAACATCAAGGTATAAAGAGTAGATTTTTGGTTCTCTTTTGCACAGACCGTGGCATGGAATTAATTACTTCTGACTAGTTAATAATGGATTGCTTGACCCTGATGGTGGCATTTATGCTGCCTCTCCAGGCCTTTTGTAATATTGCAAGCCAGATCAGCAGCTACTGCAAACCAGTGTAGCTCCATTCAAGTCCATCAAAAATCTGATCCTGTACCTGTAGCTGGCCTGCATGATGACATGCTAGTCCCAGGTTCGTAATGAGGTTAGAGAAGAGAGAAATGGAAGGGGAATGTTCTCCCTGGAGTGAAGGTACGCAAGGACATTTCTTGATTCGGTTCCTCTCTGCCACAGTTGCACTGTATAATCTTACCACAGCTAAAGGTTGATAGCTCCATAAAAATAGATTTTTTTTCCCTGTGCCAATGGGCTGTAAACGATACTCTTCTAATTACAGGGATTCTAATGCACTGTCACCTAACATACTGATGTAAGCTCCAAAATAAATTAATTACATACTCCCTGACCTACAGTCTGTGCTCTGACCACCCCAAGGGCAGTGCTCCCCTGTATTTTGAAGATGTAGTTGTCATCTGATAAGGATGATGCTGTTTCTCCCACTAATTGTCCCTTGTAATGAACTTTCATCAGATTTAATTTCTTTAATGCATTTCTCTGATCCTGCTGATTTGGACAGTGACACTTGGCATCATGTCAGCATTTATTAGAAGGCCACCTCTGCGTAGCTATTGCTTTAAAAAGAAATCAAACACACATTACAACAATGTACGAATGTAAAGAAACCAGTTTATAAATTATAAAAATTATAATTATAAATATATATATATATAAACAGTAGCACATAGGAAACTGTACAAGCTGGATTTCAGTACAAACTCAAGACTCCCCTCCCATCACAGGAAAGCATGGAATATTGTAAGTATTTTACACTTTGCCATTCCTTGTTTGTTGCTTGTGCATGCTAATACAAATTTCAGTCAGAGTTTGATAGAGGCAAGGAGAATTCTAGCTGGAAATGAGCTGTAGATCTCCGTACATGGCATCTCTCATCACTGGGTAAATAACCATTGCGAATTCTCTTTGGGAGGGCCTTTCTGACTTCAGATGTAACTACATGAGCTCTGAAACTCCACGTTCACGTCTGAGGGTAGGTATGTAGATGTGTAGGGAAGCTAATGTTACAAACTGCTTTACAGAATGCCGTACAGAGAACAGAGTTAAGCCTGAAACCAATTTGCACTAGAGCTGGGTGAATTTTTTCTGCACAAAACTTTTTTTGGTTCAAAATGCAAATTTGGTGACACAGACATGCTCTGTGAATTTGTGCCAACTTTGCTGATTTGGTACAGTCAAAGAAAAGCTACAAAACTCTTTAAAATGTTCTGGTTTGACATTTTTTAAATCAAATGTCTCAGTTTTTCATTTGAAATATTTTTTGGTTCAAAATTCCCTTTAATTTTTTTTTAATGTTTAAAAATGCTCAAAAATCAAACCCAGGTTTCATTCCACCTGAAACCATTTTTTTTCAATTCTCTGAAAATTATAAAAATACCCATTTTCGCTTCAGCCCGAAACACACACATCTCTCTATATACACACACATACATATATTTAGAATTGCCAGCCACCCAAAAAACCCATGATGCACCCAGTCCTGATGACTAGTTGAGAAGATGGATAAGGAAGACGCACTGGGCTTTTGTTCAGTGCACCAGAGTGGAGAAACAACTGTGTATGTTTGACTACAATCTGCCAGCGCTGCAATGTTATTCAACAACATATTGTGGGTGAAATCGCTCTGCTGGCTGCATTCCGCTGAAGTCAATGGATATATGCCATTGAAGCAGTGACAAGAGGACTGTTTTGTGCCCAAGGAATTCTGAGCAGAAACGAGATAGCTGCCACCTTGGATCTTGTTCTTTCTAGGCAAGGAGAAAGTCCCTTGGGCTGCTAGCTGCTGCTATGATCCCTTCACCCTCTCTGTTTGTTCCCTAATGCTGCTGCAACAGGCATTCCCACAGGCTATGGCTACACTTACAGCGGGGTGTAGCCTACAGGGACGACATGCGCAGCTACACACCACAGTGAAAGGCTCCAGCGGGGGGAGGTAGCGGGGAAAGGCTCCAGAGGAGGGGGGGCAGGAGGACACTACATTGCTAAAGTAGCTGTGTAGACGTGGGAACCACTGCTTGGGTGTGCAGAGCACCATGTAGACCAGGGGTCGGCAACCTTTCAGACGCGGTGTGCAGAGTCGTCACTGATTCACTCTAATTCAAGGTTTCGCGTGCCAGTGATACATTTTAACGTTTTGAGAAGGTCTCTCTCTATGAGTCTGTATTATGTAACTAAACGATGGTTGTATGTAAAGTAAACAAGGTTTTTTAAATGTTTAAGAAGCTTCATTTAAAATTAAATTAAAATGCGGATCTTATCAGTTTAGTGCAGTGGTTCTTAAGCTGGGGTGCACGCATCCCCTGGGGGTGCAAGATGCATTTTCTGGGGGTGCGAGACATGCCAGATTTTTTTTAGAAGGTAAATCATCGAAAACACAAATTAAGCACAGACACATAAGTACAACTACTTTGTTTCATCAAACCTGTGTGTTTGTTAACGTTATACGTGTTTTAACGATTACCGTAATATACAAAGTTTTTAAGTTTTCAAGCTAATTGTAGTGTAACTGTTGATAAGGGGTGAGAGAACATATTTTGAGAACTCCAGACCGTCAGCGGGGCCAGGTGTCGTGTATTAAATTGTTCCCCATAGGAATGTACTCCTTATGGTATACTGCTTACGGCTGCCAGTCCTGATGCTCTGAGTGGCACGGTAAGGGGACGGGGAATGGGGGGTGGGGGCTGGATAGGTGTGGGAGTCCCAGGGGGGCTGTCAGGGGTCGGGGGTGTGGATAGGGTCGGGGCAGTCAGGGGGGCTTGGATGGGGGGAAATCCGGGGGGGGGGGGGGCGGATAGGGGTGGGGAGTCCCGTGGGGGCGGTCAGGAGACAGGGAGCAGGGGGGTTGGATGGGTGGAGGGTTCTCAGGGGGGCAGTCAGGGGGCAGGGGGTCCCAGGAGGGGGTAGTCAGGGGACAAGGAGTGGGAGGGGGGTTGGATGGGTCAGGGGTTATGAGGGGGGCAGTCAGGGGGCGGGAAGTGGGCCGGCTGTTTGGGGAGGCAGAGCCTTCCCTACCCCGGTGTAGTGTATTCAATTTCTCTCCGTAGGAATGCGCTGCTTACGATGTACCACTTCCGGCTGCCAGTCCTGGCGCTCCGCAAATAGCGCATTCCTGCGGGGAGAAATTTAACGCACTACACCCGTGGCCAGAACCCCAGGCCGGCGGCGGGCTGAGCGGGACCGGCGGCGGGCTGGCCGCCAGTCTGGGGTTCCGGCCACCGGCTCCTGCCAGCCGGGGTCCCAGCCGCCGGCCCCGCTCAGACCGCTGCCGGCCCGGGGTTCCGTTCACCCAGGCCAGCAGCGGGCTGAGCGGGGCGGCAGCCGGGACCCCAGCTGGCAGCAGTGTGCCAGTAAAAATCGGCTCGCGTGCCGCAGGTTGCCGAGCCCTGGTGTAGAATATGTCCCCTGGGGGTTCAGGTATGCAGAGCGCTCTACTCCACCCCCCTAAGCCGGGCCCCACTGACTGCACTGCTATATGTACCCATGCTAACTGGGCACGCGGTGTCCGTACCGTACACACCACCACACACGTAGACCCACCCAGACTTGTTGTAGCTCCTCTAACCACCAGTTCATACGTCCAAAGGTGACCTGCTTTACTCACGCAGCTCTCCAGTTAGCAAATGAGAATGGCAATACATCTATAAAGAGATTTAGGACAGGCTGGTAGGAACTGGGGATTAGCACTGATCGGCAGCAAACGCCCAGAGCAGCAGGATCAAAAGAGAAAGGAGAGTGGGGAGGAGAAAGAGGATGCACAAAACGGCATCTCCAGCAGCAGCTCTTTGGGGCAGGGATTGCCTTTTTTCTTCCGTGTTTGTACAGCGCCTAGCACAACAGTCCATAACTGGGGATCCTGGACACTGCAGCAATATAAATAATACTCAGACGATTGCTCACATTACGCATGGCCACCCAATGCATTCCTGAGAATTTTGACTAGTCAGCTGCACCCAGGTCAGCACTCGACGGATTAGCTGTGAAAAGCACAAACTACTCAAGCAGGAGCACCAGCAAAGGTGTAGTGCTCATAACTTTGTCCCCAAGCGGGATCCCTTCCATTAGTGTAGATGCAGTACTATTTGCGGGCACTGGATCAGGTGGGTCTAGACCCAACCAAACTAGAGGCCCGCCCCCTCCACCAAGTGGGAGGAGCCATTGGGCCCAGGCCATGAATACCAGGGACAACAAATGAAAAAACAAGAATGGGAGTGAAGGTTAAAGGTTAACAATTAGGAATCCAGAGGGCGACACTGAGCAGAGAACCCCAGATAATGTCCATTGCTCCTCAAAGGTCTCTAAGGAGTCAGAGGACACCGCCCAGAGGAACACTGTCTGGATGGGTACTGGAAATAGGCCCCACTGTCAGAGCACCCCCACATCCAGCTTCCTCCTCCTGGTATGACGGATGACCATCTTGGCCAGTGCCAGGAGGAGGTTGATGCGGGGCCCTGGCTGGGGTGTGCATGAATTTGGAGGTGCAACAAGTGAAGCCAGAACCTCAGTAGGAGTCTGAATAGGGGCTGCAACCTGAGGCACCCTACACAGATGTGCGCCAGGGTCTCCCTCTGGCTGCAGAACGAACAGGTGTCTGGCTGCAGAACGAACAGGTGTCAGAACGCCCATGCTTACTGCGCCATTGTCAAGCAGCGTTGCCAACTCTCATGATTGGATTGTGCATCTCATGACATTTGGTGCTTTTCTTGAAGCCCCAGTTCCTGGAATCATTTCATGGTGGGACAGTCCCAGCTTTCCTTCTGGAAAAGTACCATCCTAGTCCTCACGGCTGCTGAGAAACCCTTGGAAATGTGACCTAAGGGCACCCTGAGGCTTCAAAGACCAAAAGGAAATGATGGAGACATGATTATTGGTTTTAAACCTCATGATGTTGGGGGCCTGACTCGTGACTTTTGAACTCGGGGGTTGGCAAGGGGGTAAGTGTGCAGCCAAAGCCCTGCTGAATCTGACCTGTGCATGCTGCATGGCTTGAGACTGAAGGACACCTCTGCGGGGCGACCGCCATGGGCTTTGGGGCCAGCCCTTAGAGAACGAAAAGGTTACATGATCTGGGTCATGGAGGCAAAGGTCTGTGACGGGGGGTTGGTACCTGCTGATTTCAATCTTTACTAGTACACATGCAAGGTACGGTGTCTGATTATTCCTCTGACAATTCATACACCACCGCCGCCACCGAGTGGGATGTGTATGGAAATACCCTAAGCAATGCACTGGCCCAGGCACAAAGGGCAGCGTTAACCCCTGTAGCGCTCAGTGAGAGAGCAGCCCCGGAGTATCCATGGTCAGAGCCATTCTTTTCCAAGCCCTGTTCTAATTCAAGGCCAGCACTTCAAAGGAGACGTACTGGGTACAAAGGGCAGCACTAGAGGTGCACTATGGCCCATATATGTCGCCCATTTAAGCCTAACCCAATTTATGCTTACCCACATGACCCATTGAAGTGAATGAGTCTATTAACCTAGGCAGTGATAATCACAGCCATAAGGCTTTGCAGGATCAGCTGGGCATTACTTAAGCGCAGAGTTTCCTGGTTAATTTTTAGTTCACAGAACCATAGAATATCAGGGTTGGAAGGGACCTCAGGAGGTCATCTAGTGCAACCCCCTGCTCAAAGCAGGACCAACCCCAACTAAATCATCCCAGCCAGGGCTTTGTCAAGCATTCCATCCTAATATAAAGGAGAATAGGTCCTCTCCATTACAGCCAAAGCAAAGTATTTCTTATTAAATATTGTTAGCAATTATGGATGTTGGATTTATTCTGAGAGGTTTTTCAGCTCCCTAAGTAGGATGTATTGGGGATCCTTTTTATTTTTATTTTTAGGTATTCTTTATGGTGTCTATGATTTCTGCCATGGGATGACTTGGTCTATGTAAATTTTGGGGATTTAGGAATGTTAATTTTTACATTCACTGGAGTTACAACAACAGAGAATTTGGCCAAAGGTTTGATTTAGACCTTCATTGGGTGAGGACAGAAAAGCAAAAGAAATTTGAAAAGATAGAAAGGTGTTTTTCCAGCCGAAGGGTATTAACCACTGTGAGTCTCTTCAGAACAAGCCCTTTTCTTGCTGTATTCCATTACTCAGCCTGCATGCTGAGACATGTCACATTATATTAAAAACAACAAACCCTGCACTCTTCTTTCAGATCAGACATCAATAACAACAACCGTAACAATCAGCACGCCGGGTACCTGTGAGAAATTGGTAATTTAATACCTCCACGAGTTCTCTTTCCATTACACAGACACTGGAAAAAAATAAAACAAAAGACATCTCCAAGAGCACAGGCCGCTGAAGTTTTCCCACAAAGAATGTGAACGATCCACATGAAAGAGGATTGGCAAAGAGAATAAAGACTTGATTCCGATCTCTCTTTCCCTATGGCAACACCTATGTAAGTCAGTAATGAGGAAACTATTAGAGTTCTATAGATGTTCCTCTAAAACCTTTCTGAATTTGATGGAGAACAAGATCCCCGTTGAACCACCCTATAGAATTCTGTGGCATTGCCACACCCATACAGGCGACATGGGTGTAGATCAGGAGTAACTCCACTGAAATCAGTAGAAGTATATTGGGGTAAATGAAGAAGGAATCAGGTCCACTGAGCATTTTGCTCTACGTTATCCATTTGAATTAGGCCATTTGCTGTGACAGAAAGCTGATCCCACACAATGGCTGTACAATGGCCTAGTTGCCACTGCTCCAGTGTCCACATCACAAAAATCCACCATTACCAAAAGCCATCCCAGTGGGGAGGACAAGGACTGAACCATCTACATGCTATTCCTCCTTCAGCTCAAGCTTTGGGCACATTTGTAGAGCAATGTGGGCAAGCTGGCATTGTCATCCTGTATGACCAGCGTGTCCATGGAGAGAAGACTTTCATTGCCCGGATTTTGCGGTCAAGCCTATAGCCACGGGAAGCCCCTCAGCTCCTGGGGGTCTCCGGAATGGGATGAAATGGCAGTGAAACGTTTACCTCCAGTGCTGCAGTTCTTTAAACCGGCAGAGCTTAATAGTCTCATGGGTTCTGGACATATTCCCTGCTGCCCCTCATCCTGTAGATCCTAAATCTCCCCTTTCTGAGGGGCAGGAGACCAGCCAGTGAATCTTGGGCCCTACACCACTTGTTTAGCAAAATCTGAATCGATGCTTTGTGGTGCCTCAATATGCAACAATGCTGGTTTTTAACAGGCAGCTTTGCAAAGCTTTCCATAAAATGGGTTAATAGTTCCCCCCCCCATCACCCTTCATGCAACTTTCACCCCGCCTCACTCGCTGGATGAGGCAATCACCAGATGCACTGGGGGGGGACCAGACAGGAACTGCGGATACTGCTCTGTGGAGCAATCCAATGGCTGGAGTCGGCTCCACAGGGCCTATGACAGCCCCCTGCAGAGCACAGGGCGGCAGGTTCCATGCAGCATCAGATCATCCAGTCCTGCTTTTCTCCCTCCCACCCACACACCACCCCGAGCCCTCCTGACCAGTGTAATGCAATGCAGGGAGCTCCTGGGGACCACAGACCCTGTAAGGCCTGTCCTGCATGGCCCCAGCCCTGCCAGACATAGGCGCCGACTTCTTCTGACACCGGTGGGTGCCCGGCCCAGCCCCAACTCCACCCCTGCCCCGCCCGCACCCTTCCCCAAAGTCCCCAACCCAACTCCGCCCCCTCCCTGCCCCATTCGACTCCTTCCCCAAATCCCCGCCCCGGCCCCGCCTCTTCCCCGCCTCCTCCCCTGAGTGCGCCATGGTCCCGCTCCTCTCTCCTCCCTCCCGGAGCTTGCTACAGCTGTTCGGTGGCCGCAAACGCTGGGCGGGAGGGAGGAGCGGAGACGCAGCGCACTGGGAGGAGGCGGTGAGGACGGGGGAGCTTGGCTGCCGTTGGGTGCCCCACACAGTTTCCAATGCCGAACTGCCCTCTACACCTGTGGAAGTCTGAATTCACCCCTAAGGGGCCACTCCAGGTGCACATCAAGGTGGGGCCATCAGACATCAGCACGCCAAAACCCACTCAGCTGTGCACTGTCCTCCACAAATAAAAGGGAGCTGTGAACAGGGCGGGCTGTTGCACCTCCCTTCATTTGGCTAATGTCTCACTCAGCCCTTTTTGGTCACTAATCCAGGCTGTGCTTGTTTAATAGCCCTAACCCCAGCCAGAGGGTTAATTTGTTCAATGATATATTTAGGGCTTCAGGGGCCTCTATAATGAATTTCATTACACAGAAAAAAATATTCAAAGCGGTATTTTTTATGATTAATTAACTCTGCATAAAAATGGTAATTATAATTATGCTCCTAATTCCACTCTTCTGTCATTATCATAATAATTGATCAAAATATTGTACCCCACAAGCATTCAGAAAACTGCAGAGCGGGGGAGGGAGTAGAGACACATTCCTGAATCAAAACCTACAGCTTTCCTGGTCAGTACTCAAGCACTGCACCCATACCCCAGAGCTTTCAACTCACCCTGCTCTAAATCAGCCAGGACATCTTTCCCAAAAATTTGTTCTTTGTAAGAAGAAAAAAGATGACAGACCGTTTGTAAAGAAAAAGCTTATTTCTGATCAAATAGAGTCTTAGAACAGCTGGGACATTTGCTTTGAAACTGGCCAGCTGCTGTACTTTTCAGCGTTCTGTGCCTGGCTTCTGATCCCAGGAAATGAAGGCTTCATCAAAAGCATCTCTCCCCGGTTTTGGAAGATATTAAAGACTAGACTAGGGAGCTCAAATAGACTAGAGAGGCCTCCAGATAACTCTCATCCTACCTTTGCACTTCCAGAGCGTGTCCTTAGCGGGATCAGAAAGTGCTTGGGAAAAGGTGGCGGAGCACCATTGCCCTGATATGCTCAGGCACAGAGGTGTTAAGTAAGTTGGCTAAGGTCAGACAGCGAGTCACTGGCAGAGTCAGAACATTCAGCTCTAACCACTGTAATAAATAAGAGTTTTGTAAAGCTCTGCTCTCTCTCTGAAGCTCCCCTAGCCCTCCGCCTATTTTCCAGTGCTTCTTGACCAGCTAACTAACTAAAGGCCTCGGGTTCTTCCTCAGATCAGCTGGTTTCTTCACACACCCCCTGCTCACGTTTTGCTTTGACACGCATAAGGCTTTCCTCTCTGATGCTCTCTTACATTTGCTCAGGACCACAGTGGAGATGGGTCAGCCTAAACTCTACCAAAGCTTTAGTTAGAGGAATATGGGTGAGACTTATTCCTGATACAGAAATTTGGATAATCTGGGGTGGCCAATAGGCCACTGTAGAATCCCACAGACAGCTAGCCAGCTCAGGGATTACGCAAGAAAATAGGTATTTGATGGTTTATTTTGCCACACCCTATCTCGTGTATATTAGACACATATGTGTATGATTGGATTTAGCTATACAGGCCCTGAGCCGGCTGGGTAGTTAGGTACATGCATAACTTGAAGCACGTGCATTGAAGCCAATGTCATCATTCCTGTACTTAAAGTCATACGTATCTTGCTGAATCAGGGCCAGATTGAAGTACGTGGGGTACTAGGCCTGAACAACATCTGAAAGGCCGCGTGTGCCAAAGAATGGCAGAGAATTAATCAGGAGAGGCCTAGGACAACAGAAGGAGGAGGTGGCAAGGTCTAAGAGCTCAGAATGTCAGGACGTTGATGCCCTTTGAGTCTGGGAGCCCCTGGAGGGCCGAGACACAGCAGACCAGACAGTGCTCCCGCTCTGCGTGTGAATTTGCCTTAGTGAGATTTGCCGGGCTTTCCCCCCATGCATTTGATTCTGGGGAGCTGCAGGGATCTTCCCTCCACGTTTTCACCTAGGGGTAGCAAGGTGGGGGAGGGGGAAAATACAGTGTGATGGGGCAGGTTTTCTTCCTCTTCCTTGTCACTCTCTTCTTTTCTGGTGTTTGTCTCTCTTGTCCTTGGGTTTTGTACCTTCCCCCACTCCCACAGACCCCTCGTCACGCCCGCTAGTCTCGCTCTTCCTCCCACATCTGTCTCGATCTCTGCGCTCCCTTAGCGGGGACTCCTTCAGGATCACCCCAGCACCACCGTTAGATTCTGGAACCTCGATATTATTGGACAGCGGGCCACCCTCTGTCTAACATCACTGTTAACTAGACGCCAGAGCGTTTGCAGTCCCCATCTGCCCTACCCCAATGCCCTGCCACACTTATTTCCTGTGCCAGAGGAGGAAAAAGCCTGAAGTCCCTCCCTTTGTATTTCACAGCTAACTTCCCTCCGGCCTTATTTTACTGCCGCTGGATCTTTTAATCTCTTGTCAGACAAATGCAATTGATACCTGCCCCCCAACCACCACCAAAGTGCAGCGTTCCCTTAACGAACAGCTTCTATCGTCTTCTACACCCGGCTGAGTCTTTGGGTGGGTAAATGTACCCTGAAGGGCCGCCAGCTGCTGGATTCTCCGCTTGGAGTTCATTGTTTAAATTGATAGCACTAGGCACGACGTAGAAAAATATTTTTTCATCTCCCTAATCAATTACGCTGTCACCCTCTCTTTTCCAACCAGGTTTTCGTTAAACCAATGGTCCCAGCGATGCATTTGTGCCACTCCTGTCGCGTAAAGTACGGCCGCCCGACTTCGCAACTGAAGAGGTCTCGTTTCCAGCATGAAAATGATTGATGAGCCCTCTTTATAGAGCCCCGCTCTGCATGGGTGAGGCGGAACTTACGTTTACCTTCCGCTCAGCTTTGGCAGGGAGACAGTAGCCCTGCCTCTGGGATATCGCGCCTCGGGCCCTGCCCTGCTCAGCGTGGCGGAGTCCGGACGGCATTCACCGGAACAGCTTTTCAAGCGTGAGCCCAAAGGCTCCGGGTAGCGGGTGACAAGAAGAGCACGTTTCGCAGCCACAGGCCACGACGTCTCAAGGCTTCCCTAACCGCTGAATAGTTCTGGCCTCGTCGCCTCTCTGCGTACTTCTGAGTTCCCCTCGCCCCGGGAACTTCGGCCAGCGTTCTCAAACGGGGCTGCCTAGCGTTAGCCCTTCCCAGCCCCTCATTTGCATTTGGGCTCCTAACTTCAAGCGGCTTGGGTGTCAGAATCGCTGAGGCACTCTTCTCCCCCCCCCCAGCCAGTGAGTGCTTAGCTGCGCTATTGAAAACGAAGTCGCCGACACTTAGGTGCCTAATTACAGATTTAGGAGCATCACTTTGGCTTGAAAATTTTGGTCTTAGACGGGAATATTTTCCAGCAAGCAGAGCACCCCTTCTCTTGCAGAGACAAGGGCAAAAGCCCTGACCTCACCCCGCCAAGCAAGCCAAAGCTCCACGTCCCCCCTCCTTACCATAAGCAAGGTCCCCCTGGCCTCTGCCCCACAGGGGTGCTGGTGGGGGGGGACTGAGGTCCCTTGGTGTTGCCCATCACTGTTGGCAGGCATGACACATCCTGCTCGGTCCTGGGCCTGCCACAGCATGAGCTCAGCCGGCAGGGCCCGGTTCTCCCGCAGCAGGTGGGAGAGCGCCCCCTCCAGCTGGGGAGAGGGGGGGGCAGAGAAAGGAAACAGAACCTGTTATCCCAGTCAGAGCAGGGGTGCAGCCCCAGAGAGCCCCAGCCTGGCCCTAAGGGGTGAGGGTTGCCAACTTTCTAATCGCACAAAACCGAACACCCTAGCCCTGCCCCTTCCCCAAGGCCCCACCCCCCACTCACTCCATTCCCCCTCCCTCGGTGGCTGGCTCTCCCCCATCCTCACTCACTTTCACTGGGCTAGGGCAGGAATTGGGGTGTAGGAGGGGGTGAGGGCTCCGGCTGGGGGTAAGGGCTCTGGGGTACAGGAGGGGGTTCCAGACTGGGGGGGGGTGGGGTTGAGGGATTCGGAATGTGGGAGGAGGCTGCGGGTTGAGGCAGGGGGTTGGGGTATGGGAGGGGGTGCGGGCTCTGAGCCGGGGCCGGGGATTGGAGCTGGGGCACGGGCTTACGTCTGGGGGCTCCCGGTCAGGGCACTGCAGGGCTAAGGCAGGCTGCCTGCCCTGGCACCGCGCTGTGCCCTGGAAGTAGCTGGCAAGTCCGGCACCTAGATGAGGGGGCCAGGAGGCTCAGCGTGTTGCTCTTTCCCGCAGGCACCACCACCCCGCCCAGCTCCTGTTGGCCGGTTCCCGGCCAATGGGAGTGTGGAGCCGGTGCTCAGAGCAGGGGCAATGTGTGGAGCCCCGTGGTCCCCCCGCCGAGGAGCCGGACCTGCTGGTTGCTTCCAGGGCACAGTGCAGTGCCAGGACAGGTAGGGCCTAGCCTGCCTTAGACCCAGAGCACTGTCAACTGGACTTTTAACAGCCCGGTCAGCGGTGTGACCAGAGCCACCAGGATCCCTTTTCTACTGGGCATTCCAGTCAAAAACCAGATGCCTGGCAACCCTAGGTGAGGGGAGTGTCACCGAGACCAGTTTGGTCCAAGATGGAGGGCGCTGATGACAGATGGCTCATGGGGAGGTGGGGTGTGCTGTGGTGTATGAAGAGTTAAGGGTGTCTCTGAAGGGGTGGAGCAGCAACATTGTGTGTGAGGGGAATGGGGCAGGGGAGCCCGCACTCGGCGAAACGGCTGAGCTAGCCCGGCTGCCGGGGACAGGCTGAAGATGCTCCCATTGGCAACTTTGTGCTCCACCCTGGCAAGGGGTGGCTGGCTGGGGAGGGAGGGTGGCTCATAGCACGGACAGCAGAGGGGGAAGGGGACGGGTCATTGCCTCCTAGCCCTTCCCCCACACACACACACAAAACAGCACACCCACAGCCCATTGCCAGCAACTCAGACGGAGGGGATAGCTCAGTGTAAGAGGTGGGGGGGGTCCTCTATACTCCTCACTGCAAAACAGAAACACCCTCCCCTGCCTGCTACCTGCAAGCCAGAAGCTGAGGAAGGGAGGAGGAAAACTTCCAGTTGTGTGTCTGCTGCTCTCTTGACCCCAGGTTCTCCATCCTAAAAATCCATTTCTTCCAGACCCTCCCCACACACTCCCCCCTACACATGCTCTCCACACAGGCTCTGTCAGGCAGGGCTGCGTGCCCCGGAGCTGCACTGAAGGGCCAAGCTCGGCCGGGGAGTGAAAAGATGCAGTTGGGGGGGGCAACACTCCTACGTGCACCCCCCAATCTCCCACCCCTGCACATACAGTACTGATGATTCTGTTAGCTGGACCCCACATTATAGACATTCTTAGCTGAAATTATAGCTAACTGTGCATGGACCTGCATGGGAGGGCAAGGTCAGAAGGAGAGTATAAGCAGGTTGTGTGGGGCTAGTTCTAGGACAGGGCCACCAGCAGGCCTTCTGTGGTAGCACCATGATCAGTGTTGGCTTCCCCCCAGAGAGAGGAGGAACGAGGAGTTTGGGAGACAGTGGAGGTAGTGGGGCACAAGAGAGAACACACTGGCTTATTGCGTGTGATTGTGACTTCTCTCTAATGGCCAGATAAAACAGAGGATAAGAGCCTGCTACTGCTACCAGCTAATGGAGATTCGCCTTTAGCTCAAGTGGGGGAACTCTGTAGCTTAGTGTTGGAGGTCCTGCCCTGTTGATGAGCCATGAGGAGGGTTGAGACAGTCAAAATTCCTCCTCTCATCCGCACTTATAACAATGATGTGGAGCTGGACGCCTGTTAGTCCATTTCTCTTTAGGAGGTTGGGCCCCATGTTCCCCAGGGAGCGACATGAAGCAAACACCTGAGGTTTGCTGCATGAAATGAGGTACAAATTACACATTTGGAGGAGCTGGAATGTTTGTCAATTGGATTGTAAGTGAATAAAGCATGGCAGATGGATCACTTGGTAAAGGGGATAGACACTGTAGCTGTGTTTTCTGAGTGCATCTGGCTATCATCATCCTACAGGAGCTGTCAGGTTTTGAGAAACACACTGCAAAAATTATTACGGCTGCCATTCAGTTACAGTCAGCAATTTGCTAATATTTCACAGGGCAAAGGCCCCTGCCCTGCACATTTATTGCAAACCTTGAAGAATGAGTCTGAAACACAGGGTGCATTGCACTGCCCTTCCCAAGCACACAGCCAGTGCTATTTAATCTGGGTGAGATGCAATGCGGTGACTTACAAGGGTCGAATGGTTTTGCTTAAGTGAAAAGTACTAAGCTCATTCTCTGTGGTACAGATGTGCAGCTCAACAGGAATTCAGCTCATGAAACAAGCAGAGAAAATGCCCCATCATGGTTTTGCAGATGCTGGTCCCTCCTAAATCCCCAATCCCATAAGCAATTACATACATGTAACTTTATACACGTGACTTGTCCCCTTCAACTATGATTGGGTCACATCCAGGTTTCATTTCAGCTACATCAACATTGAAGATGGTTCAGATCAAAGGCTCTGATGCGCTAATAGACACTTCTGTGTTAAAAGGCTTCTCCCTCTATTTCATGCTGCCACAGAGTCTCAGCTTGCCACACGGCCCAGCGCTAATGAGACACAGAAGGTCGGTGGACTGGCTGCCGGTTGGCTCCAGCACACCCAGTCTACGCAGTAACGGAGACCTTTTGTCCTCTTCTGATGCGCACGGCATTTGAACGAGCGATCTAATGGTGACGGCTCCGCAGGCCAGCCCCAGTTCCAAAAGCTGCTCCCCGCAAGGGAAATACACATTTTAGAGGTAAGTATCAAAGACACAAATGGCAGCTAGGGACTGATTTTTGTTATTATTTTAAAATTTAGATTTCCTCTCTGAGCTTAAACTTCACTCTCCCCGGCTGCTGCAGACCCTCTTGCTCAACACCCAGGATTCAACAGTGCAATACCTGGAGCTTAACTTCTACCTCTAATTAGAAACCGTCAACTGGAGCAGAGCAAGGCCAATATCAGGTTCTCCTGAAAATTCCATCTGGACAGCAGTGCAGAGCCGGGTGAACCAACAAGGTTTTCCCTTGGGTGAAGGCAGCAACATGTCCTTCCCCAGCTCTGGCTTACTGTTGATTCTCTCACTCCAGTTGGCTACTCTGATGTCTTTGGGGACGTTCAGGAAGACTTAACTGAAAATATGGATCCATGTAATGCGAGCTCAGAACATTGCAACAAACTAGTGTTTATTTCCCCTCCTGTGTTCCAGGCTTCAGTTTCCCAGTGTTATGAGTCTAAACAACTAAGCAGTTTTAAACCTTGCAGAAAGGCTGATTATTTACTGAGGACAGTTAATGATTCCATTCAATCAGCTGCACTTTATCTCCCCTTGTAACGAGGGTCACTCAGCTCTCATGAGTGCCTCATGTCGGCTGGGCGTGGTGCTGCAATCTTTTTTCCCCTGGCAAGCCGTGTAGGTTGTTAACATCCTTAAGCAGGTCTTCTCTGGCTCAGCCCCCCAGCCAAATCACACAGCCAATATGGATGAACCCCTTGCAGAGCATCCAAGTCCAGAACAAACCCAAACAAAAGTCTTCCAATCCTGGCTCAAGCTGGACTCAGCCCCTCCTTCCTGAGGGGGCCTTCTCTCTCCAGCCCCTCTTGGGCTCCCAGCCCTCTGCTAGGGCTTCAAAAGGAAACTGATCCCCTTTTTGTGGTTTACAAAAGAGTCCTGCCAGAACTGTTTGTCTGCCTCCCTGTAGACCCTTTCAATCTAGCCCCATTTCTTGGGGTTTTAAGCTAGCCATGTCCCCTTTCCAGGGCTTGGGCCACTCCAGCACTGGTTGGTGGGGAGACCTTGGTCCTCCCACTACTGCAGATCCCAACCCAGGGACCCTACATACAGCAGCCACCCGCTGCTTCCTTTACTTGGTTGCTGCTACATTCCTTCGGCCTCTTCACCTCTGTTCATCCCCTTAGGCCTAGAGCTCTCAGGTCCTTTAGCTCCCAGAGCTACCTAATGCAGCCCATCGAGCTCCCTGCAGCCAGAGCAGAGCACCCTACCCCTCAGACCCCAGCCAGGAACTGATCAGCTCAGGGCCTGCAGGTCCTTTTATCTCAGCCTGCTGGGCTCTGGTTGGCTGCTTCTATGCAGCCTCTCTAGGCAGGAATGGAGGACCCACCTTCGCTGCTCCTTTCCTGGGACAGGGTGTGGTAGGACCAGCACGTCTCCAGCAGGAGGCCTTGAAGAGTCAGGCACACCCCATCACTCATACTCCTCCACCTGTTTTAAAATCACCTCTGTAAATGGATGTGTCTCCTCTGGCTGCAGCTCCCAACTTCTCTGCCGCTCTTTTAGGCTGGAACAGTCTAAGGCGCCTAAAATGCCCATCTCCGATGAAGATTTGGGAGATCCAGGTTCAATTCTCTGGTCTGCCACAGACTTCCTGTGTGACTTTGGGCAAGTCACTTGGACCCAGATCCTCAAAGATATTTAGGCACCTAATTCCCATTGGAGCTGGGCTTTAGTATCCAGGTCTCAGCTGCGGGTAACAGCACTGTCCTACCTCACGGGAGAGTTGTTAGTAAGTAATTAAAGAAATTATATAACCTAGCGTGTAATGCAGAATCTTATATTTGGTCGGAAAACCTTATTAATTGTTATCATGTGACGAATCAGAGGAGGGGGTTGTTGCTAAAAGCAGGGTGTCATCTTGGGTACAGAAGAGTGTACTGAGACTTTAGCCTCTGCCTTTGTTTGCATACAGCCTTGTCTGTATATACTCAGCCAGATCATTGGCCGGTGACCCTCGACTGATCACCGGGGTGTGCCATTCTGTGCCTGTGCTGAAATAAACCTGTTCCTCGGCTCTGAACTCTGGAGTTAGCAGTGGGTTTTGTCTGCAACTGCAAGCGGTGGTTGTCTGCTTTGGTAGGTTCATAAGGTAACCTGTGCACCTGAACACATCCCTGCACCCTCCGGTCAGGTTACATTTTGACCCACCGCTTCTGGAAGAAACCAAGAATCTAATAAACTAAACGCAAACATACCTTTTTGCCCGTACCCAGGCTCACTGCTCCACAGACCCTGCACCCCGTCCCACGTCTGCAGGGTTGCTCTCCTGCTCTTGTGTGGAGCAACGCCTCCCAGGGCTTTCTCCCTGGAGGCCTGGTTCCAAATGCAATAGTCTTTCTCCTCCTTGTGTCAGGGTGTCTCTCCACCACCTTTTCCGGTGGCTGCTCAGGGAACCCAGGCTCTCCTCTGGGTTCCAGTCTAGTGGTGAGCAGCTAACCTCTGCTCCCTGAGCCTCCTCACTGCCTCCCTGGACTCCTTCCTACCTTGGCCTTCCTCCAGGCCCTTTCCCACAGCCATCCCTGGGCTGACTGCACATCTTCCCCCCTCTAGGCCTTTCCTCTACTCTCTAGCAACCAGAGAGGGACGGCAGAGTTCTTCCCCTCTCCCTGCAGCCCCTTCTTCTCTAGGCTTCCTCCCTTTCTGCTCCCACCCAGCTCCTCCCTAGACTTCCTCTTTAATTGGGCCTGGCCCACCCTCCAGATGCAGCCAGGTGCCCCAATTTATCTCAGTTTCCATGTAACTCTTTCATCACTTGTGTAGGGTACCATCACAAACATAGATATTCCAGTGGTGGGGAAATACGAATACCTTAGATACATAGATAGATCCCACTGAAAGTCAAAAGACTCCTTTAGGCCCCTTTTGTTGCCGGCACAGAGTGCCTGAGGCAAGCAACAGCAAGGTTCGTTCCCCTGTATGCGTCACCCAATAATCACAATGGGGTGGAGAAGCAGAAAAGTTTATTTGAAGCTTCAATATGGTACAGGGAGATATTCACCTCAAATCCTGTACACAGAGCAGGAAGTTACACAGACTTTTATACATCCTTTCTTCAGCATACTTATCCAATAGCAAGGTGCCCTAAGTATCCATATAGCCAGCCAATCCAGATACCAGATAGTTCCCTTTTTCTTTGTACCATCTGTTAAACCATATATATAAAGCTGCTTTGTTCAGCAGTGTTTTATCATATCTGCCCTGTCTGGCCTTGTTTAGTTTCAGGCAGTCTGACTTTGCAACATAGTGTTGCAGATCCTCAGCATAACTGCTGCGAGTGCCTCCAGGCGGGGGGCCAAGGTCACTTGGGCCTAGTGCGAGGGGGCTTCATCGACACTCGTGGTCTTCCATCCCCTTGAGTTACCTAGTGGCCATGCCCAGTGTCCCCAACACTTTGACACCTACATTTGTGTTTTGTAACTATTATGGTCCCTAGAAAGGATTCAGGGCCAAAAATTGTCCCTCCTGAAGTCAACGGTAGCTCTTTTGATCGTCTTCAGTGAGAATGGTATCAGCAGGTTGTAGCCAAAAATGCTCGGGAAGATGATTATGTATTGTATATAGTATCAATACTATTATACAATGAGACTCAAACCTTGTGTCATAATCATTCAAAAGGAGAATGTTGCTGACTGCGTGACTATCATTAAAATCTTTAAGACAGCGACGTGCTCCGCTGTGAAGCAACTCCCAACACACAGCAAACAGTCAGCAAGCGCCAATCACAGTCAGCTCGCAATAAATTCATACTGATGTGTTGGGAGCCACAAGGAATTCAGTTCTGAAAGCTTCAAAAGTTGCTTCAGCGAGATCAGAAAGCTTCCTTCTCTGAAGACAGTCCTCTGCAATTAAACAGTGATGCGTTGACCGGTAGAAGAGAGACAACGCGTAAAGCCAAAAAAGAGTGGTACTGCACAGCATACAAAATGTCAAAGACACTGAAGAACTTGCACAGAAGAGAATTGTTTATTGAAAAACGTGCCCCCAACAAACGCTGATGAGCTGGTTTGTGCTATTGTAAAGGAAAAGCTGAATGCTCATCTATTTAAAAAAGTAGCCCTTTGACTTGGGAAGATAGCCTTCAACATGTAAATTGGTGTACTCCCATGCACACCAACTGATAAGGCTGAATGGAACATACCCTCATGTTCCATTTCTGCAGCAGGTGGAGAGACATCTAAGGCCATGTACCTCCCTTCTGCAAATTGAGTTAGTTACGTTTGGTTTGTGTCCCAAAGAATTATCTCACTGACACCTCCCCAAACACACCCACACACAAGAACATAAGAACGGCCATTGTGGGTCAGCCCTATGGTCCATCTAGCCCAGTATCCTGTCTTCCAACAGTGGCCCAATGCCAAGTGCTTCAGAGGGAATGAACAGAACAGGTAATCATCAAGTGATCCATTGCCTCTCGCCCATTCCCATCTTCTGGCCAACAGAGGCTAGGGACACCATCTCTGCTGGCTAATAGCCATTGATTTACCTATCCTCCACATAGCCACACTTACAGAATCCTTTGACTGTACACGTATATAATAACAATAACCCCTAGCTCTCATATAGCTCTTTTCTTCAGTAGATCTCAAAGTGCTTTACAAAAGAAGTTAATATCATTATCCCCATTTTACAGATGGGGAAACTGAGGCAGAGTGAGGCCATGATTTGCCCAAGCTCACCCAGTAGGGTTGTACTGTGATTGTGGTGATAATCACTGACCAAAATTGCTTCTGCTTCAGAGGAGGAGCAGAATATTGCTTTGCAACAATATTTCTAGAGCTAGTCAAAACATTTTCATTTAATTTTTATTTAAACAAAAAATGGCTTTTCAAGGTCATTTCCGTCCAAAGGTTTCAGGTTTCTGTTGAAGAACCAAAAACAAGTTGGTTTCATGTTATTGTTATTTTGATGAGAACCCAAAAATTCCATGCAAACTAAAAAAGTTTGTTTTCAACTAAGTTTTTCCATGGGGGGGGAATAATCTCCTTCCCCAACCAGCTGTAAATATTTCTCAGATTAAATTCACAAGCAACTTGGATTTTTATCTGGGAGGGACAGACACAAATGGCTGATTATGTATCCAGCTGGCCACCTGCACCTGCTGTGCTGTGTGGGGTATGGCTGGCTCCAGCGGGGTGGCATGGGTGTCTGTCCTGGCCAGCCACCGGTGCTCCAGGCAGCGTGGTAAGGGGGCAGGGAGCAGGGGAGGGGGTTGGATAGAGGGCAGGGGAGTTCGGGGGGTGGTCAGGGGCTGGGGGTGTGGATGGGGGTCGGGGCGGGGAACAGGGGGGTTGAATGGGGGCAGGGGTTCCGGGTGCAGTCAGGGAGAAGGGGTGGTTGGATGGGGCAGGGGTCTGGGGGGGTGGGCAGTCAGGACAGAGAGGAGGGGTTGGATGGGGAGGCGGGGGGCAGTCAGGGGCGGAGGTTCCAGGGGCGGTCAGGGAGCAGGACGGGTGGATGGGGCACGGGTCCCGAGGGGGCAGTCCGGAAGGAGAGTGGGGGTTGGAAGGGGCAGCAGGGGGCAGTTAGGGGTGGGAGGTCTGGGGGCAGTCATGGGGGAGTGGATGGGACAGGGGTCCTGGTGGGGGGGGGCTGTCAGAGAACAGAGGGGTTGGATGGGGCAGGAGGTCTGGGGCGGCCAGCAGGGGGCAAGAAGCGGGAGGGGGGGGTTGGAGGGTTGGAAGGGGGGGCGGGGCCATGCCTTGCTGTTTGGGGAGGCACAGCCTCCCCTAACCGGCCCTTCATACAATTTCTGAAACCCAATGCGGCCCTCAGGCCAAAAAGTTTGCCCACCCCTGCCCTAATAGGTCTAAATCTAATCTAAACTATGGCTTATTCAAAGTACAAAACCAAACCCAGCTCCCTCTTGCTCCCTCCCTCTATGCGGTGTTCTTGTGGGGCAAATATTTTGTTGGGTACGTTTGCGTGTGATGGCATTTGAGAGGCCTGGGATCCAGAGGGCAGTCGATTTTTCTCAGGGAGCTTCAGATTAGTGACCTGTACAATGAAGGAACAGCGGAGTTGTGGGCCTTTCACTCTTGATGACAAAAGTTTGGCTTTTTCCACTTTCTCCTCTCGGAAAATGAACTCTCAGGAACTCCAGCCCCAAAGCTTGAGCTAGCTGGCAGGGTAGGGGCTTCTGCTTATTACCACTCACTGTGGAGCAACAGGACACTGAATACACTTGAAATGGAGTAGTCTAGACAGTCTGAAAATTCTCCCCAGACTGCTATGCAAACGAGAAAGGCCACAGCCACTCTGATATTCTAGATGAAATGTTTACTGTTGACAAAGCCCCATCATATACAAATTGGACCCAAATCTCCACCACCTCACCCTCCAATTCTGCAAAGCACATCAGTAATCCAAGCCATAAATAGCAAGGCACTTAAATCAAGCACTCAGGATCAAGCCACGTATTTAGCTGGCCAAATATAGATTTAAGTGCTGAATTTCAGACATCCATGTTTGCAAATGTTGGCCACTTCACATCTCATCCCAGAGTCAAGCCATTATTGTTATGGGTGGTCTAGGTTCACTTCACCCTTTCTTAGTGCAGGGGGTGGGGAAGAGGGGGACCAGATAGCCTTTTGAGGTCCCTTTCAGCCCTACATTTCTGTGATTGCTAGTTGAAAAGCCAAGCACAGCACATGGTTAAAGTGAAGGTCCATGATCTGCCAGCCAGTCATTTAGAGCTCTTTCCTTGGGACCTTATATGAATGTATTCCTGTCTTTAGAGTACAAAGCAGGTGTGTGTTTCCTGAAATCCTCTCAACTAACATTAGCTATATCTTCTCTCAGCCACTTATAGTCACCGGGATTGGTGCTGCCTTTTTGGCTCTTTTCCAGATTGGGAGGGTTTGCAGACGCCAACCTCCAGCAGAGACATTCGGGGCTGCCCAGGGAAAAGCCCTGAGAAGGGCACTCAAGAGTTTTTACTGCGGAGGACAAAGAATTTTCCCCAAATTATTCCATCGGGGCCCACTCTTCGCCCCTCTCCCCATGGGATGTGCAGCAGTTCAGCCCCACGCCCTATGAAACCAGCAAGACGGGAGTGGATCCAGCCCACTATCTACCAATGGCACAAAGGCCATCGGCAACAGGGCCCTCTATCTCTGCTCCAGCACTGGGGTCCCTTATTCCCCTCCACCCAGCACTCAAGCAGCCTGGCTCCAACAGCTTTCCACCCCACCAGCAAACCTCCCTAGAACCTCCCCTTCCATGGACAATTGACAGTCCACAGAAGACTCTGCACAAAAATCGAAGTATCCTCAGAGTACCTTAGCTTTCAGGTGAATTTACCGCTGGAGTCTAGTTTTGGTCCCAGCCCAAATGTCTCACCAAGCACAAAATTCTGGACCCACAGGAGACCCCCACCCTGAGCCCCATGTTGCTTGCACCAACTCCTGCTCACCTCACCCATGCAACAGGCTCGGTGACGTCAAAGGGATCATTGCATGAGTGGGCATGGCAGGGTTTGCCCTGTGTGTTTCTAGACCCTCTTTTACGAGCACAATGTTTAGCCAAAGTATATCGCTCCTACCACCGGGCTCTGAGCTCTTATGCAGCTAAGCACAAAGAAAGTTCCAGGCACTGGCTTCTAGGAATTTATATCAAGCCGTTCTGTATATGGTTTTTATAGGAAGGCATCAAAGCCAGCCTAGCATATTAAAGCAAATGTGCTGTTCGACCACTCATAAAATATAAGTGGCTCATGCTCAACCACTCCGAAGATCACACTGCCGGCCCCGCTGGGTGCGTCCGTCGTGCGGGCACAGTCCTGAGACCTTCGCGATAGTGAGCGATGCGTCGCACTAGGTGCACATGGCTGGGCAGGACAGCTCGTGTGTGCGGGAGAAGTATCCAGCTTTTACCTGAATTGTCCTAAGGTCTCCCTTCCTCCCAGCATGGCCAGGCATATTGCTTCCAACCCGCCCCCCCTGTCTGTCACCAGCCCGCCCTTTTCGAGCAACAAATTCACGCAGGCCCCGCCATTGCTACTTCATTTTGGAGAAGCGGTGTTTGCTAGTGGATTCAGCACTGAATTGGGAGTCAGGAGACCCGTGTTCTATTCCTGGCTGTGCCATTGACCTTGGGCAAGTCTCTGTACCTCTATTTCCCCTCCCCAACTTTGTCTTCTCTACTTAGACTCTCTCTTACTCTGTACAGTGCCTAGCACGGTGGGAACACAATTGCAGCTGGGACCTCTGGTTCTACGGTAACAAATAAATACAGTTTTCCTCACCCCAGCTCCCCCTTCCTGTCCAATATGCATCCTGGGGCAGATCTGCTGAGACCCTACAATCTACCCCAGACAAGACAGGAGGCCTGTTAGGGTACATCTACTTTGCACACTAAGGACCCAGACTTGTGGACTCATGTTTCCCAAGTCCCTGCTGGGGCTGGGGACCAGGGAGTGTTGTTCTTATCTGAAGTTTGATTTAACTTAAAGCAAAGGTTTGGTTAAAGTTTGGACAGAGGTTTGGACAGTCATTAGGCCCTCTTCTATTTACTGAACTGGTTCCTGGAGGAATTTCAGATGCTTTGGCCTATGGCACTGCATTTGATAATGAGTCTTTGCAACCTCTTAAAGTTGATGTTTGGGCTCGTGTTTCCCATGGCAGCACAGAGCCATTAATCTTCATGTGCATTTAAAGCTGTTTAAAGTTTGATTTCATGACAGCATCTCTCTGCAGATACTCTGTTGTCCATTACGAGTTTGTCCTTGATACTTTTGTAACTCCAAACACCTTGTTAAGAGTCAAAATCCATGGATCTCATGAAGGATGCCAAATTGAATTCCTTAAGTATCTGCTTCATCTACCTCACTACAGTTTTGGTCATTAAGATGCAGGCTGATGTGTTGGTGTAAATTTGTCCAAGGACAGTGGACAATTTCACTTGTAGTTAAAGTGGTGAAGGTTAAATTCCAGCAACCATTGTCCTTGATGCTTCATGGGGGAGCCCAATGGGACTCCACTGGGGGTGGGGTTCACAAGCAGATCCCCGTGCGGGATCAGAACCTAACATCGCTGGATGTTCCAGTTTTATAAACTTTTATGTGCAAAGTCAGTTCTGTTCACAGGTGCTGATTTTCAGTTACTCCATTGATGCACTTGGAGTCGTGACTGGGTGGGGAAGGTTAAGGTGCTTTAAGCTAACTGCAGTCCACCTATTCAGAGGCAGCTTACTGAGTAAGCACAGCCCAAAGTCTACTCTATCTTACCCAACCCCTATAAAGAAGACAGGTAGTACCGTGCTCTCCATCCTCCCTGACATCTCCCTCACTAAGGCCTGGTCTACACTACACGGTTAGGCCGATGTAAGCTGCCTTGCATCGACCTAGCTGCGGAAGTGTCTTCACTTAAATTTGGTTCCTGCTGACATACGTGCCCCTCTACGCAGATTTAGTAACACCACCTCCCCCAGAGGTGTAGATGTAATTAGGTCAATGTAGAGTCAGTGTAGACACAGCGTTGCTTACAGCGATTGTTACTGGCCTCCCACAATACCCCACACTGACAATACAATTGATACACGCACTCCTGGTGAGGACGTGCACTACCAACACTAGAAGCCAAGCGTGCACCCGCACAAGCGATTTAATGGCTGTACACCGACGTACGACATACACATGCATGCTAGCTTTGGTTGAGTTCAGTGACTGCAGCTCAAGTGGTGGGAGGGGCTAGGCACCCAAAGTCCACATCCATCCAAGATACTAGGCACTTG
The DNA here is from genome assembly GCF_015237465.2 of Chelonia mydas. Lineage (NCBI taxonomy): Eukaryota > Metazoa > Chordata > Testudines > Cheloniidae > Chelonia > Chelonia mydas. Next base: position 128,274,740 of record NC_051246.2, on the reverse strand, counting down.
GAGCACTTAGCCAACCCGGCTGCTCACAGAACCACGGCTACACTTCTATTTTTTGCGCACTTGTTTGATGAGAGCTGGCACGGACATGTCTCCTTGAGCAGGAACGTACCCATCCAGCTTGAAACGTAGATGTCCTCCTGCAGGAGAGAGAAGTGTCAGTACAGCTCAGTTCTGGGAGAAAGTTCCATGCATAAGGCACGGCATGAAGGAAAGGATGGAGATGTTGGTGAGAGAAACGGACAAATAAGCAGTGAAGGTTGGCATTACCTGTGGAGAGAAGGGGGGAAGGATGAGTGAGGGGCACCATGATAAGACACCAGACGAGGTAAGTAGAGAGGGGCAAAGCTGTGAGGGGTCCAAAGGTAAGGACGAGAAGCTTGAACATGTAGAGGAAAAAGGGAGCCAGTGGAGGGGTTTATTGTTATGGTCTGAGGGTTTGGCCCTTTGGGTGCAATGGGTCAGACACATCTCAGAGGAGGAGGCTACAGAAATCAAGGTGTGAAACAGTGAAGCCCTGAGTTAGACCCTTATCAGGGTGGACAGAGAGAAAAGGTCAGATTTTGAAAGAAGCAGAAGGCTTTGCGCGTGGTCTAGATGTGTGTGGCAATGATGAGTGAGGAGTCAAAAATGATCATCTCCAAATTGTGGATGGTCAGCAGTGAGGTAATGAGGGGAAGGGAGGGGATTTATGAGGAAAATGGAGGAGTTCAGTTTGTACATCTTCAGGTGTACATTTCTGCTGATCCCTCTAAGAGAAGCTGTCAGGGATGAAGCCTGTGATGCAGATGGGAGAGAAATGGATCACTTGTGAAAAGGCAGATCTGCGCGCCATCAGCATAAAGGTGATAGCTAAACCCAGGGAGCGGATGAAATCACCCCAAGAAGGGTGAAGAGGGAGAAAAGGAGCAGGACTCCCACAGAATGTGAGAGGGCAGGAAGAGAGCCCAGCGAGACAGATGCTAAAGGGATAGCCAGAGAGGTTAATAATACATACGCGCCCAGTGCTCATTGCAAGATTCTAGGCCAAACCCTAGAAGTGAAATTCTGGCCCCATTAAAGTTAATTGGACTTTTGCCTTTGACTTCGGTGGCGCCAGAATTTCACCCTCAATATTCAAGAACCAAGTTCCCTCACTTGACTAAAGCATTATGTTGTTCATTCTTCAATGTTAGTACAGTAGAACCTCAGAGGTACAAACCCCAGAGTTACGAACTGACCAGTGAACCAGACAACTCATTAGGAACCAGAAGTACGTAATCAAGCAGCAGAAGAGGCCAAAAAAACCACCAAATACAGCACAGTGCTGTGTTACGCATAAACTACTAAAAAATAAAGGGAAAGCAGCATTTTTCCTCTGCATAGCAAAGTTTCAAAGCTGTATGAAGTCAATGTTCAGTTGCAAGCTTTTGAAAGAACAGCCAGAACGTTTTGTTCAGAGTTACAAACATTTCAGAGTTACGAACAACCTCCATTCCCGAGGTCTTCGTAACTGAACTTCTACTGTACTGCTACCAGGGAACTACCATTTAATAGCACTTCTTCAGAAGCAAAAGCCCCAGCAAAAGCCACTCCCCAATTATCTTCAAAGCAGAGCTTTGTCCTCAGAACACGTACACACACAAACACACACATCTGCTAACAACTGTTCACAACATCACAGTTAGAACTAACCCTTCCTAATTAGCTATTGACTCATGGTTGATGATGGCTAGAGGCTTTCGAGCCATTCAGAGCTGGTCTATCGGTCCATACAATGCCCTTCGTAACTCTGATCACACTGTCTTCAAGGTCAACACAGTCATGAGCTGCTGTGATCTTCTTACACTTTATTAGCTCTCTAAATAACCTTGGACTTAAAAAATTCTTGTGCCCAATGTTACGTCTCTTGACACACCATGAACACACCCTATGCCAGTGTCCATAAAGCATCATTGCCCGGGAGGGGATGCCAGTGTCTTCTTTTCCTCCTGTGGTGCTCTTCATTTAATTTTATTAGCAATGCTGGCACTTGAACACATTTTGCAATGCATGTGTTCCCATTCCAGAAACTCCTGTAGCTACAGATAAAGACCATTGAGCTTTCAGCAGTAATAAAGAGCAGCTACCAAGATGATGGCACTGCACATTTAGGGCAGGCTTGGTTTATAAGATTGTGTTACAGAACCTGACCTCAGAAAGGGCACCAGGTCATCTCTTTTCAACTTTCTTGCAGGGAAGAGGTGACTTTGTGTGACATCCTTGGTACGATCACTAAACTAATGCCATCAGCAACTGACTCATTCAGGGTAGCCAGTAGGTTTAGCAGTATTTATCACTAAGATCTATTGCCATTAATTTGAACAACTGTGTTAGTATTTATCAATGCGTGAGACCCTTTAAGTAGATAATAACATCTGAGAATAGATAATGGATGTCTGCTACAGTCTGGAAACCATGCATCAGAGATTACATTTCTTTACAGGAGTCATCCAGAACCTTCTGCTCTGCTCTGCTACTAAGAAAAGTTCCCAAGGTTTTTGTTTTAGCTTGTCATTGCTACCAGGACTAGAGAAACAGATCATAGAATCATAGAATCATAGAATATCAGGGTTGGAAGGGACCCCAGAAGGTCATCTAGTCCAACCCCCTGCTCAAAGCAGGACCAAGTCCCAGTTAAATCATCCCAGCCAAGGCTTTGTCAAGCCTGACCTTAAAAACCTCTAAGGAAGGAGATTCTACCACCTCCCTAGGTAACGCATTCCAGTGTTTCACCACCCTCTTAGTGAAAAAGTTTTTCCTAATATCCAATCTAAACCTCCCCCATTGCAACTTGAGACCATTACTCCTCGTTCTGTCATCTGCTACCATTGAGAACAGTCTAGAGCCATCCTCTTTGGAACCCCCTTTCCGGTAGTTGAAAGCAGCTATCAAATCCCCCCTCATTCTTCTCTTCTGCAGACTAAACAATTCCAGCTCCCTCAGCCTCTCCTCATGACCAGTGTCATGTGACTGGGACGTGGGTGGTTGTGCCTCGTGGTTGGGGTGGGAGTCATGCCTACTGGTTAGACCAGGAATTGGGCGTGGGACCCTGGGGTGAGAACCAGAGTCAGCCGTCACGTGCCAGAGCCAAAGGTCCAAGCTGAAGTCAGGAATCAGAGCTGAGGATCAGGTTTCAAAGTAGCAGCCGTGTTAGTCTGTATTCTCAAAAAGAAAAGGAGGACTTGTGGCACCTTAGAGATTAACCAATTTATTTGAGCATAAGCTTTCGTGAGCTACAGCTCATTTCATCGGATGCATAAAGTGGAAAATACAGTGAGGAGATTTATATACACACAGACCATGAAAAAATGGGTGTTTATCATACACACTGTAAGGAGAGTGATCACTTAAGATGAGCTATTACCAGCAGGAGAGTGGGGTGGGGGGAGAGAAAACCTTTTGAAGTGATAATCAAGGTGGGCCATTTCCAGCACATTTCCAGGAGTTAACAAGAACGTCTGAGGAACAGTTGGGGGGGGGGGTGAGCAATAAACAAGGGGCAATAGTTTTACTTTGTATAATGACTCAACCACTCCTAGTCTCTATTCAAGCCTAAATTAATTGTATCCAATTTGCAAATTAATTCCAATTCAGCAGTCTCTCGTTGGAGTCTGTTTTTGAAGTTTTTTTGTTGAAGAATAGTTACTTTTAGGTCAGAAATCGAGTGACCAGAGAGATTGAAGTGTTCTCCGACTGGTTTATGAATGTTATAATTCTTGACGTCTGATTTGTGTCCATTTATTCTTTTACGTAGAGACTGTCTAGTTTGACCAATGTACATGGCAGAGGGGCATTGCTGGCACATGATGGCATATATCACATTGGTAGATGTGCAGGTGAACGAGCCTAGAGACTGGGAGTGGTTGAGTCATTATACAAAGTAAAACTATTTCCCCTTGTTTGTTCCTCCCCCGCTTCCCCCCACTGTTCCTCAGACATTCTTGTTAACTCCTGGAAATGTGCTGGAAATGGCCCACCTTGATTATCACTTCAAAAGGTTTTCTCTCTCCCCCCACCCCACTCTCCTGCTGGTAATAGCTCATCTTAAGTAATCGCTCTTCTTACAATGTGTATGATAACACCCATTTTTTCATGGTCTGTGTGTATATAAATTTCCTCCCTGTATTTTCCACTTTATGCATCCGATGAAGTGAGCTGTAGCTCATGAAAGCTCACGCTCAAATAAATTGGTTAGTCTTTAAGGTGCCACAAGTCCTCCTTTTCTTCTAGCTGAGGATCAGAATCAGTGGAGTGAGGCTAGATGGGGGGGCAAGACGGGGGCCAAAGCAGGAACAGGGCTGGGTCCTGCTGGAAACAAGCAGGCACAGGAGCTGTTGCAGCTATAGGTGCCGACTCTGTGGGTGCTCCGGGGCTGGCGTATGTTTGGCGGCATAGCAAGCTCCAGGAGGGAGCGGGGAGGAGGAGGCGGGGAAGAGGCGGGGCCGGGGTGGGGATTGTGGGAAGGAGTCGGAATAGGGTCAGGGAGGGGGCAGAATGGGGGCGGGCCGGGGCAGGAGGGGGCGGGGCAGGGGTGGAGTCAGGGCAGGGCCGGGGCAGAGAGGGATCGAGCACCCACCGGCACAAGCAGAAGTCGGCGCCTATGATTGCAGCCATGGGCAAATGCTTTGAGCAGCCGGTGCCGGCCTGGATTCCTGACGACCAGTCTTAGCACTTAGAAAACACCAGAGAACCATTCTGAATGTCAAAGTGTCATTAACCTATCATTCAGGTCTCTTTTGTGGATTGATATTCTTAATAAGCCATGGCACTTGTCATGGTTTAATAGTTAAGTTAAAAAGTTAAGTTAAGTCTCCAAAGGGCATGCAAGCAAGATACGATTAGGTAATATTTAAAAGCCAGGCTGGAAATTAATGCCCTCTTGTGGAAATTATACCCATCTGGATGTAACATAGTTCTCTGGGAGCTTTCCTGGCACCTGTAAGGGCATTCGAAAGCCAGATTGTGTTGGTATGTACGGTGTGTCACGCATAGTACTACACAAATAATAGCTCAGTATAGAAAATGTGTATTTAACACGAGTCAATGAATAAAGCTGTCAGCTCCTGGAGAGTCACTGTATTTTATTTGCATCGGGTGTCTTTGAATGATAATGTAACGTTATGATGTATGAAAACACTTGGCGACTTTATTCTTCCTTGAGGCTGTTTTGCACACTCGGTAAGTGATGGAATGAGAAGTCTGATGGTACCAATGACACAGCTTAACAGGAACTGCATAAAATCTCCCGTTGTAATTAACACTGATCGCCACTCTCAGCAGAGAGCGGCATCCCTTCTGGAGGTAGACTCCCGGCTTAGAGGAAAGGGACGCAGTTGGGGCAGTGTGGAGAACGGCTTGCCCTGGTTACAGTGTGTCTGCTCGGTTTTCTGTGCTATCAATCTGATACCTCCCACCAAGCTTTGCATTCACTGTGCAGCCTTTTAGGATAGAGGGAAACTGTTATGGCCCATCTGGATCCACCCAGTTGCCCAGTCCCCTGTAAGTCTTTCCTCTCGCTGATAGTGCAGAATTTCCACTGAGGTCCAGGGGAGATTTCCCGGTCATGCTGTCCGCATGCAGGCATCCGATTATTCCGAATAACAGCTGCTATTTCTGCCTCTTGTACTCCAGTCCAAAGATTACTCTCTGCACAAAGAACTTTCTCCAAACCTCTTACAGGCCCCGATTCGGCAAAGCACTTAAACCAGTGCTTGCCTGTAAGCGTGTGTTTAAGTCCTATTGACTTCAGTGCTTTGCTGAATTGGGAATTTAGGGTCCGATTCATTGCCCCTTGAAGTCAATGGAAATGTTCACATCTACTCCAATGGGCTTTGAATCAGGGGCCTAGTTTTATTTGAGCTATAATTTGAACCCTCTGGATTTTGAGCCTTTAACTGTCTTCACCTGGTTTGCATCATCTCATTTCTCGGTGCCTCTCACAGTCACATACGTCTAAGTCATGTCCCTTTTTAATCTCCTTTTTTCTAATGACAAACCCCTTATTTCCCAGGGACCCGGAGGCTAGTGATCATCCTCATTATCCCTTTCTGTACCTTTTCCAGTTGTACAGCACCTCACCTTTGACACTGCACAATACCTAGGCCTGCACTCATCAGCCTCTTGTGCAGACTGAAAGGATGATCTTTTCTGATTTGGGCATCAGGTCTGTGTTGTTTGATTGCCTGACAATGACTAGATTCCACAAACTGACACAACGCACAAAAGGGGTCTTGTATTCTAATTCACTATGGGCCTGACCCACAGCTCCCTGAGATCAAAGGGAATCTTTCCACCCATATCAATGGGCTTTGGCTCTTGCCCTGTAATTGGCGCAAAGCACAGGTGTGACAGAGTATGAATCATTTCCCTGTCTCATCTGCTAAATTCCTAGTATTCATAAACTCCCAGGATTATCCAGTGTTCACAACAGAGCGAAAACTCCTAGTTAAAGATAAAACAATAATAGCCCAATTTTTACATAATGTTGAAGTCACACCTGACACGGAGCCCTATCTGCCGCAGAAAATTGACTTGCACCATCTCCCGACATTTCCCCCAAACTCATTAGAGTACAAACCTATATAGAGAAAGACATCTTGACAGAGCAAGTGTGATAACAGGCAGAGAAATTCACAGCACTCCATTTCAACTGCTGAATTTCAACTTTGCAAATATAGGAGAATGGAAAATAAGATTCCAAGGAGGTTGTCAACATTATCTCTTCATGTGCAGCAAATAATACATCATTTCATAGGATCCTAACATATTTAAATGTTTGGCTTTAAACAGGCATTAGTATTGTTTATATGAATAACAACTTTGCTTTGATTCCTAATGATCCTGTTTCTTTGGCCTTGTCCTTGACAGCTGCCAGCTGTTTCTTTTGAGCAGTTCAAGGAGGCCCCACTTTTCTCTACAGGCTCAGCTTAGTGAAGCATGAGTGAAGATATTTCCAAGCATTAAGCACCATCTTCACGCTTCTGCTGCTGCATATTTAGTCAAGCTTAGCCAGTGCTCTTCACTCTAAATTAAGAGCACAGTAATTTCAGTTAGAGACTTATTCTACTTTTCCTTCCACTGGAACGATGTGGTTGTCCTAATTTCTGGGATTTTTCATAAAAGGTGATGTCCTCCATGGCTGTATTTTACAGAAAACCGGCACTGCCCTATTTCACATCATTATTCTAAAGATCTTTGCACACAGAGGAGCTGGAGGGTCAGTTCTTAGCTGTCTGGAATCCTTAAAGGAACAAATCTGCATATATCGAACTTTATTGAAATGCAACAAGGATCCTTTCAAGAACACCTATCGCAAAAAAATCTTCCGACTCTCAGGATCTGCTGTTGATTCTTTGAACAAGATACAATACATGGACTCATGAACACGAGCCCCAATCCTGAATCCTTTGAAGATCCAAAAGTGGCCATTGCAATTGTAAGGGGACTGTTCCCCCTTACTAACAGTCAGTGGGGGTGTTTTGGTTGGCTAGCTCCCAGTACTAGAAGGGGAAGGGTCTATGGGAAATCAGGACCCTGAGACTGACAGTCCCCAGGAACAATGGGGAGAGGCCAATGCTCCAGGTCAGCCTCAATGACAGGGCGGGCAGGCTAATCAGAGAGTCAGGAGGCCAGGGAGGTTCTGTCCTCCGTGTGAGCTGGATTTGCCTGGGTCAGACAGAGTGGGGGCGAGCTAAGGAGAAAGCAGGGGCCCAAGCTGAGCTGGGGAACAGAGCTGGGCCAGATCCAGAGGGACCAGAAAAGCAGCCCAGAGAGAGCAGATCCTGTCCTGGGAGCAGAGCTGCAGCCCCAAAGCCAGAGGCACAACCCAGAGAGAGCAGACTTGCCCTGGGAGCGGAGCTGCAGCAACCAGAGCCAGAGGGGCCAGAAAAGCAGCCCAGAGAGACCAGACCCTGCCCTGGGAGCAGAGCTGCAGCCCCAAAGCCAGAGGCACAGCCCAGAGAGAGCAGACTTGCCCTGGGAGCGGAGCTGCAGCAACCAGAGCCAGAGGGGCCAGAAAAGCAGCCCAGGAAGCAGGTCCGTGCTGGGAGCAGAGTCACAGAAGCAGCCTGCAGAGCAGACCTGTCCTGGGAGCAGAGCTGCAGCAACCGGAGCCAGAGGGGCCAGAGAAGCAGCCCAGGGAGCTGGAGGCAGAGCAGCAGCAGTGCAGAGACCGAGTGGTGGAGCTGGGGCTGGAGCAGTCCGGAGCTGGGTGCGGTGAGCAGCTGTGCAGACCGAGGGGGACCCTGGGCAGCGGGCCCAGCACAGGGAGATGCCTCAGCCAGAGGCTCTGCAGGCCAGGCTTGGATCATAACCCCGACAGGGCGGGGGCGACACTGGGCAGAAGGGTCCTACCACTTAGAGCCTGAGAGCGTGTGGCCACCACCAGAGCAAGTGTCCAACCCACAGCATCCCTGCAGCACAGCCAGGGCCTGAGAAGGGGCCTGGGACTTACAAGGAACAGACTGTGAACTGCCCTGACATTCCAGAGACACTGTTTGTGGATCTAGACTATTCTCAGTGATAGCAGATGACAGAACAAGGAGTAATGGTCTCAAGTTGCAGTGGGGGAGGTTTAGATTGGATATTAGGAAAAACTTTTTCACTAGGAGGGTGGTGAAACACTGGAATGCGTTACCTAGGCAGATGGTGGAATCCCCTTCCTTAGAAGTTTTTAAGGTCAGGCTTGACAAAGCCCTGGCTGGGATGATTTAGTTGGGATTGGTCCTGCTGTGAGCAGGGGGTTGGACTAGATGGCCTCCAGAGGTCCCTTACAACCCTGATATTCTATGATTCTATGTGATATTCCCTGCCACAGAGCGGGGTGATGTGTTTCCTTTAACCTTTCCCATTATTCCTTATTCTTTTTAAAATTAATTGTTGATTAAATAACTTGCATTTGTTTTAAATTGAATGTAATGGTCAGTGGGTCAGAGAAGTGCCCAGTGCAGAGAGAGTACCCCGGAGTGAGGACACCCTAGCCCCTGTCCTAGGTGGGCACAGCAGGGTTGGGGGTCGAGCCCCCCAGGAATCCTGGGCCCAGCCTTGTTGGGGTTACGAGGACTCTGCCAGACAGGAGAGTGGAAGGGGAGTCTTCAAGGGCAGGGAGGCCACTGGGTAAAGGAAGTGGGAGTGAGGACTCGGATCCTTTCACTAGCCCACTTCACCAGGGTAGTGCAGAAGCCAGGAAAGTTCCCCACAAGAGCGGGACTATTCCCCCGCTTACATAATGAGAAATTGACAATGCAAGAGTTCATCTTACTATCCTGTTCATATGGAGGACCTTATATGAAATTCCATACGCAGAGCCAAATCCTCAGATGATATAAATCAGCATAGGTCTTTTCAGGTAAGTGTAGCTACACTGGTTTACACCAGCCCTGGGCCTGGCCTCCACTCTCTTTCTTTTGTTTTCAAGTAGGGTGCTTTCCTTTTTGCAGTCCATAAGTATGTAATTGTTTTGCATGCACATGTGCTTTGTTTTGCAATTTCTAGATACATTCAACTATTCCGGTTTTTATTTCTCAATCGGAATTTGCATGCTAGGGAGGAAAAGCTTTTTTTATTAACCAAATTTTGATTTTCATATACTTATTGAATTGTTGAATTTAATGATTAATTCTGATGCTGATGCTGATGAATTGCTTGTGTGATGACAGCACCCAAAGACAACTGTTAGACTCAGGACCCCTTTGTGCGTTGTGCCGTACAAGCACACTGGTAGACACAGGCAGTGCCCCGAAGAACTTACAATCTAAAGCTCACATTCAGGAAAGCCTCCCTATTCAGGAGGGTGCTTAAGTGCTTTCCTGAGCAGGGCTGGACTTAAGTGTGTGCTTAAGTTCCTGATCCTGAAAACAGCTACACACTGTTTATTTAGGCCCCAAGCCTGCAAACATGTACCCACTTGCTTAACTTTAAGCACATACATAATCCCACTGAAGTCAATGGGGCTATTCATGGGCTTAAAGTTAAGCAGATGAGTAAGTGTTTCCAGATTCAGACCCTAAATACACAAGACCCAAAAAGTGACCGTGACAATCAAAAGGAGAGAAGCAGGGAATAGAGGACGAAGGGAACTAATAACGATCTGAATATTAACTTAGAATTACCATAGGTAACGGGGATTTTACTAGACACATGTGCATACCCAACCACACCCCAGTCCTGCGGATGGCCCCATGGGGAGGCCCATTGAAGTCAAAGAGATTCTATACAGATGCAAGGGATCACCTAGTCAAATCCAGCTGCAGGATCCTGACCTTATGTCCTGCTTGCAAGAGCAACCATCGCTGGGGGGCTATTTTTCTAGATCTGTGCTGTGTGAACCCTTGCTTAGCTTCAGGAGTTAAGCTGTAGTGTAGCCATAGCCTACGTTGACAGGAGTGAATTATCCACCACGCCCCCCCCCCCGAAGTGTTGACACCCCCCCAACCTAAGCGCCGGCATGGACAGTGCTATGCTGGCGGAAGAGCTTCTCCCACCGACAAAGCTCCCACTGCTTATGGGCCTGCAGTAGTTAAGTCAATGGGAGATCTCTCTCCCATCAGCTTCGGGCACCTACACTAGAGAGCTTCCAGCCGTGGCGCAGCTGCACCTATGCAGCTGTAAGGCTCCAGTGTAGCCGTCCTGTGGCTGAAGATCTCTTCTGTGAGCACGTTCTTGGTCCTGCACTTCTTTATCACGAAAAGCTGTGTGAGACTCAGACACACAATTAGTCATGGTCACAACAAACTAGTCCTGAAGATATGTCAGGGTTTGGAACATACGTATATACAATGAATTAAAAAACAGCCACTATAATCCATCCACCTCCCAGCCGGATGTCACCAATTATGGGGTTTTGGTAAATATCACTTGGTTTTAAGATATATCCCTTTCGTTAGTGTTTTCATTGTGCGGTATATTTGCTACGTTGTTACTGACGAAAATGTGACGGTAGTTGCTCATTAATCTTCAAGCATGGGATACATTTTATACAGTCTGGCATAACTGGGAGCATTAATTAAAGAAAGCCCTGTTATGAATGTATTGTATGCTTCCTTTTCTGCCGCCTTCTCGAAAATTATTCACCTCTTAACTCTCTCTATGTTTATATGTTGATGCTAAAAACCCTGGGTCAGATCCTCAGCTGCTGCAAACTGGAGTAACTCTAATTTACACCAGCTGAGGACCTGACCTGCTACCTTTCCTCTGACAACCATCTGGGAGGAGATGGTGCTCCTTCTTGGGGACAGAAGAGAGATCTTGTTCTGTATTCACAAGAGGAAGGAAGTATAACGAATCACAAGAATATCCATTCCAGCTGGTAAAAGTTCACGTCACACATGTATGCCTTGAAGGGTGACAAGCTAAAGATTTCAATGTGTGCGTTTTCAAATCTCATTGCAGCGGTCACCAAGAGCACAAATAACGGGTGCGACATACTCAGTATTAATATTTAAGGTTGTTACAAGAAAACATTATCTTCAGTAATGAGCTCGATTTTCATATCACTGCAACTATAATCTTATTTAAAAACACTTTCAAAACAAGAGAGATTAAACGATGCTGCCATTAAGAGACATGGAATCATGGTTTTAAAAAACAATCACAGATAGAGCCAGATGGTCACCTGGTGTGAACTGACATTACTCTGTTATAAACTGATCCTGACTCCTCTAACTCCAATGGAGCTAAACCAGTGTACACCAGCTGAGCATCCTGCCTGTGCGTGGCTCAGTAAAACTCCTAGGTGCGCGCTCTTGTGGGTTTAGGTCTTTCCTCCATTTTGACTTGAGCAGCTGAGATACAATTGTTGTTTATTGTCCAGATTAAAGGAAGGCAGTACAATGCACTTCCAAATACAAGCTGTGTTCATGTCACCTTCCATTTACATTTCAGAAGCCTGCCCCTATCTCTGTGACTGCTCAAGAAAAGCAATTCACCTCACCATAGCTTTATAAGAACAGCCACACTGGGTCAGACCAATGGTCCATCTAGCCCAGTTTCCTGTCTTCTGACAGTGAACAATGCCAGGTGCCCCAGAGGGAATGAACAGAACAGGGCAATTCTCGAGTGATCCATCCCCTGTTGTCCACTCCCAGTTTCTGGCAGTCAGAGGCTAAAGGACACTCGAAGCATGGGGTTGCATCCCTGACCATCTTGGCTAATAGCCATTGATTCCAGAAATATTTTGTGCTCCAACTCCAACTGCAGCAAATATTCCTTACATCTAAGAATCCTGGATAAACAGCCCATCTCCAAAGAATTTTAGAAAGATCGCCCATCTGAATTCTTTCAAGAAGTCTCATTAATAATTTGTGGGGTATTATGTCCTCAACTTACAATGGCATCAAATGTGCAGTGAAAGCTGAATTTTCCAGAGATGATGATTGCGTCATAAAAGTGCTCAGTGAAAATTAGCATTAGACCATGAAAATTCCAGCTCAGAATGGTTCAGGTGTTTTAAGTTCTGTTTGGTTAACGGGTAGTATTTCATTGCTGTAAATGCATAACAGAAATGCGTTTTCAATTGGCCCTTTTCACTGAGACTTTAAATCTTCACGACATTTAGGTGACATTGAGTCTGATAAGAAGCAGCAGGGTTACTGAAGCAGGTTCAGGGCTGTCCTGAGCTCCATTCCCAATCATTACCAATGACACAACACCTAGAAACATTGACATAGTATTTATGCAGCTTCCTTTTCAAATGCTGTATTTGTGTCAAATTTGTTTATTCCCAGGAGATTTTCTCTATTCACAATTCAGATGCGTCATTTTCTTGTCCATCAAGTCCACAGTGATTAAGACGTTTTATGTGTGACAGCTACTTTTGTAACTTACATTTTCTTAGAGCGGGAATGCGTATCACAAGGAAGCACATCAAAACCACAAGCAAACATTAGTGCTTGTGCTATTAAATATTTTCTTTACGACCAAGTGTTCTTTTCAGTTGTTAATTACTACTCTTACACTATCGAAAATCTACTTGTGTCTGCTTGGGATGTCATGACAATTGTAACACAAGGCAAATTTCTACAAGGGATTTAAAGATCATTTTGCTGTTTATAATGAAACTTGAGATTTGATCTTTATAGGTGAAATCCACCCTTGTGCAGATGGCCAGCCCAAGGCCTACATACTTAAATCCTTCTTAAGCTCTATTTTGAGCATTTAAATAGGACCTAAGTGGTGCAGAGGCCACTGCATGTAGGGTAAATTTCACATGAGGATTGTTGTTCTCCTCAGACACCTCGGAATAGAAGCAAAATTCTTCATCATTACCATGTTCACTTGGTGGCACAATGGGGTCACAATCCTGAATAGACCTTGTGGGAGCTACAGTAATAGAAATATTTAATCATCATCAACAACACAAACGACTCCAAGTGTACTCCACAATGCTCTCTCAACAGATGCAGTGCATTCTGGGGAAACATTTAAGAAATATTCCCCAGTGCATTCTGGGGAAACATTTAAGAAGCAATCAAGAGGGACGAGATCAATCACTTCTCTAGCTCCCACTCAGCAGTGAAGGAGCGCATGCTTGGAATTCACTTACAACTTCATTCAGCTTCAAATCTTGCCTGGTTTTCAATCATGTTCCAAATGAGACCTGCAGAATCCAGTTGACATGGGGCTCACAAACTGAATTCATGGGGGCTGAATGACAAACAAGCCCTTTGAAGGAAACACCAACCCAATATCACCTACCACCTTCACCCACCTTACTCCTCCAGACCACCATCCCCACAACCTTACCTTAGAGGTCCTGTGCATGATGTGGTAGCCTGGCCCCTTTGCATTCTTTTTTTTTTTTTTTGGGGGGGGGGGTCCTCATTTATGGGTATTTTGTTGATTCGACCTACCACTGAATAATGGCTATCACAATCCTTGATGCTGTCATTCTCTGCAGTACTACCCAAAAAGTACTTCCCAAATTTACATGAGGATCAGCTGACACTGTGACATCATCTCCGGATGGAATGTTCTGTTGCTTCTGTGAGAAGTATAATCACACAGAGGTCTCCACCTGTTGGGCAGGTGTGTTGCTTAGTCACCTTGCTGGAGGCTACTCCCAACTCCTGGGCATTGTGGTCCTTACTACTTTTTCCCCAGCTTTCCCACGTTTTGCCAGGATCCATTCCAATGTATTCAATGCTCCTGTGATTGGCAGAAGCTCCTTGTCAACAGAGCTCATCAGAGCACCCACACTGCGACCTGAAGTCACTACAGCCTGTTTTCATTTTACTTTGATGCGTCCTCAATCTGCCTTTAAGGATCAACCTGCCTTCTTCCCCTGAAAACATTACTGTAAGGCTACAGCTCGGCTGTCAAGCAGGAACTGCTTCGGAATGGGCACTCCTAAGTTAGCAACCAACCTGTTATTTCTTATACAACTCATCAGGATCAGAGCAAGTGGGGCTCAAGGAAGCCATCTGACTGGCAAGTTTACAGCCATTCCCCCAACCTTTGCCCACTCTAGTTTCAAGCTACCTACGTAATGGGCCTTCGTGCACTGCTGACCATTGTATATGACTGTTCTGTGTCATTTGCCGTAGAACAAATAGTCCATTTGCCAGTACAAACTTCCCCCCTCCCGCCCCCCACGTTCTTCCAGCTCATCCCAGACTAGAGAGAGCTCAGTGGCGATAATCATGCACCGCTATCCACTGCCCATCCTGGGAGATGTGAGGAATGACAAATGAGAAATGCGATGGCTCCCAAACTAGGTTATTTACAGCATGCGATGGGAGGCAGGGCATGAACTCCCCAGAAATTCTGAAATATAGCTCTGACTCCAGGCATTGTGGTGCCTTACCAACAGAGCACTCAATCAGAATCAAATAAGAAAGATTTCACACTGCTGCTTCTGTTGCTCCTGCGTTACAGTGGATTTACTACCTGGCCGGCTGCCTTCATACCCTGCCCCCACCCCCTGCTGGTTAGCTCCCATGTAGTGAATAGTTAAGCTAATGAATCCTAAAAAGAAAAGTGTCCCTGAAGATTTAAAGTGGTTGGGGGGAAATCCCTGTTTACGAGAGGTCTTTTTCCCCCCAGAGCTACTTTGCAAATGGAAATTCTGGGATGCAAGATGGCTGAATATGGGGAACCCTCATTCCAGTTTCAAAAACAAAAGAACCCAGACTGGCTCGAGGTATCAGTGTTCAATGGTCTGAACATGCAGACGTTTTCAGTGGCCATGTCAGATGATCAGACACTGTCAATTCCTCTGCCCCTTTGAATAGTGCAACTCCAACCAGCTATAGTAAAACTGCACTCCAGTATACCCAGGTACCACATTCCTCATCCTGTTGGGATGGAGCTATTTCCGCCTACAGGTAGGTGTTAAATACTAAAAGAATTATCACCTTGTGTTGTCTGCAGAGGTGAAAGTAAGCCGGTACGCCCCGGTACGGAGTACCGGCAACAGTACCAGCCCTGGGAGCCCCCGGCCCTTTAAATTGCCCCCAGAGCCCCGCTGCTGGAGCCCTGGGGTAGCTGCTGCAGGGCTCCGGTGGCTATTTAAAGGGCCGGGCAGTAGAAGAGGGGAGTCCCAGGCCCTTTAAATAGCCCCTGGAACCACGGGCTGCTGCTGCTACCCGGGGGGGGGGGGGGACACTTACCTTACAGGGTGGGCTGGGGCTGTCTCTGACCCCCTCAATCCCACCCCTTCTGGGGGCCAGAGCCGGCCCCAGCATTCCGGTAAATCACTCGACTTACTTTCACCCCTGGTAGTCTGTAACATCTGAGCAGGTCACCCAGCACAACCCATACATCGTAAGCGCTAACTCTGGTTCATCCTATCTACCAAAACCTGAGGTGACTTGCCCAGAAGCCCAGGTGTGGTTTTGAATACGATGGTGAGAGGCACCATTCAAGAACCTGAAGAGAATACAATAGGGCAGAATGATCCGGTTCTGACACATTTCCTCTCAAGACACTGACTGCACTATCCTTTACATCATCCACCAGTAATTCAGGGAGGTTTCCTGGATCCTCAGCAATGCATGTAACGTCCTGGTCCGATGGCAGGATCTTAGCATCTCAGAATTGCAATTTGAGGGGAAATCCATCTCCTATTTTACCAAGACTAAGACTCCTAGAAACCACCAAGCACAGAACATTTCTAGATGCAGCCACTGTCCAGCGAGTAATCCATTTCTGGTGTCAACGTTCCTTTGATAGACACTCCTATTCAGTAACCGAAGGGGTGTGAGCTGACAGAAGGGCCTTAAAGCTTCGCTAAAGGTGTCCCAAAATGCATCATTTGTTGACAACACTGAAACCAACAATTTTGTCCAACCAACTCTTGTCAGAGAATGACGCATGCTGGAAGATCTTTGGGGAATTGTTACTATTATTTAACATTGATATTCTGGTTGCCCCAACATCCCCCATTGGGACCATGTCCCCATTTTGCTGGGAGCTGTAGAAACAAATGAAACATTTGCCGTAACCTCAATGGCTTAAAATCAGGAACTATCAGTAGATTTTACACCGAGGAGAAACACTTTTAAACAATCAGCTGACAGTGAACGTTTGCACTGAACACCTGGCTAGAGGGGCATTCAGCACATAAATACAGGATTAACTGAGTTCTCTTTGCTGTTTTTCAGTCTACCTTTACGCCTCTCAACAAGTTTTATTCCCGTCTTCCTTATCCATCACCAGTAAACAAAATAAAATACAGGGGAAGCCATCATCTCATTTCAGTTGGCAAAGGCCCCAAAATTGCCTCTGGGGCAAGAAATAGAATCATAGAATCATAGAATCATAGAATATCAGGGTTGGAAGGGACCTCAGACGGTCATCTAGTCCAACCCCCTGCTCGAAGCAGGACCAATTCCCAGTTAAATCATCCCAGCCAGGGCTTTGTCAAGCCTGACCTTAAAAACCTCTAAGGAAGGAGATTCTACCACCTCCCTAGGTAACGCATTCCAGTGTTTCACCACCCTCTTAGTGAAAAAGTTTTTCCTAATATCCAATCTAAACCTCCCCCACTGCAACTTGAGACCATTACTCCTCGTTCTGTCATCTGCTACCATTGAGAACAGTCTAGAGCCATCCTCTTCGGAACCCCCTTTCCGGTAGTTGAAAGCAGCTATCAAATCCCCCCTCATTCTTCTCTTCTGTAGACTAAACAATCCCAGCTCCCTCAGCCTCTCCTCATAAGTCACGTGTTCTAGACCCCTAATCATTTTTAGTCTTATGTGCTTTGGAATCTGCTGTCACTGTTCGCCCCCTTCAACCACTGTAGGGAAGTACAGTAACCCAGACTGCTGCTTCTGCCTTCAAACCATTTTCAGAAGTCCAGCATCTTTGCTCAGCCTCATGAACTCTTGCCAAGTAGGGCTGGGTATGTTATTAAGTAATACATCATCAGAGGGATGCCCTTTTGATTAGAGTTTACACAAATACATCATCAAAGCTCCAGCAATCAGCAAGCTGCATTTCGGATGATGCATTCATGTAATATATCAACGGGGTGTCATAGCGGGATGATGGATTAGTGAAGTATATCATCAGAACGCCATTGTCAGAGGGATGTATTGCTCCCCAGCAGGGGCTGGTGTGGCAGGAACACATCCTAAGCATTACAAATATTATTTTAAAAGATCTTCTTTAAAAAATCATAATAAGGTGGGAGGTAATAACAGCAAAGGATGGCTGCAGATGCTGACATGCCTGAAGGTCCTAACTGCATTCTTCTCTGTGTTAAATGCTGGCATGTTCCGATCCTGGCATAATGCAAAGCTGACACGATTCTACAACAATCTGGCCAATTATTCTACAGCCTGGCCTTGCTGCTGGAATGGTCTGTGCGCATTGGTCCAACAATATCAGAATGCCACTTCACTCCCCGTCCCCCCTCGCTTGTTTCAAGAACGGAGCCAGCAACGAACCTCTCGGCTCGGTTAACATCTTTGTGTTACTGCTTATATTTATTTGCCTGTTTACGCCTTCCCTCCCCCAGCGCTACAGGGCGGGTCAGTGACACAGACCACGAAAGAAGTCAACGGCCTCAGGTGGCAGCAGCCTCCTCTAAATACATCAGCCCATAGAAAAGAAGGCGACGCACATTCTGCCAGCATGTTACATCTGCACTGCCGGTCGCTGGCTCGGATTGAAACTGGAAAGGCTGAAACCGGAAAGAGCCTGGATGGATTTTGTCATATTTTTGCCCCAAGCTGAAGCAACAAGCATTGGCAAGTCTCTTCTTGCAAGAGCTCAAGGCCTAACTTCCAGGCTCAAGAGTCTTCACTAATCATCCAAACTTTTGCATGTTTATCTGGACGGACCCCCTAATTTGATAGTCACATATCACTAGCTGCTGTCAGACTGCGCAGCAGGAACCTATGCTGGAGCAGTCTTTCAGGGATAAAAGGCCAACATGATGTGATTTCAGGCTCAGTACAGAGCAGCTGTCTTGACTGATGGAATGATCCAGTGTGGACAGGAATCACATAGTGTTACACCACCGTCCATCTGTGACGGGCAGGCTGTACCTTAGAAGAACACAAACTGTAATGAGCTTATGTTACCCAGACATAAAATGACTTTTCTAGAAAAGGAAAACAAAGAATGAACACAAACCATATCTCCAAGGAACAGAAAGAAATCCTCTCTCTTGAATCCCCTCAAGCCCTCCCCTCATTTACACTAAGGCTTTTTACACCACTCTGGCCGTGTAAATGGGACAAAGGGTGGGTGTAAAGGTACTCCCACTTCAAGGGCCCGCTGCATTGCCAGAGGAGTGTAATGGGTCCCTACTGGCAATGAGAATCACACCTCCTATATTTAAAGGCACAGCACAGGTAAAACAGAATCAGAGTTAAAAGCTCCACACCAAGCACCGAGGGCCAGATCCCCATCTGATGTAAATCAGCATAGATCTATAGATGTCAACAGAGTTACGGCAATTTGCAACAGTAGAGGAGCTGGCCCTTAAAGAGTCTCTTGTCAACCTGTTGCCAGTTTCCCCCAGTTCTCAGTTCCAGTGAATGCTTACGAACTTCAGAAATCTTCAAGGCACCAATACCATTCCAGTTGCTTCATGTCTGATTGAAACACACTTTTCAGAATTGCATGGGAACGGCTATGCCAGCTCCTGAAGAGTAATGAGTTCAGGCGAAACAATTTGTCCATTTTCAAAACACAGATCATTTTCATGGCATTTCTCTCTCAGTTCACGCCCAGCTCTGTTTTGTTGATTGCATACTTGGTCATTATTATTAGAGCCGATAATCACAATTCCATGTTAAATGAGTTGACAAAAGTGCAGATCATATTATGTATCTGCCAAGACTGAGCTGGTTTTTCGGAGTTTTTAGTCCTCCTTAGATGTGTGTGAAATTGAAGTTGATTCCCAAGCTCTGATTTTTATAATAGGTTAACGTTTATATTACTCAATGGCGTAATGCACGGACAGAGAATAGGGGAAGTGGCTTGCATCAGAGACATGGCAAAGTTGCTTTCCTAATAATCTCCTATTGTCATGTAGCAAGTGCTGGCACAAGTGAGCACAACATTTGTGGCTCAGTAATTATGTTCCTTCACCAACAGAACAAAGCGAAACACCCATTTGTACAGCTGCAGATGGCAATAATTAGAGATTCTTGCCACAAGGCTAAGTGCAAAATACTGTCTGATGCTCCAGCCGTATTGCGTGGCGCATACAGGATCTATTCCATATATATATAACAATTAGTGTGACAGTACATTTATTAGCAAGTAAAATGGCATAAGGAACTGAGTAGAAACAATCCTCTCCCCGTAGCAAAGTAGCACACTATAGGGTGATCTTACAGAGCCAATTAAATGTGTAAGAGACACTTATGCCTTCAGTCCAAGTCAATATATCCTCATCCTAGTTAATGGAAAGTACATTGGTTTGAAATCAAGGAACTCAGCAGTCAGCATCACTATATTGCTATCAACTCCGATGAGAATTAGCAGCTTAATAGTGCACGACCACTGGTGGCAGTATACTGCTATAATTTATCGGCCGCTCTTTTATCAGTGTGCTCCCTCTGCTGTCTGAAAAGTAGTTCAGGCTTCCTGTCTACCCCAGACAGGTTAGCCCGGGTACTAAATGGATTAAAAATTGCTGATGATTACATATCATCAATACAATTGATTAGGCACTAATATATTCAGGGAGCATGATCCCTAATTATGTTGCCATCAAGTAATTTTTTTTTCTTTTTGAAGCTTGCAGCCTGGATTGGGTGTTGCATAAAAGCAAGAAGTAACTCAAGAAGCTGTGTTTCGTTTGTTTTTCGTTTGACCTTCGGGAGCTGAGGTCTGTGCCAAACCAAAGAATCTGTTTGCGAATCGCCAGGGACATTGTGCTGAGTGACCTTTCTCCTGGCAGTAACTAAATTCATCCATGAGGGCATCTTCATTTTCCACTTCTTCACCGAAACTGACACAAATCAGCATTGCTCCATTGATCTCAGTTTACATCAGCTGAAGATTTAGCCCTTTGTATAACCGATACTTTATGCATCATTAATGTCATTCTTAACCGAACAAATATTTTGGAATAAGCTCACAAACGAGACTTGTGATGGGCTATGGACTAGATTAAGCACAGTGAGGGATATCAATGTGGCTGGCTGCTTTCCTCCCCCCCCCCCCCCCCCCCAGGTTCTTGTTAAACCCTGGATTTGTGCTGGAAATGGCCCACCTTGATTATCATACACATTGTAAGGAGAGTCATCACTTTAGATAAGCTATTACCAACAGGACAGTGGGTTTGTGTGTGTGTTTGGGGGGGCGGGTGGGGAGAAAACATGGATTTGTACTGGAAATGGCCCACCTTGATTATCATACACATTGTAAGGAGAGTGATCACTTTAGATAAGCTATTACCGACAGGAAAGTGGGTTTTTTTGGGGGGGAGGGGTGTGGGGGGGGGAGAAAACCTGGATTTGTGCTGGAAATGGCCCACCTTATCATTATCATACATATTGTAAGGAGAGTGATCACTTTACATAAGCTATTACCAGCAGGAGAGTGGGGTGGGGGGAGAGAAAACCTTTTGTAGTGATAATCACCCATTTTTTCATGGTTTGTGTGTATAAAAACGTCTTCTGTACTTTCCACAGCATGCATCCGATGAAGTGAGCTGTAGCTCACGAAAGTTTATGCTCAAATAAATTGGTTAGTCTCTAAGGTGCCACAAGTACTCCTTTTCTTTTTTTAAAATCACAGTTCTATTGTGAAAGGCGACTTTGTGAAAACAGCATTGTGGGGCTCTGCATGTGTTCTCCAGCAATGATCTCAGATCAAGTCCACTCAGTTTGCAAGTGAAAAGATTCTTTTCCCTAGCTTCCATCCCCCAAATCCCTCCTGGGATCTGAATGCCAAGCTGGAATCTTTCTTTCTCACCCATCATCACCAGTAACAAAAATCCTGCAAGCCAAATCCTGCTATCAGTTACCTGTGTGAAAACCTTGTTTTTTAAAATTCTGTGGGTTGGAATCTTTACTTTTCCCCTTGTCCTCCCTTAAATCATGGTTCACTTCCTTAGCCCCCTAGTTGAATGTTCCGCTGTGAGATTACGTATAAGGAACCCAATTCTCCCTGCCTTAGGATATTATTTCATTTCTATTGAATCCCAGTAAGAGTTACCCATATTCAGTGGCAGGAAACCTGGGCCCATGGAGTCCATTGGCCTAAGAATGCTACTTTTGGTCAAGACTTTGTCTTTTTGGGAATATCAACATTTGAAAGGTGGTTGCTCTGGAAAGCTGGAATGAACACAATTTGTAGAAGATGGCCTTGTGATGATACTGAGATATCTACATACTCCATAGTGCCTTTTAATTCATTAGTCATTTCCCCTGTTAATTCCTGTGTTGTGTTGATTTTAAGTGTTTCAGCATGTGACACAAACAGCTAAGAAGGTGTAGATGTGCAATGGCGGATTGAAGTGGAATATACTGGCCCTTTAAGAGCAGAAAGGGCAAGAAGACCCCCCCCCCAACCCCTTCCAGGAAACTGGAACAAGCAAAAGCCCAGGAAGGCCTGCTAGCAGAAGAGAGGAAGCAGCTCTAGGGAATCTGTAGTTGGATGTGGGGAAAAACCCAGGACACTGTCCCTTTATATGCCTGACGCCCAGAGCCCAGTAGTGTAAGGTACAGTGGGGCAGGGCTCCCCTCTCTTCCAGCCAGTTGGGAGGAGCTCTCTGGAGAAGTTTCATATACAGACAGCCTTCTCCTGCAGACCAGGGGAGATGCTGGCAGGTGAAGGAAGCTAGAACCAGCTCCAGACAAAGCCCCAGACGCCAGCAGGAGAAGAGCTCCTGGGTGGGGGCAGAAGACCCAGAGACAAGTGTGAACTCTTGGGTTGCGATGCTGAATAACTGTTCTGAGGCATCAAGGACTATTTGGAACCATTTGTGGTCCTTGAAATCAGCCCCACCTGGCAGGTTCATTATTCATAAGAGAAACTCCGCAGAGCTCATAAAGGGCCCTGAAGAGGTAGAACAGAGGGAATGTACTGCAGGGGGACCTCTGGCCACCAGGGAGCGCTCAGTACATGGCACCCCTGGTACCAGGCTAAATACAAAACCGTATGATCAGGGGTAAATTGTTATTATCATGATTTATTTGCATTCAGTCACGGTTCTGGGCTCTACTGTGCGATGTGCTGCCTAGACAGCTGTTGGCTATCACTGATTTAAGACAAATATTGGTACAATAACTAGTAACTGCCATTTTCTGAAACTGACTCCTTTAAGTTGGTTAAACTGTGGACTTTCTACAGATTCTGTTCCATTATTATTATTTTCACGTGTGAGAATTTTTTTATGTTCTTTCCATTTATGTATTTTATAATAGGGAGAGACTGTCCATAAAAAACATTAATATTTATCAGCAGTTATCACACTCGTATTTGGAACAGGAGATAATTCTGATCTCTCAGATTTATAAAAATTAACTGCTCCAGCCTAATAAAACAAGCCCAGAATCCTCCCAGAGGTGCTGGCAGCTGGAGGCACTGTTTGGCCATCACGTATTTAACAAGCTTGGAGATGGCCCTAATCAAAGTAACAAAACGTTATATGCATTTTCTTATCCCAATCAATTGTTCAATAAAAAGGACACTTCCCCAGAAATCTCACATTCTTCCTTTAAAATTGAATGTAGGCATTACGATAACGTAGTGATTAGCTCAGTATAAATGCCTAGGTGGATTAGATTAGACAGAAAGATGTATAGAATATGTCAGCCACGCTTTAAATTGGTCCAATAGGCCTTGCATGCTTATGAATAACAATTCCAAGACTGCAACGCCTTTGACAATATCCAATGCAGCCACTAGATACCAATCCATGTCATGTGACAGGAGTATCTGTCTCCGGAATGTTGACCAAGATCATGGAACTCTGGCTGGAAAATTAAGTTTCAGTTTCTTGGCAGTTCTTCTGGGCGTCAGACCTTCTTACAACGTCCACTCATTTTCAGTCAATTCAGCAACAACAGTGGCAATCTCCTTGCCTAATTTGCACCATCTCTAATAATGCTTGTGAGGATTATTCGTTAATTAGTTGTTGTAAAAACAGCTGGTCTTTTCATGAATCATGAAAAAATTTCAAAAGGTTGAAGTTGTTTCCATTTCACAGGGTTGGAAAATAGATCCATGTGATCATGGAATCATAGAATATCAGGGTTGGAAGGAACCTCAGGAGTTCAACCCCTGCCTAAAGCAGGACCAATCCCCAACTAATGATGGGTTGGACTCCCTCTCCTCCCTCCCTCTGCCGTCCAGGATGCCACCTGATGTACTTCACTGAGCCTGACTGCTCCACTAGCCTGGGCTCCCTCGCCCTGTTTTGCTGAATCAGGCTCCCCAGCGTCTGGCAGCACACACACACACACCAGGTGTCAAATCACACAGAGTCTGCAAACAGCTCTCTATGAGAAGATCAGCTAGGAAATCGCCCAGCACTCAAGAGCACACCTCCTTTGGATGTAAACCCAAAATAATATTGTCTTGCGCTGTAGAGAAATCTATACAACATAAGCTCATACATTCGCCCCTCCCTCAATGTGGAGGGAGATATGCGCAACTTCTTGCCCCTCCCCCAGTTATAAATTGCACAAAACTGGCTTATGTTACAAACAAGAAATAAGTTTATTAACTATAAAAGGTAAATTTTAAGTGATTATAAGGGATAGCAAACAGAACAAAGCAGATTACTAAGAAAATAAAACAAAACATGCAAACTAAGCTTAAGATCTTAAAGAGTGGTTTCAAGAAGTAATTTCTCACCCTAAATGTTGCTTTTGGGCAGGATGCTGAAATACTTGAAGGTTAGTTACCCTGCTTGCAGTTTAAATCTTCAGACACCATATTCACAGACCAGATCCCTTTTTCAGCCTGGACTCAACTCTTCTCCCACCCCCACCCCCACGGGTCTTTGTTTCTCAGATATTTCCAGCTGTCATTCTGGGTGGGGATTCAGTGAAAAGTGAACCAAGTTCAACTTACTCCCCAGCCTTAAATAAGATTTACATAAGGTGGGAATCTTTTGTTTCCCAGTCTTGACCTCCCCCTCCTTTCAGTGGAAAATCACGAGAAATCCAAGATGGTGTTTAGTACCAGGTGACAGGACCACCTGACCTAGTAGTGTCACAGCTACGTCCCAGGACACCTCTCAAGAAGGAGAGACATTCATATCTTCAAAATCTTATTGTTTCTTCTGAGTGGCCCATCAAGGCTGATGGGCTGTTGTCTGGTGGGTGTCTCCGAAATACATACACAGCTGTAATTGTTACACAGTCAATATTCATAACTTCAGATACAGAAATGATACACGCATACAAATTGGATAATCACATTCAGTAAATTATAACCTTTCCAATGATACCTTACAAGTCCCATCTTGCATAAAATATATCTCAGGTATGTCATATCCATATCTTAAGCATATTTCCGTCTGTCATTTTTCCAAAAATTATTTTGTTTTAAAATCAGACCCAGTTTTGGTAAATGACACAGTTTGATAACATTTCTGATAAAAAGTTTCCATAAAATTTTTGCAAAAAAATTCACAAAAAATGAAAAAATTCCCAAAAGCCACAGTTTTGGCAACATTTTTCTTTCTTTTTTTCTTTTTTTTTTTTAAAGAGGTTACTTTTCAACCTAAACCTTTCATTTTTTTTCTCCATTTCAACCAGCTCTAGTCCCAAAGGGCTCTAAAACAGAAGCACCCGTTTCCACGGTGAAGGAAGTAAAGTAATTTTTCGAAGGAAACTTTCACCACAAAGCTCGTATTTATATGCTCACACTATATTTACACCAGTGATGCTTGATAATACGCAGTTAAGTAGCAACAGTTCCTTAAGAGGCTGCTCGGAGGAGGGGCTTGATCGAAGCATCCCCTGGCCACGGTGGGGATGCCTTCCTTTCCAGCAAATGCCACTTTCTGCACTTTGCTGGCTTTCTAGATGGAGAGGGAAGTTTTAGTCCCTTAGGGAAGGTGTAGTGCTCTGTCCCAAAGCACTACTGAGGGCCGCTGCTGATCGTCCACATTTCCCTCAACCTCTTGATCATGTGGCCTGTGCCTGCCCTGCACAAACAGAATGTTTCAGTCCTAATCTCTGTTCAGCTGCTACATTTCTCCCTCTTTCATAGCGTACCTCAGATGTGTGATGCCATAACCTCACCCTAGAAGTATATACTAACGTTTGCTCCTTCTAATCACATCCCCTCGAGTACAATTCATTACAGTTAAAGGTAATGAGATTTCTTTGAAGGAAGAAAATGACTTGTCATTGTGGACCTGACAATATCTGTTTAGCTCCAGAGTGAATATAAGTCACTTCAGTCGCATCAGCAAGAAAGTCATTTTCTGACAACGCACACTAAGAACAATCATTTCAATTACTGAAGGAAAGGCCGCTGCAACGGAAGAACAGATGTCAATCTACCAGGGTACAAATTGGCTTTTGTTGACACTATAATTATGATTGGCTCAATAATGTTTCAACATAGGCTGGCAAATGATGCTTACTATGTAGGGGAATGCTGGCTTTCTTTTGCATAATTTTGTTTAAAATGTCTGTAGTGATTTTGCAGTTCCATAAGACAGTTGGTAAGGAGCAGATGTAGATGGCCGTTTGAAAGGACCATAGCCCCTGAGTAAGTAGCCATTAAAAGTAGATGAAGAAGAAAGGAGGTAGTAACAGTGGAATCAAAGTCTATATGGCGGTAGCATTTGAGATATTCCATTGTGCTAGGAGCTGTACGCACGCATAACACAAAGACTGGCCCTGTCCCGAAAGTGTGTACAATCTAAGTATAGATTTGTCTAAGGATCTGGCTGGACTGCAAACACAGGATGTGGCTGCAGCTCAAACTGACATACCTATACTAGCTTTAATCTCTCAGGTACCGAAGCAGTGAAGCCACTGCAGTGCAAGTGTAACCCAGGC
This sequence comes from Chelonia mydas, assembly GCF_015237465.2. Lineage (NCBI taxonomy): Eukaryota > Metazoa > Chordata > Testudines > Cheloniidae > Chelonia > Chelonia mydas. The sequence continues at coordinate 128,248,293 of NC_051246.2, read as the reverse complement.
CTGCTTGGTCCGGCGCTCTGTCCCCCTCTAGCGGTACCTAGACCATCTAGAGAGTGATGAGTCTGCTACAGCCTTGGCTAAGAGCCACATGGCTTTTAGCTCATGCATTTCGCTCCAGATGTTCCAGGTTCGAACCTGCCCACCAACAACCATGGTCTGTCAGCGTTACACGAGCTTCAACAGGGGCTTGAAAAACCTGACTGGAACTCAGGGGAATTACTCACAGAGCTTGTCCATGCTGAAACTTGCAACTTCCATGGCTTCTTCCAGGACCCAAGCTAGCTAGATTAAAGCACGCTCAGATCTGTCTCCTCAAGCTGCAATCATAGCCTATGATTGCAGTATAGATGTGCCTCTGGTCATGTCTTTGTCACTTCCTCACCCAAACAATACTGAGCAAGACGCCCAGGGTCTTCCATGGGCTTTGGCGCAGGCCCCAACAGAGTTACTGAAGGCATTTTGTAAAGATAGAGGTATAAGAATCCCGACTCACTTGCCTCTCACGTTTGACAACTGCAAGGCTGTTATTCTCATGTGCACACAGTGAGATACTCGCATGCACCTCAACTCCAAAATTTGAGCAGTTATTTCTGATTATCTACAAAAAGAACCCCAAACCCCACATACAACTATGATGAAAGAGCCATAAATCATCACAAACTAAATACATCTGATGCTTAAATTTTCTGATCAATACCATGTACACTTTCATGAGTCAGAGCGTACTGTGGAAAAGACCTCTAGCAGCAGGTAATAAGTCCTGTACTCCTAGTGACTGTAAATCCACATCAAATTTGTTGTAAAATAATAGAAAATTAGCCTTTTTAGGGCTAGCTTGTGACTGTAGGCCTTGCTCTGAACAAAGCATGGTGGACAAGCTGGACCACCCTTGAAGTACCTTCTAGGCACAATTGTCTCAGACATACCCCAGAGTCACAATTCATCCCATTTGCCCTCCTTGCTGCTGGGAAGTAGCACCTGACTACTGGCCTGTAGCGTCCGTAAATTACCACTCCCCGGCCACGTCAGCTACTCTGCCTAGCAAGCAGAGGGGTGGAGTCAGGGCCAACCCTACTTCCCACCTGCCTATTCCAAGGAGGAAGTAAATAGGGAAGAGACCTACTTACTACTGTGTATCTGGATGTACTTAGGGGATCAAGGGAGAGTTCTTACCCCTCTGCAGAGGGTACACAGTTTGAATTATAATCTAGCCTACAATGGGGTTTAGAGTCCAGGTTTGGCTCATAACTGGATTTTTAAAGCACTTCTTGTTTTGATCAGCCCAGTTTGCAGTGCTTTAATGTGCCTCCCTCAGCCCCCCATCACAGTTTTCTACTGTATCCATTCGTTACACCAAGACAAAGATATAAATCGCTGCTGTGACATACCCAGCTTTCACAGTCAAATCTTTTTACATAAAGAAGTTTCCCTCTCCCAGATGGGTTTGCTTTGAAGATATTATCCTGTTCCTCATGCAGCTGTTTATGGAAAGCCAGGAGACGAGGATCTTCGCAATACACTTTGAGAACCAGACTCATTATTTTTCAAAACAACACTCTTTTTTCGTGAAAGAACAGTTTATTTGGATGACTAAAATTCCAATATGACTTGACAAAGGATTGACTCCTGGTGTCTCTAAAACCATGACAACCCTGACATTCTATAAGAGTTTTGCTCTAGGCATAAGATAATTCACATTCAAATTGTAATATTTTTGAGAAATGAAAGCCCTTGAGGCTTTCCCGTTCAGTTGTTTTGTTCAAAGGAGCCGGGGGGAAAATCTTCAGTGGACCATGAGCACATTTCTTTCGGAAGATCTGGTTTTAACTGGTTTTAAAGAAATGAAGGGGAGATTTATTCTGGGTTCCCTGAGCAATTTCCTCCCCACGTAATGAATGGTGGATGCAGTTTGATATCCTACCCATGTTTACCTGGCTCTGTATGTCGGACATTACACTGCTGCAAAACTCCTTTGTTATCATAAAGTAGATCTTTAGGGTTTCTGGTCTGAAGCTGCTGAGTTATTTCAATGGGTCTACTTGTGCTTAAAGTTAAGCACATGCATTAATGTTTTGCAGGATCAGGCCATCAATTGTAACTCTCCTGAGGCACTGGGTTGTCCTCTACATGTGTACCTAGTACAATAGGGCCCCTGATCCTGATTGGGGTCTCTTGGCACCATAATGCATATAATAATAATTAACAATGAAGGTAGATTCTGATGACTCCATATGCACCCTGTACTATAACTTTCTTGTTTCCCTTTCTCCCTTGACAATAGCCAGGCGCTGATCTGTACAGTTGTAAAGCTATAGTGTATCTGGATGATAGGATTCATTGCACCCTCAGCAAGTTTGCAGATGACATTAAGCTGGGGTGGGGGAGGTACGCTGGAGGGTAGGTGAAGGACCAAAATGGACACCGTGTAGAATCAAGCACGTGGGTTTATTACGCACAACGCTGGCGGAGTCTCACCTTGCTTATTAGGCTCAGAGACACTGCCAAACAATTGGTTACAATGGATTATATGGATTTTCCATGGGCGGAGGGAAATGACGGGGTAGGCAGTCCCAAACCCCTGGATAGGTCTAGCAGCAAGACAAGATAAGCACAGTAGCCAATAGTCAAAGATTACATAATGTCTCCGCCCATGGTTTCAGGTTAACACATGATACATAATTAGTACACAGGTCTTTGCCTTTAAACCATGTATAGAGTGTGTTAGTATAATATATAAGCTGAATTCCAATTTGGGGTCCACCGGAATGAAGTCGCTCCTCTGATTGTCCAACAGGTACTTACCTAGGGGTTAAAGCAAAGAAACATTGAAAAGTACCTGGCAATAGAAATTGTCTTTCAAGTTGCTCATTTGTGTTTCTAAAGGCAAATACTGGCATTGGGGAGGGGAGGAGAATGCCATATCTCATACTGACATGTTTGAACCTCTTCCGTAAACTCAAGATTGGTGTGTGGGAAGAGCATGGCTACCTCCTTTGCAGAGGAGTATACACACAGATCCAGACATAGGGCCTCTTTCATTCCTTTTGTCTGTTTGCAGCTCTTAGATAAAGCCTCCAATTATGATTCCCACCTGACATCTTGCTGAGCAAGCTTATATTAGCAAAAAGCAAGATTGTCTTTTGTTTGATTCTGCTCTCTTAACTAATATTGTCCACTATTTGCTAGGCCTCTGGCCTCTTGATCAAACTCTGGACTTTGGGCCTGTAAAAAGAGCTGACATGGTCTGTGTATCAGGTTGTTACATAAATAGCATATGGATTTTAGCCCTTCAGAAGGGATAGGGTCTAGAGTGACCTAGACAAATTGAAGGATTGGGCCAAAAGAAATCTGATGAAGTTCAACAAGGACAAGTGCAGAGTCCTGCACTTAGGATGGAAGAATCCCATGCAAAAGAAGCTGGATATGAGTCAGCAGTGTGCCCTTGTTGCCAAGAAGGCTAACGCCATATTGGGCTGCATTAGTAGGAGCATTGCCAGCAGATCGAGGAAAGTGATTATTCCCCTATGTTCGGCACTGGTCAGGCCACATCTGGAGTATTGCATCCAGTTTTGGGCCCCCCACTACAGAAAGGATGTGGACAAATTGGAGAGAGTCCAGCAGAGGGCAGTGAAAATGATCAGGGGGCTGGGGCATATGACTTACGAGGAGAGGCTGAGGGAACTGGGCTTGTTTAGTCTGCAGAAGAGAAGAGTGAGCGGGGATTTGATAGCAGCCTTCAATTACCCGAAGCGGGGTGCCAAAGAGGATGGAGCTCGGCTGTTCTGAGTGGTGGCAGATGACAGAACAAGGAGCAATGGTCTCAAGTTGCAGTGGGGGAGGTCTTGGCTGGATATTAGGAAACACTATTTCACTAGGAGGGTGGTGAAGCACTGGAATGAGTTCCCTAGGGAGGTGGTGGAATCTCCCTCCTTAGTGGTTTTTAAGGCCCAGATTGACAAAGCCCTGGCTGGGATGATTTAGTTGGGGTTGGTCCTGCTTTGAGCGGGGGTTGGACTAGATACTTCCTGAGGTCTCTTCCAACCCTAATCTTCTGTGATTCTATGAACAAAAATGTGCTTGTTCCACTAGCATTCATTTGATAAAGTTGGAAGACGTTGCATAAATCAGATGCGTAATAAGAGGTGGGTTGCACTTCCTGGAGAGCTTCAGTCAAGGCACGAAAACTGGCTAGTGAGGTATGAGCTGTAGTGACTGTTCCTGGACTGTACAAGTATTCACCCTGCACTGGCTAAACTCACAAAGTCCTGAACCAAAATGCACTGGGCTCACTGCAAATACTAGGATGGGCAAAGTCCCTGTGGTCCTGTAAACACTTAATTACATGAGTAACTTTATGCATGGGTGTAGTCCCATTGAGTTCAAAGGGCTATTTAGGTGCGTGTTTGCAGGGTTACAGCCTCTGGAACAATGAATGTCTGGGTCAGTACCGTGGAGAGGATTCCTGCATGACATCACACAGTATATTTTTAGTGTAAATCTAATATAAAAGGCCAATTTTAAATTTCATTCTTGTGAGTTACAGATCAGTGAACCAGTGCAGCTACAGTAACAATAGGCCTAAAACTCTGCCCACTCTGTTATAAACCCACAGGGGCTGTCCGTATTTTTGGGGTGGAGGGACATTATGTCCTTTTATTAAGGCGGGGGCCATGTCTACCCTTACTGGGGATCGATGCTGCTGCCATCAGTGCAGCGGAGGTCAATTTAGCGTGTCTAGTGAAGACCTGCTAAATCGACCGCAGTGTGCTCTCTGGTCGACTCCAGTGCTCCACCAGAATGAGAGGAGTTAGGTAAGTCAACGGGAGAGCATCTCCAATTGACACAGCACAGTGTAGACACCACAGTAAATCGACCTAGGCTACGTCAACTCCAGTTACATTATTCACGTACAGGGCCGCATAATGGAGGGGCTTTCAGGGCTGCAGCCCAGGGCCCTGGGCTCAGGGGGATCCTGGCACAGCAGGGCTCAGGCAGGCTGCCTGCATGCTGTGGCCCCACACCGCTCCCGGAAGCAGCCGGCTGCTGGCACGTCTCTGTGGCCCCTGGTGGGGGAGGGAAGTGACTCCATGCACTGCCCCCGCCCCCAGCACCATCCCCGCAGCTCCCATTGGCCGGAGCTGCGGGGGCGGTGCTTGCGGGTGCAGGCAGGGCACAGAGACACACTGCCCCTCCCGGCCCCAGGGACCGCAGAGATGTGCCAGCAGCCAGCCGCTTCTGGGAGCAGTGTGGGGCCACAGCCTGCAGGCAGCCTGCCTGAGCCCTGCTGCGCCCTCGGCTGGGAGCCACCTGTGGTAAACACCTCCTGGCTGAAGCCTGCACCTTGCACCCCCTTCTGCACCCCGACCCCCTGCCCCAGAGAAGAATACCCCTCCTGCACTCAAACTCCCTCCCAGAAAGAAACTAATATAACAGCTATTCTAAGGCAAGAAGTAGGCTATTTTGAATTAATGTAACTATATTCTACATGTTTTAAGACTGAAATGTAACCACAGAATGGCTTTATATTAATTAAAAAGCAAGTTTAGAAGAAGGTTAATAGCCTCGATGCCATAATTGTAATCATTTTGTTTTAAATTAGGAAAAAGACTTGTATACAGGGGCCCCACAAAATCTAATAGCCCCGGGCCCACAGGAGAGTTAATCCAGCCCTGTTCACGGAGCTGGCATAGCGTAACTTTGGTCGACACCCTGGTAGGGTAGACAAGGCTGGAGAAGAGAATACACTGAACCATCTGGTTTGAAAATTAAACCCATATTGAAGAGTTCCATGGACTGTGTGAAAAGCTGCAAGAAAACCAATCTAGGTCAAATGTTAGCCCAGCCAACCTTGAGAGAATCCCATGAACTATATCTACTGAGTTACCTGTGACACAATCCCTGCAGAGCCTGTGGTCTTGTTGGTTGTTTATTAAGATGTGAAAGGAGACAGACCTGTACTGTACTGTTCCCCCCAGAAGCATGAACTCCCACAGATCCATTCCACGGGCCCTACTGCAGTCAAAGGTCAGGGAAACTGACATCTCCCAAGAAAGGGACACATTCAGTGTACATTTGAAAGCAATAATGATACAGCAGCTGACACAAAGCGGCAAACCCTTATCTGACATTTCCTAAAAGCCCACTTAGTGGAGAAGAGATTCCTACTGGAAAGTGGCCAATGTAATGCCATTAGTTCAAAAGGGGCCTAGAGACACACTAGGAAGTTACAGATCACTTAGCTTATCTTCTGTTTAGGGAAAAGTATAAAACACTCAGAAGGGATGGAGTGTGTGTGGCGGGAAGGAGGGCGATATATGTAAAGTACAACTCGATAGCTAGCCAACATGGATCAGAGAGAGAATCATAGAATATCAGGGTTGGAAGGGACCTCAGGAGGTCATCTAGTCCAATCCCTGCTCAAAGCAGGACCAACCCCAACTAAATCATCCCAGCCAGGGCTTTGTCAAGCCGGGCCTTAAAAACCTCTCAGGATGGAGATTCCACCACCTCCCTAGGGAACCCATTCCAGGGCTTCACCATCCTCCTAGTGAAATAGTGTTTCCTAATATCCAACCTAGACCTCCCCCACTGCAACTTGAGACCATTACTCCTTGTTCTGTCAAGAAGGGCCTGGCTTTTCACATGTGGACATGTTCTTAAACTGCGGGTTCAGATTTTGCAGTGGCGATGAATAAAGAGCGCAGATTAAGACCACACATGTGGGTCAGGTTCCAGGAGGAAAATCCAAGTTGTATCTCTAGCACAGGTTTTGCAAAACAAGGGGGCAGATCCTGCAGCTGGATGCATGTGGGCAGGTCCTAGCACCCACGCCGGACAAGGGGGTAGGTTCTGCAAGGGTCTGTCATGGGGCTCACTGTGGGCATAGTGGCTGGCCTGTGCAGACCCATTGCAGAATCTGGACGGAAGCCTGTGACAGGGTGAGGCTGGTCCTGCACAATACTGGTGTTGCACAAATGAGTAGGAAAGCTGCTCTAAGGGTGAAGAAAAGACTCTGATTGTCTTTGGACAAGGCCCTGAGTGCTAGCACTTGGGACAGGCAGGCAGCTCAATCCTGAAGAAACGGGGTAGAAAGAGGAAGAGCATCCATTGCAATTGCTCTGACCACTACACTAAGGAAACCATGCGAGAGTCACACGCAGTCTGAGAGCACCATTGTCCCCTCTGCATGGAAGAAATATCCTATTACTCGGTTGAGAAAATAGATCTACTGGTGTCTGCATTGAAAATGTAGTTTCAAAGCTGGTAAAACTGGGACCTTTTAATTATATTAATATACAGAATGAACTAGAATTCTGCTGTCAGTTCCATCCATGCAACTCCAGTGAAGATGCTTATCAGCTCTTGTATGCAAGGGGAAAAGAAGAACTGCTGACTGACCTGACGCTTAAAAGCTACTCCTGCAATTTTTGAAAATTTAAGAGATTCCGCAATCCACAATCAGATTATTATGGGATGTGACGATGCCAAGGTAACAGAGGCTGCTCAGAGACACAGAACTTATGCAACGCAAAGCAATATGAATTCATCCAACGGCATGTGTATTTGTGCAACTAAAGCAAATATCTGGAAGAGACTAATGTACATTGGCAATCAATGGAGTTGGCAAAAATAAAAGCCAGATTAGCAAAAAATAAAATAACCTGTTAAGGAAGGAAAAGGTAAAGCTGTAGAAAAGAGCAAGATTAGAAAGGAATGTCCCAGTTATGGCCAAATGTATTTAACAATGCAATAATGCAAATGACTTTGCAGACGTGCCGTGTGGGAAAGAAAGCAGGTGACTCCGATGCCACCGATGTCTAAAAGAGAAGAGATTGTGACACGTCAAAGAAAAGGGCAAAATGCACAAAACGTTAGAGTTTGATACAAAACACACACAAGGTGCAGTGAATAGGAGATGGAGTCAGGACACTTGGGTTCTGTTCCCAAAAGTGCCTTTGACTGGCTGAGGGACCTCAGCCAACTATTCAACTGCTGTCAATCTCAGTTTCCCAATCTGTCAAAGTTGTATAGGGTTGGGAGAACTAATACATAACTACCTTAGTAAAGCACTTCAAATCTATTGATCAAAAAGTGTTATCATACAATCATAGAGTGTCAGGGTTGGAAGGGACCTCAGGAGGTCATCTAGTCCAGCCCCCTGCTCAAAGCAGGACCAGTCCCCAACTAAATCATCCCACCCAGGGCTTTGTCATCCCACCCAAGGCTTAAAAACCTCTAAGGAAGGAGATTCCACCACCTCCCTAGGTAACCCATTCCAGTGTTTCACCACCCTCCTAGTGAAAAAGATTTTCCTAATATCCAACCTAAACCTCCCCCACTGCAACTTGAGACCATTACTCCTTGTTCTGTCATCAGCTACTACTGAGAACAGTCTAGATCCATCCTCTTTGGAACCCCCTTTCAGGTAGTTGAAAGCAGCTAACAAATCCCCCTTCATTCTTCTCTTCCGCAGACTAAACAATCCCAGTTCCCTCAGCCTCTCCTCATAAGTCGTGTTCCAGTCCCCTAATCATTTTTGTTGCCCTCCGCTGGATGTTTTCCAATTTTTCCACATCCTTCTTGTAGTGTGGGGCCCAAAACTGGACACAGTACTCCAGATGAGGCCTCACCAATGTTGATTAGAGGGGAACGATCATGTCCCTCGATCTGCTGGCAATGCCCCTATCTATACATCCCAAAATGCCATTGGCCTTCTTGGCAACAAGGGCACACTGTTGACTTATATCCAGCTTCTCATCCACTGTAACCCCTAGGTCCTTTTCTGCAGAACTGCTGCCAAGCCATTCGGTCCCTAGTCTGTAGCGGTGCATGGGATTCTTCCATCCTAAGTGCAGGACTCTGCACTTGTCCTTGTTGAACCTCATCAGATTTCTTTTGGCCCAATCCTCTAATTTGTCTAGGGCCCTCTGTATCCTATCCCTACCCTCCAGCATATCTACCTCTCCTCCCAGTTCTGCAAACTTGCTGAGGGTGCAATCCATACCACCCTCCAGATCATTTATGAAGATATTGAACAAAAACCAGCCCGAGGACCGACCCTTGGGGCACTCCACTTGATACCGGCTGCCAACTAAACATGGAGCCGTTGATCACTACCCGTTGAGCCCGACAATCTAGCCAACTTTCTATCCATCTTATAGTCCATTCATCCAGCCCATACTTCCTTAACTTGCTGGCAAGAATACTGTGCGAGACCGTGTCAAAAGCTTTGCTAAAGTCAAGGAACAACATGTCCACCGCTTTCCCCTCGTCCACAGAGCCAGTTATCTCATCATAGAAGGCAATTAGATTAGTCAGGCATGACTTGCCATTGGTGAATCCATGCTGACTGTTCCTGATCACTTTCCTCTCCTCTAAGTGCTTCAGAATTGATACTTTGAGGACCTCCTCCATGATTTTTCCAGGGACTGAGGTGAGGCTGACTGGCCTATAGTTCCCCAGATCCTCCTTCTTCCCTTTTTTAAAGATGGGCACTACATTAGCCTTTTTCCAGTCGTCCGGGACTTCCCCCGATCGCCATGAGTTTTCAAAGATAATGGCCAATGGCTCTGCAATCACATCCACCAACTCCTTTAGCACTCTCGGATGCAGTGCATCCGGCCCCATGGACTTGTGCTCATCCATCTAAATAGGCCCGAACCACTTCTTTCTCCACAGAGGGCTGGTCACCTCCTCCCCATGCTGTGATGCCCAGTGCAGTGGTCTGGGAGCTGACCTTGTTTGTGAAGACAGAGGCAAAAAAAGCATTGAGTACATTAGCTTTTTCCACATCCTCTGTCACTAGGTTGCCTCCCTCATTCAGTAAGGGGCCCACACTTACCTTGACTTTCTTCTTCTTGCTAACATACCTGAAGAAACCCTTCTTGTTACTCTTAACATCTCTTGCTAGCTGCAACTCCAGGTGCGATTTGGCCTTCCTGACTACACTCCTGCATCCCCGAGCAATATCTTTATACTCTTCCCTGGTCATTTGTCCAATCTTCCACTTCTTGTAAGCTTCTTTTTTGTGTTCAAGATCAGCAAGGATTTCACTGTTAAGCCAAGCTGGTCGCCTGCCATATTTACTATTCTTTCTACACATCGGGATGGTTTGTCCCTGTAACCTCAATAAAGATTCTTTAAAATACAGCCAGCTCTCCTGGACTCCTTTCCCCCTCATGTTATTCTCCCAGGGGATCCTGCCCATCAGGTCTGCTTTTCTGAAGTCCAGGGTCCGTATTCTGCTGCTCTCCTTTCTTCCCTGTGTCAGGATCCTGAACTCAACCATCTCATGGTCACTGCCTCCCAGGTTCCCATCCACTTTAGCTTCCCCTACTAATTCTTATGTGTAGTTATTGTTACATGCAGATTGAAGACTGGACCTCAAGCTAAGGTGCATAAGAACAAAAGAATGTCTATACTGGATCAGAGCAATGGTCCATTTAGCCCAGTATCCTGTATTCAAATAGTAGCCAATGCCTGATGCTTCACAAGGAATTAGAACACGTAAGCATTGAGTGATCTATCCCTTGTTGTCCACCACCAGCTTTTGGCAGTCTAAAGCGAGGGACACCCAGAGTATAGGGTTGCATCCTTGAACATCTCGGCTAATAGCCATTGATGGACCTATCCTCCATGAACGTATCTAATTCCTTTTAGAACCCACTTATACCTTTGGCCTTCATAACATCCCCTGGCAACAAGTTCCCCTGGTGCGTTGTGTAAAGAAATACTTCCTTTTGTTTGTTTTAAACCTGCTGCCTATTAATTTCATTGAGTGACCCCTGGTTCTTGTGTTATCTAAAAGTAAATAACACTTCCTTATTTACTTTCTCCAAACCAGTCATGATTTTAAAGACCTCTATCATATCCCTGCTTAGTCGTCTCTGTTCAAAATTGAACTGTCCCAGTCTTATTAATCTCTCCTCATATGGAAGCTGTTCCATACCCTTGATCATTTTTGTTGCCCTTCTCTGAACCTTTTCCCGTTCTCATATATCTTCTTTGAGCTGCAGCGAGCAGAACTACAAGCAGTATTCAAGATGTGGGCGTACCATGTATTTATATAGTGGCATTATGATATTTTCCGTCTCATTATCTATCCCTTTCGTAATGGTTCCTAACATAGCTTTTTTGACTTCCACTGCACATTGAGCAGATGTTTTCAGGGAACTATCCACAATGACTCAAAGATCTCTTTCTTGAGTGGTCACAGCTAATTTAGAACCCATTAGAATCATTTAGTATGTATAGTTGGGATTATGTTTTCCAATGTGCATTACTTTGCATTTATCAACGTTGAATTTCACCTGCCATTTTCTTGCCCAGTCACCCAGTTTTGTGAGATCCCTTTGTAACTCTTCAGCTTTGGACTTATCTATCTTGAGTAGTTTTGTATCGTCTGCAAACTTTGCCACCTCACCGTTTACCCTTGTTCCAGATCATTTAGGAGTATGTTGAACAGCACTGGTCCCCGTACAAATCCTTGGGGGATCCCACTACACCTCTCTCCACTGTGAAAACTGATTGTTTATTCCTACCCTTTGTTTCCTATCTTTTAACCAGTTACGGATTCATGAGAGGACTTTCCCTCTTACCCCATGACAGCTTACTTTGCTTAAGGGTCTTTGGTGAGGAACATTGTCAAAGACTTTCTGAAAGTCCAAGTACACTATATCCACTGGATCACCCTTGTCCACATGGTTGTTGACACCCTCAAAGAATTCTAATAGATGGGTGAGGCATGAGTTCCCTTTGCCAAAGCCGTGTTAACTCTTCCCTAATGTACTGTGTTCATCTCTGTGTTTGATAATTTTGTTCTTTATTATAATTTCAACCAATTTGCCTGGTACTGAAAATAGACTTACCAGCCTGTAATTGCCAGGATTGCATCTGGAACCTTTTTTAAAAATCAGTGTTCCATTAGCTACCCTCCAGTCATCTGGTACAGAGTCTGATTAAAATGATCGACTACATACCAGTTAGTAGTTCTGCAATACCATATATGAGTTCTGTCAGAACACTTGGGTGAATGCCCTCTGGTCCCAGTGACTATTACTGCTTAATTTTTCAATTTATTCCCAAACCTCCTCTATCAACACCTCAGTCTGAGCCAGTTCCTCAGATTTGTCACCTAAAAACAGTGGCTCGGGTTTGGGAATCTTCCTCACATCATCTGCAGCAAAGACCACTACAAAGAATTGATTTAGCTTCTCAGCAACAACCTTGTCTTTTTTGAGTGCTCCTTTAGCACCTTGATTGTCCGGTTGCCCCACTGACTGTTTGGCAGGCTTCCTGCTTCTAATATAGTTTTAAAAATTCTCTGTTCATTTTTGTGTCTTTTGCTAGTTGCTCTTCAAATTCTTCTTTGGCTTGCCTAGTTATATTTTTACATTTCACTTGCCAGAGTTTATGCTCCTTTCTATTTTCTCAGTGGGATTTGACTTTCAATTTTTAAAAGATGTCTTTTTGTCTCTAAATTCTTCTTTTACTCTGTTGTTTAGCCATGATGGCAATTTTTCTGGTCCTCTTACGTTTTTTTATTTGTGGGTATACATTTAGTTTGAGCCTCTATTGTGCTGGGGGGTTTTTAAGTTTCCATGCAACTTGCAGGCATTTCACTCTTGTGACTGTTCATTTTAATTTTTGTTTAACTAGCTGCCTCATGTTTGTGTAATTCTGCTTTTTGAAGTTAAATGCTACTGTTGTGAGTTTCTTTGGTATTTTCCCTCCACAAGGATGTTAAATTTAATTACATTGTGAATCTCCTTCCTTGGAAGTTTTTAAGGTCAGGCTTGACAAAGCCTTGGCTGGGATGATTTGATTGGGGATTGGTCCTGCTTTGAGCAGGGGGTTGGACTAGATGACCTCCTGAGGTCCCTTCCAACCCTGATATTCTATGATTCTATGATTATTACTGAGCGGTTCAGCTAGATTCGCCTCTTGGACCAGATCCTGTGCTGTTCTTAGGACTAAATCAAGAATTGCCTCTCCCTTGTGGGTTCCAGGACTAACTGCTCCAAGAAACAGTCATTAATGGTGTTGTCATAAATATAAAGGGAAGGGTAAACCCCTTTAAAATCCCTCCTGGCCAGAGGAAAAATCCTCTCACCTGTAAAGGGTTAAGAAGCTAAAGGTAACCTCGCTGGCACCTGACCAAAATGACCAATGAGGAGACAAGATATTTTCAAAAGCTGGGAGGAGGGAGAGAAACAAAGGGTCTGTGTCTGTCGGTATGCTGCTTTTGCCAGGGATAGAACAGGAATGGAGTCTTAGAACTTTTAGTAAGTAATCTAGCTAGGTATGTGTTAGATTATGATTTCTTTAAATGGCTGAGAAAAAAACTGTGCTGAATAGAATGACTATTCCTGTCTGTGTGTCTTTTTTGTAACTTAAGGTTTTGCCTAGAGGGATTCTCTGTGTTTTGAATCTAATTACCCTGTAAGGTATCTACCATCCTGATTTTACAAAGGTGATTCCTTTACTTCTATTTACTTCTATTTCTATTAAAAGTCTTCTTGTAAGAAAACTGAATGCTTTTTCCTTGTTCTCAGATCCAAGGGTTTGGGTCTGTGGTCACCTATGCAAATTGGTGAGGATTTTTACCAAACCTTTCCCAGGAAGTGGGGTGCAAGGGTTGGGAGGATTTTGGGGGGAAAGACGTGTCCAAACTACGTTTCCCAGTAAACCCAGTTAGAGTTTGGTGGTGGCGTGGATATTCCAAGGGCAAAGGATAAAATTAATTTGTACCTTGGGGAAGTTTTAACCTAAGCTGGTAAAAGTAAGCTTAGGAGGTTTTCATGCAGGTCCCCACATCTGTACCCTAGAGTTCAGAGTGGGGGAGGAACCTTGACAGGTGTCTAGAAATGTTATGTCTGCATCCGATCCTGAGATGACATGTTCCCAGTCACTATGGGGAGAGTTGAAATCCGGCATTATTATGAGGTTTTATGTTTTTGTAGCATCTCTAATCTCCCTGAGCATTTCACAATCATCACCACCATCCTGGTCAGGTGCATGGTAATAGATTCCCACTGCTATATGCTTATTGTTCAAGCATGGAATTTCTATCCATAGAGATTCTATGGTACAGTTTGAGTCATTTAAGATTTTTACTATATATTTGTTTTGCATATGCTTTCTTTCCATATAGTGTCATTCCCCCACCAGAATGACCTCTGTCACTCCTATATATTTGTGCCTTGGTATTACCATTACCATTAATAATCATCATTCCACCAAGTTTCTGTGATGCCTGTTATATCAATATCCTGATTTAATACCAGGCATTCACGTTCACCCATCCTAGTATTTACACTATGCATTTGTAGTTTGTTAGCAACAAGCTTGCAAAATGATATTTGGAGAGTTTGAAAACAAAACAAATTATAATTTAAAAGACACTACACTACATAATTTAAAATGAAACTACACACTATCCAATGAGGAGACAAACAGGAAGTGGAGGTGAGACACTTTGCCAGCAAACATCCTAATCTATGTCTGGCGCAACCTAGCCGAGACCAAAGAGTTCGAGTGGAGCATCTCGGCCCCCTCTTACTGTTAGGAGCTCAGAGCACACTGCCCACGGGCCTTGCTGGGCATACAGTCCCATACAGTGCATGTGTGCCTGATCCAGACGGGGATGGGTTTGTTGCCCCAGCACAGAGAGAGGCTGGTTCTTTAGTTCACGCTGTGGAGACTCCTGCTTTCAACTCTGGAGGTCCCTGGTTCACTCCCTCTGGCTGGCCAAGATGTGACAGGTGCTGGGGAGGGTGGGGGGAGGTGTTATCACAGGGAGCTGGGGCTGTGTGGAGAGGAGAAGCAGTGATAGCAGAATGGGGGCTGGAGCCACTCTTAGGATGACCTGAGGAGCTCCATCCCTCTGGGAATTTCAGCTCTGCAATGTCCAGCCTGGGAAGGAGCAGATGCGGGGAGCTGATTGCTGCCTGAAAAGGGAGAAAGGGACCCTGCTGCAACCCCCCACTCCCCGCCTGGGACAGGGGGTTAACAGCTCCTGGTGGGGCAGAACTGATGGGTGAGCACACGTGGGGGTGAGAGCACCATCCCCTGAATACGTTTGGGAGCATTGGCCCACACACGCGGGACGGGCAGGGCAGACCAAACACACAACACAATCTTGTTTTTCTAAATTTCACGATTTCTTGGGGTCTAACCCACAACTGCTGAACCTTCGGAGGTGGCAATTCTTCCTGTCTGATCCCAGTTCTCAGGGAGCCTGAAACACCCCCTGAGAGACAGAAATCGGGTCCCTTCTGAAGGAACCAGGAACCTGTGCTGCCCAGGGCTCCTGTGTCATTTGTAACATTATTGATGGAGCGAAGACAGTGCTTCTCCCGCTCCTTTCACTGCAGTATATTGGCTCCTCATTCCTCCTCGCTTCTTTGCTGCTGCAGTTCCTGGTACCAGCTTGGCCCAAATACTTCTCTTAAAATGTTTGCCCCCTCGTGCTTCGCTTCAGCTCGTATTTATTGCTTCAATTTCACTAGGACTAAAAGACACCTAAATGTCAAGTAAAATTATTTCATTTGATGCCTTTTCTAGCTGGCCTTTCACTGTAGCAGAACAACCCCTGCAGTGAGGAGGGAGAGGGAGCAGAACACGAAAACAGTTTGTCATTAAAAATAAAGAGACAGTTCATGCAAATGAGGCAATACATATTCATCAAATGTGCAAATTAAGGCAATGCGTCATTTGCAAGACACCTCCTCATCTGAGGGCTTTCGCCCTTACTCAGGTGTGCTGTTGGGAAGGAAACTCTATCCACCCAGCGCCACCCCATTGAGAGTCCAGCACTGGGAGAGAAGGTAAAAGCCAATTTTCTGCTGGTGGCAGGAGGTGGTCAAGGCAATTGCATCCAAAGCTCACCTCTTGGCCTTCCCTTTCCCAGCACAGGACTCTCCACCCACACCCCACAGAAGGAGAGTCCCCTGTGTCCTACTCAGACTGGGTGAAATCCCCATTAAAGAGAAAGGGCTCACTAAACAAAACACCAACTACCAAAACTGAATAGAGCAGCAGCTCTTTGTATTTTGATTCAGCTCCTAGTCCGTCTGCTTCTGTAGCAACCCTCCTTTGTCTATAACAACCCTCCTCAGGCTGGTGCGGAAAGAGAGGTGTCAGGTTCACGGTTCCAAATAAACAGATGAGTCCTTCCATCATTGACAAGGGTCCAAGCAGCTCTGAAAACACCCAAAGCCTGCTTTCTCCTCCACCTTGCGCCATCAAGTTACATCAGTGCAAAGTGGTGACACTCACTGTGCACTCACTTGACAAAGGACATTACTGCTTTGCGCCTTGCAGCCCACCGAGCATTCACCTTTAAGGGTCAGCAACCTATAATATGCCCTGGCATGCCCGGTTTGTGTTGGCTGGCCAGGAGAGCATTATTCCACATGGCATCACATTGATTTGCAGCTTGGCTTCCCTCTCTTTGAGATTCAGGGATGGCTGCTTCCTCTGGCATCAAACCCTCTTCTGTCACCTTCAGGAGACCCAGATCTGGGATGCAATCCCAGAGCGAGTCTCAGGAGGGTCGACAAGACCATGAAAGCAGCCTATAATGCTGCTGATCCTTTGATACAAGTTGAGGGAGGTTGTGACAAAGAGGATCTTGGTCATGACCAGATTCAGGCTAATCTCTGAGGGATGGGGGGGGCTCGTGTACTTCAGACTCAGCCATGGTTGTCAGAAGCACATTGGGGGACTCCCACAGTCTAATGGGGGGATCTCTCTTCTGTATCTCACAGGTGATTGACAGGCATCTGGCAACTTTGTTGATGGGAAACTGTGGGCACGTTTCTGAGTCAGCTTCGTAACAGAAGGAGCAGTCAGCAAAGTTCACGCAGCCAAGGTCTTTGGATCTGGGTTCTACAAACATACGGGGTGCACACTGCTATGACGCGCTCACTGCGTTTGGGAGCCTGCTCTGTGTGCTCGCTCTGGTAGCCACTGCACAGAGGCATGTTAGACTGAGGAATCAACCCTGCACCCCCATTTCCCCAGGCAGGGAAAGCCCACTGCACTATACCTTGCCATGAGCAGTGTGCAACCCTCTCTGTGCCTTTCCAGCTAAGCTAGCTGTTGTATAAAGACAGGTGACACCATCCCCATGTCTGCTCCCCTCCCTACTCCTTTTGGGGTGGGCTTCCACCCTCAGGAACACTAGGGGGAGCAGGCCCTAAGCTCAGGGGAGCCATCACATCCCTCCTCTTCTTCAGGACAGGTGTGTTCCCTTCCTGCAGGACAGATGGGATGCTAAGACACTGATTCATTCAGATAATGTGTCCGTGGTTTCCTTGGACAATGGCCTCCATTCTCTTCTCACTTGGACTGACCTGACCGGTGAAATGGAGGAGAATTTGGCGTATTGTGTTTGGATCATCCCCCGCCCTAGGCGAGCACCACGGTACCCATCACACATTTACAACCCTTCAAGTCAGGGTTAAAAAGAAAAGGGTAACTTCAGGAGGTGGCTGAGAAATTATCTGAGCTGTCGCATTGTAGAACTGCCGCCGCTGCTGAATGTCTCATTGTTAACGGAGTTCCTCTGGGCTCTGTTCAAAGCCCCTTTTTATTTTCAATACAAATGAGCTAGGCCTACATTTCCAGAGTTCATTTGCATTTTTATGGGGATGAAGCCATTCTGTTCGCCAGTAGGCCTGCTGCAGATAGTGCACTGGTTACTTTTTAAAAAGCATTTACCATAATGAAGGCTAGATTGCTGGCTATTAAGCCACACAGCTAAGTGGGAAAATACCTGAAAATGTGTTTCATCTAGATCCATTAAACTGGGAAATATTGTCGCAGCCCGTTTCTTATCAACCAAAATATATGCAACTTTTATTTCGGTTCTATAGCTGGGTGTGTCTCTTTAAGGCTTTGCAGCAATTGGGGGCAGAAGCCTTCAGAAGGAGCAGTCTCTCTGCTGCATTTCATGTTTCAGCTCAGAAAGGAGCAGCAGTCTATTTGGATAAGAAGAAAACAAAACTAATGAGGACAAGGACGCTTACAACATAAGACAGTGTGAGGACATGGCCTAATTCTGTGGCCACTCTAAGCAGTAGTTTTGTGGCTGAGGCTGACTTCAGTGGAAGCAAGATAGCTCATCTACGCTTTCACCGACCTACTGTCCTCAAGCACAAATTACTACCCCTCAAAGGAAGTGCCAATCTGTGGTGTGCTAAGGACTATATAGGAATTTCAAGCTCTCACTTTAAGAGTGAGAGGGGCAGGAGGGTTCTTGATCCTGCTTGCCGGCTAGGGAGCTCTGTAGTGAAGTGTGGATCTGGGAACAGCCAGTTTGGTAAAACAGCCTACAAAATGGTGGAGTGAATTGTGCCTTCCTGCCTTAGGGAGCAGCCTGTTTTATTTCTTTCTGTTTGGGGATTCTTGTGCGTTATCGTTCTGAATTCTCAGAAATACAGCCAGGCTACTTCGCAACCTTCCACCGAGAGTGTTTACATTTTTGTCTAACTTTTCTGGGTGTAGGCTGTGAACATAACAAAACCCTTCATCAACTCCTACAACCCTGTCCTTAGATACGACAGTCATCCATACACACAAATAGCAACCCTTCCTTATGCATCGCATTGGACCTGCTCACATGCCTAAGGGTTTACAGTGTCAGGTCTTGGGCTAATAACCCAGTTGCCCCCTTTTAAAGTAATTCTTAGTTTGAATTTATTTCTTTGTATTTTCACTGCTCTACAATAAAAGACTCAATGCTCTGGGCATCCTTAAAAAACTTTTAGAAACTGTGACAAAGCTCTGTCCTTGCCTCCGTAGGTCCTGCGTTTCCAGGCGGATTTTGCTAGCCTCAGAGGCTCACTGTGACCCTCCATGTAACCCTTCTTTCTCTAGAGACAAGGGTCACAGTCTACTGAGCCATTTTCATCATAAGCCAGCGAGGGAGGTGAGGAGAACTTATCCTTCCTTGCACAGTCTCTGTTGTCTCCCAGTTTCAGTGATTAATCAGGGGGCAAAGGTGGGGGGCGGGGAGCCTGGGCCCACCCTCTACTCCGGGCTCCAGCCCAGGGACCCTAATAGTATCAGCTATGGTAGCTGACCTTTTAGAAACATGACATGTACAATTCCCTGAGCTACTTCCCGCACAGCAGCCCTCACTTCCTCAAGCTCCACTTCACCCTTATCTCGGGGCCTCCTTCCTTGTGCCTGATATGGTATGTACTACTCAGTCTCTCCAACTGCACAACTTCCTCCTACAGCTCCTGACATGCACGCCCACCTGACTGACTGGGAGGCTTTTAACTAGTTTCAGCCAGCCCCTGATTGGCTTCAGGTGTCCCAATCAACCTAGCATTCTCCCTGCCTTCTGGAAAGTTCTTAATTGGCCCCAGGTGTCTTAATTGACCTGGAGCAGCTTCCATTTCACTTTAACCTGGTACCAGGGATTTATTTAGCCTGGAGCTAATATATCTATCTCCCACTACTTTTCTATAGCCATCTGGCCTTGCCCCATCACAAAACACACATACCCAGAAGTTATCCCATAGCAAAGCAGAAAACTCAGACAACAGAAATTTAACTACCCTCTTCACACAGATTTCAGAATAACAGCCGTGTTAGTCTGTATTCACAAAAAGAAAAAGAGTACTTGTGGCACCTTAGAGACTAACCATTTATTTGAGCATAAGCTTTCGTGAGCTACAGCTCACTTCATCCCAACGCCCTTCTCCTCATGGCCAAGGGAGAGAAGGTGAGCCACTCAGTGCATGCCATATTAAACTTGGGCTGTTATGAACCACTAGAGAAAACATGTTCCAAAGGGCCAGCACTACACCAAAGAATGCCCATTCACCCTACTAGCCACTCCCTCTTCCTTATACTAAAGAGACTGCAACTTAGACCCTCTGCTGGCCCCAACTGTGGCAGTGTGTCCCAGGGTGGGAGGTGGTCTCTCAGGTTGGCCCCAGGCCATTTATGTACAGTAATCTGACTATCAAAGTGGAGTTTAGTGTAGGGTTTTACACCCTAATATTCGTATGTACTCATATGCTTGAGTTCTCATTAATAACATAAGCATAATTTAACAAAGCCTCTTCAAAGCCTCCAAAGGAAAAGCAATACCCAAAATCCGCAAAGTCCCCTCAAATTCAAATCGGCGGGCAAACATCTTCTCCAGGGATAAATTTTCAGCAGTCTGGCCCTTCGCAGAGCATCTAAAATAAAGTTCCAACCTAGAGGGGCTAAACTGAAGAAATACTTCCCAGCGTGAAACACCTAGAAAGAGCCAGACAGGAATGAAAACCTGAAGGCAAAAAAGAGAGGAAAAGAATTCCACAGCAAAGAAAAAATAATCAGTCAAGTAGCCATATAAATGCAAATATAATGATCCACCCTCCCCACAAGAGGTCAGCAGGATTTGAACCTGAGAACTTTAGCATGAACCTCAACCACTTGAGCTAAAGGAGTAACTCCATAAGCTGGTACTAGTAGTAGGCTATTATCCCCTACTGAACCAACCTCTAGAAAGGGACAAAACACCATTTTTGCCAATTGTGTTATACAAACATACTATAGTCACACTTACTGGAGCTTGATTGAAATCTCTCTCCTTTATATCATCTAGCACATTAGCAGAAGGAAAAGGATAACTCCTTGCCCCACAAATAGCTCACAAGAGAAATGGAAAAGGAAAATGGAGGAGGGGGATACCTCAGCACAGACTTCTAGATATACACCAACACGTTGCAAATTCTCTATTACTTCCACACAGATAGCAATTTAGATGCTATAATGAAATTCTGAATCCCTAACCTGCTTTCTGGTTGCATTGATGAGGCACTGTGCCTCCAGAGCCGTTTGGAGGAGGCTGGGTATTTCGTATACTTGATGTGCATGGGTTATTTTGGATTGTCCTCCAAGAATCCCCCTTTGGTTGGATTTGAATTGGCTAAGTGCTGGTACCGTAACCATGTTAGTATTGCCCAAGTGCCAAGGTACTGAAGGGAGTCCCTGGATATTAAAACAGCTTATGACTCTGAATCGTGACCAGATGTTCCGCTGCTTAACAATCACATATCGGTGGCTAAACCCATGGGCTCTTCGGCTGATAACGTTTATGTTTGTTGACTCTGGAATAAATTTTCTGGGCCCCTCAGCTCCACCGCTTTATCTGAATTACTCCTGTATTAAAGAGATTGTCCAGGATTGTTTGTTGGGTTCTTCTTCAACCACTTAGTCTCCTCTCATTCACTCCAGTGTTACTCCGCTGAGTTACTCCTCATTTACACCAGTGAGAGTGAGATGTGGATCAGGCCTGTATTCCTCCATTCCTGCCGTGTAGCTCAGCAACATTTTTAATTCTGTGACTGTAAATGGAGATTTTTTTGTCCTGCTTTTTCCAGCTAGTAATTCTAGTGCTGCCAGTCAAGGCCCACGAAGGCCCCCATCCTGAAACAGGGCAATGCAGGGCTCCAACGCCATGGATCCGACTACAGGATGGGGTCCAAATGTTTTACTCAAATCAATATTTCACATGTTCAGCAGTTCGTATAAGACTGTTGAACTTCAAACACAGGAGCATTAAGGAGGGCGGTAAGGCTTTTAGCAGGGTAGGTTCCAAGTCAATGACAAGGAGTATGAAGAATTGAGAGACTGGCAAAAACTGGATAGCATTGTTAGCAAGTGTTACTGTCATATAAATATTGGTTAGATTTTGATTATTAGTGGTTCAGTTTTAGCCAGTAATAATAAATGGTGAGGCAGGAGTAGTCAAGCTTCATTGCCTTTATTATTAACGTTTCCTTTATTATTTAAGAATAGCGCATAACAATAGATATCTAATACCCAGGCTTATGGAACCAAAGCTGGCAGCCAATGAAAGCCTGATCCCAGTCCTGCCTGGTTTGACAAATAACTGAGCCTTGCCATCTTTTGTAGATAGATTGTTGATATACCACAACCTCCTCTTTTCACACACAACAGTTACACGTATCCCCTTTTTCTGTTCCATGTTGCAAATATTCCAAGCACATAGTGCAATACCCAGACTTTCCATACTAATGCGACGAACGCATTTTGCAGTTAAAAAACAGCTTGTCCTGATAAACAGGCCACTACACTAAACGTTAAACTACTAAACTTGTCACTCTTACTAAAGCTCAAACAACTTTATATCATTATTGCAAGTTATTCCTTAAAGCTTGCTAGGGGTTTGGTTCACGCAACAATAAGCCCTTTTGCTTTAATGGTCAACACAAGAACATAGTCAAATTTAAACCGACCGGCTGACTGCATAACACAGGAGTGTGGCACAACCCACTGGCAGAATCATGTAATAGATATATTGTTTTAATATGCACACTTACCTAATTTACTGTACAAGTGGATAGGTCTGTATGACCCTGGTCTGCTAAGTTACTAGGACTCTCTATTAAGTGGCATGGGTATTGTTAGACACTATGCTTTATAAGCAACAGGCCAGGTATTCTGAGTCTCTGGGAGTTAGCTGGTAGATGCAGCAGAGGTAATAAA
This sequence comes from Chelonia mydas, assembly GCF_015237465.2. NCBI lineage: Eukaryota > Metazoa > Chordata > Testudines > Cheloniidae > Chelonia > Chelonia mydas. The sequence continues at coordinate 128,225,775 of NC_051246.2, read as the reverse complement.
AGGACAGATGGGAGAACTATTCATAGGGTAATGCTGCATAGTTCTAGTCACCCAAAGATGGAGAAGTTCAAATGCCTCCTAGAAAGATACATGTAAATAACTGTATAAAACAGCATTTAAATTAACACTGGAAATTATCTTGAGTGTAGCTATACCATGGAATGCCTGCTAAAAACAACAAATATTAAAGGAACAAATATTGTTGGTCTCCTGGGGTAAAATTCAATCTGTGCAGAGGGCCAGTACAAGGTCTATGTACCCTGTGGGCTTAACTGGGATTTAAGCGCTATTCAGACCTTCTGCTTGCTCATTGCACAGGGGTGAATTTCATCCTTTCAGCCTGCAATTCTTACTGAATTCAGGCTCTTATAAAATATCAGTGAATTTCTTCTGCGGTCTTATTTACCCTGTTATGTAAGAATCCCTTGATCTATTACTCAGTTCCAAGTTTGAAGGGAAAAACACTAGATTCGATTTTGGAGTGAACTCCCCCAGCTGTCTGAACTATAGCGTCAGAGGTAACACACACCATGTGGCTCTTTACCATGCAGAGGTGAGACCTTGATATAGGGCCCCTACTTTGCACCTTTGCTCATGCCAGGAAGGTAGACGTTGGGTGGCAGAACCAGGACCTTAAAGCACCCTGGGTGAACTGCACAGGAATGCTTTGAAGAACAAATGGGTTGGTTTTCCTGCCCGTTTTGTGTTCCAGGTTTTGGATTCAGTAGGGCGGCTCCAAGGCATTGCCAGCAAAGTGTGCAGACCTGGGAACTGCCATGCACGGCCTTTTCCAGCTAAGTAGCAAATGCACTGAGGTTTGATAGTGAGGCGCAAATCAATGTTCTTGGACCTTTTGGAGGGGAAAAGCACACTCAGCAGAATCCGCTGTGTTCTGCACTGAGGTTTGGAGTCAACAGGGCAATCCTGTGATCAGATCTGTCAAAGCTGAGCCTAATGCCCCGGTCCTGCACCATAGACAGGACCTTTGCCACTGACTTCAGTCAGCTCAGGCTCTCAGGACTACTTGTGCTGCTGGAATCACTGACCGTGCTGGTTCAGAAAGCAGCCAAGGCAGAGCGGATACAGCGCTTGCCTACGGAAGGACGATTTCATCAGGGAGAGAGCAGTGTGCATTGATGGTCTCATGCAAAGCCCACGAATGGAAAAACTTTGGGTCATACCCCTCCACGCCGCTCGAGCACTGTGAGGGAAGGGAACACACAGAGAGAATTAAATTGCATCCCAGTCTGATGGACAAAAACCCTCCAGGGCCAACTGTCAGGCTCTGGGTTCTAGACAGTCAGGCCTGGTGGTCAAAAACATGTTCCAAGGGTCAGAGCCGGACGTAGAGTGGGGACCAGGACGAGGGCAGAACTGAAACCGGAGACCAGGGACAGGCCGTGGGTTGGAACCGGGGTCAGAATCCGTAGAGAAGCCAAATCAGAATTAGTGTCCGAGTCCGGATGCAGACCAAAGGTCAAAGCTGGATCGAAGTCAATCCAAGGGCGTGGGGGTCGGGATGCAGGATGGAGCAGGACAGGAACAGGGCTGGAGAAAGGCTGCAACGAGGCTCAGGAAAGCCTGGGACAGGAACAGGGCCAGGACTGTGGACAGGCTGGAAGCCTTGGGAGTCTGTAACACCACGAGGCAGCGGGGGGAGAGAAGGGGGGGCTCCTGGCTGAGTGGTGCTGTTGCCCAGACTAAGCTGCAGCTCTGGTGTCGAGAGTGAAATACCGGTGCCCAGTGCCTGCCCAGGGATAGGGTGCTGCAGCATCCTGGAACGATGAGGCACCGCAGGCTCTGCTGGAGGGGTGGATCGGTGCAGATGAGTGAGCAGCCCTGGTCAGTTTGCCACACAACAAAAGTCTACAACATTGCGTGTGGACATTTGGACTATGGCATTAAAGTTAACCCCCGTGGGAGCAAAGTGAGGAGTTGGTGCCCAGTGTTAATAAGTAAGTTATAGGGCAGCAGGACCCAGAGCAGCGAAGAATGGGACATGTGGACGTTATGTAAGGACTGGTAACAATGAGCTTACGCCGTACAAAGCAGAGGGCCCAATTCCCCTTGCCTAGCTTGCTAGGCCAGCACAGAATGGGTGGGCATTGCTAAGCTTTGCAGAATGCTTTCAGGTGGGATGTGAAAGGAGAGAGGTCAGTCACTTGACATGCCAGGGGAAGGAGAGAGTTCGAGGAGTTCATAGTGGCATGAAGGATTAAGACTAGGGGTTGGAAACCCAAATACCATTGAAAGTTACTGGAAGTTGGATCCCTGCTTGGGCCCCTTTGGAAAATTCCTAAGAGTGGAAGAAGGATACAAAGGGCACGTCTACAATTTCTCCCCTAAAAAGCCCTACTGTTGTTGTCATTGGTGGTAACAACGGTGGGAGTGCTACCGTAGACAAGGCAGAACTGGCATCATTAGCACCAGGCCATCGAACCCTGCTCAGAGCAGGGCTATGGGACAGGGTAGTAAAAATGCTGACAGCCACTGATGTCTCATCTGCATTAGAGGAGCTGAATCAGTGGTGGCAACAGTGGGACACACCTGAGGCAGATCTTCCGCGTGCGGAAATTGGCCTGGTAAACACCAGCAGAGTCGTGCGGAAGGGAAAGCTAAGCCAGGAGGCTGTGGTGCAGGGAAGGGAGCAAGAGCACTACAAAGAAAATGAGAAGAGACGCAGAGAGGAACAGACTTATTTAGGACCAGAAGGTCAGGGGAAGCCAGCGAAGTGGTCCAGAGAGGGTGTGACATCCTCCAAGCAGTGGGCAAGGGGAGTTGATTTCAGCCCCACTGTTTTTGGACAGAGGGGGGGGACATGACATGTAAAACAGGGAGGCCAAGGAGGAGGAGGTTGCAGTAATCGAGGTAGCTGACATGTGGAGCCACCGATTAGGACAGATTTCCAAGATTTTCCGGCTCCATAGGGCCACACAGAACCTCCTGCTTACTCTTGGACTATACTGTTATAATGTATTTACAGCAGATGTGGGTATGACCAGATGTATCCCTGTTCTGTAGCTGTAATTACATGATAATCTGCCATTCCTTCTCCTCACCCTCACATAGGCAGATGCTCATTTGAATCCACACTCTGCACAAATTGTACACTGGTTCTGGGTTTTTGTTTACCGTAGAGCATTATGACTTAGGCGCACGTGTGCTGGATAGCTGGTGGAACAGGAACCACAGAGTGAAATAAAGCCATCCTGCCCAGCCCTGCCTCATCCCTCCCAGCTGTCCACACAGGAGGCGTTCCAAGGACAGGAAGAGGCATGGCCAGAGTACAACTGGCTGGTTGACAACCCTTTGCAGCCAAAACATAGATTAGAGCAGCCCAAAATCAGCTCCCAAAATTATGCCATGCACTGAACCAACCCATGGCTGATCCAGGGAGATGCTAGTGTCTCCCTTGCAGTGCACTTTTTGCTGTACCTAGGAGACTGGGCCCAGCAGAAGAATGAGTCAGCTATACTGGCATGAAGGCATGTAACATAGGGACCAGTGTGTCATCCCCGTTCTTGAAAAAGAAGTCACACATCTTGGCAGGGCTGGGTGGTTTATAACAAAGGATTCGTGCAGTTCCCCATATTAACATAAGTCAAGAAGCATTTTAAAAAAAAACTTTTAAAGTGTTGATTTGTACAAAACGGGCAAACACCAAACTCGGGCCTTAGCTTATCCCACTGAACAGTAGAAGGAACAAGAACAAAACAAGAAGCTTCTAAGGGCCCAAAGCTTGTTTGTTTATCTTTCAACTTTGTGCCAAAACAACAAAACGTAATTATCCTAATTTTGCACGCAATTTCCAGCATTGTAAATCCTTTATTTAAGGATACATCATAAACCTACGGGCTGCCAGTCCTCTCGGTTGCTTAGGAACAGGCAGTCAGAAACCCTGGGCTGAGAGACTTGAAAGTCCTCATTAAAAGGCTTTTGTGCATCACTATCAGTGAAATGCTAATTTAGTGAGGCTGATTGATACCTTCGTGTTATCGAGTTCCGATGATGAGGATGCCGCTCTGGCAGGTCTGGCTCACCTTCACTCACTGTTATGAACTTAAAAAAAAAAAGTCTGTATCTTAAGCAACTGGAGCCGTTCTAATCCTGAAAAATCCGGCAAGGCTCTCACGGTCTGCATACCTCATTCCTGTCTGACACACGCAAGGCATTGGGAAATTATTTACATGCATTTTAAATTCACTTAGCAACTCGAGCTGCACCACTTAATTACAATATTTCCAGTTGTATAATCATAGGACATCCTTTTCTGCATCCTCCAAGCCTGATTAGATTTGAGTCAGAAAGCCGCTGGTGTGGACAGAAAGCATCCTGCTAATAGAGCGTTCCCCCCCGACCCTGGCAGGGCTCTCTGTTGGAACCTCGATAGACAGCTAGTGCTCTTGGTTTGTTATGATTCTCATTTCACTATTACATCTGGGTAGAGGCTTATGGAGCACAGCTCTGATCTCGCACACACAAGTGTTACTTCACTGAGCTCAAGGGATCAATATTTTAGCCTTATTAAGAAACAAAGTTAAGCCTTAGTTGGCACCATGAACCTCAATCTCATCTACACCAGTGAAAGATCGGAGAAACTCCAGGCAGCTCAATGGCATTACACCGAGAAAAATCCACGTATGTGAGAGCAGGATCCAGCCTCTCATTTGTACCCGGGTTGAGGACATGACGTCTTGATACCAATCAGATCAAAGGGAGACATGCTGTTGACTTCAATGGGAGCAGAATCAGATCCCATATTACTGCTGCACTTTAATGTTCTTCCTGTAAAGGGCTTCCTAAATGGACCATCTGCCTTAAAAAAAGAAAACCATTTTTGATGTGGGAACACAGGAAATGATGGAGAAACCCAAGTGTATCCAGCTTGAAAGCAAGGAACTCGCTGCCCAAAGAGCATGCAGGAGCAGCCAATAGATCAGCCATTTTCTTTGATAAAGAACATGAATTGGGTGGAGAGAGAGTATTAAAGTTAAATTTGGCTGCCTAGCCTATTCCCATTCTTTGAGCTGAAGAGTAACATCCAAAGTCGCTTAGATCCATAGCACACAGACTGGCCTCTGCTCAGGATTCAGGGTCGACACTCCAACTCTCAGAACTGCCTTCGCAATGGCAGGGTTGTTGGTGTGGTTAGTTGGGAGGGATGGGTGGTTTGGGTTTTGTTTTGGTTCAGGCACTGGACGGGCATTCAGGAGACCTGGGGTCAGTTCCTAACTCTAACACAGACTCCCTGTGTGACTTTGGGCAAGTCCCTTCATCTCTCTGGGCCTCTGGGTCTTGTTTACTTTGACTATAAGCTCTTTGAGCCTGGTCTTGTCTCCTAATAGGTCCTGTCTCCCAATAGGAGTATATCCAGTGCCTACCATAGCGAGACCCTGATCTTGGAAGGGCACCATAAGCATTACTGCAATATTAATATAAAGTCTATGACTAGCAATACCAGTGTCCCAAATACCACGGGGGCAGTGGCCATAACTATGGACTTGTATTAGGTAACTTAGCGGGGGACTAGAGAAACTGGCAGTAACCCATTCACTGTTTGGAGTTACATCGAGTTAGATCCTATTTCTTCCTCAATAAGAAACGCAGCTGAGTGTCCAGTTTCTTTCGTGCAGGTCTGCCTTCTAGACATTGTCAAATAAAGAAGGTAAAGTTCTATGCACAAAAATTCAACAAATGCTTCATAATTCACTTCCAAAGTGAACTAAGCTAAACTCAATTTCAGCCACTTTAAACGTCATTAAATCCCTGTGTGGATGCCTTTAGTCAGAATTAAACAATGCACTTTATATTCACCCCTTTAGTTAATTCAGATTAATTTTTCTGAGTTTCCCATTTAGACAAGCCCGTAGGTTATTTGTAGAAGTAAGCAAAAGAAATAGGAACCAAAGAATGTTTTAAAAGATTGATCAAGTCTGTAAAATCCTTTGCACCCTGCCTCAGCTCCCTTTGAGAATTGAATTATTAACCTGTACCTCCTCCCAGGACATGATAGAACAGGAAAACGATGCTAAAATACACAAAGTCATTCTCCTTTGATCAAAATTAAGGGGACACAGCCATTTAATCAATGCTGAAATAACCAGACTAATGCATTTCAAGGCTAGAAATGACTGGCCCATAAATGAATTTCCAACAGAACGTGCAGTCACAGTTTCATATTAAGATGGAAAGTTTGGAAGAGGAGACCAAATGGGGACTGTTTAATAAGAGTTTGGAGCCAGTCTTAAACTTTCTAGGTAGGGAAAATCACGGAAATGTAGCCAAACATAATCTACCGTTCCATCATGCTTAGTGTAGGTTGGCCATAGGGGACAATCATGAGAGGAGTCATTTTTATCTTTGTCCTACAGTGAGATTGGAGAAAATGGAATTATTGGATTTGGATTTTAGCAAAATCATTGTGTTTTTACTTTACAAGGCCAACTTTTTCAGCTGTCCAAGCTTGTTCCATTTTGGAGTCATAAACCCAGGTCTCCCAGTATGTCCATGCTCACTCAGCTCAGACTGGAGGTGGCGGGGGCAATGGTGGATTTAACCCACCTTTGCACACCCCAATCCTGAGGCCTTGAAATTGCTTTAGTTTACAGCTGGCTACCTATGGTCCCAAGGGTCTGTTCTGGCAGCCAAGGATCAATGAGCTATACAGACACACCCCAAGGAGCAGTGAGGATTTGGCATAACAGCTGCAATAGTGGCCTTACACCACAGGATTCCTCCACGCAGGATTTAAGACAAGTTCTACCACCATTTTGCTTCAGAATAATTCAGGTCCTCACACTGCACCATCACTGTGGTATCTGAGCAAGTTCCAGTAGTGCAGTGACATCTGTCTTGTGTTGTTCTTTCCCTCTCTCTCTCTTCGTTTCCAACAGGAATATTACGTGTGGATTGCTTTTTAAATTATATCTGCTGCGCTGTGCCTTTATGAATGAAGAAATGAACCTTGAACTAGGAACAGAAAGTGGCAGCATTGGAACTGGTTCTTAGATCCCGTGGGAGTTCATTCCCTAGCCTTGGACTGGCTTCTCCGGCTCCTGCAGAACTAACCTACAACCGTGCAATAGGCAGATACGTTGTACCAGAGAAGTGGAGTTGCCGACTACAGTCCTCAACTCAGAGTTTTAGATGATCTTTTAAGCATCCCAAGCCCAAACCGTAGGAACATAGGACTAGAAGGGACCTCCTGGCTCATCAAGTCCAGTCCACTGCTCTCACCAGCAACCCCAACATATCCCATTCATAAACTTAACAAGCTCCATCTGAAAATGAATTAGGTTTCCTTCCCCCATCACTCCTATTGGGAGGCTGTTAAGAACCTCACTCCTCTGATGGTTAGAAACCTTCCTCTTTTCGTTCACTGATGATAAGGATTGAAATTTTGCAGTATTCTATGGGCAGCCAGTGTAGTGAGGCGAGGACAGGTTTGACACATTTGCAGTAACGCCTTTCTTGAGAAGAAGCACTGCTCCATTTTTTAGTAGCTGCAGTATCCCAAGGGCTGACATTGTCGCACCCAGATAGATTTCATTACTACAGCCCACTCACGTGGCAATGGAGGTGTGCATTACTGTAGCCAGCTGATAATCAGCTGGGATAGAATGGAGTCACCTAGGCAGCCATATATAGTAGAAAACATTAGAGGGATAGTCGTGTTAGTCTGTATCCACAAAAACAACGAGGAGTCTGGTGACACCTTAAAGACCAACAGATTTATTCGGGCATAAGCTTTCGTGGGTAAAAAACCCACTTCTTCAGATGCATGAAGTGAAAATTACAGATGCAGGCATAAATATAATTTGTTTATGGATGATGCTATGCAAGAGCTTAGTACCAGTGAGGCATCCAAGAGCACTTCTAAACTGTGGACTGACCTGACCCAGTTGTGGGTGTCTGCGTTCAGCCAAAGGAGACCAAATCATGGCTGCAAACTGTAACGTGTTTCCCTCTGGAGGCATGGCTTCCCTCTTGCTCAGGTTCATCTTCTATCAGCCAGGCTTCATCAGTGAGCTGAACTTGGCCAAGCACCAGGTTAGCTTGGTGACAGGCGCAGAGTGCGTTCTGCAGAACAGACAGAGCTATGAGCCATCTGCGCACAGTCAGCCCATGATATCTTCCCAGCTCGTTCTCCCAGTGGTTGCATGTAAATCTTGAAAAAGACTAGAGGTCTTTGTGGGACTCTGCAAGTCAAAGGTCTGGCGGGGCAGTCACTTTTTTAGAAAAGTTGTTGCAATCTAGTTCGCCGAGTCACAGATGATGGGGCGATGAGCCTTTTAATTTACCATTGCTTAGTTTTTACCACTTTGCCTCCAGAATTACTGAAGTAAATATGTAGCTCCCACTGGAGTATGAATAATTGTTGGACACACATCTGACTGCTTTCAGTTTTTTGCTTCATGCAGAGAGGAGTACAAAGTGAATTATGAGCCAAAGAATCATCATAGGGCAGGATTTGCTTTGTTATCATATGAAAGGCTTTTTGGAGATAACTCTCTGAGTTCTGTCATAGCACGACCAACGGATGGGATAAGATATCCCTTGGTAGATCATTATAGCCACCCATGTTTTTCCTGTGGGCCAATCTGAAAGCCATTTTAGGACAGTTATATACATTTTTAGTATGGACTGGTTTGTATTATGGTTATACAGGGAAATTTTAGGATGTATTCACTGTTCCCTACAACATCTCTATGCAGCATTCACTCTAGCTCCATGTGGAATAAAATAGCATCGTAATTAGACATTCGCCAAGAGGATATGACCTGGCAAACCAGTGATAGCAGAACTAGGAGTGGTTGGGGCAGACTTTGGCAATGATCTATCCAACATTAGAACCAAACTGCATCGTGTCTATTTGTAACAGAGGCTGTCTGTGGGTGTAGCTGTCACTAAAACACCTTTGTTACCAGGACAATCCAATCTTTGTGGGCATTTCAGGTTGATGGTGGCTCTACTTTCCAGCCACTACAGAAAAAGTGGGTAAAAGAGAAAGTCTTGCAGACTTGATAAGCTCCAGTGGCTTCGAGTCACCAGCAGAGCAGTAGACATCTGGCCCCAGAGCTAGTCAAATTATTAATTCAACTAACTGCACCTGTAAGCACACAGCTAACAGCTGGGGCCTCCATCCTGCAGTCAGAGCCACTAGTGTGGAGCAAAGTCAAATGGGCTCTGCCTATACAGGGGCCAGTGCGAGCAGATCAGATTGCAGGACGGAGGCCTTGATGCTCTACTTCTGATGCTGAATGCAAGAACTTTCAATTTAGAACCTGTGATCACCAGCAAATGGCATCTCTGAGTGATATGAAACAGATGCAACATGTTCATTTAATCCTGAAGAAACAAACTCAATTGAAAACGAGGGGACAGACTCTGCTCTCAGTTACAGCAGTTTAAATCCAGAGTAACTCCACTGAAGTTAATGGCGGGACTCTAAATTTAGAGTAGTGCGAGAGCAGAAGTAGGCCCAGTATAGATGAGACTCTATTATTTGCAATGCTAAAGAACTGTAAAGGTATATTAATATTGATATTTACTTCAGGCTTTTACATCGCACTTCATGCAAACAGATTAATATTTACCTTTCTGTAAATCCTAGAAAGCTGTTTACACAGCACTTAATGCACGGCAATAGTTTCAGCTGGGGATTTCGATCTCAGACGCTGTCTATATACAGTAGAACCTTGGAGTTCACAAACACCGCGGGAATGGAGGCTGTTCATAACTCTGAAATGTTCATAACTCTAAACAAAACGTTCTGATGGTTCTTTCAAAAGTTTACAACTGAACATGACTTAATACAGCTCTGAAATTTTACTATGCAGAAGAAAAATGCTGCTTTTAACCATCTTAATTTAAATGAAACAAGCACAGAAACAGTTTCCTTACCTTGTCAAATCTTTTTTTGAAACTCCCTTTATTTTTTTACAGGTTTCAGAGTAGCAGCCATGTTAGTCTGTATTTGCAAAAAGAAAAAGAGGACTTGTGGCACCTTAGAGACTAACCAATTTATTTGAGCGTAAGCTTTCGTGAGCTACAGCTCACTTCATTGGATGCATTCAGTGGAAAATACAGTGAGGAGATTTATATACACACATACTCCTGAAGGTCAAAACAACAGACTGGACTTCTACATAGAGTGCTTCCGCCAAAGTGCATGGGCTGAAATTGTGGAAAAGCAGCTTCACTTGCCCCATAACCTCAGCCGTGCAGAACACAATGCCATCCACAGCCTCAGAAACAACTCTGACATCATAATCAAAAAGGCTGACAAAGGAGGTGCTGTCGGCATCATGAATAGGTCGGAATATGAACAAGAGGCTGCTCGGCAGCTCTCCAACACCACTTTCTACAAGCCATTACCCTCTGATCCCACTGAGAGTTACCAAAAGAAACTACAGCATTTGCTCAAGAAACACCCTGAAAAAGCACAAGAACAAATCCGCACAGACACACCCCTGGAACTCCAACCTGGGGTATTCTATCTGCTACCCAAGATTCATAAACTTGGAAATCCTGGGCGCCCCATCATCTCAGGCATTGGCACCCTGACAGCAGAATTGTCTGGCTATGTAGACTCCCTCCTCGGGCCCTACGCTACCAGCACTCCCAGCTATCTTCAAGACACCACTGACTTCCTGAGGAAACTACAATCCATCGATGATCTTCCTGAAAACACCATCCTGGCCACTATGGATGTAGAAGCCCTCTACACCAACATTCCACACAAAGATGGACTACAAGCCGTCAGGAACAGTATCCCCGATAATGTCACGGCAAACCTGGTGGATGAACTTTGTGACTTTGTCCTCACCCATAACTATTTCACATTTGGGGAGAATGTATACCTTCAAATCAGCGGCTGCTTTGGGTACCCGCATGGCCCCACAGTATGCCAACATTTTTATGGCTGACTTAGAACAACGCTTCCTCAGCTCTCGTCCCCTAACGCCCCTCCTCTACTTGCGCTATATTGATGACATCTTCATCATCTGGACCATGGAAAAGAAGTCCTTGAGGAATTCCACCATGATTTCAACAATTTCCATCCCACCATCAACCTCAGCCTGGACCAGTCCACACAAGAGGTCCACTTCCTGGACACTACGGTGCTAATAAGCGATGGTCACATAAACACCACCCTATACCGGAAACCTACTGACTGCTATTCCTATCTACATGCCTCCAGCTTTCACCCAGTTCACACCACATGATCCATTGTCTACAGCCAAGCTCTACAATGCAACCGCATTTGCTCCAACCCCTCAGACAGAGACAAACACCTACAAGATCTCTATCAAGCATTCTTACAACTACAGTACCCAACTGCTGAAGTGAAGAAACAGATTGATAGAGCCAAAAGAGTACCCAGAAGTCACCTACAGGATAGGCCCAACAAAGAAAATAACAGAACGCCACTAGCCATCACCTTCAGCCCCCAACTAAAACCTCTCCAGCGCATCATCAAGGATCTGCAACCTATCCTGAAGGACGACCCATCACTCTCACAAATCTTGGGAGACAGGCCAGTCCTTGCTTACAGACAGCCCCCCAACCTGAAGCAAATACTCACCAGCAACCACACACCACACAACAGAACCACTAACCCAGGAACCTATCCTTGCAACAAAGCCCGTTGCCAACTGTGCCCACATATCTATTCAGGGGACACCATCATAGGGCCTAATCACATCAGCCACACTATCAGAGGCTCGTTCACCTGCACATCTACCAATGTGATATGTACCATCATGTGCCAGCAATGCCCCTCTGCCATGTACATTGGTCAAACTAGACAGTCTCTACGTAAAAGAATAAATGGACACGAATCAAATGTCAAGAATTATAACATTCATAAACCAGTTGGAGAACACTTTAATCTCTCTGGTCACTCGATCTTTGACCTAAAAGTCGCTATATTACAACAAAAATACTTCAAAAACAGACTCCAATGAGAGACTGCTGAACTCGAATTAATTTGCAAACTGAATACAATTAACTCAGGCTTGAATAGAGACTGGGAGTGGATGGGTCATTACACAAAGTAAAACTATTTCCCCATGTTTATCCCCCGCCCCCCCCACACACACCTTTCCTCAGACGTTCTTGTCAACTGCTGGAAATGGCCCACCTTGATTATCACTACAAAAGGTTTTCTTTCTCCCCCGCACCCCCCGCTCTCCTGCTGGTAATAGCTCATCTTAAGTGATCACTCTCTTTACAGTGTGTATGATAACACCCATTTTTTCATGTTCTGTGTGTATATAAATCTCCTCACTGTATTTTCCACTGAATGCATCCAATGAAGTAACCTGTAGCTCACGAAAGCTTATGCTCAAATAAATTGGTTAGTCTCTAAGGTGCCACAAGTCCTCCTTTTCTTTTTATTTTTTTAGTAGTTTATGTTTAACACAGTACTGTATTGTATTTGTTTTCGGTTTCTTTGTCCCTACTGCTGCTTGATTGTGTAATTCTGGTTCCAAATGAGGTGTGTGTGATTGACTGGTCAGTTCGTAACTCTGGTGGTCATAACTCGGAGGTTCTACTGTATCTATATCTGAGGCTCCCTCTATAAATAGTGACAGTAGTTTGAGAGGAACAATAATAAAAAAAACAAAACAAAAAACCACGTATTTCTAGCCAATGGCTTCCTGAACCCCTCTGCTTCAGCCTTTTTCCCCCACAAAGCAAATAGCTTATTACCAATAGCCCCAAAAGGGGGTTGTATTTGAGGAAATTAAATAACAAAAATATGCAACTGAGGGCTTCAAAATACATTTAATTAAATATTCCATGAAGGGAAAAATCAGGTCAGGTTGATATGGGAATAATTTAGGTTGACTATCAGCCTTTGGATGTTTGTAGAGTAAGCAGAGTCTGAATGAGCTCTCTGCTGACATCTAGTGATGAGCTGTGGAAGAGGACTTCAGGAGCTGATCTTATTTGCATGGGCACACCCAACGTTCCTCCGTGCTCAGCATGACGGGATTGCTTGCCCAAATGATCACTTTTGGCTGGTGTTGGATCCCCAGTCTCCTTGTTATTGGGGCAGGAGTAATAAAGTGTTGCTATCCTTGTTGTGTGAATTGAGGGCAGCAGAACTGTACTTGGAATAGCCCTATGGAGAGACACCCTCACCTAAATGGCACTCGCGAGGCAGGGGACATGGGTTCCAAAGCCCAGTGAGTTGAGTGATGGTGGGGATAGGTAGTTGTACCTAGTGGTGTGAGTGGCCCCAGACACCATCTGATCCTTTCTTTCTTCACTATGTAATATCAGAGTTCATTTAGACTCAATTGAGAGCCTTGTTACATGCTGCAGAACTGAAATCACTGGTATCTAGGTCTAGACTGCTTTGGGACAGTCTCTCTGATGCAAAAGATTACCCAGCATGCACCAGCAGTGAGGGTCCCCCATTAACAGCTGAAATCACTGAGAGCTGTGTTTAGTCGTGTGCCCTGATGCCATCTTGGTCAGCAAGGTGGTCGGTGGAGAGGCCCAGTGAACGGCCAGCAGGGCCCCACAGAGAAGGGTGGCAAGTGAGTGCCTGAACAGCGGAGCGAGTAAGATGCATCCTGACCCACCCCCCTCCACTCAGGGTGGGAGGCGAACTCTGCAGATGCACCTGTGAACTCTGGGTCTGCACTGACCAAGGACAGCACCTGTGAGTGGAGTGCAGAGAAGGGACAGGCACATTAAAGGGACTTTTGGGTTGCTGGACTTAAGAACCTGAGGGGAAAAGAACACTGCCCCACTTACTTAGGGGCGGGTCTTTTGCTCATGGTTTATGTGACATTCTATACCTTGGACGAGCACCCTGTAACCTTCTTATTCCTCATTTATATAGCATTGTGATCTTGCATATAAAGCCTGCCATGTGAGGTATCAGGGGAAAGGTTATGATCTGCTGAAATGACAGGTTTCAGAGTAGCAGCCAAGTTAGTCTGTATCCGCAAAAAGAAAAGGAAGAATCATAGAATCATAGAATATCAGGGTTGGAAGGGACCCCAGAAGGTCATCTAGTCCAACCCCCTGCTCAAAGCAGGACCAAGTCCCAGTTAAATCATCCCAGCCAGGGCTTTGTCAAGCCTGACCTTAAAAACCTCTAAGGAAGGAGATTCTACCACCTCCCTAGGTAACGCATTCCAGTGTTTCACCACCCTCTTAGTGAAAAAGTTTTTCCTAATATCCAATCTAAACCTCCCCCATTGCAACTTGAGACCATTACTCCTCGTTCTGTCATCTGCTACCATTGAGAACAGTCTAGAGCCATCCTCTTTGGAACCCCCTTTCAGGTAGTTGAAAGCAGCTATCAAATCCCCCCTCATTCTTCTCTTCTGCAGACTAAACAATCCCAGCTCCCTCAGCCTCTCCTCATAAGTCATGTGCTCTAGACCCCTAATCATTTTTGTTGCCCTTCGCTGGACTCTTTCCAATTTATCCACATCCTTCTTGTAGTGTGGGGCCCAAAACTGGACACAGTACTCCAGATGAGGCCTCACCAGTGTCGAATAGAGGGGAACGATCACGTCCCTCGATCTGCTCGCTATGCCCCTACTTATACATCCCAAAATGCCATTGGCCTTCTTGGCAACAAGGGCACACTGCTGACTCATATCCAGCTTCTCGTCCACTGTCACCCCTAGGTCCTTTTCCGCAGAACTGCTGCCTAGCCATTCGGTCCCTAGTCTGTAGCGGTGCATTGGATTCTTCCATCCTAAGTGCAGGACCCTGCACTTATCCTTATTGAACCTCATTAGATTTCTTTTGGCCCAATCCTCCAATTTGTCTAGGTCCTTCTGTATCCTATCCCTCCCCTCCAGCGTATCTACCACTCCTCCCAGTTTAGTATCATCCGCAAATTTGCTGAGAGTGCAATCCACACCATCCTCCAGATCATTTATGAAGATATTGAACAAAACGGGCCCCAGGACCGACCCCTGGGGCACTCCACTTGACACCGGCTGCCAACTAGACATGGAGCCATTGATCACTACCCGTTGAGCCCGACAATCTAGCCAGCTTTCTACCCACCTTATAGTGCATTCATCCAGCCCATACTTCCTTAACTTGCTGACAAGAATGCTGTGGGAGACCGTGTCAAAAGCTTTGCTAAAGTCAAGAAACAATACATCCACTGCTTTCCCTTCATCCACAGAACCAGTAATCTCATCATAAAAGGCGATTAGATTAGTCAGGCATGACCTTCCCTTGGTGAATCCATGCTGACTGTTCCTGATCACTTTCCTCTCCTCTAAGTGCTTCAGGATTGATTCTTTGAGGACCTGCTCCATGATTTTTCCAGGGACTGAGGTGAGGCTGACTTGTGGCACCTTAGAGACTAACAAATTTAGTCCCATTCTCCCCCCCCCACCCCCCTCCCCCTCCCCCTCCCCCTCCCCACTGTTCCTCAGACATTCTTGTCAACTGCTGGAAATGGCCCACCTCGATTATCACTACAAAAGGTTTTTCCCCCTGCTCTGCTGCTGGTAATAGCTCACCTTACCTGATCACTCTTGTTACAGTGTGTATGGTAACACCTATTGTTTCATGTTCTCTGTGAAAATAAATCTCCCCACTGTATTTTCCACTGAATGCACCCGATGAAGTGAGCTGTAGCTCACGAAAGCTTATGCTCAAATAAATTTGTTAGTCTCTAAGGTGCCACAAGTCCTCCTTTTCGATCTGCTGACAGTCACTGTTCTATCAAAATATGTAGATCATTAATGCATATGAAGTTATGAGAATTGTGTTGTATGGTTGTCACTAAAATATGCTGTGGGTTTGGGAAGTGCCCAGATACTAGCTCTCCAGAGACAATGCCAAGGAAAGTAACCAACACCCAGGCGGGTGTCAAACAACCATTAACAGCCATTGTCCAGCAAGGGAGCTACAATTCAATCACTCGCCTGGATAAGGCCACACCAGAGGAATTGCTCAACCTTGCCTGGGGACTCAGCAATGCCCACCAGACATGCCTGGACTTGCGTTCTCCAAGCACATGGGTCTTAGAGTATAAAACAGAACATAGGGGCCCAATGTTTGGCCTTTCTCCTGTCCCCACTTATGCTGCAAGAACCAGGATGCTCAGAAGATGACTGAAGACTCCAACAGAGAAGACAGGCTCAGGTTTAAGGGACACACCTGTATATTAAGGACTGCAATATCCAGTGGGATGAGGAAAAACTGCTTACTCAAGATGTTGCCCAGTCTAATAGGGCTGAGAGGTTAGACTGTGTGCTTATATATATTTTATTTTATTTTGGTAGCTAACTGACTTTTTGCCTATCACTTATGGTCACTTAATCGATCTTTTGTAGTCTATAAATATGTTTAACTGGTTTATCTTTATCAGTGAGTTTATGTGAAATGTGTGGCAAATCTGCTCAGGTTTTGCAAAGGCTGTTGTATATCCACTTTCCATCAATGAAGTGGTGAACCAATTAATAAATTTGCACTGCTCCTCTCGAGCAGTGCAAGATGGTATATTCCTGAGGTACAGAGCTGGGGGATTTGCTGGTGCCTTTCTCCATGTGATTCATGAGTGGCTCTGGGAGCATTCAAGAAATCCTCAGCTGGTGTAAATTAACATGCTGTTGTGCTGAGTGATAACAGCGCCTGGAGAGGTTTGCTGCTTGTCACTAGAAAAGCATTTTGAGGGACAGCCCGGGCTGGAGAGTTAAGGGGCACAGCAGTCCCATGATCCCAGGCTGCACCCCGGGGATCCCATCACAGTGTGTTTATGAACCCTGTTTGAGTTACTTCCTTTCTTGTATTAAAAGTTTTTTGCTACACTCAGACTCTGTGCTTGAGAGAGGGGAAGTATTGCCTCTCAGAGGCACCCAGGGGGTGGTGTGTAATTGTCCTAGGTCACTGGGTGGGGGCTCGAGGTGGTTTTATATTGTATTGTTGAAAAGGAACCCCTAGATACTGAACCCAGCCCTCGTTGCTGCCAGGTCTGACTGGCAGAAGGGTTACATTAGTGACTCACTTGTTCTAAGCCTGGACCTGTGTCAGGTTTTTGTGGTTTTTAAAATCATTTTCTCTAAGACTAATCTCTATCATTTTGGGATCTCTGTCGCAGCAAGAGAGTTTTATGGACTCTCAAGAAGTACTCAACAAAATCTAGCCTGCAATGCACACTGTATATATATTGATAGATTAAGACTGAAAGGGTGCGCATTGTGATCATTTAGTTTGACCTCCTGCATAAGACATGCCACATATTTCGCTCAGAAATTCTAGGTCCTGAAACAACAACTCTTCCCTATACAGTAAAACCTTTGTTATCCGGCATGCTGGAGGAATTGGGGGGTGCCAGTTAGTCAAAAATTCTGGTTAACTAAGAGTTATTCTTACCAATGGAAGGAGGGAGTTTGGGTATGGGGGGCTCAGGGCTGGGGGTTGGGACATGAGAGGAGTTTCAGGGTGCCAATCAGGGCGGCGCTCACCTTGGGCAGATCCATGCAAGCAGCAACAAGTCCCTGCTGCTCCTAGGCCAATGGGAGCTGTGGAGCCAGCACTTGGGGCAGGGCAGGGGCAGTGTGCAGAGCCTCCTGGCTGCACCTTCGCTTAGGAGCAGCAGGGACATGTCCCAGCTTGAAGGGAGCCACCCAAGGTCAGTGCCACCTGGATCCAGACACCTAGCAACCCTACTGAAGATTTGTATTGGGAGATACTAGAAATGCCAGTTGTTAGAGCTTTCCAGTTGGTAAAGTGCCAGATAACACAGCTTTTACTGTATAAGGGAATATAATTGAGCCCAGTGACTTGTGGTTTAACCAAAGCAGCTCTTAGATGACTAACATATCTCTAACTTTGATTTAAAGATTCCAAATGCTGATGAATTTTTCACTTCCCTTGGTAAGTTGTTTCACTGATTAATTACTATCCCATTTTTTAAAGAGTTGCATCTTCTTTCCAGTTTGAATTTATTTAACTCCAACTTCTATCTTCTGGGTCTTGCTGTGACTAGATTAAGGAGCATCACCTTTATACATACAGCTATTTTAAAATATCACCAAGTGTCTAACTTATTGATCCCACATCTCATTTTGTCTAGGGGCGTCAAGGAACCTATTTAATTACCTTCTCACCTCAGTAGTGTTCCCCCGCCAGTCAGAACAGAGGATTCGTGGTGGAAAGGTGTAGCATACCTTGTATTAGGGTTGCTTCCACCCTTGTATGTTCTCAGGATAAAGGACAGTCTCTCTGCTCTCTGAAGTAGCATGCCCATCAGTCTGTCACTACAATAATGACTGACCGTGACACACATATAGACAGAAAATAAAATAAAGCCAAATTAAAACAAGACCAATATTGCCTAATAAAAAAATATAATTATATGCCCACTCCTGAACTCACTCAGATGAGAGTCACACTTACTAAGCTGTGTTCATAGAGAACTTGCCTTCAGTTGTTGGACTCTGGAAAGCTGTGAATCCAGCCTCCAATCTAACTTCACTGGCATTACTCCATATTTACACTGGTGCAGCTGAGTAGAATTTAGCCCATAAAATGACTGGTGTAATCTATAAAACCAGAGCCTCAGCTGGTGTAAATTAACTTTGAAGTCAATAGACCTATATTAAGTTATCCCAGCTGAGGATCTGGTCAATAGTGACCTGTGAACATGCAACCTCTGATCCATGTCTCAGATAAGAGTACCTCTATTTGTATGTAACGCTAGTCCCTATGGTTTAGGAACGATTTTTTAAAAGTTACAGGGAGTCAAAAAGAGGGCAACAAAAACTGCTTAAGTATGGGATGCTAAAACGTGCATTGAGAGGCCAGACTGAGGTGCAAAGAAATTCATATCTGAGTAATCCAAACTGCAATGAAGTCAATAGGAGTTTATCCACCAACATTAACAGGCTTTGGATTGGGTCCGTAAGAGATAGCTCAGGAAGAACATCCTCACAATGGATCTCTCACAGGAGTTTTCTGCCCATGAGGAAGACATCAAAACCAAGCAGGTTCAGCTACCTTCTAGAGAACATTAGTAATAGCATCCCCAGAAAATGCAGATTGATATTCATTTGCAATAGGAAAGTTTGCTTAACATCTAGGATGAAGACAAGGAATATGGCATCTGTCCTTCATACCTTCCCCCGCCGCCAAATATTTGAACACTTTAGCACCATCAAGATCTTAGATGAGTTGTTATAGTTCTGTTCCCAGGATGTGAGTTAAGACAGAATTAGGGGTGAAAGTAATTTAAAGGACTTACCAGCACGCCAGAGTCCTGAGCAGGGGGAGGGGCTTCAACCAGAAGAGGCGAGGCCTCAACCAGAAGAGGCAGGGCCTTAAGAGACCTGGGCCCTTTAAATTGCCGTCTGGGGAAGCGTACCGGGGTGTACAAGTTTACTTTCACCTCTGGACAGAATGCTAAGTTTCATGTCTCCACTGATCAAAATGTACTTGAGTTGCATTCTTCTAAGTTGAGTCTGGAGGTTAGCATGAATAATAGGTAAGGCTATGATTTGGTCACAGAGGTCGCAGAAGTGGCTGGGAGCTGCACGGTACCCCCAGCGCCTCTGGGGGCCCCCCCAAGCTCCAAGCCGCCACAGGTGCAGGGGCACCCCACAGCTGCCAGCTGGCACAGCCATGGGGGAGTGTTCGAGCTTTTGGTCTCTGGATCTGTGGGCAGCAGGGCTACCTCTAGCTCCCAGCTGACACAGGAGGCGGGGACACCCCACAGCTCCCAACCACCACAGCCGTGGGGGAGCCCCTTAGCTCCCAGCCCCTGCAGGCTCCTGGAGCTGTGGGCAGCGGGGGGTACCCCACAGATCCTGGCTGACACAGGGAGGGGGGGCACCCCACAACTCCTGGCCCCCACAGGGAGCAGGGGACCCTGCAGCCGCCAGCTGCTGCGGGCAGCTCCTGGCCCCTGCACAGCTGCCCCGCTTCAGGTGGTGTGGGGACCTGCAGATCCCCATTTTGTCAGGGATATTTTTAGTAATACACAGAGAGGTAATGGCTTCTGCGAATTTTTCTTTTTTGCCCTTGACCTGTCAGTGACTTTTACTGAAAATGCCCATGACAAAATCTTAGCCTTACTAATAGGCCCAAAACATGGGACCATAAAGAAAGAGAACATGAGAAAGAAGGGTTGTGTGTGTTACATCTGTAGTGCCCCAGTGCTATCTTATTGAGGGTTTGGGTTGAGGCAACACAAATAAAGTAAATATGGTTAATTGGGTACCAGGCACAGTAAATAATATTGCTCCTACAGGTTTGTTTAATTTATTATAAAGAACTGCTTAGTCCAGTAGCTAGGAAGAAATATGGCAAATAGGACAAGAAGAAAGCGTTGGAGAGGAGTCCAGACACTAATCTTGTCTTAACTGAGCCAGAGGTCCTGTTTCTACATTGCCAGTTGTTTTGCTGGGGTCCTTAGAAGCTGGCATGCGATTTTCAAAAGTGCTCAGTGTTCACATTCAGATCACTGCCACTGACTTCAGTGGGAGCAGATTTGGGCCAGCACCCAATTTGGAATTTGGAAATTCCACCCCTGGGGACCGAGGAAAGTGAGGTTTTTGGCTAAACTATTAATTCTCTTGCAAAGTCCAATTTGATCTAGGACCCAACCATCTGAAGTGGTCTTCCCAATTCCACTGGAAAAAGTGTTCGCTTATCTGGAAGCTGTATTCAAAGGGAAGAAGCCTGAAGTCATAAACTGGCTCAGCTGTTAGAGCACAACCTGAATCTGATTTGAACTTCCCTTCCTTCCATCATCTCACCCTGGTACTTAAGAATAAAGAGAAAGAAAACCTCAGTAAGAGACACAACTAGATGAAAAAAGCTAGATAGCTTCAATCAGAGGAAAATGTCTCTGATCCTTCTTCCCCACCTCACCCCAATGGAGCTGTAGCCTCAGATGGAGCCCCTGGAGCATCAATTGGGTGCAAGCTCTGACAATGAGCCTTCTCTAAGATTGGGATGGATTAAAATTCTGGCCCTGATTCTCTTCTCCTCTGTTTTACTCTGGAGTTACTCCTGATTTACACTAGCATAAGTGAGATCAGAATCAGGCCCTTTTCTCTTTCTTTAAAAAACATTTGACTGTTAGCCCCTAATGATCTTACAACACTTCTGTTCAGAGAGTCTACTTTCTGCTACCCATTCCCAGCACTAGCTGTTATCCCCAGCATTGTCTCGACTCCCATTTTACCCAAGGCCCGCATACACTGGACATTTGATAGCAAACATGAAGCCATTCTTAATATGCCCTCTATGTAAGTTCTTGATGTCCTTCCAATACCTTACCTTCCAGGCTGGGATTTTCAGGACAGCGCAGGGAGTTAAGTGCCCAAATGCCATTGTAATGTAACGGGGGATGTGTACCTCATTCCCTTAGCCTCCTTTGATCATCCCAGCCTAAGTATTGAAAACACATAACGTTGTCTGAGAATGTAGGTGGGAATATTAATCCAGCCATCGTAAAGTCAGGAGACACATGCAGATGAAAGATATTCACGGTGTTTGTTACATCAAAGTAGAAAAGAGCTCTGATGTTTTTCAAGTCACCCTGACACTTTGTGCTTATTAGAAGTTACAGCAACAGGAACCAGTGTTTTCCATGCTGCATTTGATACCATCTGAGACTGCAAATTAATATTTTTGCCACTCTTTACAAAATTCAGCCTTCTGCCATATTCAGTCTTGATTTGACTAGAAAGATGACACAAACTTTCATTTTGTTCTATTTTAAAATCTCTCTCAGTTTTGCAACTTGAATAGTTAAGTATCTCAATAGTAAAAACCAAGGGATTTATGGTTTATTTTAAGCACCCATGTAGAATAAGAAAAGAGCCAGAAATACACTTTATTTCCTGGCTATTAAGGAATTATTCATTGCACACCTACTCTTAGCATTATTCTGAAGTATAGATTTTTCACTAACCTATATGCATGGCAGCAAAGTCCCAGGGTCAGTTAAGAAAACAGAATCCAAAAGAAGTCAAGGCAATGAAAAAGGCCACTTACCATAGAGGCGGTAGTGGCTACCCACTAAGAAATGCCCTAGTATCATGTGCAGCCTCCAAAGCAGCCATTTTGTAGCTTCCTCCACATAGCAGTGTGGAGAGGAGATTCAGCAGGCTGGCTTCTGCCTTACTGAGATGTTTACGCCAGCTGAAGAGGGGAGACTGCCACTTGTATGGCTTATTACAGGGATCGGCAACCTTTGGCACTCGGCCCACCAGGGAAAGCCGCGGGTGGGCCGGGCCGGTTTGTTTACCTGCAGCATCAACAGGTTCAGCCGATTGCAGCTCGCACTGGCCACAGTCAGGGCTGGCCTTACCATGAGGCAAACTGAGGCAGCCGCCTCAGGTGCCAGACTGTGGCGGGGGGGGGCACTAAGACCCAGAGTGTAGAAAATTGTGTCTGCTGCTGGTGCATCTGGATTCTCTCTGCTCTAGACGCACAGAGACGGTGGAGAGCTGTGCTGGAGGAAGGAGGGCACAGGAGACATAACAGGCAGGCAGGAGAAAAGGGAGAGGGAATAACAGAAAGCAGCAGGAGCTGCAGGGAGAGAGAGGAGGAGAAGCTTCTTATGTACCTCTCTAGCACCCCCAGGGCCGGCATTGATAACACCAGCTTCTCAGGGAGCTTCCTGTTTCCTGCTGCTTTCCTGAACCTACTTGAGGGGAACAGGCAGTCAACTGAAGTAGTAGGAGCCAGTTAGGCCCTTAAGATGCTGATCTCTTCCCTCGCTCAGGCCCTGCTACCAGCCTGCTTATTTGTCCCCTTCAACTCAGTGTTGAGAGCCACTATAGCTGGCACAGAACAGCAGTCACGAGTGAAAGAGGAAAACGCCCCTCTGGGGCAGCATTCAGAAAAAGAAAGCAAGCAAAGGAAGCTTTTCTATCTAAGCAGGAAGGAGCTCTCCAGAGATACATAGACACAAATGGTCACGGTGAGCCTTCCGGCCCCAGTGAAGATGTGAGTGGTGAGGAGATGCCTGATCTTCCAGTTAGTCAGAGTGCAGGTGACCTGGCAGCCACAGCAGTATCCATATCTCCATCTTAAATGGATGTAACCATGCACATTCCTGAAGAAAAGCGTAGATCAGAGAAGAGTGTGGTGGAGGTGCAAGAAACAGCTGCTGCTGAGTTTAGTTCCTTACGTCTAGATGATCCAAGGCTGTGGACCCACTTGAGCAGTAGCCCGAGGGACTTCCTTATACTGCACGGGCCACAGCAAGTGAAAAACTTCATGTTCCCCAAAGACAATGAAAATAGAAGTTTCCATCCAACACATTACTGGCGTGAAATCCCCAATGGTGACAAAGTGGAGAGGCCATGGCTTATGTACTCAAAAACCCAGAATGCTGCATACTCTTTTTGTTGCAAACTCTTCCAATCTAATGTTCCAGCCACATTGGGTTCTACAGGAACAAAGGACTGGAAAAATCTAGCTAGAAATCTGGCATGCCATGAGAAGGCAGCAAATCACCAGAGAGCATTCCATAGGTGGAAGGAGCTTGAGATGAGACCAAGGTTAAAGACGATCAGTATCAAGAGAAGATTGCATCAGAGTCTTTTTACTGGCAAAACGTTCTGAAAAGGCTCGCTGCCATTGTGAGAATGCTTGCTAACCAAATCCTAGCAGTGCACAGCACTTCAGATCAGCTGTATGTGCCAAACAATGGAAACTTCCTTAAAATTGTGGAGCTGATGGCTGAGTCTGATGCTGTACTCCAGGAGCATCTAAGAAGAGTCACCACCCAAGAAATGTACACACACCACTACCTTGGAAAAACAATTCAAAATGAGATCATACAGTTACTGGCAAGAAAAGTCAAACAGAAGATTGTGGCAGATCTGAAGTCAGCAAGATATTACTCTCTTATTCTGGACTGCACACCTGACATCAGCCATATGGAACAAATTACTTGAATGGTGCGTTTTGTAACAACAGAACCGAGTGAAAATGTCCCTGCAATGGTGACTGTCAGAGAGCATTTTCTAGAATTTATTGACATTGATGATACTACAGGAGCTGGTATGACAAATGTGCTTCTTAAAAAGATGGAAGATACGGGAATTGCGATTGCTGACATGAGAGGTCAGGGCTACGATAATGGTGCCAACATGAGAGGAAAGAACAGAGCAATGCAGACACGGATCCGAGAGTTAAACCCTCGAGCTTTTTTTGTCCCATGCAGTTCTCATTCATTGAACTTGGTGGTCCGTGATGCAGCATCAGCTTCTAGTGAGGCTGCTGAATTTTATAATGTAATTCAAAACATCTGTGTATTTTTCTCTGCATCAACTCATTGATGGCAAATTTTGAAGCAACATCTGGGAACATCCTCTCTGACACTGAAACGACTGGGTGCCACATGATGGGAAAGTCAAGTGGAGGTGATAAAGCCTATCAAACACAAAATTGGGAAGACAGATGATGCCATAGTTGCCATTGTGGAGGATAATGCTTTGACAGGAACTATTCGTGGGAGAACAGTGGCAGAGGGAAATGGAATCACCAGAAACATACATAACTTCAAATTTCTGTGTGGCTTAGTGTTGTGGCATGACATACTGTTTGAAATAAATGTTGTAAGCAAGAGGCTCCAAGGTGTTGACTGTGATATGTCTGGAGCAATGGAACAACTGGACAAACCAAAGTCATACCTACAGTCTTACCAGTCAGATGAGGGATTTCAAAACACTCTGAAGAGTGCACAGAAGTTGGCAGAGGAACTTCACACTGAAGCTATTTTCCCACCCATTCAAGAATACAAGAGTCACCGAAGAAGAAGACATTTTGATTATGAGGCACGGGATAATCCCATAAGAGACCCCAAACAACAATTCAAAGTTGAATTCTTTAACCAGGTGCTAGATTGTGCAATACAGTCAGTTGAAGAACGTTTCATGCAGCTCAAGGAACACAGCAGTATATTTGGGATGTTGTAGGATATTGCAAAACTCCTCACTATACCTGAAGAAGACCTACACCAGCAATGCAGGGCACTAGAGACAGTGTTGACACATGACGACATGCGCGATATTGAGGCAAGTGATTTAGGTGATGAACTGAAAGCCCTTTCGAGATACATTTGAGCAGGATCAACTCCAAAGGCTGTTCTGGAATTTATGCACACAAATAAGATGACCACCCTCTTTCCAAATGCTTTTGTTGCTCTGCGCATACTTCTAACACTTCCTGTAACAGTTGGCAGTGGAGAACGCAGCTTTTCCAAGCTGAAGTTAATAAAAACACATCTACGCTCCACAATGACACAGGAGAGGCTGGTCGGCCTTGCAACCATCTCAGTAAAGCATGAGCTGGCCCAGACTGTGGACCTTCAGCAGGAAGCAGTTCAAATCTTTGCAACCAAGAAGGCACAGAAAGCACCACTTTGATTATTCAAACAGATACAAATGCCAGTGTTTACTATGCAGACAAGACAAGTTACATTTGCTGTTCAGGCATTTGAAAGTTAAGTTGTACTTAAAATTTTTGAACAAGGCATTTTAAGTTGTTAGTTCTCCTTTATTGGGGTAGGTAGCAGAGCAGTACCATGAGAGGAGTAGAACAGGAAGAAGGCAGAATTGAGACCTTTCAAATTTTTGGCCCAAGTGAGGGCGTTTGGGGGCATCATTTGAGCTCCCCACCTCAGGTGCCAAAATGCTGTGGGCCAGCCCTGGCTGCGGTTCACCCTTCCAGGCCAATGGGGGCTGCAGGAAAGGGCGGCCAGAACATCCCTTGGCCCATGCCGCTTCCCGCAGCCCCCGTTGGCCTGGAACGGTGAACCGTGGCCAGTGGGAGCTGCAATTGGTGGAACCTGAGGGCGCTGCAGGTAAACAAACCAGCCCGGCCTGCCAGCGGCTTTCCCTGGTGGGTCCCATGCCAAAGGTTGCCAATCCCTGACTTATTATGAGAAATGGTGAGGAAAAGCAGGAGGATCTTTCTGTTCTGTTTATTTTCCATTACCTTTCGGAAGGCCTGATCCAAAGCCTAACGAAGGCCATGGAAAGACTCCCATTTTCGAACCCAAAATAAGCACTAGAGCATAATAAAGTAGTTGATTAGCCAAAACCACCCAGGCCTCTACTTTCTTTGGGATGGTCTATGTCTATTTTAGCTTTAGTCACATCCCTGTGCATAAGAAATGTTTACGCCAGCCAAGGCCCTCAATGACACGTGGACAATCCCATTCATCTCAAAATCTCCCTCAGTCACACAAGGGCAAAGCACAACTCTTATTTTTGCCTGCACTTCATTTTGCACATCACTAAAAAGGATTCTGGGCCTCACCTCTCCTAACGATGTGTCCTTGAAGAATTGTTGTCTGCCCTTATAAGGACCAGCCACCTCTATTCAATCATCTGACCCAGCTGGGAAAGGGTCAGGTGATTCCATTAAAGGGCTGAAAGAGACCAGCTGGGGGGAACTGCAGGAAGGAGGTTGATTCCTGTGGCACACCCTAAAGCAGTGGGGATTTGGGGGCCCCTACAACCTGCTTTGGACAGGGGAATAGTTTTGTGTTACTTTGAGTTGTGTGTCTGAAGGAAGGGCCCAATCAGCCTTTGGAGGTGACATTTGTCCTTCCAGGCTGGGGAGAGAGACCAGCAGCCTACAGATCACAGAACCGTTCAGGAGACAGACACAAACAGTGCTGTTGAGTCAATATTTGCTATTTGTTAGCAGGGATGCTGGGTGGCACAATGAGCTAACACAGGAGAATGCACCATAAATCTGGTTTAGGTCACAGTTAAAAAGCCTTTGCAGATATATTTCTAGTCCTCAGCAGACATTTATCTGTATCCCAGGAAACATCATTCAAGGACTAACACTGGAAAGATCATGTCAGGATTAGGATACACCATGAAGAGGAAATTGCACTGGACCATAATCATTGTACTGAGATTCAAACGGGTGTATTTAATCAGAGCTAAAGTACATCTCACTTGAGATATACACTAGGCAACGTTACATACAGCGAACAAACCGACCAAGTGAGCATAGGAAAATGCAGCCCTTGTGCTAAAAATCCAGAGTTCTGTAGTTTGATGCAGCAGGTGTGAGGGGAAAAAAAAGTAAACCATATTTTCTAAGAAGAGTGTTCATTATTTACATTTAGTAATAAAAGCAGGACTCATCGGTAACCTCGGAGCCTGGCTTTCAGGGTGGCTAGTTACTACACTATGAGATTTTTTTACAGCCAGTGGAGGATCTACCAAAAGCATGAGGACGGTTACCCCCATAAAAGACAAGCGCCTCGTCTTAGACAGACTTTCATATGCCATCAAAAGTGTTAGCAAGGAAGTGTAGTTTCATTTAAAGTCATCTCGACCCGCATATTTCTCATCTGACGATCCCAACAGCACATTTCCACCTTAAAACTTTCATCCTAGGTCCCAAAGGATGCGGCAATGTACCAAGCGCAAAGCCCTAGAGCCCAGCTGAACTAATGCGTTTGTCGCCTGAAATCTGGCATGAAAATGGATCATTGAAGTACGAGGGAGAGACAGAAAAATTACAGGTTTTCAGTGACACATTTCACAATGGCATTCTAATCCACCATGAAGCCTTTTCAGTCTGAACACTGTAAAGTCCATTTAACTGGAAAGGGAGCATTAAATCCTTAATTTCACAGGAAAGCTGTGATCAGATCAAAATATCATGTTTGAACAGAACTTTTGAATGATATACTTGAACTGGTACGTTTGTTTAATAAAGGTCACCCACTGCTGAGAATGCAGGTTTCTAGGTTTGACAAAGGTGAATTAATCTGTCATCGATTCAAAATGGAGTGCTACTGAGAATCCCAGAAGTCAGAGGCTGAAAGAAATCCACGGTCCGTAGCATGGCTGAACTGACACAGTCATTATCTATGGACGTCTGAACAGTAAGCATCAGGTCTGCATGGCTGGTACTGGAAACCTGTGCTACAAAATTCTGGCACAAACCAACTGGAATGCCATCATAATCTTAGGGGATTCCCCCTTCTGAAAGGGGGATCTGTCCAGGTGACATACACCCCGTTTAGCAAGAGTATGCTACCTTCTTAGTCCTTAATACAGGAGGCAAAGAGGGAGTAACCTTGCTGCCTCTGGCTATCCCTTGCTGCTCGAACACCCTGTTGGTCATGTAGGCCACCAGGCATAAATTCAAGCAGCCTCTGCTGGGGACTGATTTAGTCCCATCTGGCCCTCGCTTCCAGAAGCCTATAAAGTTCATAGGAAGCCACTTTTGCCAGCTCCCAGGGCCTACGTCAAGCACAGCTTTGTCAACCTGGAGAATCTAGCCTCACATCTCCAACACTGACACAGCCTCAAAGGAATGCCAGCGCTAGAGAAGAGCATAGATCCATCCATTCTTCCATACTGGGCTATATGGGTTGTAAGGTGCTATTTGTTATGGGTTAGGGGCAGTGATGAGCTGGCAAAAGCTGAAGAACTTGTTCCTTCAGTCGCTCCGGGTCTTCGGCAGCACTGAAGGCCCCTCCGCTGAAGTGTCACCGAAGACCCAGAGCACCGCCGGGTGAGTACAAATTAAAAAGGGATTCTCAGGGGATCCTCCCCAGCCGAGAGCTCAGGCAGGCCGGACAGGATGGTCCTGCGGGCTGGATGTGGCCCGCGGGCCGGAGTTTGCCCACCCCTTTAACAACCTGTTCTAAACCGGCTTCAAAATTTAACAACCGGTTTGTGCGAACTGGTGCCAACCGCCTCCAGCTCACCACTGGTTAGGGGTTCACTCACCTCAAGAGCACATCCTCCTCCCCAGGCATGGTGTAGCAGTTTTCTTCCAGTATGGCGCCCCCTGCCGACGATCACTCTGTTGCTGTGGTGCGCTCTCTTCTCATCATTCACAGTGCTCCCTCTTTGCAACTCAGCCCTCTGGCTAGGTCATTATTTGGTCTCCCCTTCTGGGGTATCAAAGTCTCACTGGACCAGCTGTCCAGATGGAAACACTTCCTCATGGCTGGTAGGGGAACCCAGGCCCTCCCTCTACACTCGGTTCCAGCCCAGGGATCCTACAACCAGCAGCCAAGGTCTACACAGTGCCTTGCTACTCTTTCCCTGGACTTCTTCCTGCCCTGCCTTCTTTCCCCTTCTGGTCCCAGCCAGCACCTGACCTGCTCAGGCCCTGCATCTCCTTTTAACTGAGCTTCCCTGCAGCAATCCTAGGTAGGCCTGGAAGACCCACCTTCACTGCTCCTCTTCTAGGGCAGGGTGTGGTAGGACGGTGAGTCCTCCAGCCAGGGGTCTCAAAGGGCCTAGTATACCCCATCACAATTCCTTACCCGGCTTCTCCCCCAGCTGGGCTTCATCAGCAATTAGTAATTTATAAATCCCTGGGCCTCCCTCCAGGTGCAACTGTGAAGGTCAATCGTCCTCTTCTGGGCCCTCTGTACCCTACAGGGCTGGTGTGTGGTAAACACCCCATCACATACCTTCCTCCTCAAGACTGCAACCCTCAGGCACATGGATGCCTTCTACCTTGGCTTTGCCAGAGCTGGGCCTGCTCCCCCTTTCTAGGTCACTCACCATGAGAAGTGTCTGCCCTTCTCTCCATGGTGTCCATGTACTTTTCCTTCTGAAACTCCAGGTCTTGTCTACCCACTTGCAAGGCCTACTCTGCAGCTACCAACTTCTCCTGTAGCCCCTTCTCTTCTTCTGCAGACTCCCCCAGCACCCTTCCCCGCAGGGTCTGAGTTCCCACAGTATGGTTAGTCTG
Organism: Chelonia mydas; assembly: GCF_015237465.2. NCBI lineage: Eukaryota > Metazoa > Chordata > Testudines > Cheloniidae > Chelonia > Chelonia mydas. The sequence continues at coordinate 128,196,066 of NC_051246.2, read as the reverse complement.
TGTTTATCACGGTCTCCTTCAGACTTACCTTTATAGGAACCTTTCTCTCCACCAGTTCCTTCTCACCTTCTGCCATTAGAGCCTCATCGGCCTTCTTAACTACTGCTGTGCCCATGGCCACAACCTGTTTCTTCAGATCCTTAGTTGGGACCCAGACCTCCCCTTGGCTCTGGTTCTGCTCCTCCTGAAGGCCATGTATCCTCATGTGTCCTAACTCCCCACGGGAAAAAATAGGCTCCACCTCCTTTCTGCCTTCAGGGTAAGGCTTCTTGTCTCCATACAGGTAAGGCCACTCTCTTTTTAGGTACCCTCTCTGCCCACAGGCATAACATCCCTTGCCCAGGCCTCTGGCCTCCTAGTCCCTGTACTCTTTTCCCATCCTGATCCTTGCAGCCCCGGCTAATTCCTTCCTGCAAGATCCTGTGTACTTACTGTTGCTGTTCAGTCAGCTTTGTCAAATATCCCTGCGTGTCTAACTGCTTCCCACTGAATCTGTTGGTTGTCCAGGACCTGCATACGTAGTGCCTGGATCCCCTGTGGTAGATCCCCTAGGGTCCAATTTGGAAGTGTTTACCTGCCATCAGCAAAAAAGGCTTCTGCACATGGCTGCTCCAGTGTCCCTTTCCCTCTTCTTTTCTACTGCAGTCTCTCACACTGCTCCTGTATCGGGGGCAATCGTCATGCCTGCTTTCTCCTCCAAACCTGTAATGGGTTTCCACTCACTGCAAGAGCACCTCCTCCTGGCCAGGCATGGCATAGCAGCTTCCTTCCCATATGGCACCCCCTGTTGATGGTCGCTCTGTCAGTGAGGTGGTCTTTCTTCCCATAATTTGCAGTGCTCCTTCTTTGAGACTCAGCTCTCCGGCTAGGTCACAATATGTGTTCTCCCCTTCCTGGGTATCGAATTCTCACCGGACCAGCTGTCCAGATGCTGCCTCCAACAGTCCTGCACAACTTCCCTGTGGCTGGTAGGGGAACCCGGCTCTCCCTCTATACTGGGTTCCAGCCCAGAGACCCTATAACCAGCAGCTAAGGTCTGCAAAGTCCTACTCCTTGCTGCTGTTTCTCTGGGCTTCTTTCCTACCCTGGCTTTTCAGGCTCTCACCTTCACAGCTTCTCTGGAGTTGACCTTTCTTCCAGGACTAGGACCCCTGGACTTATTCTCCCCCCAGCTTTCCTCCTCTCTGCTCCCAGCAAGGACTGCAGACTCTCCCCCTGCAGCCTCTGGAATTACAAACTTCCTCTCTTTATAGTCCTTACCCAGCTTCTCCCGCAGCTGGTCTTCATAAGCAATTTACAGATCTCTGGGCCTCCCTCCAGGTGCAACTGTGAAGGTTAGTTGGCCTCGTCTGAGCCACCTTAACCCCTTCAGGGCTGGTATGGAGTGAACACCTGATCGCAGGGTGGTAGAATCAGATCCTTCAAGTGCAATCCTGCTCTGCCTTACTGAGATTGTCAGCTCTTTGGAGAAGGAACCCTCTTTTTGTTCTGTGTTTATACAGCACCTAGCACCATGGGGACCGGTGCCATGACTAGGGCTCCTAGGTGCTCCCACAATACAAATAATGGTAGACCACTACTGTAATAGGTTCGGCCACAGAGACCCCCTTGGGACTGTCACCTGATGTGCTGAGACTACCTCTGAGCCCGTTTTCCCTGCCAGTTTAGGACTCCAGAACCCTGCCTTGTTGAGCCAGATAGGCTAACCTGCTGCAACACAGACCCAGGGTCTGAACCGCATCCCCAAAGCCGAAGACTTAACTGAAAACAGGTTAGCAAAAGTACTCCTGTCTCCAGTATCCAGACACCCAGTTTCCAATGGGATCCAAACACCAAATAAATCCATTTTACTCTGTATAAAGCTTATACAGGGTAAACTCATGCAAAATTTTGTTACAATATTTTTATTGTTCATTTTTTGCTATTTGTGATTCTCCTGTTTAAAAAGCTTTCACTCATCCAATCAGGGAGCACAATACCATGTGATTCAGGTGATCAGTCATACCCCATGAATACCAAATACCCACCACGTGAAGCAAATAGCAAGGAAGCAATCCATAGGGCCTGTCCTCAGAAAGACTTCGTGGGAAGCCAGGGTGTAAATCGACCGTGGTCTCACCTGCTGTGCACTAAAAGGTCTCTCGTGCACTTTGCTTTGCACTTGTTTAAAACTGCAGTTGGTCAAAGCACACTATGCAACTTTTAGTGCATGGTAATAGGGTCCACGCAGCCAGGGACTGTGTGGCAAGCTACAGCACCGTACATTCACACCTAGGCTTGCCACGCATTAACTCTCCATATGCACAAGGCCTGAAAATTATTCATCAAACCCACCTAGCGATTTCTTACAAAGAGCAAATGAAGTCCCAGAAATCAGGAGTGGTTCACAAATAATTTGCAAATCAAAAAGGGGGCTAGTTATTAGTTGTGATAAATAATTTGAGCAGCTCTACTTAGTGGCCAGATCATATAATTAAATATTTATATTTTCAGGAGCAACTGCAGGCCCCAATCAGGGTCGGGGTCCCATTGCACTACAGACACCAAACCACGTAAAGAAAACCAGATGTGTAGTTTTAGGGTTTTAAGTGATTGCGAATCACAAATGAAGCTTCAGACGGCCTGCTTTTGAACCAGAATCCCTTGACGCTCGATAATCTCCATGATTTACCTCTTGGCACAGAAATTCAGGATTCCCATGTTTAGCGGTAATACATGTTGCACAGAATGGTATGTTGGGAAATGCTGTGCTCTGGTGCAAAGAGCATCTGAGTAAGCTAAAATTTCTGTTTTGCCTGAAGCAGCCAGCTTCACTACCAGCTAGGGTGACCAGATAGCAAGGGTGAAAAATCGGGATGGGGGTGGGGGGTAATAGGCATCTATATAAGAAAAAGGCCAAAACATCAGGACTGTTCCTATAAAATCGGGACATCTGGTCACCCTACTACCAGCCAAATGACTAACACCTGGGGCACTGAATAAGTCTGCCTAATACAAACAACAGATGCCAGACACAGAAAGAAGCTTTTAGAAGGTTTTTTCCTGAAAGGATTTAATGAAGCATTTGGGGGGAGGGATAGCTCAGTGGTTTGAGCACTGGCCTGCTAAACCCAGGGTTGTGAGTTCAATCCTTGAGGGGACCATTTAGAGATCTGGGGCAAAAACTGGGGATTGGTCCTGCTTTGAGCAAGGGGTTGGACTAGATAAGGGGTCTCAAACACGCAGCCCGCTGGGCTATTTCCTGCGGCCTGCCAAGCTCCCCGCCCCCAGGCCAGGGGTGGGCAAACTACAGCCCGTGGGCCGGATCCGGCCCGTGGGATTACCCCCCATGGCGCCACGAGCCCCGCGCCACTCCCTGAAGCTTCCAGGAAGGGGTTGGAATGGGGGCAGGGCCTCATGGAAGGGGTGGAGTGGGGGCGGGGCCAGGGGCAGCGAGGAGTGGGGGTGTCAGTGATGCGGCCCTCAGGCCAATGCACTAGTCCTCATGTGGCCCTCGTGGTCATTTAAGTTTGAGACCCCTGGACTAGATGACCTCCTGAGGTCCCTTCCAACCCATATTCTATGAACATTACTGTCGGACTCTGACATTTTAGCAGGTAGCACAGAAACCCAGTGGGTGTATTAGACCTGAAGATTTCGATGCGTTTCCCAGCATGAGGTCAAAGGTTTACATCAAAGAAAGGCCTTTTTTGGGTTCGAAGCTTCACCCTTTGTTCCTGGCGGAACACAAGTGACTATTCCGTGGAATTCTGTGGTCGGAGAGACAACAAGCTGTTTGCTGAATGGCAGAAAACGGACTGTGATGTCCTCACCTCAGAGGTTTCCTTTTTCTCCAGCGACAGGGGCCTGTCAGCCACTGAGAATTAACACGTACAGAAGGGATTTGGAGAGTAAGGAATCCTCTGGCGTCAAGTAAAGGTGTTTTTGTGGGGCCTCTCTCTCGCTCTAACCCCCTGGAACTGCCCAGGCTGTACGAGCTGAACAGGAGGACGTGCTGAAGCGTCCCAGGTAGGGGAGTGGGTGTGATAGGACCATGATTACTGGGATAGAAGCCATAGGTTAGGCTGTACCATTACTATTCGCCTTGTGTAAGTGTAGCGAGCTGGTGGGCTGCTCCTGGGACAGCACATCAGCAAGGAAGGAATTACACCTCAGAGAAGCACAACCACCCTCCACCCCCATTGCTCCAAAGAGCTAGTGATCCATACTGACTAGGCACACTGGAATTGTCCTGGCCAGCAGCAGATTACAGCCCCCACGATCCACAGTGGCTCAGCGGCACTTTTCCAGCAGAGTTGAGTGAAAAAACCCCACATTTTCACTGACATACAGGAAACCTCTCTTGCCATACAGGAAATCTCAATACAGCAATAAGTAACCTAGGTGACTTGAGAGTTATGGGCGTACAAACAAAGCTCGGAGTCAAAGGTAACTCCAAGGTTACGAGTCATGGAGGTTGGACACTGGCTAAGAGCATTAGAGGCTGTAATGAATACAGGGCAATCAGCCAGCATACGGAAGTGCAAACAAACTCCAGACTAACCTGTACAGTTGCATAACAGAGAGAGATTGTCGTTATTGTTTTACTTCTTGGGGGCACCAACGCAGATAACATAGACAGAATGGAAATGACCTCAGAGATTAAAATCCAGAAACAAAGCATCAGAGAAACCAAGAAACCTTCCAAAATACAGTCCCTAAAGTCCACCTTTCTTTCAGTGGCTGGTTATGAGAATTCAAGTCATTTAAAGGTTTGTAAGTCTCATGCATAGTGCACATACTAATTCTAAATGAATAGGGGGATGGTGCAGCTGGGGCTAGAGGCAGACATTTCAGTTCCATGCAGTAAGACCGAAGAGCTCCTTCAAAAGAGAGCTGAGAGCCAAGACCCCATGTGACTTAATGGAGGCCACTCTGGATGCCAGAAGCACAGGTCCAGAGATGCTGCCTTGGCCCCATGCTATACCTACAACAGTAATTGATGTTGTCTTGGAAGCTATCACTTCTGGGATCCACACCAAGGTGTTGGCAAGTGCTGTGCAGTGAGTTAGCAGCAGGTATTTTATTCTAAGTCAACAGGGTCTGTTCTCCAGACACAACGTCCTTTCACACTGAGTGCACATTTGAGGCCACCAGTTGTCCAGGTCCTTCCAGTTCATTTCTGTCATGCCTTGTGGTGAGGCTGTCTGCAGCTGAGCAGTCTACCAACCATTTTTCATAAGCAAACATTCAAAGGCTTTCTTGTTTGTGGGGTTGTCACAATTTGGGAATCATAGAAATAATGGTCTATGGATTTGCATGGTCTATGGATTCTGTGCGAGATCGTGAACTCTCTATTTATCTTTACTATGCTGGACACTCCATTTTGAATGTGCAGACGCTTGCCTTCTCAGCTGCCTGTTTGCCTTCATGTTGAGCTGAAATGCCAAAGGCTGGGGGCAACAGAACCATAGAGAGTCATTAAACTTTGATGATCGGCCACTCCCAAAGATAGCTCCCACCCAGGAGCACCGGTTTGCCACGGCAGAGGTCGCCTTGGCAACAAGCTCACCTGGCAGAAATCGCTGGTCACATGGGGAAGGACACTAGCTGACAGAGGAGACTAAAGACTATAAACAAAGGAAGGAGCTGACTCATCTGGGTCTTTGGCTATTTTGGAGCCAGCTCAGGAAAGAAAAAGGAGAAAAGAAGCTGGGGGAAAAGGCTCCATGAGGGAGACACAATCCAGCATGTAGCAACCTCATGAGGCAAGGAGTTATTTCCTGAGCCCAGATGGTCCCCAAGGACTGCCAAAGGAAGGGTGAGCTAGTGAGGCGCATTGCGGTTAGGATGTTTATTGTTTTCTAAACGATCTGTTCTCTCTTGGGCTTTATATGATTAAGGCAAAGAGGAAGTGTGTGAGACTTCTGTGCAGCGTGTGTGTGTGCCTGTGTGCACTTGTTATAAACTTCAGAAGTACCACAAGCCTCCAGAGAGTAAAAACAGTAACCCAGAGGGCTCAAACCTTTCCGTGGGATTCTGGGAGAGGGTGTGTTTAAGTATGAGGGATCTGACAGGTCACCACTGCACCCAGAGGGGCTAGGCAGCTGGACAGAGGGTTCCAGTTCTCAGAGTGTCCGAGCCCTGAGACTGTGCTGAGGGACCCCAAGATTGGGGCAGTGACTGGACTCTGTTCAGGCTCCAAGAAGCTTAACACACTCAGGGATCTTGGGGCTCAGATGCTTAGATTCCCCTCATAGCAATCAGGTGGGTGCCTGGAGGAGGCACCTGACAAGGTCTGTGACAGTGACAGTGCTGCTTGGGCAGAAGCATGTGGGTGACTTCTATTTTAGGAGAGGGGACTTTTGAGATCCAGTATAAAGGCTGGGGTGCCAGGGTTGGACTGAAGGCCCATGAGTGTACTCAGTTTGGTTACCCCTAAGACCAGTTCACTCAGCTCCCATCAGTAGGTACGGGTGGTGGATTCTCCTTCTCTGCTTACAGGCATTAAGAAAATGGCAAATACCCTGCTGCTTCGAATACATCTCCAGACACATCTTCGACATCTCTAGAGTTCCAGTTTCCGTGAAGGAGGTCATGCAGCTACCTCACCCCAGCATCAACCCAGTTTCTCCCTGCCACCTGGTTTAGCTTGCTTGGCACACAAAAGTTTTATGGGTTACATGGGATTAGCTGTTGCAAATAGTTTATGTGCTTCTAGTTTTAAAAGTGTGCTCAGATATGGTACATTACCCAAGACTGATTGAAGATGTTCCCAGTCCTGTGTATGTTGATGGCCCAATATGTCACACTAGTTCCTCTTTGCTGGGCAGGCTAGTTGACATTTCCTCATCAATGCTGACTCATCCATAATGACACCGTTTTGCTGGAAAAGTCATCAGAAGGAGACTTTTTAAGGTCAGGGGTATTTTACAGGCACTAGAAATCAGAAGTCATTTTTCACTGTAACAAACAGAAGGGCTGTCCTCCCAGAGTTTACAGGTACGTGCATGAACACAAAGAGAGCCAAAACAAAATGACAAACTATTTGTATGAAAATCCATACTTACTGGGATTTGTGGCTCTACGCAATATTCAGAGTTCCCAGAAATGCGCCAATATTTAAAAAGGGTAAATGGGATGACCCAGGTAATTATAGGCCTCTCAGTCTGACATTGGTCCCAGGCCAAAAAAAATGGAGCTGCTGATATCGAACTAGATTAATAAAGAATTAAAGGAGGGTAATGTAATTAATGCCAATCCACATGGGATTGTGGAAAATAGATCCTGTCAAATCTACTTGATATTTTGGTGGGATTACAAGTTTGGTTGATAGAGATACTAGTGTTGAAGTAATATAGCTAGACTTGTGTAAGGCACTTGACTTGGTATTGCATGGTATTTTGATTAAAAAAAACTAGAAAGATATAAAATTAACGTAGTCAGCGATCCCTCAGAGTTCAAGGATGAAAGTCTTCCATTAAATGATAGCCAGTTATTGCTGGTGGCTCCTCAGGTGGCTAATAAACCAGTCTTGGACCCACAGATCTTATCACAGTAGAGGCAAATGTTTCCTGGTGGAAGAGACCGATCTGGATTGTAGAACTGGAGTGCATCACATTCTTTCCTCCTTTCCCATTTCTTCATTTCCTGTTGTCTTCGTTGGGCCTCGGAATGCTGGGAGCCTTGGCACAAAATTAACATGGCACACATTAAGTGGACTAAAAGCTGGCTAACCGAAAGGTCTCCAAATGTAATTGTAAATGGGAAGTCATAGTCCAATGGGTGTTTCTAGTGGGGAACCAGAGGGATCAGGTCTTGGCCCTACACTATTTAACATCTTTATCAATGACCTGGAAGAAAACAAATTCATCACTGATAAAGTTTTGAAATGACACAAAAATTGGGGGAGTAATAAATATAAAGAAGATAGGTCACTGATTCAGAGCAATCTGGATCACTTGGTAAGCTGGGACCAAACAAACAATATGCGTTTTAACATGGCTAAATGTATAGGTATACATTTAGAAATAAAGAAAGTAGGCCATCTTTCTAGGATGGGGGACTCTATCCTGGGAAGCAGTGACTCTGAAAAGACAGGTGGGGTTTATGGTGGATAATCAGATGACCATGAGCTCCCTGTTCAATGCTGGGGCCAAAAGGGCTAATGCAATCCTTGGATTCATAAACAGGGGGATCTCAAGTAGAATTAGAGAGGTTACTTTACCTCTATTTGGCACTGGTGTGACCGCTGCTGGAATCTTGTGTCCAGTTCTGGTGTCCACATTTCAAGAAGGATACTGATAAATTGGAGATGGTTCAGAGAAGAGCCACAAGAATGATTAAAGGATGAGGAAACTATAAGATATGTGACAGACTCAGTGAGCTCAAGCTATTTAGTTTACAACTGGGAAGGTTAATGTACTTATAGGCTTGATTACAGTCTATAAGTACCTACATGGGGAATAAATATTTAATAATGGGCTCTTCAATATATCAGAGAAAGGTCTAACACCATCCAATGGCTTCAAATTGAAGCTAGACAAATTCAGACAGGAAATAAGGTGTACTTTTCTTTTTTAAACACTAAGAGTAATTAACCATTGGAATAATTTACCAAGGATTGTGATAGATTCTCCATCACTGAAAAGTTTTTAAATCAGGATTGATATTTTTCTAAAAGTTCTGCTCTAGGAATTATTTTGAAGTTCTGTGGCCTGTGTTGTACAGGAGGTCAGACTAGATGATCACAATGGTCCTTTCTGGCCTGGGAATCTATGAATATTATAGTAAGAAGCACAGCATGGAAAGAACTGCATAGCAAGCCTTCCCAGTTATTGCCGGCATGTTCTTTGAAGAAACTGTTTATATTTCATTCATCATTTCTGACTCATTGTAATCATGTCATGAGGAGTTGTATGTTTGTTATTAATCTCCTAATGGTTTCTATAGCTGTACCAAAACAGCACAGAGTGTGTTCTGTCCCCCTCTAGTGACTGGTCCACTGCAGGACAACAGCCTACTATTGCTAACAACTAATGGATTTATTCCTTTAGCTCAAATGGTGGAGATCTGTGCTGGGAAGCTGAAGTAGCAAACTTGCTGACAACCTGTGTAGGGAGTTGTTACTGAGACACCTTTGACAGCTTTTATTACACTTCTGCTTTGCAAACTGAATTTTAAACACAAGGAATCAAACATACCCAACACAGATACCACATAAATTACATAGGACATTTTAGAATATAATAAACCATTACAAGTGTTTAGGTTTAGAAATGTTTAGGAAATTATACAAAAATTTGAGGAAACAAGTTTCCATATCACACACAATTTTACTGCAAAAATATTTTCTATACAAGTCTTAGAACTTTGTGTAAAAATGTTGCTAAAGAATGGATTCATACATTGGAAGCTCTACGGGGCAGGGAGTGTTATTTGCTATATATTTGTACACCACTTAACACAATGGGGCTCTGATTTAGTTGAGGCCTCTGGGTACTACCAGACTAATATTAATACTAATTAGCATTTATAACAATGGAGGAAGTTCATATATTGATTTCTGATATGTTTCATAGCAAATGAAGCCAGAGGAAAGCTTAAGGGAGAAATTCAGATTTGGGGGTAAGGAGACAATACACTGAAGTTAGTGGAGCTGAACCCTTTTACACCAGATCTGAATTTGGCCCCCAAGTTTCATTGTTTGCAAAAGATGTGGGGAAGGTGGAAGTGGGGGATGGTTTTTTTTAACAATCATGTTTAAGACTGAGGTTGACAAAAAGTAACCTGGATACAGCACTACAGAAATTGGATGAGTGCTGCAGAATTGCTTATAAAAAGGCATCAGTCCTACACTTTGGACCATCAGAAGTTCCCAGAGCCTCATTACAGAAAAAGACTGTCTGGACTATTAATGACTCCCTCAGGCTGGGAGGGAGTCATTATTCAGAGACCCAGGCCTACCATTTTTAATTAAAAGAATTAATTAATCCTCAGCTGGTGTCAATCCGTACAGACCGACTGGATTCAATGTACAACACCTAGCACAATGTAGCCCTGATCGCATCTTGGGTCGCTATACAACTAACGACAACATCTCCGAGAAAGAGTGTATTTCATAAGAATTAGCAGAACCAGTAAGGTGTGAACTAAAGCAACCAAGGTTCTCAGATAGGCTTGGGAACAGAGTAAAATAGGGCAAAGACTGGACTACTGGTGAGGTGGGGTGGCGGGCGCGGCCACCAGCACAGCGCCGCCTGCTGGTTGTCCAGGGAATTAGCTCTTTCCAGCCCCGGAGTGCCCTTTGCCGGCTGATGTCTCACCTGCCGCTGGGCCCCGTGTCCCTCCCGGACCCCGGTGCCCTTTACCCAGGGGTTCTGCCTACAGCAGCTACCCACAATCTGGGTCTCCCCATTCAGGGGAACCCCCAACCCTCTATCCCCACCTTACCTCAGTGGCTACTGCCAGTCATCATCTAGCCCCCGCTCCCTGGGGCAGACTGCAGTTTGTAAACCACTCATCATTGGCAAGGGGGGTTGGACCAGCTGCCTCTGCCTATATCTGCAGCCCTGGTACCTTTAGTAGGCCTTTAATTAGGCCTGCAGCCTGGGGTTTTACTAGGCTAGAGCTCCTCAGCTCCCTCTGCCCTTCCCCAGCACTGCTTCCTTAGGTACCCTCCCAGGTAGCTAGGTCCTTCCGTCTCTGGAGTCAGAAAGAGACTGTGTCAGCTTCTGGCCCACTGCCCTCTTATAAGGGCCAGCTGGGCCCTGATTAAGCTGACCACAGCTCCGGCTGCTTTCCTAATCAGCCTAGCTTCCCTCGCTGCAGCCCTCTCTGGGGCTGCTTTATCCCATTCTGGCAGGAGCGGGGTGACGACCCCGCTACAGGTGGGAATGAACAATCCAAAAACCAGTGACAGCAGGAGCCACAGCAGAACTGGCCCTTGTGTAGAACTTTGCAGAGACACTGACTATGCAAATGTAGCACTAGATGAACTGTTCATTGGAACGAATAGAAAGGCACTTTGGAATGGAATGGAGAGCCTTACACCATCACACCTGTCCAACGAGCCCAAACCAAGGTACTGCTAGAAAATTCAAGGATAATTGGAGGCACAAAGAGCAATGAAATTACGAGCGGTCTAAGGCAGAGAGAATGTACCGGTACCTGGGATATCAGCTTTGACATGTTTGTCTAAAGGCACTAGGAGGTCGCCAGTATATCGGGGTCGGGGGTGGGTGGGTGGGTTGGGGATTAAAGATTCTGGAGAATGAAAGGCCAAGGGGCAAAGGGTCCAGAAAGCAGTTGGATCTCATCAGTTAACAATTCCTTACAGTGGGCAAAATCTCAGCCAACACACTGTGTTCAGCCCCTATGTCACCTCCTCCTGCTCAGCCCCAGCGCAGGGGATATGACCAAAGGGCACTGTGCTCCAGCTGGTATCGGGATCCTTAGTGACACTTGCGTGACAACATAAATTAGAACAGCCACTAGGCTCCTTTAATCTATATGTGTCAGAAGAAGCAGAGAGTAACCCTTAGCTCCCTGACCACCCTCTTCCTCTCCCCACCCAGCACTGACAATTCTACAGGAATCTGAATCCAAGAGCGGAATAACATACAAGAATAATTCAATTATTGGATGTGTTACAAACTAACACTGGGCCCCAGAAGACCATAAGAATGGCCACACTGGGTCAGACCAATGGTCCATCTAGCCCAGTATCCTGTTTTTCGACAGTGGCCTGTGCCAGATGCTTCAGACAGAGAGAACAGAACAAGGCAATTTATCAAGTGATCCACCCCCTGTCATCCAGCCCCAGCTCCTAGCAGAGGTTTAGGGAGACCGAGGGCATGGGGTAGCGTCCATGACCCTCTTGGCTAATAGCCATTGATGGACCTATCTGCCATGAACTTAAATTGTTCTTTTTTGAACCCACTTGTACTTTTGGCCTTCACAACATGCCCTGGCAACAAGGTCTTCATGTTGACTGTGTGTTGTGTGAAGAAGTATTTCATATGTTCGTTTTAAATCTGCTGCTTGTTAATTTCATTGGGTGACCCCTGGTTCTTGTGTTATGTGACGGGTTAAATAAAAACTTCCTTATTCACGTTCTCCACACCATTCGTGATTTTATAGACCTCTATCACATCCCCCCTTAGTCGCCAGCTTTTTAATCTCTCCTCAAATGAAAGCTGTTCCATACCCTTAATTATCTTTGTTGCCCTTCTCTGTACTTTTTCCAATTCGAATACATCTTTTGTGGGATGGGCAACCAGAACTGCATACATAATTCAAGGTGTGGGCATACAATGGATTTATACAGTGGCATTATGATATTTTCTGTCTTATTATCTAACCCTTTCCTAATGTTCTGTTTGCTTTTTTGACTGCCACTGCACATTGAGCAGATGTTTTCAGGGAACTCTCCACAGTGACTCAAAGGTTTCTATCTTGAGTGATAATAGCTCATTTAGACCCATTCATTTTGTATGTATATTGGGGAGTATGTTTTCAAATGTGCGTTACTTCACATTTATCAACATTAAATTTCATCTGCCATTTTCTTGCCCCATCATCCAGTTTTGTGAGATCCCTTTGTAACTCTCCACAGTCAGCTTTGGACTTAACTATTTTGATTGATTTTGTATTGTATGTAAACTTTGCCAACTCACTGTTACCCCTTTTTCCAGATCATTTATGAATATGTTAAACAGCATTGGTCACTGTACAGATTCTTGTGGGATTCTGCTCTTTACCTCTCTCCATTGTGAAAACTGACAGTTTATTCCGACCCTTTGTTTCCTGTCTTTTAACCAGTTACTAAACCATGAAAGGACCTTCCCTCTTATCCCATGACTGCCTACTTTGCTTAAAAGCCTTTGGTGAGGGACCTTGTCAAATGCTTCTGAAAGTCCAGCTACACTTTATCCACGGGATCACACTTGTCCACCTGGTTGTTGTTGAATTGTAATAGATGGGTGAGGCATCAGTTCCCTTTACCAAAGCTCTGTTGCCTCTTTCCCAACATACTGTGTTCATCTATGTGTCTGATAATTCTGTTCTGTTTCAACCAATTTGCCGGATACCTTACCAGCCTGTAATTGCCAAAATAGACTCTGGAGCCTTTTTTTCAAAAAACGGTGTCACATTAGCTATCCTCCAGTCATCTGGTACACAGGTTGATTTAAGCAATAGGTTACATACCACGGTTAGTAGTTCTGCAATTTCATATTTCAGTTCCTTCAGGACTCTTGGGTGAATACCATCTGGTCCTGGTGACTTATTACTGTTTAGTTTATCCATTTGTTCCCAAACCTCCTCTTTTGACACCTCAATCTGGGACAGTTCCTCAGATCTGTCACCTAAAAAGGATGGCTCAGGTGTAGAAATCTCCTTTCCATCCTCTGCAGCGAAGACTGATGCAAATAATTAATATAGCTTCTCTGCAACGGCCCTGTCTTCCTTGAGCACTCCTCTAGCACGCTGATCGTCCAGTGGCCCCACCGATTGCTTGGCAGGCCTCCTGCTTCCGATGTATTTAAAAAACATTTTGCTGTTAGTTGTTGTGTCTTCTGCTAGTTGCTCTTCAAATTCTTTTTTGGCCTGCCTGATTACACTTTTACACTTGAATGGCCAGAGGTTATGCTCCTTTCTGTTTTTCTCAGTAGGGTTTGACTTCCAATTTTTAAAAGACGTCTTTGCCTCAAACCTCTTTTTTAACTATGTCATTTGGCCGTGGTGATTTTTTTTTTTTTGGTCTTCTTACTGGTTTTTGTTTTTATTTGGAGTATACATTTAGTTTCTGCTTCCTTTATGGGGTTTTTGATTATTTCCATGCAACTTAAAGGCATTTTACTCTTGTGACTGTTCCTTTGAATTTCCATTTAACTAGCTTCCTCTGTTTGTGGAGTTCCCCTTTTTGAAGTTAAATGATACTGTGGTGGGTTTCTTTGGTATTTTCTCCCCTACAAGGATGTTAAATTTAATTACATTATGGTCGCTATTACTGAGCGGTTCAGCTATATTCACCTTGGACCAGATCCTGTGTGCCACTGAAGACTAAATCAAGAATTGCCCCTCTCCTTGTGGGTTCCAAGACTAGTTGCTCCAAGAAGCAGTCATTAATGGTGTCTAGAAATGTTATCTCTGCATCCTGTCCTGAGGTGACATGTACCCAGTCACTATGGGGAGACTTGAACTCCCCCATTATTATTGGGTTTTCTGTTTTTGTAGCCTCTAATCTCCCTGAGCATTTCACAATCACCGTCACAATCCTGCTCAGGTGGTCAGTAGTATATTCCCACTGCTATATGCTTATTGTTCAAGCATGGAATTTCTAACCATAGAGATTCTATGGTACAGTTTGAGTCATTTAAAATTTTTACTATGTAACCCTTCTGCCAGTCGGAGTGAGCAGCAAGAAGGGTGGGGTTCAATATCTAGGGGGTTCCTTTTCAACAATATAACCAAAACCAGCTCGAGCCCCCACCCAGTGACCTGGGGAAATTTCACTCTACCAGCTGGGCGTCTCTAAGAGGCAATTCTTCCCCTCTCGCAAGCACAGAGTCTGAGATAGAAAGAAAAAACGAGGAGTCCTTGTGGCACCTTAGAGACTAACAAATGTATTTGGGCATAAGCTTTTGTGGGCTAGAAACCACTTCATCAGATGTATGAAGTAAAAGATACAGGAGCAGGTATAAATACATGAAAGGATGGGGGTTGCTTTACCACGTGTTAGGTCAGTCTAATGAGATAAATCAATTAACAACAGGATACCAAGGGAGGAGAAATAACTTTTGAACTGGTACGAGAGTGGCCCATTACAGACAGTTGACAAGAAGGTGTGAGTAACCATAGGGAGACATTAGTATGGGGGAAATTAAGTTTAGGTTTTGTAATGACCCAACCAGTCTTTATTCAGGCCTAATCTGATGGTATCTAATTTGCAAGGAGTCCAGAATCTGGTCTCCATTCTAGGGTACTCAATGGTAGTGTTGTCCTCTGCAGACTCGCTCTCAGGTGTGCTAGATAAAGGTGGATTAGCCCCACAGGGCCCACTGCGCGGGCTGGGTGGTGGATTTGGTCCAGGTCCCATGTCATGGTCCATTCCATAAGGGGTGCCTACCAATTCCCCCAGAGATAGTAGGAGGTTTCTGTGTACCGCCTTTATTTGCCCCGACCCCCTCTCAGGTTAAATCTTGTAGACCGGCAGATCTCCCAGCTTTTCCATCACTCAGTAAGGTATTGCCTTCCATCTCTCAGCAATCTTGTGTTTGCCAGCAACACCCAAATTTCGCAGCAGGACTCTGCTTACAACTATGTTTGCTTTGCTTATGTTTTCTTTCACATATAGTGCCATTCCCCCACCAGAGCGACCTTCTCTGTCATTCCTGTATATTTTGTACCCTGGTATTACCGTGTCCAATTGATTATCATCATTCCACCAAGTTTCTGTGCTACCTATTATGTCAATTTCCTCCTTTAATACCAGGCCCTCAAGCTCACTCATCTTAGTATTTAGACTTCTTGCATTTGTATAAAAGCACTTATAAAATGCGCCAATGTTTAGTTGTCTGCCTTCATGTGATGTAATTGAATGGGACTCTTTCACTTGAGTGTTTCTCTTCAGTTCCTACCAGTACTTTATCAACTTCTATCCTCTCCTCTGTATTAGGATTTAGAGTATCCCCTTTAATAAATCCTCCCCTAAAGGATGTCTCTGTCTAAACCATGTGCTACTCTGCACCTGTTGGCTTTCCCCCAGCCCTTACTTTAAAAACTTCTCTATGACCTTTTTAATTTTACATGCCAGCAATCTAGTTCCATTTTGGTTTAGGTGGAGCCCATCCTTCCTGTACAGGCTCCTCCTTTCCCAAAAGGTTCCCCAATTCCTAATAAACCTAAAACCCCTCCTCTCTATACCAATATGTCATCCACACAATGAGACCCTGTTATTCTGCCTTTCTAACTGGCTTTGCATATGGAACTGGAATCATTTCAGGGAATGCTACTATGGAGATCATGCACTTTAATCTCTTCCTAGCAGCCTAAATTTGGCCCCCAGGACCTCTCTCCTACCTTTCCCTGTGTCATTGGTACCTACATGTACCACAACCACTGGCTCCTCTCCAGAACTGCACATAAGCCTGCCTAGATATCTCGAGAGGTCCCCAATCTTAGAACCCGGCAGGCAATTCACCAGGCAGTTCTCTTGGTCATCACAAACCCAACTATCTATATTTCCAAAAATCAAATCCCCCATTACTATTACCTGTCTCTTCCTAATAACTGGGGTCCACTCCCCTGAAGAAGTATTTTCAGTGTGAGAGGATACCATTAGATCATCTGGAAGGAGGGTCCCAACTCTGAGATCATTTCCCTCTACTCCAATTTGATGTTCGTCTCCCACGAGACTTTCATCCTCCTCAACGACACATTATGCGAGATGCTGTGCAGACACACAGAAAGAGGCAGTCCCTGTCCTGAAGAGCTTTCAGTCTAGACAAGGCAGACAGAAGATGGGAGGAGAACAGAGCCCAGAGATGGGAAGTACTTGCCCCAGGTCACACAATGATGTGTTTTGATAAAATCAGGATCATTAAGGACATGCATCACTTTTGTTTAAACTCTGTTGAAATCCAAGTTACAAGAGCAGGAGTAAGAAGCTTGTGAAAATACAGAACTACCCCTTTACAAAGAACAAACTGAAGGGCTGGCCAGTGGCAAAGAGAAAAGTCTCATCCGTCGTTTATCATTATTGGTGGTAAGCTGACAGCTGTTGGTAATATGATGCTTAAAGGGGAAAATAAAAACAGATTCCAAGCAACATAAGGAGAGAAATGCTACATCACATTCCCATGTTATTCTGCAAAAGGAGAGCCACAGAAACCATTTCCTGGGCTGGGGTGAACACCCAGATTGCTGATATTATTTTGAAATATTCAGTGTTTCAAATGCATTGATCACAGTAACCTGATGAACCAGTAACTACTGCAATGATATTTGCAAAATGTATCAGCCAACTTCTTTTAATCTGAAGGCAAGGACTGTTCAGTGGTGGTCAACTCCATTGCACCGCTGAGTTGAACACAAGCGAGAAGTGAAACAGGAAATAGTCAAAAGAAAAAAGAAAAGGAGTACTTGTGGCACCTTAGAGACTAACCAGTTTATTTGAGCATGAGCTTTCATGAGCTACAGCTCACTTCATCGGATGCATAGCATACCGTGGAAACTGCAGAAGACATTATATACACACAGAGACCATGAAACAAAACTTCCTCCCACCCCACTCTCCTGCTGGTAACAGCTTATCTAAAGTGATCATCAAGTAGGGCCATTTCCAGCACAAATCCAGGTTTTCTCACCCTTCCCCCCCACACACACACACATACAAACTCACTCTCCTGCTGGTAATAGCCCATCCCTCTTTGAAACCTCTCTTTATAATGCGCATGATAATCAAGGTGGGTCATTTCCAGCACTAATCCAGGTTTTCTCACCCCCCCACACACACACCCCCCTCCAAAAACCACACACACAAACTCACTCTCCTGCTGGCAATAGCTCATCTTACAATGTGCACAGCAATAATCCAAGTTTAACCAGAACGTCTTGGGGGGGGTTTGTAGGAAAAAAACAAGGGGAGATAGGCTACCTTGCATAATGACTTAGCCACTCCCAGTCTCTATTCAAGCCCAAATTAATAGTATCCAATTTGCAAATGAATTCCAATTCAGCAGTTTCTCGCTGGAGTCTGGATTTGAAGTTTTTTTGCTTTAAGATAGCGACCCTCATGTCTGTGATTGCGTGACCAGAGAGATTGAAGTGTTCTCCGACTGGTTTATGAATGTTATAATTCTTAACATCTGATTTGTGTCCATTTATTCTTTTACGTAGAGACTGTCCAGTTTGACCAATGTACATGGCAGAGGGGCATTGCTGGCACATGATGGCATATATCACATTGGTGGATGTGCAGGTGAACGAGCCTCTGATAGTGTGGCTGATGTTGTTAGGCCCTGTGATGGTGTCCCCTGAATAGATATGTGGGCACAGTTGGCAACGGGCTTTGTTGCAAGGATAGGTTCCTGGGTTAGTGGTTCTGTTGTGTGGTATGTGGTTGTTGGTGAGTATTCGCTTCAGGTTGGGGGGCTGTCTGTAGGCAAGGACTGGCCTTTCTCCCAAGATTTGTGAGAGTGTTGGGTCATCCTTCAGGATAGGTTGTAGATCCTTAATAATGCGTTGGAGGGGTTTTAGTTGGGGGCTGAAGGTGACGGCTAGTGGCGTTCTGTTATTTTCTTTGTTAGGCCTGTCCTGTAGTAGGTGACTTCTGGGAACTCTTCTGGCTCTATCAATCTGTTTCTTCACTTCCGCAGGTGGGTATTGTAGTTGTAAGAATGCTTGATAGAGATCTTGTAGGTGTTTGTCTCTGTCTGAGGGGTTGGAGCAAATGCGGTTGTATCGCAGAGCTTGGCTGTAGACGATGGATCGTGTGGTGTGGTCAGGGTGAAAGCTGGAGGCATGTAGGTAGGAATAGCGGCCAGTAGGTTTCCGGTATAGGGTGGTGTTGATGTGACCATCGTTTATTAGCACTGTAGTGTCCAGGAAGTGGATCTCTTGTGTGGACTGGACCAGGCTGAGGTTGATGGTGGGATGGAAATTGTTGAAATCATGGTGGAATTCCTCAAAGGCTTCTTTTCCATGGGTCCAGATGATGAAGATGTCATCAATATAGCGCAAGTAAAGTAGGGGCGTTAGGGGACGAGAGCTGAGGAAGCGTTGTTCTAAATCAGCCATAAAAATGTTGGCATACTGTGGGGCCATGCGGGTACCCATAGCAGTGCCGCTGATCTGAAGGTATACATTGTCCCCAAATGTAAAATAGTTATGGGTAAGGACAAAGTCACAAAGTTCAGCCACCAGGTTAGCCGTGACATTATCGGGGATAGTGTTCTTGATGGCTCGTTGTCCATCTTTGTGTGGAATGTTGGTGTAGAGGGCTTCTACATCCATAGTGGCCAGGATGGTGTTATCAGGAAGATCACCAATGGATTGTAGTTTCCTCAGGAAGTCAGTGGTGTCTCGAAGGTAGCTGGGAGTGCTGGTAGCGTAGGGCCTGAGGAGTGAGTCTACATAGCTGGACAATCCTGCTGTCAGGGTGCCAATGCCTGAGATGATGGGGCGCCCAGGATTTCCAGGTTTATGGATCTTGGGTAGTAGATAGAATATCCCAGGTCGGGGTTCCAGGGGTGTGTCTGTGCGGATTTGATCTTGTGCTTTTTCAGGAAGTTTCTTGAGCAAATGCTGTAGATGCTTTTGGTAACCCTCAGTGGGATCAGAGGGTAATGGCTTGTAGAAAGTGGTGTTGGAGAGCTGCCGAGCAGCCTCTTGTTCATATTCCGACCTATTCATGATGACAACAGCACCTCCTTTGTCAGCCTTTTTGATTATGATGTCAGAGTTGTTTCTGAGGCTGTGGATGGCATTGTGTTCTGCACGGCTGAGGTTATGGGGCAAGTGATGCTGCTTTTCCACAATTTCAGCCCGTGCACGTCGGCGGAAGCACTCTATGTAGAAGTCCAGTCTGCTGTTTCGACCTTCAGGAGGAGTCCACCTAGAATCCTTCTTTTTGTAATGTTGGTAGGCAGGCCTCTGTGGATCATTATGTTGTTCAGAGGTATTTTGGAAATATTCCTTGAGTCGGAGACGTCGAAAATAGGATTCTAGGTCACCACAGAACTGTATCATGTTCGAGGGGGTGGAGGGGCAGAAGGAGAGACCCCGAGATAGGACAGCTGCTTCTGCTGGGCTGAGAGTATAGTTGGATAGGTTAACAATATTGCTGGGTGGGTTGAGGGAACCATTGCTGTGGCCCCTTGTAGCCTGTAGTAGTTTAGAAAGTTTAGTGTCCTTTTTCTTTTGTAGAGAAGTAAAGTGTGCGTTGTAAATGGCTTGTCTAGTTTTAGTAAAATCCAGCCACGAGGAAGTTTGTGTGGAAGGTTGGTTTTTTATGAGAGTATCCATTTTTGAGAGCTCATTCTTAATCTTTCCCTGTTTGCTGTAGAGGATGTTGATCAGGTGATTCCGCAGTTTCTTTGAGAGCGTGTGGCACAAGCTGTCAGCATAGTCTGTGTGGTATGTAGATTGTAATGGATTTTTTACCTTCAGTCCTTTTGGTACGATGTCCATCTGTTTGCATTTGGAAAGGAAGATGATGTCTGTCTGTATCTGTACAAGTTTTTTCATGCAGTTGATAGATTTCCACTCCATGCGGCTAAATGCAGTGCCTTGCATAATGACAGGTTTCAGAGTAACAGCCGTGTTAGTCTGTATTCGTAAAAAGAAAAAAGAAAAGGAGTACTTGTGGCACCTTAGAGACTAACCAGTTTATTTGAGCATTTGGGGACAATGTATACCTTCAGATCAGCGGCACTGCTATGGGTACCCGCATGGCCCCACAGTATGCCAACATTTTTATGGCTGATTTAGAACAACGCTTCCTCAGCTCTCATCCCCTAACGCCCCTACTTTACTTGCGATATATTGAGAGCTGAGGAAGCGTTGTTCTAAATCAGCCATAAAAATGTTGGGGGGGGGGAGGAAGGGTGAGAAAACCTGGATTTGTGCTGGAAATGGCCCTACTTGATGATCACTTTAGATAAGCTGTTACCAGCAGGAGAGTGGGGTGGGAGGAAGTTTTGTTTCATGGTCTCTGTGTGTATATAATGTCTTCTGCAGTTTCCACGATATGCTATGCATCCGATGAAGTGAGCTGTAGCTCACGAAAGCTCATGCTCAAATAAACTGGTTAGTCTCTAAGGTGCCACAAGTCCTCCTTTTCTTTTTTCTTTTTACGAATACAGACTAACACGGCTGTTACTCTGAAACAGGAAATAGCATGGCCCCACAGTATGCCAACATTTTTATGGCTGATTTAGAACAACGCTTCCTCAGCTCTCATCCCCTAACGCCCCTACTTTACTTGCGATATATTGAGAGCTGAGGAAGCGTTGTTCTAAATCAGCCATAAAAATGTTGGGGGGGGGGAGGAAGGGTGAGAAAACCTGGATTTGTGCTGGAAATGGCCCTACTTGATGATCACTTTAGATAAGCTGTTACCAGCAGGAGAGTGGGGTGGGAGGAAGTTTTGTTTCATGGTCTCTGTGTGTATATAATGTCTTCTGCAGTTTCCACGATATGCTATGCATCCGATGAAGTGAGCTGTAGCTCACGAAAGCTCATGCTCAAATAAACTGGTTAGTCTCTAAGGTGCCACAAGTCCTCCTTTTCTTTTTTCTTTTTACGAATACAGACTAACACGGCTGTTACTCTGAAACAGGAAATAGTCAGGTGACATCTCTCTTTGCAAGGCACAGAGTGTCTGAGCTAGTCCTCGGAACTCCCATTGGTTTAAGTGGGAATCCTGGGTGTGCAAGAAACATAAATCAAGCCCCGATCAGACATTTTCATTGTTTTATGGAATGCATTTAAATCTGGAAAATAAGGTTTTTCACATTTGTCAAAGCCACTGTCACTATTGGATTAGATCAGAGGTGGGCAAACTACGGCCCGTGGGCCACATCCGACCCGCGGGACCATCCTGCCCGGCTGTTGAGCTCCTGGCCGGGAGGCTAGTCTCCAGCCCCTCCCCTGCTGTCTTCCCTCCCCCGCAGCCTCAGCTGGTCGTGCCACCAGCACTCTGCTCTGGCCGGGCACCGCAGTGGCGGGCGTGGCTGGCTCCAGCCGGGCAGAGCTGCTGAGAGGCATGGTAAGGGGGTGGGGAGCGGGGGGGTTGGATAAGGGGCATGGGGTCCCAGGGAGCAGTCAGGGAGCAGGGGGTGGCTGGATGGGGCGGAGGTTGGGGGGGGGGCGGTCGGGAGGGGGAAATGGGGGGTTGGATAGAGGATGGGGTTCCAGGGGGGTGGTTAGGAGCGGGGGGTGGTCAGGGGACAAGGAGCAGCGGGGGTTGGATGGGTTGGGAGTTCTGAGGGGGGCAGCCAGGGGGCGGGAAGTGGGAGGGGGTGGATAGGGGGTGGGGGCCAGGCTATTTGGGGAGGCACAGCCTTCCCTACCCAGCCCTCCATACAGTTTTGGGACCCCGATGTGGCCCTTGGACCAAAAGGTTTGCCCACCCCTGGATTAGATGGTGCCTTCAGAGAAAGCCCTCCACGAGAGGAGTAGCCATGGGAGGTAGGACAGCCCAGAGACAGCTCTGAGTAACAATCCCTCCCTGCTCCTGGCAGCTGGGAAGATGGAAGGGTGATTAGTAATTTACTCCTGGCCTATACAAGCAGAAAATTATGACACCGCACACCGTGGCTCAGCTGTGCTGTCCTGTGCAGGGAGCGGTCAATCAGGGCCTTCACAGGTACGCACAGGCGTAGCCAGGCACACAGAAATGAACTTACACAGGCATACCTGGACCCCTACTCCGGGTAGTCCACACAGGTGTGTAAGTGAGAGTTTTACTTCTCGGTGTGGGTGCACAATCCAAGTCCCAGTCTAGCCTGTTGTGATTGTGCACTGGCTTAGAATACAGTGAAACAGCTGGCGAGCAAACCCCGAGACAATGGAAGTTTTGTGGAGTTTAAAGGGAAAGACACTGCTCCATCCAGTGTCACTAAAACCATCCATCACACGAGCAGCTAGAAGGCATCGGGATGTCAGTAGCCCTGTGCGAATCAGCCGTGCTCATGACCGACATTAGGAGCACACTGTCTCTCCCTCCTCCACTGAAGGTTGCAACACTAACAACCGCAGCAAAGTTAACAAATATCTTTGCAGCAGCTGTTCCACATGGAGGCACTCGGCATTTTGTTACCCCCTGCCCATTTAATCCCAGCCAAAAGAAGCTCCCCCCACTCACTTATGAAAAAGCAGTACAGGCCGTGTCCGACCAAGGTGAGTTAAAAGCAGATGGCAGGCGATCAACAATGGTTTACTCCAAGGCAGTCATGACAGACCCCTCTGTGGAACACTACACACAGCCTCCCCGACTTACCTTTTCACTGCACCTCAGTCCCATGCTGGCTGCTGACCCAGCAATGAATGGCATCGTGTCTATTGAAAATGCCTCCGACATGTGAGCCAAGACTCCCCAATGATTTCAGTGGGCATCTTTCCATCCGTTTTGGGTAATGCCTTCTTTGCATATAAGTGTTGTCTTTTATTAAGTTAGATGCATCTAATGAATGATAGTTTCTGAATGAAGGGATATTTTTAAGCTGTTACTCGTCTATTCTGAGATCTCCAAGATAACGTCATCCTTTGTTAATATGTATGTACTGGAACAAGGTCTATTACGTTTTGCTTGCTTTTCCTAATTCTAATGAATTCCAGCAAAGAATTAGGGTTCGCCTTTGAAAAAGTGCTGGTCACCCAAAACTCCAGTTGATGTCAATGGGAGCTGTGGGTACTCAGTGCCTTTGAAAAAAGATCAGACCCTTAATTATTAACAATATGACGCTTTTTCCATAGAAGCCGAGAGGTCACTGATATAGATCAATCTGTATCACTTGGTAAGCTGGGCACAAGGAAATAACATGTTTTAATACAGCCAAATGTAGGATTGTACATCTAGGAACAGAGACTTTCTGCGACCCTTGCAGGATGGAGGACTCTCACCTGGGAATCAGTGACTCAGGGCTCATGGTAGAAATCAGCAGAACATGGGCTCAGAGGTGTCACTGTAGCCAAAGGGCAAATGCAATCCTTGGAAGTATAAGCAGGAATACCGAGTAGAAATAGGGAGCTTACATTATCTCTGTATTTGGCACGGGTGTGACTGCCACTGGAATAGTATGTCCAAGTCAAGTGCCCACAATTCAAGAAGGATGTTGATTAATTGGAGAAGCTTCAGAACAGCACTACGAGAATGATTAAAGGACTGGAAAACATGCTTTATACTGGTGGACTCAAGGAGTTCAATCTGTTTAGTTCATCAAAGAAAGAAGGTCAAGACGTGACTTGATCACATTTTATAAGTACCAAACCTGGGAAAAATAGATTTGATAGAGAGCTTGTCAGTCTAGCAGACAAAGGTATGACAAGTTCCAATGGCGATAAGTTGAAGCTAAACAAATTCAGACTGGAAATAAGGCATAATTTTTTTTAACAGTGAGAATAATTAACCGCTGGAACAATTTACTCAGGGTTGTGGTAGATTCTTTATCACTGGCAATTTTTAAATCAAGTTTGGATGTTTTTTCTAAAAGATCTGCTCTTGTTCAATCAAGAATTAATTCAGGGAAGTTCTTTGGCCTGTGTTATGCAGGAGGTCAGACTAGCTGATCTCAGTGGTCTCTTCTGGTCTCATAATCTAGGAAAGATTTACAAAAAAGAGTAGAGGAATGATAGTGACTTAAGTCAAGGTGGTAACGAGATTAGTTGCTTAGAGTAATTTGGTGTAGAGCTTGCTCTCACCCCCTGAAAAAACATGGCAGATACTGAATATCAAATCCTCCCTTTGTATGGTACTGACAACCACACAGAGCCTCTGGGGGAGAACCTATGCCTGGCACAAAGGAAGCAGGCATTTCTACTGGTGGCGGCATTCACAGATCTGTTCTCCACCTGGCCTGGGAGGACACACTTGGCTCAACACAGAATCAATACTGACCCTCATAAAATAATACAGGAGGCACCATGACTGATGCCAAATAAATTAAGAAAGGCAGTGGAAAAGGAACTCCAGGCCATGCTGGAGCTCAGGATTATAGAAGGAACACGAAGCAACTGGAGGAGTCCTATTGGCCTAGTCCCAAAGCCAGATAGGTCCGTGCATCTTTGCGTAGACCTCAGGAAAGCGAATGCAAGTTCAAAATTTCATGTCTATCCTATGCAATGGATGGATTAACTCCTAGATTGATTGGGAGAGGACAGTACATCACAACCCTAGATTTAATGAAGAGATACTCGCAGATCCCTTTGACACCCGAGTCCCAGGAGAAGATGGCCTTTGAATGCCATTGGTGCTGCTTCAGTTTAAGACAATGCTATTTGGACTCCATGGAGCAACTGCTACTTTCCAGCGTCCAATGGACTGTTTACTCCAAATGCATTATGCCATTGCTTACCTAGGCGATGTAATCATTTATAGTAAAGATTGGGACTCACAGCTCAACAAAGTGGCCACAGTCCTACAGTCCCAGAGGGAAGCATGGGTAATGACCAATCTCACAAATTTCACAAAATAGGTAAGCAAGAGACCCGCTACTTGGGGTATCTCACAGATGGCAGACAAATCTGGCCTCTAGTGGGCTAGGTCCTCGCCTAGCAGGTTTATCAAGTCCCTACCACGATGAAACAAGTCCAGGCCTTCCTAGCGATATCTCACTTTGCCACCATAGCAGCACCACGAACCAACTTAACTAAAGACACTGCCCCAAGACACATTATATGGAAAGCCTTCCAAGACCTCCTGTGTAGATACATGGTATTATATGGTCCCAGTTTTGAAAAGGTATTTGTATTACAAACAGATGCCTCTGAGATGAGCATGGGGCAATTCTTTCCCAAGAGGTGGATAGAGAAGAGCACCCATACATACAACTATACATCAGTAGAATATTGTTTCCATGAGAACAGGTAACAGAGAGAGGCCAGGACCAGCCCACAACACTTTGGCACCTGAGGCGGGGAGCTCAGATGATGCCCCCAAAGGCCCTCGCTTGGGCCAAAAATTTGAAAGGTCTCAGTTCTGCCTTCTTCCTGTTCTACTCCTCTCATGGTACTGCTCTGCTACCTACCCCAATAAAGAGGAACTAACAACTTAAAATGCCTTGTTCAAAAATTTTAAGTAAAACTTAACTTTCAAACGCCTTAACAGCAAATGTAACTTTTCTTGTCTGCATAGTAAATACTGGCATTTGTATCTGTTTGAATAATCAAAGTGGTGCTTTCTGTGCCTTCTTGGTTGCAAAGATTTGAACTGCTTCCTGCTGAAGGTCCACAGTCTGGGCCAGCTCATGCTCTATTGAGATGGTTGCAAGGCTGACCAGCCTCTCCTGTGTCATTGTGGAGCGTAGATGTGTTTTTATTAACTTCAGCTTGGAAAAGCTGCCTTCTCCACTGCCAACTGTTACAGGAAGTGTTAGAAGGATGTGCAGAGCAACAAAAGCATTTGGAAAGAGGGTGATCATCTTATTTGTGCACATAAATTCCAGAACAGCCTTTGGAGTTGATCCTGCTCAAATGTATCTCGAAAGGGCTTTCAGTTCATCACCTAAATCACTTGCCTCAATATCGCGCATGTCATCATGTGTCAACACTGTCTCTAGTGCCCTGCATTGCTGGTGTAGGTCTTCTTCAGGTATAGTGAGGAGTTTTGCAATATCCTACAACATCCCAAATATACTGCTGTGTTCCTTGAGCTGCATGAAACGTTCTTCAACTGACTGTATTGCACAATCTAGCACCTGGTTAAAGAATTCAACTTTGAATTGTTGTTTGGGGTCTCTTATGGGATTATCCCGTGCCTCATAATCAAAATGTCTTCTTCTTCTTCGGTGACTCTTGTATTCTTGAATGGGTGGGAAAATAGCTTCAGTGTGAAGTTCCTCTGCCAACTTCTGTGCACTCTTCAGAGTGTTTTGAAATCCCTCATCTGACTGGTAAGACTGTAGGTATGACTTTGGTTTGTCCAGTTGTTCCATTGCTCCAGACATATCACAGTCAACACCTTGGAGCCTCTTGCTTACAACATTTATTTCAAACAGTATGTCATGCCACAACACTAAGCCACACAGAAATTTGAAGTTATGTATGTTTCTGGTGATTCCATTTCCCTCTGCCACTGTTCTCCCACGAATAGTTCCTGTCAAAGTATTATCCTCCACAATGGCAACTATGGCATCATCTGTCTTCCCAATTTCGTGTTTGATAGGCTTTATCACCTCCACTTGACTTTCCCATCATGTGGCACCCAGTCGTTTCAGTGTCAGAGAGGATGTTCCCAGATGTTGCTTCAAAATTTGCCATCAACGAGTTGATGCAGAGAAAAATACACAGATGTTTTGAATTACATTAAAAAAATTCAGCAGCCTCACTAGAAGCTGATGCTGCATCACGGACCACCAAGTTCAATGAATGAGAACTGCATGGGACAAGAAAAAGCTCGAGGGTTTAACTCTCAGATCTGTGTCTGCATTGCTCTGTTCTTTCCTCTCATGTTGGCACCATTATCGTAGCCTTGACCTCTCATGTCAGCAATCGCAATCCCCGTATCTTCCATCTTTTTAAGAAGCACATTTGTCATACCAGCTCCTGTAGTATCATCAATGTCAATAAATTCTAGAAAATGCTCTCTGACAGTCACCATTGCAGGGACATTTTCACTCGGTTCTGTTGTTGTTACAAAACACACCATTCAAGTAATTTGTTCCGTATGGTTGATGTCAGGTGTGCAGTCCAGAATAAAAGAAAAGGAGTACTTGTGGCACCTTAGAGACTAACCAATTTATTTGAGCATAAGCTTTCGTGAGCTACAGCTCACTTCATCGGATGCATACTGTGGAAAGTACAGAAGATCTTTTTATACACACAAACCATGAAAAAATGGGTGTTTACCACTACAAAAGGTTTTCTCTCCCCCCACCCCACTCTTCTGCTGGTAATAGCTTATCTAAAGTGATCACTGTCCTTACAATGTGTATGATAATCAAGGTGGGCCATTTCCAGCACAAATCCAGGGTTTAACAAGAACGTCGGGGGGAGGGGGTAGGAAAAAACAAGAGGAAATAGGTTACCTTGCATAATGACTTAGCCACTCCCAGTCTCTATTCAAGCCTAAGGGAGTGGCTAAGTCATTATGCAAGGTAATCTATTTCCTCTTGTTTTTTCCTACCCCCCCCCCCCAGACGTTCTTGTTAAACCCTGGATTTGTGCTGGAAATGGCCCGACTTGATTATCATACACACTGTAAGGAGAGTGATCACTTTAGATAAGCTATTACCAGCAGGAGAGTGGGGTGGGGGGAGAGAAAACCGTTTGTAGTGGTAAACACCCATTTTTTTCATGGTCTGTGTGTATAAAAAGATCTTCTGTACTTTCCACAGTATGCATCCGATGAAGTGAGCTGTAGCTCACGAAAGCTTATGCTCAAATAAATTGGTTAGTCTCTAAGGTGCCACAAGAACTCCTTTTCTTTTTGCGAATACAGACTAACATGGCTGTTACTCTGAAACCTGTCAGAATAAGAGAGTAATATCTTGCTGACTTCAGATCTTCCACAATCTTCTGTTTGACTTTTCTTGCCAGTAACTGTATGATCTCATTTTGAATTGTTTTTCCAAGGTAGTGGTGTGTGTACATTTCTTGGGTGGTGATTCTTCTTAGATGCTCCTGGCGTACAGCATCAGACTCAGCCATCAGCTCCACAATTTTAAGGAAGTTTCCATTGTTTGGCACATACAGCTGATCTGAAGTGCCACGCAGGGCTAGGTTTTGGGTCGCAAGCAGTCTCACAATGGCAACGAGCCTTTTCAGAACGTTTTGCCAGTAAAGAGACACTGATGCAACCTTCTCTTGATGCTGATCCTCTATGGTGGCCTTTAACCTTGGTCTCTTCTCAAGCTCTTTCCACCTATGGAATATTCTCTGGTGATTTGCTGCCTTCTCACGGCATGCCAGATTTCTAGCCAGATTTTTCCAGTCCTTTGTTCCTGTAGAACCCAATGTGGCTGGAATATTAGACTGGAGGAGTCTGCAACAAAAACAGTATGCAGCATTCTGGGTTTTTGAGTACATAAGCCATGGCCTCTCCACTTTGTCACCACTGGGGATTTCATGCCAGTAATGTGTTGGATGGAAACTTCTCTTTTCATTGTCTTTGGGGAACATGAAGTTTTTCACTTGCTGTGGCCCATGCAGTACAAGGAAGTCCGCCAGGCTACTGCTCAAGTGGGTCCACAGTCCTGTGGTATCTACTCAGGACAGTTAGGTAATCAGTACCCATCGATCTGCAAGTGCAGTAAATGCATATTAAGCAGTACATGTCTGGGTGGCAATTCTTTCCTAATGAAACCTGTGTTTCTGAGTGACCATGAAACAGGCCTAGTCACCAGTCTGGCTGACACAAGTGTTTTTTTTAAGCTCTAGGGTTTGTCCGTTTTTCAGGCAGGACCATTTTACTGATGGAAGCTCACAAATGACAAAAGGAGGATTCAGATTCAAGATTATAGGCCAGGTCTTGCTGGCATTGCAGGAAGTGAGGAGTGGCTACATACAGTTCTGGAAGCTGGACACAGCAGTGCAGACTTACACTTATGAGCTGATTGATGGTACTGAATGGGGCACTACATGATTTATGAGACCCTGCTGATGACGCACAGCAGGGGTTATTGCATTGCCTTTTTAGCATTTCGCTCATAACTGTGGGGTGAAGGCAAGCATGGTTTGTGCGCACATATTAATCTGGGCCAACTGAGAATTCAGGAGGAGCTATGATGATTTCTGAAGTGTCAGAGAGAGTGAAGTCCCTGTGAAGATTAAGTCAAGTAGAGGCCAGAGGTTAATATAATTACTTCCTTTAGGTAAAGTGACTCCAATAAAGATTAGGGCCCAGTTGTGCTAGGCACTTGTACATACACACAGAGAACCTCTGTGCCAAGAGAATGCAATCTAAATAGACAAGTATTATTATCCCCATTTTACAGACAGGGATCTGAGGCACACAAAGTGACTTGTCCCAGGTCAAAGGGATAACTGGGAATTGATCAAAGTTCTCCTGATTCTAACCCTGTGCTTTCGCCACAAGACCTTCTATCTGCTCCAAGAGCAAACTTGCACTCCTTGGAGTTCCTTCAAACCCGCACACCACTAGCTGTAGCCCTGTAACAAACTGGCAGCTAAACATACTAACAAATGGTATAAGTGATTGACTGTTGTTGCAACTTATTTTCAGATAAACTAAATACACCTCATTATATGCAGCTGGGTTAGAAGAAGAGCCCAAATGTGTTTGTTATTTTTAAACAGCTGTAAAGGCCAAGCATTAATTTCTCTGCAGCTCATGATTTCTGTGTTTGGCTCAAAGTTTGCATGAGGTCATTCTCTCCATCTGTTCTGCTACCTTTCAAGCAACAACAGGATTCTGAGCCACAGAAGAACAGCATCTTGCTATGGCTTTAAATGGTGCTGGAACGTAGTGTGTATTAAACCACAATGTCAGGGAGTTGTGTTTTATTTTTGCGAATTATTCACTATAAATACAATTCAGCTTTATAGTGCCTTTCATCCAAAAGTAGCACAGGATTTCACAGGCATTTATTGCTTATATATCCAAAGAGTGGTGCAGAGAGTTATACCTATAGTTGTGTTAAGATAAAGGCAAATAAGGCACAAGAACTATAAGGACAATAATTAAGGATGGATAATAAATCCAAGATGCTCCAGGGAGTAGGATTTGATTATTTTAATAGAGGTGGGGTTGGGTTCACAGCAGCGAGAGATGAGCCATCTGAGACTCAAATATATTTACAGAAGGAATGTGACATAGAAAGCCAGGACTAGTGCAAGCAATGATGGGTGAAGCTACCACTTGCCATGGAGAAATTGGGAATGCAACTCTCCTTGTATTTGCTTTAGCAGATTGAAAGACACATCTAACCTTGCAAACTGTTTCTTTTCCTCTAGTTCTTTATTGTTAATACATCCTGTTTTGATACAACCCTTGCTAGAATCCCTGTGATTTTAGACAGGCTGGCAATTTCAAGCAGGCCATCCCAGACAGTTGAATAAACCTTAGATCTCTAACAAGAGGAAGAGAATAACAGACTTCTGGAGCCTACACCACTTGGGATTCTGGACAAGGTTCTCTCTCCCATGAAGCATGAAGCCATCAGAGATGCAAGCCTCTAAATGGACTGGAAGTAATGACCACTGATCAGAACTATGTCAAGAGGCTATAAGGTGACAAAAGTTACATGGATAGATGTGCTGTGTAATGTTAACTTCTTTAGCTATATCAGTTTTGTTTGGGGATTTAGGATCTTATCAATAGGCCATCGGAGTCAAAGGCAGGGCTTTAAATCAAGCCCATGAGAAACAAGTATTGAAGTGCAAGTTATTTAGCCATATCCATGGAAGCCCAAATACCAAGGTGAGGGGCCAGAACAATCAAGTGTATACCATACAGTGACCCCTTCATCTCCAGTAACGAATGCCCTTCCTATGAACACCCATTTCCCATGATTGCTGAAGTTAAGCAGTTTAGTTCTAACTGGCCATTTTTCTTTGTGTATTAGGAAGAAACTATAAGGAGCAGCTTGAGCAAATCTGCTAGTAATTATACCATCACAGTGTACTGATTCTGTGTACCCATAGGATAAGCTTTAAAAAGCTACAGTAGCTCTGTGAATGAGACACTACTTAGGTCTTAAGAGAACAGCTGGCTAGTTTTTTTCCCCTCACATCCTCTCTCCTTGCCCCCAGAAAATTATGCAGCAGAATTGAGTGAAGCACTGTTGTAAGATAATAACAGTGTCTTCAACCCACCCCAGCACAACCACTTCATTCCGCTCAATAAAGAGAAAGGAACAGCGAAGATAAGGATAAAACGGCAGCTGTCAGATGTTCCCAAGGCACCATAATTTTGAAAATATTATTTCATGTTTTGCAATAGTATTTTCCACTGGAGGTTCACTTGCTCAGAGCCTGCAAATCTCATCATATTACAAGAACTGGTGATCGTGATGCACTCCAGGAGGTAGATGAATAAATACAACCCTCCATAACTATACGTCTTAAATATCTCTCTCAGCTTCTCTTTTATGTAGCTATGGAACATTAAAATGGGAGCATCATTACCTACAAAGAGCACCTACACAACGTGGCCATTTATATACTGTACGTGTCCTTCTTGCCATTTTTCTTTCGTGACATCTCAAGATGTCTATTAGGGACAGAAAACAATATTCTCCATTACCCACCAAATGAAATACCTATGACTGCTAAATTACAAGTGCATCACAGGGAAGAGTCAGAAAGCGCCTATGTCGGCCAGCTGACAGCACATCTGTCTTCTATCAGACCTGCCACATTTTCTTGCCTGCTATGCAGGGAACACGTGATGAATTAATGAAACCTGACACACGCTCGTTTAACTGTTGTGTGCCAAGGATTTAGTGTATGTAAGTAGAGTTGGATGACGACTGAAATATTCACTGTATCAGATTACACCAAAATACCAGGCACCCAACCATTAGAACAGTGCTGTCTGTCTAGCGATTGATACTGTTCTCATCACCATGGTGTCCAAATGTCCGAGTAGTTCAACGTGAGCGGAAACTCACCCCTCACATTCTAAGTCTCACTGAGTGAGCTCTGTCCCGGGGACTCTGCAAGGGATGGAGGGAGATGGGATTCAAGGCAGCACACCCAGCACCACAAATTGCAACTCCAGCCCATAGGCTAGATCAGTTAGTGAACTCCAACAGCTCTCCGTTGAACAGTAACCCACATTTTCCAAGGTCATCACTCCTAAAGGGACCAGAGAGTCAGAGTGTACGGTCAGAACGGACCACCAGATTGTCTAGTCGGATCTCCTGTATACCACAGGCCACCAGCACCACCCAGCACCTGAACACTAAACCCATCAACTGAAATTAGGCCAAAAATATTACAGCTCACAGGAGACTAGACTATTATGTGTCACAGACAGGAAATAGGAGGGACCAAGGTGAACCAATGCCTGAGGCCCCCACAATGGCAAGAAAGTAAACAAACTAGGAAAATCCAACCTAGATGGAGCTACTATAAGGTGGGTGCATAACTGGTTGGAAAACCATTCCCAGAGAATAGCCATCAGTGGGTCACAGTGAAGCTGGAACGGCATATCGAGTGGGGTCCTGCAGGGATCAGTTCTGGATCCAGTTCTATTCAATATCTTCATCAGTGATTTAGATAATGGCATAGACTGAACACTTAAAAAGTTTGTGGATGATACCAAGCTGGGAGAGGTTGCAAGAGCTTTGGAGGACAGGATTAAAATTCAAAATGATCTGGACAAACTGGAGAAATGGTCTGAAGTAAATAGGATGAAATTTAATAAGGACAAATGCAAAGAATTCCACTTAGGAAGGAACAGTCAGTTGCACACATACAAAATGGGAAATGACTGCCTAGAAAGAAATACTGCAGAAAGGGATCTGGGAGTCACAGGGGATCACAAGATAAATATGAGTGAACAGTGTAACACTGTTGCAAAAAGCAATAAGTAAAAGTGAAGATGCAAAACACCATTGAGTTAATTTAGAGATGTCTGAGAAATTAAAAACCAGTCACACTTCAGAGTTCAATGACATGTATTAGACACTTGTATTTGTATCAGTGTAGCCCACTGGTCAGGTGGGTTACTTGCTATCCTCTGTGCCCGATACACAGAGATTGTGACTCTACCCGGACAGAGCCTGGCTCTTTAGCTCAAGCTGTGCACACTCATACTTGCAGTTCCGGAGATCACTGGTGTGTCAGCCAAGATGGTGGCCATTGACTTCCTGTGCCATGTCACTAATGTTTGTATCAACATACATTAGCCCAAACGAACAAAGAGACTTAGTCAAGTTCTCCTCCTTCCTGAGAGTGTCTCAGACATCTGCTCTGAGAGCAGATACAATGTCATGTGTCTTTAGCTGTGTAATCACAAAGAACAATTCTTCACGATCAGTGGCTGCAGCATGAATTTCTTGGCACCTCTGTCTCCATATCAGTTTAATAGAATAATTTCAAATACAAACACATTGTTACAAATATCAAAGTCTCTCCCTGGATAATTCACAGAAGGTGGGCTAAATGGATCAAATAAATCGTTTTCAGTGAGCAGTTTGGCCAGGTCTGGGCAAAGAACAGAAAAACTTGGTAGAAATGGAGAACAAGATGTCAGCATTTTGCTTTGAGATGGGAAAGCAGATTTGACAATGCTGTGATTTATGAAGAACGAAAGCTTATTTGAAGAGAATGTGTTTTCCGATACCCATGCTAGCAGAGGCAAAGAATATGGGTCTCATCTCTTCCAATCATCAAATTGCTAGGGTTAATAGTTTGTAAATGTAAGAGATAGGCAATGACCTACCCCTTGACAGTCTAAAGATGCTCCTGGGTTGACTCATTTTAAAACAAAAAAAGTTTACTTTTGTCCAAGTAAAATATGAATCAGATCCTATCTCTAGCCCAGTAATTCACTGGAACCAAACTCAGGCAGAAAGATTTAAGAGCACTGTCCACAAGATATGAGCCTGTACTTACAAATATTCATTTAGCAACTCACAGTTCACCTTGACCTAGAATATATGTCAGTGATAACAAAAAATTAAACAGAAAACCACTCCAGCATACTACTTACTAAACGTTCACTTTGGATAAATCTGTTGCATAAAAAGACGTCAAACCATTTCACATTTGCATGTTAACTGCTATATATTCCACAAAATTATAAGCAATTCTTGCCCACACTTTGGCAAGGAATTTGCTTGCTTCCTCTCCATTTTATGGATTTGCTATGCAACTGGCTCCCATGAAGGCCACCAATCAGCGGCCCTGTCCTTCAGCCCTTACCAAACAGAACTACTCACCTGAGTAAGGCCTGAAGGTTGAGGCATCAATCACCTAACGTACCTGTGGCAGAAGGTCATGCATTTGGCACAGGAACTCAAGGAATCACGGCTGCCTTAAGGCCCCACTCAAGCCAGACTGGTTAAGACAATTTGACTAAAATCAAATCATGTCAAATTGTCTTAACCAGTCTGGCTCACCAACTCGTCACTGGGGTTATTTCATTTACATACTGAATACTGACTGGTCGGTTAATTAGCTAGTTGACTAGCTAATGGAGTGATTCCACAGTTCAGCAGAGGAGGAGACGGTCTGTGTGCGTCCGGTTGGAGATTTCTGCAAGCAGGAGGAGGGAAGATATTGTTGCAGTGCTTGTGACGCAGCGGACTGTACAGAGATGATGAACAAAGGCGAACCAGCTCCAGTGAACTCAACCTAAGCTTTTGGAACTCTTGACTTTCTTCTCACTGTCTGGTCACGGGGACTGACCTGTTTAGATTTAATCTGTTTATATTTATGTATAACTGTGAAAATAATACATGTGGGTTATGAAGTAGTCTTGTTATTTAGTAGAAATTAAGTTAATATTAGGTGGCTTTATTATTATAACATTTTATAAAGTTGGTACTTTAGAATTCAGTTCATGTCTCTTGTTCTTTTTGGACTTGATTGTGAGGAGATTGACTCTGTGCAATCCTTGCTGAAAATCTTCAGATGACTGCGTGCTGGCTCTCCATGTGCTTTTCTATAGGAGTTGTGTTGAAGCACTAGGAGAGGGATGGTAAAGTAAACTCTAGTCCTCCCAAAGGTTACATTATATCTACCTGTAGTCTCCTGTCTTGTACCAGAGTGCAAGTGATTTAGGGTAGGGATTGTGTCTTTGTAATGTGTGTGTCCAGTGCCTGGCATAATGGGGCCGTGGTCCAGGATTCAGGTCCCTAATACTATTGCAATACAAAATAAAATTCTAACAGAGAAAAATAGAAAAGGAGATGGGTAATTTAGGAGGGAGGATTCTAAAATGGCAGATCAGTACTGTTTCTCTTTCCAAATTTTGGGAGAAGCCAGGATTTCCCATTTAGCTTATGAATTTAACAAATAGTTCGAATAGCAATTGCTGGATACCTATTATTTATGGAAAACCAGGTCATATGCAAACAGGATAACTGGATAGTTTTAAAATATTTATTTTCTGCCAGGTTATAAAGCTGAACATGAACTGTATCCTCGAGTGTGTTTCTAAGATACAGCTCAGACAGTAAGAGGTGGCATGTAACTATTCCACCCCAGAAGCACCCTTCTTCTCCCACCTCAAGGTACTGTGCAACATGATGAAGGGTAATATTCTAGCCCTTAACTATTGAGGAATGAGCTTAATGACAAGAAGCAAAAACAGACTGCTCTACTCACGCCTGTAATTAAGGGAGAATACACTTTGATACTTCCTTGGCCTGACAATTTTGCAATAAAATAATTATGTATTACAGTAGCACCTACCAGCCCTAACCAAGATCTGGGCCCTGCCCTGCTAGGAGCTGTACGGACACACTGAGACAGTCCTTGTCCCAAGGCGCTTACCATTTAAAGAGGCAGAGGGTGGGAGAAGGGCAGTATTCTAATCCCCACTGAGGCACAGGAAGATGAAGTGACTTCCCCAAAGGCCACACAGTGAGTCTGGGGTGAAGCCAGAAACTGAATATAGATCTCCTGAGTCCCAGTGCAGTGCCTTAGCCACAAGGCCTGCCTCGCTCTCGGTTGAAAAAATTATTTTCTTGAACACTTCTATAGAAGAAATTTCTCATTCTTCCTATTTACTTTTCCAAGCCTGGCTCAGCCAGTCAGAAATATGAAGATGGAACTACAGAGAAAAATTGTATCAGCAACTACTCTGGCAGAAAACATTTGATTCCCCCACCCACCCCCACACACAAATACTGGTAGACAAAAACTGTATTTGTCCGTTTACTTCCCAGCTGGTTTCCTGAGTTATTAGATTCTGCCTTCTCAGACATTACCATAAATAATTGGGGAGGCATGTCACAAAAAGTGACTTCTTAATTCATATCTCTCATGGAGTTGCACAGAAAATGGCACATCAAGGAACATTTGCTTGGAAACCTGCTGGGATCATTAACTCTTGTCACTACTTAGTGATTAAGGAACCAGAAACACATTGGTACTTTATTCCTATTGGTGTGTGTATATTGTAGCATCAGAGCTCTGCTTTTGCCTCTTATTGAGTTCAAAGGAAGGAGGACCAGGCCTGAAGACATGAAAAGGTGGGGAAATTGCTGTGCCACGCCTCAGGGGCATTTATCAAGACTATCCCCTTACAAAGAGTGCACTTGTGGGACAACCTGCACGCCCCCGAAGTGAGAAGCATTGTGCCAATAAATTGGATTACTGCACGTACACTGAGCCCTATTCTGCAGTCACTGAGTATGTGTGGGTTGCATACAAAACTATGCCTCCACAGTATTCTGCAGCATTGCCAACTCTTGCCATTTTGTGACTGTATCTGGTCGTCTTCTTAACGCCCCAGATACTGGAATCAAGAGATTGGAGGGGAACCCCAGCTCTGAATATATTTTTTTAAAGAAATGAGTGGATTTTTTTAATCCCTCATAACTGAGAAGAAAAGCTAGATAACATGACCTGAGTGTACCCCAAGAAACCAGAAGGCAAATAAAGAGAACCCAATTTAAAAAAAAATAATTATTTTTGGGGATTCACTCATGATTCATAGATTCCAAGACCAGAAGAGGCCATTGTGATTGTCTAGTCTGACCTCTTGCATAGCACAGATCATAGAACTTTACCAAAATAATTCCTAGGGCATCTCTTTTGTAAAAACGTCCCATTTTGATTTTAAAATTCCAGTGATGGAGAATCCAACATGACCCTTTGTAAAATGTCCCAATAGTGAATTGCCCTTACCGTTAAAAATGTACATCTTATTTCCAGGCTGAATTTGTCTAGCTTCAACTTCCAGGCATTGGATTGTCTTATCCCTTTCTCTGCGATATTGAAGAGCCCATTATCACATATTTGTTCCCCATGTAGTGCGACAGGGCAAGGCCAGATGGCTATAGAAAAGTAGTGGGAGACAGATATATTAGCCCCAGGCTAAACAAATCCATGTTACCAGGATAAGTAAATGGCAGCTGCTCCAGGTCAATTAAGACACCTGGGGCCAATTAAGATCTTTCCAAAAGGCAGGGAAGATAGCTAGGTTGATTGGGATGCCTGAAGCCAATTGGGGGCTGGCTGAAACTAGTTAAAAGCCTCCCAGTTAGTCAGTTGGGTGTGCGTGTCAGGAGCTGTAGGAGGAAGCTGCACTGTTGGAAGAACTGTCCATATCAGGCGCAAGGAAGGAGGCCCTGAGGTAACGGTGAAGTAGATATTGAGGAAGTGGGGGCTGCTGTGGGGAAGTGGCCCAGGGAATTGTACATGTCCTATTCCCAAAAAGTCAGCTACCATAGCTGCTACTATTAGGGTCCCTGGGCTGGAGCCCGGAGTAGAGGGCGGGCTCGGGCTCCCCCCTCCCCTCCCCGATTAATCACTGAGACTGGGAGACAACAGAGACTGTGCAAGGCAGGGTGGCTTCTCCTCACCGCCCTTGCTGGCTGATGATGAAAATGGCTCAGTAGGCTGTGACCCTTGCCTCTAGAGAGAGAAGGGCTACACGGAGGGTCACAGTGAGCCTCTAAGGCTAGTGAAATCCGCCAGGAAGCGCGGGACCCACTGAGACAAGGACAGAGCTTTGTCACAGTAGGTACTTATAGACTGTAATCAAGT
Organism: Chelonia mydas; assembly: GCF_015237465.2. Taxonomy (NCBI): domain Eukaryota; kingdom Metazoa; phylum Chordata; order Testudines; family Cheloniidae; genus Chelonia; species Chelonia mydas. The sequence goes on along the minus strand of NC_051246.2, from coordinate 128,157,738 downwards.
CACCCCTTTCCCTTCTCTTTGTTAAGCTAAATAGATTGAGCTCTTTGAGTCCATCACTATAAGGCATGTTTTTTAATCCTTTAATCATTGGCATGACTCTTCTCTGAAGTCTCTCCAATTTAGCAACATCCTTCTTGAACCGTGGACACCATAGCTGGATGGTTGGATGGCTGGCACTAGCAATAATAATTTTATAATAAATTGTTTTTGGGGGGACTCTTATAACCATCTTGGAACCATAACCACCAAGGAAGCTGATGTATGCCGGGACCGACATCACACTTTCTGAGGCAATGTGGAATCTGGGATTCGATAGCGCAGTTAAGATAGAAATCTCCTGTCCTCTGCGTGTCGGAAGCAGGGAGTACTGTGTGGGTGGTACGTTACCCTCTGTACCAGATCCGCAGCAGGTCTCAGACTGTTTAGCCCCAGCTGTAGAGCCAGGTTCTTTAGCTTCAGCTGCAGAGACTCATGCTTTTGCTGTGGAGGCCCCCAGTTCAATCCCTAGCATGTTGGATGAGACAGCAGCTGTCATAAAAGCAGCAAAGATTTAGAACCCTGACAGTTGCCATGGAAAAGACATTTTCCATGTCACCACTGGCCTTGGCGGAGAGAGCAAGATGGCTGTGATAAAGCCATATCCCGGCGGGTCGATGTCACCTCAGGTGGAAGGGGAGCACAAGGTTCTGTGCCCTTCACACCCTGTCCTCCCAACTCTGTGGGAGATCACGTCAGACTGCGCTTGGTGTCTGGGACCAAAGAAGATTCCAGCTCTGGCTCAGAGGTGGACAACATCTTAAAATGTCAGCTTTTAAACACAACGAGCCTAGGACTTTGGCTTCATCATGCTCACTCTCAGGGCCAGTGGCAGAAGCTTTTCTGGGCATCTCACACATTCTGCCAGATTGCATGGAAAAGTGTATTTGGGCAAGACTGTTAAAGATCTTTCGGTGCCTAAATTTGCAGATAGGCCCGTACTGGGATTTTCAAAAGCACCTAGGTTCCTAACTGTTAGTATATAGGTCTGTTTATTAGCCTGGGATCGAATTTTGGGTTTGACTTTTTGATACTTATACTAAAATGTGTAAACAAGGGAGAAAGACACTGTGATGTTGCTTCTGCCTAGTCAGCTGGATTTGTTAGTACAATGGGAACAGATAAGAGCAGTTAAAGTGTTACTCAGAGCACACTTTAAGATTGCCTCAACTCCTATCTCAAGGCAAAGTCAAGACAGCCAGTCAGGAGGGGCAAAGACGCTTGGTGGGGGGAGGCATAAAACACTAAAAGACCAAAGAAATGCCCATCCCTGATCGGAGCACAACCTCACTCCTTACCCCTCCCATGGGGTACAAAAGGGGTGGGATGAAGACCCCAGACCCAAAATGGAACGTGACTCTAAGTTGTAAGGAGTGGGACTGTAGGCGTGCATTGCAGGTGTATTTGGACCTGCTGAGGAGGAGGGGGGAAAAGGGAATAGGAAAAATGGGGAATGGGAAAGGGGAACAGGGACACAGGCAAGGCTCTGTGGTGTCAGAGCTGGGAACGGAACACTGGGGAACAGACTCCGCTGGCGTGGAGAGCTATGGACATGTTTGCTTGGAACTAACCCCAATAAACATCGCATTGTCTACACTTTGGACTTCTGGTCTTCTGCTCTCTGTCCGCGTGACAAGAACCAGGGGAGCGGATGAAGGGAAAGCCCTCTAACACTAACTCCCATTGGCTACTAGGCCCCTAACTGCATCTTTAGACCTTTAAAAACTTAGACCTAAAGACCTTTAAAAAGTCTGGTTCTCTGTGTTAATAGGGAGGGGTCAAGCTTGGGGGCCCATCCCCCTTGCCCCTGACTTAAATGTGGTATTTTAAATACCATGTATTTCCCTTCCCATTCATTCTGCAGTGGGGCCACCCAATGTAGAGTGTTGCAACCCACTCTCATGGCCTTTTGCTTTGTAAGGATACCTGCACATGCTCCTCAGAAAAAGGGATAGGGGTACACACGGCTCTTTTCCCTATTGCCCCCCAGTAACAGACCTTCCATCGTATTGCAGCATTCAGAAGGATCGCCAACTGATGCACTCTGAATACGGCGGATATGAAATCTGAAGCATGACAGAAAGTCACCGGTATTCTGCAAAGGACACCTTGGTGCTTTGCCCAAGGCTGTCTCCACCTTGCTTTCCCATGCCCACTTCGAGCACACGGACAGTAGCACTGCATGTAAAATGGCTAATCCAAAGCATGTGGTGAAGATATGTCTCCCTAACTGTTCCACCGTGTAGCGCTCTTTGAAAACTGGAGGAGTGGATGACATATTATCAGAACACGAATACACCCTTCTACTTTCATCGCTTAATAATAGGAAGCTTCTTTACTGGGGTTCATTCTTAAATATTTGTATTAGGGATTTTCGGTGTGAAATCCAACAATTATCCCAAGAGCTGAGCCAACAGGTTCCTTGGGCAGACAAATGACATATGAAGTGGTGCAGTAAAATCCATAGACTTGCTCAGGGTGAGATTTCAGGGCCAGCACAATGCTAACATCACCCATTGTCCCAGGGGGACATGGAGCTGCATGCAGGGGAGTAGGAATCTGCCCTCACACCCTAAGCCTCCTGATGGCGAATGGGCAGAGCCTTGACAGAAAGTTGGATTCCACATTGCCTGGTTTGGGGTTTTTTACAGCACCCCATTTCTGCAGTGCTAAGCACTTCCCAGGTTAAACTAGACCACAGCAAGCTCCCCGGTGGGATTTCATGGAATCTTCTGCTCCCCTTGGCTACCCCAGTTAGAGGCAAGCCTGTTTCAGGAGGCAGTGGAGCCCAGTGGCTAGAGCCCCGTACTGGGACTCAGAAGAATTGGGTTCTATTCTCAGGGCAGCCACTGCTCTGCTGGGTGACCTTGGGCAAGTTGCTGCTCTGTGCCTCAGTTTCCCCAATTGTACTGGGGGATAATGAAACTGGCTTCCTTTGTAAAACACTTTGAGATCAAAGATTACAAGAGCTTGGTATTATTTTATATATTCACATTTAAATATTGTTCTGGTTATGATGGGAAAAACCTTATCAAAAGAAGTCCCTGTAAGCATGCCCTAAAGTGGCCAAACTCCAAGTTTATTTAGTCTCCGGAAGTTCATTCCACGGCCATGTCCCCTTTTTCTCCGGCCCTTTGTCCTGCGCTATGCAAAGGAAACAGACTTAAATGCAATATCCTTAAAGGCAATTCTAAACAGCCCAGTGGTGAGGGGAGCTTTGGGCAAGGAGGGACAGGGCAGGGGAGCTGGGATCTGTTCCTTTATAGTGCAAAGGAGCTGCGGAAGGGTAGGTCACAGCAGCAGGAAGCCAGTGGCACTTCCCTTCCTCCTGATGCCCCCACCATCCCCACCACACCAGCTGATTTGGAGCTAGAATGAAGCCTACTGCCAGGGCATGGACTCTGCCCCAATCCCTTCCTCCATAAGGATTTGACAGCTGCAGAGGGCAGAGAGCAGGCCATTTGCAAGGGGATTTCACACACCCTTCACAAGCACAAGTGGAGGGAAAGATTGCAGGTCAGAGGAGTATACCTAGCCCCCACCCTGAGAGCAGGGGCGTGATGCGATGCCGCTTGGAGTTTGTGGGCAGTTGCCTGTTCCCAGCATACGCATGGGAGTGCAAACCTAGGGTTTTTAGCCAAACAAACCAACCCAAAATCTTGGATGCAGGTTTAAAAACATGCACAGCCATAAAAATCAAACTCGTCAATACTGATACTCACCACCCAAACTGAAATCAGAGCAAAGTCCAGCTCTGCCAAGCCCTGGGCCTAGCCAATTCATTAATGACGGAATTTTGATTCACAAGCTACTTTGCAATTACAGAGCAGAAAAGGATGCCAAGGGCTCAGTCAAGATGATGCATGTATTGGAACAGCCTATTATCCCAAGAGACGGCCCGCTAGAAGAGATCCCTCATCACAGACACACACGCAGAAAAGATGGGCCTGAACCATGACCCTCAGTCCAAACCTCCCCACGCTTCAGGGAGTAGAGCAGATTCAGATCTGAATCCAGCTCCCAACCTAGCAACTCTATTCTCTTCCTTATAGACTCTTATATGGCAGTACCTGAGCCCTCTCCCGTAGCACATTAAGAGATGTGACCAACATATGGCATGGGTGGGTTGTTTTCTCTTTCCTCCTCTGCCCAGAGGGAGAAGTAACTGTGTTGTGGAGTGTTTTGTTTTGGCAGGGTTTTGGGTTTGTTGTGTGTATATATGTGAGTTGATGCTCAGTGACTTCAATGAAGGCAGGATCTGACCTTTTCTCAAAGACATTTTGAAGCTGAACCAATGTAGCACAAGCTGGGAGTCACATGACTAGATGATCATGATGGTCCCTGTGACCTGAAAGTCTATGATACGATGGTGCCCAGCCCATGGAGGAGAACCGGAGCAAGAGGTACTCAAACTATACCCAACTTGGGCTGTGCACCTCACAACTAGAGCAGGTTGAAAAAACCTCTTCTCTCCCCCTATCCCTTCCCCCAAAATATCTTCTAACACATTTTCCATTTAAAAGGTTTATTTTGCATAGGAAGCTTTGAAGTTCATATAAACTTTTGATTTGAATCAGAAAGTTTTTTGTTTTTTCAGTTGTTTTCAAAAAACCAAAATGCATTTCTATTTCTAGTTTCTGGATTTGCCTTCCCCCTTTTCTCTGGAAGGGGAGGGAAATCCTGCCTACCACCCCCAACCCTCCTCCCAAAAAAGTTAAATGGAATGGAAAGGAAATGCAGCTTGAAATAAAATGAAATTTTCTGTTTTCCAACTTCCCGTAGAAAAAAACCCATCAAACAAAATCCACCCCCCCCCCAAAAATATTTTGCTTTGGACCAAACCCCACTTTTTGGCGGGAAAATGTTTCAGTGGAAAATAGAACTCGCCGGTGCTGTTCTGCTGCTAACTAGACAGGTCGTGTGCTCCTCCGTCCTCATGGAAGGGGGGTCCCAGCACCTCTGGGGGCCTTCTGCAAAGCCATTGAGTCAGGGCCCCTCTGCTGCCCTGCCCAGAACTGGGAATGTGAAGGAGAGCAATCTGCTAACGGAAGGGCTGAGGGGGAAATAGGGAACTGGCCTGATTCTGAGCTCTCTTAGACCTGGTTTACACTGGTGTACTGTAAATGAGATCTGAATTAGAGCCGCTGTGTCTGTGGAGGGTGTTAGAGGGATAGTGAACGCAGGCTTCCTGACGGCAATGGGGAAGCTGCACTGTGACCCACCCAGTGTGGGGATAAAAGGGGAGGCTCCTATATTCTCCAGGGAGAGCAAGTGATCACTTACTGAGCTCTGTCAGCAAGCAGCAGCTACACCCCACCTGGCACTGGAGCTGTAAACTTCACACCAGCATTAGCGGGTCCGCCCCTGTGGCTTCAGGGTAGGCAGCTTTTGCTGTACCGGCCTTGCCCACGTGGGCCAAGTATGCTAACAGCACACCCAGGCCATGTTGGCCTGGAGAATGAGAATCAGGATCCAGGAGCTCTCCCCAGGAGCCAAATTCTGCTCTCTGGTTACTCTGGATTTACAGGGATGCATCTCCATTGAAGGATCTGAACTCATTCTGGATGGACACTGCTGGAAGTGAGATCTGAACCTGTTCTGGAGTCTTCAGCATGGCTGTGAGGAGCTGCGCTAGTTCCAGGAACCCTGGATCAGCCCCAATGCTGCAATTTTTAAAGTAAATATTTGGAGGGTGTTTTTTTTAAAAAAGCGAAATAACAAAGCCCTCCACAGTGACTCGGAAAAGGACTCAGATGGCTTGGTCTCAGCAGATGTAGAACCTTTAGACCTAGGACTTGGAAAAAGTTGCCTTTTTATGCAAAAGGGAATTTACTTAAATATTGTTTTATACTCATTTCATAAGAGAAATATTTTATCTTTTGTTATGATGATTTATAGACATTGGAGTAAAACAAACAGAAGAGCCAAGGGGGAAAAAGCAATTAACAAATTAAGGGAAAAGCACAAATACTGCAGGGTAAAAAAAACAACTCTTCTAAAAGCTGAAGTAAGGAGAATAATTGATGGTTCCATTTTAGCCTAATGTTATTTCTGGATCTCTTTTATAATACGTTATTTACTGCATAGTTTAGAGCTGACAAAGAATAAACAGCATTTGCAATATAATGTCTTTAGCACCGCACTGCACTTGCTCATCCTACTTGGCTGTCACGTTGGAACTCCAACCAACATCAGTCAACGTCTTCTGTGATGGAGTCTGTTTTTAATAAGCACAACACTATAATTACCTGACTGCAAAGTTAAAGCCAAATGACACTTATGATGAAGGTTTCACGGCTAAACAGTAAAGCCAGTGAAGCATTCGCATACCAACTGTCAGACAGGGAAATAGCTGGTTGAGTATTTGTTTCTTTATTGCTTGACTAGGGTCACTTCATTTGTACTTGGAAACTTTGTCACAGACACAACAGGTGGGAAGAGGGGGCAAAAAAATTACTCTGAGAAAAAACAAAAATTTCTGTCTTCACAAGCCGATTAGAATCTCTACTGTAGGGAAGGTATGATTAATCATAACAATCTAATAGACTGAAAAGCTCCGTGGTACTAGGGTAGAGCAGATAAGGCTGCATTAAGGACCTTGATTTCTGTCTTTCAGCTCCTGCTTTCTTCAAAGCCGTTGCAAGTCTTACAACATTCTGTCTTCTAGCAAAAGCACCTTCACGCTAGAGCTCCTCCCACTCCGATTCTGCGTGACTGGATTTCTTTGGTTGGGGTTTATTGCATTAAAGAAGTTAAGTGTATTTTTAGTGAAATTAACACTTTCCAACTCTCATAATTTTATCGCAAGTCTCATGATATCTGATTTTTTTCTTCGAGTCCCATCTCCTGGAGTCTTGGGATTACAGAAGACTCACAGCTTTCACTAAAAATAAGTTTCCAGCTCTTGTGGTTGCAGAGAAAAGCTTGGAAACATGAATCCTAGAGGTTCAGAAAGAGAGACAAATAAAAAGAAGCCAAAATTAATTTTTAAAATCTCATGATTTGTATCGCTTAGTGTTGGCAGTTCTGCATTAATTCTGTACTCAAATGCCAAACTTTGTTGAAAGCAACAAAAACACCCTTTATACCAACAGGACATACATCCGAATGACTGCGTAAGCCTCAATCTGTATCCCATGTCCTACCTTGCTAATGCCCTTTCTAGGTGTATATCATGTCTCACCTGTCATTTGCGCCCATGATTTAGACTCTGTGAGGTCTATGGGGCTGGAACATAGTGTCCATTATGGAGCACCCAGCACACTTACATGTACTACAAAATAATAAAAATACTTAACTGCAGTGATTGTAAGCAAGACACAAGAAGTAATTCTTCTGCTCTACTCTGCACTGATTAGGCCTCAACTGGAGTATTGTGTCCAGTTCTGCATGCCACGTTTCAGGAAAGATGTGGACAAATTGAAGAAAGTCCAGAAGAGAGCAACAAAAATGATTAAAGGTCTAGAAAATGTGACCTATGAGGGAAGATTGAAAAAACTGGGTTTGTTTAGTCTAGAGAAGAGAAGGCTGAGAGGGAACATAACAGTTTTTGAGTATATAAAAGGTTGTTACAAAGAGGAGGGAGAAACATTTTTCTTCTCAACCTCTGAGGATGGGACAAGAAGAAATGGGCTTAAATTGCAGCAAGGGATTCAACATTAGGAAAAACTACCTAACTGTCAGGGTGATTAAGCACTGGAATAAATTGCTGAGGGAGGTTGTGGAATCTCCATCACTGGGGATTTTTAAGAGCAGGTTAGACAAACACCTGTCAGGGATGGTCTAGATAATATGTGGTTCTGCCGTGAGTGCAGGGGACTGGACTAGATGACCTCTCGAGGTCCCTTCCAGTCCTATGATTCTATGATTCTCAGCCAGTAAAGTCTTTTTCAGAAGTTATGCACTGAACATTTACCATGAAATCTGTGGTTAGAGCTGGTCAAAACTCAGAATTTCCATCCTGTGCAAAATTCTGATAATATTTCCAAAAAAAAATTCCCAAAAGTCTAAATATCAAATTTTTTATGGGACAAAATGATCAATTTTTCCTGAAATGGAAATTTCTGGGAAACTTCAGTTGGGACATAGCAAAACCACCCCAAAATGTGATTTTGCCAAAAACTAAATATTTGGCATGAGAATGTTGTTTAATGGATTTTTTTCTATGGGAAGCTGAAAGAGTAGAAATTTATATTTTATTTCTTGTTGCATTTTCTTTTTTTTTATTTTTGAGGCAATTCCCTTCCCTATTTTACTTTTTCCCTCCCTCTGGAAAAAAAAATGGGGGAAAAGCCAACCTGGAAACCAAAATTAGAAACTCTGTTTGGTTTTTGAAAACCAAAAAACTAAACAAACTTTTTTCATTCAAATCAATGGGGGGTGCAGCTAACTTCAAATCATCCTACAAAAGATAAACATTTGAAGGGAAAACTTTGTTTGAAGCTTTTTGGGGGGGGGCGGGGGAGGGGGGGAAACGGGAGAAGGAGGAAAGAGATTTTCGACCTGCTCTAATTCTGAAGTTTCCCTGTTGCAGGGCCCAAGTTGGATGGTGATGGCAACTCAGGAGAAAGCCATAGAGATGCTGAAGACTTAAAAAGATACCCACCCCTCCCAGGGAAAAACACTCTACAATCTTTGTCTGGATTGTAAGGTCTTTCAGACAGGGACCATCTTTTATTTTGTGTATGTACAGCACCTAGCATCTGATCCCCAACTTGAGGGCTTGGCACTACTGTAATAATACATGGATGAAAATTTGAACAGGAAATCCTCAGGCTTCCAGACTGAAGCCCTCCTGAATGACTTGCGCATAGAACGTTGCTGAGATCTTGGGCCATACTCATTTTTATGGCTCTAGATAGGGCTGGTAGCATGGCCTAGTATATGACACACTGCCCTAGGTTCTAGTCCCAGCTCAGACACTAGCTGCTGTGTGAGAACTGGTGAGTCATTTTGCTATCTGTAAAATGGGAACAACAATGACCCTCTCTGTCATGGATTGTCTAGGTTACTTAAGCCTGCCTCAGCGCAGGCGGGACCGCTTGAGGGCCCTTCCATACCTACCCTTCTATGAGTCTAGTGCTTTGAGATCTACTGGGGAAGCATGCTATGTAAGAGCTAGGTATTCTATTTTTCAGAACAGCTAGGAACACTGGGATATAAACAGTTTGCTCTAAAAATAATGCCCCTTAACTAATGGCCCTATTCGTTATTTCAGAAACAGAACACATCCTATGTCTGCGTATTTACAAAGAGAAAATAAGGACTGGTGTAGCTTTTCCATAAAGTCTAGCAGCTGGAGTGGGTCTGAAAGTACCACAGTCACATAATGGAAGGGGGAACCTAACCTAGTGACAGCTCCCTAATAGAAACCAGGGTATTCAATACCTCAACCACTCAACTCAGTTGGAATGAAAGAATTCAAACAGCCTTGCAAACAACAACAAAAAACACACAAGGCACGTAATTGCTGACCGGTTATACTTCTATCTACCATGCACGTGACCCATGCTGTCCTCTTAAAGATTTCCTGTTCCTAGCTCAATTATTATTCTCTTGCTCAGTGCAGCACAGGACAATAAGCTAAGGTGTTGCAGGCAAATGAGTGGGAGGGTTGGGTAGCTGAAATATGAGTAAGTTCTTTACCCACTCAACAGCCTCACGGGGAACTTATCTGTGTGATTCCAATAGGCACAAATCTGCACCATTGATGTCACAGGGAGTTTTGTAACTGAATGTCATGGACTTTGGCTAGCTCGCCTTTAAACAATACTTTTGTCTAACTGCACTTGGATGGCATCTCTTACTTTCTAAGTGTTTGTCCTACTGCAGGGAGCAGAAAGTAACATTTTTTTAAAATACACCCCTTTTCACAGGTGCCAGAAAGCTTCACCTTCAGCACTGGCACAAGTAACCCTATGGAGACTTTCCATTCAGTTGCGGGTAAGCAAAATGCTGCCGATTGTAATGTTACATACATTTTTGTCATTCTTCACAGCTATGCAGAGATGCACAGAACTTCCTCCCATTAAAAGTTTTGATAACTATCTCGCCATGGGGCAAGAATATTAATTATTAAGAGGGTTTATTTGTTCAGGAAATATAAGCTGGTATATTTTTATCACCTGGCAGCTTCTTCTGAATAAAATGACTGGTTACCAAAAAAAAATTATTTTCTATTAACAGTATGGTGCAGAAGGGTCAAGATATTCAGCCACAAATAACCTAATCTGAGAAATATTCCTTCTTCAAGTACCCATTGCTACTAATGGCTCACTGTATTCCTCCTCCCAGTGAAACCTGCTTTGTCATTTTGTTATTTAATATGAATCCTGCAGGAGCTATAGGGCAAACCCCCGACCCCTTAGGTGCAGAAGATGGGGAGTAGTTAGGTTGACGTTTGACAGGCAGTCAGCACTAATCAGAATAAATTACTACTTCTTGTCTGAAGTGTTCCTTTGTCAGCTTCTAAGGGTCACTTGCTATTTTAGCGCAGCTTATGCTGCTACAAACAGAATCTCAGATGAGATGCATATCAGTTCATCTAGAAATTCAGTGCTCTGAACTAATGTGATTGGTTGTGTACATTAGTCATATGATGCACAGCAATGATGTCCAAAATGAAAGTTGCCACTGGATAAACATTTCCTTACCGTGCAGTTCTGCTCTGCAAAGTGACTATAGAAATGGCACCTTTGCAAGTCAGCAACAGCTCTGCCCTTTGTGTAGATATGGAGACATAGTCATGGTGATCCAAGTAGGTTTTTACTTCTTGACCATCACACAACAAAGCATGAGCTGGATTCTGTTCCTCCTTGGGCATGATCAGAGTGTTTTTCCCTCCTGCCTTAGTATCTGAGGTGAGGCTCAGAAGCTACAATTGCATAATTAGTTGCAGAAATCACAGAGACACAAATATGAAAACTATGATGCCAGTTTCTCCTCCCTCCCATCCCCCAACGTCACTTATCAGAGATCTTACCCCACTTTCGATGTTTATTATCTCCTGAACAGGATTATGGAGAATGTAGGACTAGATGAAACTTGCAAATATTATGGGGCTTACTAATCTTACTAATGTAAAAGGGAAAGAGACACTTAAAATATTCATCCAGGTTAACAGAAATTCATCAGGGTGCTTTGAAAATATATAAACAATTTTACTATTGTATATTATTTATTTATTTGAAGAAACTGATCTGGCTGTCCGACAGTTCTTTGTAAAAAGTTAAAGTTGACATTTCACTTTTGGAGAATAAAGCTTTTAAGAAAAGAGCATTAATGTGTGTGCCTAATTCTGGAGCTGAACTGATACAGTATACAGCCCGGGCCAGGAAAGCTAATGATCCAACCAGCGGACCCAATTAGGTGATGAATCCTGGTCACGTGCCACCCGAGGCACATTGCACACACATGCTAAGACTTATAAAGAGGAGAATTTCTTTCACATTTATTATTTGTATTATGGGGTCCAGGATCAGGGCCCCATGGATACATCTCTCTCACAGACACCTTTTCAATGCTGCTATGAAAGTTTACCAGCTCAGGACAAAATCCACTAGCACCCTTGTGCAAACAGTTTATGTCTCATACCAACCATTTAGTTTCTGTATATTTAACTTGAAAATCATCCATCATTTGGAACCAATTTAGTTCATTAAAATCTCATTTCACTTCCAAAAGTGCCAAAAAGATTCTGTCAGTGGAGACCTGGAATTCCGTTACTACAACCCATTATAATCAGCAATACGATATCTAGTATTTCATTGTGTAGACCTTTACAACTACTTGAAAATCCTTCTTGCATCCATTAGCAGGGTAAACTATGAAATCTGTACATGACTGACTCGGATTTAAAATATGGAAACAGCTAAGAATGTTTTCAAAGTGCTACTTGAAATATTTCCAAGTAGTAATCATTAATCGTATCTCTACTCTGTGCTGAAGTTGGTTTAGTGCTATCTGGGGAATATGCTTGGTCTACAGTACGTCAGAGAAGGAGTTTTTCTATATAATTAACTTTTGTCTTCTGCTCTTACTCATCTAAGGAACAGATAACAGCAAGTTGAGAAAATGTTTTTGCCTTTTTGTTGACTCTGGCCTTAAAGAATCTTTTGAAATACCTTTTTTCAACAGGTAATAGTCCGTACCTGTAATTTCCCATTGTCCCATATTATCTCTCTGCTTTACACTGTGATTAACACTATGACCACAATAAAAATGTTTTATTTAGTAGATAATTGTGAGTACCGGGTATCCGCTGTTCCCAAATGTCTTACTTTATTATCCTTGTTCAAGGAGGTCTTAATATTTAAGTGATTTACTGATCACTTAAAATGCCAGCCTAGCCATTAGGAGGTACATTTCATTATGCATTGCCTAATTTTATAGCACATTATTTCTTTATAAACAGACCCATTACTGTGAGACATTAATTACATCTCTTTGCCCATTATGAACTACATTTGGAAGACAACCACCATAACCAAAACGTTCGCCCTGATGGATGTTCCTGCAACTCCAGTCCTTGGCTTGCAGAGAAGTGGGTCTAGTGGGACTTGGTCACATTACACCATGGATAGCTGTGATCTGTGAAGAAAAGGTCTACTGAATAATACATGGCATTTGCACTTCAGCCTAATTTGCTGAACTGTTTAGCATCAATAACCTGGTCGTAAAAGACTCTCTGAGTTATGAGCCTATCTTTAGTGGAATGACATCACCCATGTTTATTTGACCTAACGGTTAAAGCAAACAGCACCCTGTTACATCACTGAAGAGACAGCCTTATCCCTGTGAACTTCCTCTTAACACTTATGCTCAGAGGGCATGTATCTCAACACTTGCTCCAGGAGATTTCCACATCCCTACCACCACCATGCCAGACCATTCAGCAGAATGCGAGAGAGGTTCTCAAGAGTCAAAACACTGCTGGACTGTGGTGATACAAGCAGATAATTTGGCCCACTATTTCCAGAGGTGGAAATTTCAGAGTATAGCCCTGAAGCAAAATTCCAGCAAAATGCACACAACATGCTTCCTGGCCTTTCAGCTTGCACCAATAACTCTTGTGAAAGCACTGAATGGATAGCCTTAGAAATCAGAGTGTTCTGTTTGTCCATCAAACAGGGACGAGTGGGGCATACTTCCTTGTGCTACCCCAGCAATACGCTTCAGTTATCCTTTGATAGGACCACTTAAAGGAGATAAGAAGGTGATTCAGTCTCCATGCCCAGTCAGTCCTCTGCCTCTTTGCAGATACGATTGACACCAATTGTGAAGGTGAGTTTTTCTGATGTGGCTGCCTGTCCCATAGGAACTACATTGGGATCAACTAACTTATTTCACAGATGCGTGGATTTTCAGGCCAGAAGAGTCCATAATGATCATCTAGCCTGGCTCCAATTCAATGGCTGTAGCATGTTGCCCTGAACTCCTCTGCAATTCTGATTTTCATTCCAATGTGGGCTGGATTTTAATAGGTGACCTAAATAGGTAAAAAGCTCTGTACCCTGTTACGAACCCCCAAGTCCTGTTCTTATCCAGCTTCATAAGAGTGAAGAAATATCTTTAAGCTGACTATTCCTAGGGCACATGTTACCATGTTATTATGGCCCTAAAAGAAAATCTTTCAATTACACATGGTGCCAAAGTAGCACATATTCCCAGCACAGATGCCTAGAAAGGCCATTTTGCACATGTTCACTCCTCCATGACATTAGCTCCAATTAATTATGCATTTTAAATATATTAGCACAGGACAATTTTTGTCCTTGGCAACCAGGGGTTAAGCTAAGCTAATGAACAGAAGTGGGGCCAGCAGCTAAGCTACAGAACGTGTCACTGGGGCTTACATAGAAAACAGGACATACTTTGAGATTAAACCTTAAGCACTAGGTTTTGCAAAGAGCTCATGCCCCGTTTAGGCCCCAAAATAAGTGGCCAGATTTTCAGTTTAGCTCAGCATGTTGGGTGCTGAGCACTTCTGAAAATCAGGTCCTGATCTAGGTGCCTCAATGGGAGCCAAGCTCCTCCGACAATCTGAGCCCCAGCGGTGGGTGCAAAGCACTTGACAATATGGTCCAAAGCTGTGCAGATTCTGTCTCCACAGGCACCAGCACCTACACTGGAGCTCTGGACCCACTCAGCCACTGAGGTCTACAGGATGGGACTCCGCCAGGCTCAGCTCCTGCTTTGTATGTAATACCCGTAAAGTCTTACATTGTTGCGTTAGGGAGTGGGGTCAATCGTGCAGCAGCTACACCCAGCCAGACTCACAAGGATGCACGAAGATGCGTAGGGGAAAAGCACAAAAACTCCCCCCTCTACCCCTCCCGCACACACACACGAACCTCTCTTACAAGTCTGGGCACAGCCCCCCTTGTGGTCATTGTGTGAAAGACGACGGAGAAGGGCAGAGTGATGGCAAGCCTTGGCGCCATCCCCTTTCCAGAGCAACTAGCAGAGCGAAGCAGGAATTAAGCACTGCACCCTCTCAAATGCCTCCTCCTGGAGCTGCTTCTCAGGTGTCTGCAGCCTGATTATCGGGTGTGGCGGGTGACATCCAGATCCCTTGCTTGGGCTCCAGATCCTACAGTGCCCCTCTTCAATGCTTTCCACCACTGCAGCCTGAAGGGCAGAATCCGGCCTCTGCTGTCTCTTAACATACCCCTTGACACTCATTATTTACTGGCAGCTCCCATGCACAGGTAATCCCAGGTGTGGCTGGAACGCTGGACCAGGAAATAGCTATGGTTTCTCAGCAACTCTTGGCAAAATGTTTTAATGGCCACCATTGTAACAGAGAGCAAATCAGCAATTCAAGATTGTACAGAAACACTGTCACAGCTGGAAGAATCTTGGCTGCACTGAACCAAGCGCCACCCTGAGGGGATTCTATTTATGAGAAACACAAATAATTCCTGAGACAGCAGAACATATGCCAGCCAGTGGAGATCCATGCCGGGCATCCGAGACAAAGCAGCACATCCCGACATCCGCTCTTTGGAAAGCAACAGCCGCTCAGGGCCGCTGCCTCCTCCGTGCGTTTTGTGGAAGCCAGTGTGGATGGATCCTTGCAGCTCCACGTATCAGAAAACTGCCTCTCCCACCACCAAAAAAACCCTACACTCACTTGGAAGGAAAGCAAACCTTCCTGAAAAATAAAGAGACCACCTCAGTAGCAGTGCTGGCAGCCCACACTGCTTTTCAGCTCTCCCTGCACTCCAGGCGAAACAAATGCTTGACAGAGAAGAAGAAGAAGGTGTGTTGGCAATATTGCTTGGTCCAGATTTTCAAGGAGAAAATTGAACCTACTCTTCCATCGTGCATGGACACTGAGCACTGAACGGTGTTCTTGAAGAACACAAAGCAAGGCACACTGTGTCATTCTGCCTCCTTCTCTTCTGCCCCCATGCGCCTAGTACAGGACCACGCTGTACACCCCTGAAAGAACCCTTTCCACTCAGAATCCAGCCCAGACAAAAAGCTTATGACTTGGACTTAGGTCGGGTAGCTAAGGAAACTGCAACTGAGACCACAGCTTCAAAGTGAAAGTTCTGTCTCACGAGAAGAAGGTTGGAAATTTGGAATATAGAGATAATATTCCAGGGGACATTCATCTTCTGGGGATGGCAGAAAACTGTGAAGGCAGAGAGACAAACTTTGCAACCAATAATCAGCGGAGCAGCTTTGGTATACTTGAGAGTATCATTCTGCCGATAAGCCATGCCAGAGTCAGGACTCTGGTCCTTTGCTCTGAATTACACTAATGCAAGCCCACTAGCTTTCTTTCATGTTTGCAGCATGATACTGGTGGTTTTGGGTGCCCAGCTGGAGACACTTCAAAGTGCTGAGCACCTGCCCCCTGAAAGAGCAGGTCCTTTTAAGGGGGCTCAAGTTGGACACCCCAAAATTGAGGCCCCTAAAGTCACTGGTCCCCTGGGGAAGGGGGTTGCAGTGCGGGGGACTATGGGTTCTGGGCTAGGGGTGCGGGCTCCAGGTGGGGCCAGAAATGAGGGGTTCAGGGTGCAGGAGAGGGCTTCAGGCTGGGGCAGGAGGTTGGGATGTGGGCACGGGGGTGAGGACTCCAGCTGGGGGCGCAGGCTCTGGGGTGGGGCTGGGGATGAAGGGTTTGGAGTGCACAAGGGGGTGTGGGATCTGGGCTGGGGCCAGGGATGACGTGCAGGAGGGGGCTCAGGGCTGGGGCAGGGTGTTGGAGTGATGGGGCGGTGCAGGCTCTGGGGTGGGGCTGGGGATGAAGGGTTTGGAGTGCACAAGGGGGTGTGGGCTCTGGCTGGGGTGTGGGATCTGGGCTGGGGCCAGGGATGACGTGCAGGAGGGGGCTCAGGGCTGGGGCAGGGTGTTGGAGTGATGGGGCGGTGCGGGCTCTGGGAGGGAGGTTGGGGTGCGGGAGGGTGTTCAGAATGCGGGGTCCTGGCGGCGCTTAACACGGCAGCTGTTTCCTGGGAGCCAAGTCCCTGCAGCCCCTAGGCACATGGGCGGCCTGGGAGGCTCTGCACACTGCCCTTGCGCGTGCAGGCGCCATCCCTGCAGCTCCCATTGGTCGCAGTTCCCGGCCACTCGGCGCTGCGGAGCCAGCACCAGGGGCGGGGGCAGCGCGCGGAGCCTCCCCGGCTGCCCAAGCGCCATGGGGCCGCAAGGACCTACCAGCTGCTTCCAGGCGCTGCGCGGAGCTAGGGCAGGCAGGAGCCCGCCTTAGCCCCGGGCCCCTGCTGCGTCACCGACTGGACTTTTAACGGCCCGCTTGGCGGTGCTGACCAGAGGTGCTGGGTCCCTTTTCAACCGGACGTTCCCTCAGTGCATCGCTCCCTCGAGTCAGGGACAAAGGGAGCAGCACCTGCCTGGGAATCAGGGGGAGAAATTGCCCAACTGACTATGTTGACCCCTCTGAGGCGTGTGAGAGGCCATAGCATGGGTCAGTAACTTCTGTGAGTCTAACATTAAAAGACAGTTTCAGAGTAGCAGCCGTGTTAGTCTCTATTTGCAAAGAGAAAAGGAGGACTTGTGGCACCTTAGAGGCTAACACATTTATTTGAGCAGAAGCTTTCGTGAGCTACAGCTCACTTCATCGGATGCATTCAGTGGAAAATAAAGTGGGGAGATTTATATACACAGAGAACATGAAACAATGGGTGTTACCATACACACTGTAAGGAGAGTGATCACTTAAGATGAGCTAATACCAGCAGGAGAACGGGGGCGGGCGGGGGGGGGGAGAAAACCTTTTGTAGTGATAATCCAGGTGGGCCATTTCCAGCAGTTGACAAGAACGTCTGAGGAACAGTTGGGGGGAGAGGGGAATAAACATGGGGAAATAGTTTTACTTTGTGTAATGACCCATTCACTCCCAGTCTCTATTCAAGCCTAAATTAATTGTATCCAGTTTGCAAATTAATTCCAATTCAGCAGTCTCTCCTTGGAGTCTGTTTTTGTGTTTTTGCCCCATAACCTCAGCCATGCAGAACACAATGCCATCCACAGCCTCAGAAACAACTCTGACATCATAATCAAAAAGGCTGACAAAGGAGGTGCTGTCGGCATCATGAATAGGTCGGAATATGAACAAGAGGCTGCTCGGCAGCTCTCCAACACCACTTTCTATAAGCCATTACCCTCTGATCCCACTGAGGGTTACCAAAAGAAACTACAGCATTTGCTCAAGAAACTCCCTGAAAAAGCATAAGAACAAATCTGCACAGACACACCCCTGGAACCCCGACCTGGGGTATTCTATCTGCTACCCAAGGTCCATAAACCTGGAAATCCTGGACGCCCCATCATCTCAGGCATTGGCACCCTGACAGCAGGACTGTCTGGCTGTGTAGACTCCCTCCTCAGGCCCTACGCTACCAGCACTCCCAGCTACCTTCGAGACACCACTGACTTCCTGAGGAAACTACAATCCATCGGTGATCTTCCTGAAAACACCATCCTGGCCACTATGGATGTAGAAGCCCTCTACACCAACATTCCACACAAAGATGGACTACAAGCCGTCAGGAACACTATCCCCGACAATGTCACGGCAAACCTGGTGGCTGAACTTTGTGACTTTGTCCTCACCCATAACTATTTTACATTTGGGGAGAATGTATACCTTCATACCAGCGACACTGCTATGGGTACCCGCATGGCCCCACAGTATGCCAACATTTTTATGGCTGACTTAGAACAACGCTTCCTCAGCTCTCGTCCCCTAATGCCCCTACTCTACTTGCCCTACATTGATGACATCTTCATCATCTGGACCCATGGAAAAGACGCCCTTGAGGAATTCCACCATGATTTCAACAATTTCCATCCCACCATCAACCTCAGCCTGGACCAGTCCACACAAGAGATCCACTTCCTGGACACTACAGTGCTAATAAACGATGGTCACATAAACACCACCCTATACCGGAAACCTACTGACCGCTATGCCTACCTAAATGCCTCCAGCTTTCATCCAGACCACATCACATGATCCATTGTCTACAGCCAAGTTCTACAATACAATCGCATTTGCTCCAACCCCTCAGACAGAGACAAACACCTACAAGATCTCTATCAAGCGTTCTTACAACTACAATACCCACCTGCTGAAGTGAAGAAACAGATTGACAGAGCCAGGCACTCGATTACAGACCTAAAAGTGGCAATTCTTCAACAAAAAAACTTCAAAAACAGACTCCAACGAGAGACTGCTGAATTGGAATTAATTTGCAAACTGGGTACAATTAACTTAGGCTTGAATAAAGACTGGGAGTGAATGGGTCATTACACAAAGTAAAACTATTTCCCCACGTTTATTCTTCCCCCCCCCCCCCCCCCACTGTTCCTCAGACGTTCTTGTCAACTGCTGTAAGTGGCCCACCTTGATTATCACTACAAAAGGTTCCCCCGTCCCCCCCGCCGCTCTCCTGCTGGTAATAGCTCACCTTAAGTGATCATTCTCGTTACAGTGTGTATGGTAACACCCATTGTTTCATTTTCTGTGTATATATATAAGTCTCCCCACTGTATTTTCCACTGAATGCATCCGATGAAGTGAGCTGTAGCTCATGAAAGCTTACGCTCAAATAAATTTGTTAGTCTCTAAGGTGCCACAAGTCCTCCTTTTCTTTTTGCAGATACAGACTAACATGGCTGCTACTCTGAAACCTATCATATGATATCACAGCATCATCTGTTTTTCCCCAACTACGGAACAGAAATATTTATTGAACATTGCTGCCTTTTCTTCATTATTATTTATAATTCTACCATTTCCATCTACTAATGGACCAATACCATTTGTGTTCCCATTATACTTAAAAATCTTCTTATTGTCCATAACTCCACTGGCCACAGATTTCTCCTTGTGTTCCTTTGCTTCCCTTCTCAATTTTCTACCAATTCCTAGCTTCTGATTTCTATTCATTACTATCAACTTCCCCTTTCTTCCATTTGTTATATTTTTCATAGCTACCTTCACTTCACCTCCAAACCAGGTCAGTTTTTTAACCAATACAACTTTCTTCCTTGATTGTGACTTTTTGACATCTAGTGAAGTGTTCTAAAACAATTCCCAATTATTATTCACATACTTACTAGTCAATAATAGAGTATGGGTGACTGTAATCCTACATTCTTTCCTAGTTCTGAGAGAGGACTGTGATTTACAGTGGTTAGAAATAGGAGACCCTAAACTGCTTTAGCCAGCCCAAAAAGCAGTAGTGTGCTGTGGCTAAGGGTGGGCTTTGCATGTTAGAGACTCTGGGTTCTGGGCCTGCAGTGACCTTCCTGTTAGCAGTGACCTCAGCTAACTCATTTAAAACCTGTCTTCTAGGTTGGAGGTTTGTGGGTATTGTTAATAATAAGGGCAACGAAGTGCATGGGAATTTCAATAATTGTTATATAAGGTGACATATGAACTGCTCACCTCTTTCCCAGCTCAAGGAAGGCTATAGGGCTGTTAGATAAGAGAAGCTCTCATTCTCCTGCTTGGTAGCCTCCAAAGGACGGCAGTAAAGGTGTTCACATCACAGCAGATTTGTCACGGAGTGAGAATTCAGCAGGTTCACACTGGCACATTTTCCATGATGTCTAAAAAGTTATAAAATGCTCCATAGAGAAGCCCTTCCAATGTCCACATGCTATACTAGGAATCAGCACCTGAGCTGCAAAAATGAGCAGCCCAAGAACAGGTCCCTGAAGGTTGGAGGTTTCTTGCAAGAAGGGTACAGAGAAAAGTGAGACAATCCAGAGGAAACATTGCCCAGTAGGGTGATTTTTGAACTCTTATTTTTCGGTGTCAATTCGTTTTTCATGGAGCCACTAAACGCACTGAGAGTTTAGTCAGTGTTTTGGTTTTTTGCCATTTCAATGAGATTTTTTACAAAATAAAGGCTTAAAGCGCCTGTTAAAACTGAACTCTAAAACACAACCGCAACTACGGCTCATTCCATTTAACAGTTATGGCACCTTCCTGCACAGCAAAATAGCCAAGCAAGAGAAAACACATGAAAAGCAATTATATCGGTCAAATCAAATCTTGCAAGGGATGCAAATATAGGGCACAGAACTGCTATAACGAACGAATAAATAACGCTTATATTGCGAGCTGGGAGGAAGGCAGCTGCCAGTGCACTGGCTGCAAGTGTCTTCCCCAGCATTCCTAAAAATGACATCATGATTTAAGGATTGTTTGACAACAGCAACTAACCTTCTATGATTTTACACGATCAGAAAATGAGGTGGGAAATATAATGCTGGTAATTGCTTTCTACTGGCCTGGAGAACTTTGAAAGGAGAAATATCTGCAAATACAAGGCCAGATTCTGCTCCCTTTACCTCACCTCCATTAGTAGCTTTCTGTGTGACTAGCCATGTTGAAATCAATGGGACTACCTGCAGACTACTTAATGACAGTAAGGGAGGCAGAATCTGGCCTGCAGTGAACAAATAGCTGCCTTCACAACACAGGTAATTCTGAGTGAATGTTGCTACAATGTCCATCCTGATGCCCAGATTCACTTCTGGACTGTCAATAGGCATGCCTGCTCTGTAGCGCCCCTTTCTGGTCAAATGCAGTTCTTCTGAGACCTGCCTCAGTTTCCCCTTCATGGACCCCATTTGGGATCCAATTTATTAAGTCCTGCACAAAGCCTTTCAAAATAGAACTCGAACTTACAATGTCTTCATCCCAGTTTCAGCTAGGCCAAGCCCGTCCTCCTTCAAGGTCCGTCCTCTTTCTAAAGGTCATTTCTTTTGCCCCAGTTCCAAGGTAGACTCAGTCCCTCTTCCCTGAGGCTCTTTCTTCCTTCCCACACATCCTGTCTGGAGTTTGACCTTCTCCATTGGTGTCTTCGCCCTGTTAACTCATGAGCCTTCTTACTCCCTGACATGTCTGCAGGTATCCGCCACCCCACGTGCAGCTATCTCCCCCACCTTACTAACGCCCAGATAACTTCCCGTAAGCCCAACTGTGCAGCAGTAACATCCTAGAATACTGACAACAAAAACACACTTAAAAAAAGCAGTTTTCATTTTCCATTTAATTTCAAACCCTGCGATTTGTGGCCTCCTTTATTGTGAGGGAGACAAGAAATTTGCTTTTTTCTTTCCCCATCCTCTTATTCTTCTCTGCTGTTTTAACTCCCTTCCTTTTTACCTTGCTGGTATTACCATCTAAGTCTCTCTTCCTGTCTTTCCGCTTCTCAAAGCTAACTGTCCAAAATGGCCCAAGCTACTTCTTAAAGCTAGTCAGTCCACTGCAACAGAGCAGAACTGGCTCCCCATCTCTGCATAAGCCAAGTTTCTGAGAGGCTCTTCCTCTGTAGAAGCAGCAGAGTTGCCTGTCCAATATCCAGCTAAACAATGGCCTTCCCAAGCGAAATCCAGCCGTCATATTTTTACCATGTCAATAATTTCTAGCACCCTACATTACAGAGTCAGGGAGCTCTTCTTGCTACCGGCAGCCGTCGGTTTTCTAAATCTGAGCCAACCACATTACCCCTTTTTACATGAATAAAATGCATTCCCCCCAAGCAAAATAAATTTTCAAATGATAAGCCAAAATCCTCATG
This sequence comes from Chelonia mydas, assembly GCF_015237465.2. Classification (NCBI taxonomy): domain Eukaryota; kingdom Metazoa; phylum Chordata; order Testudines; family Cheloniidae; genus Chelonia; species Chelonia mydas. Next base: position 128,135,632 of record NC_051246.2, on the reverse strand, counting down.
TAATTACCTTACTAACAAACACTAATTAGCAAGTGACCATAAGCACAGACTTGTGTCCCAGAAGACATCAGCTATTTACAGCATGGCTAAAAATTCAAGTCAGGTAAAATACCATATTGTCTGGTATCAGAGGGGTAGCCGTGTTAGTCTGGATCTGTAAAAGCAGCAGAGTGTCCTGTGGTGCCTTATAGACTAACAGACGTATTGGAGCATAAGCTTTCGTGGGTGAATACCCACTTCATCGGATGACATGTCATGCACACAACGAAGTGGGTATTCACCCACGAAAGCTTATGCTCCACTACGTCTGTTAGTCTCTAAGGTGCCACAGGACTCTTTGCCACCATATAGTCCGGTGTGTTTAATAAACCCAAGGGGCAGGGTAGGTAAACACTGAGTGAAACTTCAGTCTGATACATAAAGGCTTACTTGGGCTAAATAATGACAAATTCTCCTTAAGGCTGACACACTCTGAGTGAGGCTTTCAGAAACACTATGTAGAGGAAAATATCCGATGCATGAAAAAGTGCCATAAACAGAACAGAAAGAGTTGGGAGTTATTGTAAAAAATGTCCCTAAAGTTTTCAGCCCAAATGCAGCTGAAGTAACGAAAGCAGAGGGGATAGTGTTCACTTTCAAACGAACATCAGATTTAGCTCCTTTCACAAAGGTATCTGAACTTCTTTGGTCTAGAAATCAAGCTGGAAGTCTTAGGAGAACAGGCTCTTGTGCATACTTCCTGGTTCCATCCAGGTCTAACTAGTTGCTAAATGGGAGGAGGCAGGGGGGAAATGGTGGAAGCTTGTGAATTTTCTCTCCCTTTTTTATTGTTAAAAATTTATCAGAATTTCAAACTTTGAAACACTTTGATCGGTATTATAGGAATACTGAGAGGGAACAGCCCAAGGCATTTCAGTATTTCATCAACACAGTGTGTTCTTCATGTTCATTCAACTCCTGATCAGAGTTTACTTATTATATTGTACTGATCAGCTCTTGCTAAGAAAACTGTGATCAGATCCTACCTAGAGATGGCCCAAACCAAAGCTTTATGGAGTTCAGACTCCAACTCACCATCCTATCCTACACTATTCTACATAGGTTTTTATACTGTGCTCATCACCATAACATCTGAGCGCCTTTCAGTAATGCAGTGTGACTACACAACCGTCATGTGTTGTTTGTTCTCTCATCCAGCTCATGGAGTGCTTTGAAGATAAGGACTGAGACCTTAAACTTGATTTCAAATTTTATGTAGAGAGCGGAGGACAGGTCTGATGTGCTCGCGGTAGCCTGTGGCTGCAGTATTCTATATTAGCTGGAGTTTCCCCGAATGCTGAATGTTTCATGTCCAGGTATATCGCATTGCTGCATTCCAGCCAAGAGCTGTCAAAGGCATGAATAACTGGGGCCAGGTCTTCATCTGCCAGGATGGGACCGTTTCCTAGCCAGCCGGAGATGGAAGAAAGCATTACTTTCTGTTGTGCTGTGAGAGCTCAATATCAGCAAGGAATCCAGGAGGACTTCTAAACTACAGAATGAACTGACCCGTTGTGGGTGTGAACCTTCCATAAAAGGAGACTGCACCACAGTTGCAAACTCCTCAAAAAACTTCCTTTGGTCCACCAGCATCACCACTGCCTTGCTCATATTCAGCTTCAGCCAGCTGTTCTAAATCCATGAGCTAATCTCATCCAAGCACTCGGCCATCTTGGTGGTAGTGGTGTGGGATAGGTAGAGCTGTGTGTGATCTGCATATTGCCGGCCTTTGAGTCCATGTCTGACCAATTCACCTAGTGGTTGCATGTAGATATTGAAAAGTACTAAAGAGAGAATTGATCCTTGTGGGACTGCACAAATGAGGGGTCTAGTGGTGGAGGGGCAGTTTCCCATCACTATTCTTTGGGTCAGTCTCTCCAGGAAGGACTCAAATCATTTTAGCACATTATCCTGGACTTCTGTCGCCTCTCTCAGATGAGATAGCAGTATCACATGAATCAACAGTGTCGAATACTGCAGAGAGATCCAGGAAGATAAGAATGGATGTCTGTCCTCTGTGCACTGACAGAAGGAGATCATCCATCAGTGCCACTAAAGCAGTATCAGCTCCATGTCCCAGCCTGAATCCAGATTGTGCCAGATCTAGAATGTTGGCTTCAGTTAGATGAACCCAGACCACAAACTCCATTGTCAGCTAAATCAGAGCCTCAGAACTGAGCACCTCCCAATGCTCCAGAGCTTAAGAACCAGATCTGTATGTTGTTACTCTGGTCATGTATGATCGAGTTAGAGCTCCTGGCAATTACACATGGAGACCAAGTTCTGGACTAACGAGTACCTGACTTTCAAAAGGCAGTTTCCAAATGCCAGGCGCTGTTCTCCTGATTCCCAGACTCCCCGGTGAGGACGGCCGTGCTACTAACAGCCAAGCCCCAACTTGTGAATTCATGGTTCTGATCCCACACAGGGCACCTAGCTCCTCACTATGCCCTTCTGCAAAATCCTGGGGAACCTAATCCCACAGAGCTCTAATGGAAGCACGTCTGAGGGCTCTCCAGAGGGGAGGAGATGCCACAGAGCCACAGCCAGGCTGAAGCGACCGCATGGATCCCAGTCCTCGCTGTTCATGGAAATGGAGGAGCTGCACGAGCTAGCCCGAAGTGACCAATAAACGTGTCAGTGATGCATGGATCAGCAATAAGCTAAAAAGTTGGCTGCATGGAATGTGTATCAAATACGGTGTCTGCTTCTGATCTGCTACACCAGTGTAAATCTGGAGTAACTCCACTGACTGCAGTGGTGTTACTCCAGATTTACACCAGGGTAACTAAATCCAGAATCTGGCCCAAATGAGTTACTGTACGACCTATAGACAGTCTGTGTGTGTGTGGACTAGGGAGACAAAGGAAGGAGGGCCTTTTGGTTCAGACAGCAACTGGGACTTCTGAAGGCTGGGTTCAAGCCTGGTTCTGCCATAGACTCTGACTGACCTTGGACCAGCGACTTTATTCCTCTGTGACTAAGTTCCCTGTGGGAATAATACTACTTCCCTGCTTCAAAGGTGTTGTGAGCATAAATTCTTTAGTGTTGGATTCTATGAGCATGGAGGCCCTATGTACCTAGATAGGGAATTGAGGTGAGCACAGGTACAGCCATGGAGAATGAATGGAGTAGGAGAGGGTGGAAAACAGCCAGATGATTTTTTATGTCTTTATACCTGTGTCAGATGAAAACTAACAAGAATCTCATAAAAACCCATGCGGCTCCCCAAAGCACAGACTCCACTCAGCGCACCAGAAAGGGCTTGATTCTATGAAGCATGCCACAAACATCTGCCAAGGTAACTCTCGGCCGCGGGGAACTTGTTTCACTCCGAATGACAGATATTAAGAGGGTTGTTTTCACTGAGCCAAAGCAGTGACCCCTCAAGCCAAGCTCACGATGATGTGCGCAGGATGGACAGTTGTAAAAGGCAATTAACGGGGGTGAGCAATTGGGGATTTCAGTATAAATCGAATATTTCAGTCACAAGTGCATAACCCAAACATTCCCAGCCAGAATGTTCCATGCAATGTTCAGCCTGTCGGAAAGGAAGTGTGTGGCATCTGGCTGCATAGCAAGCAAAAGGAGGTGTTAATACAGCACCATTCAGAAAGAATCGCACCGCTAGGAATCTGATGGTGAGGCTTTGGTCTGCCAATAGCATCAAACTATTTATAGTTTCTTTGGCCCTGATTCAGCAAGCTACATAAGCATGAGCCTCACTATAAGCATGTGAGTAATCCCTCCGAAGTTGCTTTTCACTTGCGAAGAGGTAGGCACCATAAGCACCGTGCTGCACAGAGATCTGCTGTTTTTAAATCAATCCTGAAGCAGGGAGGCCAGGAATTTCAGCACCATCGACAACAGCTGCATGGCTTTTTCTTCGTTTAAAGATGATCTGTAAACATGACGGTCTTAATTCCATTGCCAGAGGAAGGCTGTTTGCACCGCTGAGCTTAGTGTCGCTTTCCTACGGTTTAGAGAAGTCACTACGATTTGTAAACCTGTTGTTAAAGAATCGTCTTGAAGAAGAATCAGTCTGGGCTTCATCAGCTGTACCTGGACCCCATGCAATGCCAAAGCCTGGATACTGAACCCTGCCAAATTTCATGAATTCCCTACGTGACTTTAAAGCCTTTCCGCCCCCCCACCCCGGTAGAAAGGCTTGCCCTAGATTTTCACTCCAAAGCAGATTTCTAGGCCAGGCAGTTTCACTAAAACACAGATTTTAAAGTTGTGCAGGGAGTTGTTAATGAGATAGGATGTGTAAACTTTATCCGCAGCTAATGGTAATTACCTGAGAAATTTGCATCAGACTAATAAAAAATATTTTTTTAAAAAAAGCTTCCTGTTAGAATCCAAATTTTCACCCCTTCTGATCTAAATTGGACTTGGATAATGAGAAAAACAGTCAATCGATAATTAGTTACCACTCCTTAATGGAACTCTCTTCCTGACAATCACCCATGGGCTAAGTGAAGCAATCCAACAAACAGTGGATGAGAAGATCCCATCGCCTTTGCTTTCTTTCATTTGGGTCCAATGTCAAAAAGCAGAACAACCAGTAGAAGGAAGAAACCAAACTGCAATAACAAGGGACATCCCCTCAAACACTGCCTGGCCCTACAGACAGATGGCAACTTTTCCTGAGGAGTAGCCAATCACAAGCCCTCTTGGCCAAAACAACGGTGCTACATGTGTCAGAAGAAGATTCCAGGAGACTCCAAAACATCAGGCAAGTCATAATCAGTAGCTCCAAAGCTTTAGCCTCTGCTTCCCCATACACCTGTCAGTGCACCAAAATCATTGGTATCATTTTACAGACATTGCAAAATTCACAGACCATTGTGAAAATCTAACGGGAGCAGTTTGTGACAGTGTTGGAGAGTGGGGTTCATGCAACAAGAAGGAGGCAGCCAAAACATAGGATCTTTTCTTTTAAGTATGATATACTTGGAGGAGGGGAAGGTGATCAGGAACAGTCAACATGGATTCACCAAGGTCTAGTCGTGCCTGACAAACCTGGCTGCCTTCTATGATGAGATAACTGGCTCTGTGGATATAGGGAAAGCGGTAGACATGATATATCTTGACTTTAGCAAAGCTTTTGTTATGGTCTCCCACAGTACTCTTGCCAGTAAGTTAAAGTATGGACTGGATGAATGGACTTAAGGTGGACAGAAAGCTGGCTAGATAGTCGGGCTCAACGGGTAGTGATCAACAGCTCAATGTCTAGTTGGTAGCCGGTATCAAGCAGAGTGCCAAAGGGGTCGGTCCTGGGGCTGGTTTTGTTCAACATCTGCATTAATGACCTGGATGATGGGCTGGATTGCACCCTCAGCAAGTTCGCAGATGACACTAAGGGGGAGAGATAGATATTCTGGAGACTAGGTATATGGTCCAGAGTGACCTAGACAAACTGGAGGATTGGGCCAAAAGAAATCTGATGAGGTTCAACAAGGACAAGTGCAGAGTCCTGCACTTAGGATGGAAGAATCCCATGCACAAGAAGCTGGATATGAGTCAGCAGTGTGCCCTTGTTGCCAAGAAGGCTAACGGCATATTGGGCTGCATTAGTAGGAGCATTGCCAGCAGACCAAGGGAAGTGATTATTCCCCTCTATTTGGCACTGGTGAGGCCACATCTGGAGTATTGCATCCAGTTGTGGGGCCCCCCACTACAGAAAGGATGTGGACAAATTGGAGAGAGTCTAGTGGAGAGCAACGAAAATGATCAGGGGGCTGGGGCACATGACTTATGAGGAGAGGCTGAGGGAACTTGGTTTGTTTAGTCTGCAGAAGAGAAGAGCGAGGGGGGATTTGATAGCAGCCTTCAACTACCTGAAGGGGTTCGAAAGAGGATGGAGCTCGACTGTTCTCAGTGGTGGCAGATGACCGAACAAGGAGCAATGGTCTCAAGTTGCAGAGGAGGTGGTCTAGGTTGGATATTAGGAAAAACTATTTCACTAGGAGAGTGGTGAAGCTCTGGAATTGGTTACCTAGGGAGGTGGTGGAATCTCCATCCTTAGAGGTGTTTAAGGCCCAGCTTGACAAAGCCCTGGCTGGGATGATTTAGTTGAAGTTGGTCCTTCTTTGAGCAGGGGGTTGGACTAGATACCTCCTGAGGTCTCTTCCAACCCTAATCTTCTGTGATTCTATGATACCTTTTAAGGGACTGACACTTTCTCAGACCCTCCAGTTAGGGCCTCTCTCTCCTTGGCAAGTAAATTAAACCAATTTAGACCTAGCACTCTAAATTCAGAGGCAGTGCAACAGTAAGTTACATACTGGTAAGTGAGTTTGTGCTTAGACCAGACCTCACACTTACTTACTCAAAGTAGCACCAGTTAACAAAAGCTGTGATGTTGCACTGATTTTGCTAAACAGGTGCTGTTTGTGTGTGGACACTCTTACGTTGGTTTAAACCTGGCTGATACCAGCTTAGCCTGACATTTATAACTCTCATATTCCATTTGAATACCCTCCAGTATCCTCGGGTGCCCTCAGCAGCAACATCATTGGCAAGTGGTCTCAGGGAATTAGTCAGTATTTACAATTCATCATTCCCAGAAGCACAATTTTTGAAGTCCATGTTTTTGGGAAGGGCAGCAACTCCATGGCATGAATACTAAACACCTGCCCATCCTCCTCTTCCTCCTCCTCTCTACTCCCAGGCATTGGCCATGCAAAGAAGGTAGATTACATAGGAGTACAGATAGTGGAAATTTCTGCCTGTAGCACTTATTGTTTACCCAAACCATGCTGAAAGTGATTAACGAAACAAGCCCGCAGCTTGCAATATATTCCTTGCTCAGCAGACGTATGATCAGAAGATTGAGTTCTACGAGTTGGTTGTAAACCTCTCAGGTCAAAATGAAACATACTGAAATATAAATAAAAAAATATATTTACTCTTCTCTTTAAGAATTCAATACCTAGAAATAGGCCCAGCTAAACATCTCCCAGAGCAAAAATCCCTGTCTATATTTAAACTAATTATTTATATCTTTTAACTGCTTTGCAAGTCTACAGAAAGAGGCAAGTCAAAATTTCTCGTCTCTGAGGTTTTCGTGTACTGATGAAATTGCCAACAGAAGAATCACAAATATTTATTTTAATGATTCAGCTCCCAACTTTACACAGCACAGTCACGGGAAAGTCATGTGGATCAGCAAATCAACCTCCCTAGCTGGTACACGCAACACGCATGCACGCCACTTACTGGGTGATTTGCTGATCCGCACAATATTTAAATGACTGCGCTAGATAAATACGGAAGCTGAATCGCTGAAATAAATATCTGTGATTCTTCTGTTGGCACCGCCGTAGGCCTGCATGGACACATCATTCTAGAGAAACCGTCACGATAGCAACCAACCACTCAGCAGCATAAAAAAATTCCTCTTACATTGACCAATTGGACCGACTTGCCATACAGAGGTGCCTAAACACCGGAAACATTTGCATGCACCGTTGCACAGCCCCTTAGTCGCACACATGAACAGGCCTGTATCCATTTGTACATGCATAACCTTGGGCACCACCGGCGTGGGGGAGACTTAGCTGAAAGAGTTTAGGTACCCGTTTTAGAAGATGTGGCTCACCATTTGGTCTTGCTTTTCCTCATGCTCCTCCTTATGGCTAGAATATCCTTCTATCCTCCTTTGCAACCTCGCTGTCCTCCATCACAGCTCTCACATCTTCCAGATGGCCCCCACTCCCTCCCTCCCTCCCACACACGCACTTCCCTTGTCCGCACAATGGCATCTTGTTCCCCAAGCTTATACCATAGGCCACAGGTTTTGCAATGAGCTCTTTATGGGCAGAGCCGGGAGCCAAGCAAATCCACCACGGACTTCCCATTGGCACGCAATAGGAGATAAAATAAGTGGAAACGCTAACAAAAAACTGCACCCTCAACAAGGCAGCTGACGTGTCTGTAAACAGAGTGGCTTGAAAAGGTTTCTAAAGGGAAAAATAGATTCTAGAGATAGCAAATAACCAGGTTCCGATCCATTTAGGGATCTGGGCCTGATCTTGCCAAGCACTGAGCACCCTCAGCCCTCCTGAAAGCAATGGGAGGCCAGGGCACTCAGCCTCCCTTGGAAACGCTCAGCGCTTTCCAAAGTCGGGTCCTTAGTCTCCACGGACAGGCTGAAAGCAGCAGTGGGGGTTCAGCTGTTCTAGTCGATATCCGTTCTACCAAGCTCATCACCAGAGCCTCTGAGCACCTGCCGGTTGTGCATAAAGCACGGTGACTACCTGGTCTGTTCGCGGCCCACACGCAGAGAAGTTATAAGCAACACGGGGGTCTGGATTTTAAGAAGTGAAGTCACGCTCCGGTGCAAAAACAGCATCAAAGGCGGCTGCTGCAGCAAAGAGACGCAGCTCAACTCCGCTGGTTCTAGGCCGGCTCTTTGCAGACTGACCGCTGAAGACCCAAATTGCACACTTCCCTCCAGAGCCACCAAGCTAGACCAGGAAACCCTGCTCTCACGGTGACAGCTTGTAATTGTAACACATGGTTTTCAATGCACCACACTAACATCGGTGCACAGTTAGCTCAATTGTAACGTTTTAAGGATGTTGTTAACATCTTCTTGGTGGGCCTCTTAATATCCCACTACTGGGGCCCACGTAAATCATAGATGGATGTCTGGGAGGGCCCTCAAGAAGTCATCTAGTCCATTCCCCCTGCACTGAGGCAGGACTAAGCATACCTCAGCCGCCCCTGACAGAGAGAGAGGCCCATTTTATTGATGGGGAAACTGAGGCAGAGAGCAGGGCTGTCACTTGCCCAAAGTGACCCAGCAGGCTGGTGGCAGAGCTGGGACTAGAACCCAGGTCTCCTCAATGCCAGTCCAGTGTGCTAGCCACTAGGCAACACTGCATCCCATGTTGAGGTGCTGAGGGTGAAAACACAAAGGAGATTTAAAATAACTCTGTTCTTTTAAGTAACAGGGAAAAAAAATGTACCCCTTCTGTGCCTAGCAGTTCCTCCTCTGCTTCCAGTTTGGTCTATTTTCTGAGTTTCTAAACAAACAGAGGAGAAAAACTCCTATTATAAATGTAATGCATTTAAACTTCACAACCATATTACAACCCCACCAAAACACTCCAGGGTGTGTTTTATTCCATCATTAATTCAAGGTTTATAGAGCTGACAGCACAAGACCACAGGGCTGATGCCGTGCACCAGCTACATGTTATGGACCAGCAAATCATCCCCTGTTGTGAATTAATGATAACAGTATTTGCTATGATGCTGCCACATGTGGGGCAAATCCTGCTCATGCTGTGGGGGGAGTCACCCCTGTGCAGAGGGCCGCCAGAGCAGCAGCAGTCCCAGGGGCGGCCCCAGAGGCTGTTGAAACAGTGGTCCCCAGAGGCCTCAGAGCAGCGGGTGTCAATTGGCCCCTGGGATCTCCCAGGAGCTGCTGTGCCCCAGGGCTCCCCAGAGCAGCTAAGATTTAGTCAGGGGTATTTATAGTAAAAGTCATGGACAGGTCACGTGCCATGAATTTTTGTTTATTGCCCGTGAGCTGTCCGTGACTTTTAGTAAAAGTCCCATGACTAATCCTAGCCTTAGTTATGTTCACAGCGCACGCACACACACACACAGTTAGATAAAAACATAAATACTCTTGCCGGAAGATTGCAATGGACCTGTCACCATCTCAGGGTAACTGCACCTGCATCCCCCTCCCTGTATTCCCTCCAGGAGCACCCTCTCAGGTCTCACGTCTCCAGCTGTCACCTGTCTCTGCACAGCTCCCTGCCTTACGCTGGGATATCCCCAGCATGCCACTCCGCCTACAACTGCCACCTGAGACAGAGAAAGCAGGCTGCTCCCTAAAACAGAGAGACCCAGCTCACTGCATTTTACTCTAGGCTGGCTGGCTGCAGACTGACTGCTGTTAAACTTGGATCACCCCCAGCAAATGGGGGCAGGAAAACGACTGAGCATTTAAAGTGATAGCTTATAATTTTAACACTGTTTGCAATACACCACAGCATTCCTCACATGGGTCTGGGCCGGAACCCCCAGCACTGTACAAGTATGTCATGGGTACTTACAGAGTTTATAGGTACTAGAACAGAGCCAAAAAACACATTAGATTTAAGAGATGGAGCCTGATTCTCACAGGACTTACATCCATTTATGCCTATGCAGCACCATTGACTTAAATGGAGTCTCTGCAAGTTATCATAGAATCACAGAAGATTAGGGTTGGAAGAGACAGGAGGTCATCTAGTGCAACCCCCTGCTCAAAGCAGGACCAACCCCAACTAAATCAGCCCAGCCAGGGTTTCTCAAGCCTTAAAAAGTGCTAAGGAAGGAGATTCCACCACCTCCCTAGGTAACCAATTCCAGTGCTTCACCACCCTCCTAGTGAAATAGTGTCTCCTAATATCCAACCTAGACCTCCCGCACTGCAACTTGAGACCATTGCTCCTTGTTCTGTCATCTGCCACCACTGAACTCCGTCCTCTTTGGAACCCCCCTTCAGGTAGCTGAAGGCTGCTATTAAATCCCCCCTCACTCTTCTCTTCTGCAGACTAAATAACCGCAGGTCCCTCAGCCTCTCCTCGTAAGTCATGTGTCCCAGCCCCCTGATCATTTTTGTTGCCCTCCACTAGACTCTCTCCAATTTGTCCACATCCTTTCTGTAGTGGGGAGCCCAAAACTGGACGCAATACTCCAGATGTGGCCTCACCAGTGCCGAATAGAGGGGAAATAATCACTTCCCTCAATCTGCTGGCAATGCTCCTACTAATGCAGCCCAATATGCTGTTAGCCTTCTAGAAGGAAAGTGATATCAATGTAAGCAGCATTGCCAACCCCAAACATTCATAAATCAGCAGTCAGGCCCCAAAAGATTATTAATTTAAAAAATAATAAAATTGGGGTTCTTTTTCTTTGCCTTCTGAGCACTCAGGACTCATTTCAGACTTTTCCCTGCAACCATAAGGTCTAGAAGCTCCCGTTTTTTAAATTAGGCTGAAATTCTAACAATCACTTGAGTCCAGTAGCTGGAGCTTTACATAAATCAAAGATCACAAGTTGCGATCAGCATCAAAACAGGTGGCAACTCTTTGCAAGCAGGATTTGGTGTGGACTTGCTTCCTTCCGCTTCAAGACGTGGGTGTTTGCAGAAACTGTGCCTCTGACTAGTGTGCTGAACAAGAACTCAATTTACGCTGTAAGGAAGATTTAGTATTCTAGGCTGTGTGAGCCCTTGACTTGGCAAGTTTTCCTCTCAGCCTGCTGAACACCTGCCAGGTTAAAAAAAACACCTCGCTGTTTTACTGTAGCTCTGATTTTTAAATAGCTCCATTAAAAATGCAATAGTCTGACTCACCACACCAGTGCAGCCAATAAAACTAGGACTCCTCATTAATGGGGTTTTTTCACCACCATCCTAGAAAGTCTGGCAGCGAGTTTAGTCATTGTAGTCATCACAGAAACAATCTCTATACAGTGCCTTCAAATTGCTTCTCCTCGATAAACTGTGACCCAATAAAGTGGCAACGTTTGGCCAAGGTTACACTTCAAATGCTTCCACCTGGCAGGCACCCAGTACAAACCAGATGGATAAATACTGGTGCAGGATGCTTAACACAGACTTCTTATAAAGTAGCTATTCTTTGCATGCTGATGATATTTAAGTTGGATTACTGTAAGCGGGGGAATAGTCCTGCTCTTGTGGGGAACTTTCCTGGCTTCTGCACTACCCTGGTGAAGTGGGCTAGCAAAAGGATCTGAGTCCTCGCTCCCACTTCCTTTACCCAGTGGCCTCCCTGCCCTTGAGGACTCCCCTTCCCCTCTCCTGTCTGGCAGAGTCCTCATAACCCCAACAAGGCTGGGCCCAGGATTCCTGGGGGGCTCGACCCCCAACCCTGCTGTGGTCACACAGAACAGGGGCTAGGGTGTCCCCACTCCGGGGTACTCTCTCTGCACTGGGCACTTCTCTGACCCACTGACCATTACATGCAAATTAAAGCAAATGCAAGTTATTTAATCAACAATTAATTTTAAAAAGAATAAGGAAAGATGGGAAAGGTTAAAGGAAACACATCACCCCGCTCTGTGGCAGGGAACATCACAAACAGTGTCTCTGGAACGTCCGGGCAGTTCACAGTCTGTTCCTGTAAGTCCCAGGCCTTCTTCTCAGGCCCTGGCTGTGCTGCAGGGATGCCGTGGGTTGGACACTCGCTCTGGTGGTGGCCACACGCTCTCAGGCTCTAAGTGGTAGGACCCTTCTTCCCAGTATCGCCCCCGCCCTGTCGGGGTTACGATCCAAGCCTGGCCTGCAGAGTCCCTTGGCTGAGGCGTCTCCCTGTGCTGGGCCCACTGCCCAGGGTCCCCCTCGGTCTTCCCAGCTGCTCACCGCACCCAGCTCCGGACTGCTCCAGCCCCAGCTCCACCACTCGGTCTCTGCACGGCTGCTGCTGCTCTGCCTCCAGCTCCCTGGGCTGCTTCTCTGGCCCCTCTGGCTCTGGTTGCTGCAGCTCTGCTCCCAGGACAGGTCTGCCCTGCAGGCTGCTTCTGTGACTCTGCTCCCAGCACTGACCTGCTTCCTGGGCTGCTTTTCTGGCCCCTCTGGCTCTGGTTCCTGCAGCTCCGCTCCCAGGGCAAGTCTCCTCTTTCTGGGCTGTGCCTCTGGCTTTGGGGCTGCAGCTCTGTTCCCAGGACAGGGTCTGCTCTCTCTGGGCTGCTTTTCTGGTCCCTCTGGGTCTGGCCCAGCTCTGCTCCCCAGCTCAGCTCGGCCCCCTGCTTTCTCCTTTGCTCAGCCCCACTCTGTCTGACCCAGGCAAATCCAGCTCACACGGAGGATGGGACCTCCCTGGCCTCCTGACTCCCTGATTAGCCTGCCCACTCTGTCATTGAGGCTGACCTGGAGCATTGGCCTCTCCCCATTGTTCCTGGGGACTATCAGTCTCCGGGTCCTGATTTCCCATCGACCCTTCCCCTTTTAGTACTGGGAGCTAGCAACTAAAACACCCCCACTGAATGTTAGTAAGGGGGCAACAGTCCCCTTACGTTACTTTACACATCCTTTAATATTTGATAGGGAGAATAGAAGGAAAGCGATCGCTGTCAGCTCTCGCAAGCCCAGGTTAGAACGCAAATTACCACTGAGCCACAAGTGCCTTAAACTTCACTGAACATCCTAGCAAAGCAGATTAAAAGATATTAAATCTGTAAATGGCTCATCCTAACTCTGCTTTGTGAGATCTTATAGGGTGAATTTCGCCACTCCCATCCCCCTCTGCACAAAGTCTCAGTAAATCACAGGTGAACTAATGGGGAGGTTGAACAACTCTACGACCGCTGCTAGGACAATACTCCTCACTGGAGCAGCACAGAAAACAATTTTACTTCTCCTGGGGAAAATGTTGAGATTTCAAAAAATTTTCCCACCCCCAATGAGGTCAAAAAGACAATCTCCAAAATTTCAAAAATGTTCAGAAACCAAGAGAGAAAATCAGTTCAGGTCAATTAAAAACACATTGTTTAGATCATTTCATAACTTTTCATTTTGATTTCAACCTTTTTCAAATTGACTTCCATTTCGAAGCAAACTCATTTGTAGCCAAAAGAAGTTCTTCACAGCCTGATAATTTTGAAACGCTTTTTCATTCCCCCTCCCCCCCCCCATGGGAAATTTGTCAAAACTGACCCTTTCCTGTGAAAAATTTCAGTTTTGACAAATTGGGATTTTTCTAGAGAAAAATGTTTTGTTAAAAATTCCTGACCAGCTCTACCCCTGTCCCGAAGCTGGAATAGGGACCATTACCCTTGTGCACTCACCAATACTAGGGTAACTGGATCCACATGAACATGAACTCTTCCCCCACAAACCTTCCACTGTACACTTCTGTAGAGCCCATCTGCACTGAGCCCACCAAATGCAGAACTCCCCTGCATGCCACCTCCACAGCCAGCTACCCCACCTGCAGAGCCAAGGTGGTTCTCCAGTGCTGGGCGGCAGGAACCTTTCCCAGGCTGGCTATGCTTCTACTGGACTGGGCACTGGACTGGGACCCAGGAGATTTGGATTCAGTCGCCAGCTCTGCCAGAATGCACGTGTGATTTTGGAGAAGTCAAGTCATCTGTGACTCAATTTCTCGTCTGTAAAATAGAGGTAGTTCTTCCTGTGTGTGTCTTGTGTATTTCGACTGTAAACTCTTTCAGTTAGGGACGGTCTCTTACTATATGTTTTATATGTTTACACCACAGCTAATACGATGGGATTCTAGGAACTACCAGTCAGCGTGAGATAACTCATCCTGTACCAGTGGCCATCTTGAACTAACTCACAGGTAGGGCCCCTGCCAAGACTAGAGGATCCACCTTTCCTCTTAAAGACACAATGCGCAGAAAACAAACTAACAGTTGCACACATTGTAGCTACGTACATGACAGTCATGTCACCTGCATATTAGCCACCACTGCTTTGGGATGGACACTATACATTTAACACAGAATTGACACTGAAATGAACCAGTTGTTCAGAAACAGGAAATACAACATCAGCCTCTGTAGGAAAGGTCCTGCACCACTATCTACTCTGCAGTTTTGCTCACAGGAAATGCAACCGACAACCTCTAGGGTCAGCTCTATGGCCCTCTCCAGCATGCGCTTGGTTACCTGTAAAATCTTATCCATTTCATTAGCTGTGAAGAACAGACTGAGTGTGCGACCACCACAATAAGACAAAAATCGAATTCTAAAATAAAAGGCCGATGTGCCAACTACCATAGGGATACAGGTGCCTTAGATACGGCTATGCTATTGTAGATCATCATAGGATCAACACCTTCCATGCATCCCTTCATGTCCTCTGTGTGGTCCTATAAACGGCCCTCTGCCTCAGTTTCCCCCTTCAGGGGGCTTCTTCAGTAAATTACAAACCCTTTTATCCATGCCCAGCCCTTCTCGGGTTCCAGTTGATTAAATAACAAGCATTCAAAGTCAAGTTCTCAAGTCTATCCATTTACCTCTACCAGGTCACTCCCAGGCCTTTCCTGCCTGCCACCCCACTCGCCAAGGTTCTCTGCTGGAACCCGCTCACTCCCAGCAGCCTCTGTACTCTGCTCTGGTCTCCCTGAGAACACTCTCTCTGCAGCTGCATGCTGCTCTTTAGAGACGCCTGCTCAGATGTCATCTACTTAGTAAGTAGGGTTGGTTGGCCCCAGGCCTCTAGCCCCTAAGGAACAAGCCATCCAGTTACATGCACCCTTGCTGTATTCTAGTAAATGTTTGCTGCCTTTCACCCCATAGAGGGTTAATCCTACATACAGTACGTAGGTACGAACCATGATGTTCTTACTCTGTCCATACTTAGGAAAAAGGGTCAATGGGAGTTTGGCCTAACTCAGGATTTAGCCTATAGTATGTACAGCCAGCTGGCAAAGTTTGGTAACCACTTTGGGATTCCACCATGGCAAGTGCTATATAGAAATATAGGATCCTCATCATAAAGGCAACCTACAAAACAATCAAGAGCGCTCCTTCCATGGCCTCCAATGCGCTTTTAAGATGGCTAACCCACAAACACGCAGGCACCTTGGCAAAATCGTATCACAAGGAGTACAGAGAGTGGCTTCCATGGAAAAAGAAAAATATCTATTAGCAACATGAAAGAGACGAAAAGAAGAGACGTAGAGGAGACAGTGCTCTCTGCAAGCAAACTGCAAACAAAACTAAATCAGATCTAGGGGGCATTATTATTATTAGTGTTCAAGCCCAAAACATGAAACTGCATAATTGTCTTCACTGTATTGCCTTTGATAACAGTTCCTCTGTAATGTCGTTGTATTGTGCCAGCAACAGAACACCAAATGAGGCTTTCCGGATTATCTGATCACTTGGTAATCTGTGTCGAAGCAGAATATCAAAATATGAAAATGAAAGATGTTTTTCTTCCCTTGTTCTCATCCCAAGTCTGAAACCAACAGTCTGGATGTGCGATGCTAAAATAAATCTAAAAGGCGCACCCATGTCCCAGCTCGTCTTTGCTCAGAAATGCAATCTGACGTCATCAGGGCTGTGGAGTTCTGCACTGCGAAGAGAATCCATTGTTTCCCTTCCTTACCACATCGCTGCCTTAGTAATAGCTGAACTATTATGCAGTGGGCCTTGACCGATTCCTCTGTGTCAGAGATTTAAAACCAGCTTCCTCACGCACGCATGCAGGAGGAAGTAAATTAGAGCGATGGAGCTGTGGGAAAGGAGAAGGAACAGTGCAAATCGAGCAGCTTTCTCTTGCAGCATTTTGGCTACTCCGTGGTTGTAGCCATGTGCATCACGAGGGGCCTGCTCCGAACCCCACTGAAGTCAATGGGAGCCTTCCCAGAGACGCCGAAGGGGCATTAAAGGCCTTAACGTCTTTGCGCCCATTTTACAGCAAGCCTCAGTGGACGCAGCAGCCATATAATCTGCTGTGTGTCCCTGCTGTGACATGCACCAGGCCATTTAGTTTAATAACGGATGCAATGATAATTATACCTATTAAACATGACTGCCCCGCGTATAGCGAACTCCACAACACCATGGTTTGGAAAAGGTGTTCTGTCAGCTTAGGCTGACCCTGACGAATTAACTAGACACGCCAATTATGCCTAACGAGAGCCACAGGCCTGCCCCGTCCAAATGTCCATCTCTGTTAATTCAGTCCGTTTGCTGAATGTGTGCTTGGATTTTTGTGCAGCCTTAATGCTGGAAAAGAAAAGGGAATTCTCTAAAGGGAAGTCACCAAGCAAAGTACACAGAGGCTTTCCGAAGCGAACATACGCTCGTAAACTATATTACTAATGATGAGTACTGGGAAGTCTCCTCGTCGAGTTCAACGGTCACTTCACTTGATTTTCATTAGCTTACTAACCAGTGAGGGATACAAATCCTTACCCTTTGCGATTATACTTTGGCCTCTGTAAATGAAAAATACATTAGAGTGGGCTAGGTCTCCCATGCATAACTCAGTCACCGCATGCATGGTCACTTTTTTTTTTTTTTTTTTCGGTGAATTATATGGGATTTTCTTTTTTAAATGGCAAAATCCCCAAATGCAAATGCACCAATTTCCTCCCATAAAAGGTGAGGGAAAAAAAGCATTTGCAACATCCACCTTGTGATTTCTTCACTTTGTTCAGTGAAGAAACCTTGTTCTAACAAATCAGAAGAGTCTGCTGAGCTAACGAACTCACATATTTCAGGAGGCTCTCTGGTGGTCATGGGGAACGCCTCCCTTAAGTCCATGAATGGTATGTGCCCGTAAAAATATGCCCCATGGCTACACTTCATGCACCGTTTCTGTAACAAGCTTTTCTCCACAAATTAATTAGGGAGGTAAGCAGCTCTGAAATCATGTCTGGTTCTGGTTGGGAGAACATCAGTGTTTGTGTGAGAGGGAGAAAGCAAGACCATTTTAAATTTGTTTTTACTACTGTTGTCAAGTTTCATAAATTAGTTAAAATAACCATTATCTGATTTTAGTCAAATTATCCATTAGGAGTAAATTACCTGACTAATTCAAATTTTTTTCTCATCACAAATCCTTCATAAGCAGATTGACTCTTTATAATTGTTCAGTTTATGGGCCTGATCAAAAGCCCTTTGAAGGTCTTGGTCCTGATCTCCAAAGCCCTGAATGGCCTGGGCCGAGGGTGTCTAAAAATCCCCAAGCTCCGGGATGAAGACCGATGGATAACTCACTCTTTAGCACAATGGGACTTTCTAAGATCGTCTTTGCCGAGACAAAATTTTCTCGGGGGCTGGTTCTCAACCATGGAAATAATTCCCCTTGGACTTAAGGATCATCACATGCCTCACCACCTCCCCCACTTCATGTCCTGGCACACTTCTCCCATTGGCCTTGTGTAATACCAAGAGAGGAAAGCCCACGCTGGCACATAGGTGTAATTTGTCAAGGCATGTGTGTCAAAAAGCCAAAAATGGGGGCTTTGTCCATGCACTGTGTTATAGTGCTGTTGGTACACGTCCCCCAGAGTTTTGAGCTGCCCCCGGTGCAGTCACCTCTTTGATATCCCACATTGCTGTTTCTCCCACCTTCTCTGATCAGCTGGTACATTCCACCTGCCCAGAGCCTCTGGACTCCAGCCTTCCATCTGGTTCTGCCCAGGCCCAGTCATGGCTGAACCTGGTCATATTCTGAACACAAAGAGCCCTCAGCCATGCTCGGCACTGTTTCCATCACTTCAAACTGACTCGACAGATGTTCTAGGCTACAGAGTGACCGTCCTGGAATCTTATTAGATAGGTCAACACAGAGCTGCACAGATATGTAAAAATAACCCCTGAACAAAACCAAGCCTTACACTGCAAGCATAGTTCAGCCACCAGGCAGAGGATGAGAAAATGACCCACATGTGACACGTGAGTCATGTCTCAATGTACTACTGAAAGGTGCAAAGACACTGTAGTAAATAAGGGCTGTATAAGAACTAGTTTAGAACAGAAGTCTTTCAACAGAGTTCAGCGGTCTTTGGATCAGGCTCTTGGACCAATTTCAGCCTCTGGGTTCCTAGAAAATATTTCTGACTTTGATTTTTGTTATCCAGGTTGCGGACTGGTCCCCTAATTCACACAGTGTTGTTTCCGTTGCCTGGTTCAATGACTTAACCATTTCTAAAAACAGACAAACAAACAACGCATACTCTTGTTCATATGTCAACATACTTGTTTGCCCAGGAACATGGATTTTCCTGTGCACAACTATTCTCCAAACACGCAAGCAAACAAAAATTCTTGGTTTTGTGAGAGTGTTTGTGAATAGCAAATTAAAGGGGACATGGATGGTCTCTACAGCTGCTTCAAATTCAAATAAACAATTGCAAACAGCGGGCTAGGTTCAATGGTAAATGCCAGCTGCTCATTGCTGATTGTTTACATTGCAGAAGTGGCAAACTGGATTTAACCAGCCAGTTCAACTGGGTTCACAGTTGCTTTTGCACCACCAGAGCAGCATAAAACAGCCAGAAAGTCCTAGTGAATCGGTCCCACTCTTTTTGCAGTATCCAGCCATGCAGATGCAGAAATATATCCTGTCCCAAATCTTTCCTTGGAAATGATTCCATGAATTGTGTACTGCTTGCACACACACACACACACACACACACACACACACACACACACACACACACACACACACACACAGTATAATGCAACAAATGACTGATTGTGTGATTCTAAATGCTAATAGTATCGATGGTACATTTACTGTTCCCTAAAAATAATAATAAAATGTTGACAGCTTTTGTTGTTCCATTTGGTTTTGCTTTGCACTCCATCTGTGTCCCTTTCATATCTTGCTGCTCCCAGGTGGCAGGATGTCAGCATGTTATATTTAGAAAAAAGCAAGCAGTCTCTCTGGAATTCTCTTTCATCTGCCATATTATTATTATTGGGACCACCTACTTCCAGATGGAAATGCAGGCTGGCACACACTGTAAGCCTGCTCCATTACCTTCTGTTCACCACTGCTTTGCCAGTAAAGATTATGTCCATGGACAAACTGCAACTTCACACCAATGGCAGATAGTCTAATTGAATTAGTGCTTTCCAGGTTCATTTTATGAATTTGTATTACCTTTTGCCCTTTGTTTACCATGACTCACGGTCTTGTGGCTGTCAGATAATGTGTTGTACCATCTTGCACTCATATGTTTCTAGAAATAAAGTTTAAAAAAGGAGAAATAAGCTCATGTGGAGATTCATTTTTAAACAACAGCCTTGACAAATATTGTCCAATGACTTTTTCCTGCCAGGAACTTTTAGCATGTCATCTTTTCTTAAAGACCTGGAACAAATGAACACTTTAAAAAGAGCTGTGAACTTTTACTCTCAACCAGACCCTTTCAAGATTTCAGTGCAGCATTATCTCCCCATATTTCTCGGTCCTCTGATGGGTCACGCAAGTTGAAAAACGTATTTCCAGGTTCCATCACGCCGGACTCTGTGCTAATAGCCAATTGTGGGGAAACATTACACCACAGCAGCTGATCTGAATGTGTATGCGACTCTTGTGACATGGTGTGCAAAAGTGAAGACTCGACCTCGATTTTAAAAAGACTCGACTGAAAAAGCTCACATCTAAAAAAAAGGGAAAACAGACAGAAAAGTATATCCAGTTGCCATGGCTACTGCGGGACATGAAAGGAAGAGCTGATGGAACCTTTACACTTATTTAAATGCTTATTATAGCATTATGCAAAACAGGGGAATGAAAGAAGCAAAGAGGTTAACGTTCTTATAAGAAAAACAGTCATTCCAGTATGAGCAAGGTAACAATTAAGACGACAAAAACTAAGGCCTTGTTTAAAGTGCGTCATTTGAAATAATGATATAAGTTAATTATGCCCTCTTAAATTAATGAGTAACTGAAAAAACACAAAGAGAAAAGGAGAGAAATCTAGCTGGGCTACAGCATTCAGCTGGAAATCACATTTTAACCTGACAACTGCACTGGTTTAGCTAATACCGTAGCAAACCGCCTCCGTTAGTATCTCTTCTTTGTGAGAGCTCTGCCAGTGTTTGCTGAGCCTGACAAAGTCTCTCTGGCAGTTTTCAGGGCCAAATCTTACTCACCTACCTCAGTGGGGGGTGTCTGCCTTGCCAACCTCAGGTGACTGCTCATGTCAGCATGGGGAACTGGATTTGGCCCTAGGCAGCTCCCCCCAGAATGTCTTTCGACAGCCCCTGCCACAAGCACAGCGTGTTCGTGCTTTGCTGGTGTTTTCGTTTGTTCCTTTGTTTTTCATTTCCAATTATCCTTAAAACGGAGTCATGGAACGGGAGGGGGACAAACAGGAGTGGAAATGAGAGTGGGGAAAATTAGATCTATGTGCAAAGAAGGGGGCCCTCAAGCAAAGCACAGAGCTCCTGTTATCTCAATATACCCAATTTAGCTCTTGGCTATCATGGTGTGCCGGGTGCATACGTAGCTAATGTAGCTCACTGGTTAAGACTCCTCTAACATCTAGCCACCGACTCCGTAATAGCCTGGGGGACGACACAGCTACCCCTAGACCGCATGGCCACCCCTGATAGACACAGCAGCTGTGGGTTAGAAGAAAGGAGAAGAAGGGAAGGATCCCCCGGTCTATGCAGTGGTGATGCGGATGGTAGAATATGCTAAGGATGTGTCTGTCTGACGCCTCTCCTATTCCTTGCTTTCCCATTATCCTTCCTTGTGTCTTTGCCTCTCCTCTTGGCCCCTCCCTTACTTTCCCCCACAGTTCCCTGACCTTCTCCTCTGCTGGACAGAGGCGAATTAAGACTAAATGGGTCCTGAATCTGCCAAAAGTTTTGCCTCCCTCAAAAAATTTAGCCCTCCAGCCCCCCATCAAAACCCTTCCTCCCAGGTCAAACTCCTCTCCTCCAGGATCAACTTCCCCACCCGGTTCACAAAGGACGCATCTGCCTCCTAAATGAGGCGGCTCAGCCAGCAGCGATCAGCCAGGCCATGGCCCATTGACTTTGTCCCACGGCCTGCTAATGCTGTCCCAGGCTCACTGCTCCAACTGGGCCACTCTATGGGGCCCCCAAAGGAGGGCTCTGCCTTCCTCCATCCCTGCAGGACGAGAAGGAAGGGAATTAGCTGTTCTCTCTCTCATATCCTTGGGAAGGAAGGAAAAGATTTTAAGAGACGCCCCCCACCCTTCCTTGTAATTCCAGCAGGAGCCGGAAGCAGGACTACCCCACCACGTATTTTTCTCATGAGAGGTTGATTAGAGCGGAGTAGAGCAAATTCCATTACATTCGCACTCAGGCCTTTGCGCTCAGCGGGTTCCTGTAGCCATTTGTCAAGTGCTTTTCATCTGAAACATGATTCTTGGATTCAATTACTTTATAAAGTCAATATTTTAGGTCACAGCTTCTGCATCAACAAAGGCATCTCCGGGGACTTGAGTTTAGCACGGCGGAGCTTTAAGTAATGTTCCCTGCACCGCTCTAGCTAAAAAGTCAATAAGGTATGCATGTTTCCCCTCACATTTCATCCTCAGAGGCTGCAAAATTATTGTTCACTCTTGTACATTTAAGCCATTGAGAAGAGGTGAACGTTCCTGACTGCATTATTTCCAAAGAGCTCAAACGGGTTCACTCTGCATTTTTCCCCATACACTCTTCCTGCTGAAGTCATAAACATTCAGGGGTCAGGCAGTTCACTCCAGCTGAAATTGGTCTCTGTACAGAGGACCGGTACAAAGCCTTGCACACCACTTAACCCTTTGGGTTGATGCCCTACACAGAGATTAATTTCACCAGCAGAGAGTTGTTTGCCCTTTCTCTGCTTATTTTTTTTAAACTTACAGACTAGGCAGTGATCCCACTGCATAGATAATATTTGAGGTATGTAGGTCCACAGACCCAGTGACCAGACATAAGCTTCCACCCACTTTAGCATGGGCCAATGCATTTTTTTAATAGATTTCCTAATTAGCTACTATCATCCATAGGGTGTATAAAAGGGGTCACAGGCACAGAGCAATCAGAAGAACTAGTTGGAAATTGCATGCTTGGAACCAATAATCTGCAATACAGGGACAGTCCAAGTAAGAGTGAAAGAATCTCCCTCTATGGGACTTGTCCTGGGGACAAAGCTCCGAGTCTATTTGCTGTTCTTGTTTTTCTGCCTTACCCCTTTCTGATCTGTGCTGAGGTTCCCCAAGCGTGCAGTATGAAGACAAGAGTTAGGATGGGAGGTGGGAAATATAAAACAAGTTAAAAGCTTTGGCCATGGACAAAAAAAAGGAGGGAGGAGAGGAGAAAGTTAAGAACATTTTGCCCAATATAATTTGAATTTTTTCATCAAAAAAATCTAAATTCTAACCATTTCACTCAACTCTAATCAAGGAGGTAGGACAGTTATTGTAAAATTAGCAAACCAATTATTTTTAAGTGCAGCTCTAGTAATCAGCTGACATAACATACCTTGGGAAATCCACAAGAAATATGAAATAGAAACCATTCTTTCATCGGTAGTTCTGATTTGTTTGCTATTCATATGCCTTCGATACCACTGTTTTCCTGTTCCCATGTATACCCCAAAACCCAAGTCATCAAAAAAATAAAGATTAATAAGAGACCCAAAAGAGATCGCATTTTGTACACAGAAAAGGAAGAAATCTTGATATTTCAAACTGAGTTGTCATAAGGCTTTTCATCTTAGTAGTTATTTGGATAGAATCCAAAGGTCCAGAATGAAATGGAGTTATTATTTAGCACTTTTTAACTGAACCACCTTCAGAGTAACCAAGGTAACAACCAGCTGTTGAAAAATATTAACTTTGCTCGAGTAAATTTGCAGGTGCCACTGTTTGGGCACGCAAAAGTCCCTATTTGCACGGCTGGTCGCTGCACACCTACACAGTTCGTAAATGCGTGGGGAAGGGTTGTCTTTGATGGGTCTCATAGGTATAATGCGAAGAAAATACAGGGGTGAACAAAAAAACCACTTCTTCTCTGGGGTCTTGTCTCCTCTTTCCAGATCCTTGACCTTGTAGAGGCTCAAGAATCCCTGGTGAACGAATGGATTTTCTTGTAGCTAGTGATCTGCCCAGGGAAGAACCATACTATACTGCCCTTGCTTCAGAGCAAATTTGATATGATTCATCCCTCGTGTTCCCAGAGTTTAACAGGACGGAGCCACTTCCCTAACTACAGTGGTCGTCATTAGACGTGTAGGTCATGCCTGATTAGCGTCGTACTCTGTCCCCCTCGAGTGGTGGCTAGACCAACTAGAGCTTGATGAGCCAGCTACAGCCACAGATAAGAAAGGAATGTCTGAAAGCAAGCAGTAGGGGCTCGTGTTAAAATTCAGAGCTCCTGGGTTCAATCCCCGATGCTGACAACCCACCAGGGGTGTCAGTGTTACAGAAGTAAACATTTACTATCAAATGCCTCGTATGGACATTTCCTTTCCTAAATGTAGGGAGAAACTGGTTTCTCAGACACCAGGGACTAATACCGGTGGCTTCTGGTGACTTTTGATGCTCATTATACATAGCCTCTGTGGCTAGCAATGAGATTGTTTCCTTTCTTTTAGTGATCAGCTTCCAGGAAGAGACAGCAGGGTCTGGGGCATTGGCTGAGGAATTCGGAGGTTTCTGTTTCTGGCTGTGGCACTGACCTGCTGTGTGGCCTTGGGCACCTCACCGCCTCTGTTTCTCTTCCCACCCTTCATCTGTTTAGACAGTAACCTTCCTGGCGCAGGGGCTGTCCCTTGTTCTTTGTACGGCACTTAGCACAATCGGGCCTTTAGGCCCTCTGTAAGCGCTGCGGTGATATAAAAGTATAACAACGCCCATTAGATGGAATCTAATTTTGAGGCGCAAACTGTATTACATAAACACACCCATAGTCTCTTCCCCTCCCAGCTAGCTGTCAGGGAAGCATTTATTCAGACCCTGCTTACATCCTCCCCCAAGCCGAGAATGTGTCATCCTGGCAAATCACGCTCCAGATTATACCAACTACATGAGTTCTCCTCAAAGGGTCTGAGGAAACCCACTATGGCTGCCACAAGCCTGTGAGTTAAGTCTATCACTTCCTCACTAACCACTCCAGGACCATTGTACGTTAGACTGTTTACTGGCCTTATAACCCCGTCATGTCTATTGAGAGTGGGCATGGCAGGGACAGTGGGGACTTCTTCTGGGGCTAGGGATGGTGAAGTTTCCCTTGAGGGTACCCCCTCTATGGGCACATGCCCCTGCATCTCTTGCTTGGGTACTGGGATGTCCAGGGCATCAGGGACATCTTCCACTTATATGTCCCCTCTGTCCACCAACGTAGGTGCGTCATCACAGGCCTGTTTTTCTTCCAGGAGGTCTCGGAATGTGGGTGGGACAAGCTCATTATCCCAGGCTGGTCTCATCATTGACGAGGGGTTGCCAGCAACAGGCCTAAATGCTTCTGCCCTGGGATTTACAGCTGAAGAAGTGGAGCTCTCCCCATGTTCAGCTGATGGAGTCTGGTCTCCATTCTAGGATACTCCATGGTAGTGTCATCCCCTTCAGACTCACTCAGATGTGCTAGATAAGGGTGGATTAGCCCCCACAGGGCCCACTGCGTGTGCTGGGTGGTGGATTTGGTCCAGCACCCCTTTTTTGCCCAGGTCCCATGTCATCATCTATTCCATAAAGCAACATGCTGGCTCCAGGTTGCTTTCTAATCTGGACATAAAATCCCCAACAGAGTCCGATTAAATCTCTCTGGCTGAGGGTCACCTTGCAGGTGGTAAGGTATTGTTCTGGACTTCTTAATTCCTGCCATCCTTAGCACCTCTTTCAGGAGGTTACTCTCAAAGTCCCATCCCTGGTCAGAGTGTATTCGAGCTGGGAATCATAGAATATTAGGGTTGGAAGGGACCTCAGGAAGTCATCTAGTCCCCTCAAAGCAGGACCAATCCCCAACTAAATCATCCCAGCCAGAGCTTTGTCAAACCGGGCCTTAAATCCATACAATGAAAAATATTTCTCCTACAACATTCAAGCAACAGTGATGGCCCTCTGGTCATGTGTGGGATATGCCTACGCATACTGTGTGAAATGGTCAGTCACTACTAAAATGTTCCCAACATCCCTCCTGTCCACTTCTAAAGACAAGAAATCAATGCATAGCAGGTCCAAAGGTTTGCTGCTGGTGATATTCTTCAGATATGCTGCTCTAGTGGACACAGTTTTCCTTTGAACACACCGAGCGCATGTCTTGCATTTCATGCATACATCCTTGGCCATCCAGGACCAGTAGAACCTACTACGAATAAGTTACAGGGTTCTCTCCATTCCCAAATGTCCAAAGTCATCATGCAGGGCCCTCATGGCCAGGGCTCTGTACTCTTTTGGTAGCACTAGTTGTGTTCATTGATTTTGTAAGGGATCTACCTTGATCTGGTGCAGCACTCCCTGTATCAGTTTTAATTTGCTCCATTCCCTCAATAGTAGTCTACCCTCAGGGGTAGATGGAATAATTGCAGCAAGGTTTTGCCCCTCTCTTTTAGCAAGTAGTGTGTCCGGAATGTCAGTATCTTGCACTTGGGCTTTTTGCCAGTCAGCAGCATTGAGCATAG
Organism: Chelonia mydas; assembly: GCF_015237465.2. Lineage (NCBI taxonomy): Eukaryota > Metazoa > Chordata > Testudines > Cheloniidae > Chelonia > Chelonia mydas. Next base: position 128,109,492 of record NC_051246.2, on the reverse strand, counting down.
GCAACGGAGATTGGTCTAACACAATATAATTCACTGAGGCAGATGACACACTCTCAGGGGGCAGGCCC